>NC_091447.1:8594100-9953045 GCF_964237555.1 Oryctolagus cuniculus
CCTACAACTCTCTGAGATTTTATGCCCTGGTTCTGGTTCTGCTTCTGAAGCTGCCAATCCAAACCTCCCATTCTGAGTATCTAGAAAATCATCGTGTATTTCCCAGTCTTCCCTGAGGGCATTGCATTCCCAGTTCTTTCGTGACTTCTCACTCCAAAGTGATCTGAAGTCCGAAGGATCCAAAGCACCTGGTCGGCTATTGGATTCTTCTTTTGGTCTCTAACCCTACTGTAATGTGTTCTGCCGCTCCTTCTTTGTTATTGCTCTCATATTGCAGCCTAAAAACACCTTCACCTTCGAACATGTGTGGACACAGTATGATACGATGATGTGAGTTCATTCTGAAATTGGGTCACACAATCTTGGCTCTTGAGATAGAAACTGCAAAGTCACTTTCTAACCCATTGTATATTTACGTAGTAGGTCTTCCGGGCCTCACACCAAGGCAGTAGGTTCATCCACATTATGTTTTATGTTATTAGAGCTCTTTACTTAAAATGTTTGGATTCTTAATCTGCAATTTAATATAGTCATGATCCCTTTATTCAAACACACATCATTCAATTTATTTGAAAGGCAGAGAGACATTCAGATGCTGAAAAAGAGAGAGAGAGAGAGAGGAGGAGGAGGATCTTGCATCCACTTATTCATTCTCCAAATGCTGCAATAGCTGAGGCTTAGCCAGGCTGAATCCAGGAGCCAAAAAACTCCACCAGGATCACCTATGTGTGTGGCAAGGATCCAAGCACTTGAGCCATCACCTACTGCCTCCAAGGGTGCACAGTAGCAGGAAGCTGGAATGGGGAGTGGAGCTGAGACTCACACTCAAGCACTCCAGTAAGGTGTGTGAGTCCCAAGCCACCTCTGGGACAGATGCCTACTCTTCATTGTCCCTTTTGACCTCAAGTTACCTCTTAGGCTTTGTTAAGATTTCTGTAGGCTTCATCAGAGGACATGATAAAAATGCTCAACAGAACCTAGAAGAGACCCTTGCAAATGATCGCTAGAAGAAGCCCTGCATTTTGACGTGAGTCCCTTAACTGGAGCCTTTCACTGTTGTCCAAAAAGCAACGAATTCATCTAGATTTCCCCACACTCAGCTGATATGTTTTCCACTTGTTTTAAAAAAGAATATAACAAAAAATGTCAACAAAACTGTTGCTAGAAATGTCTATGCATTGCAGTTCCTTATCAAAGAGGAAAACTTAAGGCAATTAATTCTGTGCAGCTGGTTTTTAGTTAATCTCTGATGCATTCAGTTGATCGCCCATTTCTTGTCGATTGTGTGGAAAGCACCTTTCCGGGGGAGCTGTCCTGGAAATTTGCCACCCAAAGCCACCATTTCTCAAGTAGCTGCATGTTCCCCACCTCCCACAGTTCTGCGTTGTTCTATATGTGGTGTTTATTGGGCTGTCATCATATCTGATTTTCAAACTCAGTCACCCAGGGTGGACTGTTTCTTTTTAAAGATTCACTGTTTAGTTGCAAGGCAGAGTGACAGAGAGAGGGGGGAGAAGCAGAGAAAGAGAGATAGAGAGAGAGAGCTCTTCCATGCTCTGGTTCACTCCCCAAACGATAACAGCAGCCGGGGCTGGGCCAGGAGACTGGAACTCCATCCGGGTCTCCATGTGGGTGGCAGGGGCGCAAGTACATTGGCCATCCTCTGCTGCTCTCACAAGCGCATTAGCAGGGAACTGGGTGAGAAGCTGAGCTACCAGAACTCGACCCTACACTCTGCTATGGGATGCCAGACTGGCAAGTGGTGACTTAACTCGGTGTGCCACAGAGCCAGCCCCACCGGCTTTACTTTGCCTGCTGGGCAGGTTAATGAACTTAAAGTCACTAGATCATCATACAGATCTCTCAGGGTCAAAGACTGCCTCCCCAAGGGTTCCCCAAATCCTGCCACATAGCACTTTGGCTGTATTGAACAAGAGTGCTCTTTCCTTATCTCAATGGACCAAAGTTAGTTCAACATTTTTCAGTCTGAAGATTTTTTTGCTTGTGAGTATCAGAATTTATTTGCTTGTGAATATGTAGCAGAAAACATAAAATCACAGTTGCCTTCAACAAAAATAGATGGAAAAGAGTCCCTAGGAGAGCAGGAATCCAGCTCCCTCTTTCTACTCTTCCATTTTCAGCCTCAAGGTCCAACATGCTGCTGGAGGTCCATCTATCAGCTTCATCTTCCAGGCAGCAGGAAGTGAGATGACCAGAGCATATCTTGGCTGAGCTGGCTTTCTGTAAGCACCCTGCCAATCCTCCTTTCCCCAAATGCCCACCGGGAGCTATAAAGGAGGCTGGGAAATATAATCCTTGAGTAGATGCATTGCAACTCCAGTGAAAATGGATTTCTGCGGCTCAGAAGATGATAGTACCAGGTGGCAATGGGTCATGTCCATGTGTGCTAAAACTGGAAGAGCAAACCAGCCTTGTAGGAGTTCAGGAGTTCTTTCTGGCTGCCTTTCCAAAAACTTATTTGTCTTAAGCAGTCAACCTGGTGTATTTGACCACCTGCAAACATCAGTAGAAAGTCCATTCTTTTGGCTGAGAAGCTAGCACGTCTCGTCGTGACATCCAGCCTTCTTAGAAAACTCCTACATTTGCCTCCAGGTCTGAGTCTGTGAATCCACACTGGACCCTTGAGCTTCCTCCCCTGGTTTGGATCCTCTCTGGGGCTTTGTAGTGAATCACAGCATGCTGATTGCTTTCAGCCACATAGACTCACACTCGTGTCCAGATTCCCGACTCAGAGTCAATTGAATCTTTCCATTTTTGAAAACTGGTCCTCTGTAAGCTTTCTCGAGGGTGTATTGACTAGGAAGCATTTCTTTCTATTTCTGCTGCCTGCTTGCCCCGTTTCCCATCATTGGGATTGTTTTTCTGGGACTTGCATCTCATTTTACAAGGGTTGGGCTGGTGACTCTGGTTCTGTCCTGTTCTCTTTCCTCATAAAGAGGATTGCTTCAGCATCGAGCAAGTGGCTCAGCCCAAGTCTTTTTACTGAAACCACTGCAAGCAGCATTGCATTTCTGTCTGAGGTTGTGAGGTACCCTCTCCACCATCCCTAGGAGAGAGAGCAAGAGCGAGAGCGAGAGCGAGAGAATATGAGAACACAGAGGAGCACAGGATGCCCGAGGGGCCCGGCAGCTTCCCTGAGGACACCTCGGCTCCTGAAGCTAACCTGCCTCACTGCTTGGTGTTCCTGGAATTTTGTGTTAACAGAAGCCATCCAAGATGCTTTCCCCTCTGAAACCAGTTTGAGCCGAGGATGTGCAACTCATAGCTGAGTGCATTCTCACCAATTCCGTTAGGTAACTCCTGGGTTCTTCTTTAATCCCACCAGCTGCTCCTGCTTTCCTTACTTGCTTGGTGAAGCGTACCGGTTTTATCAAATACAGATGACCTCACATGTGTGAGTGGACTTACATAATGCGGATATGGAATAATTCTGTAGTCACGGCTGCCAGTGGCTGTTTAACAGTGTCACTGAGAAATGATCGGGTTCTGGGTTGACAGGATGGAAAGAGACTGCTTTCTATGTGGACTCCATCTCGGCAGGCTCTGCTACCTCTCCTGATCTCAACAGGTCAAGAACACAGGGAGACTGGCCAGAGGTGTGGCTGTGTCCTGGGAGAGGGAAAAGGAGAAGAAGCCACAAGCAAACACATTTCAGAGAGCGCCTGGGGGTGGCCATGTTTCACTATGCTTGGAAGGAAATTAAAAATCCCTTGAGAAATCCATTCCTGAGGTATTGGAGCCATAGAAGTTGACCTATGAGCAATTATACAAAGCAACTAAGTCTTCTTCATGATTCATCGGATATTGGTGTGGTGTATCTATGATTACTCAACGGTGCAGTCCCAAATGGCAAGGGGCATGGGAATGGGGGAAGCAAACTAACACTGATTGAGAGCCAATGAGGTGCTAGCTGTGGTCCCGGTAATTTTTTTTTTTTTTTTGGACAGGCAGAGTTAGACAGTGAGAGAGAGAGACTGAGAGAAAGGTCTTCCTTCCATTGGTTCACCTCCCAAATGGCCGCTAAGGCTGGCGCCGCGCCGATCTGAAGCCAGGAGCCAGCAGGTGCTTCCTCCTGGTCTCCCATGCGGGTGCAGGGCCCAAGCACTTGGGCCATCCTCCACTGCACTCCCTGGCCACAGCAGAGAGCTGGACTGGAAGAGGAGTAACCGGGACAGAATCCGGCGCCCCGACCGGGACCAGAACCTGGAGTACCGGCACCGCAGGCGGAGGATTAGCCTAATGAGCTGCGGTGCCGGCCCGGTCATTTTTTTTTTTTTAAGATAGAATTTGTTTCTAAAGAAAGAAAGAAAGCAGAGGTATTTTCAAAGCCAAAACTGTGTAAGAAATATGAAACTATGAGGAAATTGAGAGTATAGTGCTTGATGCCTGGTAACTATTCAGTGCATGCTAGCAATGTGGTTGCTATGGTTGCTGCTGATGCTATGTGAACACCCAGATAAAGGAAATTCTGTCCCCGCCTCGCCATGGGGTTCAGGTACCGTTCTGAACAGTGAGGCCAGGTACACAGCAGCCCTTGCATTCTTACTGAGCAAAGTAAAATCCCGGCACCAGTGTCTCCCAAGGATAAATATGAAAATTCAGGTTCTTGAATCTCTGGTACTGAGTGAGTCAGAGCCCTTTAAAATACAGCTCAAGACATCTGTGTTTCTGACCACCTAACATGTGAGGATCCGGGCCTCCCGGGCACTGTTATGAGTGGGGGAGGGAAGAACGTTGTAGCTCGCTGAGTCTTAAGTTACCTTTGAAAACCTTCTACACTAAGGTACTAACACAGATTCAACAACGATAACACTCTCTTCTAATGTTTCACGTCTGACTTAGAGGTTGTGCTTTTAACTGAACAATCGTAATTGAATGTTTTAAAAATTTATTCAAAAGGCAGAAAGAGAGAGAGAGAGAACGAGAGAGAGGGAGGGAGAGCGAGCGAGCGAGCGATATCTTCCATCCATTGGTTCTCTCCCCAAATGGCGGGGACTGGACAGAGCCAGGAGCCAGAAACTCCATCCGGGTCTCCCATCACCTGCTGCCCCCCAGGTGCCTTAGCAGGGAGCTGGATCAGAAGTGGCTGGAATGCCATGTCCCAAGCTGTGGCTTAGCCACTGAGCCACACGCCGGCCCCTGTAAACAACACCTTGTTTTTAATTTACTTCCCTTTCTCTGCTCGGTTGCTTTTCCTCTGCTCTGCGCTCTCTCTCCCTCTGCTTCCCACCCTTCCACCCTCTGCTCCCGATGCAGTGCGGGAGAGTGGCCAGCAGAGGGCATTGTGCACACGGAGTGGAAGAAGACGGACCAGGAGGAGCTCCCAGGCGCGGTTAAGGTCCGCGAAGGCGCTCTGTACCCCGGTGATGGCCAAGGTCACGGGGCTCGCGAACCAGCTCGCCCGGATGGCTTCGTTCCACAGGCGCCCTGCCTTTCCCACCCCCACGCTCCTGAACGTGGTGCTGTTTCACAGAGACGCTCTCCAGAGCCCGGGGCCCCCGGCGCCCCAGCCCCTCCTCAAGAGCCTGGTTTATTGGTTGGGTCTGCTGTCGCTGTTTACTCTGACTTGGTAAACACGTCATTTTCCCAGGAAAATTAGCTGGATAAACAAAATGTTCAAAAAAGAAATGGCGCTAATTAGCCTTTTTTATCAGAGCCGTACACAAAGACTTTCCAAATGGATGGGCTTCTCCTTGGAGATTTGATCCCAAATTAGAGTTCCTGGAATTTACAAGGGACAAAGGAGGCAGCTTTCCTAAATGAATCAGAATCTCAATTATTTGGAGAGGAGACTTATATAAAGGGGGGGGGGCACATGTTTCAATATCACACATGAATTGAAAATGCATGGGGCATGCATTCAGTAGGAGCATAATTTTGTCCTCACTCATAACCACTTTTTTTTTTAAAAGGATTTATTTATTTATTTATTTAAAGAGTGGCAGGAGAGAGAGAGAGAGAGAGAGAGAGAGAGACAAGTCTTCCATCCTCTGGTTCACTCCTCAGGTGGCCACAATGGCCGGAGTTGTGCTGATCCAAAGCCAGGAACCAGGAGCTTCTTCCAGTCTCCCATGTGGGTGCAGGGACCTAAGGACTTGGGCCATCTTCTACTGCTTTCCCAGACCATAGCAGAGAGCTGGATCGGAAGTGGAGTAGCCAGGACTTGAACTGGTGTCCATATGGGATGCCGGCACTGTTGGTGGAGGCTTTACCCGCTATGCCACAGCACTGGCCCCACAAAATTTGTTTTTAAATGTAAGTATCTTCTCCCATGATTATCAAGACATATTTTGTAGACTCTGTCACTTCTTCAAGCTTGTGTATACCCTCCAAATTCCTCTGATCTTTTGAGCTGTGTGTGGAGGTGGTTAATAGAAGATCTTCCAGAAAAAAAACAACCCTTCATTTAGTAATAATAGTCCCTGGTTTTTCTGTCTACCGCTCTCAGGGTTTCTTCATTCGGCTCCCATCCTTGTCTAGATTTCTATGCTGTCTTTTCTAGCACTTGTCTCGAAGTTTCAGGGTAATGGTAGGGTCCTTTCTGCCTGTTTGTCACCATATCTAGTCCTAGTGACAACCTCAAAAATCATGGTTCTCTCGGTCCCATAGCAGTGGGTTTCACACAGTCACCCGATCTCTTGTGAGAGGAATTCCCCATGTCCTATCCAAAGCCCTTTGTTTCCACTTTAATGGGAAAAAAAAAAAAAAAAAAAAAAAAAAGCTAGGTGCATGGTCTATCTAAGCTATGTCTAGGAAGTACTGCTTGGGAGAGCGGTGGATGCAGCTTGAAGCCCTGGCGTTTGAGTCTGGTGTGGGCCAGTGCAGACTGAGATCAGATAGAAGAGAGGAGCCTTCCCTCAAATGCTCATTCCACCTTTCTAGAAACCCAAACCACCTCCTGTTACAGCAATCCTGAGCCAGTCCTGAGATCTGGAGTCGCTTTTTCCAAAGAGTCTCGACATATTCTGATGGCTTCACAAGAGTTTTTACAATTTACTTTTTTTATTTTTATTTTTTGCTTTTCCTTTGACAAACAAACAGTGGGGCAGGCGTTGGAAACTGTGGACTGCCTTTGGGAACTGTGGACTGCCTTTGGGAACTGGGGACTGCTTGGGTTGCCCACATCCCCTATCCCAGTCTCAGCTCCCCTTCCAATTTCAGCCGCTTGCTAATGTAGACCCTTGGAGGCAGCAGGTCATGGTTCAAATACTTTGGTCTCTGGACTGAGTTCTGGGCTCCTGGCTTTGGCCGGGCCCAGCTCCAGCTGTTGAGGGCATCTGGGGAGTGAGCCAGTGGATGGAAGATCCCTTCTCTGTCTTTCTTTCCTTCTGACTTTCAAATAAAAGAAAATTTTTAAAAACTGTATCTTGAATAGAAATTTAAAAATAGCAAGGAATCAAGAAATAAATAAATGTCAGCCTAAATAGTAAAACTAAAGAAAACCAAAATCCTTATTCAAGAAACATGGAATAGCCTGGAGATTTTTTTAAAAAATCCGAATCTCAGGCTGGCACTGTGGTGTAGCTGGTAAAGCCGCGGCCTAGAGTGCCGGCATCCCATATGAGTGCCAGTTCAAGTCCCAGTTGCTCCACTTCTGACACAGCTCTCTGCTATGGCCTAGGAAAGCAGATGGCCCAAGTCCTTGGGCCCCTGCACCCAAATGGAAAGACCCGGAGGAACTTCTGGCTCCTGGCTTCAGATCGGCACAGCTCTGACTGTTGCAGCCAACTGGGGAGTGAACCAGCAGATGGAAGACCTCTCTCTCTCCCTCTCCACCTCTCCTTCTCTCTCTGTATAACTCTTTCAAATAAATAAGTTAATAAATCTTTAAAAGTTCCAAATCCCAGCTTCATGAACATTAGGTAAAATACATTCCTAATATTGTTCTATGTATATATAGATATCACCAAGTAGGTAGATGCACAGAAACATTGCTATTGAAGGATGCTCATGCTATTATGTGTTTTAAATAATGAGTTTACAGTTCAGTTTATTGCAATTTAACAGAAGAAAAAAAGTGAAGTGAAACTGAAGAAAATGCCACACTTGAGAAAAAAGGTCTTTTGCCATAAAAGGCAGGCAGCTCTAAACAATCTCAGGATCTCATTCTAATATATTTTAAGAAACCTAGGGGAGAAACTCCATCAGGTTGGTGATTTCTTCCAAATTCTTGGTTGACGAATTAGTCTTGTGTGTCTTTGATCCCGTGCCCTTGGAATGAAATTGTAACTAGATATGGGCTACAGCAGCCTCCCCTTTTGCAAGACAGAGCACCAGTGAACTCGGCCAGGACTAGATGGGCGACCTTGTCCAGAAGGAAGACAGCCCTTATTGGCGTATGAACAAAGTGCCTGGTGTCGGTGACGTTGTAGAATCCGTACTAGAGACCAGTACATTATTTGCTTTGGCCCATTTCAGTTGTCTCAAAGAAGTGGACACTCAGTGTGGGCTGACAGCACGTGGGGACAAGGAGGGTAGAGGATACCTGGAGTTCCCCCCCACGCCTGGTGTTGGACCTTTATCTGGGTTACGACTGGACCCAGGGAGGACCTGGATGTAATTTTCCTCCTGGACAACAAGGAAATAGTGTCATCTTGTTGCTTTCTTGTCGGGTGGGTGAAGACAACGGGGAGTTAAATATCAGTAAAGAGAGAGGGGAGGACCGCTGCTGGCAGGGAGCGGGCATCGAGGGAAGCACCTGGCCCAGATGCGATGCAGGCAGCTCCTGGACCCTTGGAGACAACTGCCCCGTGCCCAGGAAGTCTCCTAGGACGGACTCTCCCACGGCGAAGGCGGCAGACGCTCTGGTCCCGACAGCAGGGCTCCTTCCACAGCTGCTTGGGCTGGCACCGGTCACCCATTCGGCATCATTGTCCCCAGGGATTTTTCTGGAGCACCTAAGGCTTTTATCATGACAGCTGGGGAATCCTCACTTAGTTTTTGCTTTGTTTTTCAAAATAATACGATGGAATCCTTCCATTCAAACCGTAGAAAAGAACAGATTAAAAAAATCCCTTTTTAGTAAAAAGGCTGATGGGAAGCCAGCGTTGGGAAACTGAGCTCCCATTCCAGTAGCGATATGAAGAAGCTGGTGAAATTCGTGGTTTCATTAGTAGTAAAATTGAGCCGTGAGCGATTGTGAGGGGTGGGAAAAGATCACGTGCGTGGGCTCTGGGAGCCGTGCACTGTTGCCTACGATGCAGCAAGGCTACTGAACGCCCTGTCTGCTCCGAGTAAGGAATGAAACACTTCCCAGTGTCGCCATCACAAGCTCCCTAAACACTTCTCAACCTTATGGCACCAGCAGGCTTTATCACTTTATGCACGGAATCGGAGTCGTCTGCTACAGAAGGGGAGCCAAGCGAGGTGGAAGAGCCAGCAGTCGCGGGGCGGGTTGGTTGCACTATCCACCTTCTCACCGGGACCTCTGCAGTTCTCTTGCAACGAGGGGAGTCAGATGCTGAACTCGGTACCGAGTCAAGAATCTCTGTCCAACCTTTTGGTGAACATCTATGGAGGGGCCAGGTGCTTCTTCTCCAAGACCATTGTCCCCACAGATGAGAAATAAATAATGTCAGCCTTGTAGACCGTAAGCTGCTCTAGACCCAATTCTTCCTCTCTCTCTCTCTCTCTCTCTCTCTCTCTCTCTCTCTCTGCAGCTGTCTCTCCAGGGAATAAGCCTGTATCTCTAGCTGTCTCCGTAACCAAGGACCTCCCAGCTCTGTCTCCGTAACCGAGGACTCTCCCAGGTTCCTGCTAGCTTTGGCCTGGAACTCTCTCCAGGCAGGAGGCCTGGGCACCACCGGCACCACTTTCTTTGTTGTCCCATCTCTTGGTCACTGCTCCACACTGCCTGATGTGCAATGTGTGGAAACCATTGTTTCATTAAATTTTTTTTTCTTTTCTTTTTTTAGTGGTTTCACGGGTGGGAGAGTAAATCCAGTCCCTGTAGCTCTCTCTTGGCTGGAAATAACTATGCCAATTTTTCATTAGAAAACATTCTTTTTTTTTTTTTTTTTTTTGACAGGCAGAGTGGATAGTGAGAGAGAGAGACAGAGAGAAAGGTCTTCCTTTTTGCCGTTAATTCACCCTCCTGTGTCCACTGAAATTGTTCATGGCTCCAGATGCAAGTTATCTTTGACATGGGTGGGTTGGTTGGCTATCCTCAGCATTAGCACTGTTGAGGGGGGAGCAGAAGGGAGTTGATGAGACCCTCTCAAGATGCTACAAATGTCTCTGTAGTCTTTCCTGGATGCAGGGGTGTGACTGTGATGGAAAGCTTTTGGATTGGACTTCCCAGACAAGAAAATAAGATCTAATGTGAAGATAGGACCTACGGATGCCAGTTTCTAGATTTCTCTCTCTTTTGTTAAAAGCTGCATCTCTGGGGGTACACAGTAGGGTTTCCTTTAAGACACGAAATCAATGAGCAGATCTGTAAGTTCAAAGGCAGAACGCTTGGGGCTGGGATTGTGACTTTGCAGGTAAAGATGCTACCTGCGACACCGTCAGCATCCCATATGGGTGCCGGTTCGAGTCCCAGCTGCTGTGTTTCCAATCCAGCTCCCAGCTAATGGCCTGGGAAAGCAGCAGAAGATGGCCCAAGTGCTTGGGCCCCTGCACTCACATGGGAGACCTGGAAGAAGCTCCTGGCTGCTGGCTCTGGCCTAATCCAGCTCTGGCCGTTGTGGCCAGAGAGTGACCAGCAGATGGAAGATCTCTCTCTCTCTTTCTCTTTCCCACCCCTCCAAGTAACTCCACATTTCAAATAAATAAATGATCAAAAAAAGTGTGATCTGCCTTTACACAGTTGTAAAATTAAGTTGGTTATCACATGTCACAGGCCGAGAAGCAAACAGAACAACAACAAACATAGATCCTGAGCCAGTGACGCTGAACACACTTTCAGCTTTCTTTAGCCTCTCTGTCTTATTTCTATTTAAAGCTCTTCTTTTTTTTTTAACTTTTATTAAATGAATATAAATTTCCAAAGTACGGCTTATGGATTACAATGGCTTCCCCCCCATATCGTCTCTCCCACCCGCATCCCTCCCCTTTCCCACTCCCTCTCCCCTTCCATTCACATCAAGATTCATTTTAGATTATCTTTATATACAGAAGATCAGTTTAGCATACATTAAGTAAAGATTTCAACAGTTTGCTCCCACACAGAAACATAAAGTGAAAAATAATAGATGATTTTTTAAATGATGATGAAATCAGATCAGACCTATTGTCATGTTTAATCCCAGTGAGAGTCAAGTTGGGAATTGCTAATTTCTTCTTCTTCTTCTTCTTTTTTTTTTTTTTTTTTACAGAAGATCAGTTTAGTATCCATTAAGTAAAGATTTCAACAGTTTGCACCCCCATAGAAACACAAAGCGAAATATACTGTTTGAGTACTCATTATAGCATTAAGTCTCAATGTACAGCACATTAAGGACAGAGATCCTACATGAGGAGTAAGTGCACAGTGACTCCTGTTGTTGACTTTACAAATTGACACTCCTGTTTATGGCATCAGTAATCTCCCTATGCACCAGTCATGAGTTTCCAAGGCTATGGAAGCCTTTTGAGTTCACCAACTCTTATCTTGTTTAGACAAGGTCATAGTCAAAGTGGAGGTTCTCTCCTCCCTTCAGAGAAAGGTACCTCCTTCTTTGACGACCTGTTCTTTCCACTGGGATCTCACTCACAGAGATCTTTCATTTAGGGTTTCGGTTTTTTTTTTTTTTTTTTTTTTTTTTTTTTTTTTTTTTTGCCAGAGTGTCTTGGCTTTCCATGCCTGAAATACTCTCATGGGCTTTTCAGCCAGATCCGAATGCCTTTAGGGCTGATTCTGAGGCCAGACTGCTGTTTAGGACATCCACCATTCTATGAGTCTGCTGAGTATCTCGCTTCCCATGTTGGATCACTCTCCCCTTTATTTATTCTATCAGTTAGTATTAGCAGGTACTAGACTTGTTTATGTGCTTCCTTTGACTCTTAGTTCTTTCATTATGATCAATTGTGAACTGAAATTGATCACTTGGACTGGTGAGATGGCATTGGTACATGCCACCTTGATGGGATTAAATTGGAGTCCCCTGGTATGTTCCTAACTCCACCATTTGGGGCAAGTCAGTATTTAAAGCTCTTCTAAGACAGCTTGGATTTGTCTGTAGCAAGTAAGTGTGCGCATGCATGTGTATGCATGTGTGTGCGTGTGTTGGGAATACAACCCAAGCACTACAGGTAACCTGGAGGCCAACACGGCAAGTTTGGTGAACTCCCGACAGTGGTGGAAGAGAGGGACTCATCCTCACAAGCCAGGCACCAAACCACACCTTGTCGTGCTGTGTTGGCCTTCACAGGCAATGTAAAGAACAAGGTAGTGAAGGAGAGGCAGAGAGAGAGAGAGAGAGAGAGAGGTCTTCCATCCACTGGTTCACTTCCCAATTAACCGCAATGGCCAGAGCTGCACCTATCTGAAGCCAGGAGCCAGGAGCTTCTTCCGGGTCTCCCATGCGGGTAATGGGGCCCAAACACTTGGACCATCTTCTACTGCTTTCCCAGGCCGTAGCAGAGAGCTGGATTGGAAGTGCAGCAGCCAGGACTCGAACCAGTGTCCATATGGGATGCTGGCACTGCAGATGGCGGCTTTACCCTCTATGCCACTGTGCTGGCCCCAAACAATGTGTCTTTATCTTTGATCTACAGCTACTCACAGCAACACTGGTGACATTGTATTCTTATTGCATAAAGTGCATACAGTTGTGCCTTCTCAACATGCCTTAACAAGGCTGTTATTTGGGAAACAAAACAACTGCAAATAGGAAGAAGCAGTAGGTAAAAAAAAATAGTTTTTGAAGAAGTTAGGAGTCTGAGGACCAGGCTCCGTGGTTCAGTGTCCTAAAAAGTCACTTACCATGTGGTAATCCTGCTAAAATCTCCTGGTAAATCCACAAATTGCCTCCTTGTTGGCATTTGCTTTTAATTCAGTCAGGCTGCAAATGACTAAGGAGAATGAGATCAGGTTTTGGTTAACCTTGACGTTAACCACGATCCAGCTCTGTGGTGTTTATTTTATTTCTGGATGACAGAATTACTTTTCTTTTTAACTACCTCTCCTCTTTACAGATTAACACTCTTTTTTTTTTTACAGTTAACTTGAAGTCCATTTTTAAATATAGATTATGTATATTTATCTTTTTTCAAATATTTATATTTTTACATATTTTTAAAGGATTTATTTATATATTTGAAAGGTAGAATTACAGAGAGGCAGAGGCAGAGAGAGAGAGAGAGAGAGAGAGAGAGAGAGAGAGGACTTTCATTTGCTGGTTCACTCCCCAGATGGCTGCAATGACCAGAGCAGGGCTGATCTGAAGCCAGGAGCCAGGAGCTTCTTCCGGATTTCCCAGGCAGGTGCAGGTGCCCAAGGACTTGGGTCATCTTTCACTACTTTCCCAGGCCATAGCAGAGAGCTGGATCAGAAGTACAGCAGCCAAGACTTGAACAGGTGCCCATATGGGACGCCAGCACTGCAGGCAGTGGCGTCATCCACTACACCACAGCACCGGCTCCTGTATATGTATATGTTCCCCCCAGTTTTTACAATATTTATGGCTAATGTTGTCCAGTTATGTGTTTGGATACAGACTGCTTTGCTAGTTCTTAGGTGCCATAAGTACTTCACTTTTGCCAAGTCATTTGCAAGTTTCCTGAATTCAGGGTCTCTCTATTCTTTTTTTAACCTTTTCCTCTATCTCTTAGCCCACTGTGGTCTGGGAGTAGTAAATGATTGATTATACACTTGGTGGTCTGGAGATCAATTCTGAGGATCTAAAACTGGATCTAACCCTCCCTCCCCAACTCCTCCCACTATACTCCCTTCAACAGCCCAGAAAAACAGGACAGGAAGTGATTGCTTGTGAAGGAAGGGCCACACAAGAAATTAGGTAGGAAAGTCAGTTTGGGTCTCAGAGCTGCAAACCCATAACCCCGCAGGGAAATTAAAGGCCACACAGCCCCTTGTAGGTATAATTAGGTTAAGAAAGCGCTCAGCAAAGCAAAGCTGCCTGGTCCTGGAGGGAAGTTGGTGCCTGTGTAGTCTTTGCAGGGAAGAAAGGCTGTGCATGGGTTGCACCCAGCTTGCAGGAGAAGGGGCTTGCACCCTGGGGGTCCCTGGAGGAGACCCAGTCGGCTCTGCATCCCTGCTGGGTGCCTGTTGTCTTCCGTGTGTGGACAGCTGAGAGTCATTTCCTGCTGTGGATTGCCAGCCGAGCCAGACACTCCCTTTGCTTGAGGGACAAATCACCTGTGCAGGGCGAGAGAAGCGTGTTTACCCAGCGCGCCTGCAGCTGGGCCAAGGCCGCCTCTTGCTGCGGGTCCTGCCCCTCTCTCTCTTTCCCAATCTCTCCACTCCGAGGGTGCGGAGAGATGGCAGATATGCAAAGCTGCCAGTGTCGGGACGCCAGAACTTCAAAGGGAGCTGTGGCGGGTGCACACAAAAGCTCCTTTGTACAGTGCTGGGACCCAGATGCAGGGGGCTTCCAGGCAGCCTCAGAAGCTGGGGTTTTCTCCCTTGCCTTCTCGCCTGCGCCTCTGGGCGAGGGAAGGCTTTGCTTTCCATCCTGTGGCTTCACCAAGTGAGAATGATGTGACTGGGCATGGTGTGACTGGTCCTTCTAGCCTTCCCTGGCCTCCATTTTTATTGTACTATATTTATTTTAAAGGGGTGGGGGTGAGATCTATCTATCTTACTCTTCCTGGTCCATTCCCCAAATGCCGGCAACAACCTGGGCTGGATCAGGTTAATGCCAGAGACTGGGAGCTCAGTCCAGGTGTCCTACATGGGTGGCAGGGACCCAGTCACTTGAGCCATAGCCTGGTGCCTCCCTGGGTGTGCATGGGCAGGAAGCTGGAATCAGGAATGGAGCAGGATTCAAACCCAGGCACCACGCTATGGAATGTGTGTCTTAAACATTGCCCCAAACACCTGCCCTGCCATCATCTTTAAAGGGGTAAGGAAGGTCGTCTCTCATCCAGAAAATAACGATATGGTCAGATTTCTCAAACAGACTCTAACTTTCATTAGTAACCCTGATATACGGCACGGCACATTTTAGACATCAGCGTGGTGCGGAGCCAGCTGGGAGTCAGGTTTTCTGTGTCCTAAGCTGCTCCTTGCAAGCAGAAATGCCCCCTTAGCTACTCCCCATAAAATCCCACTTAGACCACCTGAGATTCCACGCTGAATACTCATTGCTTGGGTCCAAGCTTGCCTTAAGAATTCAACTCGTGGCCAGCACCGCGGCTCAACAGCCTAATCCTCCGCCTAGCAGTGCCGGCATACTGGGTTCTAGTCCCGGTTGGGGAGCCAGATTCCGTCCCGGTTGCCCCTCTTCCAGGACAGCTCTCTGCTGTGGCCAGGGAGTGCAGTGGAGGATGGCCCAAGCACTTGGGCCCTGCACTCCATGGGAGACCAGGAGAAACACCTGGCTCCTGCCTTTGGATCAGTGCGGCGTGCCAGCCGCGGCGGCCATTGGAGGGTGAACCAACGACAAAGGAAGACCTTTCTCTCTGTCTCTCTCTCTCACCGTCCACTCTGCCTGTCAAAAAAAAAAAAAAGGAATTCAACTCGTCCTGGGAGGCTGGTATCACACCTTGCACCTGCTGAACAGTGACACTGATTCCTCTAAAAGCACCAGTTCCTGGAAACCACCATTCTACTCCTTGCTTCTGGGAATTCCACAATTTCAGTTTTATTTTAATTTATTTTAAAGGCATAGCAAGGGCTGGGGGGGGAGAGAGAGAGAGAGAGAGAGAGAGAGAGAGAAATTGATCTGTCTGCTGGCTCAGTCCTTAAATGACTGCAACAGCTAGTGAAGGGCCAGGCTGAAGAAGCCAGGAGCTTGGAAGTCCATCTGGGTTTCCTACATGGGTTGCAGGATCCCAAGTACTTGGAATCCAGAGGCCAGCACCTGCAGCCTCCCAGACACATTAGCAGGAAGCTGGATTGGAAGCGGAGTAGCCGGGAATCAAGCCCACACTGGGATGTGGGATGTACACATTCCCAGGAGAGGCTTACCCTGCTGTGCTGTGATACCCACCCCAGTTTGGCCACTCTACAGATTTCATCCATCTGGAGCCACGCAGGTTTCGGCCCTCAGTGGCTGGCTTATTCCACTCAGCATCCGTCCTAGGTCATGATACCTAAGGAGGCTCTTATCCCCATGTGCATGCAAATGCACGTTCAATGCCTGAGACTGAGTGCCTTCTGAAGTTTTACACCTTGAAAATCCCAACATGGCTCATCTAAACTCCCAGATCTGCTTCTGAGACAAAGAACCACGGTCCACAGCTTCCACCCCAGCCACTTCTGCTTCCAGTGAAGCCGCTGTGGGCGGTGCAATGGAAGTAGGAAGAAGACGAAGGGCAGCAGTTCCACAAATGCTGTGACTCTGGGTAGACACTGCTTCCCTGAGCATCGTTGTTCACCCTGGAGACAAAGCTCATAGTTACTGTTTATTTTGTCTGTCAAGAATTGCAAAAGGTCTGAGATTCTGCCCACGTAGTTTGCCCTGAACCCGGAAATTACCTTGTCAGGGTTTCTCAGGTGATACAGAGAGCCACTGAACTCTGCGATCAGACACCAGAGACTGTATTATTCACAGCGATAGCAGCATCTAGGGTGCTGGTGTTTTTGTTGGTTCTCTGCCCCCCCCCCCCCAGTTCCTCTAGGGCGCCATGAGGAGGGCCAGGTGACACAGGCAGTGGTTTGTATTACAGCAGGTGCACCCCACAGCTAAGGAACTACAGTGTTTTATAGTGTGCCAATTAAGGTGCCTGCCCTCTCATGGGGCCGGTACCATGGCACAGTAGGTTAATCATTCGCCTGAGGCACTGGCATCCCATGTGTGTGCTGGTTCTAGTCCTGGCTGCCCCTCTTCCAATCCAGCTCTCTTCTGTGGCCTGGGAAAGCAGTAGAAGATGGCCCATGTCCTTGGGCCCCTGCACCCAGGTGGGAGACCTGGAAGAAGCACCTGGCTTCTGGCTTTGGATCGGTGCAGCTACAGCCATTGCGGCCATCTGGGGAGTGAACCAAAGGAAGGAAGACCTCTCTGTCTCTCCCTCTTACTGTCTGTAACTCTACCTCTCAAATAGATAAATAAAATCTTTTTTTTTTTTTTGACAGGCAGAGTGGACAGTGAGAGAGAGAGACAGAGAGAAAGGTCTTCCTTTTCCGTTGGTTCACCCTCCAATGACCGCCGTGGCCGGCTCACTGCACTGATCTGAAGGCAGGAGCCAGGTGCTTCTCCTGGTCTCCCATGGGTGCAGGGCCCAAGGACTTGGGCCATCCTCCACTGCACTCCCTGGCCACAGCAGAGAGCTGTCCTGGAAGAGGGGCAACCGGGACAGAATCCGGCGCCCCGACCGGGACTAGAACCTGGTGTGCCGGCGCCGCAAGGCGGAGGATTAGCCTATTGAGCCACGGCGCTGGCTCTAGATAAATAAAATCTTAAAAAAAAAAAATGCCTGCCCTCTTTGCAGACAGAAATCCATTTCTGTTATACTCAAGACAATGCTTAACAATCCTTATTTGCTTTCAGGATTTTTTTTTTGTGAGAGAGAAACCAAATCCCTATTTTGTTTACTTCTGTGTTGTAGGGGGCCGGCGCTGTGGTATAGTAGGCTAAGCTTCCACCTGCAGTGCAGGCATCCCATATGGGCACCGATTCAAGTCCCGGCTGCTTCACTTCTGACCCAGCTCCCTGCTGATGGCCTGGGAAAGCAGTGGAAGATGGCCCAAGTGCTTGGGCCCCTGCACCTGCATGAGAGACCTGGAAGAAGCTCCAGCTCTGCCGTTGCAGCCATTTGGGAAGTGAACCAGTGGATGGAATCTCCTTCTCTCTCTGTATCTCTGCCTTTCAAATAAATAAATAAAAGAATCCTAAAGCAAAGAGGAAAACCTAAGAACAGAGGAGATCTTGGTTACTTGTATGTGGAAGTAACTGAGAAGAAGTGTAGCTGATGTCTTTCAGGGTTGGAGGAATGATGCTGGCAAAGAGGCTCCAAACGTGGGCATGGAGCCCTGGGACAGACAGCTTCCCCCTTTGGGTCCCAGTTGAGTGTGGGCTGTGAAGCTTGTGCACATCCTCCTAAAAGGCCAATGCTGTGGCGTAGCAGGTAAAGCCGCCGCTTGCAGTGCCAGCATCCCATATGGGCGCTGGTTCAAGTCCTGGCTGCTCCACTTCTGATCCAGCTCTCTGCTGTGGCCTGGGAAAGTAGTAGAAGACGGCCAAGTCCTTGGGCCCCTGCACCCACGTGGAAGACCTGAAGAAGCTCCTGGCTCCTGGCTTTGGATCAGCGCCGCTCCGACTGTTGTGGCCATTTGGGGAGTGAACCAGCGGATGGAAGACCTCTCTCTCTCTCTCTCTGCCTCTCCTCTCTCTGTGTAATTCTGACCTTCAAATAAATAAATCTTTTTTTTTTTAAAGTAATTTCCTCCCAGGACTTAGTTCAATATGTCCATAGATATAGCGGACATGGATTAGTCTCCCAGGGTTTAAGGTCAAAGGTCACAGAAAATGAAGGCCAGTGTTTTTTTTTGCAGAGCCAGAGACCACCAGACAGGTCCAACAAGGCACTCACTCCGTCACGGGGGCTGGGCGCCTTCCAGCTCTGCCCAGCTGAATTTTGAAAATGCCTGGGCCACTGAGTGTGGCCTGTTGACCACCCTCCCCCTGTTCCACGTGGAGTTTTTGTTACAGCCGCACTGTTCCTTTTCTCCTGTGGTTTGCATCAGGTGTGTTCGGGGCAGGGTGCTCTGGACTTGCAAGTGGCCAGACTGTGACTGGATGCGCCGCCTCTGGCTGTCACCCAGAGTTCTTAGACGGAGAGGGAGTAACAGGGGAAGGTGTTAGCTTATCTGCACTGAAGACAAAGTAAGCTCCTTTCAGTTATTAGAAACCATTCTGATTTGGAGGATCCATTCATTCAGCTAAAGTATTGTATTTCTCAGGTGTCAGTGTAGATTGTGTAGCCACGTGACAGAGTTCTGGCAATTGAGCCATAAGCTGTGGTATGGCATGATGCTTTCTAAAAGAGGGCACCAGCTCTTCTTGTTTCCTCAGTCTGCCCCCTGGAACTTGGATGTAATGGCTGGGGCACCAGCTGTCATTTTGGGGAGGGAGGCTGAAGCTTCCCAACATAAGGATGTAGGAATAAAAGCCAGTAGAAGGTAGAACACTGATGAAATCGTAGAACTGCAAATTCAGTCCCAGAGTCCTGGCCTTCCTATGCACATGAGCGAACAACACCTTTTGTGTTTAAGCCATTGTTAACTCGGATTTTCTTTCATAGACAGCAAATCCTAAATTTTGATAACTGTAAGATTCTATAGAAATATGGGGATATTGTTAACACTGTGTCTCAGGAAATTTATCAGAAAGAGTGGATGCATTAGTGTAATAGAAACAAAAATTATTCACTTTTGAAAACCACCTGGACAGTGTTGCTTAAGTGTGATTTTATTCTGATTTGAACCTTGTCGTTCACCTTGAACATCCCCTACCATTGTAAACTCTCAAGTCCGTGGGGGCCAAGTGCCTTGCTGTACCCTCGAGGATCTCCATGGTAACAGCCACATCAAGGATCTTGCTGATGGGACTGGGGCAAACTGAATTATTCAACATTGCACCTCCCCTGTGACACACACCTAACTAGACCAATACAGAAAATACACTGGGTGGTTAGTGACCTGCGATGGACATTTTCTGAGGACACATTTCTGAGGATCTCTCAGTCAGCCATTCGAAGGATGAAGACAAGATCGGTATCAGCCAGCAGTGAGAGCTAAGGCCAAGGTGGGCAGAAATGGTCAGACAAGGACAGCGCCCCCTACAGGGGGACCTAAGCCATCTCAGCACAGTAGACCTAGTAAGTTCGCTGTGGATTGAACACAGAATTGCTACGTCCATGCCGGAAATGTCACAAAGGTCTCAGTAAAAGGTGTTGCGCAGATGCGTAAGAGCCAGGGGCATCTTCTGTCCCTTGCTCTGAGTGATTTGCCACGTGCCGAAGCACCTGCCCGGCGGGACCCCTGCGTGTGGACAGTGTGGTCCGTCAGATCGGCTGCCGCCTCTCTCAGTTCGGACCCAGAGAAGTTACTCAAGACCAAAGCCCCGAAACTAAAAAACGGGAAAAAATACTTCTCAAAAACTGTGCCGGAGGACGCGATTTCATAATCCATTGTTTTGCAGATGTCAGAGAGATTGAAGTAAGCAAACAGGGGTCAAGGCGGCAGCTGCTTCGCTCCAGGATGTCACAAGGAGGTCAGAGGCTGGGGTTATTAGCAACTGACGTTATCTGCCCACGTGGTTCCCTCTTCGGGAGCTTAAAGTGCGAAAAACTGGTTTTTCTCCCAGACCCTCTTCCCTGTTCTACCCTACTATCTTTTTTTTTAAATTAATACAAAGAGAACAGATTTCATATATTTCATAGATGCAATTCTAAGTAGATAACCATACCTCCCTCCCTCTCTTCCTCAATCCCCTCTACCTTCATTCCCTTCTTTATCTTTCCTTTAATTTTTGCAATAACATACTTTCAATTTACTTTATAATCACAGGATTAATGCGCTACTAACCACAATGCTCAATAAGTAAAAAATAGACACCTGTTGCATAGGAATATGGTCAAGGCCATAAACAACAGTCAAATCCTAAGGTGTCAGTTTCATTGTAATACTTTTTCTGTATATTAACTACTACATTTCAGGGAAAACATATGGTATTTATGTTTTGGGGACTGGCTTATTTCATGAAGTGTGATAGTCTCCAGTTGCATCCATTTTGTTGCAAAAGACAGGATTTCATTCTTTTTTATGGCTGAGTAATATTCCATCATGTATGTATATACCACATTTACTGTATCCAGTCATCGGTTGATGGGTATCTGGGTTGATTCCACATCAGCTACTGCGAGTTAAGTTTCTATAAACATGAGGGTACAGAAAACTCTTTCATCTGCTTGTTTCACTTCCTTGGGTAAGTTCCCAGGAGTGGGATGGCTGGGTCATATGGTAGATCTATTTTCAGATTTCTGAGGAATCTCCATACTGTCTTCTATATTGGTTGTACTAGTTACATTCCCACCAGTGACATATTACAGTACCCTTTTCTCCACATCCTCACCAGCATTTATGATTTTTTGATTTTTGGATGAGAGCCATTCTAAATGGGGTGAGGTAAAACCTCACTGTGGTTTTGATTTGCATTTCCCTGATGGCTAGTGACCCTGAGCATTTTTTCACGTATCCATTGGCCATTTGTAATTCATCCTTCTATCTTTTTTTTTTTAAATTTTATGTTTGATGGATAGATAGGGGGGAGAGAGAGAGAGAGAGAGAAAGAGAGAGAGAGAGACTCTCCTATCCATTGGTTCACCCCACGATAGCCAGGGCTGGGCCAAGCCAAACCAGAGCTGAGAATTCAATCTTGGTCTCTCACAAAGGTGTCAGGGACCCAATTTCTTGAGCCACCATCTGCTTCCTTGCAGAGTTTGTGTGAGCAGAAAGTGGGAATTGGGAGTGGAACCCAGGCACACTGGTGTGGGCTGTAAGTGTCCCAACCAGCAGCCCAACTGCTGTACGGAATGCCTGCTAGACACTGTACTCCACCATCTGGAAGGTTCCTTGAGCATTTGAAAGCAGAAGGTGAGTTACAGAAAGAAAATGGAATTTAAGAACAGGAGGAGAGGGGATACAACTAGGAAAAAAACTTGCTTTCATACCAGTCTTGTTTTCACTAACATTTCGTGGTGCTTTACCATGAGGAAACCTAAATTATTTGCATGAAAAACACTTTCACTGAACTGAAATGAGTAAGTATGCAGCAAAAAGCGGCTGTTGGATTTTTGGATGACTTTGTTCTTAATCAGAGAAATGATATTGAAACCCTTAGTGCTGCAGTTTTTGTAAACTTAATTACTTATGATCCTTTCATTTTATATTAAACGCCTAAAATAAAAATTGTCTTCGGCTTCCTTTAAAAATTTCCACCAGGCCAGGGAGATAATCGGTAAACTTGAGACTAGAGAATCATGCATTGCAACTTCCACTGTGGCTCTCTCCTTTGCAAGCCAGAGAAGTCACCGCTTTTCCTCCTTTGAATAGGGGAAATGAGACTGGCTAACGACGGGAGAGATTTTCAGGTGGAAGAGAGCAAGGGGGAAGGGCTCAACGAGGGTCTTTTATTTTGTTCTTGGTGTGGAAACAGGGCAGGTGCCGGGCGATCTCAGCAGTGTGGTTTCTGGGGCTGTGATGACAGAAAAAGCAGTTTCCTGGGGGTCCCCAAATGGCTGTGGAGAGGAGCTGCTGACACAGTCCCTCCTCTGCCGGCCTTCCCGTTTTTCCAGGAACGGCACAGTTCCCTTCTGGAGAACTTTGCCGTCTGCAATTCCAATTTCCTCTCCTCTGCCCTTTGCTCCTCCTGCTTCAAGGGAAGGGATGGGATTGCTCTGAAGGTGAAAGAGGACCCCACCTTGTATGGAAGGGTGGAAGGGCAGTGCGGTGTGCCCGGGGCACAGGGAGCAGCATACTTGCCTGTAGGTTCACGGTCAGGTTCACGGGCACAGGATCTGCAGATGGACAAAGGAGAGCTACCAGCAACTGACATTGCAGGAAAGATTTTGGGAAACTCTATCCTCAGGCGTTTCTAGTGTCAGTCATCTCTGAGCATTGCTTTAGGAATCATACCTACACGTAATATATTTATAGCTACTTTCTATGGGTTGAGAGCTTTCGACCAATGTCGTTCTTCTGAGACAGCATGGTATTATCAAGATTGCGAGATCTCGGGACTTTGTAGAATACTGAAAATGTGCTGATTTCTCTTGGTCTCTATCTTTTGTGTGGCTGATAACTCATGAGTTAGATTAATGTACCTTTTAAAAATCCTCTTTTCCCAGCCGGTACTGCAGCTCACTTGGCTAATCCTCTGCCTGTGGCGCCGGCACACCGGGTTCTAATCTTGGTTGGGGCGCCGGATTCTGTCCCAGTTGCACCTCTTCCAGTCCAGCCCTCTGCTGTGGCCCAGGAGGGCAGTGGAGGATGGCCCAAGTGCTTGGGTCCCTGCACCCACATGGGAGACCAGGAGGAAGCACCTGGCTCCTGGCCATGGATCGGCATAGTTCCAGCCATAGTGGCCATTTGGGGGGGTGAACCAACAGAAGGAAGACCTCTCTCTCTTTCTTTCTCTCTCTCTCTCTGTCTTTCTCTGTCTAACTCTGCCTGTCAACAAAAAAAGAAATCCTCTTTTCTGATTTCCGTATTGTGATACATTTCAACACCTATAGAAATGTAGCAGTCTTGGATTCTGTGTTATTCTACCACAGTGCATGTTGACAGAAACCCTCAGGTAGTCGACCTCCCCTCCTCTCACCTCTGACCTGTGTCCCAGGTGTGGTTGCATTTGCTTTCTCATGCGATGGCTGTGAAAATGTCCATGTTATAAGCTGTGAACTGGAGACAGAGATCTGGGCACTCTTTGGGTTCCACTTCTTTCATTTGCTTCTGGAACCCCAGTGCCTGCAGACCCTCCAACATAACTTTTCCAGGATGCTTTGAGAGAAACAAGGGCTCTCACAGTCACAGCGTTGAGGATGGAGACGTCTCTCTTCCCCATGGCTGCCCTTCTGGAGAGAAATGCTTACTCCTATCCTGATACCTTGTGCTCTAATAAAATGGCAAAATGAAGAAGCTATGATGTATCTCTAGGTCACTGGGCTTATGCCAGAGGACGTGGCCAATCTCATGGAAGGGGCAACTCTTGGTCTCATTGCAGGGTCATTCTCTCTCATCCTTTTCTCCTTGTGGATGGTGAAAGAACGTCCAACATTAAGGGGACAGAAAGTGATTGGAGGATCTTCCCTGCAAGGAAGCCAGTGGATCCCAAGGGAGGGTTGCAGAGAGGGTCTGTAGTTCATGGGAGGCATGTTAGGTGATGCTGAGAACAGAGCCCCATGTTGGTGGTGTCAGCATAAGGTGTTTGTCTCCGTCTAGTTTTCCTCCGTTGGGACAGAACTAAGAGCATGGGGTCCCCCTTTGTCTCCATATGCAGGCAGGGGGGGTGGTGTCCCTACCCTGAGCCAGCTGGGGCTTGTGCTGTCAGCCACACATAAGGAGTAGCCTGCATGTGAGCAGTGTGGTCCTGGTGTCAACTGTGGTGTCAACCCTGGGGCTGAGCAATCTATTTTTTTTTTATTTGACAGGCAGAGTTAGACAGTGAGAGAGAGAGAGAAAGGTCTTCCTTCCGTTGGTTCACCCCCCAAATGGCCACTATGGCTGGAACTATGCCTATCCGAAGCCAGGAGCCAAGTGCTTCCTCTTGGTCTCCTATGTGGGTGCAGGGCCCAAGCACTTGGGCCATCCTCCACTGCCCTCCCGGGCCACAGCAGAGCTGGACTGGAAGAGGAGCAACTGGGACTAGAACCGGCGCCCATATGGCATGCCGGCGCCGCAGGCGGAGGATTAACTAAGTGAGCCACAGCGCCGGCCCCGGGCTGAGCAATCTAAAAGGAGCAGAGTCCATTCTAATGCTGCCCACGAGGCCAACTTGGAAGGCAGACGATATAATCCGGCTCCCTTAAACTAGTTCAGGCTCAGCGAGAGGCAGAGTGTAGAAGCTAGGCATCATAATCATCATTATCATGTTAATAGTTGTTTGTTATTAATGTTAATAGTTAATTTGAGAAAGGAAACTTCACTCCCTCAAATCAAGAGTTCATGTCCTTTCTCAAAAATTGATTTCTGATTATCATCCTTTTAAAAACATTTTAATATTTATTGAGAGAACACATGCTGTGTATTTCATAGACCGATTCCAAGAATAGAAGGATACTTTTCTCCCTCCCTCCATCCTTTCTTTCTTCTTTTATTTCTTCTTTAGTCTGACCCTTGAATTGATGCCCCAGGAACGAGATAGACAAGGAAAGAGCTCCTTTTTTTCTTAGAAATTTCCATGAGAGTGAATGGAGATGCTCTGCAGCATGAATCCTTTAAGTGGTCGGTGGTAGAGAATCCTGGACAAGATGAAGGTGTGCAGGATTGTGTTATCAGAATTCACATACCATACCGCTGATGGCTCTGTAGCCATAATTCTTTAAGAGCAACACAGGTTATGTGTTATCATGTTTTTTTTTTTTAATCACATTCTTTTCTTTTCTAAAAAAATTTAATTTTAATTAGTTTTTAACAGATTCAACATGATTTATAGACACAATTCTCAGAACATAATAATATTCCCTCCCTCCCTCCCCCTTCTGTTCTCCCCCCCTTTCTCCCTTTCTTTTTTTTTTTAGTTTTTGAGATAATATATTTTAAAATTACAGCGCCATGAAAAGGCTTAATATTTTGCCTACAAAGAAGTTTAACAAGTAAAAAGCCAAAAGACTGATAGAAATATGGACAATGACTATAAACAAAAATTGAATGGAAAAATGACCATTTCACCCATATACAATAAATTTTAAAGTAATCGTAGGTAATTAAAATTATAGTAGTATAACATTCCTAACCATTGTTTTGACAAAGGTGTAAAACGGAGGTTTACAATACTATATTTGCAGCATTACTGATACAGACATTTCTTTCTTTTCTTTCTTTCTTGTTTGTTTCTTAAGTTGTATCTCCCACATATGAGTGAGAAGATGCAATATTTGTCTTTCTGGGTCTGGGCTTATTTCACTCAACAAGACATCCTCTAGTTGCATCCATTTTGCTGCAAGTGGTAGAATTTCACTCTTTTTTATAGCTAAATAATATTCCACTGCGTATGTATACCACATTTTCTTTATCCATTCATCTGATGATGGACACCCTGGTTGGTTACAATTTTTGGCTATTGTGAGCAGTGCTGCTAGGAACAAGGTGGTACAGGTGTCTCTTTGATACATTGTGTTCAAGTCTTTAGGGTTTATACCCAGTAGTGGTAAGTGGGATTGCTGGATCACATGGCCAGTCTATTTCTAGTTTTTAAAGAAATCTCCACAGTGTTTTCCACAGTGGTTGAACTAATTTATATTCCCACCAACAGTGTGCAAGTGTCCCCCTTTGTCCACATCCTCACCAGCATTTGTTACTCTCTGTGTTTTGGATTTTAGCCATTTTGACAAGGGTGAGGTGATACCTCACTGTGGTTTTGATTTGCATTTCCCTAATGGCTAGTGATGTTGAGCATTTTTTCATATATTTGTTGGCCATTTGTATTTTTTCTTTTGAGAACTCTCTATTGAAGTCCTTTGGTTGTTTCTTTGTTGTTGAATTTTTTGAGTTGCTGATATGGTCAGAATTTTAATCCTTTCTCAGACAAGTGGTTTGCAAATATTTTTTCCCATTCTTTTGGATGTCTCTTCACTCTATTGATCATTTCCTTTGGTGTGCAAAAGCTTCTGAGTTAATATAGTCCCATTTGTTTAGTTTTGCTTTGGTTGTCTGTGATTTGGGAGTCTTGTTCAGGAAGGTCTCCCTTGGAGTGTTTTCCCTACAATTTTTTTCAGCAACTTCATAGTCTCAGGTCTTAAATTTTGATCTTTGATCCATCTTGAGTTGATTTCTGTATATTCTACATATGTACATCCAGTTTTGCTAGCATCATTTGTTGAAGAAATTATCCTTACTCAACTCTATATTCTGAGCACTTTTTTCAAATATCAGTTGGCTGTATGTATGTGGATTAATTTCTGGGCTCTCTGTTCTGTCCCATTGATCTATGCATTGGTTTTTATGCCGATACCAAGTTGTTTTAATTACTATAGCTTTGCAGCGTGCTTTGAAGTCACATATTGTGATGCCTTTCACTTGACTTTTCTTGCTCAGTATCACTTTGGCTATTCGTGGTTTTTTTTTTTTTGTTCTTTGTTCTATTGATGTAGTTTATTGGGTTTATTTATTTGCATATGTTGAACCACCCTTGCATTTCTGCGATAAATCCCACTCTTTTTGATGTGGTTTTGCATTTGATTTGCTAGTTTTGTTGAGAATCTTTTAATCTGTGTTCATTAAAGATATATATCTGTAGTTTCTTTTTTTATCAAGTCTTTGTTTGATTTTGGTATCAAAGTAACGCTGCTCTCATAAAAAGAGTTTGGCTGAATTTCATCCTGTTCATATTTTGGAGCAGTTTGAAGATTATTGGGTTACTTCCTCTTTGAATGTTTTGTAGAATTCAGTAGTAAAGCCATCAGGTCCCAGACTTTTTCTTAATGGAAGACTTTTGATTACTGCTTCAGCTGACACCACTGACATACAAAGAATCATAAGAAACTACTATGAAGAACTATATGTTACTAAACTGGAAAACCTTGAATAATTGGTTAAATTCCTGAATCCATATAACCTACCAAGATTAAAGCAAGAAGATATACATAATCTAAACAGTTCTTCATAGTAGTTTCTTATGATTCTTTGTATGTCAGTGGTGTCAGTTATGATGTCTCATTTTTCATCTCTAACTTTATTTATTTGAGGTTTTTCTCTTTTTTTCTTTGTTAGTCTGGTTAGAGGTTTGTCTATTTTATTTATCTTCTCAAAAACAAACTTTTTGTTTTTTTTTTTATGTTTTGTGTATTTTTTGGTTTCAATTTCATTTATTTCTGCTCTGATCCTTATTATTTCTTGCCTCCTGCTAATTTTGGATTTGGTTTGTTCTTGTTTTCAAGTCTTCAAGATGCATCATTGGATATTTAATTTGACACATTTATCTTTTTTGTAAATGTAAGCTAACACTATAAACTTCCCTCTTAATACTGTTTTTGCTGTATCCCATAGGTTTTGGTATGTCGTGTTTTTGTTTTCATTTATTTCATGAACTTTTTTGATTAGATTTTTGATTTCTTCAATGGCCCATTCATCATTCAATAGCAATTTGTTTAATTTCCAAGTATTTATGAGTGACCCATTGTTTTTCTTGTTGGTTTCTAGTTTTATTTCTTTATGGTCTGAGAAGATACGTGGTATGATTTCAATCTGCTTAAATTTGCTGAGACTTGATTTGTGGGCTAATATGTGGGCTATCATAGAAAACGTTCCATGTGCTGACGGGAAGAGTGTGTATTCTGTGGCTGTTGGGAGAAATGTCCTTGAATGTCTGTTTGGTCTATTTGCTCTGTAGTATGTTTCTTTTTTTTTCTTTTATTTTTATTTATTTATTTTTTTGACAGGCAGAGTGAACAGTGAGAGAGAGAGACAGAGAGAAAGGTCTTCCTTTTGCCGTTGGTTCACCCTCCAATGGCTGCCGTGGCCGGCACGCTGTGGCCGGCGCTGGTCTCCCATGGGGTGCAGGGCCCAAGGACTTGGGCCATCCTCCACTGCACTTCCCGGGCCACAGCAGAGAGCTGGCCTGGAAGAGGGGCAACCGGGACAGAATCCGGTGCCCTGACCGGGACTAGAACCCGGTGTGCCGGTGCCGCAAGGTGGAGGATTAGCCTAGTGAGCCGCAGCGCCGGCCTGTAGTATGTTTCTGATGTATCTTTATTGAGCTTTTGTATGGATAATTTGTTGATGAGAGTGGGGTGTTGAAGTCACCCACTGTTAATGTATTGGAGTCTATTTCTCTCTTTAGGTCTAATACTATTTTCTATATATCTGGGTGGTCTTGTGCTGGGTATGTGTATGTTTACGCTTATTATGTCTTCTTGCTGAATTTAACCTTTTATCAAAATATAATGTCATTATTTATATCTTTTCTACAGTTTTTGATTTAAAGTCTGTTTTATCTGATATCAGGATAGCCATACCTGCTTGCTTAGCATTTCCATCTGCCTGGTGTATCTTTTCCCACCCCTTCATTTTCAGTCTGTGTATATCTTTGTTTGTGAAGTGAGTTTCTTGTAGGCAGCACAGAGTCAGGTCTGGTTTTTTTTATCCATTCAGCCAAGCCAAGTCTTTCGATTGATTAATTTAATCCATTTACATTTAAGTTAGTATTAATAGATAAGAACTCGGAACCTGTCATTTTGTTGATTGGATAATGATTCTAACTGCTCTATTAGTGAATTTGGTGGTATCTTGTGTTTCAAAATGTTTACTTTTTAAAATTTATTTGAAAGGCAGAGTTATAGAGATGGGGGGGATATTTTTCATCCACTGGTTCACTTCCCAGATAGCCACAATGGCTGAGGTTACACCAGGAAAAGCCAGGAGCCTGGAGCTTCTTCCGGGTCTGCCACATAGGTTCAGGGGCCCAAGCACTTGGGCCATCCTCCACTGCCTTCCCAGGCACAATAGCAGAGAGTTGGATCAGAATTGGAGCAGCCAGGACTCGAACTAGTGCCCATACAGGATGCTGGCACCGCAGGTGGGACTTAGCCAGCTATTCTACAACACTGGCCCTCATGATGTTTATTTATACTGCAGGATACCCTTTAGAATATCTTGTAAGGCTGATCTGGTAGTGGTGAATTCTCTGATTTTGCTTACATAAAAAATATTTCTCCTTCACTTTTAAAGGGTGTCTTCATAGGATATGATATTCTTGGCTGGAAGTTTTTTTCCTTTTAAGGCTTTTGACTATATCTTTCCACTCTCTTCCACTGAGAAGTCAGATGTTAATCTAATTGTTTTTCCTTTATATGGAACTTGACACTTCTCTTACTGCCTTTAGGATTCTCTCCTTGTCTTTCAGTTTTGACAGTTTAAAGATAGTATGTCTTGGCAAAGACCTTTTTTGGTCGAATCTACTTGGGGTTCTTTGAGCTTCCTGAATGTGGATATCCATGTCTCTTTCAACAACTGGGACATTTTCAACTATTATTTCATTTAGCACGTTCTCAATGGCTTTTTCCTTTTCTTCTCCGTCAGGAATGGCTATAATACAAATATTTGGTCATTTAATTTTATCACCTATTTTGCATAGACTTTCTTCTTCTTTTTAATTCTTTTCTCTTTATTTTTTGTCTGGTTGGGCTATTTCAAAATTCTTGTCCTCAAGGTCAGAATTTCTTTCTTCCACCTAGTCTATTGTACTATTAAAGCTCTCAATTGTTTTTTTTTTTTTTTTTTATTTCACTGGTTGAAGATTTCATTCCCCCAAATTTCTATTTGGTTCTTCTTAATGAGTTCTATCTCCTTAGCAATGTTTTCTTTCATGTTACTCATTGATTTCATTTCTTTAATCTGTCTGTCCATCTTGCACCTGATTGAGTTTCCTTACGATCATTATTTTGAATCCTCTGTAATTTCATAGATTTCCTTCAGTTCAGTATCTAATTCTGGAGGAGCATTTTGTCTCCCTCCATTGCTATCTGCCTATCTGGTATATTAGTCCCTTCTTCTTTACGGAGCAGATTTTATTGTAAAAGAGTTTATGTTTCAGCTGGAATATGGGGCATCTCTTGGCTTGTTGCTTTGGCTTTGGTTCTAAGTGAGCCCAGGTTTGTAGACTCTGATTGCTTTTGTCTTAATCAGTGTCAGCTGTGTCTTTAAGTATACAGTGGTGTAGTCTGCTGCAGCGCATAGGGATAGAAGTGTGGCTATGAGATGGATAGGGGTTTCCTTGGGTGTATATCTTCGAACCACAGAGTTCAGTGTCAGTCTCCCTGGTGAATGTGATAGCCGGAGCCTTTTTCTTGGTGCTGAAGGGGACAGAGATGGCTGTGCCCTTGACTGACTGGTAAGCCAGGCCTTATGGCATCAATTGCTGCAGCTCTAGGACTGTGTGATGTGGATGGACACTTCCTCAGTTCCTGCTAGGAGAGTCCAACTGATGCTGCGGCTTTTAATACCAACAGCTCTGGTCCTAGGAGTAGGGGATGTGAGCTGAACTTTGCTCCAGTCCTACAGGGTGACTATAGGTATACAGGGGATTTTTCTTTGGATGGTATGAGTCCAGAGAGGAGGAACGCAGGTGGATTCTTCCCTCTGTCCACTAGGTGGTTTCTTGTGGCACTGAGAAATTTAGACGGAATTGTTGTAGTCCTGGTGTTGCAGGATGTAGCAGGGTGATTACCCGGATCCCCCAGGGTGGGAGTGGGTTATTTTTGAATGGGCTGTTCCTGCCGTTAGCCCCCAGAAGCTAAGGTGAGTCCCCCTTGCTCACGTGCAGTGTGCGAGTGTAGCTCTGGGGCCAATTCCCCCAAGCCCCCTTACCTACAGGATGCTGAGGATCTGTCCTTTGCCCCACATGTTGCCCTCACTCTGACTACGATGCTGGGAGAAGCGGAACGGAGGTGCTGCATGGCTTTTTGCTGCCGCGTCGGGCACTCTGTGCATGTGGGAGAGGGGAGGAAGGGAAAGCAACACGGCTTCCCTGCTCCAAGCCTGGCAGCTGCTCAGGTTCTCCACGCCAAAATGTGAAAGTCAGTGGGTGACTGTGGAATTCCCTCTCCACTTAAACTGTGAGTGGTGGGGCGTGTTGGGGTTTCCTTCCACCTTGGCTTGGTAAGATGGCAGCTCAGGGCTGTCAACTGGCTGTGCCACGTGGGTGGCTGCAGCAGTGTCTATGTCTTCTCTCCTCTTGTCCCATGGGATCTTCATCGGTAGTTTTTTTTTTTTTTTTAATTTTTCCACTTCTTTGCTAAAAATTTCTGTCAGACCCCTGGAAATGTAGTTCTTTTTATTTTTTTAAAAGATTTATTTATTTATTTATTTATTTTTAAACTTTTATTTAATGAATATAAATTTCCAAAGTATAGTTTATGGATTACAATGGCTCCCCGCCCCCCATATCTTCCCTCCCACCTGCAACACTCCCCTCTCCTGCTCCCTCTTCCCTTCCATTCAAAGATGTATTTATTTGGCAATGGTTAAATGGTTCCGATGGTTCACTCCCCAATTGGCCGCAACAGCCGGAACTGCGCCAATCCAAAGCCAGGAGCCAGGAGCCAGGAGCTTCTTCTGGGTCTCCCATGCGGGTGCAGGGGCCCAAGGATTTGGGCCATCTTCTACTGCTTTCCCAGGCCATAGCAGAGAGCTGGATCAGAACAGGAGCAGCCGGGTCTCGAACCAGTGCCCATATAGGATGCCGGTGCTTCAGGCCAGGGAGTAAACCCACTGCGCCACAGTGCCGGCCCTGGGAAACACAGTTCTTCCTTTGTTCTTTTCATATCATGGAGCAGCTTAAGTTAGTGTGGATATACCCTACCCAGCCATCTTGGATCCTTTACACTCTTTAAAAAAGTAATTAACCTTTCATGCATGGATAACAACTCTGCCATACATTTTATACAGTATAGCAAATAAATTGTAGTAGGTGCATACTAATTCTTTAGACAGTAAGCAGTACAACATCATTAAAGGCAATAGAGTATAAGTTTAGCTAAGGCCCCACTTCAAGGTGGACTTGGGAAACGGTGGTTAAATTACCATATTAAAAAAAATCAAATTTCTTGAGATAAAGCTTCCATCAATCCAGTATTTGCAACCTCTGTTAAATGTAAGTACTGAATTAGCAGATTGTGCACAGCGCTCAGCCTCTTGGCTACTTTTGCTTGTAAAGCATAGACTTCTCACGTGAATAAGACTTCTCGGTATGACTAAGAGTGTTCCCAGCATACAAGCTCACCTTTTATAGCAGTTCTGCTTGCCAAAATGTTTGATAGTGTTGAAGTGTAAAGGAGATACAGATAATAAATCCATAAAATTAAAGGCTTCTCAATGGCATGGCAAATTTTCTCAAATTGCCAATGAATGGATGTGATTTATTTGAAATGTAAGCTTTTAAAAGTGCTACACATCGGATATTGTGGCAAATATAAGGACACAGGCGTGGTTGAGGAAGTTGAGGCTGTAGTTTTATAGAGTAATTATATACATTTAAAAGTTGGAAAATGCCCCTAGATTGAAAAAAAAAAACCTAATGCATTTTATTTTACCATTTAGGGGAAATGGTACAAATTTATTATAGCCTTGATTTCTGAGATGGTCAATATTGAGATAGAGTCATATTTTAGTTTCTATGAATTAATTTAAAGCCAGTTAGGAGTACTAAGATTGCCTCATTCTTTTAAAAATTGTACTTTCCTGGTTTATGAACCAATTACTTTTTTTTTTTTTTTTAAAGCAATGCACTTACAAATCAGGACTAACAAGTGTCAGTGGAGTCAGGCTGTCTGGCAAAAATAAAAAAGAGCAGTGTTTTGGAAACTGACATTTTGTGGTTTAGGCTGTCTTTTAAGTCACACCGGAAGTTAATTAAAATGTACTTTTTTTTTTTCTTGTAAAGTTTATTTTATGTTCCTTGAGTTACTTGCTTACTGGCAGATGCCAGAAAATTCCTCAATCCCTGGTCCTAATTGAAAAATAACTCTTCAATCTGGGCAGAGCGCACAGACATTTCAAATATCTCTTTTTAGTTGGATTAAAGGGTTTGCAATGTAAATATCTTGATTTGGAAGAAATGTGAGGAATTTCAAGGTTTCCAGCCTTAAAACCATGAACGAGAGAGTTGGCCATGCCAAGTTCATTGCTCCCATTCTTTTGGAACTCAAGGGGTGTGGTCTAGACTTTTATGCCCATCAGCCACATCCAGGGGTTATAGATGTATCATCTGAGTGTATCCTCATTTTCAAAGCATGCGTATTAGTTAATATCTTGATTCCTTTAGGGAACTTCAGCTTACTTTGATCAGCAAATCTCAGGGCCTATATTTTTCCTGGTTTCCAGGCACTTAGACATCAGCCCTGTAAGGAGAACACTGGTGGTGGTGATTGCTATCTGCATACGGGGGTGGGTTGCCAGCAGTTCTGTCTCACTGTGCACCTTGAATGTTTTGATGTGGCTGAATTGATATTTGCATTTGTTATTTCTAGCACAAGCTTAGCCTAGACTTCTGTCAAAAGGAATCAACCTGTGTTATAACAATGTACCCATTGCAGAGGAAGTTCAAGGGATCACAAAAGATTTTTTGCAAAGGTTTCTTTCCCATTTCTTTTCTTCTCCAAAGTTCGTATTACATCCCAGGGTGCATGAATGGATAATAAAATTGGTAATAAACTGGGGTTGCCTCTGAGGAGGACTTCATTCATTTTTTTAAAGATTTATTTTATTTATTTGAAAGACAGAGTTACAGAGGTAGAGACACAGAGAGAGGTCTTCCATCTGCTGGTTCACCCCCAGATGGCCACTACAGCCGGAGCTGTGCCTATCTGAAGCCAGGAGCCAGGAGCTTCCTCCGGGTCTCCCACATGGGTACAGGAGTCTAAGGACTTGGGCCATCTTCTACTGCTATCCCAGGCCACAGCAGAGAGCTGGATCAGAAGAGGAGCAACCGGGACTCGAACTGGCGCCCATATGGGATGCTGGTGCTTCAGACCGGGGCTTTAGCCTGCGGTGCCACAGCATCAATCCCAGCTTCATTCATTTTGCAAAGGAACACTACTGTGTGATCTTGGACAAAATGTACTACATCCAAGTCTCGAGTTTTCTTGTCTGTCAAATGGGAAGATACCTACAAAGGTGATGGCCCAAGTACTTAGGCCCCTGCCACCTGCGTGGAAGATTCTGCTGAAGTTCTTAGCTCCTGGCTTCAGCCTGGCCAACACCTGGCTGTTGACACCATTTAAAGGGTGAGCCAGTGGGTGGAAGATCTCTCTCTCTCTCTCTCTCTTTCTCCCTCTCTCACTGCCTTTAGAATGAGTGAATGAAAAAAACAACGAATGAATAAATAAACAAAATGAAATTTGTAAAAGAAAAAGAAGCATTGTTGGTTTAAAACTACGTTCTAGGAGCCCCTCCTCAGCTAGAGAAGTACAATTTAATTGCTTACTTCTGACTATATACCCAAAAGAAGAGGCATCAGGGCAGCACTGAATCCTCCCATGTTCACTGCAGCATTAGTCACAGAGCCCAGATGAGAAGCAGCCCACGTGTCCATCAACAGATGCATGAATAAAGAAAACGTGGAATATTACTCGGCCTCAAAAAAGGAAGCCCTGCTATGTGTGACCCCATGGAAGAACTCAGAAGGTGCAAGGCTAAGTGAAATAAGCCAGAGCCAGAAAGGCAAATGCTGCCTGATTCTGCTTGCTTGAGAGATTTTTAGCAGTGAAACTTACAGAAGCAGAGAATACAATGGCGGTTGCCTGTAGCTGGGAGGTTGGAGGAGACGGGAATTGCTGTTCAATGGGTATAAAGTTGTGGCTATGTTAACTGCATGCACTCACGAGACCTGCTGTAAAATGTAGTGTCCACGTAATATCAGCAACAACATGGTATTGAGCACCTCAGTTTGTTAAGGGGAATATCGTATGGTCTGTGTCGCTACTGCAAAAACCTGAAGACAAGTGGAGTCCACAGAAACTGGGAGGGGCTGGGTGTGTTCACTACATTGATTATGGTGACGGCAGCAGGCATGTGTGCATATCCTCAAACTCATCAAATAATCTGCTGACATTGATAGATCAAATGTGTGTAAGTAGAGCATTTGGATAAAAAAATAGCGAGAGCTGGGTGTGGTTCACTAATTGTGACAAATAGACTAACATGGGATGTGAATAATAGGCGAAGTTGGGTGAGGACAGGTGCATGGGAACTCTTTGTAACACTACCTCCCATTTTTTTGTATAAATTTAAAACTACTCTGAGATAAAATGTTTTTAAAAAATGAGAATAAAAACCCAAGCCCTTAATTTATTTAAATCTGGGCTCACTAACAACTTTGTAGAAGGCACTTGATTTTTATACCATCAAAGTCATTTTTACCTGCCCCACTTCATTTTTTTTGGTACTGTTTTGAGATATGCATACACTTGCTGACACATGCTTCGTCCAGATTCTTTGCTTCCCCAGTAGGCAAGTTCAGACTTACAAGGCAAGAGTCCAGTGGAAAGTACCGGAACTGAAAAAAGAATATTTGCCTAACCACCCACACCGCTGAATTTCTTGGAATCTGTGTGTGTATAAGATGATATCCTATGTACACACATGGAAACTTTGCCTTTCAGCAAACCAAGTCTGATTCTACAAGGAAGTTACAAAACAAAGGTACAGGACTCATGCTAGACCTGCTTTCAAGAATTATTAGGCTGGCCGGCGCCGCGGCTCACTAGGCTAATCCTCCGCCTGTGGTGCCGGCACCCCGGGTTCTAGTCCCGGTCGGGGCGCCGGATTCTGTCCCAGTTGCCCCTCTTCCAGGCCAGCTCTCTGCTGTGGCCCGGGAGTGCAGTGGAGGATGGCCCAAGTGCTTGGGCCCTGCACCCCATGGTTAGACCAGGAGGAAGCACCTGGCTCCTGGCTTCGGATCAGTGCGGTGCGCTGGCCACAGTGCACCGGCTGCAGCGTGCCGGTCGCGGCGGCCATTGGAGGGTGAACCAAGGGCAAAAGGAAGACCTTTCTCTCTGTCTCTCTCTCTCACTGCCCATTCTGCCTGTCAAAAAAAAAAAAAAAAAAAAAAAAAAAAAAAAAGAATTATTAGGCTACTTCACGAAATTGTGAGCTGTCCTACCTCAAGCACTGAGCCAGCTGTGGAACTTGCCTTTGCAACCTCAGCTTTTGGTGAAGGTCACAAAACCTTTCTTTGTAAGAAAACGAGTGTACAATAACTAAGAACTATAGAAATAAAACCAGTCTTTTAGTTTGTGTTGGCACTTTCCTTCTTTTTCCTGCTCAGTAACTTTCCTTATTCCATCCTGAACTGAAACTATTTTTGCTAAAGCTATTTTTAAGTAAAGATTTTTAAAATTTATTTGAAAGGCAGAGTGACAGAGAAGACACACACACACACACACAGATGCACATATGTGTGCCCACACACACACATACATGGAAGGAAAGATGAGAGAGAGAGAGAGAGAGAGAGAGAGAGAGAGAGAGAGATTGGTTTTTCCACCCACTGATTCACTCCCCCAATGCCTGCAATACCCAGGCTCAACCCAGGAGCCCAATCTCCTGTATGGGTGGCAGGGACCAAAGTACTTGGGCTGATGTCACCAGCTGCCTTCCTAGGTGCATTTGGGGAAGCTGGATGGGAAGTGTGGAGTAGCCAGGACTCCAGCATGCATATTCCCTGAAATGGGAAGTCGGCATCCCTAGCAGGAGCCACTTAGCCTGCTGTACCGCAATGCCTGCCCCTGCTAAAGCTGTTTTTCACCTGTGACTTAACCTGGCCTGGGCTGTTTGGGGCACATTGTCCCTGATCATCTTATGACATGAGCCAAGTGAACCATTTCCTCCATGAGAATTGCAGCTGCTGACTACCATGTCACCCCTCTCGTGTTCCCCTTGGAGCCTTCCTGAGCACTCTCTAAAGTCTCTGTGACTCTTTTTTTATTTTACTTATTTCTTCACTGTCATCTTTTGTATGTGCATACATTCCCTGGGCAACTGCATCACAGGCATGAATAAAGGTACCATGTAGATACCGATGAATCCCAAATCTCACTCTCCAGTTCCATCTGGCTGCCTGCTCTGGAGTGCTGCACCAGGTTTTATGGACATTCTAAACTTAAAGTGCCCCAAGCACACAGCACATTCACATGTTCTTTTGTCACTACTCCGCTTAAGCCATCTTCTCTTACTGTATTTTCTATCTCACAGCACCACCAGTTGTCATGGAAACCATGAAAATATATATATTTTTAAAGATTTATTTATTTGAAAAGAGGAAAGAGAGAGAGAGAAAGAAAGAAAGAGAGAGATGTTTTTCCATGCATCCTTCCATCCACTGATTTACTCCCCAAATGCCCTCAACACCTGAGGCTGGGCCAGGCCAAAGCCAGAAGCCAGGAACTCCAACCAGGTCTCCCACATGGGTGGAAGGGGCCCAAGCTCTTGGGCCATCATCCACTGCCTCCCAGGAGCATTAGCAGGGAGCTGCGTCAGAATTATGGAGTAGCCAGGACTCGAACCAGGCACCCTGATATGGGATGCAGGCATCCCAAGTAGTGTCTTAATCTGCTGTGCCAAGTGGGTGGCCCTGCACTGAAATGTTTATTAGTGAGCCTGTGTCTCTTTCCTGCAGGACCTTTGCCCATGTTCTTTCTCCGCCTAGAACATTCTCGATACCCCCTCATGTAGCTAACTCTTCTGTGTCCTGTGTGTCTCATGTGAAGTGCAAATTCCTCGTCCAATGCCTCTCAGGTATATTTTTCACAAGCTGTCTCACAACTGACTTTTCCTTCGTAGAACTCACTGCAGCCTGGAGTCATTCTCACACTTGAGTGAGTGGCTTCTTGGTGGCTCTCAAGACCTTCCAGTCCCAATCAGCCACCACATCCTTCTGCTTCTATGATATCCCCTACCTGCCATCACCATCCCCAGTGGTACTCCTAGGAGGAGGCCCTCAGCATCCCTTGCTTGTTCTCAGCCCCGACCTCATCTACCCAACTATCAGCCTCATAACTTCCTTAGACACATCTGTGACAGGCGCACTCCCCTCTCCTGGAATCCTTAATGGCTTCCAAATTTCTCTAATAATCAATCCAAATTCCTTAGCCCAGTCTCCAGGTTCACAACAAGCTTATCCTGACCTCTATTTCCAATATCAGCTTTTTTCTTTATTCACCCTGTGATTCAGTAACTGCAGAAGTCTGCTGTACCCAAGAAGTACCATCATCTTTTCATTTTTCTGTTGGTTCCCTCTGCTCTTTGGAACTCCTCTGTCATCTGTGTCCAGGGCTCTAGCATTTCTGTGACTCCAGGCTGTTTAAATAACAAAATCCTTATTTTGACAGGTTATTACCCACTAACCCACCGGTGCAACTGTTGAATGATGAGCAGAGGCATAGTTTGGTGGTGAATTCACCCTCTGACTTTAGACTGTTCCTTCTTCTCAGCTCCAGGTCCCTGGTTTCATTTTCCAATTGACGTTCTCAATGTGCTCCCAATCATTTATTACCAATGCTATGCTGATGGTGTCTGGGCCATCTTTCCTGTATCTCTTCAGCACTTCTCCAACTGTGGCTGTGAAGAGATTGGTGGTAAATATCCTCTTATCACCTATGTTGATCTTATTTGACCCTGATTTCTTGCTCGTTGGCTATACCCTGGCAATGAAGCACATTTCTTGATTTATTCATGTACCTCCTCGTGCTTAAGAAATTTGTCTTAGAGGGGCTGGGCTGGAAGACAACTCAGGTAGCCTCCTCCACACCTAAAATCAAGCCTTTTCATTGCCCTGGCCAAGGTTCCTCCCTGATTTTGGTTTGTCACTCTGAAAATCTCACTTAAGGGCCATGGGGGCAGCTACGTGTTCCGCCTCCTCCAAACATTTGCCTGTAGTTCTTCCCAGATCCTTAGCCACCAGGTCCTTAGCCAAAACTCTACTCCTGCTAGAATGTTTTAGACTTCATGAACTTAAGCCTAGTAAAGGAAGTCTAAATAGAAAAGATATCTCCAAATTAATGCATGCATGATTCAAGAATCATCAGCTTTTGTGGTTCTAAATGTGGTGTTAGGAGTCTTCAGATGATTTTTCCAATATACCTTTTGACAATTGTTTTGGCAAAAAGTTATTGATTCCACAATGTCCGACCCCAGATGATATAGGAAGAGGTGCATGTCAGATTATTTAAGCTGACGATTTGTATATGTGGCTAACAGCAAAGCAGGTACTGGGTCCCCTGGAGAACCAGAGGAAGAGAAAGAGCTTTCCAGGATTCAGTGAGGATACTTCTGTGGTTATTAGTGTGGAGAGGATTCCCTCCGTGGAGCTTAGCTGGATGAAATTTGAAGCCACTCTAATATGATATGGTAGAGTAAAATATTGTCACCATCTGCCATTTTTTGAGCTATTTGTCTGTAATCTATTTAGGCTTTCTTCCATTCATTTCTGAAAAAGCAAAGAGGAAAATAAGATCTGTATTTAGATTCATGGTGATTATCAAATGAAAAAATCCTTTGTTCAGAGAAGCAGAGCTTGCTATCATGCTGAGAGAAATGTTTCCTCTGTATACGTTTATAAAAATACCACAGTATAGGCCGGCGCCGCGGCTCACTAGGCTAATCCTCCGCCTAGCGGCGCCGGCACACAGGGTTCTAGTCCCGGTCGGGGCGCCGGATTCTGTCCCGGTTGCCCCTCTTCCAGGCCAGCTCTCTGCTGTGGCCAGGGAGTGCAGTGGAGGATGGCCCAGGTGCTTGGGCCCTGCACCCCATGGGAGACCAGGAAAAGCTCCTGGCTCCTGGCTCCTGCCATCGGATCAGCGCGGTGCGCTGGCCGCAGCGCACCAGCCGCGGCGGCCATTGGAGGGTGAACCAACGGCAAAGGAAGACCTTTCTCTCTGTCTCTCTCTCTCACTGTCCACTCTGCCTGTCAAAAAAAATAAAATAAAAAAAAATAAAAAAAAATAAAAAAAATACCACAGTATAATGTAGTGGATAAGTGTAGTGTACATATAATGTATACAACCTACGGCTTTCCTCTAGCAGGCACAAACTTGCTAAGATTCATGTAACTTTCTTCATAAGGTTCTTCAAGGGAGTCTGTGGAATTCAATTCAGTGAAAGAAAGCCCATAAGGCATCAGAAAGGGAGTGTATGTGTATGGTTCTGATGAACTTGCAGCAAGCATAACATTTTCTGGACTTTTTTTTTTTACAAAATAGGTAGACATTACCAAAGCTGTTTAGGAAATGTGTTTATAGCAAAATTACATGGAAAACACAGGGGTTTTTGAGGAACACATGTCTTTATCAGCTAGTTAAGCAAAATGATATAGTTAATTGCATATAGATTATTGGAAGCAATAAAATATATAAGAATATCCTTGTAATAATGATAGGTTGCCTGTGGATGATTCACATGGATAGGTTGAACTCAAGTAGATCTATTTCCACATGTTGATTCATCCTCTATTTTAGTCTGAGTGTCTGGATTAGTCTTGCTAAGCAAAGCGGCTGAGTTTGTCTTTGCAAGACCTTTTATGACCTAGTTCCAATTCAAGTCCCACCATCCCTGAACATTCTTTCCCCTCTTTATTTATAGATATGGTTTACATTGCACCACATACCTATCTGTGTATTTTTTGTGCTTTAATTGTTAGTTTCAAGTACACATTTCTGCTATAGTTGGGAACTTATCCCAATATGAGTACAATTCAATAATACAGAAGTTTCCAACCTATGCATTATATAGTTAAAGCTGAAACTTAAGGCCAACACTTGCGTACTTTATCTGGAAACCTAATAATCTTTTCTTCTAAAAATGTTTCATTTATAATTTTACTTGAAAGATAGAAATTTCCTATCTGCTGGTTCACTGCCCAAATGCCCACCACAGCTGGGACCGGGCCATGTTGAATCCAAGAGCAGAGCACTCAGCCCAGGTCTCCCATTTGGGTGACAAGGACCCAACTATTTGAAGCATCACCTGTTGTTTCCCAGGGTGTGCATTAGCAGGAAGGTGGCGAGAATGGAGGTGAGATTTGATGATATGGTACACTGGCATCCCAAGCAGCATTTTAACTGCTATGCCAACCCCTCCCCTTTTCTTTTTACATAAGAACATGATGTTTTCTAAGCAATGCATATTTACTCAAGACTGAGTGAGCCTTAAGAAATCAGGTCAAGGTTGTAGAGTTTTATTGAGATATTGAATATTTCAGTTTCAGCTTTGCTCAAAAAGGGGAATACTTGAGCACATGTCTGCAGCTCTGTGCAATGCTGTGTCTGCTGATAGTTTTCAGTGTGAGGTTTTATCTAATATAGTTCCATTACTGTTTTTTTTACTACAATACATAACTAGAATGTCATTTTCCTTGCATCTATGTTTTCTACTAGTCTACACTTCATGTAACTCATTAATTATTCAAAGTTGTCTACAATATTTCCTTTGTGGGTTCTGATAGTTCCGAATTTCCATATTCCAGGTTCTGTACACAGATATTTTAAAGGGGCATCACTTCCTCCATGAAGATTCCCTATCTCTGTCCTGGAATTTAGCTTATCAGTGAAATTACAGTTCTGTGCAATGACCCTGCTAACTGTTCTGCATGGAAACATGAAACCTTATTTATGATAATGAGATTTGACTTGTCTTCTTTCTCTCACTTTTAATAATATCATAATGTTGATGCATCTGAATGTGATTAGCGTAAGCAGTCTTAACAAATGTCTTACTGTACCAGAAAACATGGATTAGAATTTAAATTATTATTGTTTTTCCAGACATTGCATTTTGGGGCCAGGCCAAATGGATTTCTGGTGCTTGGACTATGCTAATCAATATAATTGTGGATGAATGTTTTCAAGATTAACTCTATGACTAGATTTTTCTGTCTTAATGATGAGCATTTTTCCTCTTTGGTGTCTGTTGGAATGGGAACATTATTTCTTGTAGAACACTGGAGGATAAAACTAGAGAACTGCAAGTGAAAAGAATTCCTTTCCCTTCCGTCATTTGTTTTCCCTTTATTCTTCCTGTGCAGAAGAAGGATGGAAGATGGGGCAATTCTGCTCCCCCTCCTTCGCCTACTTGTGGAGAGTGGGGAATTGAGTCAAAAGAGAAGGCTCTACTTTCCCACTCATGACTTGTTCATGGGAAGTGAAGACTGAAAATGGGTAGTCCTGGACTGATTGCCAAAGGAATATTAATTCCAAAAGAACCTGGGCAGCAAAACTGAATAACCAACAATTGAGTTGTGTTTGACCAAAGCTGTGTCCTAATTTTATAGGCATAGGATACTGATGGGCCTTTGTTTTTATATTTAAATGTTCTGTCTCAGGAAGCTTCATCCTGATGCTTTTTTTTTTTTTTTAAAGATTTATTTATTTATTTTAAAGACAGAATTACAGAAAGAGGTAGAGACAGAGAGAGAGAGAGAGGTCTTCCATCTGCTGGTTCACTCCCCAATTGGCCACCACGGCCGAAGTTGCGCCGATCCAAAGCCAGGAGCCAGGAGCTTCTTCTGGGTCTTCCATGTGGGTGCAGGGGTCCGAGGACTTGGGCCATCTTCTACTGCTATCCCAGGCCACAGCAGAGAGCTGAATTGGAAGTAGAGCAACCAGGACTGGAACCAGCACCTATATGGGATGCCAGCACTGCAGGTGGCGGCTTAACCCATTACGCCACAGCGCCGGCCCCCATTCTGATACATTTTTAAAAATATTTATTTATTTATTTGAAAATCAGAGTTACAGAGAGGGAGAGGCAGAGGTAAAGAGGGCGGGAGGAAGAGAGAGAGAGAGAGAGAGAATCTTGTATCCACTGTTTCACTCCTCAGATAGCTGCAATGGCCAGGGCTGGACCAGACTGAAGCCAGGAGCTTCTTCTATGTCTCCCACATGGGTGACAGGGACCCAAACACCTGGGTTATCTTCCATGCCTTTTCCTAGGCCATTCGCTGGGAGCTGGATTGGAAGTGGAGCAGCCGGGACACAAACCGGTCCCATATGGGATGCCCCCTACACCACAAGGTAGGCCCCCTAAGGGACATTTTTTTTTTCAATAACAAAACCTTCTTTCAGAGGACTGGAACCTAAATCCTTGAGTGCCTTAAGGAAACCCCTAAGAAAATTAGACAACAGCCTATGGCTGGGCTCTGACTGGTCGAGTGCTTGGGTGAACTTTCTAACTACAGCTCTGCTTCCTCATCCCGTGCCATCTCAGCTAAGAGATGGGTTGGTTTGCACTGGGAATTAAATCCTGAGGTTTACTGCCTCTTACCTGGACATCAGAGCTCTTCAATATCAAACTGCCGGGCAGCTTGAGTAATTTGCAAATGTCTGCAGATTTTACAGTGTGTCCAGCTGGGCCTAGCTTTATTCCTGGACCTCATCATTGCAGAGATGGCACAGAACGCTGTCCAGAATTTATTGCCAGGTCCTGTCGTTTTGTGCATGTAATCTCATTAATGAAAGCAGATGCTTCATTATACATTTGTTTTCTGTGTAGGTTATTTATTATAGACATTGAGAAATCTAAATTATGTGTATGTATGAGTCTACGCTTGCATTGGTGTCTTTATATATTCGTATATCAAAGAGAAAGGAAGGAAGGAAGGAAGGAAGGAAGGAAGGAAGGAAGGAAGGAAGGAAAGAAGGAAGGGCAGATGGACTGACCATGGAGCAGCATGTGCCTTGAAATTTAATGAGCTGCAACAGATGAATGCATGATTTAGAAATCATAAAAATTATACTCTGAGGTTTAATTTGTTTAATAATCTGTCTTATCATATTTATAAATCAGGCATATTAATAGAATCATGCACACTTAACCTTGGGGGATATGTTCATTCTAGGAAATGTATTGTTGTGTGAATGTCATAAAGTGAACATACACAAACTAAGATGGTTATGATATCACCAGGCCAAACGATCTTATGTGACTATCATTATACATATGATCTAGTGTTTCTAGAAAACTCATTAGGCATTTCATGACTGTAGAACATCGAGCTGACTTAAAAATGTATGCTAACTATCCTCCATTAGACACATGCCTGAAGTTGAACATCTATTATACACTGGATCCTTGTTATAGCATAATGCAGGGAACTATTTGTAATTTACTCATGTGTATATAATACTAGAATTAGTGTATAATAAAACAGATCTTAGAAATAATGTAAATAGGCTGATATGCTTGTGGTAACACTGGTGAAATGATGTGGTTGCATAGGAACATTTTTGAGATGGATCCTAGGGCTGCATCTAGATTAGGGAACAAGATCTCTGTGATGGATTATTTATGTCTGCATGGACCCAACATAGAGAATGGTGGCAGGTATAGTAAGTGTTTTGGCATTTCTAATATATTTCAATATCCTGAATTTACAAAAAAAAAACAGACATTTCAATGCCACTTCATAGATTGTGCAATATATTTACATGTTCTGACACAGTTCACTTTTACAACGGTTCTGTAAAGAAAGCAGTATTTTTAATTCCAGTGTAGATGAGAGAGTGATCTTCAAGTTCACAAAGAAGGTCTTATGGTTAAGAATCCTTTCCACAACCAAGTAAAAAGCTGTTACCGGATCAGTTGGGAGAGCCTCTAGGAGTAACAGAACATCTCACGTAAAACACTCACTTCCCACTCTTGCTGTAACAAATTACCACTATTTTTGTGGCTTGCAACACTGCAAAATTTATTATTTTACAGTTCTAGAGGTCAAAAGTTTGATCTCAGTTTCTCTGGGCCAAAGCTCAAGGTGTCAGCAGGACCATGATCTTTCTTGAGTCTCAGAAGAGAATCCTTTCTTTGTGACTTCCAGCTTTAGAAGTAGCCTGCATTCCATAGCTACATAAGTAGTGCCTGGCCCCTTCCTCCAGTCTCAACCCAGCATCTTAGCATCTTTCCTCCTCCCTGGCCTCTGCTGCACCCTTGCACCTTGTGCCCCTCCTGCCTCCCTCTTGTGGTTATACTGGACTCACCTGGGTAACACATGAGTGTCTTTCCATCCCAACATCCTTGTTCATGTCTGTAAAATCCCTTATGCCAGGTAAGGTTACAGGATTCAGGGGTTCAGACACGGACACTGGCGGGCCATCACTCAGCCTTCCACGCATAAGGCCAGCTCAGCTATTACAGAAACTGGTACAGTTACTCATAAGCTACAGATTTATTTCTACATCAGTGTTTCAACTTTCCTCCTTCTTTCCAGTCTGCCGTTCTTTAATGCTCTTGTCATTAGCTCATGGTTGCAAGATGACTGCTGGAACGGGGTGTCTAATTTGTCTTTAAGGTAGGGGGAAGATGGAAGTGTGTAGGTTGGTCCTCTGCATTCAGGAAGTAAAGTTCTGATCAGCAAATTCTCCCTCTGTCTCCTAGGCCTACACTGCGTCCCAGGGGCACCCTACACAGAGGAGAAGAGGAATTAAGATGTTTCACTTCCTAGTAGTCTTTCTTTTCAAGGATGGCCAGGAAAAGAAAAGTTGGAAAATAGGTAGTCAGTGAGCCAACTTTCTATCAGCCAGCATTCCTAGTTGCAGAAAGTAGAATTCACAGTGTTGAACAGAAAGATTTATAATAGGATATTAGATGGAAGAATTTCCAGAAGGAATAAAGACCAAAGCTTATTGATTTTAGGGTCTAATAATATCTAGCTAGAATCATATCCAATACACCACTGGGCTTTTATAGCAAAAACTCCTAGCTGGTTGATAGTCATGGGTCATACATGGAAACTGATATGAATTCCAGAAGCTCCAGGATACTGTCCGCATGGTGGTACCTACCAAAATGCACTACTGGTTACTCAACAAATTGCTTCTATCCGCAGCCAAATCTCGGTTGTGTCTGAGCCATGAATCCTGGGTTTATTTCTAATCATATATGCAAAAGTGTCTAGAAAACATACAGCTCTTGGATCAGGTCCCGAGAAGGCAGAGCCTGGGATGAGGATGCACATGCTGATATATATACATATATATTTTATTTTACAGGCAGAGTGGACAGTGAGAGAGGGAGAGAGACAGAGAGAAAGGTCTTCCTTTGCCGTTGGTTCACCCTCCAATGGCCGCCGTGGCCGGCGCGCTGTGGCTGGCGCACTGCACTGATCTGATGGCAGGAGCCAGGTGCTTCTCCTGGTCTCCCATGGGGTGCAGGGCCCAAGGACTTGGGCCATCCTCCACTGCACTCCCTGGCCACAGCAGAGAGCTGGCCTGGAAGAGGGGCAACCGGGACAGAATCCGGCGCCCCGACCGGGACTAGAACCTGGTGTGCCAGCGCCGCGAGGTGGAGGATTAGTCTAGTGAGCCGCGGCGCCGGCCCACATGCTGATATTTTCTGAGAGGTACAGATCCAGGAGAGAGCATGAGGAAAAAGTGACTAAAGAGCACGGTGGTGCTCTTGGTTTCTGAGCGAGTAGTGGCCCAGGATGCGCATGCGTACATGTGCTGTATGACCCCTAAGCACCGAACAACTAGAACTGATTCAAGGGAATCCTTAAAAGGGACAAAGGAGAAGAAACTCGTCTGTGGAGATTTCTCCCATGTTCATTTCCTATGTGTCAGGCTTGGCCTCACAATGGGCTAGTTCCTTCTGGCTCCCAAGTTCTACAGTTCAGGCCACTGGCAACCATTAGAGAAGCCAGTTGTCACTGCCGGTACCTTGCCGTGTCAGGCAAGTATGGACGTGAAAGGCCGCTTAGGGAGAAGAGCTTCGACGCGGGAGGGATGGAGGCCGTGGGACTCAGAGCTTCCTCTCAGCCTCCAGCCAGCCTGTGAGCTCCGCGGGGTGGTGGCCCAGTCCAGAAGAGGGTAGTGTCTTCAGAAGGAAGTAGGCAGTTGAAGGATACACAGCAAATTTTTGTTCTTGACAGCAAGGTTTTTGGTTTCTTTTTTCCCCAGAAACCTTTTATTTAAGGAATACAAACAACTTTAGGAACATAGTGATCCTTCCCACTCTCCCTACCCTCCCATCCCTCTTCCTCCTCCCTCTCCTATTCCCATTCTTATTTTTTACTAAGATCTATTTTCAATTGACTTTATTCACATAATCGAGACAAAGTCATTGCATCTCAGAGTGTCAATTTCACTTCTACAGATTGCCTCTTAGGTGCTCTAATAGTTATCACAGATCAGGGAGAACATGTGTTATTTGTCCTTGTTTCTATCTTAAGAAGGCTATTTTCACAGTGTAGGAAGCTATCACAGTGTAGCAAGGGCACTCAAAAGATGTTAGGCAAGCAATGACCGACATCCCCTGCCATCTGCCATCCCTGGCCACTCCATTAAAGTGTGTCTCCCGTGTCACTTCCTCCATAGTCCCTTTGGTTGTTGAGTTTTTGTTCTTCAGAACTGATCACAATTAATGATCCATAAAGGCAGTACTGCCTCTGTTTTGATCATCATTGTATAGACAGGAACTAATACCATGTCCAGCATGGTATAAATTTGGATAAATGTTTGTTGACGGATGAATTAATGAATGAATGGTGGAGTCCTAAATGGCAAACGATGAGCTGAGCAAAGCTATGGGTGGTTCTTATAGGGAAAACAACGTTTGACTGACTGGAAAAGTATGATTTTAACCAGAAAAGCAGAGAAAAGAGATCCTCCAGGCAAAAAAATCATGAAAGCAAGATGCCTTAGTTTATTCATAAGATGGTGGAGAAGCTGATGTTCTCACAAATTTCTGGTAATCCCATTTATTTATATATCTAATGATCTCTATTTTTCCAAGAGGTCCACAAAGCTTCATATTGGAAGGAATCAAGGCCTTCATTCTTTCATGTTAAGTCACTCCTGAGAGGTATTTTCCTTTAATGACCTGGGGAGCTGAACTTTCTTAATTGGATTAGTGGCATTTTGCTGTTTCAAACTGAAACAGGATCCAGTGGCCTGCCCTAGCGAGGACTTATAATCGACACTATCTATTTTGTGGTCATTGCTGGACTATTAAAGCTAACCCAGGAAGAGAGGAAGTGGCATTGCGATCTTTCTGCTTGTAGCCCTGTTTCGAGATGTAGTCCAAGATAATAAGAAGAATGCCGGTTTCCTGTGTCAGAACCCACCTTCCCTGTAAAGCTTGCAGATGGCTAACAGAACTTCCGGTCAGTCAGGGTGGACGTTGCCTGCTTGGGTGTTCTGTATTCCTGAGGGTCTTAGATTCAACTCAGTTGCCTTCAGCTGTTTTCTTGGTAGCGACAGAGTGAATCCTACAAACCTTAATCCCATTTCTCCAAATACCCAGGCAGTCTGTACCTTGGATCACATAATTGTGTCTGAGGTAAGCTTAGGGAATTTAGTCATTTGTTGAGGGTTGTTTTTCCCATAACAAAGTCTCTAAATAGGATTATCAAGTCTATCCAATGCTAATTTGTCAAGAAAAGCAGAATAGCTAAAAAGGATAATCAGATTTGTATTGTAAATAGGATATTATCCTGAGACTTCCACTCTCCAAAGGGAAGTCTGAAACAGGACTGAGGGGAAGTCTTCATCAACCAAACTCTGGAGTCATTTTCTCTTCAGTGCACCATCTCGGATCTTGCTTTGGGGGGGCTTTGGGGATGAAGCCATCAGTACAATGTATAGATTCTTGCTTTGGGGCAGTGTTGGGGATGAAGCCATCAGTGCAATGTATAGATTCTTGCTTTGGGGCAGTGTTGGGGATGAAACCATCATTGCAGTGTATAGATTCTTGCTTTGGGGTGGTGTTGGGGATGAAGCCATCAGTGCAATGTATAGATTCTTGCTTTAGGGCAGTGTTGGGTATGAAGCCATCAGTGCAATATATAGATTCTGGCTTTGGAGCAGTGTTAGAGATGAAGTCATGACAGCATTGTGAGTTTGCTGTGATGCAATACCATAGCCACAGAGACAGTCCTCACTTGGGGATGCTGATCCTCAGCTACAACTTGTCTCTTCTGTAAATCACTGTCACTCATGTGAACTGCAGGGGAGCCAGCTGCCTGACTACACAGCTCCCACCCCAGCACAAGAGCAGACACCAGCCTGCTGCTAGGAACTCTAAGAATTCCAAGATCTCCAATGGATGAAGCTTCCAATAACTTTTCCTTCAGCTACTACTGGGCATTGCTTATGCTATGGTAGAAGCTCATGGCACCTAAGGCCTTTGTAGAACTTCTGGTAGTCAGGGCATTTGTTCTATAACTCATATTGTGTTCAGGTGTCTCCTGTCTTGTTTGCCTGCATACTCAATGTTTCTTCTATAACATTAGTCAGGTGAATTATATCTAGGCGAAGCTGGTCTGAGGACATCTTCCTTTTATGAAAATCAACACCTTGTTATTAATACTATAGGTAAGTTATTTAAATCTCAGAGCAGGAAATTTAATTCAGTGTACAGACAGTGTCCCTAAGGGGACAGGAAGAAAGGCAGAATGAAATTGGGGAAAAAGCTGCTGACACTATGCCTGTTTCTCAGGAAAAATCAGAAAACTTCCCTCGTTCCCCTTCCCTGGCTGTTCGTGGATGTGACCACTCATGGGAGGAACAGCTCTGTCAGCCATGCCCCTGTCCTCTGCTTTCTATAGACAGAGCCAGAAAGCAAAAAGACGTTTACTTGCAGCAACTGCCCAGTCTCAGTCAGATGGCTCTGGAGATCTGCAGGTTAGTTGGTTGGCCCATTGGCTATTGGAAATGCCACTGAAGATGGGAGTCCTCCCATCAGTAGATACTGGCTAGCCCCTCTCCCTGCCTCGCAGTGCTCTTCCATGCCACTGCCTGACTCCCATCCTGTAGGTTACACTGGCCTCCTTCTCTTCCCAAGTTCACTTCTTAGATGCTCTCTTTCAAGACATATATGCATTTTTGAAATTACAGATCAAAACATCCATAATACAATTTTCCAGGGATAAAATCACTGATATTTTCTATGCCTATGTACATATCAAGATGTTTCACAAAATTATAATCATTCTGTATCTTTTATAATAGCACATTATGAATGTTGTTTAGGTGAGTAATTCCTGCACCATGATTTTCTCTGACTGTATGCTCTTCCATTGTGTGAAAATCCTGTTATTCTTTCAAACATCGCTGCAATTTTGGATATTTAGGCTATTTTAAAGTCTTTTGCTTCATAAATATTGCTGAAATGAACAACTCATAGTTACAACTTTTTCAGATATCTCTGATAATTTTCATAAGAAATTTTCAAATCAGAGTATAGACATTTATAAGACTTTAATTGCCAAAACATTTCCAGAAAGATGTAATTTAACATATTTTTCAATTAAAGCATGTTTATTTATATGAATTATTGAAAATATATTATTATCATTTTAAAGATTTATTTATTTATATATTTGAAAGGCAGAGTGACGCAGAGAGAGGGAGAGAGAGAGAGAGAGAGAGAGAGAGATAGATCTTCCATTCTCTGGTTTACTCCCTAAATGGCTGTTAACAGCTGGGTGTTGGCCAGACTGAAGCCAGAAACCATGGACCCCATTCAGGTCTCCCACATGAGGGGCAGGGGCCCAATACTTGGGGCTGTCTCTCATCACTTCCCTGGTACATTAGCAGGAAGAAGGGACGGAAGCTGAGGAGATGGCACTCACGCTCACACAATGGAATGACACTGGCATTGCAAGCAGCATGTTAACCACAGCTCCACAATACCAGCCCAGAGATCATGTTCTTACTTTGCCCATTTGTAGAGAAAATGTCATGGGATTTACTTAGTTTTTGTTACTTTCACTGAACTTGCATTAATTATTTTATTCATTGGCCATTTGGTAGATGTAATATGTATTTATATGTGCAATTTATATGGAATATGGATCCTTTAACATTCATACATATATGTGCGTGTGTTTGTGGTTATTTTTTCTCATTCTGGATTGCTTCTACATATAGAAGTTTTCAATATTTAACATAATAAAAATTTTCCGTTATTTCTTATATATATAGTTTGGCTATTTTTTCAGGATAGCACTTTTAAATTTCATTTAATTTTAATTTTAATTGATTTTTAACAGATTCAATAGGATTTATAGACACAAGTCTGAGAACATAATGATATTTCCTTCTTCCCTTCCTTCTTCATTCCTCCCATCCCCCTTCCTTCTACCTGGCTTTTCTTTTAGTTTTTGAGATAAATATTTCAAATTTACATTAAATTATAAAGGCATAATACTTCACTGGATAACAAATAAAAACAAAAATATTATAATTTAGTGGGAATATACACAATGGCTATAAACAATAATTGAATGGAGAAGTGAACATTCCACCCATATACCGTTTTTTTGGTCAATTATTCATTCATAATTTCTTTTTTAAAATTTTTAATTTTTTTTTTTTGACAGGCAGAGTGGACAATGAGAGAGAGAGACAGAGAGAAAGGTCTTCCTTTGCCGTTGGTTCACCCTCCAATGGCCGCCGCGGCTGGCGCACCGCGCTGATCGGATGGCAGGAGCCAGGTGCTTCTCCTGGTCTCCCATGGGGTGCAGGGCCCAAGGACTTGGGCCATCCTCCACTGCACTCCCTGGCCACAGCAGAGAGCTGGCCTGGAAGGGGGGCAACCGGGACAGAATCTGGTGCCCCGACCGGGACTAGAACGCGGTGTGCTGGCGCTGCAAGGTGGAGGATTAGCCTAGTGAGCCGCGGCGCCGGCTCATTCATAATTTCTTTCAATGAAATAGAACCTGTTGAGACCTGTGGTCTACCATAAGATCCATCCTGGAGAATGTTCCATTGTTGAGAAGTGTGTGGATTCTGCAGCTCTTGATGGACAGTTCTGCAGCTTGTCTGTCATGTTCCGTTAATCTAGGGTACAATTTAACTCTGCTGTTGTTTGTTGATTTGCTGTCTGGATGATCCCCTCATCTCTGAAAGTTGGATGTATTTATTGTATTGGAGTCTATCTTTCCATTTAGGTCTATTAATATTTGCTTTATGTATTTGACTGCTCCAAAATTGGTTGCTTGCATATTTATAGTTGTTGTTTCTTCCTGTTGGATCTAAGTCTTTATCATTATTTTTGCCTTCTTTCAATGCTTTTGAGTAAAATCTATTGTAAAGTTTGATAGAAATGTTGTTAATCCTGCATTTGTTTCTATTCCACTTGCATAGAATATCTTATTCCACCTTTGTCTTTCAGTGTATGTGCATCCTTAGAGGCAAAGAGCTTCCTGTAAGCAGTGCATAGTTGGTTCTTGCTATTTTCTCTTCTTTTTAAAAATATCCCTCATGTCTTTTAATGAAAATTTAATCTGTTTACATTTAAAGAAATTATTGCTAGGTGTGGTTTTACTCCTGTCATTTTGACACTTATTCTGTAGTTCTATATATTTCCTTTCTTTCCCTCTGTTATAATCTTCATTTGTGGTTATGTGATTTTACTCTAGTAGTGTACTTTGGTTCTTTGTGTTTTATTTTTGGTTAGTCTATGATACGTTTTTGCTTTGTGGTTGCCACGAGGCTTAAAAAAAACATTTTGGTTGTAAACATGCTATTTTCAAATGATAGCAACTTGACATTGATTATAATATAGGAAAAGAACAAATATAATACATACTGAAAAATAACTATGCTTGCACCCCACATTTCCCCACATTTTGAAATTCTGACATTATGAAAGTTTTAATGTAGTTATTATTATTTTAAATTGTTTTAAAAAGATTTATTATTTATTTGAAAGGCGAGTTACAGAGACAGAGGGAGAGAGAAAGAGAGATCTTACATCCACTGATTTACTCCCTAAATGGCCACAATGGCCAGGGCTAGGCCAGGCTGAAGCCATCCAGTTTTTCCACATGGGTGCAGGGACCCAAGTCCTTAGGCTGCCTGCTGCTGCTTTCCCAGGCACATTAACAAGGAGCTGGTTTGGAAGTAGAGCAGCTGGGACATGAACCCACACCCATATGGATTGCCCGCATCACAGATGGGATTTAATTCACTATACTACAGTGCCAGCCACATTTGTTGCATTTTTACATCTTCACCTAAGAGATGTGAGTGGTTTTGGTATCATGTCTATATTACAGCATTTTGAATTTATCTGTGTAGTTACCTTGTCAATGAGGATTCCACCTCTTGGTATTTTCTCCTTACTCATTCTCACCTCTTTCTTTCAGTTTGAATAACACCCTTTTGCATTTCTTGTAAGAGAGATCTGGTGATGATAAATTCTCTTGGGTTTTGTTTGGGAATAGCTTTATCTCTCTCACATCTGAGGTCAGTTTTGCTGAGTATAGTATTCTTGGCTGTTCATTTTTTTCCCCTCGGTACTGTGAAAGTCTTATCCCCTTCCCCCAACCTGTAAGGTGTCTGCTGAGAAATCTGCAGCCTGCTCTGTTGGAACCATTTTGTGTGTTATTTGCTTCTTTTCAGCTTTGAGAATCCTACTTCTCTTTAACTTGGAAAGCTTCGTTATAATATGTCTTATGTAGGCTGGGTTGGGTTGAATCTGACTGTGACCTTTGACCATCCTGATCCTAAGAGTTGTATCTTTCTCCATGTTTTGCAAATTTTCTGTTATCATCTCTTTGAATATGCTCTCTATCCCTTTGGGATCCTCAAGTTCCCCTTGTTCCCCAGTAACTTAGATATTTCATGGCGTCTCAAAGTTACCATGCACTTTCTTCATTCCTCTTGATTGCTTTTTCGTTTTTCTCCTTCAACTGTGTATTTTCAAATAGCCGATCTTCAAGTTCATGGTTCTTTCTTCTGTTCATTCTAGTCTGCTATTGTGTTTTTAATTTTGTTTAATTCACTTTTCATTTAAACCATGTCTGTTTGATTTTTTTTTAAAGCTTCTTCCATCTTTTTAACAACTCTCTGTTAGAGTATGAAATCATCTACCAGTGTGCTCTTGAAGTTTGCTGAACTTCCTAGAACCAGCTAGTTTGAAATCTTCACCCATGCATTTGAGAAGTTCAGCTCCTAGATGGTTCATTTCTGGCACCTTACTTTGCTCAGTAGGTGAGGTTATAATGTTTGTCAGTGTTCCATATTAGCTGCACGCTGGATAATTAGTTACAGAAATCTGACTTCGTGGCTTTTCTAGAAATTCTAGTCAGTCTGTTGATTTTCCTCTGTGGACACTTAATGCTATTTCAGCATTAGATAGCACCCTAAGATGCGGTTTGCTACAGATTCCATGTTGATGTTTTTGCACCGTTTCAGTCCTAGAACACTCCTCAGTCTTAGATTTGTGCAGCTCTCTAGCTGCTGTGTTGTCATTCACAATGCATGGGGGAAGTGCCTTTAAAGGGGCAGTCCGTCCCCAGAAGTGGGGCCACAGAATTCCACATGGCACTGAAGCAGGTGCAGCGTCTGTGCGAACTGTCATAGGGACACAGACCATCAGGGTTTGCTCCCTGTTAGGTTTTACTAGCCTTGTGCAAAGTCCTAGAATGTGCAGAGTTCCTCATTGTCTGCCCAGTGTTGCAGGAGGGATGACAGAAGCAGCCCCGCTGCTGGGTCTTTAGGCCCCACACAACATTGGGGGAGAATGGAGGCCCATTTGAGGCTGGCAGTGACACTTGCTGAAATAAGCACCCCCTACCCAGGGACAGGTCTCTGCCTGATATTGGAGCAAGTCTACAGACTCCATTCTCTAGCACTGCCTTAGGGATGGGGCCCTTTAGGCTCTGCATAGTGTTGGGCTTTACCAGCCCGGCACAGAGTACTAAGACACAATCCTGTGACTCCTTGCTGTTTGGCAAAGGTTAGGGGGAGGTGATAAAGGCATCCCCATGGCCAGCCAGACTGGCATTAGGCTGGGTCATACTTGTGTCTCATAGGCACTGGGCCATCGTGGGTGCATACCAGGCCTGCTCAGGCTAATGGCGATACTCAATGAAATGAGTCCCTCCTACCCACTGGAGCACAAGGCTATGCCTGATGCTGGCAAATCTAGATGCTCTCTCTGTTAAGCACTGGCCTGGCATAAAGACTTTTGTGCTTCAGCAGATCCTGGGTCTCAGGGAAAGGGCCTAAATTCCTTCTTCCACCCTACTCTGCAGTGCCTGGGCCCTTGCTCCTCTTCCTGCTGACATCTGGGGAGGCGCGATGGAGATTGTCTGGAGGGCACAAATACTTGCTCTGCTGGTATGGATCTAGTGGCAGGGTGTGGGGGCCCCTGTCTGACTCTGAATGTACCTAGCACTGGGGTGCAGTTCCCTGTGCTTTCCCCCAAGTGGAAGGCAACTTTCTTTTTTTTTTTTAACTTTTATTTAATGAATATAAATTTCCAAAGTACGGCTTATGGATTACAATGGCTTCCCCCCCCATATCATCTCTCCCACCCGCATCCCTCCCCTTTCCCACTCCCTCTCCCCTTCCATTCACATGAGGATTCATTTTCGATTCTCTTTATATACAGAAGATCAGTTTAGCATACATTAAGTAAAGATTTCAAGTTTGCTCCCACAAAAACATAAAGTGAAAAATAATAGATGATTTTTTAAATGATGATGAAATCAGATCAGACCTATTGTCATGTTTAATCCCAGTGAGAGTCAAGTTGGGAATTGATAATTTCTTCTTCTTCTTCTTTTTTTTTTTTTTTTTTTTTTTTTTTTTTTACAGAAGATCAGTTTAGTATCCATTAAGTAAAGATTTCAACAGTTTGCACCCCCATAGAAACACAAAGCGAAATATACTGTTTGAGTACTCACTATAGCATTAAGTCTCAATGTACAGCACATTAAGGACAGAGATCCTACATGAGGAGTAAGTGCACAGTGACTCCTGTTGTTGACTTTACCAATTGACACTCCTGTTTATGGCATCAGTAATCTCCCTATGCACCAGTCATGAGTTTTCAAGGCTATGGAAGCCTTTTGAGTTCACCAACTCTTATCTTGTTTAGACAAGGTCATAGTCAAAGTGGAGGTTCTCTCCTCCCTTCAGAGAAAGGTACCTCCTTCTTTGAAGACCTGTTCTTTCCACTGTTATCTCACTCACAGAGATCTTTCATTTAGGTTTTTTTTTTTTTTGGCCAGAGTGTCTTGGCTTTCCATGCCTGAAATACTCTCATGGGCTTTTCAGCCAGATCGGAATGCCTTTAGGGCTGATTCTGAGGCCAGAGTGCTGTTTAGGACATCCACCATTCTATGAGTCTGCTGAGTATCTCGCTTCCCATGTTGGATCACTCTCCCCTTTAATTATCCTATCAGTTAGTGTTAGCAGGTACTAGACTTGTTTATGTGCTTCCTTTGACTCTTAGTCCTTTCATTTTGATCAATTGTGAACTGAAATTGATCACTTGGACTGGTGAGATGGCATTGGTACATGCCACCTTGATGGGATTAAATTGGAGTCCCCTGGTATGTTTCTAACTCTACCATTTGGGGCAAGTCAGCTTGAGCATGTCCCAAATTGTACATCTCTTCCCTCTCTTATCCCCACTCTTATGTTTAACAGGGATCACATTTCAGTTAAATTTCAACACTTAAGAATAACTGTGTATTAATTACAGAATTAAACCAGTCATATTAAGTAGAACAGACAAAAAAACTACTAAGAGGGATAATGTATTAAGTTGTTCATTAACAGTCAGGGCTATGGAAGGCAACTTTCTATATACTGTGCTCCTTGGAGCCGGACTGGGGAGGGCCCTGCTTTCTTCAGCGCAACTTTTCTTCCTATTATGCTAACTCCCGGCACCATGGTCGTTCACCTGGCTCCCCTAGCTCTTCTGAAGGTGACTTGGTGTGTGTCTGGGTGTTCAACTTGGTGTCCCTATGGGGAGGTGCTCACTACAGTGTCCTACTCAGTAACCATCTTGCTCCACACCCTTCTTTCAGCCTTTTAAAACCAGGCTTAGGAAGATCTTCCCAATCACAACCTCAGATACGTTTTCAGCTGCATTTTCCTTCTGGTTTCTGCATGATTTTTATTTTGACACTTGACGCTACTTAGACCACCTGGAAATTATTTTGGAGAAAAGAGTAAGGTAGACACTTAATATTCATTCTCCAAAGAAATATGAATTCCTCTAATATGTTGTTTGATTTTTCCTATCTTGTGTGTCTCTCTCTTGATGTGGTAACTCACTAGTTGAAATTTTATTTTGTGTCCTATTTTTGCCGAGATGGTTCTGTCCAGAGGGCCTACAGGTTGTAGCAACAATGGGAAAATTTGGATGACAGAAGCCAGACTGTTTCTTCTGGCTCCACCCAAACTGTTGTAGAATTGTAGAAGGAGCGATGGACTCAGGTTCTAACATAAATGCAGGGCAGTAGAATACCAGTCTCCAAGTTGATCAGTGCTCAAGAGAAAATAGCTTTCATAACTGTTACTATAACTCCTACAGCTACTCATATGACTAGTTCCACCACTTAAAACGTATTGAGATCTTACAGCATTCAAGATTGCGCTAAGTAGTTTATATATAACACATAAATGAAGAGTATATAAATGTTATTTTCTTTTTTCCCCCAGAAACCTTTTATTTAAGGTAGTACAAACTTCATGCATTTCATAAATACTTCAGGAACATAGTGATTCTTCCCACTGTACCTGCCTTCCCACCCACACTCCCACCCTTCTTCCTCCTCCCTTTTCTATTCCCATTCTTATTTTTTTTTTACCAAGATCTATTTTCAATTAACATTATACACATACAATTAACTATTCTAAGAATATTGACACTGCTTTTGCTGTACCCCATAAGTTTTGATATGTTCTATTGTCATCTTCATTCATTTCCAGAAATGTTTTATTTCTCTTTTGATTTCTTCCATGACCCACTGTACATTCAGGAGCATGTTGTTCAGTCTCCATATGTTTGCATATGTTCTAGAGATTCTTCAGTTGTTGATTTCCACTTTCATTCCATTGTGTTCAGAAGATGCATAGTATGCTTTTGATTTTTTTGAATTTGTGTGTCTGCTCTTTCAGTGAATACCCAGAGGTGTGTGCTGGGAGTGGCCAGGGAGCTCTGTTCAGCGCTCCAGGGTGAGGGAAGTGTCCAAGGTGACTACCAAGTTGGGCATGGTTAATCTCCTCTTTTTTTTTTTTTTTAATCAGAGAGCAGGTTTGATTAACTCTGTTGGCATAGTCTCATACTCACCTCCTGTCCTCTAAGGAGACCAATAATTGGGTGCTAGCCCCAGTGGGAATAATATTCATCATTGTTAACAGAAGGACCACACAAAGAATCTGTGCAGTTCTTGGTATGAGCATGGATCCCACAACAATGGCCCTCACCAGGGAATCAGGGAGCCTTGAGCATGTGGAGCTGCCCACAGTGACTGTGCGAAGACCCAGCCATACCCTGTGCCCTCCCACGAAGCCAGTTTTTCAGTCCCAGCTCACAAGGCTCCACAGTCATGAGCACCCAGCCCTCTCAATTCTCCCAGCCAGACTAAGGGGTCTCCTCTCCCCTGGTTGCTGGGCACATGGACACAAGCTGGTGCAGCTGTTACGTATGTCCAAAATGGCACCACTCCGCTGGTTACAGGATGCTGGTGCTGGGTGGTCCAGGAGAGAGAAGTGTGCTCTCTTTTTATCCCTCTAAGTTGGCAGGTATACTGTCCCCCTAGGCCAGACTCACGCCATTGTCTCCCATCAGCTTTATTGGCAGTGGCTTGGTTCTGTTGCAGTCTGGTCTAACCCCACTCTCCAAAGCTAGTGCTGAGGCTCTCAGCTGCTGGGGTCCTGAGTTGTGTGCATCTACATTGTCCTTCCAATTTTTGTGGAGCTTCTTCTGCAGTTCTCTCCCTAACTCTTCCCTGAGATTGCACTCTCTCCACTTTTATAAAAAAAATTATTTTCCCCTAGAGGCTGATGCTATGGTGCTGTGGGTTAACACCCTGGACTGAAGTGCCGGCATCCCATTTGGGCGCCGGTTTGAGACCCGGCTGCTCCACTTCCTGTCCAGCTCTCTGCTATGCCCTGGGAAAGCAGTATAAAATGGCCCAAGTCCTTGGGCCCCTGCACCCATGTGGGAGACCTGAAAGAAGCTCCTGGCTCCTGGTTTTGGATCGGCACAGCTCCAGCCGTTGCGGCCATCTGGGGAGTGAACCATCGGATGGAAGACCTCTCTCTCTCTCTCTCTTTCTCTCTCTCTCTGCCTCTCCTTTTTCTGTGTAACTCTGACTTTCAAATAAATAAATCTTAAAAAATTATTTTCTCCTAGACTAGAATGGTAAGCTCCCTCCCTATTCTACCATCTTACTGTGTCCCAATGAGCATTCTTAGTGTGAAAGTTATTTTCACAGGAAAAACATGCCCCCCTCTGTTGTCCCAACTTTATAAGGAAATAACATCAAATGCAGTCAGAAATTTAAGTAAGTTGCTTGAAGTTTAAACTGTGGATTCCTACTCCTTGTTCTACAATGCACCTTAATAATCAAGAATGAACTTGAAGGGATGTATTTGTGTGAAAGAGCCAATAAATGCCTAATGATCAGCAAGACAGTGATAATTTTTAAATATTTATTTATCTGAAAGAATAACAAAGGGAGAAAGAGAGAGAGAGAGATCCCATCCATAGGTTCATTCCTCAAATGACTGCCATAGCCAGGTCTGGGCCAGGCTCAAGCCAAGAGCCAGAACTCCTTCCAGTCTCCCACATAGGTGGCAGGGGGCCCAAGTACTTGGGCCATCATCTGCTGCCTTCCCAAGTACATTATCAAGAAACTGGATGAGAAGCAGCTGGAACTTGAACTGGCAGGCCCATACAGTACACAGGCATCGCAAGTTGCACCTTAACCCACTCATTATGCCACAATGCTGGCGCCAAAAATAATATTGTAAAATTCCTACCCAGAAAATTCCTCTGCAGAACTGTGTCCTGATGTCCCTTGAAGGAATCTGTCTGCTCGTCAGCTCTATTTTTTGTCAAGTGCTGATTGGGATCAAGCTGTTGTTTTAGTTGGTTACATGCTATTTTTGCATTAAAAATTATTCTGCAATCTTCCTTTAAGTTTTCATACCAGATTGATGGTACTAATGTTATAAGGCTGTCATGGGTTGCACACTCTAGGCAGTGGTCTCCCTGTGGTTTTCCTGTTGTCTAAAGTAAGAGTATTAGTTTTAAATGAAGGCTGCAGCTTGTGCAGTTGCCTACTTCAATCTGCTGCAAGTTCCTCCTACCAAATATTATTAGAGAAAAAAGAAGGTTAACTCAAGGGCACATCATAGGTAAAAATTCAATCCACTGTGACAGTTAGGGCATGGCATGCAAACACTTGTGAGAAGTGGGGAAAGACATAAATTGTGTGCCTCTCCACTTCTTTATTTGTGAAAGGAAGATAATAATTCATACCTTGATAAGTAGTTTTCAAGATAGGATGAGATTTTAAAGATACAACACATGGGATCTGTAGAACACATGAGGAACCAACTAAAGGTTAGCAAGAGGAGAATTGTTTATTCTTAGTGTACTGGATTAGTTCTGGTTTACTCCTAGTGGAGTAGGCATTAACACAGGGTTTTTTTTTTTTTAATTTATTTGTTTTATGTATTTGAAAGGTAAGGGACAAAGAGAGATCGCCCATCTGCTGGTTCCCTCCCCGAATGTTTATAACAGCCAGGACTCAGCCAGGCTTAAGGCAGGAGCCAGACACTCAGTCGTGCTCTCTCATATAAGTGACAAGGACCCAACTAGTTGAGCCATCACCTGCTGCCTCTCAGGGTGCATATTAGCAGGAAGTTGGAAGCAGAGCTGGGACTTGAATCTGATGCCAGGCAGGCATTCCAAGTTATGGCTACCTGCTGTGCCAAACACTCACCCCTAATCCAGATTCCTTAATGTATCCACGTTTACTCTTCTACCATTTCCATATCCCCTGGGAAACAAAAAGTATGGGGATATATTACCAAATGTTGGTTCATCTTTTACAAGTGATGTCGGGGCTTTGGGAAAATAGTGGGAAAAGTTACATTGAAATCTAAGCTCCAGTACATAAAATGAGGTGTTGGCATGAAATGAATCCCAAATCCTTTTTAGTTTGACCAAACCGCCCCTTAGATTAGCAGAAAGTGTATACTTTCCATAGCACAACATAATTGTCCTTGTTTCAAAATTTCTGTGGAAATATCCCATTTCATGATACATTAGAATGATCTTAGAAATATTGACTTAATATGAGAGCTGATAGCTGAAACCTCGGCAAAAAAAGAGAATGGGAAAATACACAGTGGAGGCAAAGTGACTTAGAAAGTCATACCTGGCCCCTGAACTCGTACAGGAGTTTAAATCCTAAAATCTCACATTAATGGCACTAAGAGGGTAGACATTTAATCCAGTTGTGGTGTTTAGCAGCAGGGCCCTTAGGAAATGATTAGATTGGATTAGGCCATTAGGGTAGGGACCCATGATTGATTTCTGGTAGCTTAATAAGGAGAGACCAGGCAGGATAGAAGGAGAGAAAGAAAGAACGCCCATAGCTAGGCAGGCACACAATGCTCTTCCTGCTGGCATGGGATGGTCCATGCCCGCTCAGGGCAGTGCGAGCAAGAACACCATATGGAGAATCTTCCAAAAGTTCATGGAAAGTGCATATTATTTTTAAAAAGTTCATGGATCTCATTTTTTTTGCATCAAAGTAAATTTAGCTTTTAATTCTCTTTCTATGAGCTTTGCAAAGGACCCCCATATTTAATAATGGACTGGTCCCAGGCAAACGGAACATTATGACTACAAAACTTTAAGCTCACGCTAGTCCTACTCATTTATAATGACAACTAAATGTCCACCTGCTACTACTGTTTCCTATTTTAATGTTGGTAACAGAGTTCTTTCTCAACTATTTCTGGGAGATCATTAATTTTCTTAAGGGGTTCATATCTTTATCTTCTAGTTTCAAGATTTAAAATCACCCAGAATATGGAATCACTACTTTGAAATTCACCTCATCAGTGGATAGCATTGCAGGTCATTAAACTCAGAATTTTGTCTATATGGAATGAAGTCATGCTCATACCCAGCACCTACAGAGTTATTTTGGGAGGTGAAACTCATTTGATTAGAGACGAAACCAGGTTCTAACATAGGCTACTGTACCTCTGGACTTGATTGGGTTAAAGAAAATGAAGGAGACTTATTACATTTCTACAATTGCCTCCACGTAAAAATCAGTGTGTTAGCTCCTTTGATAAAAAAATATTTTGATTGTAAGGAAAGCCAAGACACTGGCCAAAAAATGACCTAAATGAAAGATCTCTGTGAGTGAGATCCCAGCAGAAAGAACAGGCTATCAAAGAAGGAGGTACCTTTCTCTAAAGGGAGGAGAGAACTTCTACTTTGACTATGGCCTTGTCTAAATAAGGTCAGAGTTTGTGAACTCAAGAGGCTTCCATAGCCTTGGCAGCTCATGACAAAAGCTCCGGTAATTTACTGACATCATAAATAAAGGTGTTAATTGTTAAATCAATAATGGGAGTCACTGTGCACTTACTCCCCATGTAGGATCTCTGTCCTTAATGTGTTGTATTATGCGAATTAACAGTAAAACTAGTATTCAAACAGTACTTTATACTTTGTTTGTCTGCGTGGGTGCAAACTGTTGAAATCTTTACTTAATATATACTAAGTTGATCTTTTGTATATAAAGATAATTAAAAATGAACAAAGAATGGGATGGGAGAGGGAGTAGTAGGCAGGATGGTTTGTGGGTGGGAGGGTGGTTAAGGGGGGAAGAACCGCTATAAAAAAAATCCAAAAGTTGTACTTTCGAAATTTGTATTTCTTAAATAAAAGAAAAAAATAAATAAAAAAGAAAAAATATTCTGATCAAGTAATCATGAAAAGGAAAGATAACCTATCTGCATATCTGTGCTATAAAAAATAGTGAATGATTTTCTTTCTTTCTTTTTTTTTTTTTTAAGATTTATTTATTTATTTGAAAGCCAGAATTACAGAGAGGCAGAATCAGAGAGAGAGAGAAAGAGAGGTCCATCTGCTGATTCACTCCCCAGATGGCCGCAATGGCTGGAGCAGAGCCAAGCTAAAGAAGGCAGGAGCCAGGAGCGTCTTCCAGGTCTCCCACACAGGTGCTGGGGCCCAAGCACTTGGGCTATCTTCCACTGCTTTCCCAGGCCATAGCAGAGAGCTGTGTTAGAAGTGGAGCCACCAGGATTTGAACTGGAGCCTATATGGGACACCAGCACTGCAGGCAGCAGCTTTACCCGCTATGCCGCAGTGCCGGCCCCATAGAATGAATGATTTTTGCTGGTTCTCAGGGAACACTTTATGCAGAGGGTGTTGGAACTGAACCCATTGTCCTAGGCAAATGATCAGGGGACCACTGGGTACCATCCATACTGGTTCTCCCCCAAGCCTTCAGGTTGTCTTTCTAATGTAGCATTAAAAGCAGTGACAAATTTCCCAGGGGAGAATTTTCCCAGATCTGTGTGTTCTCCTGTCTCTTCCATCAAAGCAGCTTCTACTGTCCAAGGTGAAGCAGAGCTCCTAGCCCACATATCCATGCTCCTCATAAGACATTCTGATCTTTTCTACATAATGTGATAGTTTATCTTTGCATACAGTTATGATGGCTCTCCAGGATCTGGATCATTCTATTTGTCAACACCCAGCTTCCAGTGGGGCATCCAGAGCCGGCATCGGAGGTCAGGTGCAGAGCTGTGGGGTGTTGCAGCTGTGGGCTGTAACTTGGCTTCTCAGGCAACTTTGGAGAAAGAAGAAAGGGAGTTAATATTTCCCGAAAGCCTGTGATATGCCCTAATGGGGGATGCTTAGGATCTAATTTAAAGCTACCACCCACTTTGTGACATAGGTAACACCATCCCACTTCTTACATGAGCCATAATGGTTAGGAGAAGTTGCCAACTAGACTTGAGTCAATTGCTATTAAGGCATAAACTTGAACTTCAAGACCTGTGCCCCCACCCACACTGAATGCTGGTTTTGTTTGTTTGTTTTTTTCCTGAGCCCTATTCTTAGGTATTTGTTTTTTTGGCAAAGTTCAAGTCCTTGTTTGTCCACAAAGCAGCACCATATCGTCCACAAGTTTCCTTTAATGCTAGCCCGACTGTGAACTTGTTAAACACTAGAATCCCAAGCAACCAACACATCAGACACTATTCAGTTGATTAGGTTAGTGGTTCAGGGGAAATATTCCAGGATTTGAAGACTTCTGCCCAAGGAGGTAACATGTAGAAAAAAATAACTTTTCCCAATGCAATCCAAAATATGAAATAATTCTTCTCACTAATAATCTTGGAGTATTTCAGGAAAATAGAATTGGGATTTAAAAGGCTACCTGATCAAAGAATTTACACTCGTTAGGTAAAACCAGCAACAAACACTTTGAAAAAAAAAAGTGATCAAAGGAAATCTCTTTATGAATAGTGTTGAGCAAGATCTTACAAATTTTGGGGTATAACAGATAGAGACTATGAGATTTCTCTGGATTTCCTGGAGTTATGGTCACAGCCTTGCTCCAGGCAGCAGTCATTCTGATGGAGTCCCACGGAGGGACTTAAATGTATTGAATGCAGTGGTTTGGACGAGGAAAAATTAGAACCAACCCCAGAGAGGACTTCAAAGAGAGACTTTCCTCAGTCTAACCGATTTTTCTAATGCTTTCAAGGAGAAGACATTTGGAAGTTAATGCCACGACTCCACGCTACACGAATCTCAACTTTGTGTACATATTCATATCTAAGTCAACGGTGCAGGAAAAATTGGACAGTTCTCGTTCTATATCGTGTCTCCTGCCACTTTGTTGCCTGTGTGTATGACCCTCGGTGAAGGGACTCCTTTCGCACACACGCTGGGGTATCTGGGGCAGGAGGAAGCCTGTTCACTATTAGGGGCCAAATGTGGCTGTCTCCAGTGACCAGGAAAAAGCCGGCCCCCTGGCTGGAGTCTTGTTGCGGTAAGACTTGTCTGCTGCGCCCAGCTCCCCTAGAGATCCTGTTGTTCTAGCCAACACCAGACATTTGGATCGTTAGCATTTATGAGAGTCCCAGGCACTCGAGTGTACAGAGCAAGTGAATCTTCCAGAATCTCTCCACCTGAGAGTGTTTCTGACCACAGGAATGTGGGAAACGCAAAGCAGGGGGATGCGAGAGGACTGAGCCCCTCTTGCCATTGTGCGGAGCGCTCTGGGGAAGGCTCCCACAGCTTCTTAGGCTACCTCAGTGGGACCGCGGCAGGGATCTACACATTAGCAATACAGGTGCTGCGTTGTGTTGCCTTTCTTCCTTGTTTTACTTCCTTATCTTTCCGCTGTGCTTCCCAGGATCGTGTCCCAAATAAACCACATGCATTTGAACTCTCTCGTCTTGGGGTCTGTTAACCCACGCTAAGAAAACCACCTGCTTTAAATTTTTTTTCCTACCTAGTATGTAGAAAGACACTTTTGCAAATTCAAGTAGGTTTTTAACAGATCGTGTTTTAAGAGATTCTTGTCATGTTTTGTCTCGTGTGTGAGATTAGTGATTTGGGGGTTGTAATGGAATCGGAGAAAGCATCTTGAAAGATGATGGTCATAGGACCCCAAGGCCAGTGCACGGAGTATCGGATTTCCAAGAGCACTTCTGGGAGGCATACCTGTGACCTATGCTGTACACTGGTACTGTGCTTAGGCTGGGTCCTCTCTGTGTGTGTGTGATTGCGTGTGTGTGTGGTGGTGGTGGTGAGGAATGTTGTGCCACATGTGGGCTGTGTCTATGCAAAAATGTTTCTGGCCCAGAAAGTTTGGGGAAAGCTTAGTACAATGATGTCAGGAAATCAATAGCAGGCAGTGGGCCCACGGCACCCCCTCAAGTTCATGCTATACACAGAAAGCACGGAGGTCCTTCTTCAAAGTTCATCGTAAAATTAAGGCCAGAATATTTGAGATAAAAATGTATAATGCCTTCCTCTTCTAAGATGTATATCCCATTTTTATTTTATTGCATTTGGTATCAAAAGACACCCAATGATTCTACTTGAAACTAACACATGGATTTAATTAAAAAGTTGAGGATTTGTCATGGATTTGTAGAATTAGTTTCAACAATTTTTTTAAGGCAAATCCATATGCTTTAGAAATATTGGTTACCACAACCCTGTTGTTAAAGGGGGAAAATAATCATTCAGGTGATGTGGAGATCTTCTAGAAATAAATACTTAGTCGGGGCCGGCACTGTGGTGTAGCAGGTAAAGCCACCACCTGCGGTGCAGGCATTCCATATGGGCACTGGTTCGAGACCCGGATGCTCCATTTCTGATCCAGTTCTCTGCTATGGCCTGGGGAAGCAGTAGAAGATGGTCCAAGTCCTTGGGCCCCTACACCCATGTGGGAGACCCGGAAGAAGCTCCTGGCTCCTGGCTTCAGATCGGCACAGCTCTGGCAGTTGCAGTCATTTGTGGGAGTGAACCAGCAGATGGAAGACCCCTCTCTCTCTCTCTCTCTGCCTCTCCTCTCTCTGTGTAATTGTGACTTTCTAATAAAATAAATAAATCTTAAAAAAAGTGAAAGAAATACTTAGTTGAGTAGGTGAAATCCAAATTTCCAAGCCAACTTTTATGACACCTCAGCATTTATCCAGCAGGTGAGGAATCCCTGGTTTATTCCAATGCTTCTGTTTCCTGAAATTGCAAGATCCACTCCTTTCCATTGCACTCCAGGAAGAGTGACATTTACAAAATCATCTATCATAAAGTACCATTAGAAGTCCCTGTTTTTAAAAGTCTAATTCCTTTCTCTAAAACTAAGGAATCTGTCTCTTTCTTCCATCCGGCATGAAAATAAATTTTGGTCATTCCCTCTACTCTCACTGGTAAAGAAATAATTGGTGATGTTTGTACAATGCCCCCACAAACTAAATTTAACAGCAATAATGTAAAAGAAATTATTTCCCTACCTACATAAACAACTGGGTTTGTATTCTTCCATGGTGTTGATCACAAGATAAGGATGACAACAAAAAAAAACTTAAAGCCAACCATAACAAAGGATTTGATTAAAAATGACAGTTGTTTGGGAGTTTATTTTTGTAGGACAAAGGCTAACATTTAATTGTTTATTTTAAGGTTAGAGAGTTTACATTACAGAGGTATTCGTATGTCCATTTCTTTCACTGTGCTGTGACACACTTCCTGAATATTTTAAACCACTGTTTTTGCAAGGCTGCTCTGCGTTCTAAAGAGGTTTCCTGCCGGATTCAGTTCCATCCTCAGATTGCTATGGAAATTCTTGATATCCTTTCCTCTACTTGGAATGAGACATTGGCTCAATGTCAAGTAGATTTTTTTTTGGCACAGAAAATAGAGTAAGTTCCATAAAGTAAAATGGATTGTTAAGAAAAGAGTGCCACACACACACACACACACACACACACCTCATTACTGAACTAGAAAGGTGGTTTAACAGAAACAGGTAGCAGCAGAGCCCAGATCCAAACAAAGGGACCCCTGAGAAGGAAGCTGAAGTCAATTCTTTATTGTGCATCAGCCCAGCAAAATCAAAACCCAGCAACCAGTGATATAGAAGCCCTAAAGCTTTATGAGATTGATTGTGTCTGAATCTCTCAAGGGCTTCTCAAAGCAAATTAATTTGAAGACCATGAACAGTGGGACTGGAAAAATGATAATGAACTTCAACACAGAGATCCACCCAGTTTTTTTTAAACATTTTGAAATTGTAATTAGGTTTTTTAAAGCAGATTCAGTGTGATTTGCAGATATAATTCTAAGAACATAGTGATATTTCCTTCCTTCCTCCCTCCCTCCCCCTAAACTCCTCCTACCTTCCTTCCTTCTCTCTTTCTTTTGTAGTTTTTGAGATAACATTTTAAATCTACATTACAGTAAAAAGGCTTACTATTTTGCCTAATAAGAAGTTTAAGAAGTAAAAAACAAAATGACCCTAGTTTGGTGGGGATATAGACAACAGCTATAAATAATAATTGAATGGAAAAATGACCATTTCACTCAAATACAGTAAACTTTAAAGTAATCACAAATCATTAAAACTATAATAGAATAACATTCTTAACCACTGGTTAGACAAAGGTATAAAAACAAGGTTTAGAAAACTATATTTGAGGCAAAACTGATACTCAGACATTTCTTTTTTCTTCTTGTTTGTTTGCTCATTTATTTATTGAATGCTAGCTTCCACATATAAGGGAGAATGGCCACCCAGTTTTTAAAAGTACATTTTATTCAATTACCACTGAACTGATTAGATGCATCGGGTCATTTTTTTAAGGCCTGTGCTCTGAGAGTAGGGTCACGTTCTGAGTGTGTTCACTCATATTAGATAGCTTTCATGTGGAATGCAGGAAGCCGGGCAGTTAAAATCAGAGGAAAGAGGAGAAGGATTATGTTTCGTCCGTTTGCTGCATTCCTTTGTGTGTGTCTGTAGGAGAATACTGCAGTTATATGATTGTGCCTGAGTGTGTGTACACATTGCCATACGTTGCTGTGTATGCAACTCTCCATTGCAGGTGGACATGTGATTGTCAGAAGTGTAGATTGATAGAAAAAGGAGGTAGACATTGGGAGAAAGAGGGAAGCTCTTTCTGAAAACTTTTTTTTAATTCACAGATATGCTAGCTTCTGAGCACTTTGTTAATAGTGTTATTAATTTCTCCTAGATTTTGTGGATCATTTGAAATAAATGTGTGAATAATCTACTTTTTATAGTGAGCTCTGTCTTCCGTGAGAGAAGTCAACATTCTGATTCCTTGAAAGCCTTGGATGGTCTGAAGTTTGTCTGTGTAAAGTCATTGATTATGTTTTCCCTCTCTGGCTGGGTGACAGACTTGATCAATTGCAATGTCTAGAAAATGTGTTACCCCTTGGGGTGCTGTGACGTAGTAGGCTAAGCTTCTGCCTGTGGTGCTGGCATCCCAAATGGACACCAGTTTGAGTCCCAGCTGCTCCACTTCTGATCCAGCTCTCTGCTATGGCCTGGGAAAGCAAAGCAGTGGAAGATGGCCCAAGTGCTTGGGCCCCCTGCACCCACGTGGGAGACCTGGAAGAAGCTTCTGCCTCTTGGCTTCGGATCAGCTAAGCTCCAGCCATTGCGACCATTTGGGGAGTGAACCAGTGATGGAAGACCGCTTTCTCTCTGTCTCTACCTCCCTCTGTCTATAACTCTACCTCTCAAATAAATAAATAAATCTTTAAAAAAAAATGTTACCTTAAAAAGGTTGTTTAAAATGAAACACACATGATGAGTACTTCCAAAAGGAGGCATGCATTCATCACCTCTGGAATGAAAAATAACTTCATAGATTCTCAATATTGCAAATGATTTCAAGGCCCAGTTTACTTGTCGGGGAGGGAGTCCACTTTGATTATCCAAAGAGGAGAAGTACACAGTAACTTGAAATCACCTGTGGCCTCAGCAGCTTTGTGTCCTGTTTGAATAAGTCATGATGACAAAGCAGGAAATGGCACTGTGCACTGTCAACTTCCACAGTCATTGATTCTGAGTGAGACTGTACATCAACAAAGCCCGTTTTTGCAAATGCCTGATTTTGTTGCTCTTCTTTGTTCAGTTCTGTGGAAACAAGTGTCTGCGTTGTCCACGGAACCTGTACCTATTCTTGGAATTGTTTTTCGAACTGCTGCTTCCCTTCGTCTTCCCCAATGGCCTAAGTGTGCACTGAAGACTGCGTGGAGGAAATCTCTGACCTAATTTTGGAGTCCCGGGAGGTGTGGAAATCAGTGCTTGAGATCTACACGTTGACCTCTGGGTTTCACTGACGGCTTTCAGCTCTAGCAGCCCTTAGCCAAGATTAAAATTTATTTTTATTTTCTCTTTGGGATCCTTGTGTAAGCTAACAAATTGCCTCCTTCCTTCCCCTTTTCTTTCTTCATGATACAGCCTGACTCTCCATCCACCGCGGGGGTTTTGAGGAGGTGGGGAACTTCCCAATGGCCCCATTTTCATCCTTGAGCCTAACTCAGCAAGTTGCGCTCACATCAAAGTCTCTGTTTATAAAAGGCACAAACATTGCTGCTGCTTAGTAACAGATTCATACCAATGATGTGATCTTCATACTGGTCAGAAAGTAGTGGCTTTCACTGAGTCCACCCTGCCATGGACATGGAACTTCTGGCTCGAGAGAGGACAGGATATAGGGAGTGGGTGGCGATTACATGGTCGTGGGTTGACCTCTATCTGTGCAGCATCTTGTCATCCAGGAGCCACAGAATTCCTGCTTCATGATTCAGAAAGCTTGCAGCTACTTGGGATGGGTCCGAGGCTGTCCAAGAAGAGATAATGACGCTGTGAGAGACCCTGCTCTCTGTGTCCTCCGTGCTGCCGATTTCTTTCTTTTCTACCTCCCTTCTTCCCACTCATCCTCACACATTCAGTAAATTCCTATGGTATGTCAGCTCCTTTGCTTCTTAAGCTCAAGGGCTGCCATTGACAAAGGACACAGTCAATTCTGCAAGGAAGGAGACAGTGAAATCCCAGCCTCCTCCAGAGGGCTTGCTTCTGTTTCTGTGACCTTCCACTGAGAGCCTTCGAGCATATGAAAGCTGAGGAAGTCAGCTGACTCCTTTGAAAATACACCAAAAGTCTTTTTTTCCATTGACTATACATCTTGATTTTTTTTTGACAGGCAGAGTGGATAGTGAGAGAGAGAGACAGAGAGAAAGGTCTTCCTTTTGCCGTTGGTTCACCCTCCAATGGCCACCATGGCTGGCGCGCTGCGGCCATCACACCGCGCTGATCCAAAGGCAGGAGCCAGGTGCTTCTCCTGGTCTCCCATGGGGTGCAGGGCCCAAGGACTTGGGCCATCCTCCACTGCCTTCCCGGGCCCCAGCAGAGAGCTGGCCTGGAAGAGGGGCAACCGGGACAGAATCCGGTGCCCCGACCGGGACTAGAACCCGGTATGCCGGTGCCGCTAGGTGGAGGATTAGCCTAGTGAGCCGCGGTGCCAGCCCTATATCTTGATTTTTTAAAAGAGATTTATTGGGGCCAGTGCTGTGCCATAGCAGGTAAAGTTGCCATCTTCAGCTCCAGCATCACATATGGGTACCAGTTCGAGTCCTGGCTACTCCACTTCGGATCCAGCTCCCTGTTAATGCACCTGGGAAAGCAATGGAAGATGGCCCAAGTTCCTGGGCCCCTGCACCCATGTGGGAGACTCTGAGGAATCTCTTGGCTTCTGACTTTGATCTGGCCCAGCTCTGACCATTGCAACCATTTGGGGAGTACCTCTGCCTCTGCCCCTCTGTACTCTGCCTTTCAAAGAAATAAATAGTCAGAGAGACAGAAAGAAGAAAAGAGATCTTCCATCAGCTGATTGATTTCCAGAATGGCTGCAACAGCCACAACTGCACTAGGCTGAAGCCAGGAATTCCATCCAGATCTCCAACATGGTGACAGGGGAGCCATCCTTTGCTGCCTTCCCAGGCACATCAGCAGGAAGCCGTATTGGAAGCAGAGAGGTCAGGGCTAGAACCTGTGTCATAAGTGGTGGTTTAACCTGCTATACCACAGTGCCAGTCCCTTCACATCTCAATCTGTTGCTGAAAGTAAGTAGATACCCACAGAAACCACACAAGATAGATGATGAAGATTGGGGGTGGCACTCAAGTGTGGGTACCCACATAGAGTCATCCCTTTCTTTCATGTCTTCTGAAGAATCAAGGGAAATAGAAAAGGCTTGTGTCTGTCTTTCAAATACCAATTGTCCATCAATCTATCAATAAAACTTTATAAAATAAAAGGCATGAAACTAGACAGCAGGAAGCACAGGTGAGATTCTGCAGGAACAGTTGGGTTAAGACACCATGGCTGGGCACTGTTGTACTTGGAAACTGTGCCATTGCCATTAGTGAATTATCAATCTCCCCTTCCCTTGCCCTCACCTTTCTACCAGTTGTTCACTGTTAAAAGTCGCAGTGGGAGTCTCCAGTGACTCTCTGGCCACACTCCCAAGTCTTAGCTTCCAGGGACTAATGAGAGAAAGATCTGATCTCACTTCCTACTGAGATGCCCCAAATCTGTTTCTCACCTAATAGAATAGGGTTCAGACATTGAGCCATTCAAAAGTGTCCTAAGATACCATGGTGTCCTTTATTGTTCTATGACTGTGGTTCAAATTCAAGTGTAAAATCTTTGCAAGCAGAGCCTAGGTTACCTCACTGATCTCATCATGGGATAGGTTCTCAAGAAATACATGTTGATATGTGGTTTAGACCCCAAGGCACATTTGTTTTCGGGATTGATGGCTTTGTTGATCCACTTATATTTTAACAAATCAATGAATTGTGAGAATTTGATAGTGGTGCACAGTTGCCAAATCAGTGATTACGTCACACTCACAGAGAACCAAGGTACCTTTTCAAGCTGAATAGATAGTCTCTACTGAAATGAATACTCAAAGGGCAGAAAGTCAAAACGAGAGGTTTGTGGCTTGTGAGCAAATTAAATCTTGCATTGTGCATAGGGTTTTCAGGGAAAATAAGGAAGCAGGGGAGAGGCAAAAATCTATTAGTATTATTTAACAAAAATTTTACTGTAAAAACAATGCAATGCTATGATAGGCAACTTGCTTTGGTTAATGAAACGTGAAGGTGTATGATGGACACTGCATGGCAGATGTCTTTAACAGATTAAATATAATTTGCTATTGATACTTGCTCATGCCACTGTAATTGATGACATTCGGTAAGGAAGCCTTTCCCACCCTGTGTTCTGGGGGGTAGGGAGTGGTTGGGAGTGGGGGGGGGATGGGCTCCACGCTGAACCATGATGGCGGGATTCTGGGAAGAAGAATCAGTAGTAGTTATTTGCACTCTTCAGAACATGGGGCTATTCGTTAGAACAACAGACCTAACCCACCTGGAACTAACACCCAGCTCCTTTCTCCTTTTAGTCAATTGCAGTATTTTCCTGTTTTGCTTACTTCAAAGCTTTTGTAATTATATAAAATCATACTCAGTTATCAGTCCCCTTCTCCCCAGTACAATGAAATCCCCTTGGGCAAGGGGCTTTTTCTGTCTTGTTCATTGTTGTGCTTAGAATAGTGCTTAGTGAGGAGTAGGTCGTTCTTAAATATTTGTTGAATAAAGGAAGGAAGTGAATGAAAGACCTCAACACACGCTTGTGGAATCTACACTAAGACAACATCTTTGTCAGTGATTGCTCCTGGGTTCCAAGATAGACTTTGGCATTCTTTACAAACGGAACCTATTTAGGGTTTTCATAGTTCAGAGAGACTATTTTTTTTTTTTCCACCAGGATGTCAGAAGTCTTAGCCACTTTTTCTCTTTTGGTCATTTCTTGCTTCTGGCATTGTGGATATTTTCTTTCTGTGTGGATGAAAAACAAACATAATTTAAATTATCTTTTAATGTTCTTCAATCACTAGAATTTTTTGTTATCAGAAGCATTTTCTTGGAGCTGGCGCTATGGTGTAGTAAGGTATACCTGTGGCACTGGCATCCCATAAGGGTGCTAGTTTGAGTCCTGGCTGCTCCGCTTCTGATCCAGTTCCCTACAATTGGCCTGGGAAAGCACTAGAAGATAGCCCAAGTGCTTGGGCCCCTGCACTTGCGTGGCAGACCCAGAAGAAGCCCCTGGTTCCTGGCTTCGGATTGGCTGAGCTCTGGCCATTGCAGCCATTTGGGGAGTGAACCAGTAGATGGAAGACTACTCTCTCTCTGTCTCTCCCTCTCTCTGTAACTCTGTCTCTCAAGTAAATAAATAAATTTAGAAAAAAAAGCATTTTTATCTAAGGAAGTTTTACATGTATTTGTTGAACAGACAAGGCTACTTTTCCTAGGTTTCCCAAGGATGAGGTGTGATGTTGTATTTATAGTGTACAGACTCCTGAGATGCACTCTTCCATTGTGATACTTGGTCATTCTTTCATTATAACCATTGTGTTCCAGTTGTTTTATGGCCTGCGGGTCCCTGTGTCAATTACGAAGATTTTTGAGTTGAGAGTTTCTGAAGAAGCCTTCTATAGATGGAATGGATAGATGGAATCGATGTCTTTGTTACTGGGTGGTTGGTCAGCACTATTTTCCACCAAGAGGTAATAATAGACTTACAGCTCATTCCCTCATCCGAAGGAGGCTGAGCATTTCCATTCTTCGGTCAACACACACCAATTTAGAGTAACCATTAACAGCTCTATCTGTTGGTGTCTTCTCAATTTGCAAGTGACTTCTCCGGACCAGGAATAGCAAAGCACAGATGGCATAACCATTTCTGTACATGTTATCTTCCATTTGGCTCTAAAACTATGTGCCTTCTCACATAGCAGGCAAAGGGGGAGAATGGAAAAGGCTCCCACGTTCAACGGCTATGTGACCATTTGTGTGCTTGGTAAGCGGGAGCATATCAGCAGGGATTGATGTGCTTTTGCATGGTCCATATGCGTGGATTTGCCGTCAAGTGGCCCTAGGTCATTGGAGCTCATTTGTTAAAAGTTGCTGGTCCTTTTGGGTTTTGATTTTCTATAACATTCCAGAACTCCTTACTCTTAAGTCTTCTGGGTCCCCTCAAACATGATTCACTTTTTTTCCTTTCCTCCTATTGAGCATTTCATTTACTTTAATGTTTTCTTTTTCCACATTGTACTGTATCCCAAGAATTTTTCAGGCTTGCTTGACTGCCTCATAGAAGCAGGGTGGCGACTTAATTCAGAGCATGGAATTGTTTTCTTGTCTTTGAGTTACCTTGGCATCCAAAATAGTTCAAATATAACCAAGAGCATTACAAACCAGATAAGTCAATACACATTCACAGCGATGGTTTTCTAGTTCTGATGTCTGGTATAAGGAGGACTGTGGATGACTTTGGAACTTTGGTTGGAATACCAACACATTGAGTTACTGTGAACTTAAGGCTGTCATTCTGTTTTACCAGGCTCAGGTTCCTTATTTGTTAAACTGGGGGGAGCTACTTGCTACCTCAAAAGGTTGGAGTGAGAATTAAATCAGATAACATGCTTTAAATCCAGGGCCTAAACAAATGGTAACTGTCATCTCCCTGGGAGTAACGGCACATACCTAAAATATAAGTGTATTAAAGGTTGCAATGTCACCAAGTGATATAACTAAAGCTGTGTATTTCTTGTGCTATCTTAGCAAGATTCCAATGTTTGGGTATGTGTCAATCAAATTCACTCAAAAGAAATAAGAAATAATGCCAACAAATATTTAATATCTATTATTAAAATAATAACAATACAGAAACCTTATGGTTAATGAACATTTGTCCTTGCATATTCTTATGGAAATTTTCAAAGCCATCTGTTTACTTGGAGGAAGAACATTCCAGGGAGGGGGACCAGTTAGTGACAATATCTATGGGAAATCCTCCATGGGGGTTCAGTGAAGGGTCAGAAGGCCCATGAGTTGGAGCAGAGAAGGAAAGAGAAGTAAGGGGTAATGATAGGAAAAGGAACCAAGGGCTAGAATGCAAAGGTCAGGTTCATGCCTTGACTCTGTTGAGTGAAATGGAGGTGGGGAACATTGCAAGGAACAATGCATGACATAATAATGACCTTCTTCATGTTGTATGGTGTGGCAAGTTTCACTGTGGCTGCTGGCTGTAGAACAGACTGTTGGGGAGGCCAGGATGCAGGGAAATAAGTTAAGAGCCAAAAAAATTGGCCCCATTTTGAAGTGGTCAAGTTTGAATAAATGTTAGAGTGTTTCTTGACAAGCCCTCTGGATGTGGAGTCTTAAGGAAAAGCAAGAGTCAGGACAGCCCTAAAGTTTTAGCCTGAGCACCTGTAGGGTGGAGTCACCAGGTTTTAGGGAAAACATCCGGAAACATCTAGTAAGTGGAATTTTAGACTCTATTGGCTATCCAAGCATGTGGCTATGAGAATATTCCAGATGAAAGAGCAAGGAACTTTGTGAGTTTATTACTTATTTTAGAAAATAAATAAATTATACCCCAGCAGTATTTTAACTACCAGTTTCAACAGATCACACATTGGTGCTGAATGACTAACATTTTAAGAAAAATTAGCAGAAGAAAGACAAGTGGTCACTTAACTCTCAAACTGGCAATTAATTATGGAGCAGAGTGTGATCTCCTTAGAATTAAATCTGTCACTCAAAGAAGGGCAAGTAATAAAGGTGCAAAACCATCATGTGGGAATGATGGTTCAAAAGGGTTTGCAGTGTGTCTACAAGAAATCAAAGATTCCTTTCTAGCATCTGCACAGATGGAAGAGTCATATGGTCTTGCAGGAAGACAGCACATAACCCTTCCCAGCTCACAGAAGAGCTTCTCATTGTCTCATGTGTCTGATCAGCCTGTGTTGGACTCGTGAATTAACCGAGTATTGGCTGATAATAAAGTAGAGGACTCTCTTTGCCATGGAGCTGGGACGTGATGTCAGTTCACAGAGCCAGGCAGCGGTGCCATTGTAGCCACTGGTCCCGATGTTCAGTCTGCATCAGGAACAATCCTTATTACCTAAAGCCTGTGTATTCACATAGAGGAAGTTTGGATGTGTCTGATATACATGTGCATATGAGTTACTGCTAATAGCTTATAACTATCCAGGTAAAAACCAAGAAACTTCCATGACTAGCATTGTAACTACTCTTGTGTTTTGTCGTGATGGGAAATGGTGAGAAACCCCAGTGGATGCCTTTATCTTCTCCACCTGTGTGGAAGGCAGTTTGACCCACCTGGAGGATCTTAGGAGGGAAGGCCAGTGAGGAAGGAAAGGGCAGATGGCTAGGTTTTGGAGAGCTAAGTGCCACAGTAAGAAGCTTGGAATTTATTCTTTAGATAATGCAAGTCATAGAAGCTTTTGGAGATGGGAATTAATAGGACTTATTGCAGGATCCCAAGAAGATGTTTTTTAAGATTTAGCTTTATTTATTTGAAGGGCAGAGTGACAGAGAGAAAGGAAGAGACAGAGAGAGAAAGGTCTTCCATCTGTTGGTTCCCTGTCCAAATGGCCATGACAGGTAGGGCTGGCCTGGCCAAAGCCGGGAGCTTGGAGCTCCTTCTAGGTCTCTGCTGCTGATGGCAGGGATCCAGGTATTTGGATCATCTTCTGCTGCCTTCCCAGGCAGATTAGCAAGGAGTTGGTCAGAAGCAGAGTGGTTGGGACTTGAATGGGTACTCCTATGGCAAGCTTATGTCACGCACCAACCAGAAGCCCAAGATTTTTTTTATACATAATGAATATTTTGGCAAAAATAATGACTTCTTAGGGTATATGTATTTAAAGTAATTTAAAAAATTATGTCATTCTCTTTTTTCCAAAGCTAGTTAATTTTTATTTGTGTAAAAAAGCTCCAAATTAATATATTTAATATCCTTCTCCAAAAATCCAGATCCATATACTTATTTGAACTTAGCTGTTTCCTTGTCCTCTCAAATATCTGAAACCAAAGTTATAGTTTTTCTACAAACTTGCATGTCATTTCACCTTTCCTTTCTCCTATATGGTAGTCACTACTGCCCCAAGAATATTAGTGTGAAAATAGAAAACCATCTTTAAATTATCACCACTCCTTCCATATCTATCCTTTTTCTAAATCTTTTTTTAGAAATTCTTCTAAACAGTTATATATTGAGCATTCTGTATCCCCACTCCATGAATTGACTTTAGTTCTTAACACATCACTTGCACAGAACTGTTTTAATTTAAAAACCCAGTAGTACTGAATATTGATTAGGGAATAGATACATAGATACACATACACAACAGGTAGTAATGAATAATTTCACAGACACTGTAAAAATTGACATTATCTCATAAGGTTAAATACATATGTAAAAGATGACCAGCACTTAAATACCTACGTGAGGGGTAGATACTCTGACACCACCTGTTCAAGTCCTGGCTACTATTAAGATTCAGCTTCCTACTAATATGCCTGGGAATACAGCAGAAGATGGCCCAAGTGCTTATGTCCCAGCCACCCATGTGGGAAACCTGGATAGATTTCCTGGCTTCTGGCTTCAACCTGGTCCAGCCCTGACTGTTGTAGTCATTTTGGGGACTGAACCAGCAAATGAAAGAAGAAACAGAAGAATACTGACCACCAGTTTCCTTTTATAAAATTTGTATGCTGAAGTAGCCAAAGTATAAAACAGGCAAGGATATGATTGCTGTTACATTGAAGAGAGAAATCTCTTGGGGCACAATGAGCAAATGAGTGAGTGAGCATGATGTTGAATTCTGAGATTCTGAGGCAGGTAGGATGATTGGTTTGTGAATATATGATTTAAGACTTTTTTCACTTTTTACATTTCATATCTGTGTTATATTTAACAATAAAATATTTTAAAAAATCCTGTGTAAGCTTAAAAACCTACTGTTTGTTGAAATCCATTGTGATCACTATTCTGTGAGCTTGCTTTCTCCTTTAATCCACAGAAGCCACTATTGTTTGTTTAGGACAATTGATTGGGCATTACCTTATAGCATTGCTTTAGTGATTGTCTTTAAATATTAGGTATTCATTTTATTGTGCTCCAAATAATATTTTATTATAGATCATCCATTCATCCAAGCTGTTGAACCTCATCTCAATGATTTACACAGCAAATACCCAACATTTTGTTCACATTAGTAAGAATTCAATGGTGGGTAATCATACACAGTTATAGATTACAGATCAAGGGGGTATTTTATTCAAGTGTTTATTTCTGGAAAGTTCTGATAGTAAAATATTTTGGAGGGTGGTTTGGTGTTCCAGAAAGAACATGAGAATAGAGGCAAGGGTGTTTGTGGTTCTGTTTTTCATTTGCTTGATACTGGCTTAACTAAGTCATTCACTTTTTCAAGTATTGGGTTCTTTGTGTGTTACAATGTAATATTTAGGCTGAGTTCCCCCTCATAGTTCTAATATTCAATGAGTCTTTGAAATCCAATATCATAAAAGGATCCCAGGACAAACAGTATAGAAACTGGTAAACAAATCATGTCAAAAGTCAGGGGTTATGGGAATGAGCTTTGGAAAACAATAGACCTTGGATAACTAAAAATGAAAGTTTTTTTTTTTATGAATGGAAAACTCAATATATTTAAAATAAAAAGACACATAGGCAATGGAGATAAGAAGGATTTGATGTAGCAGCGAAGATATCAGTTATGGTGGCCAGGTCCCACACCAGACTTGTGTTTGCTTCATGATTTCAGCTCCTGACTCCAGCTTCCTGCTAATGCACAGAGGTGGCCCAAGCAGGTGCACATCCCTGCCACCCAAATGAGTGACCCAGATTGAGCTGTAAGTCCTGGCTTTAGCCTGGCCCTATCCTTCTCTCTTGTGGGCATTTGGAGAGTGAACTAGCAGATGGGAACTTTTCTCTGTGTCTCTGTGTCTCCTTGACTCTCAAATAAACAAACATCATTTAGAAAGAAAAGAGAGAATAAACTCTGAGACAAAGTCCCACAACAGACCACTTTTTTTTTTCCTTCAAGAAGAACGAGGAGATGAGTCACCAACTGACTCTGAGCAAACAGTTGTAGAGGAAATTTAGAAACAGAAGCTGCTTTAGGGGAACTGAAACGAACATCAAAGAAATAACGACACATGGTGCATCTTTAGTTGCCCAAATTCTGCTGTTTTATTTCAGGGATTTGTTTGGGGGCAAAAATTGCCCATTCACACTGAGGTGATAATTAATAATGACTGCTGATGAGTGACTTGAACGGTCATGACTTTCTGGCCTCCCATGAGAGAGAGACTTTGCAGGCTGTTCATTCTGGATATATGGCCATAAAATACACTCGACTCTGTGTGTACACCTGCTGAGTGGTCACCTCACCAGGTCTTGAAAAGCTTCAGTGGTACAGATCTCACTGTCTGCTCTGGTTGCAATATCAAACACTCATATTTTATACACACAAGGAGTTTATATTCAGAGACTATGTTATAACTCTTCTCAGATGATGTCTTTTTTGTTCATTTTCCTTGACAATGTGTATTTCTGAACTCACCTCTGTACTTACTGTTACTGATGACTTTAAGGGAAGAACGCTTGGGGAGGGTGAGATTAAATATGCGTATGTTTCAAATATTATCATAAATCTGTGGTTTAGGAGGTACCAGTGCTCTATAAACCCAATGCGGTGAGCTAGGAAAAACCCTTCCTATGCAACTGATTGTCCTTGAACAAGTCTAGCACATTTTAGGTGACTGGATATAATTTGCCTAGGTAATGGTAAATTTGCTTGGCCACTGGTTCTCCACACATCTGGACCCTTTTGCATTCAAGGACAAAATGAAATGACATTAAAAAAAAAACACTTTAGAGTAAAAGTAAAAAACTGCTTACATATCATGTGGAACGCACAGTTGATTTCAACTGCTTCCTCTTTCTGCCTTTTTTCTTCTTTGTTATAGAGTTTTCTGTAAAGTTGAACATGAAGATGTTTTGTTGTAGAAAAAAGAGCAGTGTTTGCTCAGATAAAACTTACAGCCATTTTGTGTGTCAGTGAATATTTGAAGGGAAGGATACAAATTAGGTGATTTCTTATTTAAATGAGTCCAAACCAAAGGGATCTAGATAATTCTATCTCATGTAAAGAAATGTAGAGCTGAAAGGGTAAGTGTGAATGTACTATGTACTCTCAAATCTTGATGAACCTGACACCCTAACCCTGGAACTATACCTGGAGGTATTAAGGACAGCCCCTCATTCAACCTGCTCAACAGGTTTTACTTAAGTTACACAGCACTAATATACCCTCAGAGTTTCTTGCAAAAGAAAGTTGTGTTCCTAGTTAGGATTCTCATAATTTGTTCGTTCCTCACTGTGATCACTTTCCTTTGTGAGAAATACCATCTCACCAACTCTGCTCCCAGCTCAGGCCCTGACTGTGACACCCTGCTGTGTTCAGCCATTCCTCTGACACCTTGGGGAGACTGCTCATGTTTTTCTACCTTTTGTTGATCACACATTGAGTATAAACTTGAATGGAACTAGCATTGTTGTTGGAGAAACTGTTGTCTGACAGCTTTCGACTTGACCATGGGCCAGAGGGCTGAATTCTGGGAAGTGGAGTCCCAGCCTGACTGTGAAAGCATGCCTTGCCCCTGTTCATTGTCCAGGGGGTCCTCTGATCTTGACCTCCTGCAGAGTTTGACAAAGGCCTTCATCTTCTTTTCCTTGGTATGTAGGTCAAAGGTTAGAAGTGCTCTATGATTCTAGCAGGAAATCCTCAGGATGCATAGCATAGGCTGCAGAAATTTGTTACTGTCTGATTTGTTTGCTGGGCCTATCACATGAATCACAAACCTAAAACATGAATGAACGTGATTCTCTGTAAGTTGAAAAAAAAAATGTGGCCAACTACGTGTTTGTTGAAGTTTATTTTTTTTCTGCTTAGTTACTTGATTTGCTAAATTTTGTGTTACCTTTATATCTTTCTATCTAAGTTCACCTTTAATTAGAAAAAGAAATACAATACATTTGCAAGTTATGTAATGTGTGGAAAAGGTGACAGGTGCAATGGGTTAAGGCAATGGGTAGGAGAATCAGGCCATTCAGGGGAACGGGGAGGAAGGCTGAAGCACTTGTAAATAAAAGGGCTTCAAAAAGTTCTTGGACATGGAGTTAAAAGATAAGTTTAATGCAAAAATTTCATTTTTTTGTAACATGTATTTTCCTTGTACTTTCTCAGAGTCCCTAATGAAGTCTTCAGGGAAGGTCTGACTGTAATCTGACAGTTAAATGCATGAAGAATAACTGATATTGTATTATAAATAAAATATTAGCATTTGTGTTCCTGTGCAATACCTATTACCCATGGACTCTGGCCAGGTGCATATAAAGATCACGCTTATCTGGGAGAGCCCTGAATATCAACCCCAAGAGGTTGATAGGACTCAATTCTTAATTCCCTTAGAAGACAGTAAATTCACAGCAATTCATCAGTTTCATCCTAGCCAATAAGAGGGTTGAATGAGAAGTATTAACTTTTAGGCACCTCCCTTTCTTCTTTTGTAGATGCCAATATGAGGTAAAATATATGAAGTGAAACAGCAGATGGAGGTGAAAAAGAGTACATAATCATGACTGGAATACTGCAAGTCTCACAACTAAGCTTTATTTTTCAAAACTGGACATAATGTATATACACATATTGAGTTGTCACACAGTACTCTAAAAATATAAAAAAATTTTATATTTTTTATTTTTTTATTTATTTGACAGGTAAAGTTATAGACAGCGAGAGAGAGAGAGAGACAGAGAGAAAGGTCTTCCTTCTGTTGGTTTCTTTAAAAAACATTATAACAAAGTTAATCTTTTTAAAAATACAAAAGTCAGATGTCTAACATCCAAATCCAGTGTCTTATCGCGTAGTTGAACAATGGTCCATTTGTGCTCTTTTGTTCTCTAGAAGATATTTTATAAACCTCATTCTTCTAATTTCTGCCATGCTACTTCAAAAAAAAAGAGAGAGAAGGCAAAGGCTTACCAAACCAAACCTAAACCAGTAAACTGTTCCAACCCATGACTTCAGACATATTGTAAAATACTTATTTTTGTATTTTATCTTGACCACTTGAAGACTGTTTATTTATTTATTTATTTATTTTTGACAGGCAGAGTGGACAGTGAGAGAGAGAGACAGAGAGAAAGGTCTTCCTTTGCCGTTGGTTCACCCTCCAATGGCCGCCACGGCCATTGCGCTGCGGCCAGCGCACCGCGCTTACCCGACGGCAGGAGCCAGGTACTTCTCCTGGTCTCCTGTGGGGTGCAGGGCCCAAGGACTTGGGCCATCCTCCATTGCACTCCCTGGCCACAGCAGAGAGCTGGCCTGGAAGAGGAGCAACTCGGACAGAATCCGGCGCCCCGACCGGGACTAGAACCCGGTGTGCCGGCGCCGCAAGGCGGAGGGTTAGCCTAGTGAGCCTCGGCGCCGGCCCGTTTATCTTTTAAATAAAGAGCAGCTAAGCTTTGCTACAAGGGCATATCAAACACTTTTGGAAATTTAAGTGGACGTCCCTGGAGCAGATCAGTACACAGATGGATTTCTTTAGGTCACTGTCCCTTACGCTCTTTGTGAGCAGAGCTGGAATCTGGAGAGCAGGATGCGATTGCAACGTCACTGTGCTTGCCTTCAGTTGCTCAATGATGGCTTCCCTGAATCAGCCCACAAGTGAGGGTGAACTCCACCTGAATGTGGGGCTGCTTTACCAGTTTTGTTTTTATTTAAAGACAAGATGACTCCATGTGGTTGTGAAAACTTCAGTCTTCCTGCAGCTGAGCTTAGGGGCAGAGACCTGAGGATTTCTCAAGCTGTTCTCGTCGTGTATCCAGACGTATCTTTCTTCTTTGCTCATGGAACATCCGATTGGCTCAAAAATTTGCTCTTTGAGGAACATGAGCCATTTTCCCATTTTGGGGAGAATTCCTCATTTGTTTAATATTTAAAGAATTTTCCTTTTCCTTAACACTGATTTAAGTGCTCAAGCTTCATTTAGTGAGGTACAAAGAGAAATCTGTTGAGAGTTCCTGTGAGTGTTTTCTTGCTTTTAAAAGGAGGCTTTCTGGCTTTCTGCCTCTGGATATTGTCATGTCAGGATGTGAAGCCAGGAGCTGCATCATGTAACCAGAAGATTTTTTTTTCTTCTTTAGGATAAAGTCAATACTGAGGTTGGCAGAGGAAAGGGCTGTAAGGAGTTGAATCGGGATAATATTCTTTAGTTGTGGTTAGTTAAACTGTATCTGTTCTACTTTGGGATTTGCTGTTCATTCATTCATCAATTACTCATGAAGAGTCTACTGCACACCAAAATTGCTCTAAAAGCTGGGGTGTCGCTTTGAAAATATGGGGAAAATTCCTATGCAATGAAGTTTACATTTGAGTAAGGGAAGTCAGACATTACCTAGAATAAATAGTAAATTATATAGTGTATAAGAAGGTGATGAATGCAATAAAAATTAAACCAATAAGGGGCTAAGATGTCCTTAGGCAGAGTAGCGGGTGTTGTAGCTGTCTACAGAATAATCAGAGAAGGCGTGAGAAGATGATATTTCATCAAAGACAACAAATGTTAAGAGAATCAAATTTTCTGCTAAGGACCTTTTCCCCCTCTGTCATTTACAGTCAAAGCATGCTTACTAATGTCAAGATCATGGGCAAGTTCCTCAGGTCATCATACAAACAAATTAGCTTCCTTTGTCTCAATACAGGTAGACATGGAAGTATGTGAATGTTTTATTTTTCACATCACTGTTGCCATGTTAACAACAGATAACATTTATTGAGGACTTGCCATGCACCTGGCGGTATGCCAAGCCCTTTGAATTTATCATCTCCTTTAGTTCTCTTGGTAGTCCTATAAGGGATTCCATTAGTGTTATTGCCAGTTTTCATGCTGGAAAACCAAGGGCAAAGAGGTCAACTTTGCAAAGCCCACAGAGTAAATGGTGGAACACTGCCTCACAGAGAGGGGATTGGTGCCAGAGTCCCAGGAATTAGAGACAGGGATAGAAAACTTGTACATCTCATGTGCATACCAGTAATTTTGGTAGAGCTCATGAAATAATGGGTGAACATAGTCCCTAAGGGATTGAAAAGCAATGTAAACAATGAGAAATCAGTAGTCCTTTAGTACAAAGAGTACCTGGGCCATTTTGAAGGCTAGCTGTGTCAGAACAGGACACAAATATGCAGTCACAAGTTTGGCAAAATAACGTTATGATAAAATTACTCATTTTTACTCATCCAAATTTAGATCAAGTGATAGGTAGGAAGAACTAACAGCATTGATTCAGTTGGCAACTCAACTGCATTATAGTGCCTCATGTGTTTTGCCATAATCTGTTAAGAGGAATTATATTGTGACAACAAGACCATAAAGCAGAACACATTTCATTAATGTGATGCCTTTAATCACCAACCTAATTCTAAACTTCTGAAAAAAAAAATCTGACATGAGTAATGAAAATTCCTATGAGAAAATCAAGGATTAGGTCCTATCTGACATGGACCCTGCAGTGGGAAGGAAGTGATGATTCCTGGAGAAACATCTATAGATAAGGGTGAGGGTAAAGGGAATTGGGCTGCTCTGCTGGTTGGGTGGAGTCTAGGTGTGGAGACAAACAAGAAAAGTGTGAATGAACTTTAGGGTATGGCATGCAAAATATCAGTCCCCAGGATGTTAATGGGTTTTGGCACAACAGTCAAATGAAAGTTTAACTCATGAAATAATTTTGAGAAAACTTGATATAACAGATTTTTAATGTACTAATTTGTATTACAAAATTTCACATATGAGAGGGCATTTTGCTTAATTTCCTAGGCATATTTATCCAAGAAGAAGTCGTACCTCTCTTGCCTTCTTCTATGGGGAGGGAATCTTACAAAAACCATCGTAGACATGTTGGGAAGTATTGAAGAGTGACAGCCACACCTGAGCTCTTCTGGACACATCACTGGATGCTCCAGAGAGTTCCTTGGGAAGAGGAGAAGGTGCTGCTCTGAGAAGATGCAGGGCCGAGCAGAGCCATCCCCATGCGTGATCCCAGGGCAGGGATAGAATTTTTTTCAAGAATCAGCTCCGTTTGAGAGTTCACCTTTGGGCAAGGTGGCATTGCCAGGTGGTGAACATCCTATAAGGTTGGCTTGGTATTACCAAATGGCAAACACCTTACAAGATACCTAGGCATTGGTTAGATATCTGACAGATCTGCTCATTAAAGCTTCTGTATGGAAACAAAGTTGAGAATATTCCAAATGTATACATGCCCAGTGGTTCCTAATGAGATATATCAAATAATGATGTTGTGATCTGTTTATCTGAGGGTGTAATCACTCCCTCTCTGCTGTAGGCAGTGCTTTGACCTATTATTCTTAGGTTCTTTCTCTGATGACAGGTGTGTGTGTGTGTGTGTGTGTGTGTATTGTATGTGACTGCGTGTGTATACTTGCACATGTATGTTTGCAGCAATCAGACTCCCAAGAGACCCATTAGTGATGTCCGACAAAGCAGGGCTAGAAGGTAAGTCCTAAAGTTGTCAGTTTTGGGAAGCAATCCTTCTGTTCACACATCCTGAAGCATTTGAAAGCTGGAGTATCTACTTAAGAAATGAAGTGAAAGTTTATGTGTATTATTCTAAGATTATTTTGAGGGGAAGGGAGCTTGTCAAAAGTTTTAGAGTATTTTTAAGACCATCAATCTCCAACTGATTCTGATTCTCAAGTTAAGGATCGTTTGGCTTACAATTCTGAGAAGTATCAGGAAAGTATATATTCTAGACTTTGACCTGTATTCATTCTCTCTCTCTCTCTCTCTCTCTCTCTCTCTCTCTCTCTCTCTCACACACACACACACACACACAATCACAAAGAAAATGATTTGGTGCATTTTCTCTCCTTAAGCATCTACTAATGCTTCGACAAATTTAGTCCAGGGATAGCAAGTGTGATTCAGTCTTGAGCCATACCAGGCCTTTTTGCTCACTAGAATGAGGAACTGTAAAATCTCTTTCATTTGATTGGCTTTGGGGAGAAAATAATTGTCTTGGGAAGTCTTCATGGGGCCTGTGGTGTGTAGAGGGGACCAAGGCAAGGAGAGCAGCTAACTCAGTTTCCTACACGTACATCTTCTCGGCTAGGGAGCCATCTTCCCAAGTTGCTGTCTCCTGTGCTTGCCTTGTGGGAGAGGTGGGATGGCCCATTAAAGCCCAGGCTCCAAGTCTGCTCCCGGCGGGCTGCTGACCTGGCTGTTTCCACTCAGCAGTGCCTGACCCTTGGAGCAATTCTCATCATAAGCTGTTTGCTGACTCCTCATCAAAGAGGAGTTGAAAACCAAGCAGCACACTGAAGCTGAAAGCAATAGATGTCTTTCGGTTTGTTTCAGGTGAAACACTGCATGATCTTTGTCTTCTACTCTCACCACATGAGTCTTGTCAGGCAGAGCACATCGAGTGCTGGGGAGGACTGAGTTGATACAGTTGGAGTGCTGGAGATGCAGTACTGAGAGGCTGTGCTTAAAACCATACAGGAGGGGCAGGTGCAGTGCCGGGGGTGGGGGTGGGGTTAAGATGTCACTTGGAATGCCTGCATTCCATATCACGGTGCCGGGAATCAAGTTCTGCCTCTGCTTCCAATCCAGCTTCCTACTAATGCAGACCCTAGGAGGCAGCAGGTGCTGGCTCTATTACTTGGGTTCCTGCCATTCATATGGGAGACCTGCATGGAGTTCCTGATTCCTGGCTTCAGCCTAACCCAACCCTGGCTGTTGTGAGCATTCGGTGGGTGAACCAGTGGATCGAAGATCTCTCTCTCTCTCTCTCTCTCTCTCTCTTTTCTTTTCTTTTCTTTTCTTTTCTTTCTTTTTTTGAAGATTTATTTATTTGAAAGAGTTAGGGAGAGAGAGAGAGAGGGAGGGAGAGAGAGAAACAAAGAGATCTTCTATCTGCTAGTTTGCTCCCCCAAATGGCCGCAACTGTCGGAATTGGGCCAACCTGAAGCCAAGAGCCAGGAGCTTCCTCTGGGTCTTCCATGCGGGTACAGGAGCCCAAGTACTTGGATCATCTTCTGCTGCTTTCATACGCACATTAGCAGGGAGCTGGATTGGAAAGGGAGCCGCTGGGTCTTGAACTGGCACCCATATTGGATGCTGGCTCCACAGGTAGAGGCTTTACCAACTACACCGCAGCTCAGGCCCCACCTCCCTCTACGTTGCAAACAATCAAAGCAGTAAAACTTTTTACAAAAGGATATTGGAAATACAGTACCACTCAAGGCATACAGATTCTCGCAGAATTTCATGGAATAAAGTTAGTTAAGTTTATAGTTTTCCAGCAGTGTGATTGTTCCGTGCCTGGATTCCCCAGCCCATAACCTACAGTAGGAAATAGGAGGTACATCAGCTAGCATACTGTGCCACAATCTAGTTGCGCTTACTCTAACCCTGGAATTAACAGTAGTTCTGCTAAGAAAACAGTAAGTACTGAAAGTTGTACAATAGAATCATTATAATGTGAGTATTTATTCACAAAGTCAATGGAAAGAGAGTCACCACATGTGTGTTTATTGAGTGACTACCTGACATAGGGTACTAAAGGAACAAAAGGACTCCAACAGCCTCAGCTCACAGTCAGCCTGGACAGAAGGCACAAAGATAAGTGCTCAAGTATCTAACACACACCTGCACTCTGTACAGGATGGTGCAGATGTAAGTAGTACAGAAGCAGGTGCTGAAGAGTCGTGGGAAACACAGTTTGGGGAATGAGAAGCCACAGGGAGACTTCCTTAATTCCCTGAAGAGTGCAGTCTCCAGACGATTGTGCTCCACACATATGTGTGTCTACACAGGGCTTGTTCAGGTCTGGCATGTGACTGCATTTCCTCATTTCTCACGAACGTTTGTTTTGTACGTAGGAGTTCTAGGGACTGTCTTATGTCTTAGGGATGACAGAAACATTCCCACGAAGCTCCTGTTCTCACTACAAAGTAGCCATGCTTCTAAACACGTGACAGAACTTAACCCATTGAACTCCCATAAAAATCTACCTGGAAGGTGTCTTGATCCCTGTTTTATGGGTAAAGGAATTGAGGCTCGACAATTTCACATAACTGGCCAGAAACAGGGCACCTACCCATGCGGTGGTGTCTCAGCCTTTTTGTAATCCTGCCTGTGGATATTGGGAATGAGAAAGTATGGGGGAAAGAAAATGGGGGTGGGGAATTTGGAAGAAAGAAAACAATTGACATCGTCTGTCTGCTCCACTAACAGGTGCCAATTTTGTCCTGTGATGTTTTGTAGGCGAGGTTAAACAGTGTGCTACGAGTCACGGCCATTTCGTTGGAAGGATCAGGCATGCTCAGAGTCTGGGGGTGTGTGATTATGTCAGTGTACACACCACCTCAAAAGAGAAAAGCAAACCCTTGAAAAATTATGGTTCAAAATTTCTGCAATTGTTCTGGGATCATATGTGTGTGTGTGTGTGTGTGTGTTCATCCAATTGTCTATTAAAACCATGATTAGCATCTCATACACTGTATCAGGGTTAGTGATTTAGTGAATGAAATGAATAGATATTTTTGCTTTTACAAAGAATAGTGATGCTATGTCCAAGACGTGTTTTGGTAAGCTTTTTCACATCCTTTTTTATATTTGGAGGAAAAAAACCATTATGTGGCAATACCATTTGGAAGTTTTCACATCCTATTTCATAGAGGTTTTTAGTTTTGAGAGTTCAAAACAGAAGTTTTTCTGAAATTTAAAAAGTTGGTTCATTCTGTCATAGAGCAATTTGATTTTGCATTTTGCCTTTTCCCTGGGCATCAGCAACACACGGTGACAGGTGCTGGCCTGTCCTTGCTTGCTGATCAATGTCTCAGCTATCTAGAGAGAATCTGCATGGTTTTCTGGATTGCCCAACACAGGCTGATGGTCAAGTCTGCTCCCAAGCCAACCCAGTATGTGCTGGGTGCCTTGAGGGTCACCAGCCTACTCTAATTGCCACGGCACTTGGGTGCTGGAGCCCTTGGTGTGCTAAAGTTGCTCAGGTTGCTGCTTTCAATAAGAAAGACTTCTTTTGAGGGTCATCAATGAAATGTGTCGTCTCTTCCCATGTCTTCCCATGTGAATGCGGGTGTTTTCTCTTTACCTTCCATGCATCCTTAATGAGACTCTGGCTGGGATGGAACAACAGAAAAATCCAGGGAAGAGATAACAAATTGACCCAGTGATGCCCTCACCTCCAGTAACCCGGGGAGGGGGGAGTTTCATTCCCTAAAAGGTCTGCAGCAGTCAGGGCAGAACCACGGCAAAGCTAGAGCTTGGAAGTCCATCTGGGTCCCTCCCTGCAATGGTGGAAGGGGCTCAAGTACTTGAGCCATCACCACTGACTCCCAGAGTGTGCATTAGCAGGAAGCTAGATCAGAAGTGGAGCAGCTGGGACTCGAACAAGGCACTCAAATATGGAATACAGGCATCTCCAGTGATATCTTAACTGCAGTGCCAAACACCCACCCCTAGGAAGCCTCTTTGAGTGCTCACATGCACACCTCAGCAGTCATCAGGGGCTTTTGGTGGGGAGGCTGAAATTTGATAGCATAAACAAGGCACTAAAATAAACGTATTGTTTCTATCAGCTGAGTGTGTTCCAGGAGGATGCTATCTTGAGAGTTTTTCTTTTCCTGGAACTTATCACTTGCAGAATAAGGTATTTGAGTAGTCAGAAGCCATTTGAGTAGGGAAAAGAGCATAGTGAAAATGCAAGATCATTTGCTAGAATGCTAGAGGTCAAGATCATAAATTTGATTTCAAAATGATAGAAAAAGGATGTCATGGATCAACAAATCTATAAAATTGTTTTAAATTAAATATACACACATATACAAATACACACACGTATGTAAATGTTCGATCTAGATTTAATGAGGAAATTGAAAATCCATGTTGTCTTGCCCTTTTTCCTCCTCCACCACGTAGGTTTCTTTGTCACACATGCAGGATTGTTAGGGCCTCTACTTCACGTTTCTGTTCTCTCCTGCTTGGTCCAGTTCAGGGAAATTTTACACTTGACAACATGGGTCCACTTGCTGTGAGATCTTCCTCAGAGAGGGGTCTTCTCTCGTGAGGAGGTCAAATCTAAGAGGTTTTTGTATAAAGCTCATCAAGGTATTTCAAAATTCTTTGTTAGTCTTTATGTAAACTGCCTCACAGATTAGGGCTCCTAGATATGTTACAAATCATGGATTCTGAGGTCCTCACAATAACACTAATGATGAAAATAAATAAAATAATGAAATGTACAATTTAGAAACAATAAAATATATTTTTGTCACCGGAGAAAAGAGCCGTGGAAACCGTGGGGCTCTTGTCTTCATGCAAGAAAGAATTCAGGCCTGTGACAGAGAGCGAAGTGATAAGGCTTTTTTGAGGATAGAGCATCCATCAAAATGGAGGGGACAGAGAGAGAGCGCCCAGTCACTCGGACTGGGAGAGAGCGAGGTTCCATGGTTGAATGGAGAGAATACACCTGGGCAGGCCAGGCAGGTGGCTCAGCAGAGAGGCAGAGAGCTGAGCGCACAGCCTTTCTTTGGACTCCGAGCCTTTAAGGGAGTCTCTTTACCTCCCTCCCCTATCCCCCAGGACAAAGGATGGGGAGCCCTGGTGGAAGGGTTTGTTGGGTGAAAATATGAAAAATTACTGTCAAAGTTCACTACTGAGGCTGTCAGACAGGGGATGGATGCCTTGCTGGCTTCAGCCGAGGGGCTTCTCTCTAGGGTGCTCACCTTAGAGGAAGGGTGTTCATCAGGCCAGGTAGAAGGGGCAGGGCCCCCTGGAAGGTTCTCAGGGTCTGGGCAGGACTTTGAAATGCAGGTGCTGGATGTAGGTGCTGGACTGCTGTGGATGTCAGTCTCCTTAGGCCCTTCTTACACTCATAGGCTAATTTCTAACTTCCTGCCTAACAAAAACACAGGGAAAAACACAGGAAAAACAGTAAATTCTCTTTTAATTCATAATAAAAATTCAAGTGTTACTCATTATCAGAATTCACTGGACTTCAGATTTCATGACAAAAACTAGAAGTTCATAGGAAAGCCTGGCTTAAATTCAGCATAAATTGGCTTTTTGTGGTGGTGGCTGAACATGTGTATGTTTTAAATATTTCTGGGTTTCTCTGACTCTCTGCTCTCTTGCTGTAGGTTAAAGAAAGACAAATTAGTCATCTGAGATTGCCCACACAATCCACTCTTATAGGTCAAGATGAAGACATGTTAATGGAGAAAAGATATCATTTATTTACAAACATTTCAGTTAACTGAAGAGACTCTTTGTATAGTTAACCAAACTCAGGGCTTCCAGAGGTCACTGGGCACAGGAAAAAAAAATAAGTAATCATCAGAATTAATCATACTGACGCCCGTTTGTCTGATATTTTCGAGACTATTGTGGGAATCTAATAGCAGTGAAATTTGGCAAGAAATCTGGAATGTGTGGGGTGTGTGTGTGTGTGTGTGTTTTACACAATGTGGTCTTTAGACTTGTAGCTAAGGTTTGACTCACATCTCATTCTCTGGAATTCTGGGCAGAACAAGTTTTCCAGTACAAGAGACACCGAACTTCACTTTGTGAGAGGAAAGAGGATGGTGACGAATTTAATATTCAGACATGCTGTGAGATTTCAGAAACTTGGCGTAGGTGTGGTTAAGATGCCCCTTGGAATGCCTACATCCCCTATTAGAGTGCCGATCAATTTCCAATTCCAGCTTCCTGCTAATGCACACCCCAGATAGCAAAGATGGCCCAAGGACTCGGGTCCCTGCCATTCACCTAGGACACCGGGATTGAGATCCTGGCTCCTAGCGCCTGCCTTCTGTCTGGAACAACCCTGGCTAATGCAGGCATTTGGAGAATGAAACAGCAGATGGTAAATCTCTGTATGTTACTCTCTTTCTGTATCTGTCTCCCTCTGCCTTTAAAATAAATAAATAATAAATAAAATTTTAAAAACTTTTAAATTTTAGAAGCTTGTTGTCAGTTAGATAGTAACTATGCTAGATAATTAGTAAAAGGTGATATTTGATGCCAGAATTTAGACAGAAGACATTTATGTTTGTATTATCTAAATAAATGTGTAACATGATTTAATACTTAAGTTTTCCTCTATAAGAATAGTTCTGATGAGATATAGTATCAGAAACCTTCACAAATCAGAAGATAAAATTCAAAAGGATAAGCCACAGAGAGCATTACCGAATTTCTTTTCTTTCTTTCTTTAAAGTACATGCCATTGGGAATAAATATTAGAGCTGTGTCCAGCAACAGAAACAGAAAATGCTTGCATGCTTTAATGAATTTTAATTTGAAGAGATATTGAAGGTACAATAATTATTTACATCTATTGAAGTATATTAATAAAGTAAGAAAGCAAAGACATTTCCAATATTCCATGAATGAGGACAGTTTCTTGGTATCTGTCTCTATCAGGACTCTAGAGTAAAGGATGAAAATCCAGTGCTCTATGGAGACAGCTACTTAGAGGTAAAAACTAGTGAATAAAATTATCAGGAGACTCCCAAGGACATTTGTATATTTCATAGCACTTAGCAGATGTTTTTAAAAGATTTATTTATTTGAGAGAGAGAGAGAGGAAAGAAAGAAAGAAAGAAAGAGAGAGAGAGAAAGAGAAAGAAAGAAGGAAGGAAGGAAGGAAAGAAGGAAGGAAGGAAGGAAGGAAGGAAGGAAGGAAGGAAGGAAGGAAGGAAGGAAGGAAGGAAGGAGAGAGAGAGAAAGAAAGAAAGAAAGAAAGAAAGAAAGAAAGAAAGAAAGAAAGAAAGGAAGGAAGGAAGAGAAAGAGAAAGAAAGAAGGAAGGAAGGAAGGAAAGAAGGAAGGAAGGAAGGAAGGAAGGAAGGAAGGAAGGAAGGAAGGAAGGAAGGAAAGAGAGAGAGAGAAAGAAAGAAAGAGAGAGAAAGAAAGAAGGAAGGAAGGAAGGAAGGAAAGAAGGAAGGAAGGAAGGAAGGAAGGAAGGAAAGAGAGAGAGAGAGAGAGAGAAAGAAAGAAAGAAAGAAAGAAAGAAAGAAAGAAAGAAAGAAAGAAAGAAAGAAAGAAAGAAAGAAAATCTTCCTTCAATGATTCACTCCCCAAATGACCCAATGGCCGGGGCTGGGCCAGGCTAAAGTGAGGAATCAGGAGCTTTCAAGTTTCACACGTAAGTGCAGGGTTCCAGGTACTTGGGTCATCTTCTACTTTCCCAATGCAGTAGCAGGGAGCTGGACCAGAAGTGGAGCAACCAGGACTCAAACCAGCACCTGAATGGGATGCTGGCTTTGCAGACTTTGTTTTACCCACTATGCCACAACGCTGCCCCCTTGCCAGATACTTTTGTATTTGAAAGGTCCTACCATTTAAAAATAATGCAATTGCCTTCTTTTGTGAAAAGGTAGACAGTAAGAAAGCTATGGTGGAGTCATAGAAGAGTTGGATAGAAAGCAAGAGAAAGCAGCTGCCCAACTATCTCGCATAATTAGAAGTTTATTAAGTCCTTAATCTTGGTGTCTCCTTTTGTCTAAATGTTTCCTTTGTTCTTACTCTCAAAGCTCGTTTTTCAATCTTTGAATCATTGTTACAGGTAACCTCTCAACTTGCTTCAAACTCTTGAATTTCCTGATAAATTATGAAGCTCAGAATTGAATCACCATCGTCATCTTCATTATCATCATCATCTATGATTTAAGGGTTTCCTGTTTTCGTTTTGTTAACATTCATGTGGGTGTCCAAATATTTTGAGTATGACTTTGAAAGTTTCTGTTGACATCAGAAAGTTAGCACCTTCTAATAGAAACCCAGTGCCAACACATGATGGTTATTTTTAGTAAATGTACCCTTCTTGACACAATAATGAAATATTATTTCCCAAATTATATTAAGCAAGTGATAGCCTGATTTGGAGAATGACATATTCAGACATACTCAAAGATTATTTACCATCCTTTCTCTATGATACTAAGCTGACCTTTCTCAAAAAGGTTTTTATCCCATTGGGTCGGTTGAAGGATTCCTTTAGAAGGAAGCACAGATTCCGAATTTCCTCGTGCAGGCACGAAGCTCAGTCGTCACGTCTAATTCCGTGTGATTGACTGACTTCTAGCAGCGGTGGTGTTGTGATCCTGATGCATACTGCTGCTGTATAAAAAGAGGCTATTCAGTTCTTTGGGTTTTTTTTTTTCAGAGCTCAAATGTATCCTGTTTCCAAATCACCCCATGTTTCCATCACAGATCCATGCATTCATTCCTTGGAGTTAAAGTCTACTGTTTTGAGGCTTGTGTGGAACTCTCTTGCCTTGAGGGGAAGAGAGAACAGAAATGGGTTAAGGTCAGAGATCAATGTTAGATGTATTTTTAGAATGGTTTGTCAATACTGGCCTCCATGCTGTCTGAACCCAAAAGGCTGTTTATTCCCAACAATAAGAGGCATTTCCAAAAGAAGATTCCTCCACGTCTTGTAATGATTCATATGGAGAATGTGTTCTTGGTTAATTTTTAGACAACCAGCGCAAGAGTACACTCTAATCCGAGGCATTCCCATTCAAAACTCCACCCATGTCCACTATATGTGAACACACCTAGGGGACAGCAATTGTCTCTTTCAAAGTATTGGTTTGGTAAGTCAGTCACTACAAGCTCAGTACAGTGTAATGTCTCATGAGAGGTTTTTTTGAAAGATCTGAACCTTGGCGAGTAATTCACTTTTCACATATTTTTAGGATACCATTTAAAAGAGAAAATCTGTAATTGGTTCTCCCCACTGGTGATGATGCTTGGTGGTTCCTGGCAAGGCTGCAGGCACTCTGGAGAGCAAATTACAGAATAGTTTGCTGCTGCTGCTGCTGCTCATTTGTAATGAATAGTTTGCCCTTTCCAAAATAGTTATTTTATTTGAGAGGTATAGATACAGACAAATGGACACCCTAAATGCCCACAACTATCATGGCTGGGCCAGGCAGAAGCCAGGAGCCTGGAACTCAAGCCGGATCCCCATGTGGGTGGCAGGAGCCTGAGGAGGAACTATCAGCACTGTGTCCCAGGGTGCGCATTAGCAGGAAGCTGGAAACGGGAGCCCAGCCAGGACCTGAAGGCAGGTGCTTCAATGTGGGATGCAGGTAGTCCAATGGATGGCTTCACTGCCACGTCAAATGCCCACCCACTTCAAAATTTATAGTTCACATCACAATCATAGAACAACGCTAAGTGTATCTGTTTCAAGCCTGCGTATTAATCTCAGATTTTATTAGAACAACACTGATCATTTCTTAGACATCATACAGAGAATATTTTAACACACACACACACACACACACACACAAAACAAGAAAGAAAGAAAATCCTTCCTTGACCAAGGGTATTATTTATTGGTAAAAAAAAAAAAATAGGATACATAAAATATTTTTACAGTCAGCTGGCGCCGCGGCTCAATAGGCTAATCCTCCACCTGCGGCACCAGCACACCAGGTTCTAGTCCCGGTCGGGGTGCCGGATTTTGTCCCAGTTGCCCCTCTTCCAGGCCAGCTCTCTGCTGTGGCCAGGGAATGCAGTGGAGGATGGCTCAAGTGCTTGGGCCCTGCACCCCATGGCAGACCAGGAGAAGCACCTGGCTCCTGGCTCCTGCCATCGGATCAGCGCAATGTGCCAACCACAGCAAGCGGGCCGTGGCGGCCATTGGAGGGTGAACCAACAGCAAAGGAAGACCTTTCTCTCTGTCTCTCTCTCTCTCACTGTCCACTCTGCCTGTCAAAAAAATATATATATATTTTCACGGTCAAGCATCCCATCAAAACAAAGAACAAAATGACTTTGTTTTCTCTTCAGATTTATAGGAAATTCGAGTTTGTGTCATGGTTTCAGTACATTTTTTATGAAGATAAATTTCTTGATCCATCCAACAATTGTCACGTGGCTAAGTCAGTGCTTTGTAATAGGGCTGTTCTGAATATTTTCATGAGGATTTAAAATAAAAATGAGATTTTAAAAATTGTGACAATCACTGTTATTTATTTATTTATTTGAAAGGCAGAGCTACAGAGAGGCAGAAGCAGAGAGAGAGAGAGAGGAGAGAGAGAGAGAGAGGCCTTCCATCCACTAGTTCTCTGCCCAGATGGCTTCAACAGCCGAAGCTGAGCTGATCCAAAGCCAGGAGCTTCTTCTGGAGCTCCCATGCAGGTGCAGGGGCCCAAGGACTTGGGCCATCTTCTACTGCTTTCCTAGGCCATAGCAGAGAGCTGGATCAGAAGTGGAGTAGCCTAAATTCAAACCAGTGCCCATATGGGATGCCAGCACTGCAGACGACAGCTCTGCCTTCTATGTCATAGCACTGGCCCTGAAATTTTGATTTGTGAGCAAATAATTCTTTCATCTTTGTTGATTGGGATAAGGTGAATACATACAGAAAAAAAGCCAAAAAAATTTCAAATAGAAATTTTGGTTTTTAAAAGGGAAAGCAAGTTTCTATATACTTTTATCTTCAAGTCCTGTCACTCTCCCTCTGAAATATCACTTGAACATACAAGGAATGTGTTCCCATTTCTGCTCCCAGTCTCAAACTCTCTCGACCTCTTGTCTAGTATCCCACAATAACTCACTGGTAAATTCTCCCTCTTGAAATAATGTTTTGCAGGATCTGTGCAAATGTTGCTTTTTGTAACCATTTGAAGTCACCATTCATCTCAATCACCTTTTCTCTATTTCCATAATTTTGTCATTTCAAGAATATTATATAAACAGAATCCTATAAAATGTAACTTGCTAGCATTTTTTCACTCCACATAACTTTCTGAATGCTTATACTAGTTGTTGTTTGTATTAATAACTTATTCTTTGACATTGTTGAGTAATATTCCACAGTTTTTTTTAACCATTCACCCATTGAAGAACACCTAGGTTGTTCCCTAGATCTCACAGATCTATGTTTTTTCAAAAGGTTTTATAATTTTATGTTTAAGTCTGTTATACGTATTGAATTCACTTTTATAGTGTAAGGTATAAAGTTTAGGTCAAGGTTTATTTTTGTCCATCCAATTGCTTAACCAAGGAATGTTCAGTTGTTTCAGCATCATGTTTTTTTTTTTTTTTAAATCTGTGCCTCTTCTATTGAAATGCTTTTACAACTTTATGAAGATAACATTGAATATATTTGAATTGGTTGTATCTTAATTTTTTCATTAGCATTTGTCATTTTCAACCCAGAAGTTATATATGTTTTGATAGAATTACCCTGAACCATTTATTTAATATTCATGTTTATAAGTGAAATTATATTTTAAATTGGTTACCGTTGTTTATTGTTAGTATGTAGAAATGTAGCTGATATTGTCTACCTTAAATATTTTGCAACCTTGCTGAGTTTATGTTTTAAGTTCTAAGAGCTTCTTTTTTAGGATTTATTTTATGTTTTGAAAGGCAGAGTTTCAGAAAGAGAGGGAGAGAAGCAGAGAGAGAGAGAGAGAGAGAGAGAGAGAGACAAAGAGGTCTTCCATCCACTGGGTCCCTCCCCAAATGGCTGCAAGGAAACCAATGCCTAGGGCTGGGGCAGACCGAAGCCAGGATCCTGGAGCTTCTTCCAGGTCTCTCCTGTAGGTGCAGGGGCCAAGTACTTGGGCCGTCTTCCTCTCCTTTCCTTGGCACATTAGCAGGGAGCTGGATTGGAAGTGGAGCAATGGGTGTTGAACCAGCTCCCATATGGGATGCCAGCATCTCAGTCTGTAGCTTTACACACTGTGCCACAACACCAGGCCAAAAGAGCTTTTTATATTCCTTGAGATTTTCTATTTTGCTAATCATGTCATCTGTACAGGACACAGTTGTTTTGTTTTTTATTTTTCTCCAGACCTGGGGAGCTGCTCCAGCTCATGGGTCTTCTCTCAATTCCCAGGATGTCTCTGCTTTGATTTCAAAATGTAGTGATTTTCTCTTTTTTTCTTATAGAAAGATTTATTTAATAAATATAAATTTCATAGGTACAACTTTTGGGTTACAGCAGTTCTTACCCCCATACCCGCCCTCCCATCCCCAAACCGTCCCACCTCCTACTCCCTCTCCCATCCCATTCTTCATTAAGATTAATTTTAACTATCTTTATATACAAATCAACTCTATATTAAGTAAAGATTTCAAAAGTTTGCACCCACACAGACACACGAAGTGTAAAGTACTGTTTGAAGACTAGTTTTACCATTAATTCTCATAGTACAACTCATTAAGGACAGAGATCCTACATGGGGAGGAAGTGCACAGTGACTCCTGTTGTTGACTTAACAATTGACACTCTTATTTATGACGTCAGTGATCACCTGAGGCTCTTGTCATGAGCTGCCAAGGCTATGGAATCTTCTTGAGTCCACAAACTCCAACATTATTTAGACAAGACCATAAGCAAAGTGGAAGTTCTCTCCTTCCTTCAGAGAAAGGTACCTCCTTCTTTGATGACCTGTTCTTTCCACTGGGATCTCACTCACAGAGATCTTTCATGTAGGTCATTTTTGCCACAGTGTCTTGGCTTTCCTGCCTGAAATGCTCTCATGGGCTTTTTAGCCAGATCCAAATGCCTTAAGGGCTGATTCTGAGGCCAGAGTGCTGTTTAGGACATCTACAGTTCTATGAATCTGCTGTGTGTCCTGCTTCCCATGTTGGATTTTTCTCTCCTTTTTAATTCCATCTATTATTATTAGTGGACACTGGACTTGTTTATGTGATCCCTTTGACGCTTATCCCTATCTTTATGATCAGGTATGAACTTACAGTGATCACTTTAACTAGTAAGATGGAATTGGTACCTGCAAACTTAATGGGATTTGGAGTCCCATGGCAAGTCGTTGGGGACATCCTCTGTGTCTCCATATTCCCAGCTAAGACCCACCCATCTCACCTGCACACCAGGCAGTCTGGGTCACATGGGGTCCTGGACAAGGCCCCCTCTGCCTCCTGTGCCGTGAGCAAATCCCTGCTCTGCTTCTTCTGCCAGTGACCCATTGTTGAGCACAGGGACAGAGACTGTGACAGCTTCTGTGTGTGGACATGAGGCTGTGCCCTCAGTGGAAGAACCCTGTTCCTCCTTTCTGTACACCCCTCATCCCAGAAGCTGGGGGTCCCCAGTGTGTGCAGGGAGGTGCAGTGCATCGCATTCCCTGTCCTGGTGATGGCTGTGGCAGGGCTGCCATCCCATTTCACAGATGAGGGCACTGAGGCTGCAGTGAGAATATCCGCTTGTGTCACCCGACCATGAGGAGACGCTGCCCCAGCCATGACAGTGTCTCCCTGTTCCTTGCTTCCCTTGGCCTTCCCAGCGTGTGGTGCTCTTTGTCCAAACGGGGAACGTTGGCTCTGCTCCTGGGGAGGTGCCCGTGTCCTCTGCAGAGGATGCAGGTCCCGGGCATTGGAGCCATGGTGCAGGGAGAGTGGGGTGGGGAGGGCACGGCCTGGGGAGCTCGCACGGTACATAACACACTGGGTAAGGAATTAAAATTTATTGAGGTACAGGGACAATAAGGTGTAGAAAAGGAACACAATGGGGAGGAATAAAAAGAAATACAGGACGACGGGGGCGGGGAAGGCCAGGTGTGGCACTGGGGCTGCAGCAGAAGGGACTTGCGGAGCTGGGGCTGAGGCCGGGGCCAGTGCTGCGTCTGGTGCCCCTGCAGCGTCCTCGGCTTCAGCTGCTGCGTACAGTCCTGGCTCCAGACCCTCCATCCCCAGAGCCTCTTCTCTCAGGGCCTCCCCTGAGCCCTGCTTGGCCCCTGGGGACATGCCTGTCCCCCGCACATCCTTGTGGCGGCGCTGACCGTTGGAGGGCCAGCACTGCTCCAGAGGGGGTGTTGTTTGAATATAGGGGCTCTGCTCCACCCCAGCCGTGAGGTCAGGTGCCAGGCCTGGCCCTGACCTTGCGTCACGACTGACACAGGCGAAGTCGTCGGGCCCCACTGCCCCCGATGTGAAATGGGCATTTGCGGACCCCCTGGGCTCTATCTGGGCTTTGACCAACAGTGTGTGCCTGAGGGGAACCTCAGGTGGTTTGTGCGCCCAGGGGAATGCCCGATACAGGAGCTTCGGAGCTGTGGGTGAGTTTGACCACTCCCCCACCACACACAGGTCATCACTTTTAGTTGGCTGACGGTTGTCCGGGCTGCTGGCGATCCCCAGCCCGCTGTGCTGCGCCAGAGGCGAGGCTGACCTGTCCTGGACCTGGGAGACAAGAGCAGAGAATGGCAGGTAAGAGGCAGTCCCTGGATCCCTCTGCAGCCAGCAGCTCTGGGCCTCAGGCTCCTCCGCCTCTGAACCCCAACTTCCCCCTGCCCAGCGTGTAGTGGCCCCATGTCCCCCCACACCCAGGGGCCTATGGGCTTCTGGTGGGTTCCCAGTGGTGTCTTGGTCCACAGAGACCAGCCCTTGCTTTCAGACTCACCCTGGCCTTTTTCTGTTTGAAGCGCCTGGAGCGTCGGGGGTGAGGGCTGGCCCAGCGTCCCCACCACTGGGCGAGGCGCCCACAGCAGGGTTTCTCGGGGCCTGGGCTTCGACATCGCGGGATACAACAGAGGAACATCTTTCTATGAGTCTCTATCCAGGTGAGCTGGCTCAGACTCAACTCGGAATGTGGGGGTGGTTGCCTGGGCACCCACTTCTCTAGGTCATCACCAGCATAGTGAGGTCACTTCCTGTGGCTCCTAAGCTGAGCCCCCTCCTCACACAAAATATCCCCAAATTCCCAGTGTGCACTGCTTGCTCCCCTCTAGCCCCACTGGGACCAGGACCCTGCTACCTGTGTATTAGGGCCACTGTACCCGCCCCTGAGGTGTGGCTCCTCCCAAGGCACCAGGAGAGTTGTTCCATGAAAAATGCTAAGTCCTGGGGACTTTCTCAGCCTGACTTGGAGGGTAGGGCAGAGGTCAGTGTCTCTCGTGGGTGTCGTGTATCTGTGGGTGTGGGACCCTCCAGTGTGACTCCAGATGACACAGTCAGGTGACCGCCTGCAGAGCTACTGGGTCCCTGCTGTCTGCTGAGCTGGATCCCAGGGCCATCAGGGGCGTGTCAGACCTGGCCTTGATGTCATCTACCTTTATTAATAATTTTTAATATATGGAATCCTGGGTTTTTTTTTTTTGCCATCTATTCTAATAAGAATTCTGAGTATTGGCTCAATATTTACCAGGCGACATGGTAAGTTGTAAACGTTTTCTTCAGTGAAAGAAATGCACAGGAGAGTGAGGGCTTTCATTAGGGGAGAACGAAGTCCAGCAGCATCAGCGGGGTCCAGAGCAGGCCTGGAGCAGCTCAGCAGCCCTGTGGAGCCGGCATGCAGGCAGGAAAGCAAAGCTGAGAGGCAGCCGGACGGCCAAGTACCTGCAGGCAGGGGTGACAAGGGAGGGGCCCACTGAGCTCCAGGCCTTTCATTACTTCCAATGGGGCGTGGTTACATAATCCGATTGGCAGGTGGGTGCACAGGTGTCCTCAGGGGCATGCGATCACTCAGGACCCATAGGGAATGCCTGGGCTGCAGTTTACAAATCTAATCAATTTGATCCTATCTGCCTGAGAGCCTCCTCAGAGGACACCATGCGACACAGGCTGTGGAGGATTATCACTGTCACCTTCCTAAACTGGGAGGGAGGGGCTGACCTGGCCAGATTGTCCCCAGAGCCTGGCTGTGAGCTGGGAAGGGGTTCAGGGAATTCATACTGGGAAGCCCTGGGCGGGGACAGGGGATCAGCAGGTGCTCAGGGCCTGCCTGCCCAGGGCCAGCTACAGGGGGATAGGGGCTGTGGCCTAACCATAACCTCCCTCTGAGTGCAGGCTGCACCCGGATGTGGCCACCGGTCACCTGATGGGTGTTGTTTCCAAGGGCACTGCTTACTAATGGCCACTTAGCCGCTGCTGCTCTGAGAAAAGAGTTCTCTGGGGGTACCTTAGGGGCCCTGTCCAATGGGAACTACCATTGCCAGGAGTTTCTGAAGACTGTTTTGGGCAGCATCTTAACCTAATATGCCCAGCCCAGATTTTTGATCCTAAAAGCAGAAAACAAGTCCTGCTGAGTGTGAGGTGAGGAAGAGACAGAGGACCTGGCACCTGCTGGAGAGTGACGGGGCTCTGGGAGAAGGCCACTACCTCCCAGGAGCATCCCAACCACAGGAGCCTTCCCCAGGGAAGGATGCCCTCACCACCCAGGAAATCTGAAGCCAGGCCCTTGCGTTGGGGTAGAGCCAGGAGCAGGGCCCACAGCTGCTGCCCATGAGGTTCTTTCTGTCCAGGTGTGATGGAGAGTGGGGGAATACACCCCAGGCTCTTCAACTTCCAGGGATAGAGGAATCAGATTTTTCTCTGGTCATCTGAAGTGAGTCACTTAGCCGACCTCTTCCTGAGAGCAAGTTTTTGTCAGATGAAATTTGGAGGATCCCAGGTAGTCAGGTGGTACCCCAGCTCCCTCCGTGGTCCAGTGTTGTCCATGACCCCAGAACGGGCAAAGCCACGAGGTGCAGCACCTTCTCCTCTGCTGCCTGTGCCCCTGGGCCTGGGGGAGACCTGGGCAGGTGCTTCCTCTCCCTCGGGTTTGCTTGGTCGTGAGGAGTTTCTCCAAGGGGAAGCCTCTGGCTCCTGCATCTTCTCAAACCCTCACGGTTCCTGAGTGGCTTTTGGGGCCTCTGCAGGTACGATCAGGAGGAGCCATGAGTGAGGGGCAGACCTGGGTGGCTGCTGGCTCCTCCTTTGCAGCCTGCAGGACTGTGGAGCCCCAGAGCTAGAAGGGAGCCCCAGGCCACTTCTGGGGGCTTGAACCTGGAGCACCAGGGAGCCCTGCCCATCCCAGAGGCTCCCGCAGCAGCCGAAAGGGAGTAGCAGCAGGTGAACTCGGTCAGTCACAGCTGAGCATTTCCTGGACAGGAGGAGGAAGGGCAGGACCCAGCCAGGCATGGGGGAAGCTGCTGTCCGGGGCACCAGGCACCTCCCCGGCCTGCCGCTCTGTCCTTCACACACTCAGGCAACATTGATAACTCAGGGGCCCCCGGGTTCCTTCAGAAAGGAGTGCATCGACTCCCCAGTGTCTGCTGGAGTCCTCATCTGGAACTGAGCCCAGCACTGATCAAGGTGGCTTTCAAGGAACCTACCAATTTAATGGGATTTGGAGTCTTAAGGCAAATTTTTAGCTTTACCCTTAGGGGTAAGTTCGAGGGAATGTGTGCTGAACTGTACATTTCCTCCCTCTCTTATTCTCACACTTATTTTTTTAAAATTTTTTAAAAAATTTTTTGACAGGCAGAGTGGACAGTGAGAGAGAGAGAGAGAGAAAGGTCTTCCTTTGCCGTTGGTTCACCCTCCAATGGCCACCGCAGCTGGCGTGCTGCGGCCAGCGCACCACGCTGATCCGATGGCAGGAGCCAGGTGCTTCTCCTTGTCTCACATGGGGTGCAGGGACCAAGCACTTGGGCCATCCTACACTGCACTCCCTGGCCACAGCAGAGAGCTGGCCTGGAAGAGGGGCAACCGGGACAGAATCCGGCGCCCCGACCGGGACTAGAACCCAGTGTGCCGGTGCCACAAGGCGGAGGATTAGCCTAGTGAGCCGCGGCGCCGGCCTATTCTCACACTTATTTTTAACAGGGCTCAATTTTCCATTGGATTTAAACAGCTAAGAATAATTCTGTATTAAGTAAAGAGTTCAAACAATGGTATCAAGTAGAAAAAGAAAATACTAAAAAGAATAAAATTGTCAGCTTTTCCTTGACAGTCAGGACAAGGGCTGATCAAGTCATTGCGTCTCATAGTATCAGTTTCACTTCTATAGGTTTCCTTTTAGGTGCTCAGTTAGTTGTCACAGATCAGGGAGAACATATGATATTTGTTGCTTTGGGACTGGCTTATTTCACTCAGCATGATGTGTTCCAGATTCCTCCATTTTATTGCAAATGACCTGATTTCATTTTTTTTAAACACGTGTAGTATTCTATAGAGTACATATCCCATAATTTCTTTATCCAGTATTCCGTTGATGGGCATTTAGGTTGATTCCAGGTCTTAGCTATTGTGAATTGAGCTGCAATAAACATGGAGGTAGAGATAGCTCTTTTATATGCCAATTTAATTTTCCTTGGGTAAATTCTGAGAAGTGGGATGGCTGGGTCATATGGTAGGGCTATATTCAGATTTCTGAGGTATCTCCAAGCTGTCTTCCATAGTGGCTTTACCAGTTTGCATTCCCACCAAGAGTGGATTAGTGTGCCTTTGTCCCCACATCTTCACCAGCATTTGTTGTTTGTTGATTTCTTTATGAAAGCCATTCTAACTGGGGTTAGGTGAAACCTCATTGTGGTTTTGATTTGCATTTCCCTGACGACTAGTGATCCTGAACATCTTTTCATGTGTTTGTTGGCCATTTGGATTTCCTCTTTTGAAAAATGTCTGTTTAAGTCCTTGGCCCATCTCTTAAGTGGGTTGTTTAGCTGGCGCCGTGGCTCACTAGGCTAATCCTCCGCCTTGCGGCGCCCAAACACCGGGTTCTAGTCCCGGTCGGGGTGCCGGATTCTGTCCCGGTTGCCCCTCTTCCAGGCCAGCTCTCTGCTGTGGCCAGGGAGTGCAGTGTAGGATGGCCCAAGTGCTTGGTCCCTGCACCCCATGGGAGACCAGGAAAAGCACCTGGCTCCTGGCTCCTGCCATCGGATCAGCGCGGTGCGCCGGCCGCAGCGCGCCGGTGGCGGCGGCCATTGGAGGGTGAACCAATGGCAAAAGGAAGACCTTTCTCTCTCTCTCTCTCACTGTCCACTCTGCCTGTCAAAAAACAAAAAACAAAAAACAACAAAAAAAGTGGGTTATTTGGTTTGTTGTGGTGGAGTTTCTTGATCTCTTTGTAGATTCTGGTTATTAATCCTTCGTCAGTTGCATAATTTGCAAATAATTTCTCCAATTCTGTCGGTTGCCTCTTCACTTTCCTGACTGTTTGTTTTGCAGTACAGAAACTTCTCAATTTGATGTAATCCCAGTTGTTAATTTTGGCTTTCACTACCTGTGCCTCTGGAGTCTTTTCCAAGAAGTCTTTGCCTGTGCCAATATCTTGCAAAGTTTCTACGATGTTCTCTAATAATTTGATGGTGTCCGGTTGTAGATTTAGATCTTTAATGCATGTTGAGTTTTGTGTAAGGTGTAAAGTAGGGGTCTTTTGTAGAAAAAAATTTATTTATTAATTTGAAAGGCAGAGTTACACAGAGAGAAGCAGAGAGAGGTCTTCCATCCACTGGTTCACTCCCCAGTTGGCTACAGTGGCCAAAGTTGTACCGATCCAAAGCCAGAAGCCAGGAGCTTCCTCTGGGTCTTTCCTTGTGGGTGCAGGGGCCTAGGGACTTGGGCCATCTTCTACTTTTTTCTCAGGCCATAACAGAGAGCTGGATGGGAAGTGGAGCATCTGGGATTAGAACCAGCGCCCATATGGAATGCTAGCACTACAGGTGGCAGCTTTACCTGCTATGTCACAGTGCCAGCCCTAGGTAGGGGTCTTGTTTCATTCTTTTGCATATGGAAATCCAGTTTTCCCTGCACCATTTGTTGAATAGATTGTCTTTGCTCCAGGAAATGGTTTTAGCTCCTTGACCAAATATAAGTTGGTTGCAGATGTATGGATTGATTTCTGGTGTTTCTATTGTGTTCCATTGGTCTATCCTTCTGCTTTTGTACCAGTACCATGCTGGTTTGATTATAACTTCCCTGTAGTATGATTTGAAATTTGTGATGCCTCCAGCTTTGTTTTTGTTGTATAAGATTGCTTTAGCTATTTGAGGTCTCCTGTGCCTCCATATGAATTTCAGCATCATTTTTTCCAGATCTGAGAAGAATGTCTTTGGTATTTTGATTTGTATCACATTGAATCTGTGAATTGCTTTTGGAAGAATGGACACTTTGATGATATTGATTCTTCCAGTCCATGAACATGGAAGATTTTTCCATTTTTTGTATCTTCTTCTATTTCTTTCTTTAAAATTTTGTAATTCTCATCATAGAGATCTTTGACATCCTTGGGTAAGTTTATTCCAAGGTATCTGATTTTTTTGTTGTTGTTGCTATTGTGAATGGGATTGATCTTAGCAGTTCTTTCTCAGCCATGGCATTGTCTGTGTATACAAAGGCTGTTGATTTTTGTGCATTGATTTTATATCCTGCTTCTTTATCAAACTCTTCTATGAGTTCCCATAGTCTCTTAGTGGAGTTCTTTGGATCCCCTAAACAAAGAAGCATATCGTCTGCAAAGAGGGATAGTTTGACTTCTTCCTTCCTAATTTAAATCCCTTTGATTTCTTTTTCTTGCCTAATGGCTCTGGCTAAAACTTCCAGTATTATGATGAGAGTGGCCATCCCTGTCTGGTACTGGATCTCAGTGGGAATGCTTCCAATTTTTCCCCATTCAACATGACATGGGTTTGTCATAAATTGTCTTGATGGTGTTGACCATGTTCATTTTATACCCAATTTGCTTAGAGTTTTCATGTTGTATTTTATCAAATGCTTTCTCTGCACCTATTGAGATAATTATATGAGTTTTCTTCTGCAGTTTGTTAATGTGGTGTACCACATTGATTGGTTTGCGAACATTGAATCATCCCTGCATATCAGGGATAAATTCCACTTGGTTTGGGTAGATGATCTTTCTGATGTGTTGTTGGATTCTATTGGCTAGAATTTTGTTGAGGATTTTTGCATCTATGTTCATCAGTGAAATTTTGTCTGTAATTCACTTTCTCTGTTGCATCTTTTTTAGGTTTAGGAATTAAGGTGATGCAGGCTTCATAGAAAGAATTTGGGAGGATTCCCTCTCTTTCATTTGTTTTGAATAGCTTGAGAAGAATTGGAGTTAGTTTTTCTTTAAATGTCTGGTAGAATTCATCAGTGAATCCATCTGCTCCTGGGCTTTTCTTTGTTGGAGGGCCTTTTTCACTGATTCAATTTCTGTCTTGGTTATGGGTCTGTTCAGGTTTTCTATGTTTTAATGGCTCAATTTAGGTAGGTTGTATGAGTCCAGGAATCTATCCATTTCTGATAGATTTCCCATTTTTCTGGCATACAACTCTTTGTAGTAATTTCTAATGACTCTTTTTATTTCTGTGGTATCTATTGTTACATTCCCCTTTTCATCTCTGATTTTATTGATCTGAGTCTTCTCTCTCCTTTTTTGGTTAGTTGGGCCAATGGTGTTTCAATTTTGTTTATTTTTTCAAAAATCCAGCTCTTCGTTTTATTGATCTTCTGTATTTTTTATTCAATTTTGTTGATTTTTTCTCTGATTTTAATTAGTTCTTTTCTCCTACTAGTTTTGGGTTTGGATTGCTATTGTTTTTCTAGATCCTTGAGATGCATTGATAGCTCATTTATTTGGTGCCTTTCCTGTTTCTTGATGTAGGCACCTATTGCTGTAAACTTTCCTCTTAACACTGTTTCTTTGCTGTATCCAGTAAGTTTTGATATGTTGTGTTGTTATCCTCATTTACTTCCAGAAAGTTTTTGATTTCTCTTTTGATTTCTTCTATGACCCGCTGTTCATTCAGGAACATGTTGTTCAGTCTCCATGTATTTGCATATGCTCTAGAGATTCCTGGATTGCTGATTTCTAGCTTCATTCCATTGTGGTCTGAGAAGATGCATGGTATGATTTTGATTTTTTGAATTTGGTGAGACTTGCTTTATGGCCTAGTATGTGGTCAATCCTAGAAAAAGTTCCATGCACTGCTGAGAAGAATGTGTATTCTGCAACTTTAGGATAAAAAGTTCTGTAGATATCTGTTAGATACATTTGGTTTATAGTGTCGATTAAATCTGCTGTTTCCTTGTTGATTTTCTGTCTGGTTGATCTGTCCACTGCTGAGAGTGGAGTATTGAAGTCCCTCAATACTATTGTATTGGAGACTAAGTCTCCCTTTAAATCTCTAAATATTTCTTTTAAATAGCCACGTTCCCTGTAGTTAGGTGCCTATATGCTTATAATAGTTACATCTTCCTGTTGAATTGATCCCTTAATCATTATATAGTGCCCTTCTTTGTCTCTCTCTCTTTTTTTTTTTTTTTGACAGGCAGAGTTAGACAGTGAGAGAGAGAGACAGACAGAAAGGTCTTCCTTTTTTCCGTTGGTTCACCCTCCAAATGGCTGCTACGGCCGGTGCACTGCACCGATCCGAGCCAGGTGCTTCCTCCTGGTCTTCCATGTGGCTGCAGGGGCCCAAGCCCTTGGGCCATCCTCCACTGTACTCCCTGGTCACAGCAGAGAGCTGGACTGGAAGAGGAGCAACCGGGACAGAATCAGCGCCCTAAGCGGGACTAGAACCCAGAGTGCTGGCACCGCAGGTGGAGGATTAGCCTAGTGAGCCGAGGTGCCGGCCCTTCTTTGTCTCTTTTAACAGTTTTTGTGTTAAAGTCTATTTTTTCTGATATTAAGATGGCTACACTATCTCTTTATTGGTTTCTGGTGGCATGGAATATCTTTTTCCAACCTTTCACTTTCGGTCTGTGTGCATCTTTGTTGGTAAGATGTGTTTCTTGTAGGCAGCAAATAGATGGGCTTTGTTTTTTAATCCATTCAACCAGTCTGTGCCTTTTACCTGGGGAGTTGAGGCCATTTACATTCAGTGTGACTATTGATAAGTAATGACTTTGCTCTGCCATTTTGTCAAAGATATTCCTGATTTATACTTTGAACTTCCTTTGATCTTTTACTGATAGATTTTCTTCCTTTATCTTCTTTCATATTCATGGCCATGTTTCTGTGTTTCTATGTGGAACACATCCTTAAGCATGTTTTGCAGGGCTGGACGGGTGTTGACAAATTCTTTCAATTTCTGTTTGTTATGAAAGATCTTTATTTCACCTTAATTCACAAATGAGAGCTCTGCAGGGTGTAATATTCTGGGATGACAGTTTTTTTCTTTTAATACTTGTGCTATATCTTGCCATTCCTTCCTAGCCTGTAGGGTTTCTTTTGTCTTGTCTTGTCTTGTCTTGACTTTTCTTTTCTTTTCTTTTTTCTTTCTTTTTCTTTTTTTTTTTTTGACTGACAGAGAGAAAGGTCTTCCTTTACCATTGGTTCATCCTCTGATGGCCGCTGGGCTGGCGTGCTGTGGCCAGTGCACCGCGCTGATCTGAAGCCAGGAGCCAAATGCTTCTCCTGGTCTCCCATGAGGGTGCAGGGCCCAAGGATTTGGGCCATCCTCCACTGCCCTCCTGGGCCACAGCAGAGAGCTGGACTGGAAGAGGGGCAACTAGCCTATAGGGTTTCTGATAAGAAGTCTGCTGTGAGTCTAACTGGAGATCCTCTGAAAGTAATTTGGCATTTTTCTCTTGTACATATTTAGAATCTTTTCTTTAGGTTTCACTGTGGTAAGTTTGATTACAATGTGTTGTGGTGAGAGTCTTTTCTGGTCATGTCTATTGGGCGTTCTGTGTGCTTCCTTTATTTGGGTGTCCCTTTCTCCAAACCCAGGAAGTTTTCTGCTAGTATTTCACTAAAATGACTTTCTAATCCTTTCTCTCTCTCCAGGCCTTCAGCAACTCCTAGAACCTGAAAAAAAAAATTTTTTTTATAGTATCCTGTAGATTCTCAACATTGTTTTTTAGTTTTCTAATTTCCTCTTCTTGTCTGGTTTGACTGTATACTTTCCTGCACTTTGTCTTCTAAGTCCAATATTGTCTCTTCTGCCTCACTGATTCTGTTTTTAAGGCTCTCCACTGCATTTTTAATTTGTTCTATTTAATTCTTCATTTCATTTTGATTTCTCTTTAAGATCTCAATTTCATGTTCTATTGGATTCTTCTTTTCTTTCTTTCTTTTTTTTTATTTTTTGACAGGCAGAGTGGACAGTGAGAGAGAGAGACAGAGAGAAAGGTCTTCGTTTGCCGTTGGTTCACCCTCCAATGGCTGCCGTGGCCAGTGCGCTGCGGCCGGCACACCGCGCTGATCCGATGGCAGGAGCCAGGTACTTATCCTGTCTCCCATGGGGTGCAGTGCCCAAGTACTTGGGCCATCCTCCACTGCACTCTCTGGCCACAGCAGAGAGCTGGACTGGAAGAGGGGCAACCGGGACAGAATCCAGTGCCCCGACCGGGACTAGAACCCTGTGTGCCGGCGCCGCTAGGTGGAGGATTAGCCTAGTGAGCCATGGCGCCAGCCAATTTTTTCCATTTTAAACTAGTCTTAAAACCCACATGGCCCTGGAGTGGAATCTGTCTTATGTATGACTGAATTCTGTTTGTTAATATTTTGTTAAGATTTTTGCGTCTTATTTGTGTGAGAGGTTGAGCTGTAGTTTTGTTCTGTTTTGTTACTCTTTTTGATTTTGTTTGGTATCAGGGTAATATAGACTTTGTAACATGAATCATTTTCTCTGCTTTTGTATTTTATGCAAGATAATGTGTGCCACTGTTGCATTTTCTACAGAAGTAGAATCTTCCAGGGAAACTATTTGGCCTGGTGATTAAGTTTTTGAAGAGCTTTTAAATTAGAAATCCTTTTAATAGCTTTAGTTCTGATCAAACTATTTAATATTGGGTGATTTATGATAGTTTAGTATTTTTGAGTAATTGGTAACTTTCTTCTAAGTCATCAAATTTAGATATGCAGAATTATTTGTAGTATTCATTTACTCTCATTTTGATGTAAGTCATTGGTCATTTGTATCACCTGTTTTTCTTGAGTCTTAACTACCAGTTTTTAATTTTGTTTAATCTTTCAAAAAATCACTCTTTGTTTCATTGATTTTTCCATATTGTTTTTCTGGTTTCAATTCCATCACTTTTTGTTCTTATCTTTATTATTCTCTTTCTCACTATTGCTTTAGGTTCACTATACTTTTCCTTTTATTTTTGTTTTATTTTTTAATCATATTTAACAAGTATTTATTGTACTAGGCAGTGTTACAGGTGCTTGGGATACATCAGTGAACAAGGACCAAAGATCAGTAAACATCACTAAACAAAGATCTCTGTTCCCACAAAGCTTGCATTCTGTTCTTTGAAGGCAAACCAACACTATGAACAACCAGAAAAATCACACAGTGGGTCAAAAGATCATACTTCCACGAGGGAAATTCAAAGTTGGGTAGGGACAAATTTTATGTGTGTGAGGAACAAGCTTCAAACAGTAACATCTGAGCAAACACTTGGCTGGGGTAAGAGGCATCCATAGATATCTGACCAGGTCCATGCAGAGCCAGGGACCAGTCCGATGCCACATCTGCTTCACATATTCTATCTATGTTATGCTTTCTGAGTTTTTTCTCATTATTTATTGTAGAGTCTATGATGTCTTAATTTTGAATCTTTTTCTGAAAATTTGGTTTGTCTCTTTTTCTCATTGTTACATTCATAACCACAATTTTATTTCATGCTTAATTATTGATTTATTCATATAGTATGCTACTATAAGTAATGATCGGAAAACCCACGATTCAATTTTGGTTCACTAGATTAATTTTCTTAGGTCATTATTTAATTGTATAGTTAGGTGTTGTACTTGCTCATATTTTTTGATTTCCAGCTATAAAAGAAGAAATTTCCCCTTCTAGTCCTTTCATTACTTATGTCCTGTCTACACTACTAGTGTTAGCATATTTGTATTCTGTTTAATCATTATATATATACTTGTTTTGCTCTTAGTCCTATAGTTAAATTGATTTAATGCTTCTCATTGGCACTTTGCACCAGATCTTTCATTCATTTCTGGTGGCTTTACATTTTCTCTTGGGGCTGGCTTTCTGGCACAGTGGTTTAGCTGCCGCTTGTGATGTCAGCATCCCATAACGGAGTGCCAGTTCGAGTCCCAGGTGCTGCACTTCCATTCCAGCCTACTGTTCGGTGAGGGTGATGAGGGAAGCAGAGGGCCTGTTTTCCCAGTTCCTTATCAGTTCTTCCCTCTCTCCTTGAACAACTCCTTTGCTTTTGTGCTCCCCTGTGAATCACATGGCATCTCCTCTTGGGAACTGTAGGAGAAAGCAACAAGATGATTTGATTGTCATCGGCCCACCCAAAGCTCAAATCCCTGGGTTCTTTTGCTTCCAACCTGGATTGAGTTCCTGCCTCCTGTAGTTGGTCTGGCCCATCCTCAGTTGTTGCAGGCATTAATGGAGTAAACCAGTGAATGGAAGATCTTGCGCTGACTGTTTCTGAATGTCTGCCCACTGCCTGCAGGATGGAAAGCCAGGGTGCCTAGACTCAGCAGTATCGAAGAGGATGTGACCATTAGCTGCCTATGTCCCTCTCATTTTAATTTTTTAAAAAGTTGGTTGAGGGGCTGGCACAGTGGCATAGTAGGTTAAGCCTCTATTTGCAGTGTGGTCATCACATATGGGCATCAGTTTGAGTCCTGGCTGCTCTGCTTCCTGCTAATGGCCTGGGAAAGCAGTGGAAAATGGCCCAAGTGCCTGGGCCCCTGCACCCATGTGGGAGACCCAGAAGAAGCTCCTGGCTCCTGGCTTCATATCAATCCATCTCCAGCCATTGTGGCCACCTGGAGAGTGAACCAGCAGACTTGGAAGGCCTCTATTTCTGTCCATCCCTCTCTTTCTGTAACTCTGCCTCTCAAATAAATGAATAAATATACCTTTAAAGAAAAGAGGAGAGAGAGAGAGAGAGAGAGAGAGAACTGTCAACCATTGGTTCACTCCCCAAATGACCACAATAGCCAGGGCTTGGCCAGGCTAAAGTTGTGAGCAAGGAACTCAATCCAGTCACCCACATGGGTGTCGAGGACCCAGGTTCTTGAGCCGCCATATGCTGCCTCCCAGAGTATGCATTTTTGGTAATTGAGAGCATGGCCGACAGTCAAAGCAATGGAAACATGACATACAAGTGGCCCACAGTGCAACTGGACAAGCATTCCAGAAGACTCTCTGCCTCTCTCCCTGGTAGCTACATGATTTCTCTTCCCATCCACTTCAGGAAGAGACACTGCTCTGACACTATCCCAGCATAACCGTCTTAGAAAAGGAGGGCGATTCCTGCCCCTCCACCTGTGGCTGGAATACATCCGACGACCAGTTCTTCAAGTTTCAAAGCTCAGCATGAATTTTCCCATTGCAAGAATGATGTTGTTTCTATGGTCTGTTGGGCTACACTTGGAATTTACCATAGTTTACAACAACTTTTTGTGGAAAAGTGAAATCTGGTTTCTAGATAACTTTCTTTGAAACAACTCTTACAAGCATAGCTACATCTTTTTAGGGATGCATTATTTAAGCAAAAATTTGTTTAAAATTTTTCCTCAGTTTCAAATATTTTTCAGCAGCCCATACCCTTCCTTTGTTCTCTCTCTAATACTTAGGCCAGAAATTAAGCATAAAATCACAACTGAAGAGATACACTCATTAAAAATTATACTTGATGACTTTTAAAATGTATTTTCCCATTGATTCTTCCTCTGATAGTTCTTAAAGAATTAAGAGCTTCCAAATATGTCTCTTAATCAGTGATGTTAGAAGATCTATATGGCAAACCTCAATTAAAGATAAAGGATTCCAAATTCTAAAACAAACAAAGCTTCTGTTCATTCATATGGGTCTCAAAGACCTGTCTGTCTCTCTATCCCCTCTGGGCAAAATCAAGACACCTCAAGTCCACCAAAAGCTTTCCTCGATGGGTCATGGGATTCAGATGGCAAATTTACTTATAGGAATGAATAGTGGAATAACTCTCCCCAAAGCCAAATGTGTAACAGCAAAGACACTAAGTATTTTCAAAGTCTTAGATCGTGACATATTTTTAAAATGTGGTTAACATAATAGATATTAGCCATGCCTTGACCTTTTCTCCATCAGCCTCACTCACAAAGATGCTCATCATATGTACCATCATAATTTAACTTGAACATAAATATTCATGAGTGTACAGTGTAACTAACATTTATTATTCATTCATTTACATTTTACAAATTGTAAGGAGCTTGAATGTATTTGTAAACAGAGTACATGAGTGTGTGTGTGTGTGTATGTCTTCCTATCTGCCTGTATATATTTCTATATACACATGTGTCTGTGAATTTACATGAGTGAATATATATTCACACATACTCACGCACACATATAGACCCACATGCCTATCTATTAGCAGGAGTGGAACTCTATTTGATCTCACAACAAATTTGTTATATAAGTTTTATCATTAGTTCCTCTTTGAAACTCAGGCAGTTTTCAAAGCCCTCTAATGGCTGAAAATCTGATTGTGTCTGCATATGACATGTGGTGCCTCTCATTTTCTTTTTAGAAAGATTTTATCTATTTGTTGATTTTGAAAGACAGACTGAAACAGAGAGAGGGGAAGGAAGAGAGAGGGAGCATATGTCTTCTATCAACTGGTTCACTTCCCAAATATAGTAGGGGTTGGGCCAGGTGGAAGCCAGGAGCAAGGAGCTCCATCTGGGTCTCTCACATGTGTGGCAGAGACTAAAGTTCTTGGGCCATCATCTGCTCCCTCTACAGGTGCCTTAGCAGGAAGTTGGATCAGAAGCAGAGTAACTGGGATTTGACTCAGGCAATCCCATATGAGTTTCAGGCATCCTGAGTGGTGGCTTAACCCACTGTGCCACAATGCCTGCCCCTGCTTTTACATCTTTAGCAATAACACTAGAATACCTTTTATGGGCTCTCTCAAACCTGTGTGATAATTGATGCCAGTTTTTCTTCAAGTGAATTATGTGTATTTAATGCTAAAACAGTGTATCTCAGGCAACACGGGGTGGTTGATTTTAAGATTCAAATCCTTTAAAGGATAAATATTTTAAGGAATTTATTATTTTTATTATTATTTATTAGTAAATATTTTAAGGAGTATATTAAGGAATCAGGCAGACTTTAGTGCATTTTAATAGAATTCTCTATAAATAACCTAACACGTAAGGACTGTTAAAACCTTTCCAAATAATAAATGTAATGAAATTCACAAGTCCTGTTTAAGATGTTATGTGGTTGGAAAGCAAATCAAGTTGTAAACAGACTTTCTAACTGAGCCTTGACATGCTACTTAGGTGAAAGCTAAAGATGAGGAAGTGGAGTCATAAACCCTAAAGGTCAATCCCTTTGTACCTGGAACAGCAGTGGTTAGCCAAGGGCCATCTTCCCTAGATTTTCTTAATAACTGACTATTGCAGGGAATAGACGGTCTTGACCTTCAAAGAAGGCTGGACTCATTGGAAACGTCAGGGCATGAGATACAAGTCTCGACTCCCCTAAGCAAAACCTGGTAGTCCTATCGCCTTCTTAGTGATCTGCTAAGGCATGGTTGTGTCAGATGATGAAAAAAGAGAGCTAGCAGAAGGACATTCTCTCTGGACTATCATTTTGTGAAGCTGTTGTGTTGAGGACAAAAACTAACAAGTGGATGGTGGTAGAATCGGGTTACGGAAAGCACCTGTGTCCTTAACAGACAGACTGGCCTGCTGAGCACATCGGCTCTGGAAATACCCTACTTTCTGGACTCCTTGCCTTGTGAGATAATAAGTTATCTTATCATTCACACTATGTTTTTGAATTGCATTTTCTCATCATTGTCAGCCTAAACAGCCTTACTGATATAAACCTTAACTAATCTAAGTAGTTGAGACTGGTAGCATAAAAAAAAAAAATAGCTGAAGGATGAAAATGGTGATGACAAATATTTTCCTATCAGAGCTTCAGTTTTGTTTTTCCACTTAAAGCAAACTTGATCATATAAATGCGATCTACTCATATCCTTTCTATTTTAAACCTCAATCATTTTTTGAGAATGTGATAGGACCATGGAAAATATTAGATCTAAAGAATGGATGATGAGCGCCGCCGGCACTGTGGCGTAGCAGGTAGAGCTAGCTGCTGCCTGCCACGCACGCATCCCATATGGGTGCCTGTTCAAGTCCTGGCTGCTCCACTTCCGATCCAGCTCTCTGCTATGGCCTGGGAAAGCAGTAGAAGATAGCCCAAGTCCTTGGGCCCCTGCACCCACGTGGGAGACCCAGAAGAAGCTCCTGGCTTTGGATTGGCTCAGCTTCTGCTGTGGTGGCCAGCTGGGGAGAGAACCAGTAGATTGAAGACCTTTCTCTCTCTCTCTCTGCCTTCTCTCTCCATATAACTTTGACTTTCAAATAAATAAATAAATCTTTTTTTAAAAAAAAAAAAGAATGGATAAGATAAGGATAAATGAAGCCTCAATTAGTTTTTGGCCACTCTCTCAAAGCATAAGAACAAATATAATACCTTGAAACCCATAAGATAAATATTACTCAAATGTCAAGGTTACCAAAAATACATACTGTAGCCAAGAAGAAGTCTTTCTTTTTTTTCAGTTGTCAGCTATTATATGGTTCCCTGGGAGGCCAAATGAAACACCACCAAAACCACACAAAGAATTAGGATACCAAGGCAGGACAGAATTGGGAGCAAGCCTTGACACATTCAAGGTGGCACTGTAACAGGAGGCAAAGGTCTCAGGTGGAAGAAGTCAGATCCTGGAATAGTCAGGAAAGTTCCCAGAGCACCTCCAGAGCTTATTTAAACTCAGGCCGTATGTCCAAGTCTAGAGATAGCCTGAGAAAGCTGTGTCCCAGAAGTCACATGATAGTCCCCAGCTCAGGACAGATCAGACGGAAAGAATCCCGAAAGATAACTGCTCCCTTCCTTACCAGGCTAATGTTTTCAAGTGGGATGAAATCGTCATGATGATGATATTCTAAAAGGCTTCAGATAGCCACCCATGCATACTTTAAACATTTATTGACTTTTTAAAAAAGATTTCTTTATTTACTTGAAAGGCAGAGTTACAGAGAAGCAGAAGCAGAGGCAGAGAGAGAGAGAGAGAGAGAGAGAGACAGAGAGATCTTCCATCCACTGCTTCACTTTCCAAATGGCTGCAACTGGGCTGATCCGAAGCCAGGAGCCAGGAGCTTCTTCCAGGTCTCCCATGTGGGTGCAGGGTCCCAAGGACTTGGGCCATCTTCTACTGCTTTCCCAGGCCATAAGCAGGGAGCCGAATCAGAAGTGGAGCAGCCAGGACTCAAACAGTGCACTCATGGGATGCTGGTGCCACAGGTGGAGGGAGGCTTAGCCTACTATAGCACAGCACTGGCCTGGTATTATTTTATTTTATTTTATTTTTAAATATGCGCAGGGGACAGGGAGTTGAGGTAGCAGCTAAGATGCTCTTGTGGACGCCCACATTCTAGATTAAGAATACCTAGACTCAAGCCCTAGCTGCATTCCCAAATCCAGCTCCTGCCTGTACAGATACTGACGGGCAGCGGTAATGGCTCAAGTCCTTGGGCCCTTGCAACCGTGTGGGAGACCCAGAAGAAGCTCCTGGCTCCTGGCTTCAGATTGGCTCAGCTCCAGCCATTGTGGCTATTTGGGGAGAGAACCAGTGGATGGAAGACGTTTCTCTTTGTTTCTCCCTCTCTCTGTCTATAACTCTACTTCTCAAACAAGTAAATAAGAATCTTTAAAATAAAATTACCTTTGATCAAATTATTGTAGGCATGACATTGGCTGCCAAGGCTACTTATCATTAATCATTATCTCCAAAAAAAAAAAAAAAAAATGACCCTGTCTCAAAATTCAGAGTCAAGAGATTAAGTAAATTTGTGATTAAAATGTTGAAAAATCTCTCAGGAGGTAGTTTTAAGATGCCACTTATCTAAACCTAGGAACACAGATTTCTCTTCAAAAACCAGCTCTAAACAGGATTTTAAAATTTATCTCTTCAGGCCAGCGCTGCGGCTCAATAGGCTAATCCTCCACCTGTGGTGCCAGCACACCGGGTTCTAGTCCTGGTCGGGGTGCCGGATTCTGTCCTGGTTGCCCCTCTTCCAGGCCAGCTCTCTGCTGTGGCCTGGGAGGGCAGTGGAGGATGGCCCAAGTGCTTGGGCCCTGCACCCGCAAGGGAGATCAGGAGAAGCACCTGGCTCCTGCCATCGGATCAGCGCGGTGCGCCGGCCGCAGTGGCCATTGGAGGGTGAACCAACGGTAAAGGAAGACCTTTCTCTCTGTCTCTCTGTCTCTCACTGTCCACTCTGCCTGTCAAAAAAAATTTAAAAATTAAAAAAATTATCTCTTCAATACAGTGATCTGATAGTACATGAAAAAGAGTCATTTTCATAACATCCATAGCTTATGCATGGTAGACATCTTCTTTTTATGTGAAATATACCTTCCAACCAAATGAATTCTTTTTAAATATTAATGCAATTTGACTGCTTAGATGATTCAAGTTGATATATCATCTGGTTATCCTAAATGTAGTGGACTAATTGCATAGCAATCTGTTAGATGGCTTTCCAATAAAGCTGCAAATGGCTCTGTAGTTGGTGACGGTGGGCCAGACTGCTGTCTTTGCCCGCATTCCTGTGTAGCTTCCACCCTTAACAGAGCCTCTGTGAGTTCCTCCCATCACAGCCGTAGAAGAAAGGAGGAGAAAAGTGGAAAGGGCAAAAGGGCTTCTCTCTCAGCTGACTCATCCCACTGCAAAGGACATTCCTGGAAGAAATGCACAGTGACTTCTGCTTGGCCCATCCAACAGAGTCTAGAATATGTAGTCTTTTAGCTGAGGTCATCAGTAGTTTACTGTGCTCTCTGAAACTAAACATCCCACTTCTGCTTTTCTTGCCACCAAAAAAATTGTGAACAACAAATCTGTATCCCGTCTCTGAGCCTCCCAAGTGAAATGGGACAGCACTCAGAGGTAGAATCAGAGATGGCCTTATGCTCAACAATCTTGGGCAATACGAATATGATATGTTTTTTATTTTTATTTTTTATTTTGACAGGCAGAGTGGACAGTGAGAGAGAGAGACAGAGAGAAAGGTCTTCCTTTTGCCATTGGTTCACCCTCCAATGGCTGCCGCGGTCGGCGTGCTGCGGCCAGCGCACCGCGCTGATCTGATGGCAGGAGCCAGGTACTTACCCTGGTCTCCCATGGGGTGCAGGGCCCAAGCACCTGGGCCATCCTCCACTGCACTCCCTGGCCACAGCAGAGAGCTGGGCTGGAAGAGGAACAACTGGGACAGAATCCAGCGCCCCGACCGGGACTAGAACCCAGTGTGCCGGCGCCGCAAGGCGCAGGATTAGCCTAGTGAGCCGCAGCGCCGGCCTGAATATGATATGTTTTTAAGTGTTGGTGTGGTCACGTTGATAATTTGAAAATATTAATTGCCTATTTGTTCATTAGTTTTTTTGACAAATACTTTTTGAGCACCTACTGTATGATGACAATTGTAGACAAGATTTACACAGGTAGTTATTTCAGAATCTAAGCATGTTGGAGACATAGCAATAGGATAAATTCACAGACTGCAGGGTAGGAGGATTTTTGTAAGAAATTAAGGGAAAACGTTCCTACTGTTAACTATTGCCGACTGGCAGGCCTGAAAACTCATTGCATGGGGAGTCTTGGCTCTTCCTGTTGCTTTCCATATCACAAGTCATCTGAATAAGACCATCAAAGGGTTACCAAGGGTGGGTGATGTGGGGGGAAAGGCATGATAAGAACCAGGTCCATATAGATGTTTCCTCCTTTAGCCTATTAGCACCTAACCTACTGAACTGATGATCACTTCCTGCAAGGATCTGATGCAATTAAACCCTATCCAAACAGCATCAACATCCCTTGAGAAACCTACAATGCTCTCATATATCTATTCAGTCCCATATAATCTTGTTAGGTGTTGTTTTCATTTATGGGGAAATGCCATTTTGATTTTAAAATGATCCTCTTCTCAATTACATATGAATGCAGTTTTCACTTTTTTTAAAATTATCAACAGCAATAATTTGCCTTCTTTAAGATGACGATTTTTTTTCCTCCTATGGGGATTTGATTCCATTTAAGTCTTGTTATCTGCCCTCAGATAACAGTTTCATCCAACAAGAGTGACCAGCACTTGCACAACTTGAGGCAAACTGAACCCAATTATCAGGTGCGGTGTCAGGTTTGTTACATCTGCCTGCCCCCCTCATCATACTATGTTTGTGAGACCACGGCCACAGTCTCATAGGGATGGGCAGCATAAATCCTGCAAAAATCATTTGGCCTGGCCCTGTCAAAGCAACTGCAGTCAGGACTCAAAGTTTAACAAATCTATAACTGGCTGATTTTGAAAGTTTATCATTTTGGATGGGCTGCAAATGATGTCAAAAACATCAAATGGCCCTTGGCAGCAAAAAGGTTCCCTACCTTGAAGCCACCTGAACTGACAGGGAATTTTCAACCCTCCTTGGACAAGGAAGAGAGTCTGGGTGCATTCACTGCAGATAGTTATCTATTTTCATGGCATCCATTTGGACGTGTCTTACCCATAGGCTATGCCAAGAAGAGCGAGTTTATTACTTGCCTTCAGGGTCCTTGATTAATCTCCTTGCATGAGCAACCAGCAAGTCTGCCCTGTGTTGGAGAGGAAGCTCCTTGGAGTGGGGCACATGTGGTTTGGCAGGGCCTGGTGTGAACATGTAAGTGCCAGTAACCTGAGCCACTTTCCAGCTCTGCGGACTTGCTGTAAGCACGACCTGATCATTATCATTTCTCCAGCAGGGCCTGCTTCAAAGGATCCGGGCTTGTGATTTCAGGGAAAGAAGCCAGTAGAAGTCACAACTAGAACAAAGCAGTTGGCATGGCTTTGTGTGACTCAGCCATAGATTATTCCTATACAGGAGGAGAGGGCCGAGAGGGATGGTCGCAGACATGGCCACCCTGTCATGGTTGAAGGATGTGGAGATGTTTCTGCTGCACGTGAGGTTTCCAAAAAAACGAGTGTGTGCTTATTGCATTACAATCATGCATGGAACACCATGGGCGACCCCAAAGACATAAAAAGACAAACATCCTGACCTTTGATAAGCTGTAGTTTCAGTGGGAAGGCAAGATAAATACACATGGAAGAGGACCACAAATTGAGAGCTCCTGACTAAGAGTTAAATAGCTGTGGTGGTTTGCACTGTGATTGCGGTGAGCGCTCAGGCGAGGTTTTTTCTTTTAAGGTTTACAATGTGATTCCTTCATTTGGTGGATTGTGGAATAAGTGTGGCTGAATGTATTCACAAGTGAATAAAAGGCACAGTAAACTATTCATTGAACAGATACTGGTGTTTTTAAAGTTTCCTCCATTGCATTTTTTAAAAAATATTAATATAAAGAGAAAAGATTTCTTTTTTTAAGATTTATTTATTTATTTGAAAGACTGAGTTACACACAGAGAGAAGGAGAGGCAGAGAGAGACAGAGATCTTCCATCCCAGTTGGCTGCAACAGCCGGAGCTAGGCTGATCTGAAGCTAGGAACCAGGAACTTCCTCCAGGTCTCCCACACGGGTGCAGGAGCCCAAGGCCTTAGGCCATCTTCCACTGCTTTCCTAGGCCACAGCAGAGAGCTGGATCAGAAGAGGAACAGCCGGGTCTCGAACCAGTGCCCGTATGGGATGCCGGCACTGAAGGTGGCGGCTTTACCCGCTATGCCACAGCGCTAGCCCCAAGAGAACAGATTTCATAGGTACAATTCTAAGAAGATAATCATACTTCCCTCCCTACCTATTACCCTTCCTCAATCCCTCTCCTTCCTTCATTTCTTATTTTTTTGTTAATTTTGCAAAAACATAATTTCAGTCCACTCTCTAATCATAGGCTTAATGTGCTGCTAATTGCAATATTCAACAAGTAAAAAGTGGAAAGACCACAGTGCCACAGGAATAGAAGCAAGGGCTAAGAATACCAATCAAATCACAAGATGTCCATTTCATTCCTATACATTTTTTTGTATTCTATGTGAACTACAGCAGATCAGAGAAAACATATGGTATTTGTCTTTTGGGGACTGACTTACTTCACTGAGCATAATGGTTTCCAGTTGCATCCATTTTGTTGCCAAAAAAAAAAAAAAACAAAAAACCAGAATTTCATTATTTTTTATGTCTGTGTAATATTCCACTGTAGTATACCACATTTTCTTTATCCAGTCAGCAACAGATATTTGCTGATGAATGAATGAGTTAGTATGTATTCACTCAGAGACAGGTTCCATGAAGATGGGACCTGTGCTATAATCTATTGTCACAGGGTTTCATTTTGCAAGTTCAAATTTAAATGGGGCCTGAGGGTGAAGTGGACTGTAGGGTGGCGGTGCTGGGGGTGAGGACAGTCGCTGAGGGGTGACCAATCAGCTCATGGTCACCGCCCTGCAGGGTGAACCCAGGCTTACTGTTGCTAAACCTCCTGCTACTTTCCAGAGAAGTCAGAAAGGAAATTGTGAAATGAAATTAATACTTAAGACACTCATTTGTGGGTTACATGGAAGAGGTGGCTGTATTTGCAACCCCATGCTGTGGGCAGGCTCCCTGCTGTTTCCATGGGCTATCAGTGTGCGGTGTCTCTGGTAGAGCAGTGCTTCATCCAGACTTTCTGAGCAGTGCTGAGCACCAGTGACAAGATTGCAGTTATTTCCTGAGAAATCGTTATGTTGTAAAAGTATTAATCTATATTAATTTTTAAAAATCGGGTGTTTATCTGAATGGAAAGAGAGAGAGAGGGAGAGCGAGGGGGAGGGGGAAGGGGAGGGGGAGGAAGAGCGAGTGCCCCCAACCCTTGATTTATTCACCAAATGTTCGCAAGGACTGGGGCTGGGCCAGGTCAAAGCTGGGGACTGGGAATTCAGTCCAGGTCTCCCACGTGGCTGGCAGAGATCCGACAACTTGCCCCATCACCTACTACCTCCCAAGGTCAGCATTAGCAGGAAGCTGGAATCCGGAGTGAAGCCATGATCCCGTCTCAAGCACTGTGACATGGGATGCAGGCATGCTAAGCGTTAAGCCACTTGCCCACCACAGCTAATCAATGTTTAAGATATCCAGTTGCATATGTATGATGGAAAATTGCATAATACCCCATGAAAATGTACAAGTACTACATGTTAATCAAAACTTTAAGGCATAATAAATAAAGTACCCAAATACCCCTATTGTATGTAAAATAAGAGACACAGTATTTGGAGTGACTTTGGAAGCCAATGTCTAAACGCAGATTAGGAGCAATCACCGTGCTAAAGGTATCCCCGGTATTTTCTTCCATCTAGCAGAGAAACAGGAGCTGCCTCTCTCATCAGAGGTCTTACCCGAGCCTCTCCCATTGGCCTGCACCCACAACATGCAAGAGAGACAAGCAGACAAGCGGGGCTCCAGTTCCATCTGCTGAGGGGCTGAGCAGGTGTAAGTGTCCAGCAGCCAGCCTTTGTCACAGCTTTCCTCTGTGTCCACCTGGAAGGGAAGAGCTCAAGAACTTAAAGAAATCGTCTATTATTTTTCACTTTATGTTTCTGTGTGGGAGCAAACTGTTGAAATACTTACTTAAGGTATACTAAGCTGATCTTCTGTATATTAAGATAATCGAAAATGAATCTTGATGTGAATGAAAGGGGAGAGGGAGTGGGAAAGGGGAGGGTTGTGGGTGGGAGGGACGGTATGGGGGGGAAGCCATTGTAACACATGAGTCGTACTTTGGAAATTTATATTCATTAAATAAAAGATAAAAAAAAAAAAAAGAAAAAAAAATCAAAAAAAAAAAAAAAAGAAAGAAATCGTCTGCCCTTCTTTCCTCTTGCTGTGAGTTCTTAGCCACAGACTGTGCTAGGGAATGCAAGCTCTGCAAAGCCTCTGGCTGTTCTCTGCAACCCCAACGGAGACGGGAAACACTAGCTCCTGGCACTACTCTCATTACCCTCTTTTGTTCCTTCTCCTAAGCGAAGGATATGCAAATATTTGAAAATGCACGTCTTGGGTAAATGAAATAGTGTGTCGTTATTCAGAGAGCTTTAAGCTTAGTTTTGGTTTCTGTTGAGTTTAGTAATTTTACTGGAGTAACGTGTGTGCTTTGAAATGGGGTCTGACTGCTCATTAAAAAGAAAAGCTTTTGTAGTCACTTGTTGTTTCCTCAGGATCTCTAAATGCACCAAAAGATATTTTAGATAGATTCACTGTTTCTCCTTTTCGAGAATCCTGAAATATTTCATCATGTATGTATAGGGGCTTTGTTTCCACATCTTAATTTTTTTTATATTTGTTTTCATCTACTTGAAATGTTGAGCAATGGAGAGAGTGAGAGAGCGAGAGGGAGGGAGACAGAGAGATTGAGAGAGAGAGAGAGAATCTTTCATCCACTGCTTCACCCTGTAAATGCCTACCACACTCAGGGCTGGGGCAAACTGAAGCCAGGAGCTCAGACCTCCTTCCAGGTCCCCCATATGGGTGACAGGAACCCGAGCACTTGGGCCATCATCTGCTGCCTCCCAGGACACAGTCACAGAAAGCTGGCGTGGATGCAGAGGAGCTGGGGTGCAAATGATGCTCTGACATCTGATGTAGGCATCCCAAAAGACAGCTTAACTGCTGCACCACATCTGCCTTGCTTTAACCTTCAACTGTTCCAAATGCGCTTAAAAGAAGCACTTCTTTTATTTTCTGCCATCCTTAGAATAGGATTTTTTTTTTCACTGGCATTGTGCAGTAGTCCACTTCTGGATCCTCCACCAGGCATGGAAAGCTCGGGCACAAGCACCCCATGATTCTTTTCATTTATGTATTTATCTGAAAGGCAGAATGACAGAGAGGAAGGGAGGAAGGTGAGGAGGGAGAGAGAGTGTGCTCTTCCATCCACCAGGTGCTGGGAGCTCCTTTCAGGTCTCCCACATCGGGGGACAGGAGCCCAAGTACCGGGGCCATCTTCTGCTTCCTTCCCAGGTGCATCAGCAGGGAGCTAAAGCAGAAGCAGAGGAGCCGGGAATTGGACTGGAGCTCTGGGGGTTGCGGGATGGAGGGTGCAGGCTGCTCAAGTGGTGGCTTCTCTACACCACAGCACCCACCCCACCCCCCACCCCTCCAAGGTGATTCTTGGTCGCTTCTGAGCATCTCACCTAAAGCCAGCTCACATTTGCCATTGAGCAAATTACAGATCAAATAATTCGCTGCACCTGGCCACGCTCTTGCAGGCTCACCTGTGCTAATTTCAGGATTCAGACATTGGGTAAGACTGTGGGATGAGCCTGATCCAGGCGGTGTCTGGGGCACAACAAACCGTGTAGGAGATTTGTGTGCACTTGTGTGGCCCAGATACAGAGCCCCGGCCTGAGAGGGAGGGCTCATTTGGGCTACAGCTCAGTAGCTGTCTACAGGTAAAACATACCCAGTCAGACAAGGCCCCTATGGTCATTTTTTTTTCTTTCTCATATTGTCTTGAATGTGTATATCTGCGATTTCCACCACAGGCCTCCTAAGCATATTGTTCATAAAGCGAACTTTAAAAGGCACTTTGACAATTTCGTCTGCTATTTTCAACTGAGAAATAATACCCCAAAGATCAGTGACGGAATCACAAATAGATTTTATTAGTTTAAAAAAGAGGGGTGGGGATCTGGCACTGTGGCATAGCAGGTAAAGCTGCCACCTGTGACACTGGCATCCCATATGGGCGCTGGCTGGAGTCCGGGCTGCTCCACTCCCAATCCAGCTCCCTGCTAGTTCAGTTGGGAAAGCAACGGAAGATGGTCCAAGTTCTTGGGTCCCTGCACCCATAGGAGAGACATGGAAGAAGCTCCAGACTCCTGCCTTCAGCCTGGCCCAGCTAGGCTGTTGTGGCCATCTGGGGAATGAACCAGTGGATGGAAGACCTCTCTCTCTCTCTCCCTCTCTTGCTCTCTCCCCTTTTCCCTCCTCTATTTCTGTCACCTTGCCTTTCAAATAAATAAATAATATTTAAAAAAGAAAACCCACTGTGAATCTAATCAAAACAGCATTTAATTAATACCTTTGGAGAAGATTGAATCTCTGCTGGCACTAAGTCTTCCATTAGAATGCACAGTGTGACCGGCGCCGTGGCTCACTAGGCTAATCCTCCGCCTGCGGTGCCAGCACCCCGGGTTCTAGTCCCGGCTGGGGCACTGGATTCTGTCCCAGTTGTTCCTCTTCCAGTCCAGCTCTCTGCTGTGGCCAGGGAGTGCAGTGGAGGATGGCCCAAGTGCTTGGGCCCTGCACCCCATGGGAGACCAGGAGAAGCACCTGGCTCCTGCCTTCTGATCAGCACGGTGCGCCGACCGCAGCGTGCCAGCCGCGGCGGCCATTGGAGGGTGAACCAACGGCAAAGGAAAACCTTTCTCTCTGTCTCTCTCTCTCTCACTGTCCACTCTGTCAAAAAAATAAAAAGGTACACTGTGCATTCTATTTTTTTTTTTTTTGACAGGCAGAGTTAGACAGTGAGAGAGAGACAGAGAGAAAGAGAAAAAGGTCTTCTTTCCATTGGTTCATCCCCAAAATGGCCACTACGGCTGGTGTGCCGTGCGGATCCGAAGCCAGGAGCCAGGTGCTTCTGCTGGTCTCCCATGCAGGTGCAGGGCCCAAGCACTTGGGCCATCCTCCACTGCACTCCCTGGCCACAGCAGAGAGCTGGCCTGGAAGAGGAGCAACCAGGACAGAATCCGGTGCCCCAACCAGGACTAGAACCCGGGGTGATAGCGCCGCAGGCGGAGGATTAGCAAAGTGAGCCATGGTGCCGGCCCACAGTGTACCTTTAGACACATTTTCATCTTCTTCCTTGTGTTCCAGTAAGTTTTTTATAATGTAAAATGTTATTCTGATTTCAGTATCACATTTTAAATTGATGATTTATACATTTATGTCTTAATAAATTTGTTTAATGACACTTCATAGGTGCATACATCTAGAGAACAAAGCATAAGGAGGGATGGTACAGAATTTACTAATATAATCAATATGCTTGAGGAAGCCCTCGGACTGAGTACTTATATTTTCCTTTCATGCACTGAACACTGATAAATCAAAACAAATATTCACAAGTATTTTTACATCAACATCAGTTTAAGTGGTAACAGTAGAACTACTTCAACAAAATCAGTACTAGGCAGGAATGATCACTGTCACGCTTTTTTTTTGTTTATTTTAAGATTTTTATGTATTTATTTGAAAGGCAGAGCAAGAGATAGAGACAGAGATCCTTCAACCGCTGGTTTACACCCCTAATGGCCACAATGGCCAGAGCTGGGCCAATCCAAAGCAAAATAGACATATCTTTCAATTGTATTTTCCAAGTACTCTCTCTGTTGTATGTGTGTATGTGTGTGTGTGTCTATGGACCTGCATTGTCTTCAGCCAAGAGCCCCAATAATGGGCTCTGTGGGTAATGCCCTTCAGGGGACTCCTGCGCCCCCATCAGCATATACAGAAGTAAAGCACTGGGACCAGACAAGAGGAGTGCCTCGTATCCCAACCTGACCCAAGCCCAGGACCTCCTGCTGCTGACACTAACATGCCCTGGGCTCCCAAGCCTGTGTCTCCTGTATGTTGGTTAACTCAGTGTCTGGCAGGGTTGACAGGGGCTGTTTGGTAGCTTTTGGAGAGCACCCAGCTGGATGGTAAGACTGTCTCTGGGGACCTGGGTGGGGAAGGAGCAACTGAGACCCCTGCCAGGGACCAAGCTCATGTTGGCCACCAGCACAGAGGCAGCCCCGCATCTCTCCAAGGTGTCCAGATGGTTGTCATTGTTTTAAGTGGGATTTCTGTACAGATTCACTCAGAGCAACTGTATCTGGATTGTTCTAGGTTGTTCGGTATCCCCTCTAACGACCTTAAGAGAAAAATAGATCTTGCCAAAGAAAATGCTAAATTAGTAGGTTTTTTAAATGTACTTAGAATTTGAGAAATTTTTGGTGACTACAGAAACATCTAATGAAAACTTCTTAGGAGAATTAAAGTCTCTTGAACATCCGTGAAGAGAGGATGATATAAAGCTCAATTTTCAAGCAAATGGTATTATAAAAAGCTAACTGCTTTTAAAACCCACACTGAATTACTTTTTTATGTTAGTCCTTGTTTTGTTTGTTGTTATCAAAGGCTATATCTTACATTGTAATAAATATCATAAAAAAGGGGAAAATAAGACAATTATATGAAACTTATTGAGATTCCAGACATCCAGGCTCAATGAGGCCAAGAACTTTAATTCACCCTTAGAAACTTATTTTTTCTCTCTTTTTTTAAAATTTTATTTAAGGTGGACAAATCTCATGTATTTCACATATACGATTTAGGAACATAGTGATACTTTCCACCCTACCCTCCCTCCTGCCCACACTCCCACCCTTCCTCCTCCTTGTCGTCTAATTCCTCTCTTAAGTTTTACAAAGATCCACTTTCAGTTTACTTTATACTCATAAGATTAACCCTACACTAAGGAAAGAGTTCAACAAATAGTAAGAAAAAAAAAAAAAACACTGTTCCTCAACAGTAGAGCCAAGGGCTGTAAACAATCATCAGATCTCAAAAGGTCAATTTCACTCCTATACATTATATTTTAGATCCTCTATTAGTTACCACAGATCAGGGAAAACATATGGTACCTGTCTTTTGGGGACTGGCTTATTTCACTAAGTATAATGGCTTCTAGTTGCACCCATTTTGATACAAAAGATGGGATTTCATTCATTATTTTTTGCCTCTGAGTAGTATTCTATAGTGTATATATACAACAATTTCTTTATCCAGTCATTGGTTGATGGACATCTGGGTTGATTCCATATCTTAGCTATTGTGAATTGAGCTGCAATGAACGTGGGGGTACAGATGACTCTTTCTTGTGCTGATTTCATTTCCCTTTGGTAAACTGTCAGGAGTGGAATAGCTGGGTCATGTGGTAGGTCTATTTTCGGCTTTCTGCAGAATCTCCATACTGTTGAAGCTTATTTTTTTTATATTCATTTATCCATTCAACAAATCCTGCCAAGCACCCATCATGTTAGTCCTTAGCTGTTGAGGGCCCACAGAAATTCCAGCCTCCGTCAGGCTCCCACTGCAACACAGGCACAGTAACAGAGTAAATTATCATCTGTTAGAGTGAAATAATGGCCTTGGAGAAGAGAACTAAGTCAGAGAGAGGCACGGGCAAGGGTCTGAGGTGTGGAGAGCATGGGTATGATTTGCAGTTTTGAGGCTGGTGTTCAAGGAAGGCCTCACGGCAGAAGTGACACCTGAGCAAAGACCCGAGAGAAGTAACAAATATGTAGAAAAATATGATTTAGCTTTCATCTTGCTCTTTGGAAGATGTCAAATAATTCTTAAGTGCTTGTTTGAAAACAGCCATATCAGAATCATGTATTCCACTAGGCATTGGGTGAGAAAGATGTGTACATACCACTGTAGGCCTGTGATGGCCTTAAAAGATGACCCTGCTGTCAGATAGGAATCACTTCAGTTCTGCTCAGGGCAACTTTATTTATTAAGGAGTTGTCTATTTATTTATTTGAAATGCAGAGAGACTGAGAGACAGAGGGAGAGTTCTTACATCTACTGATTAACTCCGCAAATGGCCACAATGGCCAGGGTAAGGTCATGCCAAAGCCAGGAGCCTAGAACTCCATTTGGGTTTTCCAGATGGATGGCAGGGGCCCTCCGCTGCTGCCTTCTCAGGCACATTAGCAGGAAGCTGGATCAGAAGCAGAGCAGCTGGGACTTGAGCCCATGTTTCCCTCTGGGATGGCACCACAACACCAGCCCCCAGGGCAGTTTTAGGATGCAGCATGACATTGTTCTAGCTTGTTGAAAATTAGGGATGCAGTCAATCTATAACTTTCATTTCTTCATTTACTCCACAAGAGCTTTTCATTCTCTGGCCAACATTACGATAGCAGGAGCAGTGTAGAGACCTGGGTTCTAGAATGTGTGGCCCCTAAGCAGCCCTGTGACATGGGCTACACATTTAATTTCTCTGGGTCACAGTTTTCTCACCTTCAGGCTTTCATAAATTACCTGAAACTCGATGACTTCGCCACACATTTCTGTGCTGGTTTCCTAAAATGCAGGGCAGCAAGACTGTAACTGTTTCACGTATGTTCCGGGGACACTCCAAAGACAAACAAGGGATCGGGAACATCCTTTGTACCTGTGCCCATGTCAGCCCCTTCCTTGAAGACTCAATTGCAGAACCTGTTAGGGGCTTGCCAAGTTCTCATTACCCCATTGCTCAACCACATGCCACGCTGCTGTCTCAGCTGCTATTGTTTTCCAGATTTTTCCAGCTGCCCTTTGTTGCTCCAAGCTGTGCTTTGAAGTGCCCACACACTTGGGACTGCCCTGTTTTATCTCACTGTGCCCAGATGCCGGAATCCTACAGTGATCCTTTCGCCTCACATAGTAGCTCAGTGAAAATCTGTGCCGTGTCTTTTTTTTTTTTAATTGGAGAGATTTTTATTAACTCCTTATGGTAGTCTCATCACATTCTTTTCTTTTTAAACGTATTTTTAGATTGACACAAAAAATGATGTCTCTTCATGGGATACTGTGATATTTTGACACACGTGTATACTGTAAATTCAAATGGGGGTAATTGCATCTATCTCCTTAAATAATAATAATAATAGATAATAATAATAGTAATAGAACGCCAACAATTCCTTAGCATCTGTTGACCAACCGCCCCTCATATCTCTCTCCCACCCCTCCCCAGCCTCCAGTAGCCATCATTGCACTCTCATCTTCTGAGAGAGGCCAGCTCTCTGCTGTGGCCAGGGAGTGCAGTGGAGGATGGCCCAAGTGCTTGGGCCCTGCACCCCATGGGAGACCAGGATAAGTACCTGGCTCCTGCCATCGGATCAGCGTGGTGCGCTGGCCGTGGCGGCCATTGGAGGGTGAACCAACGGAAAAAGGAAGACCTTTCTCTCTGATTCTCTCTCTCTCTCACTGTCCACTCTGCCTGTCAAAAAAAAAAATTGAAAAATAAAAATAATAAAAAAAATAAAATATCAGTTATAAAATTTACTGTATTGGGATTTTTTTTGTTAAATAAGTAGATTTTAGTCACTCTTGAGGCAAAAAGACCTATGTGATATGATGGATATGTCAATGTACTTCACTATAGTAACCATTTTATTATCTGTTTGCATCCCATAATATCTTGCAAACTTGAAATATATACAATAGAGTTTTTTAATTAAAAATACTGATTTAAATACATCACAAAGTTTTGTGAGTATAAATAAAGAGGATGTGTGTAAAATATTAAATCACTAAAGTACCCAAAATTTTAAAGATTCTTAGTTTTTTTTATCTTTAAGCTCTTTTATTTAGCATCATTGAGCTAAATGCAATTATTTTGTTATTTCATGTCTATAAACTTTCTCATTAATATAACAAAATTTATGACCAAAGAACTAGTGCTAGTACTTCTTTAGAGTCCCAACAGCAGTGTCTGAACTACTTGAGGACTTACATAAGTTAATAATTTCTGATTTAGCATTTAGCACAGTGGCAGGCACATAAAAACCATGTGATAAATATTTTATGAATAAATGGGCTTCCTCATTAATTTTCTGTGTTTTTTAAATTAGTAGGTCCAATTTATTGCCCCTAAATTCTTTTTCTTCTAATCGAGATTCTATTTGGTAAAAGCAATGATGCCTGGTTGGCAATAGTAATTTGGACACACCATCACTTATTTCAGAATATTTTTCACCATCAAGGCCTCTCAGCTCCACATTTCTGGAATATATCAGGTTCTACCGATAATCATATACAAAGATGCATTTTAAATTTGTTTGATAGATGAGGAGCTTCAAAAAGTTCAGGGAAAATGGAAGGAAATGATAAATTCATTTTGACGCATAAAGATTTTTACAATCTATCCTGAGTTTTTAACAAAAAAAGCTCATGGAAAATTCATATGTATCAAAAAATTTCGTATGGATTTCATAAATGTTTTGTACCAAAATACTGTTTTAATTTCATTTTTGATGGGGTTTTAGAAGACTTCTCATATATGAAGCCCAATATGACTGATATGTTCAGGGTTAACCTAATGCCAAATTATGCTTTTAAAAGTCAAGTCTAGGGACCAGCCCTGTGGCATAGCAGGCTAAGCCTCCATCTGCGGTGCTGGCATCCCATATGAGTGCCAATTCTAATCTTGGCTGCTCCTCTTCCAGTCCAGCTCTCTGCTTATGGCCTGAGAAAGCAGTGGAAGATGGCCCAAGTGCTTGGGCTGCACCTGCGTGGAAGACAGACCCAGGGGAAGTTCCTGGCTCCTGGTTTTGGATCAGCCCAGCTCCAGCCATTGTGGCCATTTGGGGAGTGAAGCAGTGGGTGGAAGATCTCTCTCTCCCTTCCTCCCTCTGTCTGTAACTCTACTTCTCAAATAGTAAATAAAATCCTTATAAAAGAAGTCAAGTCTATTCCAAATATAACAGAAACATATTCAAGAAGGTGCTCTGTGTTCCTTAGGTTGCCCACTTTGATTTTATTTTTATTTTTTAAAAAAGATTTATTTATTTATTTGAGAGGTAGAGTCACAGAGAGTGGGCAAGACAGAGAGAAAGGACCTCCCAGGTTAGCACCTAAAGACTGCATTGTTAGATCGTCCTTAACCAGATGGCCAAGAGAGACCACCTCTACTTTCACTACTCCAACATCTGGTAGACAGTGGGACAAGACTCCAGCTGCTGAGAAATAGAGTAGGAAAGTGAGCTTGGGCCCTGAAGCTCAGAGCTAAGACCCAGCATGCGAAAGAACCTGCATACCCCTACCTCTAGGCTGCTGATCACAGACTGAGCCTGTAAACCTAACCCAGCATCAAGCAGGGAACTATGTCTTGAGTGGGATGCTCTTACCCCAGGATGTATCACCACCAACCCTGGGTGGGCCTGGTGTGCACTGCGGTGACTGCGAGACCCAGTGTGACTCAGTTTAGTGCCTGCCCAAATGGCCAAGGGACTCTAGTACCTGTCTTCATAATGTGGGCGGAAAGCAAGAATCCTTAGGACCGTGCCATAGTACTCAGTGCTAGGCTGATAAAACACAAGATTGGGCAGATCCTAATGGATTTTGTCCCCAGAGTAGTACCTATTAATGCCTTAAAGTAGTGAAGTTTCCTCAAATAACTGAAAATACTATTTTTATGATTCAGCTATCCTAATACTGGGTTTGTAACCAAGGGAAATGAAATCAGTATGTTGTTTGTGTTTAGTGCAGCACTGTTCACAATACCCAAGAAATGAAAACAACCTAAGAACCCACCCACTGATGAATGGATAAAGAAAATGCAGTGCATATACTCAACACAATACTGTTCAGCCACAAAAATGGACGAAGTCTTGTGACTTACAGCAACATGGATAGAACTGGAGGTCATTGTGTTGAGTGAAATCAGTTAAAGGCAGAAGAGACAAATGATGTCACTCCTATGTGAAATCCAAAAAAGTGGATCTCGCAGATGTTCAGAGTCGAACGGTGGTTACCAGAGGCTGGGGAGAGTAGCAAGGGCAGGCAGGGATGGGTGAAGCATATTAAAATGCTGCTAAGTTATGGCAGCTAGGAGTAGGTGTCCTATTGCACAGTAGAGCAACTATAGACAAGGTACTGGATATTTTTCTAACCTAGTGAAAAAAGTCATAAGATAGACTTTCAGTGTTTTCACCTTAAAGAAGTGATAAGCATTTGAAGAGAGAGATGTGTCCACCTAATTAGACATTACACAATGAATACTTGTATTGGGCTATCACATGATGCCCCCAAAATGTATATAATTTTCTTTATAAATACAGTGCTAAAAGTTTAATTGCATTGAACAGCTGTACAGGAAATGTGTTTAGCCTAGGATGATAATCTCAAATATTAGCTTGGGGTAAGAAGCAGTTGAGCTACTTACTAAAATTATAGTCAGTCTGGCATGATGACCACAAATATGTGTTTTTAAAATGTATTTAGAAAGGCAGAGAGAGAGAGAGAAAGAGAGAGAGGAGAAAAAGAGGTCTCTCATTTGCTGGTTCACTCCCCAAATGCGTGAAACAGCCAGTGCTGAGCCAGGCTGAAGCCAGGAGCCTGGGACTCCCTCTACATCTCCCACATAAGTGGCCAGGATTCAGTTCCTTGAGCCATCATCTGCTACTTCCAAGGTGTGTGTTAGCAGAAAGCTGGAATGGAGGGCAGAGCTGGGACTTGAACCTAGGTGCTCAATACAGATATGGATATGGAACGGGGCCATACCAAGTGGTGGCTTAAATGCTACGCCAAATTTCCAGCCCAGAAGTCTGCATTGTAAGAGACAGCCTGTGCTGTCTCTGCTACTAGCACTATGCTGATCTCTGGACGAGAAATCCTGTCTTAGAGGGTGATACAGTCACGATTTAGGAAGAGCATGTGGTTTTTAGAGCCAAATAGAACTCAGTTCCAATTCCAGATCTGCTGTTTGCTATCGTTGTCAGTATGGAAAGTACATAACCTCTTGCACTTTAGTTTTCAACTATAAGGCTAGATAATTCCTAAAGAGAGAAAAATGAGATATTATCTGTAGAGCATTTTGTAGGTCAAAAAGTCATCACTGAATGGAAATTATGTATCTACATATTTTAATATGTATGAGTGATTCTTTATCTTCTGCCCCCTTTAGTAGTAACTATTATTTCTCATAAGGAAAAATACTGTGACTGTACAATATCCTAAACTAAGTTCAGCTCCTTTAATTCCTCTTTGGTTAAGATCAAAGGGTCTCTTTGATGTTACCTTAGATGAAAGGTGTTTAAGGAAAAGTATAATACCATACCCTCTGTTGCCCTGAATTGTAATGCAAGAAAGAAGAGCTCTTGTGGCTTTGGAATATGTTTGAGTCACAGTGTGCATTAGGGTATAGAGAGAATGGGTGGGATATGTGTACAGGTGTATGAATTGAGGAATTGGCTCATGTGATCTTGGCATTTGAGAAGTCCAAGGATGGGTCATCTGCAGGCTGGAGACCCTGAGATGCCAGTGGCATGGTTCAGCCCAAGTCCAAGGAGCTCAGAAGCCAAGGGTGTCACTGTTGGGTGAAGGGCAGAAGTCTGATCACCTTTAGAGGGCTGCTACTGTTAAGGTCTGGGGTCCGAAGGCTGGCAGCTGTTGCCCATGTCCCAGCTGTCCGAGCGAGAGGCCCAATCTCCTCTGCTGTTCAGTCTCTCTGGATCCCCAGCCAATTGATGGTGCTGCTCACTTGGAGGCTGGGCCTTCCCACCTGCTTCACTCAAACTTCCACGCTTATCTCCTATGGACACAGCCTCACAGACACAACCAAATCTGGGTCCTTCCAGGTTTGTGGTATTCCTTAATCTAGGTGAGTGGACACCTAAAATGAGCCATCGCACAATGCAGTCTCCCATGGGAGTCACGGAGGTGGTGACTGAAGTGCGTAACACCTGTGAATTAATCTGCTCCAGACCTCATGGATGGAGGCTGCAGGGCCACACTATGAGGTCACTGTTGGGAGGGTGGGGAGGATGAGTGCTTGTCCACCAGGAGGATGCCCTAAGTGCCACATGGGACTCCTCTTGCAGATTTTGCAGACTCTGAGTTACCCTGGGAACACCCTGAGTAAAGAAACTGCCTGGAGGCAGATACTGTCCCCTGGCCCCCAGTGAACTTGACCTTTGCCCCTCCCATGACCTCCTGTTCAATCCACTGCCCTGGCTTCTTGGTGCAGCTGCCTCCCAGGGTGGAAGGACGCCTTGGTTTTCTCCTTTTCACCTCTGTGCGGAGGAGGCTGTACACCCAACTCCTGGACTTACAAAACTCCACAAATGTTGTGCCTAAATATAAAAGGGGTAAATTGATTCCCATGGTTGGGCAGTTCCTTTAAAGTTAATGAACTGTGTATTACATTAGTGCTCTATCATTGCAGAGACGAAAACAATGCCCTTGGATATTACAATAAATAGATGCAAAACAGATCACTTGTTCTTTTCTGCATTGTCTGAAGTATGGCAGAAACCCTACTTTATCTTTAATAAAAAGTGTCAAATCTACAACAGCCAGGGAAGTGTTTCATGACAATTTCAGAATTACTCATGAAAGATTTACAGTTATTTGAACCTATAATAATAACAAACATATTTGGTGGCTTCCACTAACCATTCTGACCCAAAAGATGGAGAAACGAGCTATTGCAATATTGGAAACTTTTTGATAAAACATTGAAATGTTTTATAAATTTTATACTGGAATTTATTTCCTTTGTAAAGAAGATATGGAAAACCCCAATGTGGATTTTACTTGAGGGTGAATAATGACATGGTGGAAAAATTTTTCATATTTGTAGAGAACACTCTTGCCAGTTCAGAATCACCTATACTTAATGGCAGTATGCCTGAAATAAAATCAGACTAGATCCTTCCCTAGACTGTGGGGGGAGTGCCCCCACCATAACCTACCCTCCGTGATGTGATACTTTCTCTCTATCAAAAGGTTGAGTCAGTTTCAAAAGACTCACTCCTTCTCAGGTGTAACTAATACACTCTCTGATGGCTCCTTTTCATGAAGAAAATATTTCCCCAAAGCATCTTTATTAGATTAAAGTAGAACGAGTTTTACTTATAAGCTTCCCATATGTAGCTTCAGATAGTGGGTATGCCAATAACATTAATGGAAGGTACAAAGCTTATGTATATAAATTCTAAGAGCAGTGCAGAATCGCAAGACTCTTGGGAGAGCTGTGTTGGTAGAAGGAGCTCTATAAAGGAATCTGATCATTGTAAGTCATAGTAGCAGGCAAGTAAGTTCCAGCACATGAACGTGCCCATACCAGTTTCCACGGGGAAAATGGTAAACCAAAACCAACACTGAGACCCTCAGATAGCAAACAATACTCTTGAACTTCAGTCTGCTATCGTCCAGTTATATTAGATTCCCACGTGTGAGTCAGCATTTTAATTTTACTGTGATATCCTTGACCAAAAAGAATGCTATTGGCAGGAATTGTTCTATTTCCTCATTGAAAGTTGAGATTTTCCCACGATTTTCCATAAGAAATATTCAGCTGTGAAGTGTGAGCATAAGCCTATAGAATCACTTGACTCATCCTTGAGCAATATTTTCAAGTTAGCTCATTAATGAAATGTAGCATCCTTACAGGAAAGCGCATAAATCATATGTGCACAGCTTTTCTCCCCCCACAAAATGACAACATCTGTGTGGAGTTAGTAACCAGATGAGGAAATACACTATTATCTGCAACCAGAAGTTCCTTTCCCGGCTTTCAACCATAACCCCAAAGGATAATCATTATTCTGAATTCTTAATATTTATGTAAGTGGAATCAAACGGCCAGTGCTGTTTCCTGCCTGGTTCTTTCACTTCAACATGTGTGTGAGATCCACCCATGTTACTGCTATAGTTAATCTTGCACTTATGGACATTAGGTAATCTATCAGCATGCCGTAATTTCTATATTCCTTCCACTTTTACAGGCATTTGTGTATTTCTAGTTTGGAGCTATTGTAAGTAGTGTAGCCGTGAACACTGTCTTTGTCTTTTGGTGAACACATGTGCCTTTCTGTTAGGTACAAGTCCAAGAAACGAATTGCAAGATTATTGGATATGTGACTTTAATAACTTCAGTCATTTCTGCTAAGCGGTGAGATTTCCATCTGGTTCATATCTTGCCAACTTTGGGCTTTGCCTATCTTTTTTTTAAAAAAAAAAAAACCTCTCATATTGGAAAATGTATAGTACACTGTTTTTTCAGTTTTGATTTGTATTTGCCTGACATCTACTTGAGCACCTTTTTGTATATTTAAAAATCATTTGCAAAGTTTCTTTTTGTGAATTGCCTTTTTAAAAGTCTTTTGTGTATCTTCCATTGTATTGGTTTATTGATTTTTAGGAATTGTTCTAATTTGCCTCATATATTTTCTTGAGAATGCAGCTATTAAGGTAGTTTTATAACCATATGTAGCATACATTTTCAGCTTATGAATAGTATCTTTTGAGTAATAGAAATCATCCATTTTAGCACAGCCAAATGTATCATTTCTCTTCCTTTTCTTTAGTCTTTCTGTATTCTATTAAAGTACTGTCCTATTTCAAGATCATGAAGATTTTCTCCTATGTTCCCTCATGAAAATTTTGGTGTTTTGTATTTCACATTAGGTCTATAATACACGCACAACTGATTATTGTATAGAGTATGGAGTATTTTGCCTGTATAGACATATTCTTTCATATGGATATCCAAATAATCCAGCACCTATATTGAAAATCTTTTCTGGACATGACTCTCTTTTCCCCACGGACTATATCACTTTGCCACAAGTCAGCTAAACCAGTTGGATCTGACTATGCATATACATCTTTATCTACATCTATATCTATAATCTATGTCTATATACACTAGACAGCAGTGGAAGTGAACACATTTAAGCTTCATATTAGGGGTAAATTTTACAAATGTGATATTAAAGTGAGCAAAGAGCAGAAGAATATAGTAAACTGATTATCAGCATATATATTTAAATTTTTAAGTTATTTTATTTGATAGAGGGAGAGAGTGGCAGATATTCTGTTTGCTCCCCAAATGCCTGGGAGCCAGGAACTCAACCCAGATCTCTCATGTGGGTGACAGGGACCCAAGTACTTGAGCCATCACCACTGCCTTCCAGGGTCTACCTAAGAAGGAAGCTGGAATCAGAGGCAGAGCCACGACTCACACACAGGGATGTGGAGTCTTGAGTGCTATTTCAAGCACCCACCTGTAGATTGATTATATTTATGTATAGCACGTGTACCAGAAGCAAAGGATGGATGATAAACACCAAACACGGTACTGGTTGCATCTGAGGACAGAGAGAACAATGGAGACAGCTGAGCGGCTTCATGTCTTGAGCTGGGTGGCGCCTGCATAAATCATCTTTCTACCGCACTCCCGGAAGCTAGGGCCATGTCTTGCTTATCTCTGGAAACCTAATTTTTAGCCCTCTGTCTGACACACGACATGCCTATTCTTAGAAGAATGAATTATTTAGAAAAGTCATGGAGACGTTGAAGTTGTCAGAGTATTGAAGGAAAAGTCGCCAAATCCAGACACAATGAGTAGCACTGAAATTCAGAGCGTGTCACTGTGGGTGATGGCGTGGCGGGGAGGGATTCCAGGAAGTCTGGTGGCTCTGGAGCTGGTCTACCAGCTGCTGCGGGGAGAGCGCAGCTGCTTGAGCTGAGCCAGGTCTTGGGGGAGGGGAAGCGTCCGCTCGTGCTACGGATCTTAGCGCACGTGCTGTCCCCTGGAAGAAGCTCATGGCCTTACTCTCTGTGCTCCATGGAAACTTCTCATGCTGTTTCACTGTTTCTGCTGAGCTCTCTGGAAACAGAGACTGTTCAGGTTCACAGGAAAGAAGAGGATCATGCCGGAGATGGAAACTAAGCAAGGACAGTGGTCTCCATTATAAGGTGGCTTCAGCCCAGCCCCACAGGAGGGGTGGGCCTGAGAGCAGTGACCAGGGTTGGGCCTGCCTGGAGGCAAGTGCATCATGATGAATTCATATAAATAAATGTGTGGACAGACTGTGATCTTCTATCTGCTGGCTTTCTCCTCAAATGTCCACAATACCCAGGGCCAGTGCAGGTCAAAAGCAGGAGGTAGGCATTCTACTGGGGTCTCCCCCACGGGTGGCAGGCACTCATATACTTGAGCCATCGCCAGCTGCTTCCTGAGGTGCACAATAAGAGGAAGCTGGATCAGAAGCAGAGTAGCCAGAACTCAAACCAGTACTCTGATATGGTATGCAGGTGCCCTGAGCGGTGTCTTAACTGCTGTGCTAAACATCTGCCCCTTCGTATGCCATTTATAAAGAAAGTTTACTGACATATACTAATTGTATGTCCTGTGGCCTACAGGTTGATTAAGTGCAGATTTATACCCCAGGCCAGGCAGCTATTGAGTTCAGGTTGTCTCCAGGAGGGGGTGCCAATCTCCTGGGCAAGAGAACCCCCTCTGGTTGCAAGAGATTCTCTAAAGAGGGCCCTGCTGTGAATCGTGAGCAGCTGTCATGCCCAGCAGTGTCTGGGAAGGGGACCCCTGCCTGCTAAGACAGATCTGAGCAAGAAACTTCCAAAAATATGCCCGGTGAGCTCAATCACTCCGTTGTCACCGTGTGTTTTTTCCACTCATCTGCTTCAATCCCACTCTGTGTCACACTCTTGGATCACTGTCCCCATCTTCTGGGCTACTGATTCTGCTTTTGCTGGGCGCTGTCATTTCCAAATTGATCCCAGTCCTCTCCAGCTTCTAACACCATTGCCTGGCTCCAAGGACCACCTCCCTGAACAGCAGCACTTATTGCAAGGTGCTAATCACTCCTGTCGCGGATTCTGCAGCTTTCAGGGTGACAAGCTTTGTTCAGAATCAGCTCTTGGGAGAGAGTTTCTTGCATTGCCATGATTTTGTTTGTAAAGGAGCACCCCAATGCAGAGTGAAATGGACCTCCATGCTTCTAAGAACTGATAGTAGAGCAACTCTTTCATCCGATGCTCATCATATTACCCAAACACTGCTTACACTTCCCCCAGAGTGAGGCTCTGCTATTGAACTCTACCGTCTTCCCAACTCTCTGCTTCTTGTAGGGCGGGACCCTCTTCCTTCGTCTCTCAACCTCTCTTGGAAAGGTACTATTGCTTTGTCTGTGTCACCCATGTTCTCAGGCGCCCACACATATCCAAACTCCACTAGTGGCACCCCTATGACCACTGGCCCACACATGGAAAGCTCGTATGAAAGCTAAATGATCTGGCGAGTTGAACCAGGAATTAATTCAATAGGCAGTGACTATTAGGGGGAAAACACTGTGTTCGGGTCTCTGCAGAATCCCATGACACATACTTCTTCCCGGTGATGTGTAGCTGTCTCATCTTTCCATGCAAGTGAAAACAGCCAGTGAGCTGCAGGTGGAAGGGTTTATGGAGGGAGGCGCCTAATTGCCGGTGTCATCTCTGGGTTGAGGGTGTTGACTGCATGTGTGGATGCTATTGTGTTCTATGCACCTGCTACAGCAAGAACAGAGGAGGCCCTGTGGGCAGGTAGTGGGACCCACAGCGCCAAACACCCTGTGGCGCACAGAGGACTGTGTTTCTGGAGTTTCCCAGGCCCCCAGCGGATGTTGCATAAATGAAAAAAATAAGAAATAACCTTTTCTTTATAGTTAAGTCGTTGAGTTTCAGATATTGTTCATATGAGGGTCTTCCAAAAGCTCATGGAAAATGCATATTATAATTATGTCGCCTGAATTTCATTTTTTGCACAAAAATAAACATGTTTTACTTCCGCTTTCTGTATGCTTTGTGAAGTCTCCTCTTACAATTTCAACTGTACTTACCTATCCTCACTAATAAAAACAACTTCCTGGGGCTGGCGTTGTGGTGAGGAGAGCTAAGCTGTCACCTGCTATACCACCTGCTGGCATCCCGTATCGGAGCATCCGGTTTGAGTCCGGCTGCTCCACTTCCGATCCAGCTCCCATCTAATGTGTCTGAGAAAACAGTGGAGGATGGCCCAGGTGCTTGGGCCCCTGCCACCCACGTGGGAGACCCAGATGGAACTCTGGGCTTCTGGCTTCAGCCTGGCCCAGCCCTGGCCGTTGAGGCCATTTGGGAAATGAAAAAATAGATGATCTCTCTCTCTCTCTCTTTTATTCTTTCTTTTTGACTTTCAAACAAATCAATCAGTCTTTCCAAAAAAAAGGACTTTTTTATAAAAAAAGTGTAATCTCCCTAATGAAGAGTTTCTGCAAAGACATCAAATTAGGACATTTCACCCTAAAATTTTTGTTTCAACCCCTTTAACATTTGGCCCATGCCCATTGTTCTTCTGTCTCTGGCATGTTAAGCAATTTCTGTGTTGGAATATAATGGTTTGGCCCCAAACTACTGAGCTATTGCAGTAATTATAAGCCACAGTTGGTTAATCCATCACAGTTGTTAATGTAAGTGAAATATTTGATGCAACTTAAGAATTCAGTGATCAAATTTGTTGCATGGCCTTGGAAAGCCAAACCTCTCCAACCCCATGCATCTTTTCTCCTGCTTGCTTGGATGAAGTTGCTCAGAAGCATCTTTTCTTTTCTTTTCTTTTTTTTTTTTTTTTTTTTTACAGGCAGAGTTAGACAGTGAGAGAGAGAGAGAGACAGAGAGAAAGGTCTTCCTTTCCGTTAGTTCACCCCCCTAATGGCTGCTACAGCCAGCGCACCGCGCTGATCTAAAGGCAGGAGCCAGGTGCTTCTCCTGGTCTCCCATGGGGTGCAGGGCCCAAGCACTTGGGCCATCCTCCACTGCACTCCCGGGCCACAGCAGAGAGCTGTACTGGAAGAGGGGCAACCGGGACAGAATCCGGCGTCCCAACCGGGACTAGAACCCGGGGTGCCAGTGCTGCAGGTGGAGGATTAGCCTAGTGAGCCATGGCGCCGGCCAGAAGCATGTTTTCAATGGGTTTTCATTTGGGGAAATCTGATAACTGATGCTAGGAGTTATACAAATAGGTAGTAAAGTACATTTCCTCATATCCCCCCCCCCAAATAAACTTTAAAAAAATACCTTTGTACTGTGTACTTGGTGAACAGTACTGTACCAAAAAAGAAAGATAGGATTGGACATAGTCACAGAACATAAAACTTTGCTTTAGTATCTCTTTACTGCTAAGATAATATAAACAATTCTGAATGGATAATACTGTGTTATGTGTCATTTAATATTTATCTGCACACACCTCTTAGAAAAACAACATAATATTCATTATTATACTTTCTTTGTTCAAATCTGATTGCTAAAATCTGCTTCTGTCTTATGTCAGAAAAAAAAATCGCCTATTCCTGTTTGTCACGTAAGAAAATTTAAGTCCTGGACTGTGTATGATCATTTGTCGATCAAACAGGGGCTGAGAAAATGAAAGATACTCCAGAGTCAAGCAGAGCTTGGATTTATGACGTGGGCCCATGGCACCAATGCTGAATCTTTCTTCCCTGTAGGCACTTTACGACGTCATTTGGCAAACCGACTTTTCTGTTATAGAAAGAGAAGCTGCAGCAAGACATCGCATCGTGGTGGTGAACAAATCTATGTGCTTACTATTGCTATTTAGATCTCCTGACAAATGCCTTTGAATGAAAAACTCACACAATAAGGCATCCGTTTGGACGACAGGATTTTGGTGATGTAAAGCAAAAATACACCCAACAACAAGAAATTGACATTGCCTGAACATGAACTGTGACAAGCCTCCTGCTCTCCGGTTTTCTTCATTGAATTCTCAAGGTCATCCTTTAAGTTAGGGACTCTGATCAGTCCCCTTGCACAAGGCAGACAGCACAGAGAAGCCAAGTAAATTATTCGAGGTCATGCGTTCAGTCATTCATTGTACAAATATTTGTCTGGCGCTTGGGTTACAGAAATGAGTAAAACCTGGGCCCAGTCTCTGAGAAACTTAGTGGGAGAGGCAGACAAGACAGACATGTAAATAGCAACTCAGTATGCCATGAGAAAACCTTCATACTCGAAACAGGAACCATGATTTGACACAGAGAAAATAACATTTGCGCTTGGAGGAAGATTTTTATCAGAAGAAAGGGGAAGGTCTTTCCAGACATGAGAACCTGCTTGTCTAGGGGTGGAGAGGCATGAAGGGGCACGGAGGGTTGGGGACGTCTGGGAGTTTGTGCAGGAGGCGCTCGACTGACTCGGCTGAGATCACCCAACTCATCTTTGATTTAAACACTTTTACCACTTCCTTCCTTCCTTCGCTCATTACCTTTCTTCTTTCCTCCTTATGTACTTACTATCCCCCACCCCAAAAAAAATTTTGACAGTGTGTGTATCCTTAAGAAAAGCATAAAATAGGATTATGGAGATGAACTTCCGTGTGCAAATATGGCAGAACAGGTTCAGGAAATTGGAGAGGTGAGAAGAGAGGGACCATGAATTAGGCTAAAAATATTTTGTAAATGTAATATCAAACCAAGTCCTGAAGTTCCTAGAGGAGGTAGGGGCACAAAGACAGGCTACTTTGAATTCCATACTTCATGTAAAATTCTTGCAAACATTTTTTTATGTTTTATTTATTTTTTTGACAGGCAGAGTTAGACAGTGAGAGAGAGGGAGACAGAGAGAAAGGTCTTCCTTCCGTTGGTTCACCCCCCCTATTGGCTGCTACGCAGCACTGTACCAATTCGAAGCCAGGAGCCAGGTGCTTCCTCCTGGTCTCCCATGGGGTGCAGGGCCCAAGCACTTGGGCCATCCTCCACTGCTCTCCCGGGCCACAGCAGAGAGCTGGACTGGAAGAGGAACAACTGGGACAGAATCCCGTGCCCCAACCGGGACTAGAACCTGGGGTACCGGCACCGCAGGCAGAGGATTAGACTATTGAGCCACGGCGCCGGCCGCTCATGTAAAATTCTAACCTCTGAATGTCAGGGCCACTCAGGAAGTGGGAAAATCCCCAAGGTTATCAAAGGCCCTTGAAATAGAGCCCAGCACTTGGGAAAACCCCTCATGAAAAGCAACTTTACTGTAGAAAAACCAGGGCTTCCTGAGCTGACGCTTAAAGATTCTAGTGCAACATCTTAGATCGAGAACCTAACGACTGAGTTCCGAAGGCAGTGTGCCAAAATACAATTTCTGTGTAAGAGAGCCTGTGAAAGAAAATGGTGAGATTATCCAGAACATACTGAGTAACTCAGGCAGGCAAGCAGTGTATTTATCATGCACAAGGAAAGTAGAAAGCATGAGTCATGAGATAATGGTTTCTACCAAAGAGTAGCAAAACATGGTGAAACAAACAATCATTTTTTCTAGGCTTTTCTAACAAGAGAAGAACCTGGCAGAAAAGTAAGGGGGCCACAACATGAAAGAGAACTCTGTATAGCAGAACAAGTTAAGGCCTGCAGGAGCTGTGCAAGTATGTGCTTGCTTGACTTGTTTATCATTCAAGAACAAAGACATTTAAGGAAACACGTTTGGCAAAATGGTGTGTGATGGCAAAGGCCAATGAAAATGGTATTTTATGCATGGACACATTTTAGTAAAACTTTGTATGAGTTAAGGAGACAGTTGTAAATACAGATATAGCCAAGTGTGCCGAGTACATGTGTCTCATATGCATCAAATACATACAGAATGTAGAATTTATACAGACATCCAAATTCATACAGTTTCAGAGAATATAATGGAAATGATGAAAAGAGAGGAAGTGAACAGGAAGACAGGAAATATGTGGGAGACCTCTCTGCATGCCCCCGCCCACCCCGCCAACCCCCCTACAATGGCTACTTTCTCTTTCCAAAGCTGGCTGCAGTGTTTCCCATGCTGTGTTTTTGATTCTCCTCCCCTGAGAGATGTGTCAAAGTTTCTTCCCTTTCATCAGGATTGACCTGTGCCTGTGATGGAAAAAATGACATGTGATTTCTGAGAGCAGATCGAAAATCGGGAGTGGTTTCCATGTGGCTCCCTTTGGATTCTCTATTGTGGGGGCTCTGAGCTGCCACAGTGGCTTGAGGTCACCAAGCTGGGGGAAGCTCAGGTCACTTGTAGTTTTTCCCATCATCGGCTGAGATTCCTGCTCAGGGCTAGCACCAACTCTCAGACGTGGGCATGGAGATGCTTCCAGAGGCCTCCCACGCCCAGCCTTCAAGTCCTTCAGAAGTCTTGGGCTAGCGACAATTGTCCCCATTGTTTGCTTTCTGAATCACTGACTCACAAAGTCCATGACTGTAATAAAATAGTTTTTTTTTTTTTTTTTGACCAAGATGTAAGGTAACTTTGTTGTGTGTAAATAAAGGAGTTGAACATTTCTGTTGCCCAAAGTGTTGAGGTTGCACATGCTCGGGTTTCTTGTCCTTGTCAAGCTACACCTGGGAGTGATGCTGTTCCATCACAGGGTCTGAGCCGCTTACCCTTCCCTAATCACTGCCAAGCTCCCACCAGCAATGTACAAGAGCACTACAGAGAGTACGTAGAAAATGGGGTTAAACAACAAATTTATTTTGGTGCCAAAAATACTGAAATCCATGCAGAGTCTTTTTATAATATTCATTTTTCAGGAACTTTTTGGAGTATCCTCACTTAACACTGATCATAATAAGAAAGTTTATCAGCCTAACAAATATGAGGAAATATCTCAATATCATTGTAATTAGCACATCAGTGTTTCATGGATCAGTAGAGCAAAATCTAGATGTCCTTGGGGGGACAGGTAGACAATATGTTGCTTATTTATACAAGGGCAAATTATGCAGCATTTAAGATGAGTGAACTCCATCTCTACATGATAATAGGATGAATCTGATAAACTTAAGGTGGCAAAAAAATTCTATAAATTGTCAGAGAAGACATAGTATGGCAACACATGTGTACCTTTATAATTATGAACAACTGTTCTATTATTTTTTTAAAGATTTATTTTATTTATTTGAAAGATAGAGTTATAGAGAGAGGTAGTGAGAGAGAGAGGTCTTCCATCTGCTGGTTCACTCCCCCGATGGCCGCAATGGCCAGAGCGGCACCGATCCGAAGCCAGGAATCAGGAGCTTCTTCTGGGTCTCCCAAGTGGGTGCAGGGACCCAAGGACTTGGGCCATCTTCTACTGTTTTCCCAGGCCATAGCAGAGAACTGTATTGGAGGAGCAGCCGGGACTCGAACTGGTGCCCATATGGGATGCTGGCACCTCAGACCAGGGCTTTAACCCCTTGCACACAGCGTTGGCCCCAACTGTTCTATTGTTGCGTAATTGTTCAGAAACTCTGTAGACTGTCTATCAGGTTCAGGCACTGGGCACACAATACTGAGAAGAAAACGTAAACATTATCCATCTTGGCCTCCCAGGGTTTGCGTGGTTGGCCAACACCAAGTGTGTATGTGTGGAATCAAAGAACAAACATGTATAGTCATGACCCCAGCTCCGAGAGAGAGAGAGAGAGAGAGAGAGAGAGAAAGGCAAGAAGGGACGGCTGACAAGTTCAAGCAGAGGTTTATATATATGTATTATTCAAAACAAATACAGCAAAATGTAAACAACCATAAAGTTTTGGTAGCAATTATATATTATCTTCTATGCTTTTCAGCTTGAAATGTTCATGGATATAACATAGAAAACTTCATTGATGGAGACACTTAAACACAGATGTGTCAGCTAATAGAAAAATGCCTATCTTACCATTCATGTGTAAAAACAGGCTCACTAGGCTAATCCTCCGCCTTTGGCGCTGGTACCCCGGGGTTCTAGTCCTGCTTGGGGCGCCAGATTCTGTCCTGGTTGCTTCTCTTCCAGTCCAGCTCTCTGCTGTGGCCTGGGAAGGCAGGGCTTGGGCACTGCACCCACATGGGAGACCAGGAAGAAGCACCTGGCTTCTGGCTTTGGATTGGTACAGCACCCCGGCCATAGCGGCCATTTCCGTTGAACCAACGGAAGGAAGACCTTTCTCTCTGTCTCTCTCACTGTCTAGCTCTGCCTATCAAAAAAAGGAAAAAAAAAATTTAAAGCAGATCAGAACAAGTTAAGTCTTCAACCAAAAGGAGAAAGTAGGGTATATTGCAAAGGGGTGATAGAATCTTTGGATCCAGAAATGAAAATTCTATTTTTGCTACTTCCTACTATCAGTTTGTGACAAGTTTGACCTTCTAGAAACTCAGTCTGCTAATAGGAAGATATTTGTGCTAAAACTTCCAGATGGGCACTTGGCACAGCAGCTTAAACTGCTGTTTGGTTTGCCTGGGATTGAGTCCAGCCTCTGCTTCTTATTCAGCTTCCTGCTAATGCATCCAGCAGGCAGCAGACCATGGCCCAAGTACCTGGATTCCTGCCACCTGTGTGGGAGACCTGGGTGGAGTTCTTTGCCCCTGGCCTTGATCTGGCCAAGCCCTGAGTATTGGAGACAAGAGGAATTAATCAGTAGGTGGAAGGTCTTTCTGTCTCTCCCTCATTCTGTGTCACTCTGCCTTTCAAATAAATAAATATAAATACCAAAAAATTAGAAATAAGTAAAAAATTATCTCTGTGGGTCTTTGTCTGTATCAGAGATAAAGCAAGCAAATATGAGGGTAATACAAAATGTTATGGAAAAATGAATTAAAAGATAAGGCTTTTTTGGTGCAAAATTTTTTTAAAACCCATGCATAGTTTTTTTTAAATTTATTATTTAAGGAATACAAATTTCATAAGTACAACTTTAGGAATATAGTGATTCTTCCCACCATACCCACTTCCCCACCCACACTCCCAGGCTTCCTCCTCCTTCCTTTCCTGTTGCCAGTTCCATTCTCCATTAAGATTCATTTTCAACTAACTTTGTACACCAACTCCATAACTTTGTAACTTTGTACACCAACTCCATACTAAGTAAAGATTTCAACAATTTGCACACACACATATACACACACACAAAGCTGTTTGAGAACAAGTTTTACAGTTAACTTTCATAATACAACTCATTGAGGACAGAGGTCCTGCGTGGGGAGTAAGTGCACAGTGACTCCTGTTGTTAAAAATTAACACTCTTATGTATGATGTCAGTGACCACCCAAGGCTCTTGACATGAGCTACCTAGGCTATGGAAATCTTTTGAGTCCACAAACTCCATCAGTATTTGGACAAAGCCATAAGCAAATTAGAAGCTCTCTCCTCCCTTTAGAGAAAAGTACAAACTTCTTTGATGGCCACTTTTTTCTGCTTTTGTCTCACTCACAGAGATCCTTCATGTAGAACATTTTTTGCCACAATGTCTAGGCTTTCCATGCCTGAAATGGCCTCATGGGCTTTGCGGCCAGACCAAGAAGCCTTAAGGGCTGATTCTGAGGTCAGAGTGTTATTTAAAGCAATTGTCATTCTATGAGTCTGCTGTGTGGACGTGCATAGTTTTTAAATAACACATTTTCTGTGAACTGTTGAAGACCCCTGGTATCTTGTCGCTCCCCCTCTTCATGGAGGAACGACACTAAGCCCTGCCTAGGCTTCATATCCGAGTCACGGCACCATTATGTCGCTCCCCCTCTTCGTGGAGGAACGACACAGGACCCTGCGCTGTTCTTTCGTCTGCTCGGCCCTCCCCGGGTTTGCTGCTGGTTCTTCCCGGGTTGGCTACTGACCCTTCCACCTCCGTGGAAGGGCGGTTCCCCCTGGCCACTTTCCCCACTTCTGCAGGGGAGCAGCACACCGCCGGCTGGCTCTCTTGGGGGCTGCACAGGTGTTCCTTCAGATAGATGTTCCCCTTAGATGTTCCTGGTGCATGCCGTCTCTCTCCTCTTTTATAGTCCTCCTCCGCCAATCCCAACTCAGCTCCCCACACGCCGAGTACGCTGCTCTCCTCCAATCAGGAGCAGGATCAGCTCCTGGAGGTCATCACTCAAGTTGGCAAGAGGCAGCTGCGTAGAAGCTGTTTTCTGCTCTCCCAGCACCATATTGTGGGAGAGCAGATGCATAGAATAAGTCTTAATTCCAGTAACTTAGTCCAGTCCGGGTTGCTCCCAGTTGCTCCCCACAGTATCTGACATTTTGAATGCCAGTACCCAGTAAACTTGATTCTAAGTGCTTTGTATAAATTAACTGTGAGTCTAAACTGTGCGCTTGTGACAGCAAACTCAGGGAGCTCTGTGGAAAACTGAAGAGGTCAAGGGAAAAATCTCATGATGCTCAACTTCTGTTGGACGCCACTGGAACTATGATGCTCAACTTCTGTTGGATGCCACTGGAACTTCTAGCTCAAGCTGCCTCACAGTTCCAACCTTAGATCACATAATATACCCTGTGACTCTGTTCTGCCTTTACAGGGCTTTGTTGGTCGTGGTTACTGGGATGGAATAGCCACTATGAGAAGAAAACCAGAGTGGCCCCAATAACTGGAAAGCTGGAAGACGTGTCGAGGCCCAGCAGGTACACACACCTCATTGGTAAGCAATAGTGTTCAAGAATAACCTCAAACTGCCATTTTCTCTTTTAATTTATGTGTGTTATATTTTCCATTGTACGTTGTTAGGACATACATAGTTAAGTTGTTTGGGCGTGTTTAATAGAGAACTATTAGGTGTTTGTTTTCTCCTAGGGCCACAGTGAAAAGAATCACTGAGACACAGTGAACAAAGAGGTTTTGGGCTCCCTCCATCAAAGGAAGTAAGTCCTATTTTTATTGCTACCTTACAAAATGGAAGCAGAGAAGTTCATTATCTTGCCCACATGGCCAACAGGAGTATTATGAAAGGGCAGGTATTTGGTGTAAAAGTTAAACACCACTCCAGACATTAGCATCCCATATCAGAGTGTCTGACTTCCAAGTCTTGGCTCGGCTTCTGATTCCAGCTTCCTGCTAATAAACACCCTAGGAGGTAGCAGATGATGGTTTAAGTAGTTGGGTCCCTGCCACCCACGTGGGAGACCCAGATGGAGTTCCTGGCTGCTGACTGAGCTCAGGATGGCCCAGTGTCAGCTGATGCAGGTGTGTGGGGGAGTGAACCAACAGAAGGGATTTCTCCATCTCTGTATCTCTCCCTCTCTGCCTTTTAAGCAAATAAACAAATAAAAAACTTACAAAAGAATTATGCAAGATATGGACGTGGTTGGCCTGGCACCAAAGCCTATACCCTAAACCCATATTTCTACTTGTACATCTGTAAAAATAGTATGATAGTGCCAAAATATGCCAAAGAGAAATGGCCCGAGGAGAAATATAATTTCAATCAGAATAAGAGAAGTATATGCTTTCCAACCAGAAGTGGAAGAAATGTTCTAAACCAATGTGCAAGGACCAGTCAAAAGGCCAGGTGAGTCTGAGAGACAGGTGAGTATTTGAGAGATACCTGGTCTCGGGCAGAGAAGGTCCTAGTTTCTCCCTGTCCCCATTTCTCTTATGCTGGTGTTATAACTGAAGAAGTTGTATCCAGGAGTGGGTCCCCAAAGCAGGATATGCAGGTTCTCATAATGCCACAAGAAAACACAGAAAAGTCAGCACCTGAGCTTGAACAGCAAAGGCAAACAATCAGCTGTTTATGAAGAGCAGGTGTCTCTGTGTGATAAGAATCAATTGACCTAAAGTCAGGTGGTTTTTCACTGAACTCGGGGGACTTACACTGTTTATTTTTGTTTGTGAATTAAGGAGTACAGCCTCTTTCATTTATAAATTATTTGAGAAAAAGAAATAGGAGAGAGAGAGAGAGAGACAGAGAGAGAAAGAGAGCTTCCATCTGCTCGCTCAGTCCCCAAATACACACAATAGCCTGGGCTGGGCCAGGCCAAACCTGGGCACTGATAATGCAATCTAGGTCCCCCAAGTAGAAAGGCAAAATCACATTAGTTCCTTGAGCCATCACGTCTGCCTCCCAGAGGCAGCATTAGCAGGAAGCTGGAGTCTTGAGCTGGAGCTGGGTATCAGCCTAGGACTCTGATGTGAGATGTGACATGTTAACTGGGGTCTTAACTGACAGCCCTAGTGCCTGCTCTTGTCATGCTTCTTCTAAGAACTTAGTTGAGCAACTGCTCCTATCGGACAGTCAAGTAAATGCCCATTAAAAGGTTCTACTTTGAGCTTTCTGGGTCCACAATCTTCTTGCCTTTCTGCTCCATAGCAGATGAAGTAATACTCCATTCTTCTCGTCTGGCTTCCCCACCAGGCAGGAGATCCTCAAAGGCATAGACTGTGTCTTTTGCCTAAGTCAGCATCTCCAGCATCAGTTAAGAACAGTGCCCCAGATATTGTAGGTGCTTAGAAGATGTTTGCCAAGTGAGATTATAATAAATGTATGCTGACAGAAAGCTATAGCTGAGCTATGATGTCATTTATTTAATTAAACTTGGCTCCACTGTGTCCAATCCGAACCATTTCATTTGGACTTTATATAAGCAGAGAATAAATGTATGTTATGTCAAGCCACTGAGATTAGGGGGTTTGGTTGTCATAAAGGTTTCTATTACCCTAAGCAATGTGTCTGGTCACTAGCCTACAGTAACCTTCTGTTTTCTGCAGACTGAAACTTACCAAGAGGCAGACGTCCCATGTAGCTGTTCTGCAGGTTCCCCTCTGCTCCAGCCCCAGTGTGAGATACACTTGCTTATCTTGAGGTTCTGAGAACTCAACCTCACCATCCCCACCTCTCTACCTTTACTTATAATATTCATGATGCCTGGAATGTTCAGTTTCATTCTTCCTTTTACCTATCCAAATCCTGCCCTTTCTTCATTTTCCCTCTTAGGGTCAACCCACGGTGTGACACCCTTTCTAATAGATTCAGACTCTGCTGATGCGTTTTCTGTGAATGTTATTGAATGAAAACTCTGGGCTGCACCAGTTGGCTCATGACTAGCCAGTCTTGCTGTACCCTTGATTGTGTGTGTAGACTCCCCTGCCGTATTCCAAGCTCTCTGAGTAGAGGAATTAGTCACTACAGTATCACCAGGCCTAACAGCTCCCAAAAATGATAGTCATTCAAAATTTCATTATTCGTTGATAATAGCCTTGAATATTGCTTAATGAAGACTTAACCAAGCCCACAAGTCTGATCCAATCGTAGAAGCATATCATGAGGTCTCAAGCACAAGCAGAAGTTGGCAATGCTGAAGAGGAAGGGGACATAATTTTATCAGACATCAAATGTGTTAACTGCCCAGCAAACCAGAGGAAGGAAAGCAATTTGGTGGGGTGGAAGTTCAGTCATAATTCAGGGTCAAATGCAGACAGGTCACCAGTTATAAGGAAATAGAAGAGTTAGAAGACCAGACCAAAAGGAATTGAAGGTTAGGTTGACTTGAGTTGAGTGGTTCGTGTTCCCTTGATACCCAACCTTTAATTTCAAGCATCAGAGAATTCTATGGTAGTGGCTCTTTATGGGGAAGATCTTTCCATATGTAGGCTGTGGATGCAAGCCTGGCGTCAATGTCACTATCAGCAGGGATGCCGATGAAAGCGAATAATCCCCAGATTATGAGATGTGTGTAGGTGTGGGATGGTGGCAGTGTGGTGATCACACTGAGTGGAGTCCACATGTCTCAGCATCCCAGAAGATATGAACTTATTTGCTGATAACAGGAGGTACAAGAAGGCAATGCCAGGTATTGCAGGAAACTTATTGGCTGTCTTCTATTGGTCACCAAGGAACAGTTTGGGCTGAAGGTGTTTTTCTATATCAAGGGAGGAGAATTAGAGAACCGGCCTTTCTTCCCCCCCAACAGAGTACAGCTAGAGTGGTCTTGAAAGACTCAGCAGTAGCGTGCCTCGGAAAAGTGTGAAAGCACTGTTTCTTGTCTGGTGTTATTGGACATGACATTTTCATTACTCTTGGAGAGGAAATAAAATAGATCACTGGATGAGCAGCAGAGTATGGAAAATAGATGAAACCAGATATTGAATGGCAAATCCGTTCAGCCACCTCCTTTTTCAGCTTCTCTTTTCCGGTTCTGTCCCCTCATGGGCTGGGGGAAGTGCTCCCTGGTCAGCAATTGTCTCCATCATAGGCTTTCTTCCCCTCCCCCTCCCTCTGCAAGGTAACACGTGTTCATCTTCATGGTGGACTATGCACGCTTTTTCCAGGGTGGAAATGGGCCCATGTGCTATGGGGGAGCAGAATTGTTGGCTTTATTCTTGGGAAAATCTTCTTTCTTACGGATTGTTTCAGGACTCAGTATAGCATCTGATACTGAACATGGCCAACAACAGCAGTAGTTGTATACGACCAGTCAAGAGGAAGGAATGTCAAGAAAGCAATGTGGCCATCTCTCTGCCTTCAGGTGCACTCAGCTCACACTGCAAAATGGAAATGGAAATTTTCTTTGCATTTTGAAGATAGTTTTCCACACATGCTGTTTTCACTCATTCTGTTCTCAAGGGACAAATTTACTTGTTCACTCTTCTTTGAATAAAAGTCAAGTCATCTCAGGACAAGTGTTGTGGCATAGTGGCTTCAGTCACAGCGTATGATGGCTGCATCCCTTTTGGAGTATCAGTTCAAGTCCTGGCTCCTCTGCTTACCACCCAACTTTCTGTCAATGTGCTTTGGAAGGCCAGAGATGATGGTCCAAGTACATGGGTTCCTGTCCCCAACGTGGGAGACCTGGATAGAATTTCTGGCTCCTGCCTTTGGCCTGGCCAAACCCCAGATGCTACGGGCATTTAGGGAATGAACTAGAGGATGAAGATTTTTCTCTGTCTCTCCCTTTCTCTCTGTCACTCTTCATTAACAAAAAATAACAAACAAATAAATAATTTTCAGCAAAACCCAAGGCATCTGGGTGGATGTCAGTTTTTCAGAAGAGGGAAAATGGAAGATGTGCCAATGAGGACGGTGGCCAGGGAGGGAATGACAGAGTTTTCCCCACCCTGCTGATTTCCTGGCCAGGAAGCCTGCCCGTAGAGGGATGCAAGTCATAAAACAGTAGGGTTGGGTCTGGGGCTATGGTGTAGCCATGTAGCTATGGTAAAGCTGCCTCCTGCAGAGCTGGCATCCCATATGGGTGCTGGTTCAAGTCCCGGCTGCTCCTCCTCTGATCCAGCTCTCTGCTATGGCCTGGGAAAGCAGTAGAGGATGGCTCAGCTCTTTGGGCCACTGAGCCCATGTGGGATACCCAGAGGAATCTCTTGGGTCCTGGCTTCAGATCAACGCAGCTCTGGCCATTGCAGCCAATTGGAGAGTGAGCCATCCAATGGAAGACCTCCCCCCTGCCCCCCGCCTCTCCTCTCTCTGTGTGTAACTCTGACTTTCAAATAAATAAACAAATCTTAAAAAAGAAAACAGTAGGGACTGAGATGAACATAGAATATAGATCCCCCAAAGGGACTTCATTTTAAAAATTGGCATTTTTTAAAAGATTTATTTGTTTGAAAGGCAGAGTTACACAGAGAGAGAAGGAGAGGCAGAGAGGCAGAGAGACAGAGAGAGAGAGAGAGAGAGGTCTTCCATCCGTTGGCTCACTCCCCAACTGGCCGCAACGGCTGGAACTGCACCAATCTGAAGCCAGGAGCCAGGAGCTTCTTACAGGTCTCCCATGTGGCTGCAGGGGTCCATGGACTTGGGCCATCCTCTACTGCTTTCCCAGGCTATAGCAGAGAGAAGGATCAGAAGTGGAGCAGTTGGGACTCGAACCGGTGCCCATATGGAATGCTGACACTGCAGACAGCGGCTTTACCCGCTATGCCACAGTGCTGACCCCAACAATCAGCATTTTTAAAGTCTTCAGAGGAGCGTAGATCATTGAAAACAAAGAAACAGCTCTTGGGGACTTTCTACCTAAGACAGGGGCCCTCACATACATGCACACTGGCATCTTCAAACACCTTCCGTGCGATTGATACTAATGGTTTTTGCTTTTACTTTCCAACTACCTCTGCATGGTTCCAGTTCTTTTACAATTTTTACAATTTTATTTCATGGTTTTAAATGTGTTATTTAAAAAAATGAGTCTTTCCCAGTTTAGGCACTATTTCAAGTGCCTTAGAGAAATTTTTAAGTACCCAGCATGGGCCTAGCCTAAGAGAATATGAGCAACATCTAGAAGAAATTGACAGTCTGGTAAATGCTTGGCTTTAAAGTAAAATAGCGGTCCAAGATATCTAGTCTAGGAAAAAGACTAAACGTCACAAAAACAAATAGAAAAAAAAATTAACAGTAAAAAGTTATTATTCCAGGTTGTGAACAAATGAGTGTTTTGGGATATAACACCAACCTGTAGATGCTGAATGGCTGCCAGAAACATTAAAACAGATGCACGCCCAGAGTTAGCAATAGAGAGGCCAACTGGATCAGCATTCCATGGAAGGTTTGTGATAGATAAGTTTGTAATAGATAAACTGCCCATGATCTTTTTCTCTCATACTCTAGCTTCTACCCAGCTCTGCCCAATTGATTTTCTTCTCTTGAGATCTTAATTATTTTGCTTTCCAATGTGCTGCCTTATCCAGTGTTAGCTGTCTGCCACCTGAAGGGTTGGGCTAAGGGAGACAGAGAAGGACGCATTCCTGTTTATTGCACTGCTTATGTAAGTATCACAGACATAAACAGAGAGTCAAGGAGAACGCCTGCTGAGATGCTGAAGTGACAAGTTTTGCCCTGGTGAGTTGTAACATGAGCTATGTCCTGTTAACCTGTGGCCCAATGTCTGATACGCTGTTGTTGCTGCTGTTCCATCACAGCTGATCTCATGCCCAGATTCCTGCATGAATGTGTGAAAATCCACTAGAACCAGCCTGTTAATACAGTCAGCCCCAGGGCTGGCGCTGCAGCTCACTGGGCTAATCCTCTGCCTGCAGCACTGGTACCCTGGGTCCTAGTCCCGGTTGGGGCGCCAGTTCTGTCCCAGTTGCCCCTCTTCCAGTCCAGCTCTCTGCTGCGGCCCGGGAGTGCAGTGGAGGATGGCCCAGGTCCTTGGGCCCTGCACCCGCATGGGAGACCAAGAGGAAGCATCTGGCTCCTGGCTTCGGATGGGCGCAGCACGCCGGCCGTGGTGGCCATTTGGGGAGTGAACCAACGGAAGGAAGACTTTCTCTCTGTCTCTCTCTCTCTCACTGTCTAACTCTGCCTGTCTATATATATATATATATATATATATATATATATATAGTCAGCCCCAGAAAAGTCTTCTGAGCTTGAAGCAAAGTTTGGGGGTGGGGATTTCTGGTATCTTTAATAGACAAGAGTAATGTATCTCTCTCTCCAAATGCACTTTACATGACACAGGGAGATGTATAACCAAATGGGACTGGCATGGCAGTGGAATTCATTTACCTATCCTTTTATGTTTCTCAGTGGAGATCTTTATGTGGCAAAATGTCAGATTACGGGCTCCGTGTAATCACATTTGGAACATGATCATATTATTTCAGAGCATTTCATCATTTAGAAAACACATCTTTGCTCTAATACCTCTTGATACAAATTTAATTTGCTTTTGTGGTTAAGGGTTGCAGGAAGGATAGTAACATACCCTTTGTGCTGGCTGCACAACACTTCCAACAGAAACTAGCCAACGCACCCTTCACTGATCTCCTGAACACGGAGCAGGAAAGTCCACGTTAAGGATATAATGGTCTTTCCACGAATGCCCAGCTGGACTGGGTCTGTTTCTCTCTGAGCAGGCATGCGTGATGAAAGCAGCAAGTCACGTGGGGAGGGCTGGGAGTCGGCAGAGCAAGGAGTGTTGTGTGCAGTTGCATTACTTTGTTGCCTTGCCATCATCTCCATAGCTTTGATTTATGGCATCTTCCATTTCATGTGTCACGAGTTCCTTCTGGTCAGAAAGAATAAAGAACAAAGCAGGTCTTTGTGCACCTGCCTTCATTTCTTGTACACTTGCTTTATCCTACTCGATCCTATCGTGAAAAATGTCAGCATCTCAAGTTCTCGATTCCCTATGCTTCAATCTACCACCATTTATCATAAATAGAATACAAGCAAATGAGTCTTGGACATTTAAAAGCTGATAGAACCCATGTAAAGAGAAATTTTGTTAAAAATTTAAGGATTGTGGACTTGGTGTAAAATTCTTCAGGCTTGATTCTGTGCTGATGGTAGCACTGCATAAATACAAGGATGATCAATTGTCCAAATTAGATTGGCCTCTTCCCAACACAAACCATTGTCTCAATAATACCTAACACACTGCACACATTTGATAACTTACTAGATCAAATATTCTAAGTTCTGATAGGCATATGAAACACCAATAAGAACCAACTATTAAGCTGCTGGCATTTATATCGAAGTGAATCAGAACCAGGTGGAATGCTGGCAGGCACAAATGCTTCCTTTGAGTTGAAGGCCCCATTTGATGAGCTGTGACTGGTCTCTCTGCTGCATCTCCTGAAAGTTTTGTCTCCACTCTTGTTTTCACCTGGGTAAGAGGAGTGTACTATGATCAACATAGTGGCTTATGTCTGGAAGCTAAGAAAGGCTTTCCAGAGGCAGGTGTTGTGGTGCAGAGGGTTAGGCTACCACTTGGAATGCCTGCATCCCATGTTGAAAAGCCTGGATTTGAGTCCCACCTCCACTTCTGATCAAACTTTCTGCTGATGCACACCCTGAGAGGCGACAGGTGATGGCTGAAGTACTTGGCTCCCTGCCACCCACATGGGAGGCCTGGGTGGAGTTTCTGGATCCCGACTTTGGCTAGCCCAGTCCCAACTGTAGCAGGCATTTTGGAAATGAACTAGTGATGAATTTCTCTCTCTGGATCTGCCTTTCTAATAAAAATTAATTAATTACTTAACTTTAAAAAAGAGAAGTCTCAGCCAGCACCGCAGCTCACTGGGCTAATCCTCCGCCTGCGGTGCCAGCACCCCCGGTTCTAGTCCCAGTTGGGGCGCCGGATTCTGTCCCGGTTGCTCCTCTTCCAGGCCAGCTCTCTGCTGAGGCCCGGGAGTGCAGTGGAGGATGGCCCAAGTGCTTGGGCCCTGCACCCGCATGGGAGACCAGGAGGAAGCACCTGGCTCCTGGCTTCAGATCGGCGCAGTGTGCCGGCCGCAACACACCGGCAGTAGCGGCCATTTGGGGAGTGAACCAACAGAAGGAAGGAAGACCTTTCTCCATGTTGCTCTCTCTCTCACTGTCTAACTCTGCCTGTCAAAAAAATAAAAAATAAAAAAGAGAAGTCTCTCCAGATATAATGTGGACCTGGTAGGGTGAATAATGGCCTCTTTCACCCAAATCACCCAACTCCTCATCCCCCAAACCTGTGACTGTGTTATCCAGGTGTGACCAATCCAATCAGCCGAGTCTGAAAGCAGAGAAGCTTCCAGGCCCTGATGTGAGAGAGTTGGGTCAGATAGAAGCAACTTGAGGATTCCACACAGACGGAAGGAAGCCATCAGCCAGAGAACGTGGGGTCTTTGGAAACTGGGACACTTCAGGGATGGAGAAATGGTGAGTTGGAATTTGTTTCATAATTTGCTGATGCTAAATGGGCATGGCTAATTTAAGACGAAAACATGCAGATCCCATCCCAGGCATTTGGATTCATGCAACCTATCGTGTAGCCTTAACACCTGCTATTCCACTCCATTTAGACAACAGCTGATAAAAATAGGTAGTACAAGCCATTTTTGCCCGATTTTATTGCAGGTAGGTTACCATATTTAGCATGTCATTCAGCAGCCGTTTTTCATCCTTATCAGAATCCACTTTTATAGTATCAAGAAAAAGCAACACACACACAGGCTCACTGTTAATTGGTTTAACTATCTGGCTTCATAGTCCTTGGAAAATTCAAATTTTGAACCTCAATGCTTGAAATGAAATCAGGGATGTGTGATAAGAAATTTCAAGAGCATACCATCCAGGGCATTTATCATACATGATTCTTTGATGTGTATTTTCCATACCATACCAGGAATCTCACTGGGGCAGACAACACGGGTGCCTTATTCAGGTTAGCTCTACTAGCTAGCAAATGCCAGACACCGTTATTCAAGAAACATTTTCTTTTTGAGGAAAACGGAAACCCTGTCAGGGTAGAGAGTGGGCGCACAGGAAGGGGGACAGGGAATGATTGGAGAAACATTTATGATTCCAGATGATGTATTTATAAAGCCACATGATTTATACATGTGCAAGGGATTCTGGAAAAACCTCACTTGTTAGTTTGTGGAATGGCAATGAAGCCCCCAACCAAGCAAAAGCACATTTGGTGCAAGATGTGTGGGATTCTGCAGTCCTTGTGTCTGAGACGTCTCTGGGAGGTCATAAGTAGGGAGTAATTAGACATTCCACAGTGTGTGAAGCAACATAGTGGCCTCCAAAGACGCCCAGGCTCTGATTGACATGGCAAAATGAAACGAAATCTAAGGACCCTGAGAGGAGGAGCAGCCAGGATTCTTCAGGTGGGGGCAATCCAATCAGAGGTATCCTTTAAAGGAAGGTGTTTTCTGTCGAATCAGAAGGAAGGCAGCACGGGAAGGGCTCAACCTGCTGCTGCTGCTGCTGGCTTCGCAGCTGGCAAAAGGCAGCTTTATGTATTGGAGTGAAATTGACAGTTTGAGATTCCATGACTGTTTACAGCTCTTGCCTCTACTGTTCAAGAACAGTGTTTTATTTTCACACTTTTTGAACTTTTTTAAAAAGATTTATTTATTTATTTGAGAGTCAGAGTTACACACAGAGAAGAGGCAGAGAGAGAGAGAGAAGTCTTCCATCTGATGGTTCATTCTCCAATTGGCCACAACAGCCGTAGCTGTGCCGATCTGAAGCCAGAAGCTAGGAGCTTCTTCCAGGTCTCCCACATGGGTGCAGGGGCTCAAGGACTTGGGCCATCTTCTACTGCTTTCCCAGGCCATAACAGAGAGCTGGATTGGAAGAGGAGCAGCTGGGTCTCGAACTTGTGCCCATATGGGATGCTGGTGCTTCAGGCCAGGGCGTTAACCCACTGTGCCACAGCGCCAGTCCCTTGTTGAATTCTTTACTTAGTGTAGGGTTAATCTTATGAGTATAAAGTAAACTGAAAATCAATCTTTGTAAAACCTTAAGAATGGGAATAGGGGGTGTAGAAGGAAGGTGGGGCAGAGTGGGAAGTATCACCGTGTTCCTTGATCTTAAATTTGTACATCTTAAATAAAATTTGTATATCTTAAATTTGTATATCTTAAATTCCTATATCTTAAATAAAATTTAAATAAGGGCAGCCACTAGAAGAGTCTAGAGACAGCAATAGGAATGGAAAATGAATGTATCCTCCCCACCTCCAAGAGAACAACATAAACCAAAGTTAGGACACTTGCTGAGCCAGTTCCCTTGGGCCACATTCTCTGAACCAGAGCCAAGAAAGGAGAAGGTTCCCCTCTAAGCTCCCTTCCAGCCTGCGATTCACTTGCTTGGTTTTGGTCTCTGGCTGGGGTTTTCACAGATTGATCCTACCAAAACTGCTCAGTGTGGCACCCAACAGAAAACAGGAGACCCTTTGACCTCCCCCTCCCCAGTCAATCACAGGGTGAAAGCCACGCACCTCAAGAAGGAAACTCATGCTCTCTGCTCCAGCTCCCATTCTCGGCATCAGGCAATTTAGGTACCCCCCACTCCCCTGCCTCACTGGGGAGATGCCTGTGAGCTGGGGCAGCCAGGACCTGTCAGTGTTTAGAACCAGGGCTGTGAGTCGTCTGTCTCTCTCTCCCACTATCCCTGGTGGTTTTCGTTCAGTGTTACAGTGGGGTCTCTGGTGTGCAGAATTGCGAAAGGGTCCAGATTGGGCGGGGCAGGTGGAGGGGGACAGAGAGAATCCTGATAGATGTGGGGGTACACTGAGTCCAGTGTGCAGGTCTGGTATCTATTTCATGATCAGAATGGCGTTCTGGGCTTTTGGATGGAAGGTTTATTTCTTTTCATATCAAAAGAATGTGTGCTGTCAGCAGGCCTTATCACTGCTTGAGGCACCCTTGGTCACCTGACGGAGGCAATGTTGTCCCTTTTCTCCATGGCAATGCTGCCCATTTTCTCTCCTATGCTCTACTCTTGGAAGGAGTTGGTATGCCCCCACACGTGTACAGTGTGAGGAGTTCTGTTCTGCCTCCTGTACTCTGGACTGTCTACAGTTGTCGTTTGGAATTGTTCTACGTGAGGACTTTGTCTCTTCTCCATTTATTTATTCAACCATTCATAGTCGTGTGGACTGATGGGTATTTTGCTCTCCTTTGGATTGTAATCCAGTACTTCTTTGTTTTGTTCAGATTGTTCTAGCTTTGGACATTGGATATCCTTTCTATTAGTCTTTGTGTCTCTTTGACAATCCATCATCAGTGCATTTTTTTTGTCTTACACTTGTTTTTATTTTTTATTTTTTTAACTTTTATTTAATGAATATAAATTTCCAAAGTACAGCTTATGGATTACAATGGCTTCCCCCCGCCCCCATAACGTCCCTCCCACCCGCAACACTTGTTTTTAAAGATTTATTTATTATTTGAAAGTCAGAATTACAGAGAGAGGAGAGGCAGGGTGGGGGGGGGGGGAGAGGTCTTCCATCTGATGCTTCACTCCCCAATTGGCCACAACAACTGGAGCTATACTGATCCAAAGCCAGGAGCCAGGAGCTTCTTCCAGGTCTCCCACATGGGTGCAGGGGCCCAAGGACTTGGGCCATCTTCTACTGCTTTCCCAGGCCATAGCAGAGAACTGGATCAGAAGTGGAGCAGCCGGGTCTCGAACTTGCGCCCATATGGGATGCCAATGCCTCAGGCCAGGGCATTAACCCACTGTGCCACAGCGCCAGCCCTTTACACTTCTTTTTGCCATGACATGGTGTTCCAAGCTTAGCTGGTATTGTTCCTGACCCTGTCCAAGAATCACTCGCTTTTTATTTCTGGTTATCTTTTATTGGAGGCTAAGATCTGGGTGTTAGGAGTGCTTGTTGCTACTTAGGTTCCCCCTGTAAGTAGACTGGGCATCAAGCCCAGGGACTATAATGTGTGATATGGATATGTTAACTGGTGTCTTAACAGCCAGGCTAACCACCTGCTCCATGCATTGCTTGTTTTTCAAATGTCTCTCCACTTAATCTCTTTCATAAAACAACCCTTGAGGCTTTCAGTTCTTCAAATTTCATCTCATGATTAGTATTTCAGATTTATTAAGATTATAGGGCAAAAAGGAAAATGTAAGGGTCAAAAACGCAGTTATTCTCAGAAATAATCTTATGAGTAATATTTAAATAACAGTGAAAAATAAAAATCCATAAACGCTGGTTTGTGCAGATGGGTTCCTCTAACTGATTTATATCTTACTGCTCTTCACGTAAGTCTCTTCTTTCTTGTCTGTAATTTCTGGTCAGTTTTCTTCTATATTGGGTCACAAATCTGTCCTGCCTACTTTACTTCCTTCCACACTGAAAAGGTACTACTGGGGGCCAGTGGTGTGACAGTACAGGTTAAAGCCCTGGTCTGCGGTGCTGGTATCCCATATGGTCACCGGTTCAAGTCCTGGCAAAATGTACTCCTCAGGTGCCTTCACTCAACATCTGTACCAAACAGGGTTTAATCTAAATTCATTAGGAAAAAAAAGTGTAGATTTTGCTTTAAGAATAAACATCTGCAACTGCACAGAGAAGCATGTGTGAACAGTGTCTAAAGATACATGAAAAAAAATTAACCCTTTAATCCCATTACCCCTCACCTTTTCCCAAATCTTTATACCAAGGGTTCTTAAGCATTGTAATTTTACTTGCAAAAACTCCTGGAAGAAATGAATTAAAATATGTGAACTTTTTGAAGTCCCCTCATATGTGAAAAAGTTTCACCAGAAATCTATAATTGAGTATCCCTTCTGATGTTTAAGTTTGTCTGCCTTCCTACTTTTTTTCTGATAATCTCTGACAACATACCTGATTATGTGATGGCTGATGCAGTGGAAATAAGAGGAAATCCTTCAATACTTCACACTCACTATATCTTACCTGACATATAGAACAAACACTTCTTTAGTTTTTTTTTTTTTTTTAAGATTGATTTATTCACTTGCAAGGCAGAGTTAAAGGGAGGGGGAGAGAGATCTTCCATCAACTGGCTCACTCCCCAAATAACTGCAATAGCCAGTGTTGGGCCAGGCCAAAGCCAGGAGCCTGAAACTACATCTGGGCCTCCCACGTGGGTATTGCGTCTTCAGCTGCTTTCCAAGGTGCATCACCAGGGAGCTGGATTGGAAGTGGAGCGGCCAGGACTCCAACCACTGCCCACGTAGGATGCCAGCATCACAGGTGGTAGCATCACTCACTGAGCCACAACACCAGCCCCACTCCTTAGTTCCTGATCCCAGCAGGACATGAAGATGCTATACTGAGATCAAAGGTTCAGAGAGCACCAAGTGTTCTACACTTCCGGTGCGCACATTGAATAGCAACTACGGTAAGACTTTTTTTTTACCTCAAGGATTTTACAATCTGGAGGGAGAATAACAAATGTAGCTATTGCCTGAGGCAAAATATGATCTCACTGGGGCAGCTGGTTAGCACAGTGATGGAGCCACCTGCACCCTGTATCAGAGAGTACCTGAGTTTGATACCCAACTCAACTCTTGCCTGCAATTCCTGCTATGCATACCCTGGGAGGCAGTGGGTTCCTGCCAGCCACATGGGAGATCTGGACTCCATTCTCCAGTCCCAGCTTCAGTCCTGGCCATTCCAAGCATTTGGGGAGGGAAGCAGCAGATGGGAGTGTTGTCTTGTGTGTGCACTCTCTCTGCCTTACAAATTAAAAACAAAGCAAGCCAAAATCACTGTCATGAAACAAATATAAAAAGCTTGAGAAATTCTAGCAGAGAAACTGTATTTGACTAGGGGAACCAGTCTAAGCTTTAAGGAGGAGGCAGCATTTGGGTTAAATTTGAAAGCTTGGTAAGAGTTTTAACAAGAAGGACACAGTGAGCGAGGCTACAAAATTGCTAGCTTCGATAGCAATATTTAAGAAACATGAAACATGAATCCAGTGTAGATTTTTGGGAAGGTTAGGAGAGAGCCCTGAGTTAAAATTTTATCTGGATCCACAGGACTCAAACTGCACCCATACGGGATGCCAGCATTACATGCAGTGGTTTAACCTGCTATACCACAGCACAGTCCCCAATAAATTATTTTTTAAGAACAAAACCATTATGGGAATTGAGAGGTTGTTTCAATTATCTGACAAAGCCTGGATTTCAGACATGAGTGTGAGTGAGAAATGGGTGTGGGGCCAAATAAAAACCCAATGCTTAGGTCCAATATTTGAGGGTGTAATTAAGTGAACAAGTTGGAGAGGGGTCCCAGGAATCTTTATTTTCAGTGTTCCCCGGGGCAATTCTTTGCATGTAGAAATCTGTGTCAGTGTGTAAGGGCGAATGGCAAGAGCCTGGTCTTGAGTGTGGCAGAAGAAATGGCCGCCGGTGTATCAGTGAGGTCAGCCTAGCACCCTGGCTGTCAACCCTGCACCTTTTTAGGTGATTGTCTTTCAGTTCTGGGGCTCACTTAACTGAAGCATCAAAATAATAAATCACCCTTAGGCTCTCCGGTGCTCATTGGCAGAACTGCTTCTTGAGCCCCGGCTCAACCTGCACGGTTTGTGGTTTGAGCCAACACTTTGGGACTCAATTCAGAGACTTGGTCTAATCCAGGCTTCTCATCCTCCTCCTGTCTCAAAAGCCTCAAGGGGCCGCTGAAGGAGGTGGCAGGAGGAGCTGGGAGTTGAGGCTATATCCTTCAGAGGCAGGGTTATTTCCTGAGTCGTCACTGGTAGCAGGAGCGAGCTCTGAGAAGAAGCAAACAAGTGCATACATAAATGAAGCCAAAAAAATGGGTGACTTTTGGTGAATGTTTATAGGACAGTAGTTTGAATAACCTCGGGAAAACTAGCATCAGCCATGTGCAAAGTGCCAAGGTTTTTAAAGACTACGGAATGTTATTTTAGGAAGGCTCTGAGACTTTCCACCACAGGTGGAAGCAAAGATGAGACAAAACGTTAAAGCTACTTAGGCATCCGTGGAGTGTCTGCACATCCTGTTTCCAGAGAGGCGTCCTCTGCTGTGTCCTGCTAGGACTGGGCAACAGTGGAGAGAGGGTCTTTTCATTCGAGAACAGTCCTGGGGAAGACCTGTTGGGTCTCTTGAGGGCAACATCCATTTCTGCTACTGTGTTCCCTGCCTTAACCTTGGAGAAGTTGCCCACGGACAAGTAGATTTCTGAGAAGAGGGACTCAAGGACAATGTTGGTACCACAGGGTACACTTGATTCACTACTAAGAAATGTAGCTGGGAATTAACTGACTGTATGATCTTCATAAACACTCCTCCATTGAATGGAAACCATTCTGCATGCTGATACAAACCTGCTGAGGTGTGCGATGCATTCTGGAAGATAATTATTTTATGTACATCATTTAAGAATATTAAAAATGGAGCATTTTTGAAGCCATGAGAATGCCTATAGTTCAACAGCTACGGAATTAATCTCTTCTTTTCAAAAGACAAGGGGCCAACCAAAAGAACATGGTGCTGTTTTGAGCTAATATCCATCTGGTGTTTTTTCAATATGTTTGACTCTTGAGCCCTGTCCCTTGGCAGAGAACTAGATTCCATTTGACTTTGACTGACTGGTGTTTTAATTTCCAAAAGGTTATGTACAGGGTAGTGTCTAAGTGAACAGTTCAGAAGGGACTTGGGCAGGTGTTTGTTTTGTAGTTAAAGTAATACAATTCCGGCTGGCGCCGTGGCTCAATAGGCTAATCCTCCACCTTGTGGCGCCAGCACACTGGATTCTGTCGCAGTTGCCCCTCTTCCAGGCCAGCTCTCTGCTGTGGCCAGGGAGTGCAGTGGAGGATGGCCCAAGTACTTGGGCCCTGCACCCCATGGGAGACCAGGAGAAGCCATTGGAGGGTGAACCAACGGCAAAGACCTTTCTCTCTGTCTTTCTCTCTCACTGTCCACTCTGCCTGTCGAAAAAAAAAAAAAAAAGTAATACAATTCCTTCTTTCCTGAAAGCAGGATGCAAACATTAGTATTTGGTGACCTGAAGTAGATACTATTGCTTTTATTTGACTTTTGCTAGGATTATAAAAATAACAGTATTCCACTGCAGAAATATTTGCCTACTTTAATGGGATAAGTGCATTTTAGTTACACTGTAAATATCTATTTATTGGAAACAGTGAAGCCAGTGACATAAAGTAGCTATTATGTGAGGGCTGCTGAGTCATTCTCATATCATAGCAAACATAGCTCCTAATTTTAATCATAACCATGTGGGATTTTTAAAAATAATAGTACCTATTTCCATTATACTATATAGAAACATAAAACTGATGATGATCATAAGTATAATTTACGCTTAAAATCCTCATTGACTGGCATTGTCCACTCCTAGTAATTAGAAGTAATTACTTCATCTTATATGGCCATCCATAGGAAACTGGGCAGTTTTAAAACCATGCATCATACCATTTTAAGATGATTCAATTGCCACTGCAAATTCCATTTAAGAATAATTTTTGATGCAAAAACGTTTCATAATGAACTACTTTTTCCTTTGAAATGGGTTACACTGTTGATGTTATATTCTCAGACTCTTGCAAATTATAATGAAAAGTATATTCTATTTGTGAAAAGAACACATATCAATGATTTTTGAGACAACTGGATTTACCATGTTTATCATCCAAGATACAATAAACTATTGTCTGTGTTCAGTAAGTAGTTTAATCATAATAATAATGTATTTTGATTTTTTTTTTTTTTAGTAACCTTCATGTCGTTTTCCATAATGACTATATCGATTGGCATTTCCAACAAAAATGTATTAGAATTTTTCTCATTTTGACAGCCTGGCCAGCATTTGCAATTTTTTTTTTTTGTCTTCTTGGCAGCAAGACGATACCTCATTGTGGTTTTTATTTGCATTTCCCTGATGACTGGCAATATTGAACATTTTTTCATTCACTTCCTGTGCCATTTCTGAAATCTTATGCACAGGAAATGAAGTCATCATATGAAAGAGTTAACTGTACTCCCTAACATACTGCAGCACTACTTACAATAACAGAGACAAAGAATCAACCAAGGTGTGTGTCACTGGATGAACAGATAAAGAAAATGCGGTCTATATACACAAGGGAATATTACTCAGACATAAAAAAGGAATGAAATCCTGACGTTTGAAACCAAATGGGTAGAACTGGAAATCAGTATGCTGAGTGAAATAAGCCAGACACAGGAAGACAAATACCACACGTTTTCTCTTACAAGTGGATATTGAAAGATATATAGTCAAATGCAAATGTAGATGCCATAGTAGCTAGTATGTAGATACTTATGAATGCTGTCTTCACTGAATTATACACCTTGCATAATAATATAAAAATTGGGTTTTTTGACAGGCAGAGTTAGACAGAGAGAGAGACAGAGAGAAAGGTCTTCCTTCCGTTGGTTCACCCCCCCAAATGGCTGCCACGGCCAGCGTGCTGCACCGATCCGAAGCCAGGAGCCAGATGCTTTCTCCTGGTCTCCCATGTGGGTACAGGGCCCAAGCACTTGGGCCATCCTCCACTACCTTCCCAGGCGACAGCAGAGAGCTGGCCTGGAAGAGAAGCAACCTGGACAGAACCCGGTGCCCCAACCAGGACTAGAACCCGGGGTACCAGCGCCGCAGGCAGAGGATTAGCCTAATGAGCCACGGTGCCAGCCAATCGTTTTCATTATTATGTATTTAATAAGTTGTTTAGACATGTACTCAGAACCTTCTGGAATTCTGGAAGACAGATTGAGTATAACTGTGTGGTTAGGTTGAATAGTAATGTTCTAGTTCTATAACTGAACTAAGACCCCTTCCTAACCATGATAAAAACAGGCTGATGGGTAGGAGCAGGGAGACTGAACGGGAATTTAAAATTCTCTCTAAACACTGGAAAAAAGTGTGTTAGGAACTTTCTAGCTTCAGTCAAGTTGGCCTGTGTGTGTGTGTGTGTGTGTGTTGATGTTTTTGTTTGTTTGTTTGTTTGTTTTTGCAGTTTGGAAACATTCTGATCTTCATCGTGTAGACAATGCTCCAAGTAAATACCTTGATGGACTGTGAGAAAGATGAAAGGTCAATCCTGTCGAAAACAAGAAAAACTGGCTATTTCTGCTGAGTGGAACTTTCATGCTAACTTTGTGGGGCAGTACCAAAATACTGTATATGGAACTAATCCAAGTATTTGTGTCTTCAGAGAGAACAGAAAAGCCACTCGTTGTTTAAAACATGGATACAGGTTTTTAGTTTACAATGACATTTGTTTATAAGATGGCAAAATACTACTGGATGTTATGGAAGAAGATAAAAAACAGTCACTAGCACTGGAGGACACATTTATGGGACCTATTTTATGAGTATATTTCCTGGACTTTGTTCACTCATTCATTTCTTCATCATTTATTTATTTCAATACTTGATGTATCAGCCCCAGGAGGTTCATGCTTTGGCCCAGTGGAACCAGTGCCTTGCCTCCTTGTGCCCTCACGCTTCAGACCTGCTACCACTCTCCGCTTCCTTTTTTCTAATGCTCACAGCAACTGCAGGCTGTGAACAGACTGACACCAGGCTACCCTTACAACTGAGATATTTGGGACCGTTTCTCTAAATGACAAACCTTTCTCTTACAGGGAAATCCTTCCAGTTGCCCAGACAAGACTAATAACTGGCTCCCAGCAGGCTGCGCTATCAGCATCCCACACACACTCGAATGTGTCGGCACTGGGCAGGGTGCAGGGTTCAGTGGAGAGTCTCCATTAAAGTTAGACTGGGGCCAGGTTGGGAAGCAGCTCCTTTGTCAAAGGCAAGGAATTACTTGGGTTCTAGCTTACAGGGAGTAGAAATATGTTGACAGATGAACAATAGTTGAATGGAGGAGTAAGACAAACTGATGGAAATGTAGCATCCAACATCTGCCTCCCCTGAAATTTAAAGCTGGCTAAGCATTGGCCTTGAAGTCACAGAGCTGAGATTAAAGCTGCGACTGACCACTGGGATCAGCTCTTCACTCCCTCAGTAACATGGAGCAACATTCAGATGCACGCAGAGTTGTACCAGAGTTCCAAAGTCACAAACTACAAGTACAGGTGATAGATAGCAAGAAACCAGCCGCTTAGGAAAATCTCCCTCAATTTCCATCCTTGCCAACTTCCCCCAGCCTCCTTATGATCACTGAAATTGTTTTTTTTTTTTAATTTTAATTAAAATTTTAATTTAATTTTTTAATTTTAATTTAATTTGTCAAATTAAATATAGAGTTATAGACAGAGAGAAAGATCTTCCTTCCATTGGTTCAATCCCCAAGTGACCGCTAAGGTCAGTGCTGCACCAATCTGAAGCCAGGAGCCAAGAGCCTCTTCCTGGTCTCCCATGCTGGTGCAGGAGCCCAAGCACTTGGGCCATCCTCCACTGCACTCCCGGGCCACAGCAGAGAGCTGGACTGGAAGAGGAGCAACCCGGACAGAATCCGGTGCCCCAACCGGGTCTAGAACCCAGGGTACTGGCGCCGCAGGCGGAGGATTAGCCTAGTGAGCCGCTGCGCTGGCCAATTGTTATCATCTTACAATCTCTGTCCTTTTGGACTGAAAGTCATTCTTTGGAACTGACTCTCAGAGATATTCCTGAGTAATTTGGGATAAAGATCTCTGAGGCTGGAGCATTTTTAATTTTCACTAAAAACGAACTTTTCCACATAAAGCTGTCTCATCCAGTGACACTAAATATCAGCAAACACACATGCACACATTTCACTCGGCCACAGGACATCGATGGGGAGTGAAGTCAAATAATCAGAATTTACCACAGTGATAGTAGTGACTTATTTTTATGGAAACACGATGAGAACATTACTCATCTCTCCTTCTCGGAATTCGCTCAGGGCATTTGCACAGGTCCTGTGAGTCATGGTCCCAGCCTCAGCCCCGGGGCATCGCCTTTGCTCACTTGTCTCCACCTCTGCTCCCCACCCAACCTCTGCCACCACCAACACAGTGTGGACAGAGGGAGAAGGACTGTGATGAAGAGGAACTTGAGAGGTTGCCTTAATATTATCGCTTTCAAACGCATTATCTTCTCCGCAGACAGAATGCCTCCTCAAGTCAAGATAATCGTTAAGTCAGATGGAGAGATCAAAGGCTTTGTTTTTCCAGAAATTTCTTGCAATGGTCTTTATATCTCCAAGTCCCACATCAAGATTGGCTTGAGACCTGGAAATTGAAATGCTATGACAGTCAGACTATCTCATCAAAACAGATTGAGAATAATCTCTTTTCCCTTGATCTTGTCTGCTAAAGGATTTTGGTAGACGATTAAGCTTTAGGACTTGGAAAGTAACATTTAGTCTGATCCTTAGATGTGACATTAATTCCATCAGTTTTTATGAGACTATTTCTTCTGAAATTTTCATTTTAGGTATCCATTTTCACCTAATAGTTTTATGATTTTTTCATAAAAATTGGGATACTTAGGTTCTGTTTTCTTACCTTTTTTTTTCTGTGAGGAGATTTTTTAAGTTTGTGGGAAAAAAAGGAATTAAAAATTATTTTGATGCAAAGAATTTTAAACTTATGCAGTTTCTTTTTTTCATAATACAGATTTTCCATGACCTTTTTCACAGACGTCTCACGTATGTTTCTGTGTCTCACGGTGGGGGTGGGAGGTAGAAGCAAGTATAGCCAAAGCCAGAGAAAGCGACCTTTTGTTTTCCTAGCTATACTCCTCTGTCTACCACCCACCCCCAGCACCCAAGACTTCAGAAAAGGTCTTGCAGGATATAGATGGGATTTGAAATGGTCAGTTCCATAAAGCAGTCATGCCCGGGGAGGAAGTATTGCTTGTGACAGGGAGCCTGTGACAGGGAGCCAAATTTTAGGTACTGAAATGGCCATAGCCTTCCACACAATGCATGTCCTCATAGATATCAAGGTGCACCAAATGAGGATATAAACATTTCAGAGCAACTTAGGATGAGGAAGACAAGGTCTAAAATTACTTCTTGGGCTTGGGTGTGGGTGGGGTGTACAATAATGAAGAACAAAAAGAAGAGAAAAGGTTGAGAAACTCTGCTTCGAAGACCGCAGGCTCCCCGGCTGCTCTGAGACAACAGACTTCTGTTGAAAGGGTCCCTTCCCCTGTTGTGGCTGGAAACCCAAGCCAGGAAGAGGCACCTCAGCTTTCCTAAGGCCTGTGTTTCTATGTCATTTTAATACTGGTTACTGAGGTTTGATGATTTTCCTGTCTACAAGCCTTTTCTGTTGTACCCCCCCCCCCGCCCCCCAGTGGTGTCTGTCTCTTTGCTAAACTAAGAAGAATTAGGAAAGAACCCATTCTACATTATCAGATCATTAAACATCCTGTTGATTCATCCGTTTTGTAACTGAATCCTCCTTTGTCATTTGTACTACGTCATTCTTTGCCCTCAAACTTATTTTTAACTTGTTTATTTCTAAAGTACCTCTGGCTATGAATTCACAATTACCTTGGATGATTTATCTCATGGGTGACAATTTCTCTCTTTTGGATGCAAATTTCATTTTCTTTCATGGTATCTATGACATTTCCCATTTTTATTTTGAATGTGATTTGAAGAGTTTTTTTTTTTTTTTTAATTTTTAAATGTATTTGAAATGCTGAGGGACCAAGAAAGAGCCAGAAATGGAGATCTTCCATGAAGTGGTTCATTCCCTACATGTCCACAATGACTGGGGCTGTGCCAGATTGAAGCCAGGAGCCCACGTGGGTTACAGCAACCCAAGTACTTGAGTTACTGCCTGCTGCCTCCCATGGCCTGCATTGGCAGGAAGCTGAAAGCAGAAATGGAGCCAGGATTCAAACCCAGGCATTCCGATCTGTGACGTGTACAATTACTGGTTATAGCCAAGAGAAAAACACAAGCATCAAATGGGGAATGCTTACTTCTCATGTCAAATCGCTAAGTCTTTAGAAATACTTATGTACTGATACCTCTCAAATGCACTTCAACCCAGACCCCCCCCCCCCACCTCAAACTCCAGACCAGGGGTTAGCAAATGTAGCCCACAGGGCCAAATTTAACCACTCTGTTTCTGTAAATAAGGCTTTATCGGAACACAACCAGCCATGCCCAATCTTTTGCATATCGTCTGTGACTATACCTCACAAAGTGTTTGTGACGGAGGCCATCTGGCACACAAAACCTAAGGTATTTACTATCTGGCACGTATAGAAAAGGTTCGCTGTCCTCTGTTCTATTCAGGTGTAACACCCCCCCCCCCATTTTTTCCGAAATGTCCGAGGCTCATACCCAGCCCCAAATGTTCCAATTCTCTGTACTCTGAAATCGGTTCCGGCCATGGTCTTACCCACCTTCTCTGAGGACAGCTCCATCTTCCCACTTGTTCAAGCCACAAGTCGTGGAGTCATTTCTTCACTCAGTTTCTCCATCACCCTACTTTCAGTCGATCCGATCATCCTGTTGCTTTGCCTGGCCACAAGCTCAGACGTGAGTCTCTGGCTGCCAACACCTGGACCGGACCAGCACCGTCCATTAACTGGGTCACTACCATTGCCCTCTGCCAGGGTCCCCTTCCTGTCCATGTGGCTCCTGCAGTGGTTCTTGAGAGCCATACTCACATTCATGCTGATAAAGCAGAAGTCATTCCATGGCTCTTCTTCACTCCAAATGCTAATGGCATCCAGCCCCACTCCAGGGCTCACCTTCCCACTTTCCTCATCACCCGTTCTCATCCGGCCTCTTTAGCCTCCTTGCTGCTTCCCCCAAACGCTGCTTCTGCTCCCAGCCTCTGAGTTAGCTGTGCTTTTCTCCCAGAATTTCCATCCCACGTGGCCGGCTCCGCCATTTTCCCAAGTCTTTCACCAGCAAGGCCCATCCTGACCATCTTGTTTACCATTGCAAACCTCCATCCCTCCGCTGTCTCCTCCCAACCTTTAACAGAGGCAATTTCCGTAGTTATCATGTCCATTGTTTATTTTCTGCTTCCTTTGGTTAGAAAGCAAGCAGGGTTTCAGAGATATGTTTTTACCTATCTATCCTAAGCACACGGAAGAGTTTGTGATTGGGAAAATAATGAATTCAATCAGAAGCCTAGTAACAAACTTGCCAGGCATTGGAGTTTCTTGAAGACATTGGTATGAGGACATTTCAGAATGTTCATGGGAAATGAAAGGAGAGGCTTAGGTGCCAGATATGTGTGGTGCAGTGGGCTAAGCACTGTTTACCATGCTGGTATCCAAGATTCTAGTGCTGGTTTGAGTCCCAGCTGCTCTGTTTCCAATCTGACTTCTTGATCATGCATCGGGGAAGGCAGTGGATAATGGCCTGAGTACTTGGGACTCTACTACCCATTTTGAGAGGCCTGGATGGAGTTCCTGGTTCTGGCTTGGCCCAGCCTTGACTGTTAAGCAGCCATCTGGGGAGGGAATCAGTAAATGGTAGATCCCTCTCTATTGCTCAGCCTTTAAATAAGTAGATGGATGGATAGATAGATATTTAAACAGATACTTAAATACGTGAGTAAATCTTTTTGAAGAAAATAAGTTTTGTTTTACTGGAAGGATATTTTAGATCTGTGTGCAGTCTTCATATTATGCATTTTCCTTCCTTAAGGTACCTCATGTGTGTGAATTGTGTGTGTTATTCTTTTGGATTTTTTTTTTTGTCACGTAATTATTGTAACTGGAAACCAGGATAGCCCTTTCTTCTGGAAGACCCCTGGAGCTCAGGGTCCCTGAGGTCACAGCTTTTTCAGTCTTTCCTCCAAGTACTCAATGATATTTCCATGTCACATTGCTTACTCTGCTGATGCTCTGTGGTAATCCATACGCCATCATCTGATCCATGTCTGTCCAGTGTTTCTATCTTCCTCAGTGGATTACTGTTCAATAGAGTCAATATACAGGCACATTCTATCCTCATTTATCATGATACCTCATTTGCTAAAACTTCATGTTCTTAACCTAGAACCTTTAGAAGGCAAAGCCTGAGGCAAGACACATGGTATTTACCCTTTGTTGTATAAGCACTGGCTTGGAGCAGTGAGAGGGTAGAAAAGTGTTAGAAAGGGTTATAGCATCACCCACCCTTCTCCATCAGTTACAAAAAAGACGTGGTAGGACGTCCAGTGGGTATATTCTTATATACAGGAATTAATTGCAGATTCCAAAAAGAAGCCATAAATCAGAGAAGCCACCAAAGGGACAAAGAAAGGACAACGCATCTGCCTGGCCCCTTCAGGCTCCCACCTCCCTTCAGTCAACATTTGCCCCCTAGAGGGTTAAGTTTCTGCACTTGTGTGTTGCACTGCCTGGCTCTGCAGGAAGTAGAAGGATGAGCCCAGCGTGTGGGAAATGAGGAGCAGCCAGGCCCCGCATTTGACATCTGACTCAAGCCAACTCTGAGAGTTGGGCAAGAGCAGCAGTAAATTCCCTGGTAGTCTGCAGGGATGTGGATTCTTCAGAAATAGGCCATAGGGGGAACCAGAAGAGGTGCACGAGGTTTTTGGACAAAAGCACTAACTCCAAGTATCATCAACTTTACTCAACTTCAAGCTATCCCTGGAGGGGCGGTAGGGGAGGAAAGTCTTTGAACTTGCTTTGTGCAGCTCCTCCATGTTCTCCAGTGCTCCTGAGCTTGAGCATTTGGGAGCTCCATCATCTCCGCTCCATCAGTTCTCCTCTGGTTCCCTTGGGTTGTTATCGCCAGCTCCCCAGAGCTGCTTTGGCTCAGGGGTCTAGTCTCTGGCACTTCCTGCTTTGTCTCTTCCCACTTCTGAGGTGCCTCATTTACTGCACTAAGTGATATTGCATATGAATGAGCACCACACAGATGACTCGTATCTTCACTGTTGTCCTATAGCTCTTTTAATAATGTCTCTCAAATGAGCTCTCCAACATTTTCATCACCAAGGATTACAAGTACATTTCCTCAGGCCCCAAACTCTGATTCATCATTTCACTTTTTAAAAAATTGATTTTATTTACTTGAAAGGCAGGGAGAGATGGGGCCAGCGTTGTGGCATGGTGGGTAAAGCCACTGCCTGTGATCTCGGCATCCCATATCTGCATCACTTCATGTGCCAGCTGCTCCACTTCTGATCCAGCTCTCTGCTGATGACCTAAAACAGCAAAAGATGGCCCAAATGCTTGGGCCCTGCCACACACATTGGAAGACCTGGAAGAAACTCCCGGGTCTGGGTTTCAGCCTGGCCAGGCATTGGCCATTACAGCCACCTGGGGAGTAAACCAGTGGATGGAAGATCTCCCTCACCTTCCCCTTCCCTGTCTTCTTCCATCCCTATCTCTTCCTCTTTCTCTCTAACACTTTCAAAATAAATAAATCTTAAAAAAAAAAAAAGGCAGAGAGACAGTGACAAACAGATCTCCTATCTACTAGTTTACTGCCCAAATACCTACAACAGCCAGGGCTGGGCCAGGCTAAAGCCAATCCTGGTCTACCATAAGGGTGGCAGGGATCCAAATATTTGAGCTATCACCACTGTCTCCCAGGGCACACCATAGCAGGAAGCTTGAATTGGAAGTGGAGCCAGGACTCGAACCAGACTCTTGAAATTGGATGCAGACATCCTGAGTGGCATCTTAACCACTATGCCAAATACCTGCCCAAACCTTTCACTTTAATAAAAAAATTTTTTTATTGTGGTTAGAACACTTGACATGAAATATATCCTCTTGAAACAATTTTAATGGACAGTATGATATTGTAACAATATAGACATCATTGTATAGATCTCCTGAACTTATGTTGCATTAGTTGAAAAATTTTATGTCCATGGATGGATGTTCAACTGCCCATTTCCCCCTTCACCTATCTCACTTCTTATAGATTAATAAATGTGCTGATGGATCAGTTCGGGAGCACCAAAAATGGGTCATCCACACGTGGAAATCCTGTAGAAGTTCTTTCCACCTTAGAGTAGTGCTCTTACTCGTGCCAAGATCCCATCCCAAGTTGCCTCCTCACGTTGTCTACTCTCCTCCTTTATTCCTCTCCTCAAGCTGCCAACCAGGGTCTCTTCTGTCCTGAAATTGAAACCACAGGATGGAAGTGAAACAAAGCAATTAGTCACTCTTTCATTTCACTTTTTTTTTGGTCAGTTATAGTTTTCATTAGGTGACAAAGACTTTATTTCTGGCTTTATCTATTTTAGCGATACTTAGAGAAGACACGGGATAGGCATGAAAAACATACAAAAGTACAGCTTTAGCTGTTACCTTGTGAATTATTTCACATAATGAAACCCAGAGTGGCATATTAAGGTGTAAGCAGTAAAAGTGATTTGAGTAAGTGTCTAGAATTTGACCAGGAAGTATAGTTCAGTAAGCAGGTTTATAGACCTGTAGGAGGGAAAAACTGAGTTAGGTTGAAGCTTAGTAGTTTATAACTGAAATATTCTTATGCTGGATCCATTAGCACTCAACCTCAAATATAAAAAAAAAAGACACACACACACACACATACACACACACCAGTGAAGTGATCACTTAAAGTATCAATACATTTTCCCCAGTGCATGCACCAAGTGGAGAAACATCTGTTGAAAGAAATGTTGGTCTCAGTCTCAAGCCAAGAGTCTGTAGCTTTTGAGCCCCCAGCCCACCTCCAGTTCAATGTGTTGGGAGCTCTACTCTGGATGGTATAACTGGGGAGACAGGACTCCATCCATTGCCCTCCTAACATGGGGCAATGGTATCCCATGAGAAAGGCCACTAGATTATATCACCGTTCTGTCCTCAGAAGTCCTAAATTTCTGAGTTATAGAAATTTATTCCAGCCAAACACGGCCAACAGGTCTGGCCTGTTCATCAACACGGCCATTCATCACTCACAAGGCAGAAACGTTGCCCTGCCGTGGCAGCCTGAGAATACGAAGCCCCAGTCATTCCTGCCTCAGCTCAATCGTAAGGGCAGAGATTCCAACACAGAAGCTAGCAGAGAAGATCAGGGGCTGCTGGCCCATCCCTGGGACCCACTAGAGGAGAGAAGCTGCCACTGTCCTTGCACCCAACTCAAGAACTGTGCAGAGCTTCTTCCTAGGAGGTGTGGACCTTTTCCTAGGGGAACTCTCTTTGCAAAATCATGGGAAATGCCAGTCCTTAGGGCAAGATCCAGCCCCATAGAGATACTAGTGGTTAATGTTACACAGATGCTGGCAGCTCCATAGCAGGAACAGATGACATGGTAGATGGGTGGAACTCCTTCCTATTTCAGAGGAAACCAGGGAGAAAGCCAGGATGAACACTCCTAACTTAGCAGTAAGCGTCAAAAGCTGGCCTCATAGACCATCCTGACAAAGGGATCCAATTGTCATTGGAACAGATTATGGAGCAATGTATTTATTATTAACAATTTTTTTTTTATTTTTTGTAAGTCACAGAGAGAGAAAGAGATCTTTGATCCATCGGTCCACTCCCTAGATGGCCACAACAGCTGGGCTGGTCCAAGCTAAACCCAGGAGGCAGGAGTTTCTTCCAGGTCTCTCATGTGGGGAGCAGAGGCTCAAGCACTTGGGTCAGCTTCCACTGCTTTTTCCTAGGCTATAAGCAGGGCACTGGATTGGAAATGGAGCAACTGGGACACAGACTGGCACATGGAATGCTGGTGGCAGCTTTACCCACTATGCCACAGTGCAGGCTCCTTTATAGGCATCCTATATATATATATATATATATATACACACACACACACATATGTATATATAGTGTACATTTATATACATATATGTATATGTGTATATATATTTATATATTATTTATAAATATATATGAAGAACTCTTTTTTTTAACATTTATTTAGTAAATATAAATTTCCAAAGTACAGTTTATGGATTACAATGGCTTCTCCCCCCCATAACTTCCCTCCCACCCACAACCCTCCCATCTCCCACTCCCTCTCCCATTCCATTCACATCAAGATTCATTTTCAATTATCTTTATATACAGAAGATCAATTTAGTATATATTAAGTAAAGATTTCATCAGTTGGCCCCCACACAGAACACAAAGTGCAAAATACTGTTTGAGCACTAGTCATAGCATTAATTCACATTGAACCACACATTAAGGGCAGAGATCCTACATGAGGAGTAAGTGCACAGTGACTCCTGTTGTTGACTTAACAAATTGACACTCTTGTTTAAGGTGTCAGCAATCTCCCCAGGCTCTAGTCATGAGTTACCAAAACCATGGAAACCCCCTGAGCTCGCTGACTTTGATCTTATTTAGACAAGGCCATAGTCAAAGTGGAAGTTCTCTCCTCCCTTCAGAGAAAGGTACCACCTTCTTTGATGACCCGTTCTTTCCACTGGGATCTCACTCACAGAGATCTTTCATTTAGGTTCCCCCCCCCTCCAGAGTGTCTTGGCTTTCCATGCCTAAAATACTCTCATGGGCTCTTCAGCCATATCTGAATGCCTTAAGGGCTGATTCTGAGGCCAGAGTGCTGTTTAGGACATCTGCCATTTTATGAGTCTGCTGTGTATCCCTCTTCCCATGTTGGATCATTCTCTCCCTTTTTTATTCTATCAATTAGTATTAGCAGACACTAGTCTTGTTTATGTGATCCCTTTGACTCTTAGACCTATGATTATGATCTGTTGTGACCTGAAATTGATCACTTGGACTAGTGAGATGGCATTGGTACATGCAACCTTGATGGGATTGTATTGGAATCCCCTGGCACATTTCTAACTCCACCATTTAGGGCAAGTCAGCTTAGGCATGTCCTACGGAATGCTGGTGGTAGCTTTCCCCACTATGCCACAGTGCAGGCTCCTTTATAGGCATCATATATATACACACACACATATATGTATATATATATATATGCATACACACATATATGTATATAAACATATAAGTATATATATTGCATGTATACATATATATGTATATATAGTGTATGTATGTATACATATATGTATATGTGTATATATTTTATATATTATTTATACATAGATATATATGAAGAGCTCTTAAAATCAACCCTAATGAATTTAACTAAATTTAAAAATATGGAAAAGATTTAAGCAGACATATCACAAAAGAAGATATACAGGCCGGTGCCACGGCTCACTAGGCTAATCCTCCACCTTGCGGCGCCGGCACACCAGGTTCTAGTCCCGGTCGGGGCGCCGGATTCTGTCCCGGTTGCCCCTCTTCCATGCCAGCTCTCTGCTGTGGCCAGGGAGTGCAGTGAAGGATGGCCCAAGTACTTGGGCCCTGCACCCCATGGGAGACCAGGAGAAGCACCTGGCTCCTGCCTTCAGATCAGCGCGGTGTGCCGGCTGCAGCGCGCTGGCACGGCGGCTATTGGAGGGTGAACCAATGGCAAAGGAAGACCTTTCTCTCTGTCTCTCTCACTGTCCACTCTGCCTGTCAAAAAATTTAAAAAAATAAATAAAAATTAAAAATAAAGGAGATATACAATGTCAAAATAAATTTAAGAAAAGATGTTCAATATTCTGTTATTACGCAGTTGCAGATTAAAATGGTAAGATACAGAGCAGATGCCGTGGCTCACTTGGTTAATCCTCCGCCTATGGCACCGGCATCCCATATGGGCGCTGGGTTCTAGTCCTGGTTGCTCCTCTTCCAGTCCAGCTCTCTGCTGTGGCCCGGGAAGGCAGTGAAGGATGGCCCAAGTCCTTGGGCCCTTGCACCTGCATGGGAGAACAGAAGGAAGCACCTGGCTCCTGGCTTCAGCTCAGCATAGCTTTGGCTGTAGCGGCCATTTGGGGGGTGAACCAATGGAAGGAAGATCTTTCTCTCTGTCTCTCTCACTGTCTGTCTGTCAAATAAATTTTTAAAAAAAGGTAAGATAGATGGTGCACCTATTAGAATGGCTAAGATTCCCAAACCTGGTAGCACCAAATTCTGTGAAAGATGTGGAGCCACAGGGACTCTAGCTCCCATTACTAGCACACATGCTAAATGGCATGGTCACTTTGAAAGACAGATTGGCAATTTCTTACCACGTGATGCAGCAATCACCTTCCTAGGTTTTTACTCAAATGAGTTGAAAATTACATCTACTCAAAAACTACCTGCATGTGAATAATTATAGTAGCTCTGTTCATAATTTCCCTGAATTCGAAGCAACTGAAATGTCAATCAATAGGTAAATTAATAATTTGTGTTCCTATAATGGAACGTTGCCGTGGTTTGAATGCTTGTCTCCAATGAAACTCATGTTGAAATTTGCTTCTAACATTAACAGGAAGCACCTTTAAGAGGTGATCAGGCCACAAGGGCTCTGCCTCTTGGGTGGAGTCATGCTTCTGTGTGGGAAGCAGGATCCTCAGACAAGGTCGAGTTGTACCTCCTGGCCTTTCTCTCGCCCTCTCTTGGCCTTCCAGCTTCTGCCATGGGATGACTCGGGCCAGATGCTGCCCTCAGCTGTGGGCTTCTCAGCCTCTGGGACTATGAAGAAGTACATTTCTGCTCTTTCTAAGCCACCCACTCTGCACTATTTCACTAAAGCAGCACAAAATGGAGTAAGACAACTAGTATTTAGAGATCTTATAGGAAGACATAGAGGAGCCACAGGTGCATGTTGCTAAGTAAAAGAAGCCAGTTTGAAAAGGCTATGTATTGTGTATCACTTCAAATACATGGACATTGTAAGGAAGGCAAAACTGTAGAGACAGAAAATGATCAGTGTTTTCCAGAAGTTGAGGGAGGGAGAGGAAAATGTGCAGCCCAGGAGATGGTTAGAGTATTTTGCCTGTTTCGTATGATGTCATATTTGTAGATAACACAACGTTTTGAATTAGTCTAAATCTATAGTACTATACTATACATATGTAGTACCGTGAACTAAGGAGTTTGGTTTAATAATGCATCAATACTGATTCGTCAGTTGCAACAAACGTGCTACATTAATGCATGTTAATAATAAGAAAGCAGGAAGAGTAGGAAGAGAGAGGCTATGTCTAGAAACTCTACTATCTTCTCAATAAAATGTAAAAAATGAAATGAAATCAGCAGATGGCATGTGATTAGAGAACCTTGTTAAAATATTCTGCCATGTTTACTTCCATTATCTTTAAAATTGCCTAATATCAGCCTAAGAGACCACACATACTTTTGGGCCTGGATTCAGATGCCTTGAGGATGAGTCAACTACCATGTTTCCCACTGGTTTTAAGAGCTGACCCAATTTCAGAGGTTCAGTGACTAAAATCAGAAAGGAAAAAAGGGGTCTCATGACCCCCTCAGAAATCTTTTTAAAAAGGATTATAAGAGAATTCTTGGGAAAATTGTCTGCTAGCCAATGACAAAACAAACATGAGATAGACACATGTCTTGAAAGACACAGACTGCTGACTATAATGCAAGAGGTATTCTGGCTGTGCTTACTAGGTAAAGAGATTGAGGTAGCAATTTAATACTCGTCCACAAAGGAAAACCCAGGCCTAAATGGCTTGACAGGTAACTTTTACCAAATTTTAGAAGAAGTATTACTGTGAATCTCTCACAAGCTCTTCCAAAAGATAGGAGAAGAGGAGAAGACATATTTTCTACCAATATTACCCTAAATAAAACCAAGACATCTCGAGAGGAGAAAATGACAAATCAGTATCTCCTAAAATATAGATGCAAAATCCTGATCAAAATACTTTCAAACTAAATCTAGCAGCATATACAAAAAAAAAAAAAAAAAAAAAAAAAGGATTTGTACGTAAAAACTAAGAAATACTTATTCCAGGAACTCATATTTGCTTTAATACCCCAAGATAAATGCAATAGAATGTATCAGTAGACAAGTAATATTTTAAAAATCATGATTATTTCAATAGCTACTAGAAAAGCATTTGAGAAATGAAACAGTCTTTCAAGATACAAGCATAAAAGACACCAAAAAGAGAAGGGAACTTCCCGAATCTTAAAAAAGCATAGCTCGCTTAATACTTAGTGCTCAGGGCCGACGCTGTGGCACACTAGGTTAATCCTCTGCCTGCAGTGCTGGCATCCCATATGGGCGCTGGTTCTAGTCCCGGTTACTCCTCTCCCAGTCCAGCTCTCTGCTGTGGCCCAGGAAGGCAGTGGAGGATGGCCCAAATATTTGTGCCCCTGCACCTGCATGGGAGACCAGGAAGAAGCACCTGGCTCCTGGCTTCGGATCGGTATTCCAGCCGTAGCGGCCATTTGGGGGGTGAACCAACGGAATGAAGACCTTTCTCTCTGTCTCTCTCTTTCACCATCTGTAACTCTACCTGTCAAATAAATAAATTAAACATTTTTTAAAAAAATACTTAGTGGCCAAAGAGAGTTTTTTCCCAAATTAGCCCTTAAGGCATTTGGATCTGGCTGAAGAGCCCCTGAGAGAATTTAGGTATGGAAAGCCAAGACACTCTGGAAAAAAACAAACAAACAAACAAAAAAACAAAACAAAACCACCTAAATGAAAGATCTCTGTGAGTGAGATCCCAGTGGAAAGAACAGGTCATCAAAGAAAGAGATACCTTTCTCTGAAGGGAGGAGAGAACTTCCATTTTGACTATGACCTTGTCTAAATAAGATCGGAGTCGGCAAACTCAAAAGGCTTCCATAGCCTTGGCAACTCATGACAAGAGCCTAGGGTGATTACTGATGCCATAAACAAGAGTGTCAATTTGTTAAGTCAACAATAGGAGTCACTGTGCACTTACTCCCCATGTAGGATCTCTGTCCTTAATGTGTGGTTCAATGTGAATTAATGCCATAACTAGTGCTCAAACAGTATTTTACACTTTGTGTTTTGGTGTGGGTGCAAACTGATGAAATCTTTACTTAATTTATGCTAAATTGATCTTCTTTATATAAAGATAATTGAAAATGAATCTTGATGTGAATGGAATGGGAGAGGGAGTTGGAGATGGGAGGGGTGCGAGTGGGAGGGAAGTTATGAGGGGGGGGATGCCATTGTAATCCAAAAGCTGTACTTTGGAAATTTATATTTATTAAATAAAAGTTAAAAAGAAAAAAAAAATTAAAAAAAGTTTTCTCCCTAAGATTAGATGAGGATGGCCACGCCCTCCACTTCTGTCCACCACTGTACTGTTTCACTGTAGGCACTTAGGCACAGAAAAGCAGCTTTATACACATAGATAGGAAAGGGGAAATTTAGGCCACCTCTGCACAGATAACATGACCTTGTATAGAAACCATCCTAACAAAGGAAATAAAGTGACTCTAAGGAAATTGTTATCCAGTCCAGAAAGTTTGTAGGGTGCAAGGTAAATATAACCCTCAGCTGAATTTATGTATACTAGTTATAAAAGGAAGTTAATAAAATAAAAATAATCCAACTACCAATAAAATGCAAAAGAACAAAAGATCTATGATTAAATTTAACAAAAGGAATGTGAGACTTATAAACTGAAAATATTGTTGAGAGGTATGCATATGGCACAGTAGTTAATCTGCCACTAAGGATGCCCATATCCCATATCAGAGTGCCTGGGTTTGAGCACTGGCTCCACTCCTGATTCCAGCTTCCTGCTAATGCAAACTCTAGGAGGCAGTAGGTAAAGGCTCAAGTATTTGGGTCCCTCCCACCCACGTGGGAGAACTGGATTAAATTCTTGACTCCCAGCTTCAGCCTGGTGCAGCCCTGGCCATTGCAGGCATTTGGGCAGTGAGCCAGTTGATAGAAGACTCTCTCTCCCTCCCCTTCCTCCCTCCCTCCCTCTCTTTCTCTCTCTGTCTCCTACACACAAACACACCCTGATTTTCAAATACAATAAAACATTTTAAAATCCCAATTTTGTTGAAAGAAATTTAAAAAGACATAAATAAATGAAAGACACCCAGAATTGTGGGTGTGACTGCTAATGAGTACACAGCTTCTTTTGAGGGTGATGGAAGTATGCTAGAGTTAGATAGTTGTGATGATTGCACAACTTTGCAGTGATGCTAAAGGTCATTGGATTGCACACTTTACGCGGCTAATTTTTAAAAAAATTTATTTACTTATTTGAAAGAGTTACACAGAGAAGGAGAGGCAGAGAGAGAGAGAGAGGTCTTCATCCACTGGTTCACTCCCCAGATGGCCACAATGCCCAGAGCTGCGCTGATCTGAAGCCAGGAGCCAGGAGCTTCCTCTGGGTCTCCCGTTTGGGTGTGGGGGCCCAAGGACTTGGGCCATCTTCCACTGCTTTCCCAGGCCATAGCAGAGACCTGAATCGGAAGTGGAGCAGCCAGGACTCAAATCGGTACCCATAAGGGATGCTGGCACTGCAGGCAGCGACCTTACCTGCTATGCCACAGGGCTGATCCCTAAGCAGCTAATTTTTATGGGATGTGCTTATATCTCAATAAAAATGTTGTGAAAATTTTACAGTAATCATTAAAAATGACTTTATGGTTTCCAATATATTTAAAGAAAAAGCATCCTTAATCCAACAGAACCCCAAAGGAAATAAAAAATAAACCTAGAAAAAATGGGAAATGGACAGTCTAAAAATGCATATAAATATAATGACAGTATAAACTAATGAGTTAAGCTCATATTTGATGTCATACTAGTTTTAGAAACCTAGAGAAGGATGTTGTAGTGCAGCTGGCAAAGTCACTGCTTGGAACACTCACATTCTGTATCAGAAGGCCTGGGGTCAAGTTCCTGCCCTGCCGCTGATCCCACTTCCCACCAATGTTCCTGCCACCCGTAAGGAGACTCAGATGAAGCTCCTGGCTTCTGCCTGGCCCAGCCCTGGCTGTTGTAGGCATTTGGGGAGTGAATCAGAAGATAGAACATATCTCTCTCCTTTCCTCTCCTCTCTCTGCCTTTCAAATACATACCTAAATAATAGAAACTTTTAAATGTTATGATGTTTACTGGAGACTCCTAAAACCTACAGGTAAAGAAGGATTGGAAGTGAAAAGACAACAAAAGGGGTACTAAGTATGTATTATATAGGAGAAAAACAAATGGTTATAATCAGGGTAAAATTATATAAATCAAGAAAAAATACTCTTTAAGGAAACTGGAGTTATTAGAGGTGAGGTAGCTCTTTTCATAGGAATAGGTATCATTTATCCAGGAAGACATATGAATGCTAAACAAGACATCCACACATACAAAGCAAGTGTTGACAAAATCACTTGAAGTAACTGACAAACCACTTGAAATAACTGACAAACCACCATGGTGTGGAGGCATCAACCTCTCCTAGTAACTGATCGACCAAGCAAACAAAGCTGTCTGTAGATAGCAGGCCATAAAATCAAGTCCCAGCAAAGTTCAAAGAAACCAGTCATAAAACAGCAAAGCTTACTGATTTGTACGGAATAGATGACAATCCAGACAGAAATCTCTATACATTTCTATCATGCGGAGGATCTTGGTTTACCTGTTTTGGTTTTCACAGTTTACTTTCACAAATTGCTTATTTTGAAAGGAGAGCTATTTTGCCCAGTGTGTACCTGGCAGTCTCCTTTCAATACTTGGTCAACCTCATGGGAATAATCATCACCTTCATTTTTACAAAGAGGAAACAGAAACTCAGGAAAACCAAATGATTTTCCTAAATTCAAGTGCGTGGGGTGTAAGTTTGCACTCAGAGTTGTCTGCACCAGTCCTGTGTTATCTGTGTCTCAGAACTGAGATCCTGTTTCTCGATTTAGGTGCCTATTCCTCCCTGGAAACCAGACAGTGAATTTTGAGCATGGGTAAATAATTGTGATCTTACTCTCAAGAGCAATTCACATGCAGTGCCTCTCTCCTGCATCTTTCTTCCTTGTTTATATAGACCATGAGTCATTGTGAAAAATAGAAGGTTGGGACCGCCTGCACCAAGGTAATGCCTGTATTGCTGGCATTCCACACGAGCCCCACTTGGGTCCTGGCTGCTCCACTTCCGTTCCTACTGATGTGCCTGGGAAAGCAGTGTGAAGATGCTCCAAGCACTTAAGCCTCTGCCTTGCACATGGGAGACTAGGACAGAGTTCCAGGCTCCTGGCTTCAGCCTGGCCCAACCCTGGCCATTGTAGCAAAATAGGAAATGAACCAGTGGATGGAAGATTGATCTCTGTCTTTGTAACTCTGCCTTTCAAATAAATAAACAAATCTTTGACAAAATAAATGAAGGGTTTATACCATAACCCTCCATATAAATTATTTACTATAGTTTTTGATCAGAAGAAAATGAAAGCTCACTTTAACAACATTAGGTGAATAGTAAGATGTCCATGCTTATAATATGCAATTGATCTGATTTTAATTAAGAAATCATATACCAACAGAGTAGGAAATGTATAGGAAAAAAGGGGAGGGAGAGTTTAACTTTCTTAGAATGGTGGTTATATCTTGCAGGTGCAGAACAATAGCTTAACATGTATTTAGCTAAGTTCTATGCTTTACATATATGACTTTTAAGTACATGCCATCCAGCCTATGAAAAAGGTATTTTGCTTCCCATTTTTATAAACCAGAAAACCAAGGCTCAGAGCAGTTGGGTAACTTGACACCATTGAGGCCATGTTTTTAAGCCAAAGGCCATCTTGAAAGGTACTGTTAAGTCTTCTCAGGGTAGAAACACTCTGTGTCTGGTGACATCAGACTTTTCAGTCTACATTTTCTTCTATTCATTATTTCCTTTCTCATCCAAATCCCCACCCCTACGTTGTAGTCAACCAGTCTCCTGGAATGCTTTGGCTGAGCTTTTTCAGATTTCTTTTGTGGGTGGCTAACTATGACCAGATGCATATAAAAATGGTTAATTGCCCTATTTACTGGGAAAATTCCAGTTTCTTACTCTTCCAGTAGGTACTCCATAGGCATAGCTTTGGGCAGCACGTTGTGCAGTGAGACAACATGGCAAGATCCTGGAAGCCAAACTGATGGCCAATGCTGAGGGAGTAGGCTGTCTGTTCAACCAAAGGCATACATCAGGCTTAAGGAGAGAAGGTTAGGATACAGGAAACAAGGAGTGTGGCTTTGGGCCGAGAAGTGGAATATCAACCAGCCGTGTGCTAGAGTGAATATCTAGACTAATGGGAGTGTTTTAATCTCACCCAGAGCCAGATGCTTCCTACTTCTCTGTCTTCAGGTTCTAGGAACTAAAATGTTGTCCATGAAGCATGAAATGGGTTGGAACAGCCAGCAATATGTTAGGTATTGGGAATATGTGTTCTGCCATGTCTGCAGGAAACAGAGGATCTCCTAGTGGGAGTGTCACCCAGCTTGTTTCTTTCTGGAGTGTTTAGCTGTGAATTACCTCAATTTTAGGAACACTAGCTTCCATAGCTGCGGAAAAAAAAAAAAAACAACTGATTTTTATATGAGGGTATGTCAAAATGCTAATGACAAAATGGAATCAAAAAATTTATTTTGGTGCAAGTTTTTTTGAAATACAGGTGCCATTTTTTTCATAATATACACTTTCCATGAACATTTTGAAGATCCCTCTTATGCATGGATTTCAGAAATCCTTTGCCCCCCCCCAAAAAAAACATCTAATTCAGTTTCCCACAAACTTTTTGAGGTACTCTCATATGTAAGGTAAAATGTTGCTCCTCTTTCATATATTGAGCCAATTAAGCAAGGAGTTCTCAAATAGTTACTGTGTAATAGCACAGTATCAATAATAATAATATTTGTGTAATAACCCAAAGTATATTTGGTAGGACTGAAAATTCAAGAGACTCAGGCTAATGCTACTCAATTTACTTTCATAGGTTTTAGCCTTGTCAATAAAAATGCAAATGAAACGATTGGATTTTTTCATTTAGCACTAACTGTAATATTTCAAAATAATCACTATTTATAAAAATTAAAAAAAAAAAACATAGCGCTAAGCTAAAGGAGGAATCTAGTGAGTAATTTTTAAATTGTCCTACCCGTGACAAGCGAAAGAAGTGAGAGAAACATGTGATCTTGGAGTTTCTCTTTTGCCTCACGTGTGTTTACTGATATTTCCTACCCTAATGTACTTTACACGGTTTGTTCTTGGAAAATACTAGCTGATTTTTTTCATAGAAAATCTATTTCACGTTCTGTCCCAAACCCTGATGAGCCAAAGTTGAAGCTGAAGAGGTGGAAACCCCCACATGCAACATGAAAGTTCCTGGCTATTTGTCTGTTGATGCCAGTAACACCTATTCATCCTGGTTACTGAGGGGGGTACAACTCTGTGTGCATCACAGGTACAGAGGAGCCTGAAATGCATCCACGTTTTACCCAGCGAGCTCCGGGGACAGTTTCTGTTGTAGTCTTGAGACGACACTTTTCCCCATTTTGTTTCAAAATGACTTTGCAGACGGTGATAGTGAAAGGTGATTTATTCTTGTTATTGCCTCTCAACTTTGCAGTAAATCACGTGATTTGTTTCTTAGAAGCTTAGAAATTATGAGCTGGAAGGAACCTTAGAAATCAGCCCACATTATTTTACAGATGACAAAGCTGGAACCAGAAAACTCCGAGCCCCTTTCCACTGAAGAAGATTTTGTTTGTGGCTGAGCCAGAACTGAAGTCTGTCTGCTTGAGTTCACCTAGGTTTTTTTTTTTTTTTTTACCTGCACACACAATCACATTTTACATGTCTATGCCAAAATAGCTGGTCAGGTCACCAAAAAAATAAAACTTCCGTTGGTGGTTTGGACTGTGAGCCTGTAATATGCTCTACAGCGATTTACTTTCTATGAGTGAAGCTGACCATCTTTTCATTTGATTACTGCTTATGGTCCTTGCCTACTTCCTGCTGAACGTTTTTATTTGTCTTTATTAAGTGGACCATTAGGCCTTTGATGATAATGTGAATTAAAAATGTTATCTCAAAAAATAAGAAGCAAAATATAAAGCTGGGAAAAAAGCCTGTAAAGACAGAGATGGTGAATATAATCAAATTACAGTCAACAGACTTATGAATTTTTACTGTATTAAAATTATTTTTCATCACTGTCTTTTTAAATTCTTTTAACAAATATACACCTGTGTTCAGAACTCAAAATATTTTTCCACTGTGCATGTTACATAGGTGATACAGTTATTCCTTATGTTGTACACTACCCAATTTGTGAACAGTGGGGAAACCATAACTTTTCTAGCCTTTCCACTGAATATCTTGGAATTATTCTAAGTAATTTGGTTTCTTTCTTAAGAGTCCTAAATTCTGAAAGTGAGCAGGTTTCCCTCTCTAATCAGCTGTTAAAAAGTAAAGGGCAAATGCGTAGCCTAATTTTCTTAGTGCCAAGGGCGCTGGGTGAATGGATCACTCTCCTATCCTTTATCCTGACTCTATTTTGCACTCTCACACTTGGTGCGTTGTTTTTATAGCCATTTCTGTGCTACACTACCTTGTTTTACTTGCTCTTCGAAACTTCCATCTGTTTCTGTGACAAGACAAATGCAAGTAAATCTTCATCGGTTTGACTCTGCTATACAGCTGTATTGTTATCATAGATGGAGTCAGAATTCAGGCCACAGTTTATCTGGAATGTAACTAGAAAGTTTTTTCTAACTTGATTAGTTTACCCTCTTCAACCTTGGGCTGGTCTCGTTTGGATAAGCGTATATCATGGAGAGGACAGGAGGAAATCCAATTATTTTGTAACTTGTTTACATAATTTGATTTGCCTGAACTACATCTGAACCTGCATTTAAACTTGCAGAAGATAAATCATAGATTTTCTATAGAAGTATCGCACACAAATATGAAGAGAGGGTAGTGATCATTTGTTTTAAAATCCCTCCTACCAGGTAATGTGTTCGTTTGATAGGGAATTTCCATGGAGTTGAAAAGCTGTTTGTATAGCAGATAAATGTCTGAAAGATCAATGGTAATGACTTAAACTTCAAAGACTGGTTTTCCCCTAATAGTTTGAATTTCTTAGCGCTGAGAAACGAAGATGCACACTGGATTGTAGCGAGGCTCAGAATTGATCTGAAGATCCTAGCTGGTTTCTGTCCATTGCTGAGGGCCTGAGAATGATCTGATTCTGTTTGAAAGTTAATTTCCTTTATAAAGCCAAGTTTGTTCTTTCTGAAGATTCTATTCACAAGACACCTGATCTCCAAAGGGAAATGTTCCCTAGCTGTTCCATGACATCATTCCTTGTAGCTATTCCATAGACTTGGAAGGAATGGACATGCTGGTAAGATGCCATGAGATTTAAACCTTCCTGAAAACTGAAAGAAAATACGTGTCAGGAAATAAACCTGATCCAATAAAGCAGATAAAGGCAGGCCAACATTGCACCTGCTGGTTCACCTGGTTGGAATGGAGAAAATAAGAGGATGAGACATCACAGGACGTGTTGTGTCAGCTTGTCCTCCGCATGTGATTTAATAGGTGATGGAGCAAACAGGTAATTATTTCAAAAGGTAGGTAGATTACATCTAGGATTATATTATCCAATAGAGAAGCTACGACCTACTTGTGGTTATTTGAATATTTAAAATGTGGCTTGCACAAATCAATATGTATTGGAAGTGTGAAATATATGCTGGATTTCCAAGGCTTAGTACAAACAAAGAATATAAAGTATCTAAATGATTTCTATATTAATTACCTTTGGGAATGACATATTTTATATAAACTTAATTAAATAAAACATTTTGTATATGTAGAATTAAGTAAAATATTAATACAATATTAAAATGTTTCACCAGTAAAAACTCCAGGGCTTGTCAGTAGAAAGCGTTATAGAATACTCCATCATGAAATGAGATTTGTTTTAATGATAATATTGGTCTCTTATTGATTTTATTCCTGGAAATTTACACTAAGAAATAATAGTAATAGAACCTATACACACATCACATTTAATTACTACAATCACAAATACACATACACTCACTCAGCCAATAGGAAATACATAATGTTCAACAACGGAAGAATGAACAAGTTTCAGACAGACAACTTAATGGAAATTTGTATATGTGAATTTTATGATATGTGGAAAAATCATAAATAAGATGATGCGTGATATGATTGTGCTGTACTTGCCTCTAAAAAATTCCCAGAAATCAATTTTCAAAGTCAGATAGATGTGCTGAGGTGACAAAATTATAGGTGATTTCTTATCTTCCAGTGTTAAACAGACGACTGATACATCAGGTTTTATGTTAAGTTTTAAAGCAATAGGAGAAAATAATATATTACAAAGAAACCACTATGACTTCACTTAACCTTAATTACATCCAAAAAATCCTGTCTCCAAATGCAGTCACATTAGGGGTGGAGGTTTCCCCCTAGGAATTTGGGGCAATGCAAGTGCGTCCACAGTGCTTTGTAGGATGACCTGACTCAGGCTGCATTTCCAGAAGCTTGAAATTGAACTCCAAGCCATTTCAAACAAGCTATGTACGAGAACTCCTGCACAGTACTTTCTTTTTTTTTTTTTTTAAGATATATTTATTTGTTTGAAAGGAAGAGTTATACAGAGAGAGAAGGAGAGGCAGAGAGAGAGAGAGGTCTTCCATCTGCTGGTTCACTCCCCAGATGGCCACAACGGCCAGCACTGTGCTGATCTGAAGCCAGGAGCCAGGAGCCAGGAGCTTCTTCCAGGTCTCCCAGACAGGTGCAGGGGCCCAAGGACTTGGGCCATCTTCTACTGCTTTCCCAGGCCATAGCAGAGAGCTGGATCGGAAGTGGAGCAGCAGGGACTTGAACCGGTACCCATATGGGATGCCAGTAAACTGCAGGCACAGCAACAGCCCCAACGCAGTCCTTTCTTGTCTACACAATGGAGGGGGAAAAACTCTTTCATAGGATTATTTTCAATTTATCCTCACTTTTTTCTTATCTGTTTCTGTCCTTTATGGTTACCTTTTTCTGTAGTTAAGTTTATTTCATTACTTCACTTTCTTCTATTTCTTCAGCCACAGAATTTCAAGATTATTTAAGTGGTTTTCCTACAAATTACCATATGCATCCTCGACTCATTAGAAGCTACTGTAAAAGCTAACGGCATTACCACTGCCCGGAATATAATCTTACCACGTGTAAACTGTCTTTACGCACCCTGTCGCTCCCCCTCTTCGTGGAGGAACGACACAGGACCCTGCGCTGTTCTTTCGTCTGCTCGGCCCTCCCCGGGTTTGCTGCTGGTTCTTCCCGGGTTGGCTACTGTCCCTTCCACCTCCGTGGAAGGGCAGTTCCCCCTGGCCACATTCCCCACTTCCGCAGGGGAGCGGCACACCGCCGGCCGGCTCTTCTCGGGGGCTGCACAGGTGTTCCTTCAGCTAGATGTTCCCCTTAGATGTTCCTCGTGCATGCCGTCTCTCTCCTCCTTTATAGTCCTCCTCCGCCAATCCCAACTCGGCTGCCCACACGCCGAGTACGCTGCTCTCCTCCAATCAGGAGCAAGTCCTACAGTTAATTGGTTGAACTGGAGGCAGCTGTGCGGAAGCTGTTTACTTCTCTCCCAGCGCCATATTGTGGGAGAGCAGATGCATAGAATAAGTCTTAATTCCAGTAACTCAGTCCAGTCCGGGCTGCTCCCCACAGATCCCCCTTTCTTTTTATTTTTTGGCGTTGATACGTGCCTGTCTTCAGTGTCCTGCGGCACACACTCTGCTCTACTTGCTAGAGTTGCCACAGGTTCTTACAAGTCCTATCAATCAGGCAAACCGAATCCGGGTCCTCTCTTCGCCATGTTGTGAGGAGGTTTTTAGGCGCTGATGCGTGCCTGTGTTCGGTGACCTGCGGCTCATACTTTGGTCGAGCCGCCTGCTGGCGCTTACCGCCTTAATCAGGCAGACCGAATCCAAGCTTTCTCATTGCTGTATTGTGGGGGAGACTTATTAGTGTTGGTTCGTGCCTATCTTCGGTGACCTGCAGCTCATACTCTGGTCGAGCTGCTTGCTGGTGCTTACCGCCTTAATCAGGCAGACCGAATCCAAGCCTCCTAATTGCTGTATTGTGGGGAGGCCTTTCTGATGTTAATTCGTGCCTGTCTTCGGTGACCTGCGGCGCATAAGCTGCTAGCCGCCGCAGGTGCTCATCGCCTCACTAATCGGGCAGACCAAATCCAAGCTTTCTCATTGCCATGTTGAGGGGAGGCCTTTCTATTTCTCTATTTCTCTATCTCCGGGCATTCCTATTTCTCTCATTTTACTTCTAAACTTCTGTTTCTCTTATCCCTGCGGCTTTCCGGCGCCCGCCCCAAGGCTGCTTCTCGGCGGCTTTCCGGCTCTGAGCCGCTTCAGCCCGCGCCTCTCTCATCTGCACGGCTTCTCGGCTCTGCGCGGCTCGGCTTTGCGCGCACACTCCGCGGTCTCTCACTAGCCCTTTCGCGTCTGAACCACGGCCTCGCGCCAGCCCCGCGTTCCCTATCTATTCACGCCCCGTGCTCTCTCTGCACCGGCGGCTTCCGCGAGTCATGCAGCGTAGCTTGCGTCTCCACCACTAGCATTCAATCCAAGTTCCCCGGGCTAGCCTGGCGAATTCAACCCAGCTTACGTCTCCGCCCCATGGTTTGGCTTCCCGTCCTTTGCTCCCCGGGCTAATCAGACGGATCCCAATCTGGCTTACGTTTCAGCTTCTGGTTTCAACTTTTCGCCCCCTATTCCCGGGCTAACTTGAGAACCCCAAAGTGGCTTTCGTTTCTGCCTCGGCCTGCCCCCCGCGGCTTCAATTTCCCTAACATTTTTCTCTACCCGGTATGTTTCCCCAAGCTTTCCTCCAACAATATTCCTCCCTCATTTCTCCTGGCCTCTCCCCACAGTCCGTATCCGAGTCTGTTTGTTCTAGCTTTCACTTTCGCTTTCGACCTTAGAGATTTCTCCCAGCTTCCCCCCGTAGTCCGTATCTGAGTCTATGCCTAGGCTTTCAATAACTTCTTCCGGCACCTTTTTCGTCCGGCTTTTCCCTAGGCTGTTTGCTAGTCTCTCTCTCCGGTATTTTCCCAGTTCTTCCCGTTTCTTCCCTCCTAAGTTTGCTATCCGTCCTAAGTTTCCTATCCGTCCTAGGTTTCCTATCCGTCCTGGGTTTCCTATCCGAGTCACGGCACCATTATGTCACTCCCCCTCTTCGTGGAGGAACGACACTAAGCCCTGCCTAGGCTTCATATCCGAGTCACGGCACCATTATGTCACTCCCCCTCTTCGTGGAGGAACGACACAGGACCCTGCGCTGTTCTTTCGTCTGCTCGGCCCTCCCCGGGTTTGCTGCTGGTTCTTCCCGGGTTGGCTACTGTCCCTTCCACCTCCGTGGAAGGGCAGTTCCCCCTGGCCACATTCCCCACTTCCGCAGGGGAGCGGCACACTGCCGGCCGGCTCTTCTCGGGGGCTGCACAGGTGTTCCTTCAGCTAGATGTTCCCCTTAGATGTTCCTCGTGCATGCCGTCTCTCTCCTCCTTTATAGTCCTCCTCCGCCAATCCCAACTCGGCTGCCCACACGCCGAGTACGCTGCTCTCCAATCAGGAGCAAGTCCTACAGTTTATTGGTTGAACTGGAGGCAGCTGTGCGGAAGCTGTTTACTTCTCTCCCAGCGCCATATTGTGGGAGAGCAGATGCATAGAATAAGTCTTAATTCCAGTAACTCAGTCCAGTCCGGGCTGCTCCCCACAGCACCCTCTACCTTTTGTGCTATCACTAGCTTATGTTGGCTGTTATCCACATATTGATAACTCTAGTCTCACTTTATGTTGTTCTGTGAAAGTGATCTGGATGCATAAAATATCATCCCTTTACCGGTTGTATGTCAGCCTTTGCTTGCGGAGGGTGCCAGGAAACAGTGGTTGTGGGTGGGCGTGTTCCCTTCTGGGTCCGCTGTGCTTTGCTCAGCCCTCTCTAGGGTGCACTTCTTCCTCTGCTGCCCTCCCACATGGTTTTCAGCCATGTCGAGCTCCTCCAGGGTGTGGCTTTCTGCAGCACATCGCTGTTTTCTCTAGTGGTTCCCTAGAGTTACTGCTGCGTGCGCAATGACTCAAGTCTACATCCCTGCAGGGGGACACTTGGCCAGCTCCTGGGTCCAGCTCCCAGGCTGCCTCTAGATGCTCGGTTCCACCTGCCCGCGAGCTTCGGCTCACTTGTGTCCTACACATGTCTGTCCTGTGAACCTCCCAACTGTGGGCATCGTGTGCTGCAGGCTTCCTGACCATAGCCATCTCATCTCCCTCTTGTACAATTCCTATCAGCTTCAACTTGTCCAAAAGCCCAACAAGAAGGCCCCTGTGGATTAGCTCTGACCTGGGAAACCCAATTTCTCTACCATCCTGCAGGCTGCAGTAGCACCTCTTCAATGAATTCCGAATCTCCTCCAAAGTTTGTCCTTCCTTGAGTTCTCCACTAACTCCCCAGTACACCCTTGAGAGTCCCTGCTAGAGGGAAAGACAGGTGCACACACACACACACAGAAAGAGACACACAGGTCGTTTATCCAATGCTTCACACCCCAAATGCCTTCAATAGTTGGGGCTTGGCCAGGCTGAACTACCTCTTGGTCTTCCACATGGATGCGAGGATCCAAGTACTTGAACTTCCCATGCACATCAACAGGAAGCTCAATTGGAAGCAGAGGCAGGACTGGATCCCAGGCACTCTGATGTGGGATGTGAGTATCCCAAGCAGCAGCTTCACTCACTGAGCCCCCACTCCTGCTCCTAGAGTTCTTTTATAGTCACTATGTGATTTCTGCCTCCTGCTAGGGCTCACTATCAACATACCTGGTAATCGTAACCTGTAATAAAAGGTATAAGGGAAAATCCTTTCATCAGCTCATATGGAATACAATTTAACTCCATCCTCCCCCGCCCACACACACATAAAAACAACCAGAAAATTCAACAAAATATAAGAAAGCCTGGATTTCAGACATTGGTCATCAAGCAGCATAGGACGGTGATTTTGAGAATCAGCAACACACAAGAAGTCTTGTCAAATCCTTTGCCCAATTAAAAAAAAATCTATTTTTTATTTTAATTAAAAAATGAACTATAGGGATTCCTTATGTAGATTTCCCATTCACTTTGTTGATTCTTTGCTGTGCAAAGATTTTCTGGGTTGATATAATCCCAGTTGTCGATTTTGGTTTTTGATGTTCTATACAAGCTGTCACTGCCAACACTAATGTCAGTAAGGCTGTTCCCAATGTGTACTTCTAAGAGTTCTCTAAGCCTTTAGTCCATTTTTTATTTGTATATATGGTTCAATATAATCTTGTGCATGTGGCTATCCATTTTCCTTAAGACCTTTTAAAAACTCAGGAGACCATATTCTCCTTCTTTGCACTCCCCTCAAAGATCAGTTGACCCTGTATGCCTGGGTCTATTCCTGGGCACCCTATTCTGTTACATTGGTCTATATGTCTGTTGTATGCCAAAAACATAATGACTTGAAAATGTAGGAAAATACACTGTTTAAATCAGGACATGTGTGATGGCTGCAGCTTTGTTCTTTTTGCTCAGAATCACTTTGTCTCTCCAGGATCTTTTGTGCATCCGTATAATTTTTACAATTATTTCTCTATTTCCATAAAAATGCCCTTACAATTTTGACAGCAGTCTCGTTGAAATTGTAGATCACTCTGGGTAGTAAGGATATTTGCGCAATATTTTTCCAACTCATAAATGCAGGATGTCTTTCCATCTTTTTTTTTATTTGACAGATAGAGTAGACAGTGAGAGAGAGAGACAGAGAGAAAGGTCTTCCTTCCATTGGTTCACTCCTCAAATGGCTGCTACAGCTGGAACTACACTGATCCGAAGCCAGGAGCCAGGTGTTTCCTCCCAGTCTCCCATGGGGCTGCAGGGGCCCAAGCACCTGGACCATCCTCCACTGCCCTCCCTGGCCACAGCAGAGAGCTGGACTGGAAGAGGAGTAACCGGGACTAGAACCCGGCGCCACAGGCGGAGGATTAATCAAGTGAGGCACGGCACCAGCCCCATCTTTCCATTTTTTTATCATCAATTTCTTTCATCAATATTTTTGGAACAGCTTGTCTCCATTCTGGTGGTAAGCATTCCACTCGCTGGCAATGTCAGGTGACCAGCCCTGGAGTTGTCAGGTGTCTGTGTGATGGGTCCAACTAGCTGCTTGGTCCCTTGCAAGAGTCAGGTGCCTCTGCTCTGAGGTAGCAGGTAGAAGAGAAGATGCTTACTTCACCTTCCCTACTTGGTCCCATCAGACACTCCCGTGCTACATGTTCTTGCCCAGTTATCCTCTCAAGGAAATCTGCTTCCATTCCCCTATCTACCACAGGAAATGGAGCCTGTAACCTACCACCCAGGCAGGGTGTGCTCGGGATTTGACCCGACCCTTTGAATTTGTGTAGTAGCTGCTACTAGCTGTCTATGACGATGCTCTCATGTTCCTGGGGTTCATTCCTGCCACACCTAACACCCTGGAGACCAAAATCTCCTAGACTTTATTGAACACCATCATGTTTTGAGGATAAAAAGAAAGATGAAAAAATTTTTAAAAGAAGAAATACAACTGATTTTTGTGTTTCAGTTCATCATCAACTTTACTCAGTTCATTGATCCGTTCTGATCAGCATTTTTTTTTCCTGGAGATTTTTTTTTTTTTTTTTTACAAATAAGATCATGTCCTCAGCAAACATGATTTTGCTTCCACCTTTCCTATTGAGGTGGATTTCTTTACTTTTTTGCCTAACTGCTCAGGATGGAAATTTCAGTACTACAGTTGAATGGAAGTGGCAAGGGCAGACATGCTTAGCTTATTCCTGCTCTTAGTAGAAAAGCTTTATCTTGTTCTCCATAGAGGGTGCGATCCCCTGTGGACTTTTCAATGTGGTCTTTACTATGTAAGTTAACTTACTATGTAAGTTCCTGCTACAATTATTCTGTTGAAGTCTTTATCTTTAATCTACGTGTTGTATTCTATCAAAAGCTTATTTTGCAGTGATTGAGGTAAGCATATGATTTTTATCACTCATTCTGTTAGCATGCTGTATCATATTTATCAATTTGCATGTGTGTTGAACCATCTTTGCATTCCATGAATAAATCTTATGTGGTCATGGTATATGATCCCTGTAATGTGCTATTGACTTCAGTTAATATTTTGTTGAAGATTTTTGCATTTATGTCCATGAAGGGTGTTAGCCTTTTCTTGTGATATCTTTGTCTGGCTTTTGCTTCAGGAAGATATTACCCTTTTGAAAAGTTTGACAATGTTTTCTCTTCAATTTTGCAGTCAATTGAAGAAGATTGATGTTAACTCTTTAATAGATGTTTGGTAGAATTAGCCTGTGGAGCCATTTATTCCTGGGATTTTCTTTGTTGAGAGGTTTTTGATTGTTCATCCACTCCCCTAAATTTTTTTTGACTTTTATTTAGCAAATACAAATTTACAAAGTACAGCCAGGGATTACAATGGCTTCTCCCCACCCCATAACTTCCCTCCCACCCACAGCCCTCCCATCTCCCACTCCCTCTCCCATTCCATTCACATCAAGATTCATTTTCAATTATCTTTATATACAGAAGATTAATTTAGTATATATTAAGCAAAGATTTCATCAGTTTGCACAGAACATAAAGTTAAAATACTGTTTGAGTACTAGTTATAGCATTAATTCACATTGAACAACATATTAAGGACAGAGATCCTACATGAGAAGTAAGTGCACAGTGACTCCTGTTTTTGACTTATTTTTATTGGTTTCTTCAGGATTGCTATTTCCTCTTGATTATACCATCATAAGTTGTGTGTTTCTACGCATTTCTTTTTTTTCTAGTGTATCATTTGTTCAAATACAGTTGCTCACAATAGTTCTTTTTAATTTCTGTGTTGTCAGTTACGATATTCCCTGTTTCATTCCTAATTTAATTTTTTTTCAAGATTTATTTACTTATTTGAAAGTCGGAGTTACACAGAGAGGAGAGGCAGAGAGAGAGACAGAGAGAGATCTTCCATCTGATGGTTCACTCCCCAGCTGGCCACAATGGCCTGAGCTGTGCCGATCCGAAGCCAGGGGCCAGGAGCTTCTTCCGGGTCTCCCACGTGGGTGCAGGGGCCCAAGGTCTCAGGCCATCTTCTACTGCTTTTCCAGACTATAGCAGAGAGCTGGATTGGAAGTGGAGCATCAGGGTCTAGAACCAGCGCCCATATGGGATGCCGGCACTTCAGGCCAGGGTTTTAACCTGCTGAGCCACAGCACCAGCCCCTCTTTCCTAATTTAATTTGAATCTTTTTTTTTTTTTCTCATCAAGCGAACGGTTTGCTGAATTTATATTTTATATTTTACAAAGTTCTTAGTTTTGTCAACATTTTCTGTTGTTTTTCTAGTCTCCCATTCATTTATATCTGCTATAATCTTTGGTATTTCCTTTCTTCTGCTTACTCTGGACCTAGGTTGTTCTTTTTTCTGGAAGCTTGACTTGTAAAGTTAGACTGCTGCTCTGAGGTCTCTCTTTTTTAATGTAGGCATTTATCATGACAAATTTCCCTCTCACTATGGCTTATACTACACCACTTAAGTTTTGGCATGTTACATTTTCATTCTGTTTATTTTGAGATATTTTATAATTTCCTTTTGCATTTTTTGTCACAGTGATTGTTCAAGAGTGTGTTATTTAATTTCCATATATTTTTCAAGTTTCTCTTTTTTAAAAATTGATTTCTAGTGTCATTCTATTGTGGTCAATAATGAAACTTGATATGATTTTAACCTTCTTAATTTGCAAAGACTTATTTTGTGATGTATATTTATCTGTCCTTGAGAATATCCCTTGTATTCTTGAGACCAATGTGTTTTCTGCTGTTTCTTTTTTTTTGGGAGGGGTGTTCTATTTATGTCTATTAACTAGATCCATTGGGTCTACAGTGTTGTTTGAGTCTGCAGTTTACTTATTGACTTCTGTCTGAATGGTCTATCCATGAATTTAGAGTATTGATGTCTTCCCTACTATTATTGTATCACTGTATTTTACTACTTTCATCTCTGTTAATATGTGCTTTACAGATTCATCTGATATAGGGTGAATAAAAATTTAAAATTACTGTGACTGCATATTGAATTGATTATTTTATCATTATATAATGGCTTTTTTCTTTTATGACAACTTTGACTTAAAATTTCTTTTGTCTGATATAAGTATAGCTACTCCTGCTCTCTTTTGGTTAAGATTTGCATGGAATATCTTTTTCTAACTCTTTACTTTTAGCCTGTGTATGCCCTTACATCTAAAATAAGTCTCTTGTACACAGCATACAATTGACTCATTTTTTTAAAAAAGGCTATTCAGCAACTCTCAGTCTTTTTATTGGTGATTTAGTCCATTTAAATTTATTTATAGATAAAGACGTATTGTTGTCCTTTTGTATTCCTTTGAGATTTGATGACTTCATAGTGATATGCTTCACTTTTCTCCTTTTTTGTGTATTTACTGTAGGTTTTTGCTTTGTAATCCTAAGGCTTGCATAAAATATCATTTTATCAGTCCTTTTTTTTTTTTTTTTTTTTGACAGGCAGCGTGGACAGTGAAAGAGAGAGACAGAGAGAAAGGTCTTCCTTTGCCGTTGGTTCACCATCCAATGGCCGCCGCAGCTGGTGCGCTGCGGCGGGCGCACTGCGCTGATCCGATGGCAGGGGCCAGGTGCTTCTCCTGGTCTCCCATGCGGGTGCAGGGCCCAAGCACTTGGGCCATTCTCCACGGCACTCCCAGGCCACAGCAGAGAGCTGGCCTGGAAGAGGGGCAACCGGGATAGAATCCGGTGTCCTGACCGGGACTAGAACTCAGTGTGCCTGCACCGCAGGCGGAGGATTAGCCTATTGAGCTGCAGCACCGGCCCAAATATGGTTTTCTTAATTTTATTTTTTCATGAAATTTTGAGGTGCCTCATATTTACCTTTATTAGTGTAATTTGTACTTTCATTTGTTTTTGTGGTGCTGTTTAATGTCTATTTCAACTTGAGTAATTCTCTTTAGCACTCCTTGTAAGGTAGTTCTAGTGGTGATAAAGTACACTAATTTTTATTTGTCTAGGAAAGCCTTTATTTCATATTTATTTATTTTATTTGAAAGTCAAAGTAAGTTACAGACAGAGCAGGAGAGACAGAAAGAGAGAAAAAGAAAGATAGATCTTCCATCTGCTGGTTCACTCCCCAGATAGTCTCAACAGCCAGGGGCTGGGCTAGGCTGGGCTGGGCTGAAGCTTCCATTTTTAAGGGATGTTATTTTACAGGTATAGATTTCTTAGGTGAGTTTTGTTTTTCCTTTTAGTGCTTTGAATGTATTATAACACTCACTCATGGCCTGTGAGGTTTCTGAGAAATCTGCTGATAGACTTATGATACTGTATTTTGTTATGGACCTCTTTATATTGTCCATATTTGGATTTCTTTGGTCTTCAAAAATTTGATATCTCTTTCTCTCCTCAGACTTGGAAATCTGCAACAAAATTGTGTCTTTAGATAAGCTTCCTGCTCTTTTCCTTTATCTTTTCTTCTTGGAATCCCCATAATGCATATGTCGGTTCACTTGATGGTGTCACACAGGTTTCTTTTTCTTTCTTTTTGTTCCGCTGATTGGATAAGTTTAAGTGACTTGTGTTTATATTCACTGATTCTTTAATCTGCTTCAGTCTATTGGTGAGCTTCTCCATTGGTTTTTATGGTTTAGTCGTGATATTTGTCAGCTAATGAATTTCTGTTTGCTTTTTTTTATGGTTTCTACTTCTTTAATGACCTTCTTGTTTTATTGATATATTATTTTCCTGATATTGTTTAGTGGTTTATTTACATTCTTTCACACTTTACTAAGCTTATTAAGCAGATTATTTTGAATGCTTTGCCAGACAGTTCATAGTTCTTTCAGGTCAGTTACTGCAAAAATTATGCTCCATTGGTTCTGTCATCTTTCCTGATTCTTCATGGTCCTTATGACCTTCCATTGGTTTCTACAGTCACTTCATTATAAACTGGATTCAGCACAGAACCACTCACTAGTGCTGCCAGAGATTCTAAGTAGCCTGGTTGGATGTGTGAGTTGAGTGTTGAATGCTCTCACCTTGAATTCTTGTTCTTAGATGCCCCCAGGTGATGTAACTTTGCTGTTTCCCTCAGTGTTCTTGGTGATGCATGAGAAAAGTGGCTTCATGAATAGCAATCCAAGAGGTTAGGGAAGGTGGATACTCACTTTCCTCTTTTCCCCACAGGAGAACTCATGATCCCAGGAGTACTACACTGTGTGGTTTGGAAGAGAGATGATACAGGTAGAGGGAAAATGTCCTTACCTTCTTCAGTGTGTCTTTTTTCATTTCTGTGCCCCACCAGTGTGTGTAATCTCTCACTTGGGGTCCAGGGTTCTCACAAAGATATTTTCCTCATCCATGGATGGTTATTAAATATTCTATGGGAGGGAAAAATCTTGGAGTTTCTATTCTACTCTCTTGCCATTTTATTTTTGTAGATATTTAACTTCTGGCTAAAACAAGCAAGCAAAAATTGTCCAGGCATAGATGGATACACTTGAGAATTTTATCAATTTTTTTAAAAAAAAATACCAATTCTTGGGACTGGCATTGTGGAATAGTAGGTTAAGACACTGTTTGCAATGGTGGCATCCCATATCAGAGAGCCAGTTTGAGTCCTGACTATATTTCTGATCCAGCTCTCTACTAATATGCAAGGGAAGGCAGTGGGAGATGGCCCAAGTATTTGGGTCCCTACCACACATGTGGGTAAACAGGAGGGAGTTCCTGGCTCCTGGCTTCAGTTTGGCCTAGAATTGGCTGTTGTGGCCCTTTGGGGAGTGAACTAGCAGAGGGAAGATCTTGATATTCATTCATTCTCATTCATTTTCTCTTACAGAAAGCCATCACAATGAAGTGAGATTTATTCCAAGAATACAGGGTAGGCTTTATCTTTGAAATGGTAGATTATGATATTTGTAAGTACAGGAAAAAAAGCATTTGACAAAATCTAATATTCATTTCTGATAACAATTCCTATTCCTAATTTGCTGGGGAGTTTTTATCAGGAGATGATTAATATTACTAGTTATTAGTGAAACACAAATAAAAACTACAATGAAATATTACATTTCACTATAATGTGAAAGATTTAGAATACCAAGCATTGATGTAAACATGGAACAATTGAAACTCTCATGCATTGCTGGCAGAAATGTAAAATCCTACTTCGAAAACAATTGGGTGTTTGTTATCATTTAATTCCTGGGAATTTACATAGGAAAAATAAATATATGCATCTTCATGAACAGTTGTACGCTAATGTTCATGGGATTTATGTAGCCCCAAAGTGGAGACGACTAACCTCTATGTCAACAGGTGAACAGATCAATATATTGTAGCATATTATATTATGGACTATTACTCAGCAATAAAAAAGGAGTGGAATACTGGCATGCACAATATGAGAAAACTACATTGAGTTAAAGAAAATGGGAAAAATACATATTTTGTGATTCCATTGAAATAAAAGTTAATACAATGTGGACTAATTTTCAGTGACAGGAGCAAGACAAGTTCTTTCCTGGGATAAGGCAGGATAGTGGAGAAGTAAGGGGAGAATTACAGAACAGTGCAAGGAAACCAGTAGAAGAGAGGATCGCGTTTGTTCACTGGATTGTGGTGGTGGCTTTTTTTTTTTTTTTTTTTTTTTTTTTTTTTTTTTTTTTTGCCAGGCAGAGTTAGACAGTGAGAGAGAGTTATAGACAGTGAGAGAGAGAGAGAGAGAAAGTCTTCCTTCTGTTGGTTCCGAACAGGGACCCAAGCACTTGGGCCATCCTCTGCTGCCCTCCCAGGCCACAGCGGAGAACTGTACTGGAAAAGGAGCAACCGGGATTAGTACCCGGCACCCCAACCGGGACTAGAATCCACAGTGCCAGTGCCAAAGACGGAGGATTAGCCAAGTGAGCCATGACGCCAGCCTGTGGTGATGGTCTTAAAGGTGCATCCATAAGTCAGAACTTTGAGAATGTTACCGTTTGTGCGCCTGTACCAACTATAGTTTCCTTACTGGTGATGGGCTGGGATCCGGGGCCATGCTGACCAGGGAGAGAATGCCTCTCAAGTTTTAGGGATAGTACGACAAGCTTGGGAGTACACTGACCAGTCCTAAGCCCATCGGCCACACCACCATCTCTTTCTGGTGGTTATACTCTAGAATGCAATATTACACTCTCGAATCTCCCAGGACTAGGTGGTAAGTAACTGAGTATAGCCCTACACTCCAGAGCCCACTGGAATTATGCACACTGGCCAATATTCAGGCCCTGCCGGTCCCACGGAATCCACAATAAAGATGGTTGCCCATGGCCGGTGCCGTGGCTCACTAGGCTAATCCTCCACCTTGTGGCGCTGGCACACCGGGTTCTAGTCCCGATAGGGGTGCCGGATTCTGTCCCGGTTGCCCCTCTTCCAGGCCAGCTCTCTGCTGTGGCCCGGGAAGGCAGTGGAGGATGGCCCAAGTGCTTGGGCCCTGCACCCCATGGGAGACCAGGAGAAGTACCTGGCTCCTGCCATTGGATCAGCACGGTGAGCCGGCCGCAGCACGCCGGCCGTGGCGGCCATTGGAGGGTGAACCAACGGCAAAAAGGAAGACCTTTCTCTCTGTCTGTCTCTCTCACTGTCCACTCTGCCTGTCAAAAAAAAAAAAAAAAAAAAAAAAAAAGATGGTTGCCCATGCTTTTGCCTCATTCCTGCTGCCTCCTGACCAACAATGGTACTTCCCCAACATGGTCTGCATGCCCCTTCCTCTTAGAATCTCTAAGTAAAAAAACCTCTAAGAAAAATTAATATATAGTTTAGAAATCAGAAACAAAAGTACATCACAGAACCTTTACAAATTTTTCTGCTCTCAGAAAGAAGTTTTGTTTCTTCTGCAGGCTTCAGGACGGAGTCCTCAACAGAATTTTCTGCAATGATAGAAAATTTCTATGTACATCACCCAATTACCACTTGTGACTGATGAGCATTTGACATATGGTAGTTGATTATGCAACTGAATTGTTAGCTTAATTTAATTTTCTCCAATTTTAAATATTTGAGAGACAAAGAGACAGACACACACAGAGAAAGAGGAAAAGAGAGACAGAGAGAAAGCTCCTATCCATTGGTTTACTTTCCAAACACCTGCAATGGCTGGGGGTAGACTAGGCTACACTTGAGCGCTAGAAACTCAATATGTGTTTCTCACATAGGTAGCAGGAGCCCAGTAACTTAAGCCATCACTACTGCCTTACAGAGCCTACATTAGCATGAAACTGGAGTTAGGAGGAAGAACTGGAGATTGAACTCAGGCATTGTGATGTGAAACACCAGTGTCTTAACCAGTAGGCCAAATGCCTGCCCCACTTCCACCCATTTTAATTCTGATGAAATCATTACATATGACAAGTATCTACCATACTGGAAGTGCAGCTCTTGAGGCTGTTGATGATGTGATCTTCCCCAGAGAAGACTCTCTTCTTCCAGTTGGCAGCAGAAGAGATTTATGCATATTTGACCCAATAAGTAGTAGAGTTGTTGAGGCTGGATTTTAGCTTTGTAAGGCCCTAATTGTTCTTTTGCTTTCACCTCTAGAGTATAAATCCTTCATGATTTGAACTGAATGGTTGGTGGGAATCTGAATTCCATTTTTATTGTAGCAGCCCATGGTACTACTGAGACCACTTACCTTCATCACCACCTTTTTCCTTTTTGCCCATGCAATGGAAGAATCAGTAAAAGCTATGAGAGAGTCAGTGGCCTAAGGTTTCAGGCTCACTTCTCTGTGGTGCCCTTGGCCCTTGGCCTCGATTCCTCAAGATCTGCCTGTCATAATTGTCCCTTGAGAGCTTCGAAGAGCTGGTGTTTGTAGTTTCTCGAGTTTACAATTAGTTTGAGCATGACAATGACCTGAGTCAAGCTCCATTGCCACAGCAAATGTGGAGATCCTCCTAGCACACCTACTGTGAAGTAAACCTGGTTTTGGTGACCATCTATACTCCCTCTTCTCCAACCATTGCTTAGAACTAGTGCCAGATCCTAAAGCAATGGTGAAATTCTGATTTTTCTGAGCTTGGGAAACCTGAGTTGTAAAATTTGCCTCTACTTACTAGCCAGTGCCCTCTCTTCCTCCTGCTCAGTTGTCTGATGTGATGTTTCTAGTTTACCATGCCTCTCTCAAGCTCGGCCCCTTGTTTGAGACCCCTTTTGAGCTGCCTGCTCCTTATTTATTTTTTATTTATTTTTTTATTTTATTTTTGATGGGCAAAGTGGACAGTGAGAGAGAGAGACAGAGAGAAAGGTCTTCCTTTTGCCGTTGGTTCACCCTCCAATGGCCGCTGCGGCCGGTGCACTGCAGCCGGTGCATCGCGCTGATCCAACGCCAGGAGCCAGGTGCTTCTCCTGGTCTCCCATGGGGTGCAGGGCCCAAGGACTTGGGCCATCTTCCACTGCCTTCCCAGGTCACAGCAGAGAGCTGGCCTGGAAGAGGGGCAATCGGGACAGAATCTGGTGCCCTGACCGGGACTAGAACCCGGTGTGCCAGTGCCGCAGGCGGAGGATTAGCCTATTGAGCCACGGCCGCCGGCTCTGCTCCTTATTTCTTTTTCTTTTTTTTGTTTTTTTGACAGGCAGAGTGGACAGTGAGAGAGAGACAGAGAGAAAGGTCTTTCTTTTGCCGTTGGTTCACCCTCTAGTGGCCGCCGCAGCTGGCACGCTGCGGCCGGTGCACCGCACTGATCCGATGGCAGGAGCCAGGTGCTTCTCCTGGTCTCCCATGCGGGTGCAGGGCCCAAGCACTTGGGCCATCCTCCACTGCCTTCCCGGGCCACAGCAGAGAGCTGGCCTGGAAGAGGGGCAACCGGGACAGAATCCGGCGCCCCAACCGGGACTAGAACCCGGTGTGCTGGTGCCGCAAGGCAGAGGATTAGCCTAGTGAGCCGCGGCCGGCCCTTATTTCAAAACTCCATTGTCTGTGTCCCATATTCTCAACTCCAATTCCTATACTCTACCCTATGAAAGCTTAGAGTAGCCCTCTGCTAGAGCACAGTCACCGGTTACACATCCACTTTTCTCTAAATGACAGCCTCTGCCTCTTCATTTCCCATGCTCCGTCTAAGCAACCTTTCTGTAATTCAGGCCTTGTGCTCTTGGTCCATGGCTTCATGCTTCTTGGTCATCTCACCTCCCAACTACCTACAGCAAAAGCTCAGGCTCCTAAACCTGTTACCTAAGACCCTTTGCAGGAGGCATGTAAAACCCCTTAGCCTACTTTTCCTTTTCCATCTACAACTGTAGCTTTACTTCCACATGGTAGCCAAAGATTCAGCTTTTCCAGATCTTTTCATGGAAATGGAGTTTAACCTTCTTTTCCAGAACATGTCATTATCTTTCACCTCCCTCTGTTTTAGTCATGTTCTAATTTTTTTCAGGATTCATTTATTTATATGAATGAGGAAGAGAGAGCGAGATAGGTCTTCCATCTCCTGGTTCACTCCCCAGATAGCCACAAGAGCTGAAGTTGGGCCAAGGTGAGGCCAGGAGCCTGGAACTCCATTCAGGTCTCATACATGGGTGGCAGAGGCCCAGCTACTTGGGCCATCTTCCCCTGGTTTTTCAGGCAAATTAGCAAGAAGCTGGATTGGAAGCTGAGCAACTAGAACTTGAACCAGCAGTCTCCTATGGACACTGGTACTGCAGGTGGCAGCTTTTCTCACTATGCCATGCTGGCCCCATTATGTTCTACTTTTTTCCCTTAAAGGTTTTTCCTCCCTGGTTTCCCAGAAGAAATTCACTCTTCATGGTCCATGAAAGCGTAATTCGTGTAGTGAGATCTTCATTCTGAGCTGCTTCTCCAGCTGATCGGCTAGCTCTGGAGGCCTGTGCCTTTTTTTTTTTTTATTTCCTCTTAGCACAGTTTCTGACAAGTAGTCATTGTTTTGCACATGTTTGTTTTATATAACTGAGTTGCTATGAATACCAAGGCTCAGTCTGGGCCTCAGCTGGTTCTTGGGACAGAAAACTCAAGTATTTCAAGTCCCGGGGGAGGTTTATTAGGTCAGGGGGTCTTTTAGCCCTTGTCAGCTCATTGCATGTAGTAGCTGCCAGCTTTGTCTTACATCTTGAGCCAATCTTGGCTGTCATAAAGGATGTTGTCATTTTTAAGCACAATAAAGTTTTTTTTTTATAATCCCTTCAAAGGAACCAAGTTTTATACAGTTACATGTGGAGAAAGGCTGTATGGAAATACTAATATCTTATAATTTAAGCCAGATATCTTTAAATCTATTTCTGAGCTGTCATCAGAGTGCATGAGAGAGTGGCTCTGTGATTCCTTATTCAAGTAGCTGGTTCTTAGCTGGGGGCTGAACTTTGTTTTGCAAATGAGGTCAGAGGTATTTGGCTTGCTTTTTAGATTGGTTATTTTCTAGCTTATGCTCTAAGGAGCTAAAATGAATGTAACTTTGAATGCAAAACAGGCATCTGTTTTTGCCTGGAGCAGTGGAAAAATGAGGTCTTAGGATACTTCATATAAAGTTTCCTAAATGTACACTGTGCTATAAAATCGATGAAGAAATGCCGTGGAGGACAAGGAACATTAAGTGGAAACACTATTAAGGCACACCCTAGGATACCTAAGTCATATTGGGATGGAAAAACATAATAAAAGCAGTTGTACTTGGAGGACTTATATAGAAAGAGAGTAGGATGCATGGTGTCCCCTGGAGTGACTGAGGGGAGTTGTATTGCCATCTGCGATCAGAATAACACCTGCACACAGTGGGAGTGGATGCAGAGACGTGACCCGGACCGTCGGGAAGTCGTCAGAATTGGAAAGGGGGTGAGATCCCACGAGGAAAGCCACTATTCAGCTCCATACCAGAACATAACTGGAGCCCACCAGGGGAGTGATGGTGGCTCCCTCAGGAGTGTCTTTCCATTCCCTAAAACTGGGGAAAGCAATGTCCAATCAGTCATAACCTCACTCCACAAAGACAGTGTCAAACAGGGAGCTGTTCAAGTCAGTCTCTCCCAGAAGCAGATTTCTGGCCCTTGATTGTCCCCTTCATGTCCCCAACTCAGCCCTTCTGCTCACAGAGGAGCACTTCCTGAGCAGGGAGTGGATAATCAGATGGAGGCATTCTGAGCTGAACACAGATTGGCCGCTGACAAGCAACGGTGTATTACCAAGGTGGAAAGGACAGGCTGTAGAAAATATTCATTATGATGGCTGGGTTGATTGAGGGCACTCGGCTTCCTCAAGAGAGTTTTTGAACAATTACAGTGTAACCTCTCCCCTCTCCCCTCAGAAATGACAACCCGCCTCCCACCGAGGTGCACTTGTGTTGTTTTTGATGATTTCCGCATTCCGAGAAGGGTCATTGAATGCATATGCTCCCATCTGTTGAGTTACAGCAAATGGAAAATAAATCGTGTGAAACAATCTCATACCCAGGGTCACAGTGGTCACATTCTACTTCCACACTATCTTTCCAACGTTGCACAAGTGATGCTAAACACATCAGTTTGAACATTTTAATCTTGAACTTGGCCCTGGAAGGCTAGGCATTGACTATTAATCTCATTCAGCTCCTTTGGGTTTCTTGAAGTTCCTTTGCCCTGACATTCACTGACTGTGAATATCTGATACAAAGGCAGCTTGACCCAATTTTCAGCTTTAGAATGAGGACATGTCTCATTATTAGCTATGTGTCTTCTGAGTTCACTTGTGAGACAGTGTGCTTGCTGCCTTCCAATCACCAACACTGCGTGAGCTAGGACTATATGCTGAAGGCTTTCAGATCTTCTACCTCGCTGAGGACTTAAACAGCTTTAGAAGAAACATTTTCCAAAGTTGGATCCTGGCTTGTGCTATGAGTTGTGATAGGTATTCCCCCAACGGATTGCATTTCTTTGAATTGGTCCCCGTATGTTATTTGAGATTTAAAATGCGTATCACATGCCAAAAACTGTTAAAGTCCTTATCTGAACTAACATTGACAGCAGTTGGTTTAGGACATTTCTTGTGGAAAATAGATTTAGTCATTTACCACGAAGTATCACAGTAGGAAAATAAAAGTCACCTTGCACCTTACAGATGTTATTCCCCAAACTAACTTATTCTTAAGAGGACTGACATTACTTATTATTATACGGAGAAATGCACATTAAGAGGAACAAAAAGACCCTCTAAGCTTCCTTGAGCCCTCGGGAGCTGACTTTCTGAGATACTTAATTTAATGCAAACATTCCACACTTGCTGATTCAATGAAAAGCTACATGAAGTAACACTCTATCTATAGCACATTTTTCATTTATTGCACAGAGCCGGCCTGAGGCTTGTTTTAAAAAGTACCAGATGGTTTTTGTGAGACATATATTTGTCTTTGTGTAGTGACAGATGCTCTTTGAAATTACAAAGTATGTAACAGAAGTGTTTGCCATTTGAAATCAGGAAATTCAGTCTTAGCCTGAGTCACATCTAAAAGACAAAGCTCACTTGTAAGTTTATTTTGATCCCACCCCAAGCCTGCCACTTGGGTCTTTGTCGCTCATCATGGAGGACTAATCAATTCTGAGACAAAGGGTCCCTTCAAGAACACTGGCCTTGTTTTGACTGAGGTGTTGGTTGATATTAACATAAGCCCTGGGTAGAAGAACTATACCATGTCTTGTGCTTTGTTCCTTGTGAACAAGGATGGTGCCCAAATGGATAGACCAACATTTTCACTTCACAAAGCTAAGAAGAACATGGTATTCCTAAGAGGAGAGGTCTTCATTCTGTAGTGGTAGACACTGCCTTCCCAAGAGGATATTGTTGATCATGGTGATTACACAGGGGAGTAACTAGAGCCAGATAATTAGGAAATATAGCCCACAGGTTGCTAATGCAAAGAAAAATTGATAATGCACTGTGTTGACAAGTCTTGGGGCTGGCGCTGTGGCATAGCAGGTAAAGCCACCGCCTGCAGTGCCAGCATCCCATATGGGTGCCTGTTTGAGTCCCGGCTGCTCTACTTCCAATCCAGCTCTCTGCTATGGCCTGGGAAAGCAGCAGAAGATGGCCCAAGTCCTTTGGCCCCTGCACCCATCTGGGAGACTCAGAAGAAGCTCCTGGCTTCAGGCTTTGGATTGGCACAGCTCTGGCCGTTGCAGCCAATTGTGGAGTGAACCAGCAGATGGAAGACCTCTCTCTCTCTCTTTCTGCCTCTCCTTCTCTCTGTAATTCTGACTTTCAAATAAATCTTTAAAAAAAAGAAAGTGGCATTCTTCTAGATTGGTGGAAATGTAACATAATGATCCACTTCTATGAGAACAGCTTGATAATCAAGCAATGAAAACTAGCTTTGAGCCAGAAAAATCTCCCTTCTAGTAACTTATCATACTATACTATACTATGCATTAAAAATAATAATGTCTCCATATCTTTCCAGAGACATGAGAATTTATGGCCATACTGTTGTAACAGAAAAGGCAACCCAGATGTGTAGACAATATAGAACTGGTAAAACTAGGATGTATCTAAATATTTTAACGGCAACATTAAATAACAGCATGAATGCTGTGCTCCCATGTGAGTAAATATGTGGATAAAGAAATATACATGGGGCTTCAAAAAGTCCATGGAAAAATCTGCATTTCTTCTAAATCCACTTTCTCTGAGCTTCTCAAATCCCCTTATATACAACACACACGTATATACAGACTGCCATGTAAAATCACTTATATGCTTTCCTGTACAACATACTCAGGGAATCCTTCTGGAAGGGTACACAGGAAACTCTTTCTTCTAGGAAGGGAAATAAGCATGGAGTGGGAAAATAATACACTTTCCATTCAGTTGTTGTTATTGTGTACTGTCGCAAAGTCCACAAATTGCTTTTTCTAGTGAAATTTTACATATATATGTTTCAGAAGTTCCTTTCAGAATGAAATGTAATTTTCTTTAGGTTGTACATTTTGTGATACTGGGATGAAATCTCTCAGTCGGACAAACATTAAGGCTGTGGCTGGCCCTTGCTGAGTGGGAGTCCTGGTCACGGTACTAGGGGTGCTTGGGCCTGACTTGTGTTTCTTGCTTGGTCTGGTGGATAGACAGCAGTAACAGTGGGGTTTGGGAGAAATGCATTTAGCTGGTCATGTATTGTGTATATAGAACTCTCCTCTGCTTCTGAAATATCACCTTCTCTCTCTGGGGATTCTTCAGGGATTCCTCACCTCCCCCAGCCATAGGTGTCCAGCACAGCAGGTGCACTTTCTTGATTGCACTCTCTTTCTGCATTCCCAGAGAGGATGGTAGATTCCAGCCTGGATGGTGCAGTCCTTCCCCAGAGCTTGTAATCAACTTAACATTGAGTGGCACATACACTTCGACATCATTTTTCCAAATTAGAATTAAAGATATTTTGAAAAGTATTCACCTAAGAGTTTATGTGTGTAGGTGTCATATGCACCATAAGTAGGACAAGATGCCAAAACTCAGAATGATGGTGAGTGAGGCAAAAGTTCAACCTTTATGTTGGAAATTTTCTTCTGCTTCTCTAGGTTTCTTTGCGAAGAATTTTGCCTTGAAAGTTTCTAGAAATTCCAAAATGAAAAGTACTATTGAAACCACATTGGAGTAAATACCAAATGAAAAAGCTCTTGAGGGGATAAAATGCATTTAGTACTATACTATGACCTCTTCTGGGACAAGCTCTGAGCACCCTTCAAATTCCAATTTGACAATTTATTGTTTGTTTCCATGATACATCTCACGTAAATGCACCTCTCACAGATACTTTTGGGTACCCATAAAATGAATTTTACCTGACCAGGACTGCTGATATTCCTACCCAAAATAAATCTCCTTTTCAGTCTGAAAAGTTTTCATTTAATGGGGCCAGAGATGTGGCACAGCGGGTTAACGCCCTGGCCTGAAGCACTGGCATCCCATATGGGCTCCAGTTCGAGACCCAGCTGCTCCACTTCCAATCCAGCTCTCTGCTGTGGCCTGGGAAAGCAGTAGAAGATGGCCCAAGTCCTTAGGCCCCTGTGCCCATGTGGGAGACCCAGAAGAAGCTCCTGGCTCCTGGCTTCGAATCGGCACAGCTCTGGCCATTGCAGACAAATGGGGAGTGAAACATTGGATGGAAGACCTCTCTCTCTCCCTCTGCCTCTCCACTCTCCTCTCTCTATGTAACTCTGACTTTCAAAGAAATAAATCTTTAAAAAAAAGTTCTAAATTAGCATTTTCTAGAATAGCTTTCATTAAAATAACAATTGACCATGAAAAGTCCATGACTATCAAAGCATAGGGGATTGTTTTAAAAGTAGAGGAGAGGCGGGCACCGTGGCTCAATAGGCTAATCCTCCGCCTTGCGGCGCCAGCACACCGGGTTCTAGGCCCGGTCGGGGCACCGGATTCTATCCCGGTTGCCCCTCTTCCAGGCCAGCTCTCTGCTATGGCGTGGGAGAGCAGTGGAGGATGGCCCAAGTGCTTGGGCCCTGCACCCGCATGGGAGACCAGAAGAAGCACCTGGCTCCTGGCTTCAGATCAGCGCAATGTGCTGGCCGCAGCGGCCATTGGAAGGTGAACCAATGGCAAAAGGAAGACCTTTCTCTCTCTCTCTCTCTCTCTCTCTCTCTTACTGTCCACTCTGCCTGTCAAAAAAAAAAAAAAAAAAAAGTAGAGGAGGATGTGGAGTGGGCGTCCCCTGTTTGTGTACCTAGTTCAAATCCCAGCTCTCTTCCCAGGCCAGCTTCTTGCAAATCAGACCCTGGGAAGCTGTGGGAATGACTCAGGCTGTTAGCTCTGTCACCCACATGAGAGACTCAGACTCAGTTCTGGCCTCCTGGCTTTGGCCTGGGCCAACCTTGGCTGTTGCAAGTACTGGGGGAGTATACCAGCAGAAAGCTAGCCAGGGAAGGTGGGAGAAAGATCAATTGATCGATCTATTGATAGATGATAGATCTCTTTCAAAGAGATTAAGGGTTCTCTTTTAGAAAAGGGAAAAGAGAGGATAAGTTGATTTTGAATGTCTCTCTTGAGAATAGGCCTAGAACTGCTGGTAGGATCTAAGGCAAGTTCAACTGTGTGGTGGTCAGAACCTGAGGTCCGATGGTTTACCAAAGTCAGCAACGCTGGAGGACGAGCCGGCAGCCAGACGAGCCTGCTGGAACAGATGGTCCCAGCTGCACTGTTGTGCGAGACCCTTTTGGAACGTGTGTTTGGAGCAAATTATAAGAAGCCATAAATGACATGATGATGATAGCAGCGCTTAAGCAGAAGAAACCCGATGGCTCGGAGCAGAATGACCTGGGGTGAAAGCTATTCTCCATAATCCAGGCTGACAGATGACACAGACTTATAAATGGGAACACTGGCAGGGACCCATAGCAATCAGTCATTTTGCAAAAGCTACAATTACTCTGTTTATTTCTTCAGCATTGACTGTGTGGAGACAATTCTCCGTGTTTCAGACAGAAATGTGTTCCTTCGTTTAATTCTCAAAATAACCGTAGGCAAGCTCTGAATATGAACTCAAGCTAAGCAGGTAGGTTTCAAAGAATCTAAGCAACTTGTCCAGGGTATGCAACCAGTGAACGTTTTGCACCAAACGGCATAGCTCCACCATGAACTCTGCTCACAGGGACTAGGGAGTTTGGAACCTGCCTCCTCTTCATCCGTACTACCTTTAGCCCATGCAATTCCTCACTCATCAGCCTGGCCTCTGCTCTCCCTGAACAAGTCCTTCCAGCACTCAGCTCTTGTCTTCCTGGGTCCTTGTACCTGAGAGACTCTTGCTCCAGTGTGCCAATGGCTTGCCTTTTTCAACACCAGGGAGCTCTGAAAAGAGCTTGCCCACTCTCCCAACACCTTTGTCCTACTGTACTTTTCACTATGCCCTTGCAAACTATCTATTTGTTCAAGTATTTATTTTCCATTTACCTTAGCCCTGATTAGAATATAAGATCCTTGAAGGCAGTGAACACATTGCTAGTTCTTTCACTCCACTACCCGTCGGAACGCCAGGCACGTAGCAGACACGTAGACAACGTTTGCTAGATACATGAATGAGGAGGATATATAATACTTCCCATTGTGAATTTGATTGAAGAATGTGTCCCTCAGCCAGCACACCTGTTGTCCCCATCATTAGACATCCAATTCCATGATGACATACTGTACATAATTTCAGTGTACATCCTCCATGTCTGACCTAGTGCCAAAATGAAATTGCAGGCTTTATTAATAATGAAGAAATGATTGAAAAACTATAGCCATACCTCAAGCCCACGCAGCAGATCACAGCAGACAAGGATGGAGATGTCACCCTCACACACCTCATGCGTTCTCTACTTGCAAGCTTTCCTTGTCCTCTCTGCTCATCCCTTTGGTTTGATGATCCAACTATACTCAGCACCACCCGCTCGTATCTTAAATCTCCCTCATTTCTCCTGTTTCAAGGTAGTTTTTGGCTGCAACATTTACTTCAAGTTTCTCATTTATTTGGGGAGGGAGAATGCTTCCATCTACTGGTTCACTCTCCAAATGGCCATAACAGCTGGGGAAGGCTTAAGTCAGAATCTAGGAAATCAGGCTGGGTATCCCACTTGGGTGGCAGGAATCTAAAGTATTTTAATAATCACCTGCTGTCTCCCAGGGCCTGTATTAGCAGGAAGCTAAGACTGGAAATAGAGCCGAGACTCAAACATAGGCCCCCAATGTAAGATGCAGGCTTCCCAAGTGACGTTCTACCTGTAAGTTCAGATGGCCGCCCTGCCTGACATTTCTTATTTCTTATTTTATCTTTAATTTTTGTATCTTTTTGTTTCAACTTGATATTTTCATGAGCTGTCCCATTCTAACATTGCTTTGTAAGATTTATAAGAGAATTCACGTGAATGAGTCAATGAACATATGACTCTGAAGTTGAAAAACATTCCACAGGATTGAAAAAGAAGCTGAAACATCCATGTATAGTGGTCGAGTAGATAGGGTTAGCTCCTGAAGATTTCATTGACCAAAATGGAAATAACTTAGAGTTCTCATAACAACCTGCGATCCCTCTGGGCCAGAGCAGAGGCAGAATACAGAGCGTCCTCTGGGAGAAGGACATTTCCATAAGATTTTCCTACGTTTGAGTTTGGTGATTCCTTTTTAATTTGACCAGCTTTAATGGAGAAACCAATTTTATGGGGCTGGCACTGTGGCACAGTGTGTTAAAGCCCTGGCCTGAAGCGCTGGCATCCCATGTGGGTGCTGGTTCTAGTCCCGGCTGCTCCTCTTCCAGCTCTCTGCTATGGCATGGGATAGCAGTGGATGATGGCCCAAGTCCTTTGGCCCCTGCACCCACGTGGAAGACCCAGAAGAAGCTCCTGGCTTCAGATAGGTGCAGCTCCAGCCATTACGACCATCTGGGGAGTGAACCAGCGAATGGAAGACCTCTCTCTCTGTCTCAACCTCTCTCTGTAACTCTGTCTTTCAAATAAATAAAATAAAATAAAATAAAATAAACCAATTTTATACTACAGAAAAAACCTCAAAAATAAAAATTAGAATGTTGTACACAAATTACTTATCAACCTGTCTCCTGTAGGTTGTGTTCCCTGTTTCTGAAATTATCTGCTGTCTTTTCCATTTCAGGATTCAAACTAGTAAGGAGTGTGAACTATATTTACAATACTTATTTGTCTTAAGCAATGCTAAACTCATCTCCCTTATCTTCCATAAAGAATGACTGTAGACTTTGAGAGTACAGAAAAGGAGACTCCACAGAGAACTAAGTGATGCACTTTAGCTGGTGAGAAAATACAGATAGCCACAATCCAGTGTGCAGATATGCCCAAAGCACATCACTGGGGAAGTTTGTGCTTGGGCTCGTGAAATACAGCTCCATTGAGAAACAACACATTGCCTCTTAAAAGCTATAAAGTTCTAACCAAAAAATGCCCAGTAAATCACAAACAGAATGCACAAGTCATTCTCAAAGATAAGTGACTCAGAAGGTTAACCCAGTGGCTGACGGTCTGAGCGGCTGGAACTAGCTTCGACCTAGAGAGTGCCAGAGACCATCTGAAAAGAATCAGAGAAGGCGTTTAAGAGTTAAAACTAGAGCTATGAAATATTTACTTTCTGACTTCCATAAATTTATGTTACCATCTCCTGATTGGTTTTGGTCCACCACAGCAAATTCTGGCAATGACTTAGGCTGATTATCTATTTTATTCTCCTCTAGAGAGAAAAGCTGTCACCAATGTAAAGGCATCTGTTTGCTCTTAGCACAGTTGTTTCTTTCTGGGCTTGCCAACTCTGTCAGTTTAAATATGACATTTAAAATACTCTTTCAGTGTGACAGCCTAAGTATAGCTAGTGATAAAAAGCAATACATGCAGCAAAGTCAGGCAAAAATAATCACGAGAACAAGAAAGCAGGTCAAAATGGAAAATATATATGTGCCATACTGGGGAAGAAATTGAATCCATGACATCTTGCGATTTTATTTAATGTGTCTTTGTCATAGGATCAATTATAAATCAATAAAAATCTGCTAAAGAGTAAATCACTTGGACTAAATAAATGATGAAATATTTGTTGGCTTCATATAATTTGTCATTAAAATAATAACCTCCAGGGGCAGGTGGAGCAGTACAGGGGTTAAGCTGCCACTTGGGACACCCGCATTTCATATTGCAGTACTGGTGTGAGTCCTGGCCACTTCCCTTCAGATTCAGCTTCCTGCTGATACATCCTGGCAGGCAGCAGGGCTTGGGCCCTGCCACCATGTGGGAAGTGGATGGAGTTCCAGGCTCATGGCTTCAATACAGCCAACCCCTGGCTTTTGTGAGCATTTGCGGAGTGAATCAATGGGTGGAAGATCTCTCTCCCTCTTCTCTGCCTGCCTCCCTTGTTGCTCAGTCTCTGTCATTTTTAGCCCTTGTTTATACTCCTGTGGTCTTCCTACTTTTTACTTGTTGAATATTATGGTTAGTGGTGAATTAAGCCTGTGATTATAGAGTGGATTAAAATTATGTCTTAGAAAAAAAAATTAAGTATTCACCCTATAATTATGATTAAATCTGGTCTATCGTTGGGTAAATTACCCTAAGTAAATAGATGTTATTTCATGATGTTAAGGAATTTCATTTTGACTAGATATTTTAAGCCCTCTTGGCATATTTGACAGGTTTTCTGAGAATCAAGATTCTAAATTCTTGGTACTTGGATATTTCCAGTGGGACCCCTGGAAATGTCAAAGGAGGCATCTCTCAACTTGTAGAGATACTAAGTAGGCTAAGTGGATTATATTAAAGGTATTATCAAGATGTGAGATGGTGCTAAACCTTAAGTTATGCTACTATAAAATTTTGTAGATACAGATGTCCAAAATGACAAAAGTCTAATGATCTTATGATGTTATCAGGCCTGATGGTTATCTTAATGAAAAAGGCCCAGAGGCCTAAAAGGAACAAGTGTTCGTAAAATCCTACAGGTGTTTTCTAAAATACTGTGTGGAATAAACAAGTGCCTCTTCTTGTTGGTCAAAAAAAAGAAAGCAAACATCTTAGAGATAGCCTCTGAAGACAGTCTTTAAGGCAAACACTAGTGAATTAAAGGTGAACTAGGGAGGGGCGGGTATCTGGCACAATGACTAAGGCAATGCTTGGGACACTCACCTCCTGTATCAAAGTATGTGGGTTTGTGTTCTGGATCCACTCCCAATTCTAGCTTCCTGCTGATACACACTCTGGGAGGCAGCAGGTGATGGCTCAAGTACTTGGGTCCCTGCTACCCATGTGGGAGACCCAGATTGAGTTTCAGACTTCCAGTTTCAGCCTGGCCCAGTTGCAGTCATTGTGGGTATTTGGGGGAGTGAAGCAGCACACAGATCTCTGTCTCTCTGCCTTTCAGTTTAAAAGGGGGCAAAAGTGAACTTGAGAGTTAAACAGATAAACATATGAAAAACATTAAACTTCCCTGAAAATGTATGCATTCTTAGATTCAGTTGAAGAGTTGACCTAGAGTTAGTTTAAATATGGAGAAAATGTCAGGTATTTTACAAATTTCTAAGATATTTATTATAACTCATTAATAAAAATAATCATTGCGAAGTAAAAAAAAGACAACTGAAGTTCATTTTCCTAAATGATACAGATTTCTAACACCATGAAGCCATATGTGTTGTGTCCAAAGACCAAAGCAATAAACAGCTAGCCTGGTTTGGGTGCTCTGAAGATAGCTGGGAGCTAAGTTTCTGCTGTCAGGGTCCAAGAGCACAAATCAGAAATGCACACTGTATCTTTATGTAGATATGGACTCAGAGGGGACACCTGGAGGTGTCCTAGTGGTCATTTATTTTTACTTATTTCAGAGTAATGGAGTGTTTCTTTTGAACTTTCTTTTCACTTTAAGAACTTGAAAACCTTCTTTCACCCGATTAGTAGTGCATGTGCGCGTGGCGGTGAATTGAAAGCCACAAGTTAAACTTTCTTTCCTTTCTAGGGTAACAAAGCTAACAAACATTGAAACTTCCTTTTGTGCTACTTTAAAGTATGCTGAACACTGTGAAAGGTGACCAGGAGGAATTAACCAGAACCCCCGGGGGAGAGGGAGGGCCTGCACACATGTGAAGGTTCCACTTGTAGAGAAAGGAAGAAAGCCCTAAAATGGCTTGTTCACTTCCATCACTCCTAGAAAACGATTAAGATTTGGGATTCCAAAGGCCACCAGAGATGGCTGTCTTTGGTGTCCCATTGCATAAGCAGAAGGTCCGGGTATCTAAAAATTAGCTCCCATTGTCAGGTGTAGAACAGTCAACAAGGAGAAGCTTGAAAATGACTGTACTTTCCAAGGAACTGCATCTCAGCTATGACCAAACAATCAGATTGTTCACTTTCCCATTCCAACTGTCTACGGGGGCAGGACCTGACCCTAACTCACACACTCGCACACTTACCACAGAGCCGTAGTGCTCCCTGGTCTACATTATTTCTATGATTTTCCTGTTCTCTGACTCTAGGTACAATAAATCTGATCATCAATGTTTATCTCTGGGGTTTGTCAGTATGTTGGTTTTGAAGCAAAATTTAAATTTTGAATGAAGCGATAAGAGTAGGTTGCTGCTTTGTCTGTGTCTGCAAGGTGTTTGGCAACGTGTTCTCCAGCATACAAAGCAGCCCCTCTGCTTCCGGTGGGCTGCCATTGACCCACTGACTCAGTTCTTCCCACTTCCCCTTCTTAAAAGTAAAATTCACTATCTTTAAGCAATTAGAAAAACGTACCCTCTTTAAAGTGAAACTGGTATTGGAGGTAGCTCGGTGAGGGTAAACTTGAACTCCCACTGGGTTTTAGGAAGGATTGAAGCAGTAAGGAAACATGAAATAAACCCCAGCAGGAGGAAGATGCTGTGGAAGGGAGAAGCCAAGACAGAAGGCACATCTCCTAGACTTCCCAGATCCTCACTGAGCTGGCCTTGCCAGCCCTTGCCCCAGGAGAAAGATGGAAAAGTGTAATGGTGTGCTTCTTCCTTGAAGCTGCACGTTTTGACCCATGTATTTGTCTCTTAAAAAAGCAATTATACTTTCAAAGAAAGGCAGGAGCTGTAAAAAGGGAGCCTTTCTTGTTAGATATAGTACCCATGGTGATCTCTCTGCACTTGACCTGCCTGTGTCTTTATCTTCTGATCTCCTAAACCCAGACATCAGCCCTCCTGAGCACCTGGGGCTGCTCGGCCCTGGCCTTGGAGTGTCCTGTGTCAGAGTGAGAGGGGCTGGAGGGAATTTGGAGGTTACATTCAATAGCTCTCACACACAGATTTTTCCATAGTTCGTTGTATGGGGTTAGCCTGGCCCTGTTGACTATCATATCTCTAGGCTAGGATCCCTGCGTCTTTGAGTCCCAGCTTAGCTTTTTTTTTTTTTTTTTTTTTTTTTTACAGGCAGAGTTAAACAGAGAGAGAGACAGAGAGAAAGGCCTTCCGTTGGTTCACCCCCCCCCCCCCCCAAATGGCCGATCCGAAGCCAGGAGCCAGGTGCTTCTCCTGGTCTCCCATGCAAGTGCAGGGCCCAAGCACTTGGGCCATCCTCCACTGCCTCCCCAGGCCACAGCAGAACGCTGCACTGGAAGAGGAGCTACCTGGACAGAATCCGGTGCCCCAACCAGGACTAGAACCCAGGGTGCCGGCGCCGCAGGCGGAGGATTAGCCTAGTTAGCCACAGCACCGGCCGAGTCGCAACTTCTATCCTGGTCTTATTCTTACCCATATGCCTGGCCCTCAATATTGGCAGCTTTGCAGCAATTCCTTGGAAACTGTTGACTTGTCTGTCTCCAGTGCCTGCCCATTTAGACACACTTGTATCTTGTGCTCCAACCATGTCTTGGCTAGATATGATAGAACCCAGACATCCTCAGAACAATCTCTCTGACCTGAATCTGCTTTCTGGATACTTGGATCCCTGGATCTTTCTATTTAACTGCTGCTTTGGCATACATCTTCCAACTTCTGCCAGACTCAGGCACCTGGTCCTGATCTCTCTTGCCTGGGGCCACACTGTCATCACCTGAGAATTTTTGATACTTTACTTTATTCAGGCAAAATGTGGTAAGCCAATGGGTTGAATTTTAGTTGATTGTGAAACTTCTATTATTTTATTCACATACTAAAACTGGTCCTACCTCATTAAATCAGAAGTCATTAATAAAGATCATAGAAAAGGAAAGTCATCATGATTCAGCAATATTATTTTACAGAATATTTGGCCAAACAGGCTCATATATGTTGAGTATCTTTTCAACTTAGCTCTCAGCCATCAGCGTCAGCCATAATTTCTGGTGGGAGAAAAGTATCCCTTTTGCTCACAGAATAGCCAGATAAAAGTCACCTGGATGGCTCCTATTAGAATCATAAAGCCTTACTGTAAGTACCGTGCCACCAATGATTCTAAGAGATAAAAGGAGACTGAACCTAACACTATAGAAGTCAAGATCTAGTCAGTAAAGTTACAGAATGCAAAATCAACATACACGAATTAGTAACAAACTCACTGAAAAAAATTATAAGAACACGCAATAGCTACAAAAAATACCTGGGAATAAATTAAAAGATGTTAAAGACATCTACAATCAAAAATCATAAAACACTAATGAAAGAAATTGAAGAAGACACAAAAACATGAAAAGACTTCCCACATTCATGGATTGGAATAATTAATATTATTGAAATGTACACATTATCAAAAGTAACTTACACATTCAATGCAATCTCCATCAAAATATCAATAACATTCTTCACAGACCTAGAAAAAATCCTAAATGCATATGGAAGCAGATAAGATCCTGCATGGTCCAACAATCTTGAACAAGGAAGTCAAAGCTGGAGGTTTCACAATATCTAATTTTAAGACATAATGCAGAATTTTTGTAACCAAAACATCATAGTACTGGCATAAAAACAGATGAAACCAATGCAACACAGTGGAGTTTCCAGAAATAAATCCATGCATTTATAGCTAACTGTTCATCCATAAATATATCAAAAACAGGTACTGGAGAAAGAACAGTCTCAAATGGAAGGTGCTGTGAAAATTGTGTATCCATATGTTAATGACTGAAATTTGTTCTCCCATATACAAATCAGGTTGAAATGGAAGAATAGATGTTAAACCTGAGACAATGAAACAACTAGAAGAAAACAGGGAGAAACTCTGAAAGACATTGTCAAAGGCAATGTTTCACATAAGACTCCAAAAACACATGTACAAAAGCAAAAGGACAAATGGGATTTTCTCAGACTAAGAAGTTTCTGAACAGCAAAGGCAACAATCAACAGAGTGAAGAAACAACTGACAAAATATTTGCACACTATTCATCTGACAAAGAATTATTACCCAGAATATGCAGAGAACTCAAAAAAAAAAAAAAAAAAAAAAGCTCAATTAAGAAATGGGCAAAGCACCTGAATAGACATTTCTGAAGAAGAAGAAATACAAAGGTCCATCAAATGTTTGAAAACATTCTCAATGTCACTAGCCATCAGAGAAATGCAAATTAAAGCCACATTGAAATATCATGTCATTCCAGTTAGAATGGCTATTATGAAAAAGAAAAAAAAATAATAAATGCTGCCAGGGATGTGGGGAAAAGGAAATTCTTATACACTGTTGGGAGAAAGGGAAATTAGTACAGCCAGTATGGACAACAGAATGGAAGCTCCTCAAAACACATACACAAAAGAAGACCTAGTATAAGACTCAGCTATCAATTTTGAATATATATCAGAAAGAATTGAAAACCGCATATGCGCTCTCATGTTGGTTGCAGCTCTACTCACAATAGCCAAGATACAGAATCAACCTCAACTTAAGTGTTTCATCAGTGACTGGATGAGGAAATATGGATATTTAACCATGAGAAAAGAATGAAATCTTATCTTTTGAGATTATATTGTGAGGTTAAACCCTTAAACATGGCTAGAAAATACAGTATTTTCTTTTTCATACATGGAAGTTAAAAGGAAATAGGTGATCTGAACTTAGAGTAGTGATTGGTAGAGACTGGGAAGGATGAGGAAGGGGTTAGAAGTAGGTGGGGTAATGGTACCAAAACACAGTCTGAAGTAATGAGCTCTGGTGCCCATAGCAGTATAGGAAGACTATAGCTCATAATAATGGTTATATACTGTATGGAGAACTGGAAGAGAAAAGCGTATAGGCTCTCTATATGGAGAAATATGAGGAAATGGTAGTTCAAATTGTCCTAATGACCTGATTTGCTCCATTTACTTTGAATACGTGTGTGGAAACATTGCACCATACTCCCTAAATATAAACAAGTATTACATGTGAATGTAAAACATCCCCAGGTCATAGCTGGTCACAAGAGTAGTAGTTAAAATAAAACCTCTTAATGTAATAAAAATTCCATACTTTATTGCCCCCCCCCTCCAATATCTGGATAGAGTCAGTAGTAAAAGATACTTTCTGACTATTCCACAAAGATCTATGGGCCATAAAATGCTTGGCAGTATGGAGGGAGCCATTTTTAACAATCTTCAGGAAAAGTAAATTCATGATATTAAAGGAATCAGTCTATTATTCTTTGTCAGTAGATAAATTATGGTTCCAAATGGCTCCTGTATCCCTTGGAGAAGAGCCAATTGCAGACTTGTCTGAATATGAATCTATTAATTTACCTCAATACTGAAGGGAGCAAAACTCCCCAAGTGAAATAAACTCACTGGGTGTTGATTAAAATTAGTCAAAATTACAATGAACCAAAACTGTGACGATTTTCACATCAATTTGTTTTGTCTCAAGATATTATGTTAATTTCACTTGCGATGTCTTCCTTTACCCATGGTTGTTCAAGAGTCTAAGTGCCTTATTTAATGATAGAATTACCTCTAATTCTGTTCATTTTTCTCAATTACCATTGATCTACTCCAGTTCATGCCAGTGTCACACTTAACCAGAATATCAGAGGTGGTATCAAAGCCAGATTTTTACCTCTTAGCTTGACTTGATCTTGAACATATCAATTAATCTGTGCCTTGGCATAAGGCATAGAATCTATCTCATAGGCATGCTGTGATGATTCAATGTGCTAATAAATACACAGCCCTGGGAATAGCACCCGGCCCATGAGAAGCCACTATGAGGTGCCTGTGAGATTGTTGTTTCTACTACTCTGGTCCATTTGCCTTCAACTGGTCTCACCATTTTGCTCCCTTCTAATCCATCCTATACAGCTAACAACAACAACAAAAATCTTCCTAGAATGCCCTGCTTCCAACCTTCTAAAGTCTGTCCTTTGTCCTTAAAGTATAAACTCCTAACGGTGGCTAGTAAGCCCATCATCACGCTGAAGTTCTTTCTGTGACTTAGCTGTGCCAGCTCCCTGTCTGTGCCTTGAAGGGGCAGTGTCCTCTGACTGTAATAGCCTTTCCCTACTGCTCACTTGCCTTACTCCTATTCATCTCCTCCGTATTAAGCATCATTACTATAGGCAGCCTACCCGAGCCTGGGGTGGGGTCCCTGCTCCACCACATGTTCTTATAATTCCTTAGTACTATCTCTTCCATGAGACCATGCACCATTATGCCTGTGTTGAGTGTAATCACCAAATAGCCTATAACAGAGACAGACACAGAAAACGTCTTTGAATGACATCATGAATATGAGAACAAATAAATGAATATGTTGATGATTTTCACATGAATAAAAAATCAATATGTTTTGAAAATAGTTCTTTGAAAGGCAGACTGACATCAGGGGAGAGACTGAGAGAGGTAGCAAGGTCCTCCATCTGCTGGTGTGTCCCCAAGCGTACAACTGGGGCTGGGCCAGGCCAAAGCAAGGAGCCAGGAACTCCATCTACATCTTCCAAGTGGGTGATAGGGACCCAAACACTTGGACTATCACCTGCTGCCTCCCAGGCATATTAGCAAGAAGTTGGATCAGAGGGAGAGCTGGGACTCTATCCCAGGCACTCCAACATGAGATGCAGCCATCCCAAATGGTGGATTAACCTATTGGGGCCACAATGTCCACATTGTCCTTAGTATGCCTTAAGAACTTTTCTAGCCGGCGCCACGGCTCAATAGTCTAATCCTCCACCTAGCGGCGCCAGCACACCGGGTTCTAGTCCCATTCGGGGCGCCGGATTCTGTCCTGGTTGCCCCTCTTCCAGGCCAGCTCTCTGCTGTGGCCAGGGAGTGCAGTGGAGGATGGCCCAAGTGCTTGGGCCCTGCACCCACATGGGAGACCAGGAGAAGCACCTGGCTCCTGCTTTCGGATCAGCATGGTGCGCCGGCCGGAGCGCGCCAGCCATGGCGGCCATTGGAGGGTGAACCAATGGCAAAAGGAAGACCTTTCTCTCTGTCTCTCTCTCTTACTATCCACTCTGCCTTTCAAAAAAAAAAAAAAAAAAAAAAAAAAAGAACTTTTCTAGTCTCAAATTCAGGAGCTGTCTCCATCTCGCTTTATCCCCTAGACACAGTCATTGTTTTATGACTTTATGAATGTGCTCACTCTGTTCCTTCTGACTAGAATGTTCTCTGCTTGGTACAAATGCTGATTGTCCAAGCATCTGGGAGTCAACAGCTCAGAGGCGAACTCCTCTGGGCACCCCCACTGTAATTCACCAGCACAGAGGTAACGGTCTCTTCCTCCAAGCTCTGCATACTTCTTCCCTGTGCCTGCTTCTGAGATTTCACTGCAACATCAGTGTCTGTGTGCACATCCTGCTTGTAGTGCTCATGTCTGAGGGTACCCAGCACCCATTACTATTTCAGTAAGTAAAGGCTGAATTCACAGAAGCCAACAGAGGTGAGGGTTAAGATATGGGCAGGAATGGACATTAGGGACACCAGTAAGATGTCTGGATCCTCTATTGGAGTGCCTAGGTTTGAAATTTGGCTTCCACACCTGGTTCCTGCCAATGGGTAACCTGGAAGGCAGTGGTGAGGATTCAAATACTTGGATCCCTAATACCCATGTGGGAGTCCCAGATGGAGTTCCAGGTTTCTGACTTTTGCCTAGCATCGTCCTGGCTGTTGCAGGTATATGGAGAGTAAACCTGCAGATAGAAGATGTTTGTCTGTTTCTCTGTCTCTCTGCTGTTCAAATAATAGTTTTAGAAATTTTTTATAGAGAAGGGCCAGTAGGTAGTGCCAGATTGTGGGGAGCAACTCGGACTAGACTGTTACTGGAATTAAGACTTATTCTATGCATCTGCTCTCCCACAATATGGCGCTGAGAAGGGAGTAACAACTTCTACGCAGCTGCCTCTCGCCAGCTTGAGTGATGACCTGCAGGAGCTGATCCTGCTCCTGATTGGAGGAGAGCAGCGTACTCAGCGTGTGGGTAGCAGAGTTGGGATTGGTGGAAGAGGACTATAAAGGAGGAGAGAGACAACATGCACCAGGAACACCTGAGGAACATCTGAGCAGCCCCCGAGAGAGCCGGCCGGTGGTGTGCCGCTCCCCCGCGGAAGTGGGGAATGTGGCAGGGGGAACCGCCCTTCCACGGAGGTGGAAGGGACAGTAGCCAACCCGGGAAGAACCAGCAGCAAACCCGGGAAGGGCCGAGCAGACAAAAGAACAGCGCAGGGTTTAGTGTCGTTCCTCCGCGAAGAGGGGGAGCGACACCAGATATGATGGCATGATTCAGAAAAGCAAGAGTTGTATTATGTAGAAAAAAATGTAAGGTGATGAAGATGGAAGAGACCACTTGGTAAACAAGTAGAAGACAATACATTTTTGCTTATCACTGGATATAATAAGACATATTATATAGGTTGTAATATAATATATAGTATATTATTATATAATATATAATATTTTATGTAATTATAATTATATTGTACAATCAATATATAATAAGATATATTGGATATAACAAGAATCACTTTATTTGCAGCAAGTCTAGTATTTGAATATCTAATAATGAGTATGTATGGAGGGCATTTTCTCTCACGCTTCTGTGACAGTCCACTTTTAATTATGGAAATGCTAATTGAGGGCCAGATACTCTAAGAACTCTGGTCAACAAAGAGAAATAAGCTTTGGATCCTCCTGAGAAGATATATGCAATGGCATGAGGACTGATACATAAAAGCTGGTGGTACAGTGAGATCACAGAAGGGTGCTACCTTTACAAAAACCCCCATTAGTGTTGCCTTCACTATTAACATGCAGCAGTGTGAACCATAATTTTAGCTGGCCCTGAATTTGTCACCATGGGATCTAATCACTTCCTCAAACACTGTGAAACTGATGTAATATAGCAATGATTGAAGTCAGTCCTTGACACTGAACTTGCTGAAAGATTATGCTTATCAAACCAAAGCATGGCAGTAGATGCATACTTCAGTGTGTCAGTTACCATTTGTGATGTGAATAACCGGAAGCTTTAGGAAAATACAAATGAAAATAAATGTGGGGCTGGCACCATGGCTCACTTGGTTAATCCTCCGCCTGTGGCACCAGCATCCCATATGGGCGCCGGTTCTATCCTGGTTGCTCCTCTTCCAGTCCAGCTCTCTGCTGTGGCCCGAGAGGGCAGTGGAGGATGGCCCAAGTGCTTGAGCCCCTGTATCCGCATGGGAGACCAGGAAGAAGCACCTGGCTCCTGGCTTCATATCGGCACAGCGCCGGCCATAGCAGCCATTTGGGGAATGAACCAATGGAAGGAAGACCTTTCTCTCTGTCTCTCTCTCACTGTCTATAACTCTGTCAAATAAATTAAAAAAAAAAAAAAGAAAGAAAAGAAATGTGAACCATTTGACCCCAAATGCCCTCCTTACTTACCCAGTTCACACAAATGCAAATGGTTTGACACAAAACCTTGCACACTGCAAAGCCATATGCATATAATTTATTAAAAACAGGTTACAGATGTATTGGACAAGCTCTAGAATTGATTATGGAAACAGAACAAGTGGAAGAGCCTCATTGTGTATAGAGATGTGGTTAAGAACAGGGGCTCCACAGTCCAACTTTTTTAGTTCAAAGTTTATTCCACTCCTTCTTCACATAGGACACATCACATAGTCTTATTTTCTTTTCTGGACAATTTGAGATTACAATAATACCAAACTCAAAGACCAATATGAAATGAAAATAGGATAACATTAAAGAGTGTCTAGCACATTATAAGGGCTCAGTAAATATTTGCTCTTATTGTTTCCACATAGAGGAGTATTTATAACCCAGTTAGAATATAGAGCCAATTGGCTAAGGCTATCATGGCTAGGACTTGTTATATTTCTCTTCTGAGCCAGGTGCAGAACAAGATGCTCCATGTAAATTTACCTCCACAATGATACTCGGTACCAGAAACCCTATTTAAATTAGAGGGGGTTAAAGTTCAGCAGTCGTAAAATTTCTCAAGACCACAAAGCAAGTCAGTGCAGAGCCAGGTTTCAAACCCGGGTGCTAACCAGCACCACTGCACACTTTTCTCTGCTGAAGCTCAGAGTCTGATGGAGAGAAAGTCAAGGAAATGAACCTTTATTGAGTGCTTGTTACTTTCAGGCTGGGAGTGGGCATTCAGTCTAGCAGTGAAGATGCTGGTTAGGGACCCACGTCCTGTGTTGGAATGCTTGGGTTCAGTGTCTGGCTCTGGCTACTGACTCCAGCTTCCTGTTGATGCAGATGTTAATGTTTTCTGCTCAAGTTAATGAGAGGCAGCAGTGATGACTCCAGTAACTGGGCTCCTGCCACCCACGAGGGAGACCAGGATTGAATTCCTGGCTCCATGCTTTGGTCCCAGCCAGGGGCCATTGAGGGCATTTGGAAAATGAACCAGCAGGGAGAGGATCTCTCTCTGTATCTGTCCCTCTGCCTTTCACATTAATAGATAGATTAATTTTTAAAACAATCTCTAGGTTAAATGCTTTCCTGTGGCCTGTGCTGTTTCTCAAATTTTAATCAAACTAGCTTCCTCACTAAGGAAAGAAGGGTATATGAAAAAAGGGTCTACCAGGTGTGGTTTTCCTATGAGAGCTTTGAATTCCCACAAGGAACCATTCGCCTTGGTATAAAAGTTGAAACAATGCCACTAGTTCATGGTTAGGCCACTTCATGAAATCTAGACTTTAGGGCCTTTGCATATCAGCATACTTCCGGGCCAGAGAACATCTCCTGCCCTGTGGGCCATGAATGGCATACAGCTGGGGGAAGGGAGGGAAGCATGTGAACCAGAAGCAGGCAAGGCAATGCCTGTGGCCTGGAGAGAGGGATGGAAACTTTCCTGATGGGCAGAGTCGAGGCAGAGTCTCCTCCTTTGAGGAAGCATGGAGCTCAGCCCTCAACAGAAGCACTATGCTGACCATGCTGAATGAATCCCCAAGAGCCCACCCAAGTTCATGGGCCCTGATTCCCGTCCACGCCCAGTCTGTGTCAGAATTCCTCATGACTGCGGCTCTCCTGACAGCCTAGCTTGTCACATCTCTGGTCTGGAAACCTAACTTTTGACCCTCTCTTCCCACGTCTTACTTGGCAAAACCTTTCTCGTCCCCACTCCATTCCTCCTCTTTGTTCTGCCAATCACATTTCCTAGACACCTCCCAATGTTTCTCCAAGTTGGATCTTCAGTTTTTGTTCACTTCTTTCTTTGGTAGGATGCCAAAACCCCACCTTCCCCGGCCAGATTCAACACCTGGAATGTTGCAAAACAGTAACAACAAAAATCCTTTTTGCCCTAGAGAGAGGGGGCCAGGCAGACACCTGATAGGCCAATATGAAACAAGTAGGCAGATAACAATCAAAATAAATTACAAGAATGCCATTTTAGAGGTTGTTAGAGATCCAGTCCAATGTAAAACACTTTATATTAGCAGTCTCATTTCATGCTTACCTGTTTTGAAATTAATGCTTACGTTTTCCTGACTTTACGTGAGAAGAAACTGAGGCTGAGCAAGTTCAAGTACAGGGCTCCCCCCTCCCCAAAATCTATGGTGATTGATGTGGATATTATTGAGTGCCCTATGCCCTGACCCAGGTGGTGGGTAGGACTGGGGGAAGAGGTACAAGGAGACCTCCTGGGGCTGACTCTGTCCTTTCTTGTCCTGAGTACTGGTTACTTAGGGGTGTCCATTTTGCCATTCCACCACACTTTATATGTCTTATCTATATTAAATTTCAATAGATGCTTAAGTTTTTGAGACACCGTTTAAATTTTTTAATGTTTATTTATTTGAAAGGCACAGCATCAGAGAGAGAGGGAGAGGAAGAGAGAGATCTATCTTCCATCTGCTGGCTCACTGCCCAAATGGCTGCAAATTCCAAATCTGGTCCAGGCCAAAGCCAGGAGCCAAGAACTCCATCTGGGTCTCCCACGTGGATGGCAAGGGCTCAAGAACTGTAGCCTATCATCCACTGCTTTCCCAGGTGCATTAGCAGGGAGCTGGATCAGAAGTGGAGCAGCTAGGACTTGCGCCTGTGCTCTGATATGGTATGCCAGTGTTATAAGCGGCTTAACCCACTGCACCACAACACCAGTCCTCTAATTAATTTTTTAAGACAAGTTGTTGGTGAAAGAGCTGAAATGTAATGCAAATTTGTCTGTCCCAAGAGTCCAAGTATGAAATCTATTTCATAGCCCCAGAGTATACTGGAAAAGGTAGAGTAGGGCATTGAATAAGTTGGGTATCTGGAGTTGTTGCTGTCTGAATAAAGTCATCATGGAACCAGAGTGCCTCTGGATACAGTGGGAAAAGGCTAGCTGTCACTTCCAGGGAAATCTTCAGTGGATTTGGGAATTGAAGGTGTTGAAACCATGATAGTCTGGGTAGTTGCTGCAACAGGAACCAAGACTTGGTGTCCAGGGACCTGGAAGGCTGCCAGAAAATAATGACTTGCTACCTAATGCTGAATTTAGATTTTTCTTCTAACTCTGGGTCCAGCGTATGACATAAGGCTATAATTCCAGACCCTGCCCTAGTGGCAGAGAAGTGAGGATAGCTTTGGGTTCTGAGTCAAGTTGCCTTCTAGACTCCACTCAAAAATAAAGTAAGAAAGAAAAAACATTCCAAAAAAAAAAAAAAAAACAAGACAAAGATAAAGTAGAACAAGAAATAGAAAGGAGAAGCTTCCAACCAAATGGGCTGGTGAGAGAGGTGAACATGAGTAGGACCCAGTAGACCCAAAGCCACAGAATGCAAGACAGAAAGAAGCCTGAGGGTCTTACTGCAGGCAAAGTTTGCAAAAATTTCTGAATTGCTGTAATTTTATCCCTGGATAGGAAAAAAAACTGTGTAAGGCACCAACTGGTTTGAGCTAAACTACGGTGTCATCAAACGTGACTCCTTTTCTCTTAAGTGTTTAGCAGTTGTGCTACTTGTCGCTCCCCGTCTTCGTGGAGGAACGACACAGGACCCTGCGCTGTTCTTTGGTCTGCTCGGCCCTCCCTGGGTTTGCTGCTGGTTCTTCCCAGGTTGGCTACCGTCCCTTCCACCTCCGTGGAAGGGCGGTTCCCCCTGCCACTTTCCCCACTTCCACGGGGGAGCGGCACACCGCCGGCCGGCTCTCTCGGGGACTGCACAAGTGTTCCTTCAGATGTTCCTCTTAGATGTTCCTGGTGCATGTTGTCTCTCTCCTCCTTTATAGTCCTCTTCCACCAATCCCAACTCTGCTACCCACACGCCGAGTACGCTGCTCTCCTCCAATCAGGAGCAGGTCCTGCTGTTTATTGGTTGAACTGGAGGCAGCTGTGTAGAAGCTGCTTCTCCCTTCTCAGCGCCATATTGTGGGAGAGCAGATGCATAGAATAAGTCTTAATTCCAGTAACTTAGTCTAGTCCGAGTTGCTCCCCACACTACTTGTCACAGAGAAGTATGGGTCGTAGCAATTGTGTTTTCTTAATGCTAAAGTGCCTAATAAAAGACTTTCACAAGTTCTTCATGTCTAGCCACAATGATGGACAGCACCCTGGTGCCAATGAAGCCTTTACAAGGTTCCCTTGTAATACCTGTCCGCAGCTGTGTCTACCCCAAACACAGAAACACCGGGAAATGTCACTAGTGCCTTTTTTATGGGCATGTGCCAAGCATCATAGACAATCCTCATACTCTGTGTAATGCAGTACTTACTTCCAGGTCACTTTGAGTATAGTAGGTCTTGGCTCAACCAAGCCATGGATTTCCTTCCCCTCTGCAGAGTTACATAAACCTTCAGGACAGAGAACACCAACATCCAGAGACCAACATCAGCAACATTTCCTTCTGTTTTAAATTTTATTTATTTGAAAGGAAGAGAGAAACAGATCTCCTGTCTGCTGGTTCATTCTCCAAATGCCTGAACCTGCAAGGTTGGACCAGGCAGAAGTTAGGAACTGAGGACTCAGCCCAGGTCTCCCAGGTAGGTGACAGGGATCCAATTCAAGTCATCCCCTGCTGCCTCTGATGGGGCTCATTAGCAGGAAGCTGGGTTTGAGAATGGAGCCAGGACATGAACCCCAGTACTCTGATACAGGATGAGCACATCCCAAGTGGCATCTTAACCGCTAAGCCGAATAGCCACGCTTCCACCTACTGAAGAGGCCCCAAATGCTCTCTAAAAAACACTGAGTGTGCTATTTCCACCACTGTAGACACATAGGTGATGCTCATGTCAAGTTTTCTATCTGAAGGGAGAGGCCCCGTCTCTTAGGAGATGACATATAAGGCTCAGTCTAGGAAGTGAGCACAAACCACGCTTGAGTAACTGAAACTTTTACGTTTATGCTGACCAAAAAAAAAAAAAAAAAAAAAAAAAAAAAAAAGCTGAAAGTCAAAATTGTTGTTTGTTACCAAAGGGAACCAGAACAGGAAGGAATAGAAGTTCCACAAATCTTCAATTAACTCTAAAACTTGGTTTTGTGTCTGACACTATGAGAGGCAAGATGAAAGACTTAACGTGGCAAGATGATGAAGATCTCTTAAAGGGCTGTCGTCAGAGTGAAGAAGGTTGTATGTAAAGGGCTCAGTGTTAGCAGGTACCCAACCCATTTTACAGATAAGGAAATTGAGGCACAGAGGAGTTTACATTTCTTGCCTGCAGTAGGACAGCTAGTCAGTACACCAGGATTTGACCCCTGTCATTCTAGGTCAGAGATCCAGGCAATAAACATTGCTCTGGGTGCTGTTTTTCAGACATGGAAGATTTCTAAGCCAGGTCCTGACAGGTTGGGGCAGCATATGTTCCCTGTCAGAGAGATCTTCCTAACAGGCTACATGACTTCTTTCATTGTCTTGCTAAAAATTCAGTAAAGGTTAAACTCAAACTTGCTCATGAATGTCATAAAGCTCTTGGTGGTGGATCTTCAGCTATGTTGCTAACTCATACAAGATTTTTTGGGGGGGTTCTTGTTTTTGTTTTATTTTTGTATTTTTTGTTTCTTTCATATAATAAGTTTGGTTTTTGCTATACACTTCTATAGCTGCTGGCGTAGATATCAGTCTGTGAAAGAAGCCAGTGACGGGAGAGCCTGTGTTTGTTTTCTCTCTGTTATACTCTCAGCACAAGGGACTAATACTCAAAATATTGCACAAATCCATCAGAATAGATATCTGAGTAAACAGCTGGTAAGACTCTGACCCTGCATGGCCACACAGGTGGTTACCAGATCAGCGGTGGATACTTACTATTTAGATAGATGGGTGGGTTGGTGGATGGATGGATGGAAGGATGGATAGATAGATAGATAGATTTTGGAAATCAGATCATATCATACTTTTTGCCTTTTGTTTCAGTCTCACTCTTGGCTCCAGTTATGTCCCTTTTCTTCCTCATAACTTACACTTTTAAAATTTCATTTATGTATCCTTAAAATGGACTTAAAATCCCTCCTATGATGGAGGTGAGAATAAACAAGTGTATCAAACTGTTGGTGAACACCAGTGACCATTTAGCATGAGCACTCCAAGGATTCAGAGTGGTTCTGAAGAACTGGCTATAGGGTGTAATTCTCGCTTCATTTAGTTATTAACCCTTCTAGCAGCCACAGTGCCTGCTATTCTATTTAAGACATTTGTTTCGGTCGGCGCCGTGGCTCAATAGGCTAATCCTCCGCCTTGTGGCTCCGGCACACCGGGTTCTAGTCCTGGTCGGGGTGCCGGATTCTGTCCCTGTTGCTCCTCTTCCAGGCCAGCTCTCTGCTGTGGCCAGGGAGTGCAGTGGAGGATGGCCCAAGTACTTGGGCCCTGCACCCCATGGGAGACCAGGAGAAGTACCTGGCTCCTGCCATCAGATCAGCGTGGTGTGCCGGCCGCAGCGCACTGGCCACGGCGGCCACTGGAGGGTGAACCAACAGCAAAGGAAGACTTTCTCTCTGTCTCTCTCTCTCTCACTGTCCGCTCTGCCTGTCAAAAAAAAAAAAAGACATTTGTTTCTGAAAATTAAAAATTTACCTTTCACAAATTAGCTGCCACATTGTTAATTATCCTGGGATGGGTGAATATTGAAGACTTCAATTGTTATTAGAAACAGCATTGATTGGTTTTATTGAATTTCTCTACAACTGATACCTTGAAAAAATAATTAAAAATAGTTAAAAGTCCATCAAATCCAAAAACTGTATATTAATAGCAGTAAAGAAGAATAAATTAATTTAAGTCTATGCTGTAAGCTCTGGGTATAGACTTGACTGCACAAAAATCTCATAGCAGCACAAGAACCAAGTGTTTTACACATGGGGCTCCCCTGCAAGATGTTTAGTTTTCTTTTTAAAAAGCTATTTATTTTTATGTTATTTGAAAGGCTGAGAGAGAGAGAGAGAGAGAGAGAGAGACTTCCATTTGGTTTCCTCATCAAATGCCTGTAACAGCCAGGCCTGGGCCGAACGAAAACCAGGAGCCTGAAACTCAAGCTGGGTCTCCCACATAGGGCCCAAAGCACTTGCACTTGAGCCGTCGTTGGCTGCCCCCAGGCTGGGTATTCTCAGGAAGCTGGGCTAGGGAGCGGAGCCAGGACACAAACCAAGCACACAGCATGTGAGTGTTTCAAGTGGTGTCTTTACTGCTGCACCAAATGCCCACCCCCAGATATTTGGTTTTTAATACACTCCCGGTTATTTGTCAGGTAGAGCTGTTCGATTGTGTGGCCCCTGACGGAGCATGGGCTTGTGTGGCAAGATCACATACACGTGGGAGTTCCCAGGGCCTTATCTGTATGTTGAGTTCCTAGGGTGAGAAGACAAACACAAGATGAGGAACACCATGAAAAGCACATGGCAAGGCACAAAACAGAAGATTTCTGGTTTCAGACACAAGGAAATGATTTGTCTGGATACAACAAATGCTTCCTTTGAAGGCTGGAAAGTGCTGTAGCCTGTGGCAGAGAATCTTTTCAGCATGAAGAATTACAGCAAAAGTGGTTTGGGGTCACTTTGTCAATCAGAATACTAAATTAACCAAAACACTCAATGTCAGAGCATTCCAACTGAGATCTTGTGCCACAAATTAAGGAAGACAATTGAAGCCAGTTTTAGTATATATTTATATAGTTTGTTTTTTATTAGTACCAAAGCAATTCTTATTTTTGCTTTTAACTTTTCTCAAATGCCAAGTCAGTGCTAACTCATTGCATGAGCTGATATTCATAAGCTACGTAACTTTTTTAGCCCTCCCTTTTTCTTTTTTAAAAATCTTATTTGAGGGAGAGAGAGAGAGAGTGATAGTGAGAGAAGGAGAGTGCTTCAATCACTGTACACCACCCAAATGCCTGCAACAGCTGGAGCTGGGCCAGGCCTAAGCCGGGGTCCAAAAATGTCATCTGGGTCTCCCCCATGGGTGACAGGGACACAACTACTTGGACCATCACCTGCTGTCTCCAATAGAAATTGGATTGGAAATAGAGGTGGGATTCCATGCTAAAGCACTGCAGATTAGGATGAGGGCACCCCAAGTGGCCCCTTAGCCCACTTCCCCACAATGCCAGCCCTGCCTTCACTTTCTTAGTATGTTGACAGAGAGGAGAGCAGCAAGTTGGAGAATAGAGAAAGGAAAAGAGAGGGAGGTTTTGAAGTTCCTTCTTGTGCTAATATTTTAAGACTCCTTAATGCATCAATTGTAGGTGCAAAGCTTAGACAAGCTGACATTGAGCGTACATCTCAGTGGAAAAGGATTCTCTTTAGAATTCGAAGTAATCATTATGCTGACTTTGAATGCACTGACAGCAGGTTGGTAAATTCCATCCTAACTCCTTTCTGGGACTCATGAGACGCGTGTCAGTATTGGTTTATAGCTGTAAGGTTGGCCTTTAGACAGCTATTTTTCCAAAGCATGATCCCCAATTATGTAGCATATGGTTTAGTTGATATTAATCAATGATGACTGAAGAAGAAATTTTCCATCTGTGCATGTGAATGAATGTGTGAGCGTGTGTGTGTGTGTGTGTGTATACACAAGGAAAAGGCTTAATTCCCTGTGTGGAGGCCCCCAGAGAATTCCAGTTTCATTCTGAGAACCTTACACCAGGCGCTGTCTCATGTAGATGGAAGATTTCCCAATTGCTCTCCCCTAAGAGTGTGAGAGTGGCAGCAAAGAATGAGGAGTCCAGTGTACCCCTCTGCCACTGTCTCCTCTATTCACCTTATAAAATGGCGAGGAGCTTTGTCTTCTAACCCTTGACTTCCACCTGCTCATAGAAATACCACCCTTCAGGATGGTGTTGTAATGGATTCTGTCCTTTGCAATTACACAACAGCCATCGTAACAGGTGTTCTCTTCCTTGGCATAGCCCCAGAAATGTTTTTAAGGCTTTATCCTTTCATTTGTCTTTATTTTAGCACTAAGAAACATCTAAGAAGCATTCATAGTTGACCTAAGTTCACCCATAGTTGAACTGTTCTTAAATAAAATGAACTTTTTAATACAATTCTCTGGGTAGCCAATGGTTAATTTCCAAATATTTTATTTTGGTCCTTATTTTTGAAATAACTTTCATATACTATCTACTTTTCTAGTTTAGCATGTAAATTATGTTTGGCACTGAATTCCTCGTGTAGAGTGCCCAAGATCCCATTGATGTCTGCTGTTTTTGAGACAATGTTACTGAATTTTTCTTCCATCACTGGGAATTTTATCTATTGTTAGGGTGCCATTCTAAAAATCAGTCTTGATTCTTCATGGCTATAGAGTTAGAAGGTAGAAGATATTTTAGGAAGTCCCAAACTACTATGAACAACTATTTCACTTATGATTCTTTGCATGTGGGCTTCCAACCACAGTTAGCCATCAGGGTGCTCTGGAACTTGGCATCCTGCCTCACTGCTGACCATTTCTCCTAACCCCTGCAGTGACAGTGGATCTCAGATATGGTCATTAATCAAAGGCACTTTGATTCCTAGGCACTTTTAAGAAGATAGCTACTTCAGTCTGTTTTCTCTTATGTCTGCCATGCTGGTCTCCATTACCTCCCATTGGCAGCTTCTCTCTATTATATGATATTTTTTCTCTCTTTTTAAATTTATTTGCATGCATTTCATAAATACAACATGAGGAACATAGTAATTCTTCCCACAGCACTGGCCCTCCCACCCCTCCTGCCTCCCTCTTCCTCTTTCTTCTCCTGTTTCCTGTCTTGTATTTTTACTAAGATCTATTTTCATTTAACTTTATATACAGAGGATTAACTCTATTCTAGGTAAAGAGTTCAACACTTTGTATGAGAAAGAAAAACAAAAAGAAAAAAAAAGAACAACAACAACAAAAAACAGTCCAGATAAGGGCTGCTGAAAATTATTGCATGTCGGGGGCCGGCGCCATGGCTCACTTAGTTAATCCTCCACCTGCGGCGCCAGCATCCCACGTGGGCACCAGGTTCTGGTCCCGGTTACTCCTCTTCTAGTCCAGCTCTCTGCTGTGGCCTGGAAGGGCAGTGGAAGATAGCCCAAGTCCTTGGACCCTTGCACCCGCATGGGATACCAGGAAGAAGAACCTGGCTCCTGGCTTTGGATCAGCTCAGTGTCAGACGTGGTGGCCATTTGGGGGGTGAACCAATGGAAGGAAGATCTTTCTCTCTGTCTCTCTCTCTCTCTCTCACTGTCTATAACTCTGCCAAATAAAATTATTTGCATCTCTAAATTATTGCATTTTGCAAATTATTGCATCTCGAAGGTAATTTTGCTTTCTTTTTTCCTTTTCTTCCCCTCCCCTTTCTTTCCTTTTAGAAACTTAATTACCTTTTGTGAGCACTTAGATCTAACTATAACTTATGAGACATAAGAATATCCTTCACTTTATACACTAAAAGGAAGTAATTCTTTGAGAGCAAGTTTTACTATTAAGTCTCATAATACAAGTCTTTGAGTACAGAGGTCCTGCATGGGACTCTTTTTTATTTAACAATTAACACTCTTATGTATGACATCAGTGATCACCTGAGGATCTTGACAAGAGCTGCTTAGGCTATGGAAGCCTTTTGAATCCACAGACTCCTTCAATATTTAGACAAGGCCATAAGCAAAGTGGAAGTTCTCTCCTCCCTTCAGAGAAAAGTACAAACTTCTTTGAGGGCCACTTCTTTCCACTGGGGTCTCACCCACAGAGGTCCTTCATGTAAGGCATTTTTTGCCACAGTGTCTTAGCTTTTCATGCCTGAAATGCTCCCCTGGGCTTTTCAGCCAGACCAGAATGCCTTAAAGGCTGATTCTGAGGTCAGAGTGCTACTTAAGGCGATTGTCATTCTGTGAGTCTGCTGTATGGACTGCTTCCCATGTTGGAGCATTCACTCCTTTTTAATTCTATTATTATTACCAAACACTTAGTTCTATTTATACGATCACTTTAACACTTGATCCTATCTATATGACCACTTTACCACTTAATCCTATCCATATGATCTCAATGACACTTAAGCTGCTATTTTTACCACTCAGCTTAAGGGGACTTGGGCTTCCATGGCAAGTTTTTAAACTGTACCCTTAGAAGTAAGTCCATAGGAATGTATGCAGAACTATACTGCTTCACAGTTACAAACTTCATATATTTCACAATTACAACTTTAGGATCATGGTGATTCTTCCCACCATGCCCATGCCCCCACTCCCCTTCTTCTTCCCTTTCTTACTCTCACTCTTATTTTTTTACTAAGATCTATTTTCAATTAACTCTTTACACGTATGTTTAACTCTATGTTAAGAGTTCAATGTGAAAGAAAAAATATAAGTAAAATATGATAAAGGAAAATAAATAAAAAGAACAACAACAACAAAAACCCTTGTTCCTCAACAGTCAAGAGAAGGGCTGTTTAAAGTCATTGCTTCTCAAAGTGTCAATATCACTTCTGCAGGTTGCCTTTTAGGTGCTCTGTTAGTTATCACAGGTCAGGGAGAACATATAAAATTTGTCCCTTTGGGACTGGCTTATCTCACTAAGTTATTATATGATATTTTTGAGACCGTATGCCACTGGAAATATATTTCTTCTCTATGCCATCCATCTCTCTGCAGAGTGTTCTGTCCAGAAAATTGCCTTCTCTGAAGTCTGATTCTTCCCAGAAGTAGTGCTTTCTTTGTACTTCTCATGAGAGGAAACCACCCTTCTGAAATGATCAAAGAAAGGCATTCCCAAGTCCACAACCCTGACTCCTTTAAATTCTTCTGCACCGCTCCCTTTGATATACCTGTCAGTCAGCTCATCTACCATGAGTCACATTCTTGGTTGACCTCTGCTGATGTTGTCCCAAGCATTTATGAAGGGTTCTGACAACTTGTTCATAACTATTCTCTCTGCCAGAGCCACAGCCAGAGGCCTGATCTTTCCCAAGGGTGATCCTTCCCACACTGGAACTTTGTGTGGTTGGCTCCAGGCAATGTGCCTTCCACATCAGCTGTAACTCTCAGAGCCTTTGGTTAGACCCTTCCAAAAGCTGGAATAGTTCCATCTCTAAAACCTGTGCCTACAGGAGCCAATAGCTAGACTCCAGCATCCTGTGATCCCTGCACTTTTACAGTGCTAATTCCCATGGTGCTTACTCCTATCACATCTCACTCTTCAGTTTCTCTCCACCACCCCCTTTCTACAGGTCCAGAAGATTCTTTCACTGGCTCCACTCCCACCTGCATCCAAGGGGCATCCTTTCCACCATGTTCCAGAAAATGCTTCATCCCCTCCTCTCTAGGGTTCTTGTGTCATTCATCCACTGTCACAAGACAGTCCCTCATCTTCAGAGCTGCTAAGTGTTGCTAAGAATGGAAAACCACAGTGGAGTTTGGTACTAATGCTGAGAGGTGACCCCTAAGCTCAGGTGCTCGGTCATGACCATCAGCCATTGTTATTTTACCAGATCAGTTCAGTCTCCCCTCCACAGCTCCCCCAAACTGTAACAGCTCTAACTCCCTACCCGAGCATTTTGTGTTCTTTTTCTCCCCTTGAGCACATAACCTTCAACACAATTCTATGGACTTCATAGAGATCTTGGGATGAACTCTCCCACTTTTCCCCTTTCATACATACAAACTGTCATATTCATCTGTCTTAGATTCAGCCTCAGAATAGGAAACTTCCCACCTCATCATCTGAGCTAATCTTTGCCGTTATGTTTTGGGGTTGGGTCCCAGCTATTCCATTTCTTCCAAGATCTGAATGCAGCCCTCAAACTAGCTTTTCTCCAAAATTCTTTACAGAGTGGTTGTCCTCAATATGTAAACAGGCTTAATTTGTCCTATATTTTTTTTTGACAGAGATAGACAGTGAGAGAGAGAGACAGAGATAAAAGTCTTCCTTCCGTTGGTTCACCCCCTAAGTGGCTGCTATGGCTGGCACTGTGCTGATCCAAAGCCAGGAGCCAGGTGCTTCTTCCTGGTCTCCCTCACGGGTGCAGATGCCCAAGCACTTGGGCCATCCTCCACTACCCTCCCGGGCCACAGCAGAGAGCTGGACTAGAAGAGAAGCAATCGGGACTAGAACCCGGCACCCATATGGGATGCCGGCACTGCAGGTGGAAGATTAGCCAAGTGAGCCATGGCGCCGGCCCCAATTCACCCTATCTCAAAAAAGTAAAGCAAGCTAAAACTCCGTTTGTTCTGAGTCTTCTGTCTATATAACTATTTCTTCCCTTTCCTTTCCTAACTGAATTTCTAGAAAAAAATATTGATTTCTCCTTTTCCCATCTCCTACTCATTTGCACCTTTCTCAAGTTGTTCCTACCTTCAGTACTGAAATCACTGTCTAAGGTGCTCTGATTGTCATCAAGTAGCATTTTCCTTATCAATTGTGTGATTTCCCTTCACCATTATTTCTAGTTTTCATCGCATGCCTGTCTGGCTAGACCATTGTCAGCCTTCATGTGGGATTTTGCTGTTGCTTTTCTCTGCTTCTTCCTCTCCAATTCCTGCTGGGTAATCTTTGCTTGGAAATGTCAATTAACTCCTATACACGGACATCATCCAAATTTATGTTCCTAGCACAAAACAGATCCTTACAACTCATACCTATATGTTCAGCTTTGTGGTATATGTTTCTAACTGATCTTCCATGAACTTCATGGATAACAATTGCAAACTCAGTTAATTCTGCTGTTCTCCTCTCCCATGTGTGCAAATGCATTCTCCTCTGTTCTTAGTCTATGTTCCTAACTAGTCCCTGTGGGATGTATATGGAGTCAGAAAAAAATATTTCATCTCTCAGGAAATAAAAATAATGTTCCGATTTTGGTAGAATGACCACTATTGGGGTGAGCATTTGACACAGCAGTTAAAACACTGCCTGGGATGCTAGCATCTCATATTGGAGTGCCTGGATTTGAGTCCCAACTCCACTTATCATTCCAAGTTCCTGCTAATGCACACCCTGGAAGGCAGCAGGTGATGACTCAAGTACTTGAGTTTCTGTCACATACATCAGCGACCAGGATTGAGTTCTGAGCTCCTGGCTTCAGCTTGGTCCAGCTGGGACTTGTTGCCTTTCAAAAAAATGTGCCAGACATTTTTATAATAAATGATGATACCCAAGATTTGGATGCAGCCATTTAGGGCTATGCAGCACAAAGACTTCAGCCATAAACCATCCTGACCACCACTCACCTAATTCTCTGTGCCATCGATGTGGTAGTATTCCTAGGCTCTCTTATTCTTGCCCATAGATACCTAACTGGACAGACTTCTTGCCAACATGACCATCTCAGTAATATGCTCTGCCCTTTCTTCCCTGGTCCATTTCAATCTCCTTCTATTTTTTCCCCTGGGATCAACATATCATATCAGTTTCTAAGCACCAGTCTGGCTATTCTCTAATTTATGCTTAACTCTGCCTCCAGAGGAGTTGGGGGAGGGGGCAGGGCACACAAATATTATTAGCACCAAAAACAAACTAGTATAATACACTTTCCAAAGGATAAACAATGTGAAGAAGTCCCTGTATGCAGCTCCACTTATTACAAAGTGAATACAAGTAGCCAGCTCTTGTCAGCCCAGGTCAGGAGTAGGAGATTTCCTGATAGCCCCTCTTCCCAGCAGTCCCTGCAGTCCCCACTCTCCAAAAATAATCCCAACCAATGCCTTAACTGCTACACCAAATGTGCACACCCCCTCTTTGAACCTTTTTACAGAAGATTTATTTATTTGAAAGGCTGAGTTACAGAGAGGATTTCTTCCATCTGCTGATTAGCTCCCCAAATGACTGTAACAACCAGAGCTAGACCAAGCCAAGGTCAGGAGCCTGGAACTCCCATCTCCCAATGTGTGGCAGGGATCCAAGCACGTGGGCCATCTTCCACTGTCTTCCCAAGTGCATTAGCAGGGAGCTGGATCACAGGTGGAGCAGCCAAGACTGGAAGCACTGCTCATATGGGATGCTGGCATCACAGAGGGTGACTTAATCTGCTGTCCCACAATGCCAGCCCCAATTCTGAACATTTTGTAAGTATGATTATTTGAGTCTACTCCTGTGTGCTCTGCTTCTTTTATGAGCATTCTAAGTAGAGCTACCAGATTGAGCAAATAAAAATACAGGCCATTCAGTTAAATTTGAACTTTTGAGAAAATAAAGAAATACTCCACTTACCTGGTAATCCTCTATTTTGTCTGGCAGCTCTATTTTTCAAAATCAGCTCTGTTAGGCAAACAGCAGTAGTTTCTTCCTCCATACTGTCTCACAGTCCATTGCAAGAACAGATCCTGTTTGTTCATGCCGCTCTTGATGGACACTAAGCTTGTAGCTTATCTGTCAGCCATGATCAATATCACTCATCAGAACATTTTTTGTACAAGTCATTTGTTGTCATTTGTGTAAAGTTATGTTGGTCCTATGTTTGGGAGGAGAGTTGCTGATTTAAATGGTACTGCAAGGGAAGGATTATCTCTGAAGAAAAGTGCAATTGCTCATGTCTAACAAACTAGGAAAAAGAACCTGTAAAGAATCTACCACTTCCCTATAAAATATGCCAAATACACCATTTTAAAAATATAAAACATTTCAAAGGCCCTTACTGGCTGATGCAATCTAATTCAGTCTCATTGTGAATGTCACTGTTACAACATCGTTTCTAAGCCTCCTTGTTTATTGCAAGGCAACCATCATTCAAACAATCTGGCCAAAAAAATAAATAAATAAAAAAGCTTTATATATTGTTTAGGGAGAAATGATCATTTTAGAATAACTTCAGCCTTCATTGCAAAAACGTTCTTCTGTTCACTGGAAAAGAAACATGAAGGTAGCAGAGCATGATGAAAGAGGAAGTTGCTGTTGAGACAAAAATCAGGGTTCCAGGCCCGGCTCTGTGGCCCTGGGGCCGTCACTTCATGTCTCTTGAACTTGAGATTCTTCCTGCTGTATGCAGGGTTCCACCCACTTTACAGGTGTTCCCAGGACGGGAGAGAGAGTCCAGAAAGGACTGCCGAGTGCTGGCCACGCCCTGGGTTCCTTCCTGTGTCACGTGTCTCCCGCTGTACCTTCTCCTTTCTGTAGAATATGGGGGACCGAGAATGGGAACAGCACCTGCCTCAAGTCAGCAACTGTGTTCTCGGCTGGCAGGCTGAGCTAGGTGCTGGGCATGGGATAACGAACCAGACACAGTCAAGAACATGCTAGCTTCTCTGCTTCTGAGAATCTGCACAAAGAAACAAGCAAGCAGGAATAGAGCCACAAGCAAAGAGAATGTGGGGGCGGAGCTAAGAGAATGGCAGTCACAGAGACAGACAGGGAGGAGGAGAGGGGGATGCCTGCACGGACTGCTGGGAGTCCCCACGGTGAGGGCTGGAGCTGAGAATATTCTTGTTCTCCGCATGGCGCGGCAGGGAATCCGGAGCCATTACACCGAGGGTTGCTTCGGGCTGTTTGAGATCACACAAATTGATTGGTTCTCCTGGACTTCTTACTAATGCAGAAGCAAAGGGAGTTAGGAAAGAGACGTGGTGCCATGTAATGCAGGCCAGCGTGTCGAGTTCACCTTGGTAACAGCGTGGAGAAAGGTACCAGAGAGTGAGGGCCGGAGGTTGAGAATGAGTTAGGGAGGTGCTTGAAGTAGTCCAGGCAAGAGAGTGGAGGGCTTAGCGAACGGGAGTGTTGAGATTTAGGGAGGAACATGCAAGGGCTGGTGGTGGAGAGATTTTAGGAGGCACTCAGGTGTAGGACCTGGTGACTAACTCGTGGAGCACAGGGGAATGAGAGAAGGGCTCCTGGCTTGAATTAGTGAGTACAGGTGCTGCCTTGAGCTGAGAGGATTACTGAGGACCAAGGAGAAATCTATAACCAATGTGACACCAAGCACTGCTGCCAGGGCACAGACACACCAAACACAGTTTCAGAGAGAACGACCAGGTTAGCACGGACACACCAGGCGGCCACCATGCTGGAGGACCAGACTGCCTCTGTGGACTCTCATACTCTTCTGTCTTATTTTTTAAAGATTTATTTATTTATTTGAAAGGCAGATTTACAGAGAGGCAGAGAGAGAAAGAGTTTGAGAGAGAGAGGTCTTCCATCCGCTGGTTCACTCCCAAAATGGCTGCAACGGACGGAGCTGTGCCGATCAAAGCCAGGAGCCAGGAGCTTCTTCTGGGTCTCCCACAGGGATGCAGAGGCCTAAGGTCTTGGGCCATCTTCTACTGCTTTTCCAGGCCTTAGCAGAGAGCTGAATGGGAAGTGGAGCAGCCGGGTCTCGAACTGGCACCCATGTGGGATGCTGGCACTGCAGGCAGCAGCTTTACCCATTACACCACAGTGCTGGCCCCTCTATTTTTCTTAAACTTGCGTGGATCTTCATGAAATCAGGTCTTAAAACACTTAGAGCAAGAAGAAAAGAGCAAAGGCGTGATCTCATCGCACCTGTGTCTCTGTGGTCAAAGCTGCTACAACTGTATATAATCTCAGAAAAATCGAAAGCACTTTCAGTATCTCAGCATCAAACTGCCTGCTGTGAATCTGTCCCTGCATGTCAGTTTTCAATCTGTTCTATTTCTATTTCAATCTGTATAATGAACCCCTGTCAGTTGCATGGAGATCACCATCTCAAAACTCGTGGAAAAATCGTGAAATTTATCTCTAATTCCTACTCTTGTGAAAGAGAGGTTATAGCTGAAAACAGGGCAGCGAGACAAATGTCCCCTACATATGGTTGCCAAAAATACTGATATGATTCTAAGAGTATGCAAAGAGAAGTCTCAAGATGCCTTCCATGCATCTCTGGAAAAACCTGAATTTCAGAATGTTACAAATGCTTCCCATTGTGGTACCAAAATATGGAAGGAAATATGAAGAAATAAGTATTCTTATAATGAATTAATATGTTATAAACATGTCTAAGATATATTCAGTTGGCTAGTATATTGCTGTTCCCCTAATATACATAATCTTGAGATTTGATTATTATTTATAACCCTTATCTACACTCCTGAGCAACAGTGGTCTATTTTCTATCTGTTCAATTCTGTCTTTAGTGGAGGATTAAGCTAGTGATTAGAAAGTAACTTGAAAGTATGCTATCATACACAGCAGACTCATAGAATGGCAGATGTCCTAAACAGCACTCTGGCCTCAGAATAAGCCCTTAAGGCATGCAGATCCGGCTGAAAAGCCCATGAGAGTATTTCAGGCATGGAAAGCCAAGACACTCTGGCAAAAAAAAAAAAAATGACCTAAATGAAAGATCTCTGCGAGTGAGATCCCAGTGGAAAGAACAGGTCATCAAAGAAAGAGATACCTTTCTCTGAAGGGAGGAGAGAACTTCCACTCTGACTATGACCTTGCCTAAATATGATCAGAGTCGATGAAATCAAAAGGCTTCCATAGCCTTGGCAACTCATGACAAGAGCCTAGGGTGATTACTGATGCCATAAACAAGAGTGTCAAATTGTTAAGTCAACAACAGGAGTCACTGTGCACTTACTCCTCATGTAGGATCTCTGTCCTTAATGTGCTGTACATTGTGATTCAATGCTATAACTAGTACTCAAACAGTATTTTTCACTTTGTGTTTCTATGTGGGTGCAAACTGTTGAAACCTTTACTTAATATATGCTAAACTGATCTTCTGTATATAAAGAGAATTGAAAATGAATCTTGATGTGAGTGGAATGGGAGAGGGAGCAGGAAAGGGGAGGGTTGCGGGTGGGAGGGACGTTATGGGGGGGGGAAGCCATTGTAATCCATAAGCTGTACTTTGGAAATTTATATTCATTAAATAAAAGTTAAAAAAAAAAAGAAAGTATGCTATCATAAAAATTAAAAGAAAAAAAGAATGGAAGAGGGAGAATGGGAAGTCTCATTATATTATTTAAACTGTATTTATGAAATATGAAATCTGCTTATGAAAAATCTGTTTTTGAAAATTTTTCATAGTATAAAAAATCATTTGCAATTTTTTTGAAAATACAATAAGCCTTTGTTATCATTTTCTATGAGGCCAGCAACTCGGACTAGACTGTTACTGGAATTAAGAATTATTCTATGCATCTGCTCTCCCACAATATGGCACTGAGAAGGGAGTAACAACTTCTATGCAGCTGCCTCTCGCCAACTTGAGTGATGACCTGCAGGAGCTGATCCTGCTGATTGGAGGAGAGCAGCGTACTCAGCGTGTGGGTAGCAGAGTTGGGATTGGTGGAAGAGGACTATAAAGGAGGAGAGAGACACCATGCACCAGGAACATCTAAGGGGAACATCTATCTGAAGGAACACCTGTGCAGCCCCCGAGAGAGCCGGCCAGCAGTGTGCCGCTCCCCCGCGGAAGTGGGGAAAGTGGCAGGGGGAACCGCCCTTCCACGGAGGTGGAAGGGACGGTAGCCAACCCGGGAAGAACCAGCAGCAAACCCCGGGAAGGGCCGAGCAGATGAAAGAACAGTGCAGGGTCCTGTGTCGTTCCTCCGCGAAGAGGGGGAGCGACAGCCAAGCATTGTAGCTGACATTTTTCTTATTGAAGAGTTGGCTTTTCAGAAATTGATTCTGCTGTTCAACAATTAACTCTGCTGTCACAGGATGAAGAGCTTTGCAGTTTTTCACTCTGCTATCATTTACGTAGAGCAGCCATATTCTTATCCTCTGTTGATATTTGGAGTGTGTACTTTAAAATGTCTTTGTTTTTAAGATTTATTTTATTTATTTGAAAGGCAGAGTTACAGAGAGAGAGAGAGAGAGACTTTTCCATTCATTGATTCAGTCCCCAAAGGGCCACTGTAGCCAGGGCTGAGCTAGGAGTTTCATCTGGGTCTCCCACATGAGTGCAGGGGCCCAAGGACGTGGGCCATCTTCCACTGCTTTCCCAGGTGCTTTAGCAAAGAGCTGGATCAAAGCAGAGCAGCCGGGACTCGAGGTGGCAGCCATATGGGAAGCTGACATTGTAGGTGGTAGCTTAACCCATTATGCTACAATGCCCACCCCAATTTTTCAAAAGTGTTTAATTGTATTCACTTGAAAGAGTCAGAGCAACAGAGAGAGAGAGCGCTCTTCCACCTGCTGTTTCACTCACCAAGTGCCCACAGAGCAGGGCCAGGCTGAAGCTGGGAACCCAAGTGCTAGATCCACCATCAGCTGCCCCCAGAATGCGTGAAGTGGAGCAGCCAGGACTCAAACTGGCACTTGATACAGAATGTGAGCTGTGGTGCACAAGCAGCAGCTTAACCCGCCGGGCCACATCACCCACCCCATGGAACAGGTGTTGTACAGCACCCCAGAAAATAAAACAAGGCCTGCTCTGCCATTGGCATCTGGCTTCTCTGATGCTTTTGGTAGGTAACTAGTACAACAGAAGGCAGGAAATTATAGCTACTTCACTTTCCCCATTCACGGCAAAGTGTACTGTGCAATTAGAACAAAATTCTGAAATCAGAATTTCCTCCTAAGGAATTTCCTTAAAATTTATTCTCGCTCATGTTGTCTGGATGAAACTAAATTTCAGATGGCATTTGCATAGTGACTAGACATTCTTTTCATCATGTAGTATTTTAGTATCTTGTTTAGAGAAAATCTTGTTTGTGTGGTTTTCAATATTGGCATGTTTCATGCTCCCTTAAATCCACTATCAAAATGAAACAACCAGATAATTTTTCAAGACAGGTTTAGTAACACAGCGAGTTAGTGGTTGATCTGTTTTTGGTCTTTGAAAAGAGTTATTTATTTGAAAGACAGAGTGGCAGAGACATAGGAAGAGAGATCTTACATCCATTGGGTTCACTCCCCAAATGGCTGTAAAAGCCAGGTCTGAACCTGGCTGAAGTCAGGAGGCAGGAACACCATCCTGGTTACCCAAATGTGTGGCAGGGATCAGACAACTTGGGCCATCTTCTGCTGCCTTACCAGGCCCATTAGCAGGGAACTGGATGAGCCGGGACTCGAATCGGATGCTAGCATTGCAAGCTGAAGCTGAACCCACTGCACTACGTGGACCCCGCCAAAGCCGGATGATTATAAACAAAGAAGGACAGGTGTTTAGATTACTTTTAACGATCACATTTAGGGACAGAGATTTGCGCTAGCAGTTGGGACACCTGTGTCCCACATCAGAGCACCTGAGTTCAGTTCCAGCTCTGGAAATTATACTGTGATTAATTTTGAAGGCAAACGAGAAACCACCTTCTTGGAAAATATTTCCCAGCCTCATCTGCTTATTTCCACAACTTTCCTCCCTTTCATGGCCGCGGACACCAAGGGTCTGTTTTATGATGGTCTGACATCCTACCTGGGGAGCAACTACTGACTTGGAAATTTGTCAAAGCTAAAATCATGGATAAAAAAAAAAAAACACAATAATCTGAGGCAGGGGGAATAATAGTTTAAAAAGAGTAGAACCATTATGATTGAGTGACTCTTTTTTTTTTTTTTTTGGTCAATTTAATTCATTCTACCAAGAGAAATGACAAAGCCAGGAATTCCCCATTCTTAGTGATGGTGAATCTCAAATGGGTTCTCTTCTGGAGAAAACATGGCACAGGGCATCAGGTTTGCCTCTGCACTCTGAGGCCTGGTGCACACCCTTGCTGTCTCACTTGCTAAGCACATGCCCTTGGGCAACTCTCTTCTGTTTCGTAAATCTCTATTTTCTCATTCATCAATAGTCAGTAAATACTTCTCAGTTCATGGAGCATTTAATGATTTGGGCCACATCAAGTATTTAGCGCAGTACCCCATATATGCCCATTATTCATTTAGAGTATTATATTACTGTGTATTTATATTGCTATAGACTTATTATTGCTACATTTTTACTACCTTTTTTGGGGGGGGGGGGGAGTCATCCCTCACCCTTGAGCTCTTCCTATGCTGAAAAGCTTGGTAGAATTCATGAGCAAATGTCTAGGATCAGATTAAGAGGCCAGTCAAGGATTCCTGTGAACAGCTGTTCCCTGACCAACCCTACATGTGTGCTTTAGTGAACTGCAGAGTTGTGTCAAAAAGAAATCACACAGGCATTTCATATTGGCACAGATATTTAAATATTGCCTTATTACATTGTTGCCACTGTTGGTCTTCTGCTTTGAAAAAAATAACACTTTGAAATTTTTTAGAGAAAAGAGCTAAAATGCATCATTCATTATGATCTTCAGTTTAAGTACACTGGGGAGCTCTCAAATAAGTCATAAACCTCTGAGCCTCTATTTCTGTCTAGCACACAAAATGTGTTGGACAATGAAATAAATACGGTATATTGACGTGACTGGAATCTGCAACATATGGCATACTAATCTGTCTTCTCATTCAATAATCTCTGTTTACATTTGATTCAGCATTTTTCCTCCCTTGTGACATTCAGAATCTGTGTCCTATAGTCAACATAACCTCTGAAGTCAAATCTTTTGTGACTTCAAATGTCTAGCTCTTAAGACAACTAGTTTTTGCTGGTGACTATTTAAGGAGAGAGTCTCCTACTTAAAAAAAATGTAGTTTTACTTTCTAAAATTTTCCTCTTTTAGATATTTGGATAAAAACTGAGAGGCTTGCTTTTCCCAGATTGGAGTATATTTATTAGTCTTCTAAAGCCTGGAGACTCAGGCAGAAAGGCCAGAGGAAGATGATATAGAATCCTCCTCTTGATTGGATACTTAGAAACCAGGCGTATTGACCTGGCTCTCTTGACTCTTCTATAGCTTAGGCAGAGGCTGGAGTGCATGGTCACTACTGCGTGCATCCTACATAGTTCCTCTTGACTGATAGTTCAAGAACCTTCCTAAAAAATAAGTAAGGGAAATGGTAAAAACTCTCCTCTTAAAAAGATTAGCCTTTTGGGCCTTGGTAAATAGCAAAATTCTCTGCTGAACAAGAAACAACAGCTGTTTATATAAGCAGATTCCCTTCATTTCCATTATTGCTTTTGGCAGGGAACAAGAGTTTAATCTTCCCTAAATCCTGCTGTAATGTTGGCTATCTAGAAGGTTCAGTTACCCTGGACAAGATCTTCATCAGCTACTTGCTAGGCACTGATAGCGATGTTACTTGATACAGTTCAACTAGCTGTAAAGGTAATTACATTACTAGCCAAAGAAGTGGCTAAAAAGAGATACATTCACACTCAAGTTCTTAAAACAATGTCTTCACAATTGTTGATAGCGTTGGTCTTATTTTATTTGTATTTCCTGAGATAGGCAAAGTGTCTCATTATGACCTCCTCATTTGCCCTCTGCACATTGAAAAGATTTTTAGATGCAAAAAATAAGTTGCAAAAAGGAACTAAGTCAGTAGACCAGTGGAATTTTGAGCCTTCAGGTACAAATACCCTGAACTCCCTGTATTACCTCTACCAGCTACTAGTGTTGTTTTTCTTTCTTTTAAACCTACAGAATTTTCAGACTCTATCTTTGCATACTTTTAACTTATAAAAATACAGAAAAATGAGAGCCAAAGTTTCCAGATTTTATAATCATCCAGGAACAAGAACAAAACAGAAGACTTAATATCTCAAACTTCTTTCCAAATTTTTTCCAGAACAATTGTGTTACATCCTTATGTGGAGCCTTGTTTTCTTTACTTAGGAACATCTCCAGTTAATTTCAATGTTCTGAAAGACATATATGAGGTTTCATGCAGGATTAATAAGATGAAAGAAAAGGACAGGAAAAACTCAAGAGTCAATTATATAATTTGCATTTTTAAAGACTTATTTGCAAACGTTAACTAAAAAATAAGTCTCAGATTAGATTAACTTAATATTCATTTAATGGCAGAAAACCAGAACTTTTTAAAAGAAGGTTTTATGTTTGTAGGTCAGGCGGAAGCCTGTTTTTTCTTTTTGTACTTCTCAAATTCTCTAAATTTGGCAACGTGAATGTAGTATCTAAAAGAGAGCTACAAGGAGTAAAGGGACACGATGTTTATAACTAGTTCCTTTTTATTTGCACTGATGTGTACAGGTGGTTTATTTGGCTTAAAATATTGAATCATTAGTAAAACTTTCCATTGAATATTTGGTTAGTGGATTTACAACAAAGGACAGAATAGGAAAAAATGTAATTAATTATTGCATATACTATACCAAAATAAGAATGCATATGAAAGTTGACTCCATATATTGAAAATAGCATGGTAATATATGTAAATATAGTGATTTAGAAATGACTTTTAATATAATATTAATTTAAATTCAAATCACTTTCCAAATATTAATTATTTCAGCATTTCCAAAACTATAAGCTGAGATATTTCATTGCAGGAGGAAGTTTATAAACATTAACTCTGCAATAACTTTTTTTTTGACAGGAAGGGTGGACAGTGAGAGAGAGAGACAGAGAGAGAGACAGAGAGTTGGTTCACCCCCCAATGGACGCTGCAGCTGGCCAAGAGAGCCAGGTGCTTCTCTTTGTCTCCCATGCGGGTGCACGGCCCAAGCACTTGGGCCATCCTCCACTGCCCTCAAGGGCCACAGCAGAGAGCTGGAATGGAAGAGGAACGACCGGGACATAATCTGGTGCCTAGACTGGGACTAGAACCTGGGGTGCCGGCACCACAGGTGGAGGATCAGCATATTGGGCCGTGGCACCGGCCTTGCAATAACTTTTGACTTATTTCCTTTAGCCCTTGGATACCTTCAATTCAAGTATTTACTAAGTACCCACTGCAGACTCAGCACCCTGCCAGGTACTGAGGGTGGGACATACATATGTCTTAACACTAGGTCGGCAAACCCAAGGAATTCACAGCCTTCATGCTTTGGGGAAACATATGGATGTGAAAAATTAGAGATCAATAAAGGTAGGCAGCAAAGGTGCCAAGGTGATTCACTAGGGAGAAAGAAGAGTATTGTTCAAGAAATGATGTCAGGGCAAAGGATATTCACACAAAAGAATGAAGCTGGGCTCTCACTAAACACCATATATGTTACACATGCACATAACGGTAGCTTGGCCAAGGACATCATAACATATCTGTTCTCCAGCTGGTTTTCATTGCCTAATCCTGTTGGGTTGGGCTCTGCCCAGTCTCTTGAATTCACAGGAAATGTTGATTTTCTGAGGTCCTAATTTTATACAAGCCATACAAAGAAAAATTGATGAGGGTACAGGAATTCTAAAAATAAGAAAGATGATTATTTTATTGGGACCAGAACCAAAAAGTGGTTCAAATATTTAAAAAAAAGAAAGAAAAACCCACAGTATTGACAGTAACAAAAAGCATAAACATCAAAATTCAGCTAAAAAAAGTACAAGTTTTGGTAACAATAAAACTACTCAAAATGGACCAAAAACCTATATGTAAAATCTAGAACTACAAAATTCTTAAAATAAAACACAGGAGTAAATCTTTGTGATGTGGGATTAGGCAATGATTACTATGATATGACCACAAAAGATAAATAGCAATTGATCAAAATTAAAGGCTTGTGTTTCAAAGGATACTGTCAAGAAAGTAAAAGACAGCTCAGAATTAGAGATAATGTTTGCAAATCATATCTTACAAGGAACACGTGCAGAATATGAAAAGATTATATTTTTTAAAAAAAAACACAATTTTTAAAATGGGCAAATGATTTGAATAGGCATTTCTTCAAAACAGATAAAAATAATCACATGAAGTGATGCTAACGTAATTAGCTCTCAGGGAAAAGTAAATTGAAACCACAACATGGTATCACTTCATACCCACTAGGATGGCTAGAATCCAAAAGACAGCACAATAAGTATTGGCAAAGATTTGAGAAGTTGGAATTCAAACTCTTAGTGAGAAGTCGAAGTGGGTCAGCTGCTTTGGAAAATATTTTGGCCATTCCTTAAAATCTTAAAAATGGAGTTACCTTGTGACTCAGCAATTCAATCCTAGATATATACCCGAGGTAAATGAAAACACAGGTCCACACAGAAACAGGTACATGAGTGCTCTCAGAAGTGTTATAAATAATATAAAGTGGGAAAACACAATTATCCACCACCTGATGAATGAATAAACAAATGTGGGATATGCATACAATGAAACAATATTCAGACATAAAAAGGACAGAGTACTGATATATACTATAACATGGGTGAATCTTGAAAGCATTATGCTAGATGGAAGAAAGCAGTTGTATGATTCTCTTAAATATAAGAAATAACCAAAAATAAGCAAATCCAGAGAGATGCAAAGTAGATATGATTGGGTAACACTTGGCTTTGGGTCAGGGCTTGGTGGGGAATGTGTTGTTACTGCTAATAGGTATGGGGTTTCTTCCTGAAGTGATAAATATGCTCTAAAATAGATTGTGGCCATAGTTGCATAATGTTGGATATATTAAAAATGAATTGCATACTTTACATAAATAATATTTTAATGCTGTTAAGTTTAAAAACTAATGTAGTATGACTATCATTGGGAAGTTTAAATAATACTGTTATCCCATCGATTGTATAAATACAAAAATAATTCCATTTAATTAAAAAAAAAACAGGTAGGGAGACACAGGGAAGAGAATTTTAGATTTAGACATGCGTTTATAAAATCTTTAGTTCTTACATGCGCCCAGGGGGCTGGCACTGTGGTGCAGCAGGTTAAGCTACCACCTAGAATTCTGTCATCCCATATGGGCACCAGTTCAAATCCCGGCGCCTCCACTTCCAATCCAGCTCCCTGCTAATGCACCGGGGAAAGCAACAGAAGATGGCAGGAGATCCAGTTCGAGTTCCAGGCTCCCAGCTTTGGCATGATCCCGTTCTGTAGAGCAAACCAGCAGATGAATGATTCTCTCTCTCTCTGTCTCCTTTTCCCTCTCCCTCTCCCCCACCTTCTCCCACCTCTATCTGCCTTCCAAATAAATAATCTTATTTTAAAGAACCCCCATTCTTCAGAAGAGCCAAGTCAACAAGAGGGGCAGCCAAGCCTGTAGACTCAGGAGGACAGACAGTGGGCATCCATCCATCCACCTACTGATGACCTGAGTCATGCTGGGCAAGGCACATGAGCTCTCAACCTCAGCGTTCCCATTTCCAAAGGGGAAGAGGAGGCAGACTATAATGCATCGTGCAGTTATTGTACACTTGCATGAGAACACTAACACGAGGCCTGAAAAGCGGAATACTCAAGAAAAGTTAGCTATTTCTAGGAAAGTACCTCGTTTGCACCCACCAGGTAGTACATGCAGTGGAGCTGGGAAGTAAAAAATCAGATTTTCTGATTTCTCTTCCCATGTCCTTCCCACTGTGCCCAAGTTTGAAAAATATTAAATTACTCTACCTAGAAAGAATCTGAATAACTTTGAAGCCAAGTCACTTAAGCAGAAGGGATTTCTTATCCTTTTTGGGAGTCTGTGATCAGAATGAATCTGCTCTGAGGGTTTCTAGAAATGTCTTTTGATGTCTGTCACATAGAGAAGTAGAGTTTTGCCAAAACAGCCTTGTACCTTGACTGTGGGGATCCTTCTTCCTCTCTCTGAATTTTCACTTGTGTTTAACATTCCATCTCTTGCATGTGTTAACCTGATGTGATGATTCATTACATCTGTATGGCTCATTACATCTGAGGACAAATTTAGAAAGCAGTTAGTTTTCAACATTTGTCCAGAATGTGTTTTCAGATAAAATGAGAACAAGAGCTGCAAGTTCATCTTAGAGTGTTGATGGTTATAATGAATTGGTTCTTTGGGCTCAGCTTATGGTTTATTTTTGCTTTGTTATAATTTATTGTTATCTTTTTAATTTAATCTTAAAAACCCTTCGAAGGATATCCATTTTTTCATTAATAATGTCAAAAACTGCACCTAGATGGTTAATTTCCAAGGATCAGGGCCGGCACTGCAGCATAGTGGGTAAAGCCTCCACCTGCAGTGCCGGCATCCCATATGGGTGCCAGTTTGAGTCCCGGCTGCTTCACTTCTGATCCAGCTCTCTGCTATGGCCTGGGAAAGCAGTAGAGGATGGCCCAAGTCCTTGGGCCCCTGCACCTCTGTGGGAAATCTGGAGGAAGCTCCTGGCTCCTGGCTTCGGATTGGCGCAGCTCCATCTGTTTTGGCCAGTTGGGGAGTGAACCAACAGATAGAAGATCTCTCTCTCTCTCTCTCTCTCTCTCTCTGTGCCTCTGCTTCTTTCTCTGTAATTCTGACTATCAAATAAATAAATGAATCTTAAAAAAATTTTCCAGAGATCTTGAGTCTTTAAGGATAGACCAAGTAGCTGGTATCATTGCTTAAAAGGTATATTAAACTTGTTGGAGCATTTATGGAGAAACAAGTCTTATATTTTGTCCTTTAATTCCATGAACTTTTTTCAGTACATGAACTTTTCCATTTTAGCTATTTTTGAATAAACAGTTTGGTGGTATTAACTACATTCACATAAAGTATTTGAGAGAGAAACAGAGGTACAGAAAGACAAAAATAGATCAAGATCTCTCATCCAGTGGTTCACTCCCCAAATGCCTGCCACAGCTGGGGCTGGGCCAGGGCCAAAGCCAGGAGCTGGGGAATTCAGTCCTAGTCTCCTACATGGGTGACAGGGACCCCTACTTGACACATCACCTACTTCTTCCCAGGGTTTGTATTGGCAGGAAGCTAGAGTCAGGTACCAGAGCCAAGACTGGAACCCAGGTACTCCACTATGAACACTAGCATCTTAACCACTAGGTTAATGCTGGATCTTCATGCCTGTGTTTTTGAAGTTATAGGATTAATGTGATCATTGACCTCTGCAAATGTCTTCCTAGCAGCATTTTCATAAGGAATCAAAGAAGTTCTTTCCACAAAGGTTTGAAATCATCTAGATGAAACAGGTTGAATGTGTGCCTACTCTAAAGTCTAAACTGCAAAATGTTCCAAAAACCTTGAACTTTTTGAGTCCTGACATGATGCTGTAAGTGAAAACCTCAGAAGACAAGTTGAAGTCAAAACACAGGGTCACTAAAAATATTGTATGAATTACCTTAAGGCTAAGTGCATGTGGTGTTCATGAAATTCAAATGAACTTTGTGTTTAGACTTAGGTCCCTACCCAAGACATTATATATATATGTGTGTGTGTGTGTGTGTGTGTGTATATATATATGTATATATATATATTCCCAAATCCCAAAATTTCTGAAATCCAAAACACTCTGGTTCCAGGCATTTTGCATCGTGAATACTCAACCTGTATTACAAAGTGTGCAGTTGTCTATTTATAAAGGGCAGTTTCTAAATATGCAATTACGTCCTGCTGAAGAGATTATCTGTTGAAGCAAGCATTGGAGGGGATTTTGGCAAAGGTTTCCGATCTGTAATCTTTGACCCAGTATTTCCACTGCCAGGAACTTGACCACAAAAAAAATGAAAAAAGAAAAAAAATGAGAGATCTACTCAAGAATTTGTTATTGAAAATTAATGCAAAGATTATATAAAATCATGACATTTTTGAAAACAACTTAAGTACTTGAAATGATGACTTGGATAACTAAAAGTAACATGCCTGTGGTTATATATATAAAGACTGTTCATCATGTTTTATGAAAAAATGTGTTTCAAAGCAGTATGCATGATAGAATCAAAATGTTGAAAAATAGCTCTGTTTGAATGATTGAATATGTATGTGTGGGCCTTCAGCTTTATCGTTTGGACTTAATTTGCAGAACATCATTTGTATTCTTCACCCCAATAATTCCTTCTGACTTGCAAGCTTGGCAATGCTGTGGCCTTCTCAGTTGAATGCCAGGGATGGGAACTCAGAAGACAGATGGGAGAGCTACAGCATCGTTGTTGTAGGGTCTTTGCATATTGCTACTGAATCGCACTAAAGTCATCCTCAGTCTTTGAACTCTGAAAGTGTGGCTGCCATGACAGTGTTTATGGGAGAGAGTTGAGGAGTGTTTTCAGTATGAACTATTACTGTGTTCATTATACACATGAGTCCTTTATTCGAAATCTTGTAAAAACAGAATGACTTTAAAACAATGTAGAAAGTTTTGTTGGCTAGTGTGCTCCTAATGTGCTGTGATGTATTTGAAAGAGATGCAGACGGAATTAAGGCCTCTGACTGGTCCAATGCCAGGATTAGAGACAGACAATCTGCTTCTGTCTTGTAGAATTACGGCACCTGTCTCAGATGATTGGTTCTGGACATGACGGGGCATAGTCATTTTTTGAGTCTGGTATCTCATCTCTGTTTCTGTTTTGAGCAAAGTCTCCTGTGCTGGAGGGAACGCCTATGTTAAAGAGAAAAAGGGAATTTACCCTTTGGATCTCAGCATTTTAGCCCTCTATGTTCTGTTATCACCACTTTATTGAGATGTCATTGATGCACAAAGCTGTACATATTTAATACATGCAGCTTGGTGACTTTGTGAAACCATGGCCACCATCTATGCCATAAACATATGCCTCCAAATGTTTCCTCCTGTCCTCTTATTTATTTTTCGTGACAAGGGCTTCTCATATAACATTTAATGTCTAACCAACTTTTTAAGCATGGATATCTGATTAAATATGGTTAGCTATAGATGCTGTGCTCTATAGTAGCTATCTAGGACTTACTCATCTTGCATAACTAGAACATGGTATCTTCCTGTTTCTCCTTCACTCCTGCCCCTGGCAATCACGATTCCATTCTTTGCTTTTACAAGTTTGTTTATTTTGGATTTCACCTGTCAGCAAGATCGTACAATATTTGATCTTCAGTACCTGACTTATTTCACTCAGCATTTTGTCCACCACATTCATCCACACTGTCAACATTTCCTGCTCCTTTTTTAAAAAAGATTTATTTTATTTTTATTTGACAGGCAGAGTAATAAAGAAAGAGAGATAGTGAGATGGGAAGAGATCTTTCATCTGCTGATTCACTTTCCCAGATGGCCGCAATGGTCAGGGCTGGACCAGACAGAAGCCGGGAACCTGGGTGACAGGGGCCAAAGCTCTTGGGTCATCTTTACCTGCTTTCTCAGACACACTCTCAGGGAACTGGAGAGGAAATGAGGCAATCAGGTATCCAATGGGCACTAGCACCACAAGGTCTTTTTTTAAGGTTAAATAATATTCCATTTAGGGTTTTTTTTTGTTTTCTTTTAAGGTTTTTATTTAATGAATATAAATTACATATGTACATCTTTTAGGAATATAGTGTTTCTTCCCCCCATTTCCACCCTCCCACCCCCACTCCTATCCCACCTCCTACTCCCTCTCCCATTCCATTTTCCATTAAGTTTCATTTTTAATTGACTTTATATACAGAAGACCAACTCTATACTAAGTAGAGATTTCAACTCTTTGCACCCACGCAGACAAACAAAGTATAATGTACAGTTTGAAGACAAGTTTTTACCATTAATTCTCATAGTACACCTCATTAAGGACAGAGGTCCAACATGGAGAGTAAGTGCACAATGACTCTTGTTGTTGTTTTAACATCTGACACTCTTATTTATGACAGCAGTGATCACCCGAGGCTCTTGACATGAGCTGCCAAGGCTATGGAAGCCTTTTGAGTCCATAAACTCTGCCGGTTTTTAGACAGGGCCATATGCAAAGTGAAAGTTCTCTCTTCCCTTCAGAGAAAAGTACATCCTTCTTTGATGGCCCCTTCTTTGTACTGGGGTCTCACTCACAGAGATCTTTCATGCAGAACTGTTTTTGCCACTATGTCTTGGCTTCCCATGCCTGAAACACTCTCATGATATTTTCAGTCAGATCCGAATGCCTTAGGGGCTGATTCTGAGGTCAGAGTGCTGTTTAGGGTGTTTGTCATTCTATGAGTCTGCTGTGTGGACTGTTTGCTATGTTGGAACTTTCTCTCCTTTGTAATTCTATCTATTGTTATTACCAGGTACTTGGTCTTATTTATGTGATTCCTTTGACTTATGTTTCTGTCTATATGATCAATTCCATACTTATTATGATCACTTTATCACATAAGATGGGATTAGTGCCACCCAGCTAAATGGGATTTGGAGTCCCATGGCAAGAATAATATTCCATTGAAGGTATATAACGTATGGCCTTTCTTCAGCTGCTGATGAACATTTCACTTGATTCTGGATCTTGGCTATCAGGCTATCATGGAGAGTAGAATGGAAACCAGGATCCAAAGAGGTTATTAGTATTTCCATATTCATGGCAGTACTACTTAATGATAGCCAGCTATATTCTTTCTCCAGGAGCAAGCTGAACTCATATGTGAACATATAATACAGAAAATATGGAATGAAATTAGACTGAATGAAATTAGACTGAGAAATGGAGAAGATAAAAGAATTAGGACTCAACCAGGGCTTTCTTTCACCCTTGCCCTGGTAGGATGAGGGTGAAGGACTTCTGGTCCCATGTTCTTGCACCATCAACATTGTGATAGCAGTCAACGATGGACACAGAGAAGGGTACTTCAAAAATTTCATGGAAAATGTGTACCATAAACTGTATGTGGATTTCAACATTTTTATGTGAAAATACACTTATATTTTAATTCCATTTTTCCTGAAAAATTTTTGCAGTGTATCTGTGTACATAGAATTGGTAGCATGTATTCACTCTAACCCCACCTAATACTTTTCCCCACTCTCTACCACCTTCCAAGTCAGTCTCTATGGTGCTTGGATAATATTGTATGAAAATACACAAATATGAGGATGCTTCAAAAAGTTTGCAGAGAATGGAATGAAAACATATTCTGGTGCAAACAATTGAATCCATGCATAATTTTTTCACAATACACAATTTCCATGAACATTCTGCAGTCCCATCAAAGGCTGAGATTGAAGCGGTTTGAGAAACCTTTGAAATAGCTGCCATAAATGGATTTAACATGGAGATTCTTTGTTCATAACAACAGTACAGCTACAATTTACTGAACAGTCCCTATGTTCAATATTGTCCTTATATATTTTGCATCAAACTTTTTTTTATTCAAGGTAAATAATAATATTTAATTCAGTAATACTACATTTATCACTGAGGAAATGACAAACATAAATGAGAAAATGAAAAGAAAATGATACTAACATAAAGATGCTTTCAAAGAAAAATAAAACTCAAAAAAACCACAACAGAAACATGATTGCATTTTCAATACATAAATTCCATCAAACAAAAACAACAATACATTAAAATAAAAGGGAGAAATATGGTATTTCATTTGCAATGAATGTCAAAATGTTAACATAGTTAAATATAAATGAATGTTTGCAATTCACAACAGAGACTAAGGCTGTATGAAGATGACCACACTCAACATTTACATGAGAAGAAAATTGTTAGGATGCATTATTATTAAGATATTGATATCTAATATATATACAATTTTAGGAAATGAGGAATTCTCATCCATACTCTGGGAAGACTTTCTCCAATTAGTATAAAACCACTTAAATATAGATATTGTATATGGTTACCCCTGGAAATCACAACACACAGAAATTAAGAATGTTCAAGGCTGGCGCCACGGCTCACTAGGCTAATCCTCCACCTTGTGGCGCCCAAACACCGGGTTCTAGTCCCGGTCGGGGCGCTGGATTCTGTCCAGGTTGCCCCTCTTCCAGGCCAGCTCTCTGCTGTGGCCAGGGAGTGCAGTGGAGGATGGCCCAAGTGCTTGGGCCCTGCACCCCATGGGAGACCAGGAGAAGCACCTGGCTCCTGGCTTCGGATCAGCGCGGTGCGCCGACCGCGGCGGCCATTGGATGGTGAACCAACGGCAAAGGAAGACCTTTCTCTCTGTCTCTCTCTCACTGTCCACTCTGCCTGTCAAAAAAAAAAAAAAATGCTCACTACATAGAAACTCTGTAGCTAATACACAGCTCACACAAAAAAATTAAACTCCCCAATGATATGCACAAAACTCATCAATAGTAAATATCACTGGGGAGTAGAATTAGGAAGGAAGCAAACCCTTAGAAGGTATAAGAATACTGCATTCCGTGAAAGTCTATCTCCTTTGAGTTCACCCTGTGGTAACTGATAATTATTAACACATGCGTTTCATCCTCACGTAGGCACTCAAATGAAGCCCTTGTAATTCCAGCATCCAGAGCTTCTCTGAGCAATAATGTCCTGACATTCCAGGTCCTTTGGTTTAGTCCAGCAGTAATAATGAGAGCAATAATTATGTCCAGTGAATATTTTCTTCAATGAAATATTTTAGGTCTCTTTTCAAAGTGAGATTTTTAAGTCCCATTTTTCTGATCTGCAAGGAGTTTCCACTGCAACACACATTTAGGGAAGAGTCGCTTTGCATTTTGAAGACCAAATGTTGTTTCTGTTGAAACTGGTGGCATAGCTTCTGTTCAGTCATCACCACCAAAGGAATAGCCAGAGAGAGAGAGAGACGGGAGTGAAGAACACTTGGATGAAACAATACTGCAGCAGGTCATTCACAAAGATGAGAAGTGTCCCTTCTTGGACATCTCATCCCTCTTACTTTCAATGCAGATCGACAAATTAAAGGTATTCCACAGGAAGATGTTCCAGATTACTTTAGGCATACTCAGGTTAGTTGCAAATCTATCTTTCTTTCTTTCTTTTTTAAACATTTATTAATTTTATTTGAGTTACACAGAGAGAGAAGGAGAAGCAGAGAGAGAGGTCTTCTATCCGCTGGTTCACTCCCCAATTGGTTGCAATGGCTGGAGCTTTACCAAACCGAAGCCAGGAGCCAGGAGCTTCTTCCAGGTCTCCCACGTGGGTGCAGGGGCCCAAGGACTTGGGCCATCTTCCACTGCTTTCCCAAGCCACAGCAGAGAGCTGGATGAGAAGTGCAGCTGCTGAGACTCAAACCGGCGCCCGTATGGGATGCCAGCACTGCAGGCAGCGGCTTTATGCACTAAGCCACAGCACCGGCCCCCTATCTTTCTTTCAACATGGTCACCCCAATTTTCATCGTCTTACTTCTTTTTTCAGCATTCCAACACTGTTCCACTTAATTATTTGCTGCACTACTATCTAGTAGCCTCTTTGTGAAATGACTAAAAAATTATCCATAATGGTCACAGAAAATACAAAGTCGAATACAACAGCCCAACATTCCCCTTTATACAAGCAAGGATGAGACAGGCACAAATGGTTGTCTCTTTAAAATACCCTTTTTTAAGTGTTCACACTGAAAAAAACATTTTAAAATTTCAAATGCAGAAATTAGGAAAATCTACTCATATTCTGATGATACAGAACTTAAAAATTTTTTGCCCCATTCTTCCTGTTCCAGCTCTTTTTAAAAAAACCACAAAAATAGAAACTTAGATTCAGAGAGGCTAGGGAACTTGCCCAGTGTCACACAGACTGTGAAGGCAGAGCCAGGATTTGCAAGATCCCAAAGCTTGCTCCCTTTCCACTTGGATAGAATTTAGGATTGAAGCTAAAGATAAGTGATTTGGGGATGTGGATTTGTAAAGCATTATGCATGTATGATTGAAAATAAGTTAAGAATTTTATTATTCTTATATATTTAGGACTACACAATCAATTCATTTGTCATTTTTTTATTGAATGTTTCTCATATGCAAGATACCACTAAGAAAATACCTGTAAGATTTCAATGTCTCATCTTGGAGAATTCAAATTTCTCATGCAGCTGTCTCCAAATATCAGCCATGCATCTCCCCCAAGAGTCATTTTAAGATTGCACAAAAAGTAAGTTTCCTTTGACTCTGGAAAATCCACTAAGTGAGACATCAGTTATGGGTATTCTTCAGCTACAAGTAGACTGCCCAGTGTGCAAAGAAAGGGGGAGAAGGCTCGCACCCTGAGCCATCAAAGGAAAGTCCCCTTCTCCCGTCTGGTGTGATGCACTTGGCAGAGCACAGTGCGTGCTCTTCAGAAAGTCATCTCTAAAGGAGAACTCTTTATCTTGCCTGGCAAACACTTGTGATCAGAGGCCAGGATAAGGGTGGAATTGGTTTCTCAGAGAAATAATCCTTTTATGGAGAGAGAACAAATAAGAAGCTTCCTCACGTTGGGTTTAATCAAATAGTCACTTCAGCACAGGATTCCAACTGAATTAACAGCTTAAATCGCTCAGTTAGCAACCTGTATTTGGATAGAGATACACTCTCTGGCATTTAAGTATATGGGATTTAAAAAAATCTTCTTACTCAAAATTAACTTGTAAAATGAAGTCTTTCTTCTCTTACTTATTTCACATATTGCATGGTTTTACTCTAGGCATTTGTACACTGCAGGCAGCCTTACGGCACTGTGTAGCCTCAGCATCTCTGCTTTTGAAGAGATGCTGTTCCTCCACTCCCAATCCCTGCAGATTGGCACGTCTTCTCTTTGTTTCTGCACAGGTCCATTTAATATTACAAAGGTCCAACATCATCATAACTAATGGGCTGTATGTGAGACTGGTACTAGTATTTCCTTGTTTTGCTTTGGTCCGTTGCAGTTATATTTGAATGGCTGAGGATTTCTTATTCCAAGAATCTTTCTGGGCAAAATGCCTTTGCCAGTGCTTGGAGATCTTGCTAACGTTCCTTATTGTCTGCCTGTTAGTTTTGACAGCTTGCTGTATAATCAGTGTCAGCCGAAAAGTTCTGGCAATAAAATCCACTTCTTCTAATGCAAGCTACACTGGGGACTTAGCATGAGTCCATTGAAGGTATTGTTTCATTCTAAACTTTAAATGAAAACTTCAAATTTTATTTATTTATCTGTGAGAAAGAGAGAGGTCTCATTCACTGGTTCACTTCCCAAATGCCAGCAACAGATAGAAGGCTGGTAGCTGGGAACTCAAACCATGTTTCCCATGCAATTAGCAGAGATTCAATTCCTTGATCCATCCCTGCTGCCCTGCCTTCCAGAGTGTACATTAGCAGAAAGTTGAACTCAGGAGTGGGGCTGGATATCAAAACCAGGTACTCTGAGATAGGGTACAGATGTCCTAACAGGAATCTTAACCCTTATGTTAATACCTACTTCTAAAGGGTGTCTTGAATATCATCTATTACTTCTGGTTTTTTTTTTTTTATTTGACAGGTAGAGTTATAGACAGTGAGAGAGAAAGAGAGACAGAGAGAAAGGTCCTCCATCTGTTGGTTCACTCCCCAAATGGCCGCTACGGCTGGCACTGTGCTGATCCGAAGCCAGGAGCCAGGTGCTTCTTCCTGGTATCCCATGCATGTGCAGGGCCCAAGCACCTGGGCCATCCTCCACTGCCCTCCCAGGCCACAGCAGAGAGCTGGACTGGAAGAGGAGCAACAGGGACTAGCCGGTGCCGCAGGCGGAAGATTAACCAAGTGAGCCACAGTGCCGGCCCCTACTACTTCTGTTTCCAGAAAAACTGCCTTGAAACTAGAAGTAGGCTTGGAGACAGTAAAACTATGAACAGTTTACAAAAGGAGGGCCTTTCCCCTATCCCAGGATTACAGGAGCTAATTCTGACTGTCACAAGTCAGGCTGGCTTGGGTTGGGTTATCCCAGAAGAGAAGGTGATATAATTATGTCCAAGGTGTGATTGAATCACTGACTTCTGGAGAGTCGCACTTACTGAGACAATTTGGGAGAACAAGCCAGAGGATTGACATACTGCTGGCAGCTAAGGAAACTTCAGAACCATTCCATATTCTTGCTTATCCCATGAGCTATTTAAATGCAGAACTAGTAATATTATTTCTTACCATTATGATAGTGTGAGAGATAAGCAGAGTCATAGAAATTGGCTCAGAAACATTGCCATACCAGCTAGCCCAGGTCTTTTTCATATTTTCTATTTCTTTGCTAAGATTTTCTCTTTTGTAACTTGTTTCAAGAGGATTTGTAATTGACTTTCAACCCAATTTTATGACAGCTGCTTGTCAGATATCCCAATATCTAATTTATTTTGTTATTGGCACAAGTTGCTTTTCCTTTCTCATTCAGATTTTCCTAGCTTCTGGTATGATGAGTGATTTTCTACTTTATCCGGGACATTTTGGCTATTATATTAGGAGACCTTTGATATTATTTATAAGCTCTGCTTTAGCAGGTGGGTGACCCAGTTAGACTGTGCTTATCAGTTCTGATCTAGCTTTGTTGGTTTTGGTTCTAATGGCTGGTTTTCTCAGGCTGACTTCATGGCTCAGATGCTATTGTGTGGCTCAATCCTTTCTGGTACCATCTAGGGAGGTAGAAGGTATCTATTTCCTTAGGCTCCCAGCTGTTGCTGGTTGATCTTCTGGGGGAAGCAGCCACTGAGGAGCAAGACACACTGGTTGTATACCTCTTTAGTCCAGAGCTGGAAGCCAGCCAACCTCTTAAACCATCTCTCCAATATTCTTGGGTGTCATGACTGCTGAACGTAAAGGACGTGACCCAGAGAACATCCACTGGAAGACTACTTCCTGATGAAGAACAGACACCTATCAATCAATATTTGGAAGACCAAAGAAGCACTGCACAAGTCAGGGGACATTTTCGTGTACTCAAATTTCTTCACGCATTTCTTGAAGTCTGCCTTCTGTCCTTCAGCCTTACCTTGGTCTTTATGAAAGAATATCATGGAAACATGGGCTCCATGGATTTTGTCCAAGGAAGTGGGCAGAAATTCCAAGAAGTAACTCCACAAAGGCCTCGGACACTGGCATGGGTCAGCTCTGGACGCTTTAATGAATTTTTTTTTTATTCCTTAGGAGAACTTGAAGATTTTTCCTATCATTTACAAAGTATTTCATTCCAAAATCACCTGTCCAACCACCACTCAAAAACTAGTTTACATTCCAGATATTTGTTCAGGGCCCTTATGCTCCCCATTACACATCAGCCTGGGTTTTCTTCACTTCATCACTATGCTCAGCATTTGTCTCAATGGTGCCCTTCCCATCTTAGGCTTCTCAGCATGCCTGGGCAACCCTGGTTTCAGTGGATGTGTCTCCCGGTCAAGCTCCAGGAACTTCAACCCCCAGCTAAATAGCATTTGCCAGGCAAGGTTCCAGCGGTTGATGTAAAGTCACAGCTCACAGCACTCGTTCCGATTTCCTTTATAGAAAGCCACCCCCTGCTAATACCTGGGATCCTACAGAAGCAGTGCAGTGCATGAGCTTGTTTCAAAATAAGGCTCCTCTTCTCCTCTGTCCCTGCTGATTCTCCCTTAGCCTTTGCTCCCAGAGTTGAGAGTTTCTCAAAGACTTGGGTTCCCAGCCTGTTTTGTACCCTGACAAAGAAACAGTGGATAGAATGATCTCTTTCTGTCGTAATTAGTTAAAATGTAGATACTGGAGAACTTTATGTCAGTCCAATTGAGAGTGTTTTGAACAATCAGAAAATTTACATCTTAATTTTTTCACCAATTACTGCTAATATCAGAGATTGGAAAGACTCCACTGTTACTGTTCTTCTTTCTTGCATAAATTTCCCTTTCATTTATGTTTATCAAACTTACAGTGCTATGACTTTTTGATTGCTTATCCAACAAAGAAGTCCGGGACTAGTCCTCTTCTGTTAAGCATTATAAGGAATGGATCTACAATATTCATTTACTGTATCACAACATTTTCTAGTGATGCCCTAGGGACAGATTTTCCTCCAACAGTTAGAAGACTTGCAAAATGGAAAAGATTTCAACAGAGTTTCAACAAACAGCTTGCTCTGTACCAGGTATTATACAAAATACCCAAAAGTTTAAAACACCTGGATGCTTTAAATTTGCTCCCAAGAATTATGCAGTACAATATAAGAAAACTTATAAGCACATGTGAACTGGTTAAAGTAGAATATTACAGATGTGGTCCTATAAATATGGATGAGGTCAGATATCCCGTGTAAAAATTGCTTCTGATTGGCAGCTGAACTCAGGAAGGCTCAGCAGAGCGGTGGAGTTTGAATTTTTTGTTGAGGGTAAACCATAACCAGTCATATAAGAGAGAGAAGACAATCTAGGCTTCAAGAAGACTTTCGGGGTCCATGTGCCAAGTCCAAGAGGTATAGAACAGTAATGTAAGTTAAGATCTACAGTAGCTCTACACTGCTAGAATACAAAGAAGGAGTGAAAGAGGAGATTGTGATGAATTTTGCATGCCATGATAAGGAGCCTGGATTTTATCCACTAAATGATAGGAAACTTATGATAGATTTTAAGGTGGGAAGAAATAAAATAATCAGTTTCACATATTAGAAAAATTACAAATAATACTGAGTACATTTTTATTAAATAATAAATCTAAACATATCATATTTGATTGTTTTCTCTTCAAAGAGCAGAAGGTCTCTGATGTTCTATAAATGTGAACATTAAAAAATTATTCCTGGATGCTTCCCATTGTGCTCTCTTACCAGGTCTTTCTCTCTCTCTCTCTCTCTCTCTCTCTCTCTAACATTTAATTGAAATACAGTCCACATACCAAAAAATGCACATAAGTGTGCAGACAAATGAGTTTTGTGTCATACGATCCCACTGATAACCAACACTCAAATTAAGGCAAAACATTACTAATGCCCCAAGAGTCCTCTCACTGGCCCTATGGGTACAAAGTGTGCTTGGCTGTGCTATGAACTAGAGTCCCATAGACACCTTCCCACTCTCCTCATGGTTAGCCTTCTTTCCACATGCAGATTCAAACTGAACCTAAAACACATCCTGGAAGAAGCAAAAACCTAGAGGGTCTATTCAGGGGGAAATGCCCATCCAGAGCTGGGCTCCTTGCCTATGTTGACAGTTTTACAGTGCTTGATAAAAATGATGGTGAAAACAGGTCCCAGTGGTAGTGGCTACAAAAGTGCAGGTTTACAGGACTTATCTGGATTCAACAGCTTCTCCCCCATCTCCCAGCCTCATGTCCTTCCCCTGTCATATGAACCCAGAGAGGCAAACAAGCTGGCGACATTACCAGGGGTCTTTATCCTGGCTTGAGATTGCGCCTTGATCCCTGCAAAAGCACAGCGATAGGGATTTAATGACGCAAAACACAATTCCTGTTTGCACCTTCGGTGCTTCATGTAAAATTTCTTGCATGGGAAAGGCTGCAGGGCCAAGCAGTTGAAAGGTAAATAGAATGACGTGCTTTCCCGGGTTTTCTTGGCCCTGGTGGATATGACATGCACAGAGAAAGCCTGCCTCTCTCCTGTGAAACTTCGCCATTTTTGTAAATCAAAGGGTAGAGAAGTTACTCCACTGTGGCTTTTGTCGGTACTTTTTATAGCCGTGGTGTGGTAGGAAGTAGGCCCCAAGTTCCCTTGGCAACAAGCAGAATAGAAGCAATACACAGAAATCTGAATCATGGGTGAATCATCTGAGGATTTCTGAATCTGATCCTTGGAAATAATTGACTAACTCTTTTTTATCTGTGCAATGTTTGCCGACTCCGAGCAAACACCTCTGAGAACATAAGGTCTGGGGTCAGTTTAGACAGTCATTTGAGAAACATTCTGAATGGTCCAAGTGGACCTCAAGATTGCTATCCAAAAAACCTGTGCTTCCTTGTGAAGATGCCTGTCACATTAGAGGAGGAACAAGTTGGTGTATGGGGTGCTGGAAAAGAGGAAGTCACTTTCCTACAAAGGAACCTAGTGTCTCCACCAAGATGCTTGGCATTGCAATATTTACCCAAATTTTCCCTAGCACCAAAGAAAGGTGATCTCTGTTAGTCACAAAAGATTTTCAGACACCTGAAAAAAAAGAATAAATATGGATTTCTACCCCTCACCCACCACCTCCTCCTATCTTTCCTTATGTTTCTATTTATTTGAAAATCAGAGAGACAGAGGCAGATGAAGAGATCTTTTTTTTTAACTTTTATTTAATGAATATAAATTTCCAAAGTACGAATTATGGATTACAATGGCTTCCCCCCCATACCGTCCCTCCCACCCACAACCCTCCCCTTTCCCACCCCCTCTCCCCTTCCATTCACATCAAGATTCATTTTCGATTATCTTAATATACAGAAGATCAGCTTAGTATACATTAAGTAAGGATTTCAACAGTTTGCTCCCACACAGAAACATAAAGTGAAAAATGATAGATGATTTTTTTTAAATGATGATGAAATCAGATCAGACCTATTGTCATGTTTAATCCCAGTGAGAGTCAAGTTGGGAGTTGATAGTTTCTTTTTTTTTTTTTTACAGAGGATCAGTTTAGTATGCATTAAGTAAAGATTTCAACAGTTTGCACCCCCATAGAAACACAAAGTGAAATATATTGTTTGAGTACTTGCTATAGCATTAAGTCTCAATGTACAGCACATTAAGGACAGAGATCCTACATGAGGAGTAAGTGCACAGTGACTCCTGTTGTTGACTTTACCAATTGACACTCCTGTCTATGGCATCAGTAATCTCCCTATGCTCCAGTCATGAGTTTCCAAGGCTATGGAAGCCCTCTGAGTTCTCCGATTCTTATCTTGTTTAGACAAGGTCATAGTCAAAGTGGAGGTTCTCTCCTCCCTTCAGAGAAAGGTACCTCCTTCTTTGAAGACCTGTTCTTTCCACTGAGATCTCACTCACAGAGATCTTTTGCCAGAGTGTCTTGGCTTTCCATGCCTGAAATACTCTCATGGGCTTTTCAGCCAGATCTGAATGCCTTTAGGGCTGATTCTGAGGCCAGAGTGCTATTTAGGACATCTGCCATTCTATGAGTCTGCTGAGTATCTCACTTCCCATGTTGGATCACTCTCCGCTTTATTTATTCTATCGGTTAGTGTTAGCAGGTACTAGACTTGTTTATGTGCTCCCTTTGACTCTTAGTCCTTTCATTATGATCAATTGTGAACTGAAATTGATCACTTGGAATAGTGAGATGGCATTGGTACATGCCACCTTGATGGGATTAAATTGGAGTCCCCTGGTATGTTTCTAACTCTACCATTTGGGGCAAGTCAGCTTGAGCATGTCCCAAATGATGAAGAGATCTTCTAACCATTAGTTTACTCACCAAATACCTGCAATAGCTGGGGCTGGATCAGGCCAAAGCCAGGATCTTGGAGCTCAATGTGGGTCTCCCCCATTGGTGGCAGAGAATCAGCCACTTGAGCCAACTCCTCCATCCCCTAGGGTGTGCATTAATAGAAAGTTGGAATTGGTAGTAAAGCCAGGACTCCTATCCAGGCACTGCAATATAGGAGGCAGGTGACCCACCCCAGTGTCACCTTAACCACTGTGTCAAATGCCTGTCCCCTGCGCCACCTACTTAAATTCCAGCCTCCATCATGGCCTGGGTCTCATTCTATTCACAAAGGCAAATTTCTGTCTGACCACTCTCACCCACATGGATCTTCATGCAAACTCCTAGTGTCTGTGGATTTCACTCAGAATTGTTCCTAAAGACTCATCCCCCAATCATTTGTCTCCTTTTAAATCCCTGGGAAATATTATCTATTTATCTTTGGCATTTGCTGTGTGTTGATACTGCCAAGTTCCTTCATCTCTAGCTCTGACCTCTATGAAGCATCAAAACACAATGTTGTATAATCCCTAAGACACACAAAGTTTCAAAAGTTCACATTCTTAAATTTGGAAAGTATGTTAATTGCATTTTAAAAAATTATTATTTTTGCCTTTGGAAATATATGAGGGAACTTCAAAGGGTTTGTGGGGAAATGTAATTAAGAGATAAAAGAAAAATATAAGCTTTATTTCTTAACATAAAATCCACTAAGTTTTAAGACACTTTTATAAGAAATTATATCAGCTATTTAGTTTATCCCTGAAGATGTTAAGTTTTAAACATTTTTATAAGAAATTATACCAGCTATTTAAGTTGTAGACCTTAAATTTTAGACTCTTTTAGTGTCAATTGTTAAATCAACAACAGGAGTCACTGTGCACTTACTGCCCACGTAGGATCTCTGTGCTTAATGTGTTGTACTATGTGAATGAACAGCATAACTAGCATTCAAACAGTACTTTACTTTGTGTTTCTGTGTGGGTGCAAACTGTTGAAATCTTTACTTAGTATATGCTAAATTGATCTTCTGTGTATAAAGATAATTGAAAATGAATCTTGATGTGAAGAGGGAGTGGGAGATGGGATGGTTGCAGGTGGGAGGGAGGTTATAGGGGGAAAAAGCTGCCATAATCCAAAAGTTGTACTTTGGAAATTTATATTTATTAAATAAAAGTTAAAAAAATTTAGACTCTTTTATAATAAATCATAACAGCTACTTAGCTCATCCCTAAAGGTGTGGAGACTCTGGGAATTTAACCTTGTCAATGAAGTCTTTTTTACATTATCAACTTATGAAAAATGGGAGCAATTTTAAGATTTCTTTTTAAATTATGAAATAAAGGAAATCAGAAGAAACCAGATCAGGACTTGAAAGTGGATGCTGAATGAACTCCCAATGAAATACTCACAAAATCACTCTTCTTTGATCAGAGAAAGCAGCAAGAAAATTGTGGTGAAAAGGGATTCTCTGATGAAACTTTCCTGGGGTTTTTCTGGTAAAGCTTTGACTAACTTTCTTAACATACTCTCCTAATAAGCAGATGCTGTCATTGTTTGTCTCTCCAGAAAAATCAACAAGCAAAATGCTATGAGCATTCATGAAACGGTTCCCGGGACCTTTGCTGTTCGCTGGACTTCTTTAACTTTAACTGGGCCACTTCCACTTCTTGGTAGCCATTGATTTGATTGTGCTTTGTGCTCAGGATCATAGCAGTGAAGCCATGATTCATGTCCCATTCCCATTCTTGGAAGAAATGCTTCAGGAGTTTTGATCCCATTTGTTTAAAATTTCCACTGAACGCTCAGGTCTTGTCTGCAATTGATCCTCAAGCAACAGCTTTGGCACACATTGTTGAAAAGAGAGTTTGCACCACTTTAATTTCTCAGTCAAAATTGTATAAGCAGAACCAGTTCAAATGTCCATGGTGTTGTCTGTTGCTTCTGCTGTTCCTTGTTAGTCTTCTTCATTTGGGGAACAGACAAGATGAGTTTTTTCTTCTCAAATTGATGTGGATGGTTTGCTGCTTTGGGTTTCATCTTCAACATCACCCCAACCTTTCTTAAAATGAGTTATCAATTTTTAAACTGATTATTTCAGTGGGGCTCTGTTCCCATAAAACTTTCATAAAACATCAATGGTTTGCCCATTCTTCCATTCAAACTTAATCATTGATTTGATGTTTGTTCTTGCTCAATTTGAGCAGAGTTCATGTTGCTCTGATTGGGGTTCTTTTCTAACTGATGTCCTACCATTCTTATTTCCTCAAAGTTGATCCTGTTAAGACAGGTTATAAGTGTGTACAGATTTGCTTTGGAGCAAAAAAAATTAATAAATTCGTGTATGGTTTTCTCACAACATTCATTTTCCATGAACTATTTCTCTTTTTTTTGAACTTCTATTTAATAAATATAAATTTCAAAGTCAGCTTTTGGATTACAATGGCATCCCCCCCCCCATAATTTCCCTCCCACCCACAACCCTCCCATCTCCCACTCCCTCTCCCATTCCACTCACATCAAGATTCATTTTCAATTCTGTTTATATACAGGAGATCAATTTAGTATATATTAAGTAAAGATTTCAACAGTTTGAACCCACACAGAAACACAAAGTGTAAAATACTGTTTGAGTACTAGTTATGGCATTAATTCATTAATTCATTAAGGACAGAGATCATACATGAGGAGTAAGTGCACAATGACTCCTATTGTTACTTAACAAATTGACACTCTTGTTTATGGCATCAGTAATCACCCTAGGCTCTTGTCATGAGTTGCCAAGGCTATGGAAGCATTTTGAGTTCGCTGACTCTGATCATGTTTAGACAAGGTCATAGTCAAAGTGGAAGTTCTCTCCTCCCTTCAGAGAAAGGTACCTCCTTCTTTGATGACCCATTCTTTCCACTGGGATCTCACTCACAGAGATCTTTCATTTAGTTTTTTATTTTTTTTGGCCAGAGTGTCTTGGCTTTCCATGCCTAAAATACTCTCATGGGCTCTTCAGCCAGATCCGAATGCCTTAAGGGCTGACTCTGAGGCCAGAATGCTGTTTAGGACGTCTGCCCTTCTATGAGTCTACTGTGTATCCCACTTTCCATTTTGGATCATTCTCTCCTTCTTAATTCTATCAGTTAGTATTAGCAGACACTAGTCTTGTTTATGTGATCTCCTTGACTCTTAGACCTATCATTATGATCAATTGTGAACAGAAATTGATCACTTGGACTAGTGAGATGGCATTGGTACATGCCCACTTGATGGGATTGAATTAGAATCCCCTGGCACATTTCTAACTCTACTGTTTGGAGGAAGTCAGATTGAGCATGTCCCAAATTGTACATCTCCTCCCTCTCTTATTCCCACTCTTACATTTAACAGAGATCACTTTTCAGTTAAATTTAAATACCTAAGAATAATTGTGTGTTAATTACAGAGTCATGAGCTATTTCAAGACTATATATCTAATAAGGATGAAATGATATGTCCTTTCCAGTTTATTTCAATATAATGTGGGAGGGGATAAAATGAAGTGGATATGTTATTCTATCTACTATCATATGTGTTGGAATTTTTTTTATAATCTAAGGTTTTTAAAAAATATTTCCTTATTTGAAATTTAGAGTTATAGAGAGAAAGAAAGGCAGGGGGTGGTGGGGGACAGAGCCCTTTAATGGCTGGGCTGGCCCAAGCTGGAGTCAAGGACCTAGAACTCCATCTTGATCTCCCACAAGAGTGTAGGGGTCTAAGCCCTTGGGCCATCTACTGCTGCTTTAGCAGGGAATTGAATCAGAAGTGGAGTAGCCAGGACCTGAACTGGCACTCACATGGGATGCCAGGGTTGCAGGCAGCAGCTTAACACACCACATCACAACATAAGCCCCTGTATTCTAAGCTGTAAAAAAAAAAAACTTTTCATGGTTTCCCCAGCATAACCTTCACTCACTTTGAACCTATTTTTCCTTTGTTTAAATTCATCACTGTCTCTCCCAGGTTTAACCTCCTAGGACATGCTCTAGTAGGAAACTAAGGCATATGAAACTGAGTCAGCTCAGCTGCTTGTGAGATAAGTTCCTAAGGACAAGATTCTGATGCCAAGTCAAGCAATTTTTGAAAAGTTGTAGGAGGGGGAGCAAGAGGTGAAATTACCTATATTTCAAAGATAAATAAGAAAGTTGAGTTATACATCTACTCTACAGTGTTCCTAGTTTTGTGATTCTCTAAAAAGAAGGAAAACATTCAAAATCCATGGTCCTGTTTCCTTCCAGGGGTGGAGTATGTGCAGCTCTCAGGCCGTACAAGGGCCACAGAATCATTCAGGTTTGGTCCTGCCAAGGCAACTGCAGGTGAAACTCAAAAGTCAATAAATCGACAGCAGCTAATTTTTTAGGTTGATCATTTTGTATGGCCTGTGAATGATGTCATAAATATCCAAATGAGTGTAGGCAGGAAAAAATAAGTTCTCCACCTTTCTGCCGACTTTCCCTCCTCCTCTCATCTCCTAGGAAGGTTCTACCTAGGAAGGATCTCCAGGCTCTACCCTGGAGACTCTGCTCATCCTCCAACCATCCTCAGTGGACTTAACTCTCTCCCATAGGCAGAATTCAACATCTCCCCATCAGCATTCACGCCAGGCACTCTGCTCTGTTCCTTGGTTAAGATCTCACCATGGGATATGATTCCTAGTTTGCATTGTGATTCATTGGATAGAGAGTAACTTAGTTCATCTCAAAATCCTGAGCTCAGAGTTCAGGGATGATTTTCTTTGCCTTGTAGTCCTTGATGAACATAATATGTTGAAAACAGTGGATGTCCAAGAAAAGTCTCCAGCTGATTAAGGCGGGATCTAATTTCCTTGTGTATGTTTCTCCTTTTTTTCTTCTATCATTCATATCCTGAGCGTCCTCTTTCCTAACCTTCTCTCTTCCTCTGATTCACAGATTTTCTTCTCTCACAGCACATACCATGGTCTTCTCTGATTTTGGTGAGTTGTGCGCTATCTACTTTGCTGTCCAAGACTTGTGAGCACCATGATCAAACCTTTGCCACTGGTTACTCTCTGTACTTCCCAAGCACACTGGATAAATTTGTTGAGTTGTGTATTTTGAATGTAAAGTAAAAAATCACGTGAAGAATCTCTTTATTATTTGAGATTAATAGTACCAAATATTTGATGTCCCTGATTTGCCTAATTTTATGAGCTCCATTAATTAAAAAGGCCACCATAATTCACAGCCTGAGTACTCATGTTGTTCGTTAAGGTTTCCAGAATTACCCTTCATCTATTTCATCAAGTACTTCTCACCAAAAGCAGAATATTTGGGAATTTATATGTCTATTTTAAGGTTGAAGAGAAAAGCTAGATTAATATCAGATTCTGAGACCGTGGTAAGAGTTTTATTCCCCAGACATCTAAATCCAACTCTATGGTGCTTCCTGCCTGTGCCACAGGTGTCTGTGTATAAATGGCAACAGCCCTAGCACATCTCACACTTCTCAATCCATTACAGCATTTTAGAGAAGCACTTTAGCCTAAGTTACTTAGAGAACTATTGTGAAGTCAGATCATGTCCAAATCCTGGCTGTGCCTAGCTGTACCCTGGATGTCTCAGTCCATGTAATGTTGCTAAAACAGAGCACCCAGACCAGGAAATTTCTAGTGATCAGAAATGTATTTGGCTCATGATTCTAGCGCGTGAGGAGTGCAAGGCTGAAGGGCCACCTTTCGCGGTGGCCTTCCTGCCATGTCTCAGTATGATAGAAGGCATCATGTGGGCAAGGGAATGTGAGAGAAGGTTGAACCCTTGTTTACAACACACCCAGTCCTTGATAATGACACTGGTACCTTCATGAGAACTCAGCCTCACATAATCACAAAAAAGGCCCCACCCATCAACACTGTTGCACTAGAGACTCGATTTCTAGCACATGGACTTTGGGGAAAATATGCAAACCAAAGCACTGGGCGAGGTGACAATTACACTGAAGAGGGAAAAATTGCTTTGGAAGTGGAGGCAATGCATTTAGTGAAGGGGGTGTGGATGTTGTGGAGATCTCCTTGCTGTGTGATGTGTTTACCCCACGCCTGAGTTTTCTCATGAGGATGACAGTAATGATCTCCATGGCGGGGGGGAGGGGGGAGGGAGGGTTGCAAGGATTAGGTGAACTATATGCATGAAGTATTTATTTATTCATTTATCTAGATTTGAAAGAGCAACAGAGAGACAGAGACAGGAAAAGGGAGACAGAGAGAGAGAAAGAAAAGGGAAGGAGAGGGAGAAGGAAGGAGAGAAAAGAGGGAGGGGGAGAGGGAGAGATCAGTGGCTAGTTATTCTCCAAGCACTCCCAATAGCCAGATTTCAGTCAGACTGAAGCCTGGAGTCCAAAACTCAATCAGGATCGCCCATGTGAGTGACAGGGATGAAACCGCATAAGCCATCACCTGCTACGTTCCAAGATGTGCAGCAGCAGGAAGCAGGATCGTAAGTGGAGTGCAGACTCAATCTTTGGCATCCTGCTATGGGGTGTGGTGTCCAAACAGTGTCTGAATTGCTGCACCACAATGCTCACACCACATAAAGTACTTAGAACGGTGCCTGGGACTCAGTAAGAACTATATATGTAATAGTTTGCTTTTATCAACACTTTGGTTATTTACTTTAAAACAGAGCATATGCAATAAATTTTGTGATGTGGGAAAGGCAAAAATATTCAGTGTGTGGCTTTGGGGGCTCAGTTTTTGAGTGCACTAGCACCACAAATCTCCTCCAGAATCTCTATAATCTTTGTAAACATAATTTGCAAAAGTAGAATGGCTGTTGCACAAGGATAGTTTTCCTCACAATATTTTTTAAAGATTGATTTATTTATTTGAAAGCCAGAGTTATACAGCGAGAGGAGAGGCAGAGAGATAGAGATAAAGAGAAAGAGAGAAAGAAGAGAGAGAGAGAGAAGAGAGAGAGAGAGAGAAGAGAGAGAGAGAGAGAGAGAGAGAGAGAGAGAGAGAGAGAGAGGTCTTCCATCTGCTGGTTCACTCAGGCCAGAGCTGTGCCGATTCGAAGCCAGGAGCCAGGAGCTTCTTCCAGGTCTCCCATGCGGGTGCAGGAGCTCAAGCACTTGGGCCACCTTTCACTGCTTTCCCAGGCCATAGCAGAGAGCTGGATCAGAAGTGGAGCAGCTGAGACAAACCGGCACCCATATGGGATGCTGGCACTACAGGCAGTTGCTCCTCCCGCTACGCCACAGCGCCAGCCCCTCTCGTCACATTTTGGTACTTTCAGTTCCATTCCAGCTACAGTCTGAAATACCACAGCTTGCAGAAATGTAAAATTGGGTGAAAACATTTTTTATTCATTTTCTGGTAAAGTGGTGTTGATCAACCTGTGAGATGAAAACAAAGACTTATATTTATTTGCTATCATTGGAATACATACTAACCATATCAAAACCAAGACAGTGTATCAGGAGCTATACTGGTTGATTATGCTGGGAAAACTAGCAAAGTTGTAAAAATAGCGCATAATTTGGGTGCAAGTATTTAGCCTAGCAATTAAGATGCCTGCATTCCACAGTGGGATTTTTGAATTCAGTGGTCAGCTCTGTTTCTGCCTCTAGTTTGCTGTGAGTGCAGATCCCAGGAGGCAGTGGTTGATAGATCAAGTAAGTGAATTCCTAGTGTTGGCACAGAGACTGTGACTGAGTTCCTAGCTCCCAGCCTTGGCCCAGCCCAGTCCCACATCTGGCTATTGTAGGCACTTAGGGCATGAATCAGCAGATTGAGCGGTCTCTCTCTCTTTTTCTCTCTCTCTCTCTGAGATAAATTAATTAAATCAATTGATTAATTGGGTGTTGTGGCTCAGTGGGTTAAGTTGCCACTTGGGAAACCTTCATCCCACATTCTTGTGCCTAGTTTGTGCCCAGGCTACCTCACACTTCCAATGCACCTTTTTGCTAATGTTCCAGGGAGGCAGCAGGTGATGGGCCAAGTACTTACATTCCTACCACCTATATGGGAGACCCAAATGGAGCTCCAGGCTCCTGGCTCCTAGCTCTGGCCTGACCCAATCCCTGCTGTTGCAGGCATTTGGGGAGTGAACTAGCTGATGAAAGAAATTCCCTCTCCCTTTCCCACTCCCTCTCCCTCTACTCCTCCCTCTCCCCCTTCCTCCCTCCCCTCTCCCTCTCTCCTCTTTCTCCTTCTCCCTCCCTCTCCCTCTCTCTCCTCTTTCTCCTTCTCCCTCCCTCTCCCTCTCCTCCCTCTCTAACTCTGTCTCTCTCCCCTGCCTTTCAAACAAATAAACAAAATCTAAAATAAATAAGTGCTATGTAATTTATTTAATCATTGGCTCTATAAATATTTATTGAGTGCTCTCATGAGCCAGGCAGTATTCTAGGAAAAGGACAGACAACCCTTGTCCTCCATATGGACCTTCCCTCTTGGCATAAGATGACAAAAATAAATAATGCAAAAATGATGGGAAGGAATGCACAGGGTGACAAGACCTAGACTAGAATGAGAGGGTGGAGAAGTGACTTTTCTTACAGTAGTTGGGGAAGATGTGAACAAAAACCTAAAAGCCATAAGAAGTCAGCCATTCTTGGGAAAATCATCCCAGACAGCAGGTGCAAAGGCTATCATTTCTACACAAAAGTGGTCTCAGCACAGAAAAGAAGGCAGCTCTGGTGGAGGAATTTAGCAAGCAAGAAGCAGAGGGAAAGCCGAGGCTGGAGGCAGAGGCAGAGGTATCATCACACAGACCCTTGCAGCCCAGGGCACAGAATTTGGTAACATGGTATTAGAAACAACACAGTAAAGACACGTCCACTAGGGGTGGGAATTTGCTCTTATTGTTGACTCTGATATCTGAAAGACTGGGTTCAATACCCAACTCTGGCTGCTGACTCCAGCTTCCTGCTAAAGCAGATCCAGAGGGGCTGGTGCTGTGGTGTAGTAGGCTAAGCCTCCACCTGTGGCCCTGGCATCCCTTATGGCACCTGTTCATGTCCTGGCTGCTCCTCTTCTGATCCAGCTCTCTGCTGTGGCCTGGGAAAGCGGTGGAAGATGGCTCAAGTGCTTGGGCCCCTGCACCCGCGTAGGAGACCTGGCAGATGCTCCTGACTCCTGGCTTCAGATTGGCCCAGTTCCAGCCATTGGGACCACTTGGGGAATGAACCAGCGGATGGAAGGCCTGTCTCTCTGTCTCTCCATCTCTCTGTCTGCTACTCTGCCTCTCAAATAAATAAATAAAAATAAAGCTTAAAAATAATAAAAAAAAATAAAAAAATTAAGCAGACCCAGAGAGGCAGCAGTGATGGCTCAAGTAATTGGATTCCAGCCTCCCACATAGGAGACTTGAACTGAATTCCCAGCTCCTGGCTTCAGCCTAGCTCATCCCCAGTCATCGTAAGCATTTGGGAAGTAAACCAATGGTTGTAAGCTCTCTGTCCATTAGTCTCTGTCTCATAAACAAACAAGATTTTTTCTTAAATGCAAAAAGATCAGTCATAAAGAAGAAATTTACCAAGAATATTATTTTGTAGAGTTTGGAGGGTTTTTTGTTTTGTTTTGTTTTTGTTTTTGTTTTTGTTTTTGCTCATTTTACATGTACTTCTCTTTTATCTCATTATAATTCCTGATTTGGTTCAAATGTAGACAAAATAACTTAAACAAAGTTCAAACATTATCCAATATTCATGTAGTTACATATGACTTTAAGTATGCAAGTAATACGTCTCATAATTTTAAAAAATTGAGAAGCAACAAATTAAAAATAAAATTCATCCACAATCCAAAAACCTAAACCCAAATATTACTGAGACATCAGTCTATTCCTAAAGCAGATGTTTCTTTCAAATTCTGTTTGTGTTTGTCTCCCCTTGTGAAATGGGGTTACATAAAGTCGGCAACAGATCCTGTGTAGAGAGAAAGAGGAAGCAGAGTTCATGCCGATGGTCAAGTACAGATGGTAACAAGCTTGTTTGGGTTTAAAAGTTACAATTGATCAGACAGTGTGGCCGTGGACAGAGCAAGGAGGTCAGAGAAGTACTCTGATTTCAGATGTTGCTCCATCCTTGGAGCAGGTGTGTCAATAAGAGAGAAGCTTCTGCCTCTCTTTGCAAGTCATGGCTTTGAGGGCGAGGGACCTGGAGAAATTAGCCTTGTGCCAACAGACGGATGCTGGAGACAGAAGGCTGCAGCAGTACAACTGGTGGTGCTTCTGGCTCTGCTTTGGTCCGAGTCAACGACAAGGCCTTGGCTGGGAACCCCTTGTGTATAGCATGCGAGTTGCCATCTTCACAATGGTCAAGCCCCTTTTTTCCTCCTCTTCCTTCTCCTGCCTCTCCAACTCTCAGACTCTGGAGCACATGGTTCCCAGCATGCTTTTCGAGGCCATCTTGAACTTGCAGACCTGAGCACCACCTTCTCTTGGGTGGTGGTGAGTCCAGCTCAGAGCAGGCAACTCCTTCTTCATTTCGACCCTGGGAATGGGCAGAGAAGAGACATGTCTTTGAATATGGGGAATCTTTCCAACTGCCTTGAAAGAAGAATGTGCTAATTGAAAGAATCCTCTGCTTGGAACTAGGATGAGGGACTGGAAGCAGCAAGGATTAGGCCACTCTTAATTGCTCTTATTTTTCCCTTCACACAATAATGAGACTTTTCCCTCTTGTAGTTCCTAGTGTCAAATCCAATTGGGGTGGGATGTGAACGCAGGCTAGGGAAAATTAAAATATGCTGTTTTAATCTCAGGAGCCACTTGGGAGTTATTTCTCCTCTATCAGGTATAAGTATAGTTATGTATACCCATACACCCACTTGCATTGTTTCTGTAAATGCAATTCTGTATCTCATCTTTCTCAATAAACATCTCCTGTGCCATGCATTAATCCTCAAAAACATCCTACTGCTGAGTCATAATCTTCCACACAGACATGCGATGGTTTATTTCATTAAAAATACACTATCACTGGGCTCCAGCCTCCACAGTGATCAGTGACACTGCAATGAACGTATGTGGTATTGAATTCAAGTTGCTATTGTTGTTGGCTGAATTACTGGACATAGATACAACATGGTCAGTCATTGGACTACAGGTTCTTGATCCATACATACAGTCAAATTGCTTTCTCACTGGCAGTGTTTAAGAAGACGCCTCACTAAACCCAGCAATATTAGCTATCTTTTAAAAAATACTTACTGGTATAAATTTTAATAAAATGTATGGCACAAGTCAAAGCCACTTTTCATTTTCCTGTCTATTTTTCTTTATTTCTCTCATTTTGGTGGGGGGAGGGTAGAGACCAAAATAGGATTTCTGGTAGAGCTAAAACATGCACAAAGTGAACAGTCACAGTGTTTTTTTAAAAAAATAAGAGTATATAGAGCTTAAAAAAAAGTACATAATACTGGTCTATGTGTTTATTTGCAGAGACTCTGTTTTCTTGTGGCCATTCCAGTGACTTTTGGTCAATACTGATTTTGAATCCTCCATAGTAAAGTTTAACTATTTTCAGCAGAGAAATTCCCAAAACTAATTTTGGCGCTAATATACTTAAAATAATATGCACCAAGGATTAAGATAATACATGAAAGCTACAAAGACAACTCTAGGTAAAGATTTTTGCCTCCAGCAATAATGCAGAAATAGCATGGTTTGAACATTTTTATTTTCAGCCCGATTTACGCTCATTTTTTTTTAACTGTTGAAACATTTTGAAAGCATTTCATTTTACTAAAGTACAGACAAAATTAAAACTGCCCTAATTATGTAGAATTTCTGCTGAACTGATAAAACAAATATACTCTTTTCCAAAGCTGTCAAATAAACAGATGTTTTATTTCTAACACATTATCTTTTTCATATTTGCCATTTCCTTTGTGGAAATTGGCAAACAAATTTATCAACTGTTTCCAATACTGCTGATTTTTATTACTATTTGTCTACCTGTAATTGATTTGTTTTTGTATGTCCTTTGTATTTAAACTTTAAACATTACACACCAGGACAATGTACCTTTGACAGCAATCCTTATTTCTTGTTCTCCTTTCCAGAGCCAGTCATTGCCATCAGGTTAACAGGATAGATCTAGATTTTGTTCTATGCACTTGTAAACTTGTTATGTAGGCATTTGCTTCACCAGCAGTTCTTTGCTGTTAGATATAGGACAGTGCAACAAAGCTGCACATACCTCTTCTTGCACCTAAGCAAATGGCTCTGTAGATAGATAATCCAAAGTTGAAGTGCCGGGCCATTAAGTTACTGCTGTTTATATCTGAAAAAATTCTATAAAAGTAATTATAAAACTAAGGTACCATTTTTGTTTTCATCAGTTGATTATGAGGGTATCCTTCATGCACACCTGGATTTATCAAATACATATTTTGTTCTCACCCAAAAGGTTGAAACAAGTGATGTTGGACATCTTTGACGTAAGTTTATTGGTCACCTACAAACAGGGAGCCCAGAAAAGTCATGGACAAATCTAATTAAAGATGAGTTTATTTGGGTGCAAAATAATTCTGAAACCCATGCACAATTTTTTTCATAATATGCACTTTCCATATACTTATTGAAGACCCATGTATTTCCTCTTCTATAATTGCTTGTTCATTTTTTTGATTATGTACTGGTTTTCATTTCTTTATAGAAATGTATATGTGTCTGGCTATTAATTCTTTGTTATATGTGCTATAAATATTTTCTTTTGATAGGTTTTTCCTGTTATATTTTAGTCATGATTTTCAAGTTTTGATGGGCTTAAATTGCCGAGTCTATTACTCTTTTTAATATATACTTCATTTATAACCACCTGAATTTTATTGTTTTATGAATGATAAGAACTGTGCATTTGTAAATAAGTATATAGCTCTGCTTAGAACTTGTATTAATGCAGCTTTTAGCTGTTAATTTAAAATACTGGTTTTATAGCACATTAAAAATTATATTTCCTTTAGTCTACTTTTAGACTCCAACTCTGTTCATCTAGCTATTGACTTCTGTCCCACTACTGTATTTTTTTTTTTTTTGAAATTTGAGAATGAGACAGAGAGGCTTAGAGAACAAGCAAGACAGAGACAGACAGACAGATTTCCCATTTGCTGCTTCTCTACTCAAATACCCACAACACCCAGTGCTGACCTTTGCTGAAGCCTGGAGCCAGGAACTCATTCCAGGTCTCTCATACGGGTGATAGGGACCCAGTTATTTGAGCCATTACCTGCTGCCTCCCAGGGTGTGCATTAGTAGGAAATTGAGACCTAGCGATTTGAGCCGTCACCGGCTGCCTCTCAGAGTGCGCTTTAGCAGGAAGTTGGAATCCTGAGCATAACTGGGACTCAAACCCAGGCTCACTGATGTGGATTACAAGTGTTCCAAGTGGTCTTAATCACTAGGTCCCTCACTCACTCTTGCTAAGGTGTATATCTGTTAGTTTAATTCTATGACGTATTTGACCCATGGTTGGCAAAGCCACTCCTTGATTTTCTTTTACAGATTTATCTTGGCTAATGTGACATATTTCTTCCTCATGGGTTTTAGAGTAAATTTGAAATTGCCATAAAAATCCTGTTATTTTTCTGACTATTCTACAACTTTTATATATTTAAAGGCCAAGACTTACCAGTCCTTTGAGAAGGAGTAAAGCAAAAAAAAAAAAAAAAAAAAGTCAATTGAAACTAGACTCATATCATTACCATTTTAATTTCCAGGTTCTAGCAATCTGCTCTCACTAAGTTTGCTCATGGTCTAGTACAATCCATTTGATTGATTTTTTGATAAGATTAATAGTTCTGTCCTGTCAAACAAAAAGACCTGAATTGGTAACGAAGTTGACTGGACTGCTAGGAAATGGCTCCACGCCTGGGAAAGGAAGACTCAAGCAGATGGTGTGAAGTTTAACCGTGGGGCTCACGTCTCTGACAGGTGATACTGCTGCTGACAAAAATGTGTGTGCACACTCATATCCTCTTTCCCACCACCCTCATACAGAATCCTGCTGATGTCACTGACTCAGGTGTCTCCCACAAGCCCATTCTGCACATTTTTTTTTTTTTTTACTGTTTTAATTATCACCTTCCAATTCAAAGGCCTAGAAGCTCTGTTTTTGCAGTACACAGACATTCTGTTTCTCTTACTTTCCATGCACACTTGTAAAGCTGACTGGTTATGAATCTAATCCGGTTAACCCCATGACCTGTCCACCATGAAGTTTTGAGAATTACCTGTCAGACCACTGCATGACACCACCAGGTGGTAGAATGCATGGGCTGATGAACTTAGCAGACAGAACAGGATTTGTACCCTATTGAGGTATATCTAACAGCATGTTACACAGAATAAAAGATTCAGATTAATTCTCCTTTTCCTTCTGAGATAAATAATATTTACATTTCAATTAAAATTTAACTAAATTTGGCCTACCTCGGGGAGGTCAAAAGTTTATGGAAGTCTAGAAACCGTCGTTATTTTATCTGGATTGGACACTTTTTTTTTTTTTTTTTTTTTTTTTTTTTTTTTTTTTTTAGCCTTAGCTCTAAAGCGACATTGGTCTGGTTATTTCCCACCTAGGACTCCTCAATCCTGTACTTCCTTGGTGAAGTAAAAGCTAACATAGGAGTTGTAGACAGGACGCTTTCTGCCAAGTGGCGAGGGTAGCTTGCGACTGTGCGTTCTAATTTCTATAAGATGATTGTTCAGCACTATTCATAACCCTTGTCTATTTGCTGGTGTACAGACTTGTACAGGTGAAGCATAAGCATCAGGTTTAATTTGTACCTTTTAATGGCTGATAAAAATGAAACTAAAAGTCTTTTGTAAGACTAAATCACACATGGGAAGTTAACAGCTCTTAGGTAGCAAATATTGAAGCCATGTTGGTGAAACACTAAAATGCTAAGAAAAAAGCTCTACGTGGGTGTTACTAAAGACTGGTTTTATTTATTTGAAAGGCAGAGTGACAGAGTGAGAGGAAGAAAGAGAGAGAGAGAGAAAAGAGAGAGAGAGAAAGCAAGCTTTCATCTGCTTGGTCACTCCACAAGTGGCCATAATAGCCAGGTCTGGGCCAGGCTGAACCCAGTAGCCAGAAATTCCAGGCAGGCCTCCCATTTGGGTGGCAGGGGCCCAAGCACTTGGGCCATCATCTGCTGTTTTCCCAGATGCACAAAGCGGCAGTTGGATCAGAAGCACAGCAGACTCCAACTGGTACTGTGATTTGGGATACTGGCATGGCAGATGGTGGCTTAACCCACTGCAGCACAATACCGGCCCCTTGTGTGCGCTTTCTTTTAAAAACTGTATACTTATATCAGATTTTACTATTTTACAAAGGAAACCAAAACCCCTGTCTTTGATTTTTTTTTTATTTTATTTGAAAGACAGAGAAGGAGAGAGATTAGGGAGGAGGGGTAGAGAGAGAGAGAGAGGGAATTGCATCCACTGATTCTTCAAATACTCACAAGGGCCGGGCCTGGGCCAGGTCAAAGCCAGAAACCAGGAGCCAGAAATTCAACCCAAGTCTCCCCAATGGGTGGCAGGGACCCGAGTGCTTGACCCATCACCTGCTGCCTCCCAGCGTGTACATCAACAGGAAGCTGGAATCAGGAGTGGAGCAGGAACTTGAATGCAGGCCCTCCAATATCTGGTTTATGTGTCCTGAGTAGTGTCTTAATCCCTGTACCAAATGCCTGCCCTGTCTTTGATTTTAAATTGGTCAATATTTTGGGTTTTTACTAAATTAAAGATATTTATTTCATTTCCACTTGTATTAAACATTTTCCTCTCTTAAATTATAGTTGAGACAATGAAACCCAAAATCAAAATACAGTTTCTGTAATCAAAGTCAAAGAATAGTGGGGCTGGCACTGTGGCATGGCAAGTAAGGCTGCTGCCTGCAGTGCTGTCATCCCATACAGGCGCCGGTTCGAGTCCCAGCTGCTCCACTTCTGATCCAGCTCTCTGCTATGGCCTGGGAAAGCAGTGGATGATGGCCCAACTCCTCGGGCCCCTGCACCCACGTGGGAGACCCAGAAGAAACTCCTGTCTCCTGGCTTCAGATCAGCGCAGCTCCGGCCGTTGCAGCCAGTTGGGGAGTGAACCAACAGATGGAAGACCTCTCTCTCTGTCTCTCTGCCTCTTCTCCTCTCTGTATATAACTCTGACTTTCAAAAAAAATAAATAAATCTTAAAAAAACAAAGTTAAAGAACATGATCTTTATCTTCAGGGGAATTTAGTGTGAAAGCAAATTATCTTAGGCACAATCTCATCCTCTGATCGTGGGGAAATTGGGCTTGTTTTTAGGAGAAAGATTGCTGCAGTGTCTCTAGAAACTTCTAAGAGGGGGATAAAACAGTCTGAGCTTCCTCAATTCAAACACTTCCTCCTCACGTTCTAAGTTACTAGTAGACTTTCTTGGGTCAAAAGTATTTTTTAGTAATTCAAGTAAAATCTCAGTGCATCTGCCCTCCAAACTGCATAATTTTATAGAATACAGGAAATCGCACCACAGAAAGGAAAGTGTCTAAAAAAGCCTAAGTTTCTTACTCTGGCATAATGACATTAGGTTTATATGGAAAGATATTTAACCTGTGGTGGGTGTTTGGTGCAGCAGTCAACAAATCACTTGGGATGCTCACATCCCATATCAAGTGTCTGGTTTCAGTCCAAACTCCCTCACCCCTGATCAAGCCTCCTGCTAACACACACCCTCGGAGGCAGCAGATAATGGCTCAAGTGCTTGGGTCCCTGCCACCCAGATGAGAAAATTGGATGGATTTCCAGGCTCCTGGTTTTGACCTGACCCAGTATAATTGTTGTAGGCATTAGGGGAGTGAACAATGGAAGATACCTCTCTGTCTATCTGGTTGTCTCTCTACACTCCCCTCAACTCTCTTTCAAACAAAATGAAAATAAGTAAGCAAAAAATGTAAACGTATGTTTAAGCTGCTTAGTGAGGGTGTTGAGGGGGGCAGTGTTGAGGCATGTCACCTTTATGTACAGGTGTCACAGGACGGACTAATGTGGACATCACAGTCCTTTGCACACTCCTAACACGATCAGGTTGTCCTCGAATTGCTGTAGTGTTTGCTGTCCAAGGAGCCTGTAGCTACTTGTAACCCAGCCCCATAAACAGGCTCAGTGGCCCTGGTCTTTTTTCCTGTCTTATGGCTGCAGGCCAGCTGGTTTGTAGGTTGCCTGGTTTCTCAGCCGGATGCAGTCACTCTGCAAACTCACCCTGGAGCATCACTCAGCAGCCATCTGCGGACCCCATTTGTTGGTATTAATTGCACACAGCCACCTGTCAAGGGTGCCGACAGACTGAACATTCGCTCAATGATAAGGCTGCCTCATTCACAGCAAATCAGTCACAGGATAGACTCTCCTTGAATGGCAATCTGTTAACTCATTCTGATAACCTTCAAATCAGTCAACATGCGTGTGTGTGTGTGTGTGTGTATATATATATATATAACATATATATATACGTATATATACATGTATATACATACATACATATATATGTAATACGTGTGTGTGTGTGTGTGTTCTTCTGGAATTTGAGCTATTATCTCTGGGAAAAGCTCTGAATTCCAAACTCACTTTGGAATTGACAGTATTTCCTCCTCCCCTCTTTTTTTTCTTTTTTCCCCCACATTTCAGTTGTTGAATACAAAGTAAATAATGAGAGCGCTCCGTTGACACTGTTCATAATACAATGGTCCAAGTTGCATCTATATTTTTAGGAACACGTCACAGCCAGTCATATGAGCTAATAAATGTCATGTGTGCCCATTGCTTTGGAGCACACTATTTCATGGCAACTCTACAATGAATGAATATAACGATGATGAGTCCTGTTTTGCACATGGGCATGAAGTGATTCGTTCAACTACTCCAGACCGTGCTCCAAATGCATAGTGAAATTGGGATTCACCCAAGTTGTCTTCCTCCAGAGCTCAGATGCTCCTGTGCTTGCCATATATACACATGCACTGCATAAAATACCTAACCCATCTTCAATAGCCTTTACAGCAGCATGTGTTCTGTAGATGAGAAAACAGACCCAAAGAGGTTAAGTAATACATCAAGTTAGTGCAAATGGCAAACAAACTGAAGCCCAAGGTTTTAGCTCCAGAATTTGTGCTTTTAACCAACGTGCTGTAGCCTCTCTCAACTGTGAAAAATGCAAAATCATCCTTTCTTATCTTCACCACAACATGCCACTTCTAATCACAAAAATCTACACGAAGATACATTTTCAGAAATAGAATACACTATTTTCATTCAAAAGTATCTTTATTTTACATCTCTGTTGCCAATGTTTTTTAAATCAGCAATTTCCCAGAGCAAGCAAAACGTGAACATCTGTGTTCTACAAATTCCACATGTTTCAGATTCATGATGTTAATCATGGCCAGTGTGTTTGCTAGTCCTTACATTTATGTTGGTTTATTTATTCCAAACAAGTATCAAATAAGAAGAAATGAGATATTTGGACACTCAGAATACAATGAAGATGGATGGCAATTTCCATCTGAGGTAGGATGTTTAAAATCTCAATTAGAAGTAGAAAGATGAGTTAAAACACCCAGAATCTATCCACACCCAAGATCACATTCATATTATAATATTAACACATTATATTACAAATATATTGCATTTATATGATCACACTTAAATGTATAGGCCCTCAATGATACAAAAGCATCAATGATGATAAGAGAGTTCATTCCAAACAGGGTCCTCAACATAGGACTGTAGGCTGCTAACGAGTTTGCCACTCGTTGCACGGTAGTTTCATCCAGTGCAAATATGTAACTAATGCCTGTCATTGCCTCCATTTGCTAAGCTCCATATTATCAGGTGTTAGGCCTGCTTTAAATCACCAGTGTTTGCCCAGTGCTGAGCTCAGAGAAGACCCTCACTAAAGAGTGAATAAGTGAGTGAATGCATGCAGACATGGTACAGGCACTGCTGTTCAAGGGTCTAAGCCTAAATGCAAACGCTTGTACTCCAGATAGGAGGCCTACAGCAGCAGGTTAAGTCCATCTCAGCAGATGGTGGTCATGGCAGAACCTGTGATATTGTACTAGTGGAATGGCTGAGTCATGTCTGGGAACATAGCCAGAACCAGAGCTGGCAGGACCTGGAGACATTTGTCTCTGTTTATTCCCCACGTCAAAATAAAATAATCACACCCCCACAGGCAGCTCTGTCTCAGTGAATCACCACTTCCTCCTCTGCATGGTTACTTTCCTTGGCTTCCACGGCGCCAACCTTCTCTGTGCCTTCTGCAGTATCCGCTTGTGCTAAACACCTTCGCTGGTTCCTTCTTCCTGATTTCTCGTCATTCTTTTAGCAGTATCTTTAGAAAAAGCAAACTTTTATAATTTTGATGAAGTCCCATTTATCATATATTTCATTTGTGGAGAATATTTTGATGTCACATGTAAGGAATCTTGGCCTAACCCAAGACAACAAAGATTTTCTCCATTGGTGTCTTTGAAAAGTTGAGTTTTCGATTTAAGTCTGTGGTCTATTTTGAGTTAATCTGATGTATGGTAAGAGATATGAATGCTAGGTTGTTTTCTTTCTTTTTTTTTTTTTTTTTTGCATATGGGTATCTAGTTATTCTAGGATTATTTGTGGAGAAAACTATCCTTTTTCTACTGCATTGCCTTTGAATCTTTGTAAAAAATCAAGTACCAGAGAGAATGAAAAGATGAGTTGCTGTCCAAAGAAAATATATAACAATCACATATTTGCATATACCTTTTAAAAGTAACTCCCAAAATAGAAAAGGAAGGAACCAACCGATTTTTTTTTTAAATCACGAAAAAGTTTCAGTAGATTTTTCATCAGCGAGGATATTTGGAAGACAGGGAAGTATGTGCAGAGTTGTTCAACAGCATAAGCTGTTGAGGAAATTCGAATTAAAATGTGCTGAGTCCCCACAATACACATATTACAATGGCTAACATAAAAATAACTGATAGTGTCAAGGGCAGTGGGGATGAGGTGTGGAAAAGTCCACACTCCACTGGTGGGAATGCAAAGTGAGCTGCCACTCTGACAAAAAGATCATTTGGAAATTTTCTTGCAAGTGGAACATGAATGACCATGTAACTCAGCAACTCCACACAGAGGACTGAGAACTTAGCTTCACAGCAACACCTGTATCTGCACATTTACGGCAGCCACTGGCACCACTGCCACAGTGGAGTCAGCCAAAATGTCCTTCAGTGGGTGAGTGGACGAAGAGTGAGTCATGCGTATGATGGAATATCATTCACCAGTGCAAAAGTAATGGGCATGTTGCAACGAGCTGGTTGGCTCTCAAAAGCATTACTCTGAGTGAAATAAGTCACTTCAAAGGTTAATTGATATGTGGTTATATTTACATCATTGTCCATAATTTAGAAATTGGGTTGATAGAGAGGAGATGAATGGTTGTCAGAGAAGGGGAGGGGAGAGGGGGGAGGTAGAACATGACAATAAAGGGGGCACATGAGGAAAGTGGGGAGTTCTATACCCCGTTTTACGTGAACCCATGAATTTGTCAAGATTCATAGAATTCTACAGACTAGAAAAAGGACAATTGTGATTTAAAAGACTTCTTAGAATGCTCGGAAATGTGTTTAGTTAGACCTTGGTGCCTTTTTTACCTGATAGCATACGGGCACCTGAAAATAAATGGAGCATGAGCGGTTGATTGCCCCAAACTGACGTTACTAATAATGCTCTAGGGGCTAGAGTAACTTGACAAAATGAATTTTGGTAGTCAGTTCTTCAGTGGATCATTTTTATTTTCATTGGTTCTCCAGTCTGTATTCATGCCACAATATGCATCAAGTGCCTCCTTTGAGTCAGAAAGAGTTTTAGGTCCTGGGAGTAGAGCAGTGGAAAGAACAGGTGAAATCCTTGTCCTCGGGCGTCTTACTGTCTCCTGGAGAGAAATGGACATGTGCACATAGCACACACGAAGGCGACCAGGTTTAGAAAACTCCCAGGTGCTGAAATCTGCTGTGAGGAGCAAAACAGAGTGGACGAGTAGGGAGTGACAGTGGCTGGGGGAAGAGGAAGAGTTGCTAAGTGGTCGGTGCTGCTTGCAGGATCACAAAGATGAGACTCATCTAGGCAAGGACCCATCTTGATGCTCCAGAGACGAGAGCCAGGGCAAAGACCATGGAGGGGCTCCAGGAGCAGGGGTGCACAGAGAGAGGAGAGTGGTTAAAGCGACTTCAGGAGGGGACTGGGGCAGAGACAGCAGCCTGCTGGATACGGACCAGGTCACACGGGACTTCTAGTTCCTTCCAAGGCTGAATGAGGTGAAAAACCACTGGAAAGTTTTAGGCAGAGGCTTTGATCTGCATTTACCTTAAATGTACTTGCTGAGACAACTGGAAACCATCATGCTTAGTGAAGTAAGCCAGTCCCCAAAAGACAAATAGCCTATGTTTTCCCTGATTTGTGCTAATACACAGAGTACAAAAGAACCATAACTATATGAGTGAAATTGACATTTTGAGATTTGATCATGGCTTACAGCCCTTGTCTATACTGTTGAGGAGCAGTGGGTTTTCTTTTTTTTTTTTTAACTTTTATTTAATGAATATAAATTTCCAAAGTACAGCTTATGGATTACAATGGCTTCCCCCCCGCCCCGCCTGATAACTTCCCTCCCACCCGCAACCCTCCCCTTTCCCGCTCCCTCTCCCCTTCCATTCATATCAAGAATCATTTTCAATTCTCTTTATATATAGAAGATCAGTTTAGCATATATTAAGTAAAGATTGAGCAGTGTGTTTTCTACTTACTACTACTTGTTGAATTCTTTATTTCAAAGAGGGTTCAGCTTGTGTTTATAAAATAAACTGGAAGTATGTTATTGTAAAAATCAAAAGAAAAAATAGGAAAGGAAGCAGGAGGGAAGTATCACTGTGCTCGTACGTCTGCATATATGCATTACATAAAATCTGCTCATCTTGTATAAATTTTTTTTAGTAAAGAAAAGCATTAGAAAACAGTGTAATTGCTCTGCCTGTTAGGTGGAGATCGGACCTTAGGGTGACAAAGAGATCCTTGCTATTCAGCTGGCACAGCCTGAGTGAGAGAGAACAGTGGCTTGAACTGGGTAGAGGCAGAGAGGCAGCAATGAGTTTTTAGATGACAAAGCATAATTAACATAGACTTGCATTAAAGAAAGAGTTCAGTGTAAAAAAACACTGAAATGCTATTTTTTTCTGCCTTGATGGCCTAGTTACCAGTTCATGAAATAGCACTCATTTTTCTATTTTGATTTTATTATGTAATTATTATATCTTATTTGTAGTATTAGGTTAAAGTGATAATCTACTTTAAATGGGAAGGTACAGTACATATTAAGATCCATATGAAAAACCAAGGCAATAATTTGGCAGTGATATTTGGAGCCATGTTCAGAAAAAAAATGAAGTTGATGATTTTTTTTCCTTTTGCCTTACATACTGGAATTATTCGAGGATAAATGTGAACAAGACAAACAAGATCCTCCTCATTGCCAAATCAGTGAGCTTCTCAAGTTCAAAGGGACTCCTTAGCTCTTGCCGGAAGCCATTTCCTCATGTTTGATGACAGCAAATGTGTGGCTCGTTTTTCTCCTCTGCAGTGTCATGCCCTGGAGGTAATTCTACAGAAAACTGCTGCATTTGTTTGGTGAAAAACTCAGCATCGCAGGCTGAACACGTCTCCGCTCCCAAGCAGAGCGGAGAAGTTTAGAACCCCAGGGCAGCTCTGGAATCGCAAGAGCCAAACAACAGGCAGCTGTGGTGATGTCAGGTCTTCGCATTCGTTGGCCGACCCTCTTTCTGGAGTTGCTTACAAATCTGACCCTACCTTCCCAGGGCCAACTCCTGGCTGTGTAAGGAGACGTACAGGAGCAAGATTCTGAACAATCCACTCATGCTTCATAGGCCAGGGGTCAGCTCCTGGTTTAAAACTCCCACTAAAGAACTTGCACAAAAATGATAAGTATGCGAGGTAAAACCTTTGGTGATTAGCTAGGCTGAACCATTCCACAATGTGCATACACTTCAAAACATCATGTTGTTCATGATTAAAACAAATAATCTCTGTCGATGTAAACAATGATTTTAAAAATATTAAAAACAATCTTTAAAATACCTTACAGAAACAGTCATGGTTTGCCTGGGATGAACGTGTCTGCTGGTGTGCAGTTCGCCTCCTTGAAAACACTGACTGATGTGTGGAGAAAAAGCCACACAGAGCATAACATGGTCTTGACAAATGTACACTGCTGTAAGTATAAATAGTCAGCAAGCCACCATTTCTCCTAATTGTATTTGGTGCTCTTCCTTTTAGGCCCAATATGTTTCAGACATAAAGCTTTGCTGCTTAAAATTTAAGCATAAAATTCTTCTTCTACTGGGGGCATGTGTTGTGGCGCAATGGGCTCATCTGCCTCTTGGGATGTCTGCATCCCATATCCAGGTGCTGGTTCAAGTCTATTCCTGATCCAGCTTCCTATTTATGTTCCTGGGAAGGCAGCAGATGACAGCCCAAGTACTTGGATTCCTGTCACCCACATAGGAGACTGAGGTAGACTTCCGAGCTAGCTCGGGCCTCTTTCTATCTCTGTCTCTGTCTCTTTCTCTTCTCCTCCTCTCTCTCGTTTTCACTTTCTTTTTCTCTGCCACTCTGCCTTTCAAATAAAATACTTTTATTCTATTTAAGTATTCTATTTGAAGAGCAGAGTGACAAAGGGAGAGAGAAAGAAAAAGAGAGAGAGAGAGATCAGAGATCTTCCATTGACTGGTTAACTCCCCACATGGCCACAACCACTGAAGCTGGGCCAGACCAAAGCCAAGAGCCAGAAACTTCATTCAGGACTCCCACGTGGGTACAGAGGCCCAAGCACTTGAGCCATCCTCTGCTGCTTTCCCAGGTGCAGTACCAGGGAGCTGGATCGGAAGTGGAGCAGCCGGGATTCCAACAGGTCCCCATATGGGATGCCAGTGCTGCAGGCGGCAGCTTAACCCACTACGTCACGGTACCAACCCCAATACATAAATCTTTTTTAAAAATATATTTTTTTGAAACTGGCAAGTGTCTATGTTTCAGCACTCAACTGTGACTCCAATTTAGTTGTCAAGACACAGATGGACAAAAATCCTGCATAGACCATATTTATCAAATTATTTCTTATCACAGTCTCATTGAAATGCAAAATGGTCAGTGCCTATAAAACCACATTCACCAATTATCCTAGTCTGGAGTTTGCAGACAGAAGATCAAATGAAATTTCAAGGTCTTATTTTATCTGCATGTGAAATTGATAGCTGAGAAACATGAGGTTATCCAGGACATTTGTGAATTGTGAATTCTGAAAGCCATCCATGCTCCCATGACAAAAACTTAGCTCTTTTGTCAGATATTGGTACCTTCAAGTGACTTCCTCATCTTTAGCTTATTTGTAATTGCTCCCCATTCCTGATTTAGACTCTAAAGTAGGAAAGGAGATATGGCAAGGGTAGGAATTGGGATTTGAAGACTCTGAGTATAGCACACCTGAGGGATTTTATATGGGATTCGCCAAGAAGAACCAAACATGTGGATGTGGTTTAGGACAGAAACTTGAGCTACAGATGCCAGTTAGTGACAAACATCCTTGTGACGCGAGAAGAAGCTGTGAACTGGAAGCATGAAGATGCAGGAGGAAGAAAAGCTTCGAGTACACCAAAATTTAGGGGATGAGAAGTCCAGGAACAGAAGGGAAAGAGGGAGGGGAACAGCAGAGGGTACCACAGAGAGAAAAGGAAAGTCAGAGAGAGAGAAAGGTCTTCCATCCACTGGTTCACTCTCCAATTGGCCACAACAGCAGGAGCTGTGCCAATCCGAAGCCAGGAGCCAGGAGCTTCCTCTGGGTCTCCCACGCAGGTGCAGGGGCCCAAGGACTTGGGCCATCCTCCACTGCTTTTCCAGGCCATAGCAGAGAGCTGGATTGGAAGTGGAGCAGCCAGCTTTCGAGCCAGAATTCATTTGGGATGCCAGCGCTCCAGGCCAGGGTGTTAACCCACTGTGCCACAGAGCCAGCCCCTAACACAATATTCTTAAAGCATTTATGACTCAGGTCATCTGTGTACCTATATTGTAATTATTTGATTACTAACTGGTTCCATTTGTGTTCTAAATAAAAAATCACAGCAAAAGTAACTTTGCCTTTGAGCAATTTTAATAGCAACCCGATGTGTAAAAATTAGCATTCAGGACGCATCCTCAGTATCTTGAATATGTCTTCTAAGCGAGTCATTTCTCCAAATGCCCAGCTATGCTTTTTAAATTTCCAAACTTAAGATATCATTCCTCGGAGTAGTTGCAGTCTGATTGCCATAAGGAAGCCAACAAGCTGTGCGGATCAGGTCTGCCTCACAAATACTCACTTTGGCTTTTAGAATTTAAAAGTCAAAGGAGTTTCATTTTCTTTCTCAGGAGTGGCACACATTCAGAGTAACTTTCAGAACTACATTCTTCTTTTCCTTTCTATTAATTTATTTATATAAGGGGAACCGATTACATGTATTTCATATGTATACAGTTTTAAGAACATAATAATACTTCCCACCCTCCTCCTTTCTTTCTTATTTTTCTTTGATTTTTTTTTTGCAATGGCTTACTTTCAATTTATTTTATAATCGCAAGTCTAATCTTCCACTAAGTAAATAATTCAACTAGTAAGTAGAAAGACCACCCTGTTCGCAATATTTAGAAAGCTTGGCAAGACATGCTCTTTCTTAAGAGACATTCACTCTGTTGTTTTCACGTAGCAAAGATATAATAGTCTGGGCTCTGCTTTGCTCACGTGGGCAGTTTTTAGCAGGTTGCTGGGGGTGAACGTTCGGCCCAGCAGTTACGACTCTGCTTGGGTTGCCCACATCCCATGTTTGAGGCCTGCCTCTGCCCCACTCTGGCTTCCTGCTGTTATGCACTCTGGAAAGCAGCAAGGTGGTGGTTCAGTAACTGCATTCCCACTACGCACAGAGGAGACCCAGACTGACATCCAAGCTCCAGGCTTCAGACTGGCCCAGCCTTGGCTGTTGCTGGTATTTGGGAGCAAGCCAGGAGATGCGAGAGCTCTGTTTGTTTCCTCTCTCTCTCTCTCTCTCTGCCTCTCAAATAAATGCAATAAATTCTAAATATCTTTTGAATTAAAAATGGGATTCCAATCAATGGAATGCTTGGCCTTCTTAAAGGAAACTAGTAGCTTTTCAATTATAAGCTGACCCTCATCCCAGAGATACTGTGCTCCTACTGGCTGCATCCCTTTCATGGACTTTCTGCCCTGGGGATGACCTGTAGCCCTAACGTAGCCATAAAGACCACGTGTCTGTAACACAAGGGAGATATTTACTGTTCTTGCGCAGCCATGAGGATGTCTCTTGGGCGTGCCACATATCTGAATGGGACAACCTATCTCTTATCATCTGAGCAAGACTTTGTTTCCATTTGTATGTTTTGAAGTGTGGGAACAAAACTGTCCATGTTAACCATGTCGAAAGGGACAGTTCAGCAGCGTTGAGCTCATTCACATTGTAGTACAGATGTCATCACCACTCTGATTTGTCCACACTGGAATCTTGCGTGTCAGGGACAGCTCCGCCCTCTCATCCCAGCTCCTGGCAACCACCGTTCTGCTCTCTGCTTCTGTGAATCCAGCCACCGTTGGTACCTCCTCTAAGTAGGATGAGATAACTCTTTTCTGTTTGAAACTGGCTAATTTCACGTAGCATAATATCCTCAAGGTTCATCCCTGTCCCAGCATGGGTCAGAACCTCCTCCCCCTTCCAGGCAGAATAATCAACCATCTATCGTACAAATGTGCTGTGGACAAGACATTTTAATGTGCACTTGGTTGCCTAAGCTGTACAGATGTGCTGCTTAAAAAGTGATTAAAAACTGTAAATTGAATTTCTGTTGAATCATTTACAGCAACTTGAAGGCTTGGAGTCTTAAAAATATAAACTAACATAGCCGTTTCCAGAAAAATGTGTACTTTCTCAAGCTTGGACCTGTATTTAGAGAGAGAGAATGATACAGTTTAAATCGTATACTTGTATGGTCATTCAGGTAATCCTATTTGTTCTTCTTAGAGACTGTAACAACAAATTGTGTGCTTTAAAATTGTGTAATTGTGGGGCCAATGCTGCCTGTGAGCCTGGCACCCCATTTGGGCGTCAGTTCATATCCCGGCTACTGTACTTCTAATCCAACTCCCGGCTCATGGCCTGGGATATGCATATGAAAATGGCCCCAGTGCTAGGGCCCCTGCCCACCGATGTGGGAACCCTAGATAAAGCTCCTGGCTCCTAGCTTCAGTCTGGCCTAGCCCTGGCTATTTTGGCCATCTGGGAAGTGAACCAGCAGATGAAAGATCTCTCTCTCTCTCTCTCTCTCTGTAACTCTGAGTTTCAAATAAACAAATACATCTTTTTTAAAAAAGGAAAAACAGATAATTGTATGTGAATTTTACTTCAATGAAGAAAAATGCTATAATGGGAGAAATTTTCTTTAAGCTTTGCACTGGTATAATATTTTTACAGGTGTGCTGGTATGCAATGTTGATACGTCTGTATCACAAGGGAAAGGAGTGACTGTTATAGTTAATATTCACAGAGAGAAGCAGGAAATGGGATTTATACATAGGCCATGGGATGTACTCAGGATGGTTCTTTCTGCCAAGAATAGTTCCTAAACTTTATTCAGCCTGCAACATGCACTCATGTGCCATTTGCCTGTGCAAGACTGACTCCCATTACCTAAAACTAAAGTTTACTCTTTGTGTACCTCTGGGACAGCACCTAGATCTATCTGGTTATAAAAATCTGTTGCCCCCCGCTAAACTGAAGGCTCCCTGAAGACAGGGTCAACATATCCAGTCAATGCTGGTTACGTTGAAATCCGTTGATTTGAATTCACTGAAGTTGATTTATCATGACAATCGGCTTTGCTAAACATTGTATCTGCAAAGTTTTTCCCTCAAATGTTCCATCCGTTTGGAAGAGACAAGACATGGGAATTTAAAATTGGACCTGGCAACTTCAGGAGACCATGCAAAAATTGTTCAGCTTTGAAGTTGGAAAGTACTTCTTTCTGTGTCAGTGTCTTTCTTTAAAAAGCACCTGTTTCTTACTGCTTTACTTTGAAATTAGCTGCTAGTCATTTGTGACTTTTCTCATTTGTGCCTTAGTCTACTCATTGTAACCAGGCTGCATATAGAGAGCACTGGACACTGTTTTTCCAATGATAGTCACTGCTCTTGAAAGACCCAGGCATAGTGAACACAGGACAACTGCACTTAGTTAAGGACAAAAGCAAAACAAATATCCAATGCAAAATTATAGACAAAAGGAAAACTTAGAGTTTTTTAAAAATTTTTATTAAAGGCATAAAAATTTCATTTATTTCCTATATACAGATTCAGAAATATAGTGATACTTTCCACCCTACCCTCCCTCCTACCCACACACCAACTTTTCTTTGTCCTCTCTCCAATTCCCGTTCTTATTTTTTTAAAGATCTATATTCAGTTAACTTTATACTCATAAAATTAACCCTACAGTAAGTAAAGAGTTCAACAAATAACATGAAGGAAAAGAACACTGTTCCTCAACAGTCAAGAGAAGGGCTCTAAACAATCATCGAATCTTAAAGTGTCAATTTCACTCCTATGGATTACATTTTAGGTACTCTATTAGTTACCACAGTTCAGGAAATACATATGGTATTTGTCTTTTTGGGACTGGCTTATTTCACTAAATTTAATGGTTTCCGGTTGCATCCACTTTGTTGCAAATGCCAAGATTTCATTTTTTTAACTGCTGAGTAGTATTCCACAGTGAATATACCCCATAATTTCTTTATCTAGTCTTCCAGTTCATGGACATCTGGGTTGATTCCAAATCTTAGCTATTGTGAATGGAGCTGCAGTAAACATGGGGGTACAACACTGCTGATTTCTTTTCATTTGGGTAAATTCCCAGTAGTGGGATGGCTGGGTCATATGATAAGTCTATATGCAGATTTCTGAAGTATCGCCATACTGTCTTTCATAGTGGCTGGACCAGTTTACATTCACACCAACAGTAGATGAGAGTACCTTTTCCCCCATATCCTTGCCAGCATTTGTTTTTTTTTTTTTGGTGATTTCTCTATGAAAGCCATTCCAATTGGGGTGAGATGAAAGTTCCCTGTGGTTTTGATTTCCATTTCCCTGATGGCTAGGGATCCTGAGCATTTTCTCACATGTCTGTTGGTCATTTGAATTTCCTCCCTTGAAAAATGTCTATTCAAGTCCTTTTCCCATTTCTTAACTGGATTTTTTGTTTGTTATTGTTGAGTTTCTTGAGCTGTTTATAGATTCTGGATATTGCCCTTTTATCAATTGCATAGTTTGCAAGTATTTTCTCCCATTCTGTTGGTTGCTTCTTCACTTTGTTGGGTGATAACTTGGTTTTATCACAATTATCCACAAAATGAGGTAGCTCTCCTATGGTGCATATCAAATTATTTCCCATGTAACAGACCATCAAACAGAATTAGTGTGGGATTCCAACACTTGAGCTTGAGATGTGGCTAGGTTTAAAGATCTAGGGCTAACGAGATACAAATGAGAACATCTGGGTAAACAGGAAGAGGACAAAGAAGGGGACAGTGTTGTGGGATCCTGGGAAGGAGATTCTTCCTAGGGAAATAGGCAAAGATAATCTGGGTCTTCAGGAAGAAATTTGAAAGTTCTAGAGACAAAAAAAAAAGTGTGTATTGGAGTTGCAAATGTACTCACATCCGTACTTAGATTTGATGAGAAAATGAAGCTGCTTCTTCTCTCTGTAACAATCAGATTTTCTGCATGACACATACCCACAAGACAGAGAATAAAAAAAAATCTACAATTCACTGTCATGCAAAGACTCCGTGCACAATGATATTAATCGGGTAAGATGGGCAACATTTTAGAGGTTCTCTTCTTCAGAATTTTTCTGCGTGGTTTTGCCATTTGGAAACTGTAGTTTATGTGGCATAAGAGGGACTATGGGAAGGGGTCCCCAGCAGGACCTCTGTGCCCTCTGTGGAGAAGCAGCTGGCCTGGTCTGTGGCCTGGACCAAGTGGCAGTGGAGTGACACCTGAAGCTCGTGAGTTGTGTTCAGACACCTCCTGAGGAAACATGAGCTGCTGGGACTCAGGGAATGAGCACTCTGCACTTGACCAGGACACAGTATGGTCTTCTTGCTTTGAGCCCTGACTCGGAGCTCCCCAGAGCAGCCCTCAGCCTAACTCTCAACCCACTTCCATGTGACCATCTCAACGCATGCGGGTACTTGGAGGTCCTACCCTGCTGCACAGGAAGGAGATCATGGGAGGAAGTCTTGCTCAGGTCTCTGCCTGACTGACTGCACCACATGTCTGCTCCCTCAGGCTCACAGTGGGATGAGAGCCTGCAAGGGCATCTCCTTCCATGTCACACCTTCTCCCATGAGAACGCCCAAGGGACACCTGGACAGAAGTCTTCTCCTGGCTTCCTCGACTGACCTGCCCCTCCCATTCTCTTCCCATCAACCTGTGGGACCAAACGGGCAAGATCTTCCTCCCTCCTCTTCCTTTTTCACCAGATGCTGTTTTTCATAAAATTCTCTACAAGACAAGCTTCTAAAAGACTGAAAAGGAGAAAGGAAGGAATTTAGAAAATGCTCTGAAAAATGTGTTTGTCTTTCTAGAGAGCTGTCCCCACATATTGCCGGAGGAATGTCTTCCAGTCTCTATACTTTTCTGCTGCCACTCTGCTTGAGTCCCCTAAATCCCGAGTCTGACCAGGAAAACAACCATTCAGAGTGAGATGAAAAATATAGAAACCCATTAGATTTCCCAAATGGTGTGTCCATCACATCTGGCCTGATACCACTCTCTTCTGACAGCAACAATGTCTACCTTTCCTTCTGTGCTCTCAGAGAAAATTGAAGTTTGTGTGATTTCTAAAAATCTAATGTCTTTTCATTGATTTTTCCATGTTTAGATTTTCATTCTAGATAATCGATGTTTTCTAATGTTCTAGAAAAACATGTCTGCTTTTAAATTACTGATTTATGCATCTTCAAGATAGAGCCTAGTGGAGTTTGTAAAAATTTGGAGTCAAATACTTTAATGTCCTGTTTGAGCTCTATCATGTGTGCTGGTTCTCCTCATGACTTCAGTTCACAAAGATCTACCTCCCAGGATGCTGTTCTGACACTTAGAACCCACACCCTACATCTTCATAGAAATCTTCTTGGTGACATCGCAAAATTAAAGAACATTTTATTTTGCTACTGATATTTATTATACATTGGGTTCTTGGTATTTTTGTTGTTGTCGTGAGACAAGCCCAATGAATGTGTACTTCATATATGTTTTATTTCTGTCTGCAATTATTTCAGTAAAGTTACATCTACTCTAGTTTTTAAACATTTAAAATATAGATACAGTTTTGGTAAAGGGAAAAATTTTAATTTGATATAATACACCGAAAGCTTCCAAGAAATTGGGCCAAAAATTCAACAATCTGATTTTATTGTTTTAAAAAGGAATAGACAGAGTTTTGATTCAAAGTGCCAGCCACAACAGTGGGGAAGGGAATTTGAACCAAATGGTATAGATGCAAGCCTGTTTTAATTTCTGTGCATCTGCCTTCATTGCTTTATCAGATTAGCATGTATAGCAGCTTGCCATTCCGCGGTTACTCATTTCTAAGACAGTAAATGTCGAGAAATACCAGACTCTCACCTTGGGCTTCACAGTGTGATTGTTGTGTGTGTGTGTGTGGTTTCATACCCTAATGAGTCATCTTGCCAAGAACCTTGAGAATATCAACCTAGTCTAGACATTTCAATCTTCATGATTGATACCCAGCCTTAGTACAAGATGATGCATCATTAGAAGGAGACTGTAGGTGTAAAATGGCTCTGTGCAAATACAAGCTATATATTCTTAAACCCACAAAATCTTGACTAGTCATTTCTTCCGCTAACCATTTCCATTCCCATCATTTTTACTACTGCTTTCATCAACAACTCCTCAGTACATATCAAATCTCTAGAATAATCTCTGCCTGTCCCATTTGTATTTCCAGTATGTACTATGACACCTGACTTGCTAATTTCAGTAAAAATCTATTGAATGAGTGTTGACTTTAAGGGACTTAGGGGAAAGCCATTTTCTATGTACCTATGAGTATTCAACACTTCCTTTTCTTCAAACTGCTTAACAGCTTCTAGAAGTTCATCACTGATTTTCACAATGTCCTCTGATTTTTGTCAACTAGCAGATATGATGCTAGTGATAAATCATCATATAATTGTGATTATTACCAGATTGTTTGTTGTATGGGAAAATCAAGTTTAATTGTAAGATATTACTTAAACTTGGGGGAATACCTTTGGGAATAGCCCATCTGCTTGTACACTCCTCAGATGCCTGCAATAGCCCCCGACTAGAGCCAAACCCAGGAGCCAGAAACCCCATACGGATCTCCCACATGGGTGGCAGGGATAAAACTACTTGTGCCATCGAATGCTGCCTCCAAGAGTGAGCATTAGCAGGAAGCTGGAGTCGGGAGCCATGTCTGAGACTCAAGCCCAGGCACTCTGATGTGGGCATCTTAACCAATGTCTTAACCACTGGACTGAGTGCCCACTCTTGCCTTTTTTCTTCTGTCTTTCATTATAATACCTATTTCTTCCTGCCCATTAGCACTATGTCTAACCAACCCTAGTAGTCCAAACAAGCAAAGAAAAACTGGGCCCTAAAAAATGTCCTGTCCTAATCTCTGCAACTTGTGAATATAATAGGTAACACGGAAGAAAAGTGATTAAGGATGCAGATATAATTAAGGTTGTTTATGCAAATTTAAGATATATAAGTTATCTTGGGTAATTTGCATGGGCATCATCTCATTATAATCCTAAAGAGAACTTTCCCAGTCATTCTGGTCACAAACAGAAGTGTGATGCAGATGGAAGAGTGACTTGAGAAGGATTCAGCCTACCTTAAATGCTTTGAACGTTGATGTTCCACATAATTGATGCTGAAACTTGATCCCTAATTGGTTATGCTAGGCCCTGGGGTCAGGCTCTGTCATAGTGGTTTAAATCTCCACTGTGGCACCCCATATGAGCAACAATTTGAGTCCCATCGGCTCCACTTCTGATCCAACTCCCTGTGAATGCTCCTGGGAAAGCAGCAGAAGATGGTCTAAGTGCTTGGGCTCCTGCACCCATATGGGAGACTCAGAGGAAGCTCTTGACTCCTGGCTACAGACTGGCCCAGCTCCAGCCATGGCAGCCATTTGGGGAGTGAACCAAAGGATGGAAGATCTCTCTCTCCCTCCCTCTCTCTCTCTGTCTCTACCTCTGCCTCTCAAATAAGTAGATAAATCTTTATTTAAAAAAAAATGGCTAGGCCCTTTTGGGAAGTGATGAAGATTTTGGCAAGAGCCTCACAAAGGAAGCTCCAGAGAACCACCTGGTCCCCAAATCTTCTGCCACACGAGGATGTAGCAGTGTCCCTTTTAGTTCCTATCTGCTATGTGTGGATGCAGCAAGCAGATGCCATATTAGAAGCGATATGTGCAGGCTCCCAGCGGACACTGAATCTGCTCCTCCAGAACCAAGACAACTAAATTTCCGTTATTTATGAATAGCTCAGGCTGTGGCATTTTATTACAGCAGCCGTGGTGGGATAAGATTCTGCTATTGCTGCCTCTGATGGTGGAGGAAGGGACCAAGAACCAGGCTATGTGAGCAGCCTCCAGAGGATGGAAAAGGTAGGGAAATGGATCTACTATGAGAGCTTCCAGAAAGGAGGGCAGCCTTGCTGACACTTCAGTTTTATTTATTTATTTTTTAATATTTATTCGAAAGGTAGAGTGACAGAGAGAGAGGAAGATACAGAGTAAGAGAGAGCTTCCGTCTGTCTCCAGGTTCACTCCCCAAATGCCTAAGAGGCAGCTTACCCTGCTGTATCATGGTACCAGGCCTTGACTTCTGGATTATAGCCCACTGAAACTTGTTTTGGATTTCTATCATGTAGAACTTTAAGATAATCGATATGTATGGCTTGACCCATTAAGTGTGTTATAATTGATAGATCAGAAATAGACATGTAGAAAATCCACTCTTCCTCCATCTCAAGTATTGAACAAAAGAAGCATATGATATTCAGTGACATAACTCTTTAGGCTGTATTCTCTGGAACAAAGAAAGGAGAAAAAGGAGAAAGTTCTCCCCCTCTACTCTCTTGTTTCAAAGATATTTGCATTGTTGTTATTCTTTGGTCACAATAGCCATGACCTAAGTGAATAAGTAGACAATAACAATGGCATTGCAGATATTTCTTTGGGATAGTGATTTTATTTCCTTTGGATATACACACAGAAGTGTGTCATATGCCTGATAGTATGGTTGTTCCATTTTTCATTTTTCAAGGGACATCTATGCTATTTTCCACAATGGGTTTGCCAATTTATATTCCTAACAACAGTGTATCAGAGTTCCCTTTTATCCACATCTTTGCTAACACTGGTTACCTTTTGGTTTGTTGATAACATCCATCTTTACAGGGTGAGGATACATCATTATGGTTTTCATTTGCATTTCATTCTTGATCAGTGATGTTGAACATTTTCTACATACACCTGTTGGCCATTTGCATATCTCATTTAAAACAAGTGTCTATTCACATCCTTTGCACATTTTTAATTGTGCTGCTTTTTTGCTACTAAACTGTTTTCATTGCTTATATATTTTGTTCATATATAAATATATATATAGTAATTCCTCTGGGCATATATGGATAGTAAATACTTTTGACTACTTCATGAACTGACTTTTCATTTTGTTGATTGTTTCCTTTGCTTTGTGCAGAAACTTTTTACTTTAATAACTTTTTTTCTTTTATTGCCCTTGCTTTTGGAGTCAATTCCAAAAAAGCCAAATAAAGAAACAAAAAATAACCAAGGCCATTGTCAAGGAGCTATTCTCATGTGTTTACTTCTAGGAGTTTTATGGTTTTCAGTTTTATGATTAAGTCATTAATCCATTTAAGTTGATTTTTTGTGCATGAAGTAAGATAGGGGTCCAGGTTTTTCAACATGTCTAAAAGTCAGTTGCTAAAGTAATCTTATGAGTATGAAATTAGATCAGTATATCATTGTAAAAAGTAAGAGAGGGAATAGGAGACAAAGATGGAGGAAGGGTGGGATGGTGGGCGAGAGGGAGGTTAGGATGAGAAGTATCCCTGTGCTCCTAAATCTGTATACATGAAATACATGAGATTTGTATATCTTAAATAAATTTTTTTAAAAAGAAGAGAAGGTTAAAAAAACAGTCAGCTAGTCAAAATATGAAAGTTTATTTCTGGAATCTCTTTTCTGTTCCATTGGTTTGTGTCTATTTTTATGTCAGTACCCTATGACTTTAGTTACCATAGCTTTGTAACGGTGTGATGCCTCCAGCTTTGTTCTCCTGGCTCAGAATTGCTTTAGCTATTCAACGTCTTTTGTGATTCTATATGCATTTCAGGATTGCTTTTACAATTTGAAAAACATCATGGGGATTTTGAGAGGGATTGCACTGAATCTATTGATAACTGGGTAGAATGGATATTTTGTTTTGTTTTTAATTTATTTATTTGATAGAGTTACACAGAGAGAAGGAGAGACAGAAAGAAAAAGAGATCTTCCATCCAATCACTCCCCAATTAGCTTCAATGGCCGGGACTGTGTGTAACCAAAGCCAGGAGCCAGGAGCCAGGAGCTTCTTCCAGGTCTCCCATGCGGGTGCAGGGACCAAGTTGGCTTGGGCCAACTTCTACTGCTTTCTCAAACTATAGCAGAAAGCTGGATCGGAAGTGGAGCAGCCAGGACTTGAACCGGCTCCCATATGGGATGCTGGCACTGCAGGCGGTGGCTTTACCCGCTATGCCACAGCGCCAGCCCCCAGAATGGATATTTTAAATGACATTAATTCTTCCAATCCATATTTCCATTTACTTACTTCTCTAATTTCCTTCATCAATGTTCTAGAATTTCCAAAGAATAGATCTTATACCTCAATTAAATTTTATTTTTTGTAAGTGGGATTATTTTCTTATTTTTTTTCAGGTAGTTCTTCATTCGTGTATAGAGATGGAACTGATTTTTACATGTTTATTCTGTATCCTGCTGCTCTACTGAATTTGTTCACTCATTTTAACTTATTTTTGGTGAAGTCTCCAGGATCACATCATCTGCGAATGGAAAATTTTGCTTCTTCCTTTCCTCTTTGGATGCCTTTTATTAATTATTCTTTTCTTAGTGTCCTGGCTAGGACTTCCACTACTAAGCTGAGTCGAAATAGTGAGCATATGCACCTTTTTTTTTTTTAAGATTTACTTATTTATTTGAGAGACAGTTACTAAGAGGCAAAAGCAGAGAGAGAGAGAGAGAGAGAGAGAGAGAGGTCTTCCATCTGCTGGTTCACCCCTGAAATGTTCACAATAGCTGGAGATGGGCCAATCTGAAGCCAGGAGCTTCTTCCAGGTCTCCCACATGGGCACGGGGGCCCAAGCACTTGTGCTATCTTCTACTGCTTTCCCAGAGCACTGGCAAAGAGCTGGATCAGAAGTGGAGCAACCGGGTCTCAAACCAGCACCCACATGGGATGCCAGCACTGCAGGTGGCAGCTTTACCCGCTATGCCACAGCGCCGGCCCCAGCATCTTTGTCGTATCCTGCTCTTAGAGGAGTTTTTAGCCATTGTCCTGACATATATGATCTTTATATTGCCAGAGGTACATTCCTTCCATACTTCATCTGTTGAGAGTTCTCATCATGAAAGGATATTAAATTTTGTCAAATGCTTTTTCTACATCTATTCAGATGATCATTAAATTTTATACTTCATTTTGTTAATGTGTATCACATTTACAAATTTGCATGTTAAACCATTCTTGCATTCCAGGGATAATAGCACTTACTCACAGTATATAATCCGGTAAGGTGCTGTTGCTAATATTTTACTGAGGATTTTTTTTTTCATCTATGTTTGTCAGGAATACTATATTATCATTTTCTTTTCTTATAGTGTCCCTGTCTGGCCTTGATGTCAGGGTAAGGGTGACCCTGTAAGATGTGTTTGGAAGTATTCCTCCTCTTCAATTTTGTGAAGACTTTGGGAAGATTAGCATTAATTCTTTAGATATTTGGTTGAATTCTACAATGAAGTCATCTTGTCCTGGACTTCTTTTTTTTAAGGTTGATTTTATTTATTTGAAAGACAGTTACAGAGAGAGGTAGAGATAGAGAGAAAAGTCTTCCATCTGCTGGTTCACTCCCCAGATGGCTGCAATGGCCAGAGCTGCGCCAATCCGAAGCCAGGAGCCAGGAGCAAGGAGCTTCTTCCTGATCTCCCATGTGGGTGCAGGAGCCCAAGGACTTGGGCCACCTTCTACTGCTTTCCCAGGCCATAGCAGAGAGCTGGATTGGAAGAGGAGCATCTGGGACTAGAACAGGCGCCCATAGGGGAGGCCGGTGCTTCAGGCCAGGGCTTTAATCCACTGCACCACAGCACAGCCCCTCCCTCCTCCCAGACTTCTTTAAGTTCAGAAGAGTTTTGATTACTGATTGGATCACCTTGCTTGTTATAGATCTGTTTAGATGTTCTCTTTCTTCATGATCCAATCTGGGTAAGTTGTATGTCTCCAGGAATGTATCTATTTCTTCCATTGCAGTAGCTTGGTGGCCTGAGCCTGGAGCTTGGGTCTGAAGAGATGGTGTGTTCAGAGCAACCAGGCGCCAGGATCCAAGGTCCCAGTGTGCCATCTGATCTGTGGTCATGGCTCTGGTGTCCCTTGCACAGAGGCTCACAGTGTGGCTGAGGACCTGGGAGCCTGACTATGGCCATGCACTGGGTGGCCATTGTTTTGCATTCAGGGCTACCGATTCACCTTCTGCATAAGTAATTCTGGTGTTTACAACACAGGCACTGGTGAAGCAATCATGCAGCCTGTGTCTGGTGACTGGAGGATGAGTACAGTGAAGCAAATACAGCTCTGGAGCCTGGAGTACTAGTTAGCCCAGAGCAGTGGCGGCTCCAGTGTCTGAAGCATGGGCGTGTGTGGTGTGGCCACAGAGCTTGGAAGTGAGGTGTATGTGGAACAGCTACAATTCCAGGGTCTAAGGGGAGCATGAGGTTGGGGGAGATGATGACCTCAATCTAGGAGAAGTACAACAGCAGCTTCTTCTTGGGTGGGGGTATGGGGAAGAAGGAGCATGTCCCTCTCTCCAGGGAGGTCCATTCCCTCAGTGGGTGTTGTTTGCCTCACGTGCAGGAGATGCAGTGTCTGCCTTGAGTCATGGCACCTGCCATGTGGCTGATACTGGTAGCGCCATCCTTCTTTGTTCCAAACCATCTCTAGATATCTGAGATACCCTGATCTCCTCAACCACATGGGTCCATTCTGCTGTTTTCCTCTGTCCTTTTTAAAAAAGATTTATTTATGTATTCATTTGAGAGGCAGAGTTACAGACAAAGAGAGGGAGAGACAGAGAGAAAGGTCTTCCATCCACAGGTTCACTCCCCAAATGGCCGCAATGGCCAGAGCTGAGCCTACCCATAGCCAGGAGCCAGGAGCTTCTTCCAAGTCTCCCATGTGGGTGCAGGAGCCCAAGCACTTGGGCCATCTTCTGCTGCTTTCCCAGGCCATCAGCAGGGAGCTGGATCAGAAGTGGAGCAGCCAGGATGTAAACTGGTGCCCATATGGGATGGCAGCGCCACAGGCAGAAGCTTAGCTTACTATACCACAGTACTGGCCCCCTCCCATGTCCTTTCCTCCACTATGATGCTGCAGGTTGTAAGTTGGATTCTCAAGCCCTGGTAGACTCTATCTGTTGTTTGGAATCTTGTTGTTATTGGAGAACTAAGGTTAACATTTCCCACCCTTCCCTTTTGCTGACATCTCTTCTACCACTTCTATTTTGAAGGAAGTGGTCAACTGTGATGAGACTGAAATTAATTGAAGACCTCAAGCCAACGTACCGATTGCATATCCTGACCTGATATGGAAAGAACTTAGGTCATCAGAGAGAAAAATAACTAGGAATGTAGTCTTACTATAGCTTGCTTAGCAATTTATGAATTGAAATCACCAGGGAGAGTCTAGTAACAGAAGTGAGCTATCTTTAATCTCTTATATATACTTTTTGAAAGTTTAAATATTTTCTTTAGTGATGATGGAGTGTGCCCTGTGACCTGTGACCCTAATTTATCCCCAGCTGTGCAAACCTCCTGTTAGGAAAACCATATCTAAAATTACCCCCTCTTTCCCAATCCCACTGCCTCTGTGCTGGTCATAGCTCTCATTGTCACCCTCCTTGGTCACGTCCAGCATGACTCCATCCTCTTACCAGCCCACCTGCTACCATCAGGGTTCTTTCCCATGCTCAGAATTCTTCAACCAGCAATTCATCCATAAATAACACCTCAGCTTTTGTGCTTGAGATTTAAGCTCCTCCAAGGAAGTGGTTCCTACCTTGCCCCTGGGCCCAGCCACCCAACTTCATCCCCAGTGCATGCACTTTTACTCCACATATCTACATAGTTCTTGTATGCTGCTGCCTCCATGTATAGAAGGAAGAGCTCGATGATTTTAATGGGAAGATTCAAATCATAATCCGTCATTTACTAACTTTGACTTGGGAAAGGCTACTTTCCCCCTCTTTTCCTTGATTTCAACATCTATAAAACAGGAAACCAAGAAGTATGCCTACTTTATATGGTATACAAATGAGAATGACACATCAGCATCTGGGTGAGAATTACTACACATATGTACAATCCTTTCCCTGTTAGATGCTTCACTCCTGTACCTAACTGTCCTGCCAACATTTTGATATCTGCAAAACCTCAGATGTTGGACCTCAGTGAGCATGTGCTGGGTTGAATTGACACATTCCATCTTTTAGGCCCTAGCAATTACAAAATGTATCATTTATGGAAGGCATTTAGCTTAGCAGTTAAGACAGTGATTAAGCACGTGTCTCCTATCGTAACGGTGGGTTTGATTCCGGCTCTGTCTTCTGACTCCAACTTCCTACTAGTGCGAATGGTGAGAAACAGCAATGGTAATCAAGTAATTGGGTTCCTGTCACCCATTTGGAGACCTTGACTGAGTTGTTGACTCCCAACTTTGGCCTGGCCTCGCTCGAACTGTTGCAGGCTTCTGGGGAGTAAGCTCTGTTTCTCTCTCTCTCTCTGCCTCTCATGTAAATAAAAATTTATAAACACGATCAAGCTTTTGGTTAAGACACTGCTTGGGAAGCCCTCATCCCATATCAAAGTGTTTAGGTTCAAATCCCAAGCTGCATGTTTTCAACTGAAGGAAATAAAATGAAAATAGAAAGAAAAAGAAGGGATTCCTCCTCTGTTCATTCTTCATTGAATCCCTGCATTTTTGTTCTGGAATTTTCTTTCCTTTCTTCACAGGGGATGGTGTCTGAGAAGGAGGGGATCAGAGAATATAAATTGTTTAAAAGATTTATTTATTGGCCAGCGCCGCGGCTCACTAGGCTAATCCTCCGCCTTGCGGCACCGGCACACCGGGTTCTAATCCCAGTCGGGGCGCCGGATTCTGTCCTGGTTGCCCCTCTTCCAGGCCAGCTCTCTGCTGTGGCCAGGGAGTGCAGTGGAGGATGGCCCAAGTCCTTGGGCCCTGCACCCTAATGGGAGACCAGGATAAGTACCTGGCTCCTGCCATTGGATCAGTGCGGTGCGCCGGCCGCAGCGGCCACTGGAGGGTGAACCAACAGCAAAGGAAGACCTTTCTCTTTGTCTCTCTCTCTCACTGTCCACTCTGCCTGTCAAAAAAAAAAAAAAGATTTATTTATGCATTTATTTGAAAGGCAGAGAGAGAGAGAGAGAGAGTGATCGATTCCATCTGCTGGTTCACCCCTAAATGGCTGCAGCAGTGAGGTCATGGATAGCACGGGTCCCACTACTTGGGCCATCAACCACTGCCTCCCCAGGCATACTTGCAGGAAGCTGAATCCCAAGCAGAGCAGCCAGGGTTTTAACCAGCGCTCTGATGTGGGATGCTGCCATTTGTGGAGGTTGCTTAACCTGCTGCACCACAACCCTGGCTCCAAGAACATTGATATTGAGAGCTGCAACTTTCCTTATAGATCTTCAATTCCAAGCTCTTTATCTTTACAAATGAAGAAACCAAGACAGAACAATGGTAGCGGAATGAGCCATGGACCTAAAAGCTGATAATGGCCAGCCAGCTTTTTGCTAAAGACTGGACAGTTATTTTCAATGCCTAGTTCCTGATAGAGCAGACATTGCTGCTTCTGTTTCTGAGAATGGGGTCTTCATTACTTAGGGAGTGTCTCCAATGTCCCCAGATGTGCTTTTCCTAATGCTGTGAACAGCAGTCTCTCAGCTTTACCTGACACTCCCACTACAATAGCTGGGACACTACCCCAGGCCTCATAGAGTTCCTGAGCTTTCCAAGGCTGCCAATTTACCACGAGAGAGGGACTCTGAATTCAGGAAGATTAGATTCTTTATTCTTTCATTGCTCTTTTGTTTGTTAACCTATAGCCTTAGCATTTTCCATCATTATACTTCTTTCCTTCTTTTTGACCCTGAAGCTGTTCAATAAGTAGTGTAAGCTCACCACCTCCCTTAACTTCACTTCCCACTGTTTAATCAGCTTTCTGGCTGCTTTCCATAGCCAATATTCTGCATGTCAGGGACTTCCCTTGCAGATTCATTTGAACATCTTAATCTTCTCCCTCTTGAGTCCTTTGCCATAGCAGATGAGTTTAACCATTGCCCTTCTGGAAAATCTCTGGCCCTTTCTTTTCTGTCGACTGGAACAGCAAATTTGCTGGCCACCGCTGGCCATCCCTCTAATGACACCTCATTCTTCTGTCGATTTCCCAGGGGACCTACTGAGTCTCAGGGATCTTATCACTCTTCTCTCTTGGCATGTTGATGGTCTCAACAATGATGTCAATATTAACCATCCCCAAAGCTTGATTCTTAGATTCTAATCTGATAATTCTAGCTACTCCCTCCATCTCTTGCTATATACCAACTTATAAAGGAGCCAAACTCACCATAACATGAACTAAACTTGGCTCCTTTCCAATATACCATTCAGAAAAAAACTACAAGTTTTCAAATTTTATAACTTAAACATTATCAACTTTGCTCCTATTTTTAAAAATACTTTTGAATAATCACAAAATTCCATTTTTCTAATTTTTAAAATGAATTCCTTCATTTATATACCTGTTGTCATCAGGTGGTCCATTCCAACATGCATCCACTCACCTAACCTCATTTCCACCTTAAACTTCTTCTGGAAAAACCTACTCTGGATGAAGCCCCCTCAATGTCAACTTTCCCTTCATTAAGTATATTACGGGTTGCTAGGTGTACTAAGCAGATCCCCCTGAGAGAAGTGCTAGTCCTAGACTGCCTGTCACCTGACTTTGCTCTAAGTAAGCCCCACGCCCTCCAAGTTGTCCTCTTGCAAACAGGAGGAAAGTTGGAAGGGTAGAAGCCTAAAGGAGCTATGCAAAGTCATTCGTTCTCTCCTCTGTGTTGGGAGCAACTCCATGAGGAACAACGAAGCTGGAGAGAATCACCCACCCCCAACAATCAGAGTTTAGTTAAGAATGTCCTGATACCAAGGTCACCCTCGCTCTTAAGAAATTATTGCTTTGTAATCTCTAGTTGTCGTTTCTGAATTTCGCTGGTGTTCCACAGCTTCCAACAATATCGAGCACTTGGCTGCTCTCCATGGACAGGCCAACTTCCGTGCCAGATGTGTGTGTCATTCTCTGCACTTTATAGCTGCAGTCTCGGCATGGGTCGGCACCTCGGAGAAGAGGCGTCTGTGTCCTAACCCTTCAAGAACACTAGCCATCTATGAGGTGTCTCGAGCATTCTGAAGCCCCCTTTTCCCATTGTTTCAAAGGCTGATTGATGCTTTGACTTAGGGATTCAGGCACTTGACAGAGCTGAGCTCCTGCTAGTGGCTGCCAGGTGCGATGCTTGCTTCTGAGTGTGCAGTGTTGATACAGACCCTGCCTTCATGCAGTGGGGAGGGGAGACACAGATCAATCTCAAGGAGGGTCCTGTTAGAGGAAATGCAGAGCTCTCCGGAAACGGGGTGTCAGTGTCACCAGCTCAGCTCCACAACCCACTGGCAGTGAGACCACAATAAAATTGCTTAACCTCTCAAGGGCTTATTTCCTCACGTGTACCACTGTGGCCTGTACTAACAACGGCTTCCTAGATTTGTCCCAAGGATTCAGTGTTTCAAAAAGGCACAGTATTTATTAACTGGTAAATATGCAATAAGTATTAATGGTAAGAATAAAACAACATGCATTTTTCTATTGCAGCCATTTTTATTGGGTTAACTTTCACCTCAAAAGCAAAACTGGCTTTAGCCTTAAATCTCCGCAGCTGTGTTTTTCACTCCTGGTACAGGCTTCCCAGACACAGGGGCAGTGACAAATCATCACTGGAGAAAGGACAGGGCCACAAGCAGTCTTAGCACTGCATGAACACAGTTAAAGAAAAGCAGATAATACTCATTTATCAGAGCAAGAGGCAAACAAGATTCAAGTTACAAAATCGGAGCAAACTAGTACCCCCCCCCCACTGTTGTGGAAATATTATGCTTTCTTCTAGAGTCCCAGATACTAAAATAAGCAAAGAATAAATATTAATTTAAAGCCTAAAATATGTGTCTCTGATGACCTTCTTCCTCGCTCTATGAAGTAACTGGGGAAAAAAGCGCTATTTATTATAGTTCTACAGTGTGCTACTTCATACAAATAATGACAGTGTAAATATGGTAGCTATGGGATTTTTTGTTGTTTTTCTTTTGTTTGTTTGAGAAGCAAAGAGACAAAGAGAGAAAAGTAGCTCCCATTCACTGATTCATTCCCCAAATGCCCAAAATTAAAAGCCAAATTCAGGAGCCAGAAACTCAATCCACAGGGATGAGAGGAACCCGGTTCCTTGAGTCATCACCTCTGCTCCCCAGGGTCTGTATTGTCAGGAGCTGGAGCCAGGTAGTGAACCCAGATACTACTCTGATGTGTGATGAAGACATGCTAACTAGTGACTTAACCCCAAAGCTAAATGGCTGCCCTGGGCTCTAAGTTTTAATAAAGAAAAATGAGTTCATTTGGAGTGTTTTGGGGGTTTCCAGTCTTCCCGGTTTGCCAAGAATTGAAGAGTTTCACCAGACAGGATTTCAGTGAGCTATGTAGACCAATGATGAAGTATGTCATCAATCACAGATCATGATAAGTCTAATTTGGGTACAAGGCCAAAAATTTTAGTTCTTGAACCTTGAAGAGCAAGGTGCTCTGTTACTTTCTCTCCCCTAGCAGCAAAATAAGGGGGAAAGAATGGTTCCACAGTAACCTTGGTGTAGTTACAGGGGAGATTTTCCTTTTAAATGTTGTCAGTAGTGAGCCTTCTAAATTCTATTGCTGCCTAAAATAGATAGAAAGGTCATAATTTAGCACCTATGTCTCCAGAGGTACTTAAGTAACAACATCAAGAGAGGGAAACTAAAGATGAGAGAAAGACCACTGAAATGATGATTAGATACATGGTAATAGGCGTAGAATGAGGAGCAATGCTAAATTAAATGCTGAACTCCTGAAATTCTTGCTTTTTTCTTATTATTCCCATGGAGGTTGATACACTATCCAAATGTCTTGTTCAGCTTGTAAACCTTGAACCTTAATACAGCATCTAGCAAATATTAGGTTCTACATAAATAGTTGTTGGAAATTTGTTAAGGCATAAGAGATTTAACTTTAAATTCTATTTTTTTCTTTTTACAAATAAGTAATACAAATTTACAGATCAACTTTGAGATCATTGGAAAGTTCTAGAGTTAGTTGTCACATAGATGAATTCTCATATTGGCATTCATTCACTCTCCTATCACTTGGCACCCTTTACCAGCACAGCTTTGGAACATGACGTAGCCAGTTTCCTGAGCTCACACTTCACTCTACGGACAGTTATCCCCAATTGTTGCTAACCTGATATGGAAAAGGCAGCCCTGCATTTGGCAACTGTTCCAGTGAAACATTCTGCAGCTGTCTGGGCATCACAATCTATGGTCTTAAATAGATGTATCTGTCATCGGCTTGACTAGTTTTGCGCACTATACATCATGCATAGGTTTTGGGTGTCAGAAATGGTGCTGGCAAATGTTTTTCTTTTTAAAGGCTGTGTGATTACCTGGCTATTAACTTTGTTCCACAAATTCAGAATCCAGGAGCAATTTTGTATTTTAACTATACAGTTCGTCTATCACATTTTCGTTGCTAATGCCAGAGTCCACCTGAGATTCTGAGAGATGTGGTGGAAATGTGTCAGAGATGTTTGCACTGTGTCATTCCCTAGTTGCCTGTGAGTATGGGCTTTAAGGAGAGCTGCAGTGCAGGCAGGAAAACCCTTAAGCTGTTCGGGAAACTGTAACTGACTGTCTATTTCCAGCAAATTAAAGACTGCACTATTGATTACTGTATATGTAATCAGCTAATACATTTGAGGCAGTTTGTAATGGAAGTATAGCTAGGCTAACTTGAAATAATTACAAAAAAAAAACAAAGGGGAAAGAGAGAATAGTCTACATTAAATAGTCCTTTATAAGTAAATGTATAAGAAAAATGCACAAGTCCTAGCACTGAGCTTCTTAGTTCACAAGTGAAAAAGAAAAACATGGCAGTTGCAACATGTTGCTTAGAGAAATGACTCCCAGGAATTGGTGCTGTGGTGTAGAAGGTTAGGCCTCCACCTGTGGTGCCGGCATCCCATATAGGCACCAATTCAAGTCCCAGCTGCTCAGATCCAGCTCCCTGCTAATGCACCTGGGAAAGCAGTGGAAGATGAGCCAAGTAGTTGGACCCCTGCACCCATGTGGGAGACCTGAAAGAAGCTCGTGGCTCATGGCTTCAGTCTGGCCCAGATCTATAGCCATTGTGGCCATTTGGGGAGTGAATCAGCAGATGGAAGATCTCTCTCTCTCTCTCTGTTTCTCTTTCTCTCTCACACACTTTCTCTATAACTCTGCCTTTCAAATAAATTTTAAAAATCCTTACAAAAAAAAAAAAAAAAGAAAGAAATATAACCCTAAGGCCCTTTATCCCTTCTTCTCAAGTCTTTCAAGAATGGCCAAAAGGATTGAGTATTTTAAGTGGGAAAACATTTTTTTAACATCAGGAAAAAATAAATTTACGCATTTAGGAATATTCTTCCTACTATCATTGATCTACATAATACTACATCTAAACAGGATTATTTTTCCCAGAATCTTGAGAATTAGAAAAGGCCATTCTCAGAGGTTCTACAGAAATCCCATTTCAATGGTGATGAGAAACACATTTGAAGCACGATGTGGATACATTATTACTTGCCTCCTGTCTACTGCCAGCATTTGACTAGAGTACTTGGAGGAAATCCATATCATGTTTAATCATGAAGTTGTCAACACTGTAAGAAGATTTTCCTTGCCCATGGTAAGGTTGCCAGTCTTTTGGTTCGGGCTTGGTTATAAGGTTGACTAGGGATCTCCATACAAACTCTGAATAAGTATTCCCTTGATTTCCTATGCCACATCACCAGCAATGGTCCTAAGTTCTTAAATATTCACCACAGGTCCTAGTTTACATATATTCTGTGGACTTTCTCCCCTCATCTTCTCCTTCCAGGACTCTTAGTTTTCATTCTTTATTATCTCCTCATTTCTCAAGTAAGGAGTTCTTAGGGTGAGTCCATGACTCCCTAAAATTGCATGCAAGACATTCTATATAAGTACACATTTTTCCTGGGAAATGGCACAGTTTTAATAAATTTTTACAAAAGGTGTATGATCAATAAAACATGTGAAAAACTACTCCATTAAAAGTACCTTCCCTCTCAATCTTTTCTACTGGAATTCTTTTTCAATTGTTATTATCTGATCTGTATGTTGAAGCTATAGAACTGTCAGAGCTTCATTTACCATTCAACTTCGGATGAAATCTTCATCCATAGCCAAGAGCTGCCACACCCAAGCTCACTTTTAAGCTCTTGAATTTTATGCCCAAATACTACTGGTTGGACCCCTTACAACCCTTATGTAATTTCAAAATGTTGATTGAAGGCCAACACAGCTAAGGAATCAGCCAGACAGGTCAGTCTCTGCCTTCAAAGACATTGTCATTAACCCATTTACTAAGTACATGATACATTCTAGGAATTGTGCTGAAGATTTCACTCATGTACAGACTCATTTAATTCTCACAACAAATATTTAATCTCTGCAGAGGAGGAAACAGAAGCTTGGAGAGGTTGTACGACTACCTTGAACTTACTGAATTATGCAGCTAGGAAGACTCTCTTGGACTTGATTTTGCCTATTTCTAGTGTCCATGTTTTTGAGCATCGTGTTGTACCACCCCTTGAATAGTGTAGAAACAGTTCCCAGTGGGAAGCAAGCCATTGCAAGCACAGATATTCTATGGCAATCACAGGATCTTCTCCCATTTTCCAGCGGCCTCAAGGATTATGTCCATCCTAGGTAGCCCTCTTTGTCATTTGTCTTTAACCCGCTTCTGCTCCTCGGGTGCCAGCACATCCCCCCCCACCATCCTAGCATCTGCTGACACCAAACTTCTGCACCTTTCTTTCACACAGCAAACTCTCTTTTTGTACCTCTCTGTCTCGCCTGTGTCATCCAGTAGGCTGGAGAGTCATGTGCACCACCTTGTCTTCCTAGAAGAGATTTCTTTGCAATACCTATTAAGATGAGTACAACTTTCAAGTAACTCGCCCAGACAAAATTGGTTCCTCCTCGCCATCAACACTTAGGTTCTTTCCATTGACCTTGAATTTTATACTTTGTTTACTGTTCTTTCTCCATGGAAGAAAGGAGCTCTGTTCCTTTTTCTAGCACATGTGATCATAGTGTAGCTCATAGAACACAGGCAATACACGTTTGTAAGGTGAGTGGTATTGAACCTAACCTGCCTTTGCTGAACATCTTTATACAGAGAGAAAATCTCGATATAATAGACCTTCAGTATGGCCATTTTTCTGAAATGTTCATATAATTTGAATAATATTAGGCAGTTGTTCCTCAAAATGTAGTTATGTTCTTGAAGTTTGCCCCTAACTCTTTAACTGTGACAAGGTGAAAAAAAAATATGAAGGGAAAACTCTTATATGGTTACTTGTAGGCGATTTTTCCTAAATTGCTTGCTTGGTGCAAGTTGTTCTGGGCAAGAAATGAGATTTTTTAAAAAGCCATTTGAAAGGCAAGAAGAGATTTGGAAGAGCTAAGAGAAAGCCCATGATAGTTTGCTTAAATTTTTATTTATGATTTTATTTGCTTGGAAGGCATACAAAAAAAAAAGAGGGAAATATCCCATTAGCTTGTTCACCCCTCAGATACCTGCAACAACTGGAGCTGGGCCAGACCAAAGGTGGCAGGGACTCAATCACTTAAGTACTCACCTGCTACCTCCCAGTGAATGCATTAGCAGGAAGCTAGAATCAGGAGCAAAGCCTTGACTCAAACGCTGGCACTGTGATATGAAATATGGGCTTCTCACACTGTGTTTTAACCACTATGCCAAGTTTCCACCCCTCTAGTCATCTGTTTAAAATGAAGAAGACATTCACTGATAGTGGAGACAGAATATCCATGCCATTCAATGAGAGAAAGAATGGTTTTTCACCAATAGTGCTAGGACCAGCAGATGTCCAGATGGAAAAGAATAAGATCTGATTCTTGCTTTTCCAAATTTACAAAATTAACACAACACAGACAGAATATTGACGTGTAATAACTAGAACTATAAGAATCTTATAGGAGGTCCCAGTTGTTCCACTTCCAATCCAGCTCTCTGCTAGCAGCCTAGTAAAAGGTGCAGAAGATGGCTCAAGTGCTTGGGCCCCTGCACCCATGTGGGAGACCCTGAGGAAGCTCCTAGCTTTGGATAGGCTCAGCTCTAGCCATTGAGGCCATTTAGAAAGTGAACCAGCAGATGGAAGTCTTCTCTCTCTTTCTGTAACTCTGCCTTTCAAATAAATAAATAATTCTTTATAAAATGAAATCTTAGAGGAAAATATGGAGATAAATCTTTGTGACCTTGGATTTGACAATTATATTTTAGATATGACTCCAAAAGCAACAGCAACAATAGAAAAATGTAATAAACTTTATTGAGAGGAAAGTTATAAAACAACCTAATTTAAAATTAGACAAAAGATGTGAATAAATATTTCTCCAAAGAAGTTACAAAAATGGCCAATAAACACATGAAAAGCGCTTACCTCATTAGTCATTAGGGAAATCAAAATCAAAATCACAATGAAATACTTCCATAGCCTTGGGAACTCATGACAAGAGCCTAGGGTGATTACTGAGGCCATAAACAAGAGTGTCAATTTGTTAAGTCAACAACAGGAGTCACTGTGCACTTACTCCTCATGTAGGATCTTTGTCCTTAGTGTGCTGTACATTGAGATTTAATGCTATAACTAGTACTCAAACAGTATTTTTCACTTTATGTTTCTGTGTGGGAGCAAACTGTTGAAATCTTTACTTAATGTATGCTAAACTGGTCTTCTGTATATAAAGAGAATCGAAAATGAATCTTGATGTGAATGGAAGGGGAGAGGGAGTGGGAAAGGGGAGGGTTGCGGGTTGGAGGGACGTTATGGCGGGGAAGTCATTGCAATCAATATTCTGTACTTCGGAAATTTATATTCATTAAATAAAAGTTAAAAAAAAGAATTCAAAGATTAGAGATGAAAAAACACAGTAAATTTTATGTGATGTATTCAAGAACACTTTGGAAGAGAATGCCAAAGATTAAAATTCAAGGCCACAATCATGAAATGCTTCAAGGGCTTTTAAACATGGGGAAATAAAGCAGACCTAATTTCCTGAAATGATTGGCTTCTACTGAGTTTCCAATTGTTGTTTTATTTTTTTAAGATTTATTTATTTATATGGAAGACACACTGAAAGAGAGATGGAAAGAGACACATTCCAAGAGACAGAGATACAGTTAGATAGAGTTAGAGATGGGGATGATAGAGATCTTTCTCCAACTGATTCAATCCTTAAATGACCGAAACAGCCACTGCTGCGTCAGGCTGAAGCCGGGAGCCTATCCATCTGGGTCTCCTGCATGGGTGGGTGGCAGGGGCCCAAGTACTTGAGCCACTGCCTCCCAGGTGTACCAGCGGGAAACTGCTTCTGAAGCTGAGCAGCCAGGACTTGAATGGGTGCTCTGATATGAGATGCTGCATCCACCATGAGTTTCCAGGTTTAGATTTGTTTGTGCCAAACCCTGGGAAAGGAAGAAAAAAAAATAACAACAGAGAAGGAAAATATAAAAGGGGGGAGGAAGAGAAGAGAAAACTTGAAACACAGGAGAAGTGGGGAAAACAAAATGCTAGGAAGTAAAACTGTGGGTAATAAGCCAAAGCTATGTCTGAACACCAACGACCATAAAATAGCTCACAGTGTGAATCTTCCTTTCTGACAGTTACCATCTGCTTTGGAAGATTCCTAGAATATGATCACGCTGAGAAATGGCTCTATTCTCACCAAGGCTGAATTCATCATGTCACGTAGGCATGACTTGGACTAAATATGCAACACTGAGGGCCAGCAACGGGATACAGCGAGTTCAGCTGTCACCTGAGCCTTGCCTCCCACGTGAGCTCTGGTTCGAGTCCTGGCTGCTCCACTTCCCATCCAGCTCCCTACTACTGCACCTGAGAAACCATTAGAAGATGGGCCAAGTGCTTGGGCCTCTGCCTCTCTCATGGGAAACCACAACGGGGTTTCTGTCTCCTGGCTTCAGTCATTCTGATGCAGCACTAGCTATTGTGAACATTTAAGGAGTAAACCATATGAAAGATCTCTCTCTCATTTCTCTTCTCTCTCTCTCTCTCATTCTGTATTTCAAATAAGATTTATATATTTATTTATATGTTTATATATTTATAACTTTCTTTTTTATCTAAATGACTCACTGTTCTAAAAACTCACCAACACCAATTAAACTTCCTCACTCATGAAAGCATAATAGATACTTGAACCAAGTATTTTTATTGGAACTCAAAATCCCCAAATTGTAAGAAATAAGGTCAGGAGAGTGCTGTGGTTCCTGTGGGGAGCAGCTCGGACTAGACTAAGTTACTGGAATTAAGACTTATTCTATGCATCTGCTCTCCTCTGTGGGGAGCAGCTCGGACTAGACTAAGTTACTGGAATTAAGACTTATTCTATGCATCTGCTCTCCTACAATATGGCGCTGGGAGAGGAGAAAACAGCTTCTACCCAGCTGCCTCCAGTTCAACCAATAAACTGTAGGACTTGCTCCTGATTGGAGAGCAGCATACTCGGCGTGTGGGCAGCCGAGTTGGGATTGGCAGAGGAGGACTATAAAGGAGGAGAGAGACGGCATTCACCAGGAACATCTATGGGGAACATCTAGCTGAAGGAACACCTGTGCAGCCCCCGAGACGAGCCGGCCGGCGGTGTGCCGCTCCCCTGCGGAAGTGGGGAATGCGGCCAGGGGGAACTGCCCTTCCACGGAGGTGGAAGGGATAGTAGCCAACCCGGGAAGAACCAGCAGCAAACCCGGGGAGGGCCGAGCAGACGAAAGAACAGCGCAGGGTCCTGTGTCGTTCCTCCACGAAGACGGGGAGCGACATAATGGTGCCGTGACTCGGATATGAAGCCTAGGCAGGGCTTAGTGTCGTTCCTCCACGAAGAGGGGGAGCGACAGTTCCCCTCCCAGTTTCTTCGTAGCACTGATGGCACCCAACTGTACCCACCTCCAGATGTTTTGAGTGTCGGGCGAACTAGATCAAGTCACTCATTTTACTTCTAAGAAAGACCCCTGGCTGGGCCGGCACTGTGGTACAAAGGGTTAAAGCCCCAGCCTGCAGTTCTGGCATCCCATATGGGCACTTGTTCTAGTCTTGGCTGCTCCTCTTCCGATCCAACTCTCTGCTATGGCCTGGGACAGCAGTAGAAGATGGCTCAAGTGCTTGGGGCCCTGCACCCACATGGGAGATCTGGAAGAAGCTCCTGGCTCATGGCTTCAGATCAGCTCAGCTCTGGCTATTGCGGTCATTTGGGGAGTGAATCAGCAGAATGGAAGCCTCTCTCTCTCTCTCTGGCTCTACTTATCTCTGTAACTGTCTTTCAAATAGAAAGGAAGGAAGGAAGGAAGGAAGGGAGGGAGGGAGGGAGGGAGGGAGGAAGGAAGGAAGGAAGGAAGAAAGGAAGGAAGGAAGGAAGGAAGGAAGGAAGGAAGGAAGGAAGGAAGGAAGGAAAGAAAGAAAGAAAAAGAAGGAAAGACTCCTGGCAAACTCAGGGGCATTCTTGGGAACCAGAGCTTTGCAGTAGCCACTAGATATGCACTGTTCTTCCTGAACTATTTGTCCATGAGAACTAATACCTTGCAAAAGTGTTTAGATCTATATTATCTGAGTAAAATTAATGACAAGATAATTCCTCAAGGTAATGTTGACAATTGCTCGGCACATCTCCCCATGTAGGATCTCTGTCCTTAATGTGTTGTACTAGGAGAATTAATGGTAAAACTAGTCTTCAAACAGTACTTTATACTTTGTGTGTCCATATGGGTGCAAACTGTTGAAATCTTTACTTAGTATATACTAAGTTTATCTTCTGGATATAAAGATAATTAAAAATGAATCTTGATGAAGAATGGGATGGGAGAGGGAGTAGGAGATGGGATGGTTTGCAGGTGGGAGGGTGGTTATGGGGGGAAAAGCCACTGTAATCCAAAAGTTGTACTTTCAAAATTTATATTTATTAAATAAAAGTTTTCTAAAGAGAGAGAGACAGAGAGAGAGAGAGACAGAGAGAGAGAAGGGTCAACATTCTGTACTTCCTGAATTCATTTGACTAAAACTTTGTGAACCATTTCATGATCATGGTCTTGAATTTTAATCTTTGTCATTGCACTTTGGAAGGTACGAATGAAACTTGCACATGTGTGTCAGTTAGGGTCCAGTACAGCAAGCAGAATAAGCCAGGTATTTGAAGCTTACAGATTTCATTCAGGGAATTAAAAGTTTGTAAAACAAATGGGAAAGCCAGCAACAAATGGCCAAGGCAGGGCATCTGGGAATGTTTCTGGAATTCTGTAGAACTGACCAACTGGAGGAACACTTTCTTCTACCTCAATCAAGAGGTGAGAAATGCAGAAGTCACTACAGAATTTACCAAAAACGCATGGCAGTAGCTACAACTAGGGGATTAAGCAGCCACTGCTATTGCTCCTAATAGCCTCTCTAAGCCATTACATTAAAACGTGGACACTGGATGCCAGCACAGAAAAATCTTTGCACAATCTTAAACAATGTAAGCAGCAAGAAGATGACCTCCACTTGACTTTCATCTCCAAATCTGAGGCAAATCTTAATTTGCTGAACCTGATTTGTGTTTGGAACTTTTAGGGCACAGAAATCTGGGCAATGCAATGTTTAGCCTTGAGCCTCTGCAGAACAGAAATACATAGTAGAAGGGAGTGACGATGGCGCTTGCCAGTTGACTGTATCCATCAGACCGAGAATCAAAGATCCTAGAAATCCCTATTCTAGGTCACAGAATTTGCAAATGCTGGAACAACAAACCTGAGTGCAAAGACGCTGGCCTCTTGCCCAGTTCTCTTTCCACTACATCAGTCCACGGCACTGATTCTCCCTGAAGACATTTGCCAAAGGAGACATATTTTCAAATCTTGTGCTAATTATATTTTTCACTGAAGCATTAATTCAGACATCTGTGAATACTGTTACCTTTTAGTCTTATGTCAAACCGAGTTCTTCTTCCAAACTTGGACTTAATCTTATTTTACAGTACTTGCAGTTAAACCAACACTGTGAGGGTTTAATACCTTTGAGTGTGTTTTCTCAGCAGGCTTGCTGCTTAATCCATTTAATGTCAGCATCACACAAACCTTCTTATGAAAATGGAGGCAAGGGTGCTCGCTCTTAGAGACTGCATCATTACCTTGCTTTCTGCTAGGTAAAAACCGAACCATACGGCAATATTTCTACCTTATCTTTATTTTAATATGTGCTTTCTGGTGACTCAAAACAGAAAAACATTAAAATAGGTAGGATTTGGAATGTCAAATCCTCTTAAATCTTAATCGCACATAAAAGAAATATAGAACAGAAGCTCTTTTAAGCAAATCTTCCTAGGTATGTACTTGAAATAGAAAACACGGGATATTCAAATAGAATATTTGGATGAAATGAATTTCACTACATCAGTATTTATGTTCAATTACATCATAACATCATAATCTTCTTTTCAAATGTATTTTAAAGTAACTTTGGGAATGTTGGTTGATATACACATTTCATGATGTAAGTACAAACAATTGTAATCTATAACGTAAAAGACAACGTAAATACTGGTTAGACATAAGTAATTCTAGGTTCAAATTAAAGAGGTGGTTAAATTAATACTGATTAGTAAAAGATGGGAAGTTATGGTCAGTATAGGTGGTTATAACTGGTTTATTCTCCTTAAACAGGGAAGTGGTACTGCTGGCCAAAAGTTGTTAGAAAAAAACGGCACATAAGTTTTGTATTAAGAGGTGTATTGAAGAATATACAATAGGGAAACAATGTATCCAGTTGATGAAGAGCAAATAAATGAGATGAAATTATCTGCATCCTTATAGCAGGCTGGGTTGCATCACTAACAGACTGCTTTCCTCAAAATGAATTAGAAATGTTAACACAGAATGCAAATTTCCTAACAATCTAATACATTTTTAAGTCAAAAGGAGCTCTAATACTTAGCATACCACGTTGTGAAGGCTTATATTGTCCCAGGAAGAAGGTTTTGTTTGTGTGTGTGTTTGTTTGTTTTTGGTGGGAGGGTTTGGGGGGATTACCAGAAGAAATAATTGATCCTGAGAAAAAGGTAAGCATTTGTGTTATTGGCTCCTGCCTTTCATAAAGGACTACAGTTTTCACTCCTGAAAGATGTGAAAAGATTATAGGCATACGCACGCTTATGACACACATGTTAAGTGTCGGGGGAAGGAGAAAGGGGTATTAGAGAGATCACATGGGCACAAGTTTTCCTTTGCCTTCATGTGGATAACTAAAATCCTAAGTTTAATTTCCCTTCATATTCCTTAGGATTAGATAAAAATAAAAATGTTGTAATGGCATATCATTAGTACTTTTCCTTGAGAAATCTTTCACAGTAAAGCCTGCTATATTATTTAACAAGTAGGCTGAATTGTAAATTTAGGTCACCAGCTCTGTTATCCAAAACATATAGTGTCCTATAAAATGATTAGAGTATAAATTATAAATCAGAAAACCTATTTGGGAACTTTATGACAATGATGATTTTTATATATGTATCTATATGATTTTATATATGTGTATGTTTGTGTAAATTCTTTTTTAAAAGTCACTTTACAGGCAGTGTTATTCAATGTCAACAGTATTTTTCAGTAGAATGATGAAGTATGGATGATCCTTCTAACAGCTAATTGAAAAATCATCCAATTCAACATTCCTTTTCTTCACTATTGGTTTCCTTTCTGACTATGCAATAAAAAAGATGTGTGGCAAGTTAATGATTCATTTTTTTACAATGCATACATGTCACCTATTTTTCATGACCATATGGAAGTAATACAGAATTCAGACATCACAGGTTTAAACAAGTCATTCATATTATTGATGATCAAATTAGCAGTTAATATTCTAGTCATTTACTAAGCTGTATCAATGGCTTCCCAATAAAATGTAGACCAACTTTCATTGAGAGATTTAGCCTATAAGATGTGAGGGCATCTTAAGAGTGCTTAGCTGTAAAAAGTACGATATTTGGCTTTGAGTACCCATGTTATCTCATCTCTTTGAGAGGATACTCAAAAATAAAGGATAGGGCTATCAAGTTATAGCCACTAAGTCCTATTTCTTGCTATGATTGAAAAGAAAATCTTTCAATTGAATGACATGACAGTAAGTTAGAAATAAAGAATGAGAGGCTGTTCGCCCTGAAACCCACAACCTAGTTCACAACTGGTTAATCTCTTCAGTTTGAACAGACTTACCTTCCAAGCACGACCTGCTGGCTGCAACAGAGGCTGTTGCCTTTATTGCTATTGATTATTAGATAGTTGAGGAAATTCTAGCAGACTCTCAACCCTTTTAATAAGCTAAAATAGACATCCTCTACGCTTGAAGCAAACCATGTGGGGGACTGGACTATCCTGCCAGAACCCCAGGATGCTCAGCATTTTGTTAATGCATTTCTTGCTGAAATTACAGTTTGAGGCCAGGCTGTTCAAGAGTAATTAAAAACAAAGTTAGCATTTTGTATATTTTTTTTTAACAGGCAGAGTGGACAGTGAGAGAGAGAGAGAGAGAGACAGAGAGAAAGGTCTTCCTTTACTGTTGGTTCACCCTCCAATGGCCGCTGCGGCCGGCGCACTGCGCTGATCCACAGCCAGGAGCCAGGTGCTTCTCCTGGTCTCCCATTAGGGTGCAGGGCCCAAGGACTTGGGCCATCCTCCACTGCACTCCCGGGCCATAGCAGAGAGCTGGCCTGGAAGAGGGGCAACCAGGACAGAATCCGGCGCCCCGACTAGGACTAGAACCTAGTGTGCCAGCGCCGCAGGCAGAGGATTAACCTGTTGAGCCGTGGCGCCAGGCAACATTTTGTATCTTTCTTACATTATCCATGTTCAGTCTCCAGGATGCAGGTTGGCATTTTTTCTAATTTGGATGTAAGTTACTCCATCCCTTTTTCCGTGGGGATTTGCTTTATGGAATCATACAGAAAATTGGCCAACAGCAAAAGGAAGACCTTTCTCTCTCTCTCTCTCTCACTGTCCACTCTGCCTGTCCAAAAAAAAATTTGGAATATTACCACGCACAACATGTGCTTAAATAAGCATTATGAAAAAACAATACAAATATTCAAAATACATATCTGAAAAGCATATGGTTCAGATGCACACTGTTTACACGGTAAAATAACCTACTTGGTATTTCTTTAAGCACCAAGATACTACAAAATAAGTACTTGATTTACAGAGTTTTTTCCTCCTTGAAACACATTATCTTTATGTGATCCTTTAAATATAGACTCAGATAATGAGGATGGATGAACCCCAAGCAGTGACTGAAAGAATATGAGATATTTATCCAGGAAGTGGGAAAAATGTGAATCCCAACCCACTCGCATCTGTGTTCTAGCAAGAAAGTCACTCAACCAAAGTTAAAAGTTTTTCTAGGGGACATTTCTGCAGCCTACTGTGGGAGGGATGGGTGGAGAGCATGCTGTTGTATGGGATACTCCACCCTCAGCTATGTCCCCTTGATTAAATATGTAACCAGGTCCACTCATCTTGATCAACCCACCAATCAGGTAATGGCAGATTTTTCTGATGCTTTGTATAGGGTTTGATTGATCTGTGGCACCTACATTGCCTAGCATTCATGTGAAAGATATAACTTGAAGTCAAGGTTAGCATTTGTTCCAAAAGTTTTTAGCATGCTGTTATTTAAGCACATAAGCCTTAGAGATACAAATTCTGAGTAGTGATGTATTATGCAATCTTACAGAAAAACCAGTGATCATATATAAGAAATTAGATATGGTAGAAATTTCACATGTATAACAAGTGGAAAAGTATTTGGAAGGTATTGGCATTTATGAGCATTTCAGTGTACATAAGTGACTGGTGAATATAGCAAAATGAATAATTTGTGGTTAGCGTGAACCAGCTGAAGTCCTGAAATACACAACTAACTGCACTTTTATTCTTTAGCCACACAGGCAGTACAACCGGGATTTAGGCTTTTTTGTTCACAGTCAAGAGAAGTGTAGAAAGTCACTTGTGTCTTTTATTTTCCACTTATCTTTCATCTGTTTCCTGTAATATCAAGAATAGAACAAGTCCTAAAGCTTTATCTTGGGCAAAAGCTGGGTGCCTCATGTTTCTGTCGTACCCACTGAAATGGCTATCAGTCTTTACATAATTACTGTGTCTCCAATTTTTGAACTTGAGAGTAGAAGGTTTTGTTAAATCTTGTGTTTTTTTCCTTTTAACTGTGAACTCTTTTAATACATAGAATGAATACCTGTACACCCTTCAAAATTTGTGTATGAACATACTAGAGCACTCTAAAAAGTGCATTAAAAATGCAGTACAAGAAATTTATTTTCATGCAAAAATTTGAAATCCATGCATACAAGGAGTCTTCAAGAACTTTGTGGAAATGTGTTTTCTGTAAGAATTATACATGGATTAATATTTTTTTTTTGCACCAGGGACAGGCATTTGACATAACTGGCTAAGCTTCCACTTCATATACTTACATCCCATACCAGAGTTCCCTGTGCCAAATCCTAGCTCCATTGCAGCTTTCTGCACCCAGGTAAGCAGCAGCTAATGGCTCAGGTAGTTGGGTCCCTGTCACCTACATGAGAGACCTGAAAGGAACTGCCAGCTCCTGGCTTCAGTATGGCCTAGCCCTGACTGTTTCAAGCATTTGGGAAGTGAACTAGTAGCTGGAAGATCACTCTCTCTCTCTCTCTCTCTCATCTGTGTGTGTGTGTGTGTGTGTGTGTGTGTTTCTTTGACTCTCTCTGCCTTTCAAATAAATAAAAAATAAATTTTTAAAAGAAAAAATGATTATTTGTTCCAAAATAAACTTCTTTTAATTCCATTTTCCATTAACTTAAAAAAAGATTTATTTATTTATTTGAAAGGCAGAGCGAGAGAGAGAGAATCTTATATCTCCTTGTTCACTCCCCAGATGGCCCATACTGAAGCCAGGAGCCTCATCTGGGTCTCCCTCATGGGTGGCAGGGGCTCAAGCACTGAGCCATCTATCTTCCTCTGCCTTCTCAGGGGCGTTATCAGGAAGCTGAATCTGAAGCAGAGCAGCTGCTTCCTGAACTTGAACCAGCACTCTGTTATAGGATGCCTGTGTCCCAAACACTGGTTTAACCCACTGTGCCATGACGCTGGCCCCTTCCATGAACTTTTTAAGTGCTCATGTTTGTGTATGTGTGTGTGTGTGTGTGTGTTACAACCTGAATGTTGCCACATGCATTTCCTAAGAATCTTCTCCTACATAACCATAAAACTATCATCTTTCAAAATCCCAATTCTCCAGACACAACTAGATAAATTGAATCAACATTTCTAGAAAGTATTTTTTAATGCTCCCAGGTGGTTGTAACATGCAGCAAAGGTCAGCAACCCCTGTCTGCAGATTGGTTAAGTTCAAGTTGAGCCTTCAAGAAAAAAATCCATTGCTTTTGTGTTTTAATATGTATAGGATGTAGGCCGGCGTCACGACTCACTAGGCTAATCCTCGGCCTTGCGGCGCCGGCACACCGGGTTCTAGTCCCAGTCGGGGCGCCAGATTCTGTCCCGGTTGCGCCTCTTCCAGGCCAGCTCTCTGCTATGGCGTGGGAGTGCAGTGAAGGATGGCCCAAGTCCTTGGGCCCTGCACCCCATGGGAGACCAGCAGAAGTACCTGGCTCCTGCCTTCGGATCAGCACGGTGCGCCGGCTGCAGTGCGCCAGCGGCAGCAGCCATTGGAGGATGAACCAAGGGCAAAGGAAGACCTTTCTTTCTGTCTCTCTCTCTCACTGTCCATTCTGCCTGTCAAAAAAAAATATATATATATATGTATAGTCTTTGTGTTTAGTAAATTTAAGTAATAGGTTTAAGTCATAGTTTCACAATAATACACATATCTTGAAGCTTTCCTCATCAAGTTAATACGATTTTCTGTTTAAAATAAATGTATTTGATCATTTCAGTTCCTTCATAACATGATCTAAATGCACTATATATTGTAATATTTATCATAAATACATTCGTCTCTCAAGCTAAATGGCTTTAAATAAAAATTATACTTTTACATACATTAACAAAATGTTTAAGAAATCGTATAGGAGTCTTAGCATGTGAAACATAAAGCTGTATCCTAAACTTTCTCATGGTCTGATTTCCCATTCATGAGAATATGAGAATAAAAGTTCCAGAAAGCAAAAAATCAAAATCTAAACAATGAATATTGATATTTTCATAAATAATGTTTTTTCATGTGTTAAAATTTTTGACATTTCTTACATTAAAACATTACCCCTGAAGCATAAATAAACTATTTTTTACTATTAGCAAATTATTCCTATATTTGAATTGCATTAGTATAAACCTAAAGTTTTATATCCAAAATTGTTTCATGTGTGTTAATTACTCGCCTGTGGCTTCTGTCTGTGACACTGCTGTGGAATATCCAGACAAGTAATGAAGACACTGAGCATTTAGCTTTCAGACACTTACCTCTGTTGTGAGGTCTTCAGCATTGATTCAAAGCAAGCCATGTGTGAACTGATTACTTTTAAGAAATGAATTATGACAATGCAAAGTAAGATTCCACTATAGATTTTAGACCGAAATACAAATCACAAGACCTAGATTCTAGACCATGAGGAGCAGCCACTTTACCTCTCTGGCCCTGAGGTTTCTCACCTTTTGGACGAAGGGTTGTGCTATGCCAAAGTTTTCCAAACTTTCTCTGTTCATAGCATTCTTAGTGTCCTCATAATTTTTTCATAACCCTGCAAGCTACAGCAATAACTAACAGCTCCCTTTATTAATTAAATAGGTTCAAACTTCTTTATGTCTATCCTAGCAACATAGTAGCTACATAACAAAATAATACATAAACATTAAAGTTATTTTTTAAAACAAATGTTATTCCTCATGGGACGTACACATCTATTGTACTGCGCCTCATACCTTCAATTGAGATAGAAACCACTACCTGAATTTCACACTCCACAGTAATTTGTCCCCAGTCCTGGTGTTCTCTCACAGCAATAGACAGATACTCAGCTGCACGAAATACAATGCCATCACAAGAAATAGAGAACAATTAAATGTTGAAGTTTTGGACGAGCTTGAGCCAGCAATTGCAGTTGATGTCAGTGGTGTCCACCTGATGTCGATGTGTTGGACTTAAATATTTAAAATACCCCATCATGGTTCCCTGTTTGAGTTTTTGTGGCAATGCTGGGGCACCTGAATACACTGGGTAGGCAACCTGGGCTCTGCTTCCCAAAATGCTTGATGCAGATACACGTGTGATCCAAGAGCAGCGTATGAGTGAAATGGGTAATTCTGAGGGCTGGGGTGAGGAGCTACAGGAAGGAACAGCATGTTAAAAACTGTGATGGTTTCCATATGAATGGACAAACCTTCTTGCTCCACTTCCCCTATGAGATGCCTGGCCATGCTTCCAAACTCAACTCAAGCGTCTCCCGAGCAAGCTCCGTTAATCTAGCCAAAGACACCTTTTACACATTCTCAGAGTCTGCATTCCACACTTACAATTACATACTGAGTGACATAACTGTTGGATTAACTCTTATCCTTCCCCTTACAATGAAGGCTCTAAGAGAGCAGGAAGGCGGCTTAGATCACCACTCTGTCACACAGTTCTTGATATCTTGAAGGAGCTAAAACACCGTGCTCAGTTGAATTGAATGAATGCATGAGCTATGACACAATAGGGTTAGCCTTCTTTTTTCATTATTTTTCTTTACTCTAAAACAACTGCAATTTATAGTAGTGTTCCAAAACCTTCTTTTTCTGACACAATTTAGCAGAAGAAAGGACTCCCACCCACAGATACACAGCTGTATCCAAAATCTCAAAATTAAGCCCACCTCAGCCAACTACAGGATGGCATTATTTTGAGAAGGCAGTCAAACGTTCCTGCACTCTTATAGGATATTAATTGTTGCAATTCATTTTGGCTGGCGCCATGGCTCAATAGGCTAATCCTCTACCTGCAGCACCGGCACACGAGGTTCTAGTCCTGGTCAGGGCCCCAATTCTGTTCCGGTTGCCCCTCTTCCAGGCCAGCTCTCTGCTGTGGCCAGGGAGTGCAGTGGAGGATGGCCCAAGTGCTTGGGCCCTGCACCCGCATGAGAGACCAGGAGAAGCACCTGGCTCCTGGCTTTGGATCAGTGGCCGCAGCGGCCATTGGAGGGTGAACCAACGGTAAAGGAAGACCTTTCTCTCTCTCTTTCTCACTAACTCTGCTTGTCAAAAAAAAAAAAAAAACATTCATTTTTATTTGAGAGGCAGGAAGGGAGAAGCGAGTGAGCACACTCTCATCCACTGCCCAAATGCTCCCCAATGGCCTGGCCAGCTGAAACTAGGAGCTAGGAACTCAATCCAGGTCTCCAACTACTTAAATCATCGCCTGCTGCCTCCAAGAATGCACCTTAGCTGGAAGTTAGAATCAGCAATGAAACTGGGACTTGAACCCAGGTACTCCAATATGGGGTGCGAGTGATGCAGATGGCATCTTCAATGCCCACCATGGAATACTAATTTGTTAAAAAAATCATGTTACTGCACTCAAATTGTTCACAGTAAATTTTAAAATCTTAACTCATGGCCACAAACCACATTTTGACAGACATGCTCTACATTTGTGATATTAGAAATAGAAAGCAACAGTTTCTAGAAAGTGTCAGCTAATTTTTTAAAAATAGCACCATACCACAAAGACAGGTTTTACTGACATGCTAAGAAAATGTTAAGGAGATTTAATGGCATCACTATGAAAATGAAATGGATTCTGGAAATTTTACTGCAATTGCTCTACAAAGACCAATATTTAATTAAGACTTTGTAATGGAATATAGTGTGATATGATCTCTGGATAATGAAAATAATTCTAAAGTAAAGTATAGAAAATAAGGGAATGAAAGTAGAACAGAATAAAATAGAATCATTGTACCAAATAACCTTCAAAAGAATACACATTTTTTTTAAATCATCAAGATTGGTTCATTGGATTTAATATATTTACTGCATCCCTTTTCTGAAGAGGAGTTATAAATTATAGACTCAGTAAACTTGGTTTTGATATGCAGTTTTTACACTTTTAAAGTTCCTATGCTATGAAGAATTTATTCTTTTATATCTTACAGATATAGGTAGAATGGCTATGGATAAGAACACAGAGATGAAGAAATGCAAGAGAAGGTAGATACAGATGGTTGCTCTGTTTCCCTGGAATTGCTAATCCATAAACTTCAAACTGCCTCGGTATGCGTTCTCTTCTCCGGGAATTTGTTCCATCGTTTGCCTTAAAATGAAAGCTGGCTCTCGCTGAGGATATTACTCTCTGATATGCTCTCCAGGTGGTACCTAATAGCTTCTCCTTTCAAGCATCAGGGAATCCAGCTGATAACCCCTTCTTTGTTGCTACTTCCTAAGTCACTCTGTATTAGGCCAAAACTAACAGGAAGACTATTAACCATGATTGATAGATAGATAGATAGATAGATAGAGAGATAATAGATGGATAGATAGATAGATAGATAGACAGATAAAGAGACCCAAAATCCAAAAAACAAACCAAGCCCACCCCTTTGTAGCTCATAATACAGAGGAGCCTTCCCATCCCATCTCCTCCATCTCTCTGATCCAAATTCACCAGTCTGCTACATCTCACCCACCAGCCGTCTTTCCTCTCGCTACTGTACTGATGGCTCCTCAAACTGCAAGTACATTTGAATCGCCTGAGTGAACTTGTTAAATTCAGATTCCAACTCAGTTCAGAACACCCAGAGGCTCCGAATTTCTCATAAGTCCTGTGATAAGCTGTGGTTCTCTTTGAATGGCAAAACATTGGAAGAGCTGTCTCTGATATCATCTAACCTACTGTATTCCTGAGAGTTCATTTGAGCTTTGACACTCATTTCTTCTTGCTTTTGTTATTTTAACATTCCTTTAGTGCCCCTTGCCTTTCTAACACAGTGTTCTCATTCTTTCATCCTCTCTCTCTCTCTCCTCCTCTCCCCTCCACCATCTGCTGAAATACCATCTTTTTTATAAAGTCAAAACTACACTAAAACATCCCCCATTTAACCCTTTATTCTACCCACCTACTACCTACCATCTAATGTCACGCCTTTCACAGATTTTTTTTTTTTTTGGTAGTTGATAGTCTGATTTCATTTTAGAATAGCATAAAGTAAAAGTGATCTAGGAAGTTGCAACAGTCGAGGTGGACAGGAACCATATATCCTGAAAGTGTGATAAGAGAAACTAACTGGACACCATTTCGCGGAGGTTATGGAAATGACCTGCTGGCATTACTATGTATTCATCTCTAATTCAATGTGGGTGTGGGCTAACTACCCCACAAACACAGCATTCCGTGAATTCATCAGTGACCCCACATTGGAAAGCCAAACATGACACTTTCATTCCTCACCTAGGAGAAAGTTCTCAACAACACTGAATGCTGTTAATCACTCCCAGCGTTTCTGCACATTGTCCTTGGTCAAGCAATAACGCCCTAATTTCCTTGATGCCATTCGAGGGACTCTTTATCATCTGCTTTGCAGGTCCAACAGCTTCTATCCAGCTATTAGATTCGGAGTTCCATTAAAGGGCTTCTCAGTCTTTCAGGTCTGATGCCTACTTCTTTGTCTGAATGCAAATATCTTAGATTTATGTCTCCAGTTTATATGACTTCTTTGAGTTTGCCTACTCAACACCTTAGATGTCTCAAAAATAGACATGAGATATGAAGCTAAATTAATAATCTCTACTCCACTAGACTATGCTATTATTACTTAACCAGATACACAGTCCAGAAAACTAAGATTACATTCTTAACACACTCTCTTCTCCCTTGCTACCAAATATCAAATCTATTTTCTCCATCTCTACCATCACCTGCACTCCAGTATCAACAAATGTCTTCTCTTGATAGGGCTACTGCAGTGGCTTCCTATGGAGATCTCCATTCCACTGTGCTTTTCCCTCTTTCATCTGTTCTACATCCTGAAGATAAGGTAGTTTTTTGGAAACAAACTCTTGATTATCCTCGCTTTCCTCTGCTCATACTGAACTTCTTCTAGACCCTCACACTTGCCAGATGCCCTCCCACCATAAGCATTTGCCTGCGTAGAATGTTCTTCCCCTGTTCCTCCTTCTGATCTCATCTCCATTACCATTGTATCAGTAAACCTTATATTCACCTCTGGGAGGAGGCCAACTTCATTCATTAGAAGACCATATAGAATCATGCACTTCTCCACCACATTTGTGACCCTTCCCAGAGAGCACAGTGTATTTCTGCTATTGTTTGCTTGGTCTTCTCAGTACCAGCTCAACTATCAGCCCTAAATAGGTACTCTCACGCTATCTCTTGGAAGTAATAAATACTTAGATACAGTAATTGACTAACAAATCTTGATTAATATGGCACTTGAGCTGGGCACTATCTCTCTGTTTCTACTGCAGAATAAGTGGAGAGAGATGAATCGCAGATACTTCAAAGAACAAATTCCAATGGTATTTGCTGAGAGATCTGTATATCATGACAGAGGAGTTTAAGTTGATTCCTAGCTTGATCTGAAGGATGGACCTGGAGAATGCTAACAGCCAAAGACAATGCAAGGGTTCAGCTAATGAAAAAGGATGAGTCCCATTGACTTATTTTTGGATACACTGAATTTTAGGTGACAGACTCACAGGCAGAAATGGCCTGAAAATATTTTAAAGTGTAGGAAAGGATGTGGTGTGAGGTATCATCTAGGCAACTTCAGCTCATCTGCCTTCCTTCTGCCCCTCTCAAGCAAAAGTATTTCTCTGCCTCCACTCTCTCTGTGTTAATAGCACAGAAAGAGCCAGACATCTTGGAGCCGCTCTTGTTTTTCTCTCATCCCATATTCCCCAATCCTTTTCTGTCACGGTCTGTATTTCCTCTCTTCTCTCATGCCAGCCACTTCCGTGGACTTTCACCTGCCGATTTCACTAGCTTCCTCTCTGCTCCCCTTGCATCCAGGCTTGTTCTCCTGTCATCCACTGTGCCTCTTCCTCCCAGGACCTTTCCAATACAAGCAGGATGTCACTTCCCTGCTGAGTATGTTTAAAAAGCTTCCGGGGCCTACAGCATAAAATCTGGACCTTTAGCTAAGTCTTATGAGTTATTCCTGAAATTCTTGAACAGGTTTTTCTCTGCATGACAACTTATTTCCGCTCCCTCCTTATTCCAGCTCCTTTCACCAACCCAACCCTAGTAGACCTCGTGGTATCCCAGCTACCTCTTGCCTTAAACATTCGCCTCCCTCCTTCTAGTCTTAATGAAAATTGACAGAGGAAAAGACATTGTATTGCAGTGTGTTGTATTTGTTCCTAGCGTAGAGACAATTTTAATTAAATTTATTTATGAATGATTTATTTATTTAAGTCAGAGTTACACACAGAGAAGGAGAGGAAGAGAGAGAGAGAGGTCTTCCATCAGCTGGTTCACTCCCCAGTTGGCTGCAGCAGCAGATCTGACGCCAGGTACAAGGAGCTTCTTCCGGGTCTCCTAGGTGGGTGCAGGTACCCAAGGACCTGGGCCATCTTCTACTGCTTTCCCAGGCCATAGCAGAGAGCTGGAGCAGAAGTGGAGCAGCCGGGACTTGAACCAGCGCCCATATAGGATACTGGCACTGCAGGCAGCGCCTTTACCCGCTATGCCACAGCGCTGGCCCTGACAATTTTATTTTTTAACTCGCCTCCAAGTCTAAACTCAATGTGGTTTTACAAAGCCTTCATCCCTACAACAGTTTTACCCCTTGGTTATCTGCCAGCTCACTGCAACAATGCTTAGCAGAAAGTCTGCTGAGTCACTGTCTGTCACATATGCGAGGTTAAGCTCATTATTTATCTCTTGACGCAGTCTGGCTACAGCCAGCTTGCTTATGCGGACTCTGTGGTCACACCTTTCTCCCAGGTGGCAAATACTGGCCGTGGACCTCACCAAGATGGCTCCCGGAGGGCGTCGGGACGGCCTACGTCATCACGCGCCCGGGTGAGGGTGGAGTCCCTCGAGGGAGAGTGGGCGGGTCCAAGCCGGGCGGGGCGTGGCCTCGCGGCGCGGCGCGGGGCGGGGCCGCTGAGGGGCCGGGGGGCGCTCCTCCATTCAGCCCGTGCGCGCGGCGGCGGCGGCGGCTGCGGCGGCGGGAGGCAACGTCGGGGAGAGTCCGCTCGACGCCCGGTGCGGCGACCTTGCCTAGGGGCAACGAGTTCGGAGCGGACGGAAGCCAGCGGCCACCGGGGCAGGCGCCGCGTGCGGGAAGCACCCCCGGATCGGGGAAGCCCCGGGAGCCGCGCGGCGCCGCTTCCCCTCACCTCAGGGGTCGCGGCGACGGTCACCGGGGCGACCCGGGCCCGGCTTCCGAAGCGACAGACGGCTCCGGCCCCTCCCCCGCCGGGCCGCCTCACCTTCTGGCCGCCGCCCCGGGGGAAGGCACCTGTGCCTCCTCGCGCGCGGGGGTCGGCCCGGGCAGCGCCCCTGGACGGGCGCGCGCTGCTGTCGCCGCCGTCCCCGGCCGCCACCGGGTCCCGAGGACCGTGCAGCCCGCCCGGGGCTGGGGAGGGGGTAGCTTGGGGAGAAGGAGTGGCCGCGGGCCGGGCACCATGAACGGCGGCGGCGCCAACATCACCTACGCCAGCCGCAAGCGGCGGAAGCCGGTGCAGAAAACGTGAGTGTCCCGGGAGCGTCCCCGCCCCCAAAGCCCGGAGTCGGGGTTGGAGAGCCGGCTTGGGTTCTTTTTTTTTTTTTTTTTTTTTTTCCCCGTTCCCCTTCCCTGCGCGAGGGTCCCCGTGGCGCGCGAGCCCTCCTCCTCCTCCTTTTCCTCCTCTTCCTCCCCCTCCTCGGGAGCGGTGCTCAGGCGTTGGCAGCCCCCGCGGCTTAGCGCGCCCTAAGCCGGCGGCTCAAATCCCCTGTGCGCGGGTGCTGTCGGCGGGGCGAACTGATTTAAAGAGCCACGCACGTGCGTGGCCTGCAGAGGTGGTCTTTGTGGGCTGCGGGGGCCGGCGCTCCGTGGCCCCGGCTCGCGCGTACCGACTGGGCAGGAGGTCCGACCGCGTCGGTGGCCGGCGTGGGGCTGCGGGCAGGTGCTGCGGTGTGGCGCGCAGATGCGGGCCCGCGCTGGTGCCTTTTTTTTTTTTTCTTTTTGCGAGGTGTCGGGGCGGTTTTAGGGTTTGCAAAGGAGGACTTAGTGAAAGAGGTTTTCGTTCTCAGCACCCCTATCCCCGGTTTCCAAGCGGTGCCAGTTCTGATGGAGGGATTGCACACTTGGATTGGTGTGGGTTTGGGTGAGGTGCGTGTTAGGTGAGATGGCAGGTTGTAAAAAATAAAGAATAAAAAAAAAATGCGTGCTTTGGGAACAGGTTTTTTTTCTTGCGTGAGTGGCTTACTCCTCACCATCGCCCTCCTGAGTTCCTTCATTTGGGTTCTTGGGATCTCACGCACAGTTTTTAAGAATGCCTCAGCGTTTCAGTGCGAGCGAATCGGAAGCGTGCGTGTTGCCCCCAAGCCCTGCTGTCACTGCTGCGGACCCGAAAGATGACAGTTGGGTATTTTGAGCGATGGTTAAAAGCGGTTCTGATTCCCCCTGGAAGTTCCTAGGGATGCAGACGTAAGAGTGGGCATTGAGTGGCCATGAGGACTCTGGGTAGAATTTGGACGGCTGAGGGTCCCAGGGGTCCCAGGAGTTTTCGGTGCTGGCAGCGAGTTAGTTCCCAGTGCTGTTCATTCAGTAGAGTGGTTTACATTAAAACCTGGTTGATTGCCCTTTATCCTCGGTGAGTTAAATGGGAGACGTCCCCGATTCCTGTCGTAGGTGTAATCCGCAGTAGGGATATTGGGGGGGGGGTGTTTATGGTCAGAAATTGTGAAGGTCTCCCTTGTGGGTTTCTAAGAGACCGAGTTTCAGTCTCTGTACCACCAAAAGGCACTGATGTCTCCGTAAAACGAAAGTACGTGCCTTAATTTTGCATTCATAGTAAAGATCACTTTTAGTTTCTCCTTTGAGCATATTGCATTTTGCTTTAATTTATGTAAGATGTACCTTTTAGTACATTACCTTAACATTTTGATATACTTCCTGAGGATTTAATATATCCTTGATTTAATAATTGATAGTGATGTGATGTAACTAAAGTATTCTGCGTTTATTATTCTGCGTTAATAGAGATGTCTGTCAGCTCTCTGCTGAGCACCGTATCTTGCTTCAAATTACGCAAATGCCTTAAATGTCAACTTGTTGTATAAGAAAAGCCGGGTGCCCCCATGTAACTGATCAGCTGAAAGTGTTTATATTCTTACTTGAATGAAAAATGGTTAAATTTATAATTCACTTAATCAAACTCCACTTTAGGATGTGGCTCATAAGCCCAATATTAAGTTTGACTTGAACTTTTAAGTTAAACTGCTAATTTGTGGCTAATGAAGCCTAAAACATGTCAACACTGTCTGGGAAAACTACATCTTGTTTGAGCTGAAGCTGCTATCAGACTGCTTACGCAATAGCCATTTTATTTTACTTTCAGAAAAAATACACTGCAGCATAAAAGTAGGACTGTTTTAACATAGAGACCCCCATTAAAATATACAAATCCATACAATTTTGAGATAAAGTAAATGACATAATTTTAACCTGAAACTCTTTTCATCTTTAATTCATTAGGCAAAATTTACTCCCCCTAGTGGCAGTTCCCACATTGAAAAATTATCTTTATCCTTGAGAAAGTTTTAAATGCATTAAACTTAAGCCCACTGGAGCATTGTATGTGTAGCAGGCTCTCAGTGTTTTCTTTCTCTGTGGCGATACAAAAGTTAGGAAATGAAAAGATCTGAAACAACTGAACATGGGATCCACATTCTTACATTTAAGAGGCAACTTTGAAAGATAACCTTAGGCATAGAATCTGCTGTAACTTTCCTCAGATTGTCATTCCGTCTTTAGCAGTCCTGCTCAAAAATGGAACAAGTATTTTTATTTAAATCCTGTCTTCTTTTACCTTGTGAGATGAAAGCCTTTCTGTGTGTTTTAATTATTTTATCTTGTGAAGAGAGCTGAAAGACCCGTAAAAGAAAAAAATGAAATCTATTTTTCTCTAGTGAAAACAACTTGGGATATGCTTTTATATTTTGAAGTTTCATCAGTACAGAAAAACTTTTACTGGTGTTTCAATTTAGAGTGTTTCTAGAAACTACTAAATGTTGGCAAATAGTGTTGAATAAATGACCTCCACACTTTAAAGTGATCCCAGCAGTGCTGGGGATCAAGGCAGCCGTCAGGAAGTGTCAGATTTGGAAGTCAATTCTGAGTCTTACCTGTTCCTTTGTTAAAAATGCATTCTGAGGAGAGATTTTACTGTATCAACATGCTAATAATAGTAACATAATATAAAAGCTGTGTCTTTCCTGCTATTCTTGTTAAATTGCTGTTCATTGTATTTAAACACCATGAATCTCAATTATATAATAAGGAGCTACTAAATTTTATTACATTATGTAATATCCATTAAATGCTTCCCAGAAATGTGATGTGATGCTGTTTACTAATAGATCTAAAGGAAAGGGCTAGGTCCTTTCAGTCACCCAATTCTCCATCAGCATTGTTCTTGGAGATAGCTTTATTTAGACACCTTATGTGCAGTGAGCATTAGACACCTTTGCACAGCACAACTCTGAAGTGCAGTGAAGGGGAAGTGTTTAGTGATAAGTAACATTAAATGGCAGGAGGAAAAACATGGCATCAAACTGGAGAACACTAGACCTGAACTAGAAGGTGAGGTCCAATTTCCTCAGTGGTGCAAATCTGGGCAAGTCTCCTGTTGGGGAAAGCGGGACAGTGAGTACCCTTGCTGCCTCCCTTGCTACTCAAACCAGCAGAACCAAAGTGTCTTATAACTTGCAAAAACTGCTGAAGGTTTAAATGAAATGGAGGTACACTTCTGTTTGTAAAGTAATTTCATCTTAAAATGTCACAGAACTATCTGTTCTCCTGTGAAACAGTAAGAGGCAGTATCAATTCCAGATACTGCTGAGATGTGCTGCTTCCCGGGTGAAGAAGCACACGTACTCCATGCTTGTCATGTTTTAATTAAAGGGGTTACTTAGAAACAAGGACGGTGCCCATCTTCCTACCCGGTCCCTTTCCACCTCCATGCTTTTAAAGTTGATTTGTCTCATCGGGGTTTCCCATAACAGAAATACGGTTCATTAACACTTTGATACTGTTGTGCATGGTGCTTTACTTACCTCATATTGTTATATTTTTATAATAGTAAGAAAGGTAGTGTTTGTGTGTGTGTGTGTGTGTGTGTGTATGAATCTGAGGATCACAAACAAAATTGCTCAGGTAGTAAGTGAAGGAGCAGATACTGGGGATTGGCTCACAGCTCTTTTGGCTCCAGAGCTTCTGTTCTTAGCAAGTTGGCAATACTGTGCAGGATACCTGGTAGCCCTCTCCTGGGCGATTCCTCTTGTCTGCTGTCTTTAGTGTTGTGCCTGAAATCACTTCTTCACTTTTTCCTGCGTGTGATATGTACTTGGCTCATCTCATAGGTTGTATTCGTTGCCTTTCCTCCTAGCTTACTGAATTGCCACCTGCCACGCCCTTTAAGCATTGTTTTTAATGACTGCGTAGTACTCTATTTTAGAATTTATATTTTCCTTTGAGGAGGAAATTCTGTTATTTCTGGCTTTCCAGTATTTAATTCATCCTTCAGAAACACTTGAAGTCATGTACATTTTTATGCAAATTATAATTTTCTTAGGAAAAGTTCCTGTGGGTGAAAATTTAGGCTGTAGAAGTATTTGTACTTCTAAGATTGAGCCAAGTATTACACTGTGAAATATAGTGTCAGACAACTCTGCATAAAGTTTGCCAGTTCTGTTGGCATTTTGTGAATGTGCTTGTACCCTTGCATTTTTGCTTAAAAATCTCATTGGAAAAATGTGGGCTCGATCATTGAGCTTACAGTGCTGTGTTGAGAGTGTGCTTGTGTTCAGCAGTAAGGACTGTGTCTGTTCACAGATTTTCTGCTTGCAGTATCTTTCACATGTTGATTTGCTTTGTCTTCTAGTTTTCCATCATCTTTCAGTTCTTTTTTAATTGAAATATTACTTGAAATTATATTCCTATTAAATAATATATGCACATTAAAATTCAGTAATGTATATGTAGTTGTATCTTAAGTTTAGCATGTTAGGTTTTATGTTTTGACATAATAGTGTGATATTTTGGATTTTAGTACTCTCTTATCTTCCCTTTACTTTTTCCACCTTTCTTCAACCTCCCAATATAATTTTTATCACAATTTTGGATTAAACTAACTTTGCTGTTTCGTTACTTTTGACTATGTAAATATTGTTTACCGCTGGACTGAGTAACGGCAGTTACCATTCCTTTCCTGCCCTGTGCCATCATCGTTTTTTTTTTTTTTTTTTGCTACCTATTTTTCATCTTCATATTTATTTGCATCTGGGTTTTACTGTTGCTTGGGAGTATTGGAAACAGAGTTTGTATTGTAGTCTCTGCTTTCCTGTGTGGGCGTGATTTTCTGGAGGAGAAGGATGGTTGCAGAGAATTCTGCATTCTCACATCATGAAGCTGGAAGGGTCTTGTCCGTTTTAGGAGCCTGTTTAGATGCCACATCTCCATGAGCTCTCTTACCTTGTTACAGGATGCATGTCTTCTAGTTGTCTTTGTTGCTGCTCAGGCTTCCTGGTGCCCTGTGTGTAGGACATATTTCACATTTACTGATTTAGCAGTTGACACCATTTAAAATTTTTCTGGTCACGATTTAGTGATTCTACAAGGGAAGAGAAGTTCCTTTATTTTTCCCCTTCTGATCTGAAGGGGAAATACTGGAGGCAGGGGGTATCCTTGCATAGAAGGAGGAGGCAGAGAACATTCTTAATCCTTTCTCCAGGATTATAGAAATTATGGAAATTTCTTGCTTACATTTTATTTTCCTGATTTTCACTGTAAAGTTTTTTGTTGGAAATTGTGCTGTAGATGTCTCAGAGTCTCTACTTAGTAGCAAACCCAGGAGAATGGGTACCCTCACCACAGCAGAGCCCAGCAGGAGGGGGCCAGAAGATGTGTGACTCACTGAAAGTAGCTTCCAGCCAGAGTTTTCAGGAGGCTGGTTTCATATAGGGAAACAGCATATATCCTGCTGTCCTCTGCTAACTGTGAAACATGACCTTATTTGTGTTACACATACTGCTGCAGAATTCCATTGAGCACACACTTTATTATTGTGGACATTGAAAATTAATATTCTGAGGTAAGTGTACACTGAAACTAAGGGGAGGAAATGAAGACTGAATGGGGTTGAAAAAGAGCTGGGCTGCACTGGACATAGTTAGTATGTAGAGGGATACTGTAGTATGGTAGAGGGCTATTGTTGAGGAATAACACTGCTTCAGATTTCCTAGCCATTGAATGGGGAATAGCGTCACAGCAGATACAGAGGAGGGATGACCCAAGGTCCAGGAAATAGGAACGAAAGGACGTTCAAGTACAGGGACTAGAACTAAAGATGGATAAGTTGTTAGTAAGTAGACCAGAGCACCGGGAATAGGTTCAGTCACCAGAGAAAAAGCAAATCAAGCAAACTCAGTGCCTAGTGTGAGGGGCATCTCTTGTCTGAAAATGTCATTTTGATTTCAGAGGAAAACTAAAACTGTATTTTGCATGTCATTTTGAGGTTTTATGCTACATTTATATATATATACATTTTCAGTTACACTATGATTAAATGGAGTTAATTTTGTTAGTGTTGGTTCCAACAATGGGTGCAGATGATGAAGCTAACCTTGTGGCAGCTCTGTCGGGCCACACTGCTGTACCTGTTGCCACCAGTAGTTGGAGCACGCAGGCCTTCTCTGAGAGAAGCAGGGCCGGCAGTTGGCTGGAGGTGATTTCACAGCTCTGATGTGCAGGTTGGGGCAGGATTTTTGAGGTTGCTCTTTTGCCGCATCACCGTCCCACAGGATCTCTTTCAGCAGATTTCTGAATGCTAGTTTTCCCAAGTTCGATTGTAAAGAGATGCTTATTTAGATTTCTGACACGGCCTTTTAGTTAGAGAATGATTGGCAAGGTACTTGGGTAGATGTAAAAACAATACAAAAGTAAAAGCACTAGCATAACCCACAGCAAGTGTAACTGACATACGATTGCTCGCTGTTATTTATTTTTACATCATTGGTGTGAATGGATATGTATGAAATATGTTCACAAGATAGTTCTGGGTATTTCTTACAAAATCAGTGGAAAAGGTGTGTCAGATGTGTTGCTTTAACACTGGAAGCAAGCAGTAGGCTTGCATGTCCAAGTCCCCTGGGTACTTCTCAGCCTTGACCTTACTTAATTCCTCTGTGCAATTTGACTTCCGTCTGTGACCTCCAAGATGTCCTACTCTGCTTCTTCTCCTCCTAAGAGAGGCCTCTCTGCCGGTGCCTCTCCCGTGCCCTGTGCTTCCACGTGGGTATCATGGAGGCCCGACCTCCAGCACTGTACCCCTTGCTGGTACCCTCCATCAGGAAATGTGTGGTGTTTTGTTTGATTGTTTTTCTGAGCCACAAGTCCTCACTTGCCATTTCCCTCCCTTGCTTCTTAGACCATGTCCATTTACTTTGACACAGCTCTGATCAGCTCTGCTCTGGACACTTCTGGCCAGCAGACATTAAGAGTCCAGGGCACTGAGGATGAAAAAATCATTACATTTACATAGTAATAAAAGTTATAGAAAAAATAAAAGTTATATAAAAAAAAAGTGTATGCAGTTGGATTGCTTAACACTGCATATATAGAAATTTAATCTTATTTTAAATATTTCATAAGATGCATGCTAACACATTGGAGACATGGGCAGTGTTTAACTGCACAAGAAAACAGCCTCAGGATCTGGTGCAGGGTTGAATACTGCCAAGAGCCAGCCCAGGCCCAGCAGTGATGCCTCTTGGAGATGCCTTCCAGTTCCTGTCAGTTCTTCCAGCCTGTCTTGCTTCACTGTTGTCACTGGTCTCTTCTCAGTGTCTGTCTGTCTGTCTGTCTCTTTCTTTCTTCTTCTTTTGTAAAGATTTATTTATTTGAAAGGCAGAGTTACAGAGAGGCAGAGAGAGAGGGAGAGAGGTTTTCCATTGGTTGGTTCACTCCCCAAATGTCTGCAACAGCTGAAGCTGCACCAATTCGAAGCCAGGAGCCTCCTTCAGGTCTCCCACATTGGGTGCAAGGGCCCAAGGACTTGGGCCATCTTCTGCTTTCCCGAGAGCATTAGCAGGGAGCTGGATTGGAAGTGTAGCAGCCAGGACTCGAACCAGCGCCCATAGGGGATGCCAGCACTGCAGGCAGCAGCCTTACCCACTACACCACAGTGCTGGCCCCTCAGTGTTTCTAATCATTACGGGAAAGCTACTAAGAATTTAGAAATCAGATACACTTCTGAATTGTTGTGAGCTATCTGTGTAAAGTACCCCTTAATGGAACTGTTGTATAAGACATTTGTATGAGATCCTGGAGACGTACAGGACAGAAGGAGCTCCCACGCCCCTTGCGACATAGGCCAGGGAAGCCTTCCTGTAAGTGCCTTGCTTATTGGTGACTTAAGGGGTGAGACGGAGGTGGGATGCTCTGTGCAAACACTATAGCACTGTTGGTAACCACAGGAGTTGCTTAGCCTTGGGGTATGGCAGGCAAGGAAGACTTGGGCTGGAGGAAACTCAGCAGAGCTTAATGTGGCTGGAAGCTATATATGTTGATTGTGTGCTGGTTCACAGCTACTGACAGTGTGAATCAGAGGAATGGCACAGTCAGGTGTATGGTTTAGAACGAAGTTGCTGGTGGCAGGATCCTCACTTCATTAAGTGCTGCCCTGCTCTCCGTGTTCTCTGGCATCAAAGTCAGCTTGATGAAAACATGACCGGAGCCTGCGCTGTGGCATAGCTGGTCAAAGCAGCCAACTGCCGTGCCAACATCCCATATGGGCACCAGTTCGAGACCGGCCTGCACCACTTCCAATCCAGCTCTCTGCTATGGCCTGGGAAAGCAGTAAAAGCTTGCCCAAGTCCTTGGGCCCCTGCAGCCACATTGGAGACCTGGATTTAGAAGCTCCTGGCCTTGGGTTGGCCCAGCTCTGGCCATTGCGGCCATTTGGGAGATGAACCAGCAGGTGGAAAACCTCTCTCTCTCTCTCTCTCTCTCCCTCCCTCCCTCCTCTCTGCCTCTGTAACTTTGCCTTTCAAATAAATAAATAAATCTTTATTTAAAAAAAAAAAAAAACCACCGGACTAATCCTATTAATCCCAGCTCAACCCTTGAAGTGACTCTCAGATATGAGAGTCCAGTTTTTCACCAGTACCTTGAGGAGACTCGCAGTTTGCTGTCTTAGACGTTCTGTCATCAGACCTCACTTGGGTCACTCCACTTCCTTCTCGCTATCTGCTATCTGTACTAGCGACTCCATCGTTCCTTAGTTCCTTAACTTGCTTCTGTCCTTCAACTGGAATTGAGCTCCAGGAGGTCAAGAGTTGCTATGTTTGTTCATTGCTCAGGGCAGCAGGTAGCGCAGGGTCAGAATTCAGGGTTTGGTGAAAGGACGTGGCCCCAGCCATCTTCCCCACTCTGCCTCTTTTGCCTTGTACTTCTCACTTCCCATGAGAGACTTCTCATACTTCCTCATGAATCCTGTTTGCCTTTCAAGACCCATCACAGAGGCCACCTCTTCTATAAACATCTTGTTTCAAGTGGCTGCTCCTATTCCTTAGCTTCTGTAACAGCTTTTGAGTATTTACTAAGAGAATGTTTTCCTAGGCTGCCCAGGATGTGGTAGGTACAAATTTTTTGACTAGGTATTAACTAGTAAGGAATTATATAGTGAAGTAGACAAGCCTATAAGTAAGGATGAAGTTTGGTTGGTAAATTGGAGAAATGCAGTAATTAGATATTTAATTTAATTATAAATACAGTATGATTAAGGGGAAATAGCTAGGGAAACAATCACCAATTTCTGTTAAATATTCAGTTATGCAAATAGTCTAGAGGAAGTATATTGTCAGTTCATTAACTTTTTTTGGTATAAGTGACATAAGCTGTAATAGAGAAAAATAGAGGAGTGCTAAAGAAATTACTTGCTGGTGACAGTGTGAAAAGTATGCTAAATTCCATACTTATTTTTCTTTATCTTTCTCCACATACTGGGTTGAAACAAATTGTCTAAAAATCTTTTGATTGACTCCATTAATAGCACTATACTCATTTCTGCTTTATAAGAGAATATAATTCCAAATGAGTTGTTAAAAATATCTTTGTTGTAGGGATACTCTGTAGTGCTAATGGGAAGGCATAGAGGCAGAATCCCCAAATCACATTGCTTGTTTTTCCAAGCAATCATCCCTATCTTTCAGCATGGATGTCTGATGTGTAAATTCACTGATTTATTTCTGTTCTAAAATCCTGACTAAGGCCTTTGTGTGAAGTTGTTCAGTTTCTCATTTCTGAGCTCAACTCTTACTCATACTCATAAGTATCTTTTCATTTAAAAAATGTTTATTTATTAGAAAGGCAGAGGGACAGAAAGAATAACAGAGACAGATATTCCATCCACTGATTCACTTCCCATACCAAAGACAGAAGCTGGGAACTCAATCTGGGTCTCCCATGTCGGTGGTGGGGACCCAAGGACTTGAGCCATCACCTGCTCATGTGTATTATCAGGAAGCTAGAAGCAGAGCAGGACTTGAACCCAGGCACTCCAGTATTGGATGCAGACTGCCCAAGTGGTATCTTAACTGCTGCAGCAACCCCAACTCCTTATAAGTAACTTTTCTCTGATGAAAATCATGGTAAATTGTTGGGGCTTCACTGAGCTTTCCAACTGATATACAAGCTATGAAAGTTAATAATTAAATAGAATTACTGCCCAGTCATAAAAATGAAAATTGCCAGTAACCACAGTAAACCTCTAATATTTGTCAATAAACAAGCACCAATAACTAAATTAAGTTTAATTATTTTTAAAATATTTGATGTCCACATTAGATGGCTGTAAAACCATCTGTCAGAAGGGTTTTGGGAAGTAATCATTTCTCAAAAATAAATAAAGTAAATACAGTAATAATAAAATAATAAAAAATTTAAAATATAGGAAGCTGGGGATGCTTAAAATATACTTTTTATTTTGGATTTTCTTGTTAATGTACAATATGAATAATGCTAAAGTACTTTTTGTGGAAGATAGCAAAGAAGGCATGATTTTCACATAATTTATTGTAGATTCCTTTTACTTCCTTCCCTTGACAATGACTAATTGTGTTTGAGGGGAAATCATCCTAATTGTTCATTGAGAATCACTTTATTACAAATGTGTAAAGTTATAAGTTGGATTTATCATTTTCCTGTGACCACTTCATAAGCTTTGTACTGAGGCACATGGAGGATTTTATCCCTTATTTTTCTTAAGATATGAAAGAAAGATTTTGGAAAGATTTATGTAAACTTGAAGTAGACTTTAAGTTTTTTATATTAGAGAAATATTTGAGGAAATGTTATCATGTAACATAAATTTACCCCTTTTATTTTTTAAAAGGATTTTTAGGGTATTTTGTTTGTTTTTCAGAGTAAAGCCAATCCCAGCTGAAGGAATCAAGTCAAATCCTTCCAAGCGACATAGAGACCGGCTTAACACAGAATTGGACCGTTTGGCTAGCCTGCTGCCTTTCCCACAAGATGTTATTAATAAGCTGGACAAACTTTCTGTTCTTAGGCTCAGTGTCAGCTACCTGAGAGCCAAGAGCTTCTTTGATGGTAAGTTAGAAGAATTTGGAAGATGCTTACATTAAAATGGCTGTTTCTATGTTTAAAAACAGTTTTGTTAAGTGGCAAAACCAAATGTATAATAATTCCTAAAATCAGCTTTCCAGTTTCATCATCAAACAGGTACAGCCATTTAAATAATATATGGTATAATTCTTTGAAAGTCATATATGTTGAAGTTAGGCTGAAATTAAGTATGTCCAATTGCTTAATTATTCCCTTTCTCCCTCCAATTCCATTTTTTAAAGTCTCTTTTTAAAAAATAAGGAATAAGGAAACTTTTTTCAGTATTTTTTATTTATATAAGGTGAATAAACTTCATGTATTTCATATATATATATATATATATATATATATATATACAGATTTTGGAGCATAATTATACTTCCCACCCCACCCCCTTCCTTTCTTTTTCTTTTAATTTTTACAATGATATACGTTCAGTTTATTTTATAAGCTTAACCCTCCACTAAATAAAGAATTCAACAAATAGTAAGAAGGAAAAAACACTGTTCCTCAACAGTAGAGATAAGGGCTGTAAACAATAATCAAATTTCAAAATGTCAATTTCATTCATATACTTTACATTTTTTTGTACTTTATTAGTTACCAAAGATCAGGAAAAACATATGATACTTATCTTTTTGGGACTGCATTATTTCACTGAGCTAGTTTCCAGCTACATCCATTTCATTGTAAAAATCAGGATTTCATTCTGTTTTATGGCTGAGAGGTATTCCACAGTGTATATATACCATAATTTCTTTATCTAGTCATCAGTTGATGAACATTTGGGTTGATTCATTATCTTAGCTATTGTGAATTGAGCTGCAATAAACATGGGGGTACAGATAACTCCTTCATATGCTGATTTCATTTCCTTTGTTCATTTCCCAGGAGTGGGAGGGCTTGGTAATAGAGTAGATCTATTTTCAGATTTCTGAGGAATCTCCATACTGTCTTCCACAGTGGCTGTAACAGTTTACATTCCCACCAACAGTGGATTAGTGTACCTTTGTCCCCACATACTTGCCAGCATTTATTGTTTTTTTTTTTTTTTTTTTTTTGTATAAAAGCCATTCTGATGGGGCGAGGTGAAATCTCATTGTGGTTTTATTTGCATTTTCCTGTTGGCTAGTGATACTGAGCATTTTTTCATGTGCCTGTTGACCATTTGAATTTCATCTTTCAAAAATACCTTTTCAAGTCCTTTGCCCATTTTTTATCTGGATTGTATTGTTATTGAGTTTCTTGAGCTCTTTATCAATTATAGATATTAATCCATTATCAGTTACATAGTTTGCAAATATTTTCTTCCATTTTGTCAGTTGCCTCTTCACTTTGTTGAGTGTTTCTTTTGCAGTACTGAAGCTTCTCAACTTGAGGTAATCTCATTTCTCTATTTTGGCTTTGATTACCTGTGCTTCTGGGGTCTTTTCTAAGAAGTCTTTGCCTATGCCAATGTCTTACAGAGTTTTCCCAATGTTCTTCTCTAGTAATTCGATGGTATCAGGTTGTAGATTTAGATCCTTGATCCATTTTTGAGTAGCTTTTTTTGGTGTAAAGTGTACAGAATGGGTCTTATTTCATACTTCTGCACATGCAGATCCAATTTTCCCAGCACCATTTGTTGAAGAGACTGTTCTTTCTCCAGGGATTGGATTTTGCTCTTTTGTCAAAGATTAGTTGGTTATAGATAGTGGATTGATTTCTGGGATTTATATTCTGTTCTGTCGGTCTACGTGTCTATTTTTATGCAAAGACCAGGCTGTTTTGATTATAATTGCCCTATAGTATGTCTTGAAATCTAGTATTGTTATGCCTCCAGCTTTGTTTTTGTTGTTTAAGATTGCTTTAGCTATTCAGAGTCTCTTGTGTTTCCATATGAACTTTAGCATCGCTTTTATAGATCTGAGGAGAATGTTGTTAGCATTTTGACTAGGATGCCATTGAATCTGTAAATTGTTTTCTGGAGTATGGGCATTTTGATGTTATTCTTCCAATGCATGACCATGAAACATTTTTCCATTTTTTTGTTTATTCTTCTGTTTCTTTAATGTTTTGTAATTTTCATCATAGAGATCTTTCACCTCCTTGGTTAAACTTATTCCAAGGTACTTAATTGTTTTTTGTAGCTATTGTGAATGGGACTAATCTTGCAGGTTCTTTCTCAATCATCTCATTGAGTGTGTATATAAAGGCTATTGATTTTTGTATTTTAATTTTATATCCTGCCACTTTACCAAACTCTTAGGAGTTCCAGTTGTCTGTTAGTTCTCCTATATGTAGAATCATGTCATGCAAATGGGGATAATTTGACTTCCTCTTTTCCAATTTGTATCCCTTTTATTTCTTTTTCTTGCCTAGTGACTCTGGCTAAAACTTCCAGAACTCTATGAATAGCAATGGTGAAAGTGCACATCCTTGTCTGGTTCCAGATCTTACTGGAAATGCTTCCAGCTTTTCCCCCTTCAATACGATGCTTACCGTGGGTTTGTTGTATATTACCTTGATTGTATTGAGAAGTGTTCATTCTATACCCAATTTGCTTAAGGTTTTTATCATGAAAGGATGTTGTATTTTATCAAATGTTTTCTCACATCTGTTGAGATAATCATATGGTTTTTATTTTTCATTTTTTAATGCAATGTATCACATTGTTTGATTTGCATATGTTGAACCATCCCTGCATACCAGGGATAAATCCCACTTGGTCTGGGTGAATGATCTTTCTAATCATTCTGATCATCTGTTGTTGCATTTCATTGGCTGGTATTTTCTTGAGGATTTTTGCATCTATGTACATCATTTGTATTGGTCTGTAGTTCTTTTTTCTCTGTTGTATCTTTTTCTAGTTTTGAAATTAAGGTGATGCTGGCCTCACATAGGAGTTTGGGAGGATTCCTGCTCTTTCAGTTGTTTTGAGTAGTTTGAAAAGAATTGGAATTAGTCCTTTAAAAGTCTGGTATAGTTTGGTGATGAAGCCATATAGTCCTGGGATTTTCTTTGTTGGAATGGTTTCTTTTTCTTTTTTTTTTTTTTTTTTTTTTTTTTGACAGCGTGGACAGTGAGAGAGAGAGACAGGGAGAAAGGTCTTCCTTTACCTTTGGTTCACCCTCCAATGGCCGCTGCGGCCAGCGCACCACGCTGATCCGAAGCCAGGAGCCGGGTGCTTCTCCTGGTCTCCCATGGGGTGCAGGGCCCAAGCACTTGGGCCATCCTCCACTGCACTCCCTGGCCACAGCAGAGAGCTGGACTGGAAGAGAAGCAACCGGGACAGAATCCGGCGCCTGGACCGGGACTAGAACCTGGTGTGCCGGCGCCGCTAGGCGGAGGATTAGTCTAGTGAGCCGCGGCGCCGGCCCCTATGTGTACTTTTAATCCTAGATTAAGTATGTTTAGGAGATGCACTTTAACAGTTCTTTCCACTAGAAAAAGCATCGCTGTGTAATTAGATTTCATTGTCCTTTGTGCCACTGACAAACTAACTGTTGGGCTTTAACCAAAGCAGGCAGTATCCCTCTTCCTAAGTTTACTCAGCTAACAGAGTGAGGGTTTTGAGATAGGTGGGTGTAGTGCTGTTTGTCACCTTTTAATAATGCAGAATTTCAGCATCACAAAGTATTTTAAATGGAAGTTTCTGTTTGGAAATCATAGTTTTGTGTGTTTCCTCATTTAAAATAATTCCTTGACTTTCATCTGGTTGTAAGCCAGAAATAGATTTTACAAGAAGTTTCTTTTCCAAATGTCAGGTTATTTTATACTTCACAGACTTTAGTAACAGAGTGAACCTGCATGGCTGTGTCAGTACTTCTCAGGCCTTAATGTGCATTCAGGTTCTAGTAGGGGTCCATTAAGATGCAGATCCGGCCTGCTCCGCCTAGCGGCGCCGGCACACCAGGTTCTAGTCCCGGTCAGGGCACCGGATTCTGTCCCGGTTGCCCCTCTTCCAGGCCAGCTCTCTACTGTGGCCTGGGAGTACAGTGGAGGATGGCCCAAGTGCTTGGGCCCTGCACCCCATGGGAGACCAGGAGAAGCACCTGGCTCCTGCCATCGGATCAGCGCAGTGCGCTGGCCGCAGCGCGCCGTCCGTGGCGGCCATTGGAGGGTGAACCAACAGCAAAGGAAGACCTTTCTCTCTGTCTCTCTCTCTCACTGTCCACTCTACCTGACAAAAAATAAAAAAAAAAAAAATAAATAAAGATGCAAATCCTTACTCAGTAGGTGTAGGTATGAACTGAGATTTTGCATTCCTAAAAAGTTCTCATACTACTGGTTTAAATCACAAGGAAGTGTTGTACCTATTTATTGTATTTGCTGATACTTGAGTTTGTAATTTATGTTTAGAATATTATAAAATACTTAATTTTTCTTTGAGTTTATGTTGCCCTGTTTTGGTGTCTTTAGTCTGAGCATTCTAGTTATTTGCTTGCTTACATGTACTTTCTCTGGTATGGGGAACAGACACACACTTACTTGTAACTTCATGGAAAATTCATATTTACAGATTTCATAGTGGACTTTTCCAGTTTTCTCTAATGTATATCTAAAAAGGCTTTCCAGCTTAATCCTGGAGATGTGTTATACACTATTAAGTGGACTGTCTGTGGCTGTGTTTATCAGCTGTTTGGTCATTTTGTGTTAGAGCTGAAACTAGAACACTAGTTTCCAGATTCCTGGTATATGGTTTTTTCTTTTCCTCACCATATCTCAGTTACTTCTTTTTTTTAGGATCCTTATATAGCAAAGCTCTGAGGATTTTCCCCAAGATCTGTGGTCCTCAGAGGCGTAGTTCCCAGACTAGCAGGATCAGAATTACCTGGGAACTTCTGAGAAATGCAAATTCTTGAGCCTCCACACCTACCTGTAGAATCATAAACTCTGATGCTGAGGCTAGACGCCTGCTGAAATTTGGAAACCACCACTGTAGGTTGTGGCTCCCAGCTCCGTGGAATGGCGCCCTGATCCTTTGGGTTTATGCACATGCTGTGCTCACTACCTGCCCATGTCGTGGGGGAGTCTAAGGCATAAGAGACATGGCTCTCAACCCTAGAGTTTACCCTCTAGAAGCCAGAGAAGCATTATTTGTTGACTTTGTAAAGATTTATTGGCCTGAGTCATTTTGCATTTCCATTTCCTGCTCCTCTTTATATCTGTTAAAAAGAAGGGAAAAAAATGTTTAGGTTATCCCTTGTTTAGAAGCAAAACAAAACTGAAGCTCCTTAGAGCAGCTGGCGTGGCATTTAAGTGCTAACATAATTAGTACCCTTTAAGCAGAAACACTTGTATATACATTTAATGTATGCATTATATGTGTGTGTACACACAGAAACACACAAGCCTGACTAGACATGCCTCCTGTTGTCCAACCCCTCAAGGAAAGCAGGTTCCAAAGTCTACTTTATAAAGAATGTCGTAGTTTAACAGGGCTCATCAAGGAGTTAATACTTGTTAAAAAGTATTTTCTTAGCTCTTCATTAATGAGCTTGTCCCTCTTTCATTCTGCTTCAGTGTATTTGACAGTAGGATCTTATTACCTACATGTATCATTTCTTCATCAAGTATATTGTCTTTAATTTGAGAACCTTTACGTATTGTTTTTCAAACATCAGTATGTATAAGAATTACCTGGAAATCTTAATAAAAAGCTATGTTTCTTGTATTCTGGTTCAGTAGATTCTGTGTAAAACCGAGGAATCAGTATATTAACAAGCACATTACAATGTCTGAGGCAGAGACTTACCGGGCCTTGATTATTTCCTGAATAAGTTTATCTTGTTTTGTATTTAGTGTTTTCATTGCATTCAGAAAAACAGATCGAAAGGTACAAAATGTTAGGAAAAATGTGTGTTTGTACACTAGGGGTGTTCATACATCTTAAACAGTGTCTTAGGTTGTTCAGTAAACAACATAGCGTAAGGTAGAAAGGGAGGGAAGTAATTGGTAAAAATAACAAAATAGATCCCCAAGTCTGCCGTACGTTGCCCGTGCTCTGGGAAGGCAGTACAACAGAAAAACACCTGGAGGTCACCCACCCACCTGAGCTGAGTGACTGCTGAGTGCAGCCGAGACAGACGCTTGTTGCAGTTGGTCCTGCTCTGTCACCACTAGGGAAACAGTATAGTGAAGGGAAGGGAAGCTCCAAGTGAATAACAGGATGCAAACAGGGGGTGTGTGAATTCCTGCGGAAAGAACAATATAAACCAGTAATCATACAATCTTGTTAGAAAGGAAACTCAAGTTTTACTATAACAATAGATATTTTTCCAAGAAAATACATCTATTTATTGCAAGTTTAAATAATCCAACTTGGATGGATCATCTTAAACAGCAGGGCCGTGACTACACTGCTGTTACTGTCTGCAAAGCAACACTTAACTTTTAAGTACAACAGTGATATGTATGTATTCCTAGTTAATTAAAGCATTCTGAAATGTAACTTTTGAGTACTTCATTGATGAAGTTTGAAGCAGTTTCTTTGACATTATTTGAGTATTAAACTCAAATATCACATTATCTCTGACATGCAAAGTATATAAACAGTTTAAGTAAATTAAAGTGATCACTAGTAGCTTGTTAGCACACCAGAATCTGGGTGGCCACGGCTTAACCTGTAAAATTTGGTGTTAAAGTAGGGGGTTGTTTTCTCCTGTGTTATCTTGCATATTTGTCCCACAGTAAGCATTGGGCTTGCTGACCAACCCGATCCTGTGTGGTAATGTTTTATTCGTACTAAGAATAATTTCAGCATATATTGCATTATTTGAATTAGATTTCCATATTACCGTTTGAAATGTTCAACATCTTGTATGTATTCAAATTTATTCTGATTTTTGAGAGTGAATCCCACATATTGAATTTTTGGGAAAAGAACCAAAAATTTGGAAATAGGTAATCTAGGTTTTCTATTTAGACGCATGTATCTAATGAGCTGAAAGAGACAGACAAATTTTTTTCCTAGGTGATGGTAGTAGGGGAAATGTGTGATGTAGTATTTATTCCTTCAATAAAATCTTCATAGTAAATATGGTACTATTTATACTCATTAACTATAAAATATTTTACATCCTCTATTATACCTGAGTCATGGGTTATTCATTATGGCATCTTTAGAATTAAGGTGTATATATTTAATTCGTGGAAAAGAAGTGTCAGAACAAGAAAAGGATGAATTTCACTAGGTTACCATTAAGCCTGTCAGAACTGAGTTAGGGGTTTGAGTTTCTAATTCTAAATTCCACACTGGCTACCATCAGGGGAAGTAGTTTTCTGGTTATTTTCAAAACCTGGTAACAGGGGAAATCTGAGTCTTGACTCATGTTTACTTGCTTAGAATAATCACTGTTTTATAAAGTGTAGAGTTAATGTTAGAATATTTTAAATTTCCCAGGTCTAAAAATAGTGTGAGAAGAGAGGATGCCAGTTACCATACTAGATGTCATGATCTAATACTTATTAGACGTGAAGTTGGATGTGATGTTAGATAATCAAGATGTAACGTTTATTGGATGTGAGGTTAGATGCGATGGTCTAACATTTGTTTGACTCATTGCTTATCATGGATCTTGGCTGACTTTATTTGGGGCTTTTCTTGTTGTCTTCCACAGGTGCTTTCATAATTGGCCCTCAACCATCACAGTTATTAATTTACTTACAGAGAGCTGTTGTGTTTATTCACCTGCAGCTGATGCATCTCTACAAACTTCAGTCCCGCTTTGGTACCTCTTTAAAGCAGAATATTGTTATTTATTCGTGGACTATTTTCATTTTATTTGAAAGGCAGAGAAAGAGAGAGAACTTCCATCTGCTAGTTCATTTCCCAGCTGCCTACAGTAGTCAGGACTGGGCCAGGACAAAGCTGGATCTTGGAACACAATCTGGGTCATTAGCCATCACCTGCTGCCTTGTAGGGTGTGCATTACCAGGAAACTGGAATCAGAAGTAGAGCTGAGACTCAAACCCAATCCCTTCAGCATCCCAAGCAAGGTTTTAGTCACTGCACCAAAGCCTACCCAAGAATATTGTTCTAGAAAAATAAATATATATGCATGTATATATGCCAAGCTTGAGCAAGCAGTAAAAATGAATTAAATGATAAAGCAACTTTTAAAGGTTGATATTTTATAAAGTCTAATGGGTTTGTACATCTGCTTTTTCATTCATGGGAATTCTATAATTTCATCTGCTGTAATGTTTAAGTTACCAAATACCAACTGATTTACCAATTTTAGTATCACAATATCATAGCAAATGTTATTTCTTAATTTTAGAAATATCTGAAGTAGGTTTGTTTATCTGAGTTTAGCATTGTATAATCAACAAATAAAGTGTTTGGTGAGTTTTATTTACCCATGGTACTATCCACCTTTGGATAGATTTTTGGTTTAATGATAAATAGTGTTTTGATTTTGAGATGGAAATTTGCTATTTAATTCTTTTTAAGCTTTTTGATGTAATATATATGGGGAGTGAACCAGCAGATGAAAGATACCTCTCAATGGAAGATCTCTATCTCTCCCTGTCTCTGTAACTGTCTTCCAAATAAAGAAGCTAAATATTTTTTTTAAAAATATGTAATAATTACTGATCCATATAATTTTCTTTCATCAGAAGTGGCACATACTCCATTTTAGACACTGTGTTCAGGGAAGAATGACATGGCTTGCTTTGGTGAGAATATAAATGATGGGCGTGGTGTGCTGTTTATTTGGATGCATTGAGAATTTTGTGTTACTGCCATGTGTTTCGTGTGTGCTTCAGTTTTTGTGTTTGTAAAAGTGTTATTAGGGCTATTGTTTCCTGAAGAAATTTCTACAAGTGTGTTCTTTAAACATGGTAATGATGAGAGACATAGAGAACATTTCTAAATTGTTTACTAAATCCTGAAATTCTAAGTCACTGGTTCACAGAGTAGCCCTGGTACCAGTGCTCTATGGGAACTTGTTAGCAGTAGCCCAGACTACATAGTACAGACTATGTCCTAGCCTACACTTACTGAATGAGAGACCTGAAGCATTATGGCTGACGCGGCTTTCCAAGTGATTCTAATATCCCTGACAGTGTGAGAATCCGTGTTGTCATTTATGAGTTATAGTCAGCTATAGTCATTTATGAGTTATAGTCAGTGCAGTTTGAATTCCCCTCTTATATATATGAAAAGTTAAATGCAAGTCATTTCTCATGGAAGAGGTAAATTAATGGCTCTTGTTGGCTTAGTTAATGTAGAGATTTAATGAATCAAAACAGAAGGCTTGCATGTCACTGTGTAACTAGAACAATGTTAAGTAACATCTTTGAAAGTCAGTTTCCACTTGAGTTGAAATAGGACCCACTTCTAAGGATTTTTTCTGCTTGAGAAATTCTTTTAGATTTGCTCAAAAGACAGTGACCACTTGTTTCTTAACCTACAGTCTTGTATATGTAAACTAACACTCACATTTTTAAAAAACCCAGTTTACTTTTCTGCTGTCTTGGTGATTAGAAATTTGTAGCAGAAAAAAAAGAAGACATGATCTGTATCATCAGAAACTACTGAACTATGTAGACCTTACATTTGTTTTCTAGGGATTAAAAACAACACAGTTTTATTTTCAATTTCTTCCTTCCCTCAAAAGGAGAAAGAACACTTCATTTACAAAAGGAAAGTGAAATGTATCTTTTACTCCAGCATATGTAAAGGAAACTCCCTTTAGGTACACTTAATGTCTTATTTGGAAATTATTTATAAATACGCCTTCATATCAGGCTAAAATAAACTAGGGATATTCTCTTTACGTGTAGGAAATAACCCCCTAATTAACCCTTTCTCATTCATAAAAGTTTATGTGGTTGGTTAAGTTTTATAATAGGTCATAGTTTTGCTGTCTTTTATGCTTATGTCTGTGTGGGAATGGAATTTAACTTTCCCTGCCAAAGTAATAAAGGGATGATAAATATTATTATAAAATCAATTGAATTTATGGCGATGATTAGGGATTTAGAAAGCATATGTTCCTCCTGGCAGGATTCATCCTGTCATTTTTCTGGTTAAGTGCAAATTACAATAACAAAGTACAAAATAAACAATAAACTTTATCACAGTCCAGTATTTTTTTACCATGAATTTTCAATCTTGAACAATTTAAAGCATTTTTTTTTGAAGAAGAAATATTTGGCATGTAGGGAGAAATGGACCTCTGAGCTTAAATATATAAGGAATGAAAGTTCCATATTAGGAAACATGAGTATGTTTAAATGCAAGTGGGAATAGGCTGGAATCATCTAGAATATGATATGTTTACACTCTAAATCCTGTCACTGATTAGATTAACTTCTTATTTGTGTTGTGGGGTTGCTTTATAGGCCTCTCAGTGAGCAGATAGTGGAAACACACTGTGGTTTACTATTTTGACATTCCACTAAATGTTCAAAGTCAAGTCCTTGGGCTTTGGAAAGTGGTGCTTCCTGGCTGGTGGAGGAGACTGTAACACGTATCTGCTACAGCACAGCACATGCTCCCTAAGTAGCAGAATCAGTTGATGACTTGTTTTCAGAGATTATACTTTGTTTCTCTGAATTGTGCATTTAATTCTTGAGATGCAGTGTTTAAAGTGTTCTAGATATCTGATAATTAATGCATGAAATTTGTATAACAACTTGCAGTTTTGAAGTACTTTCAACGCCGTGTCATTTAGTCCTCAGAACAGTCCTGCTAGATACTTGATCATTAATACTTCTATGTAAAAGTGGGAAAACTAAGTTTACCCCTGGTGTGCACCTTTATCTCAAGCTGTCTGTGATGACTTGAGGGTGTGTAAACTCAACATTGTTTATTATCTTTGCCCTTGACTGTCAGTGAGTGATTCCAGACTACTCAGGTACTCCACACGGTGTTTTGCCCTCATAAGAATTTGTCTCAAGGGCTGGTATTGTCCTCACTTGAAGATGAGGAAACTAGAGGTCAGAGGTGGATAATATAGTGGAGGAGTCCAGGAGGCAGTTCATAACAGCTCACATGTTGGCATCAGGCTCCCTGTGCTTTTATCTAAGTTCTGCCACTTAAAACTCTGGCCCTGGGGACGTGTGTTAACCTCCCCTAACTGAGTTTCTTCATGTGTTCCGTGCTGACGTCATAGGGCTGTTCTGCAGATTAAATAACACCGTCATGCCTAGGCAATGCTGGGTCTGCAGTTTGTGCTCAGTACCACACAGCATTGTGAAAATCATGTATTGAAAGTCACCCAGGCGGTAGAGATGTGATAGTGTCACATGGCACCTTCCTTCTTTGTCACTGCTTTCTAATCAGGGCAAGCAATGCATGAGCACAAGTAAGTGGTAGTAATATACTTTCTGGTAATTCTAAGAAGGGAGTGGTAGTTGGTGAGAGACCAAGAAATAGAAAACTTCACAGAAAGGTAAAACATTACATAGTCTGGTAAGGCCGGAGCATAAAGTGAGTTTCTCAGCAGGCACAGTAGTGTGTTTTAGATGACTCTGGGAAGGGAACACACCCTTCCTGGACACATCTTTGCATAATATTTACTTAAATCCTTTACCAGTGATTGACCTTAGATACAAGAGCAACAGAAATATTTGCTTTTCGTAGACCCTTCGGTGATCATTGCCCAAAATGCACTTCTTGCAATATTTAATGAAGTAGTTAATGTATTAAATATTGCCCTTGCAACTATTTACAATCCTGTGCATCGTCATTTAGAAGGAATTTGTTCCTATTTTTTCCTTTAAGTTCTTTTAGTACTGTAATTAAATCCCATCTGGTACTTAATTTTTTTTACACTTTTTTCCTGTTCCTTGTTTGCATAGATTAAATTTCCTACTAAAAAGCAGTGTTTGTCTACTGCCTACTTATATTGTCTCATAACTCCAAGATAAGTTCAAAGAGAAATCACCAGTTACTCTGCGATGAATGATGTCTCTTACTTCTTCAGCTTACCAGTGGTCAAGATGTTATCTCTCCGTCTTTTCTCCTATCAGGTTCTCTAGTTGGGATTAACTCCAGTTCCATTTATTAAAACTTAATTTTAAGAGCTGCTTCATGTTAATTTTAGGCACTTAAAATATGATGCTGTTGTTATATGCCTCTTTCAGGTTATTTTTTTTTTTTTTACATGGCAAGCAATGTACATGTTTTGGCTTTGTTCTTTTCTTTTTACTAGGAAGTCTTAATGATTTTTCAGTATAACAGAAACTATACCTATACTGGAGCTTTTGGAAAAGTAGCAGAGTGTAATTAACCCTGACATTCTGAGGTTTTAGTGCGTGTAAGATGTCCATACATGGGTGAAAATGTTTGTATGTGTAGTGGAATATTATTCAGCCATAAAAAACGAAATTCTGTCATTTGGAGCAAAATGAATGGAGCCGAAGGTCATTGTTGTGAAGCAAGCCCGAAACAGAAAGAAGAATGCTGTGTGTTCTCACTCATGTGGAAGTTTTAAAAGGTGCTTAGTGATAGCCAGAGACAAAGAAGGGAGGTTGGGTAATGGGCACCAAAAATATAGAATAACAAGTTCTGGTGTTACACAGCACAGTGGGATGACCGCAGCTCACCGTCAGATGTTCTTCTCTGTGTGAAAAGCTGGGAGAGAGGAGCTCATAGGCACAAAGCATGGAGAAAAGACCAGGAAATGTCGATTATGTTCATGACCTGGCTTGAACACTTTGTGTTGTATACATGTGTTGAAATATAGCACTGTGCTGCGTAAAGCTGTACAAATAATGCGTGTTAATCAAAACTCTTTTTTAAAAAGGAAGGAAGGAACAACATTATACAGAATAGAAATGGAAAGAAAGGCCATTCTTGCTCCTACCTTTCGGTCAGAAAACATTAGATATTTCCTCTGGACATGATTAATTGTTGGATCAATTTACCTCAAGCCATTTTTTGGCCTAAGGAAATCTGTTCTCTGGCCTTTAAAATTATCATATTGAGAGGCCATATTTCTGGCCTCCTCTTTAGAGAAAAATCTTTCCACTTCAACGACAGCTAGAACTTGGCATAAAGTCCCGGTGTGACACATGCTCTGAAGATTTACCAGAAAATACACTGCAAACACGAAAATGTTTTATATGGGATGCTTTATTCAATTTGAGAGAAAACTGGTGATTAGTGAATCTTGTATTTCACGGAGGCAGATTATTTTGATCTATAAACACAATGAAATAAGAAGTCTTAAAAGGACTGGCCCAAGATGGTTTTGTTTACTAATTTCCCCTATTTAAATATCCTAGATTAAAAAGAGATCACAGAAATTGAGAGATAAAAATTGAAGGTATCAGGCCGGCGCCACAGCTCACTAGGCTAATCCTCCGCCTTGTGGCACCGGCACACCGGGTTCTAGTCCTGGTCGGGGCACCGGATTCTGTCCCAGTTGCCCCTCTTCCAGGCCAGCTCTCTGCTGTGGCCAGGGAGTGCAGTGGAGGATGGCCCAAGTACTTGGGCCCTGCACCCCATGGGAGACCAGGAGAAGCACCTGGCTCCTGCCTTCGGATCAGCGCGGTGCGCTGGCCGTAGCATGCCAGCCATGGCGGCCATTGGAGGTTGAACCAATGGCAAAAGGAAGACCTTTCTCTCTGTCTCTCTCTCTCACTATCTACTCTGCCTGTCAAAAAATAAAAATAAAAAAAAATTGAAGGTATCTAGATGTTCATACCTTACATAGTAAGACAGTCATTAACCTCTGGGAATTATGGCTGAGTTTTTTTTTTTTAATTTTTTTTTTATTTATTTATTTGAAAGAGTTACAGAGAGAGGTAGAGACAGAGAAAGACGTCTTCCATCCACTGGTTCACTCCCCAGATGGCCGCAACGGCCGGAGCTGCGCTGATCCGAAGCCAGGAGCCAGGAGCTTCTTCTGGGTCTCCCACATGGATGCAGGGGCCCAAGAACTTGGCCCATCTTCTACTGCTATCCCAGGCCATAGCAGAGAGCTGGATCGGAAGAGGAGCAGCTGGGACTAGAACCGGTGCCCACATGGGGTGCCGGCGCTTCAGGCCAGGTAGTTAACCTGCTGCGCCACAGCGCTGGCCCCTATGGCTAAGATTTAAAGCTATTTTTTATTGAACTATTGATGTGCCATGTGCCAGGCACTTCACATATGTTCTCTAAACTCTGTAACAACCTTGCAGAGTTGGCTTTGTTTTTTTTTTGTTTGTTTGTTGGTTTTGGTTTTGTTTTTTTTTTTTTTTTTTTTTTTTTTTTGGTTTCCACTTCAGTTAACAGGAAACAAGCTCGAGGAGTGCACACATTTAGTAAATGGCAGAACTAAGATTTGAACCCAATTCTGTCCAACACCAATATCCACATGCTTAAAAATGAGAGCGTATTTGAAAGTGCTGGGCAAAATGCTTAACTAAGTAAATGGTAACTGTTGTTATTTCTGTTTAGCTGTGCTGCCTCCCAGACTGTAAGTACATCACACACACACACACGTGTGCATGCACACCTTGAGAGAGGATAGAGACCATCACAATTAACTATTTGGAGATGTGACTCACAAGCTAGTATGACAAAATGATAGACTTGAACCAGTGGTGAAACATTCTTGGAAAGAACCATTTGTTGATTTATAAATTTAACATGAGCCTAATAACAGCATTGGCAGTTTTTTACCCAAAAACTAGACAAGAGAATTCTCAATGTGGTAGAAGTATCTCTCAGTGAGGTGTGTGGTTGATTGTTGCTCCTCACCATTGCTAGTCCCTGAAGCTCAGATACAGCTCTGCAGACCTTCAGACCCTTCTAAAGGTCGCGTTCTCGGGAACTGTAGTGTGGGAAGTAGACTGGAAATGGAGGGAAGAGTTCGTAGCAGCACTGTTACTAGAAACTTCTAAGTTGTGTGGTAAAAATCAGAGTGAACCATCAAAAGTTGTCTCTGATAGCATCAGCTGACATCTTGCTTCAATTTTATTGTTAGCACAGAGTTGGAAACCATCATTGGCAAAAGGATTACCTGGTCATTACAGTACCAGTGAACGCCATTATTTCAAGTTGTCTTTTTGCCCCTGTGTTCAGAGGTTTTCTGTCTCAGTCCTTTAACGTTGCTTGTTTTAAGATCTGCTCTACTATCTCACGTGTCTTTCCATTTTTTCCCATAGTTGCATTAAAGTCCTCCTCTGCGGACAGAAATGGAGGCCAGGATCCCTGCAGGGCAAAGTTTGGAGAAGGCCTGAACTTGCAAGAGGGAGAATTCTTACTGCAGGTAAATTTTAGTGAGTATGATTCTTTGAAAGAACAAATGTAAATAGAAAAAGAAAACTAGAGCCATCTCATGTCCAGTGCCACTTTTACCTGAACTACAATAAAGATGTAATGTGAAGAAATTGTGTTACACGAAGTAGACTAATTAAGGGTTTAATCATCAACCCTGTTGTATTTCTTCATATAGCAATGACTCTTAGATTAGTGTAAAGTTTCCATTTAAGGTATTGAACTTGTATATACTTTTTTGCAGAAATGCAGCTCAGTTAAAATAGTTATATTTACTTACTAGTTAAAAATTCTTTTTAATCAGAATTTTTTTCTCCAATATTTTATCTTACATTTTATTTAAGCACCTGGGAGAAACTTACAGGCTGCAGATTTTCTCAATTATTGTTAGTCCTGTACATTTGGAGAACTTGGAGAGTTTCTAATAGATTTTTCTGTAAAAGCATTTTGAATACTTGTTTTCCTCTATTGTCTTTCTCTTAGAACTGACACTTGATTGTCATGCAACATTTTCAGATATTTATTTATTTTGTTGAAAAGAGGTAGAGGGAAGTAACCACAAGTTTTATTAGCTCCATTAATTCTTTCAGTGAATACTGAAGTTTAGACTAATAATTTTTGATGTTTTTATTATGATTCTGCAATTATGTTTAAACTCCAGATAACAGAAATTAACCATTTCTATTATGTTAAAAAATTGAATATATTCAAGCAAGAGTCCTCCCCTCAGCTCCAGCTGCAAATCTTTATGCATATATTTAAAAAAATGACTCTTTATTCAGGTCATAGGAAAAATTCTAATGATTGCTGCTTTATGTGATTATACACTTATTGGGTTATGTAGTCAGGTGGTCCTTTATTTCAATTGAAAATAGACAACTGTGAATTGATGGACATAACAGTTGCTAAATTGTGGACCAGTGATTGAGACAAACTGCGTACATATCTTTAGTCAAGGATGCAGAATAAAAATGTACTAATGCAAAGCTAGAGTTTTTAAATTAAATTTTAAATTATCTGGAAATTGTAAGTCTTGAGGTAGTTATAATAAAAGCACCTTGGGGGTGTGTGCGTTGATTTGGCTTTTGGTTAAGACTTCTGTTAGAACCATCTGCTTCATGCCTCAGAGTACCAGGATTTGTTTTCCTGGCTCTGCTCCTGACTCCAGCTTCCTGCTAATGCAGGCCTTCAGGCACAGCAGTGATGGCTCAGGCAGATGGGTTCCTGCCACCCACATGGAGACTTGGTTTATGGTCCTGGTTCCCAGCCCCAGCCATTGTAGACATGTGGGGAGTAAACCAGCAGGTGGGATCTCCTTCTCTTACTCTGCCTCTCAAGTGAATAAAGTAAACCCACCTGTTTTGAATCATGTTGGATACCATTTGTAGACCACAGTATTGTCTTTATCTGTTATCGCTTTATGAAGAAGGTGATGAAAACATTGTACACCTGTGAAATGGCACATTTCATTTTATACAGTTGTCATAACAGCATCTGGCTGTATTTTCTACCTGAAATTATTAGCCAATTACTGCTACAGCGTGGAAGATGTTTTTGCAATACGGCCTGGAACTTGTGATAAGAAGTCTTTTCTTTTGCTTTTTTTATTATTATTATTATTTTTTTAAAAGGTTTATTTATTTGAAAAGCAGAGAGGCAGAGAGAGAGAGAGAGAGAAAGTCTTCCATTCACTGGTTCAATCCCCAAATGGCTGTAATGGCTGGAACTGGGCCAATCCAGAGCCAGGAGCTTCTTCCGGGTCTCCCATGTGGGTGCAGGGGCCGTAGGTCTTGGGCCCATATGGGACCTTGGCACCACAGGTGGCAGCTTTACCCTCTATGCCACAGTGCCAGCACCATTGTTTATTATTAATTTTCACTTTACTTGAAAGAGAGAGAGATACAGACACAGAGAGATCTTTCAGCCACTGGTTCACTCCCCCAAATACCTGCAACAGCCAGGGCTTAACAAAGCCAGGAGCCCAGAACTCTATCCGGGTCTCCCAAGTCGGTGGCAGTAGCCCAAGTACCTGATCCATCACCTGCTGCCTCCTTGAGTATGCATTAACCGGAAGCTGGAATCAGAAGCAAAGCTGAGACTCGTATCTGAGCACTCTGATATAGGATGAGGGTGTTCCATGCAGCATCTTAACCACTGTGCCAAATGTGCATCCCCCTTTGCTCTTAAGAAAGGTCATAAAGAAAATGTTAAGGAATTCATTAACAGAAATTTTAGTTTCTACATTAGCTTGTTTATTAATATTTTATAAGAATAAAAATGACTTTTTATCTTTTCATTGTCTGTGTACTTCATAGTTTATTTCATACATTTCAGGCAGGTTCTAACTGGTACTGTTTATTTATGTCCCTTCATCCTATGTGTAGGACACCTATAAAAACTAAATATACCACTTATGAAAACTTTGCATAAATATTATGTCATTGAAATAGTCACAGAATTGAAAACTCAGGACTTAATGGGTTAATACTATACTTATTACAAAACTGCAACTTTATTTTTCAGTAAAGCAGTTAGAATTACATATAGCAATATTGTACTTTTCTTCTTTATATTAAATAGTAAGAGAACAATAACATGATTTTTAGATAAATGGGCAAATCTTTGTGATTAAGACTAAAAGAAAGATAATCCCTTTTATGATTATGAAATTACCTTTTTAATCCAATTTTTGAAAATTTTTTTATTTATTTATTTGACAGGTAGAGTTTACAGACAGTGAGAGAGAGACAGAGAGAAAGATCTTGCTTCCGTTGGTTCACTCTCCAAATGGCCGCAATGGCTGGAGCTGTGCCAATCTGAAGCCAGAAGCCAAAGCTTCTTCCTGGTCTCTCATGCAGGTGCAGGGGCCCAAGCACTTGGGCCATCCTCCATTGCCTTCCCAGGCCACAGCAGAGAGCTGGACCGTAAGAGGAGCATCTGGGACTAGAACCCAGCGCCCATATGGGATGCCGGTGCCGCAGGCCGAGGATTAACCTAGTGCGCCATGGCGCCGACTCCCCTTTTACTCCATTTTTTAATTCACTAAGATAATTTAACATAAATAAAAAGCTTATTTTTCACAGTATATAGGATCATCTTGAGATCTTAAGATCTTCTAAGATCATTTAAGATCATATTTAAAATGCATTGATGTATGAAAATTAACATGCAACTATTTTTAGTTTTTAATTTTATTTGTGACAATTAACATTTGTCTAAAGGAATTTTCAATTGTTTGAAAAAATACTTTCCCCAAATAATATGAACATGATCAACTAATAGTATTCTCTAGGAAAAAAAGGTATTTTTGGATGAAATAACACCATGATGGGTATGTACTGTTACTGTTACTGCCAACAAAATTTACTGATGCTCATTTTTGATGTGTTTATCATTAAACATTCAACTTCCTGGTGTACTGACTCACCACTCTTTATCCTGGCAAAATCTCTGTGTACTACATATGCTTTCTGCCCTCAGGGGCCTGAGAAGGCAGGTGTGGTTAGAGAGAGAGAGCTGGGTACCAACTTTGCAATTCGCAGTGTGTAGCAGGGGGGTCAGCGTGGGTCCTGGGGGAGGCTACAGAACCGTTCTGAGTTTGCCTCCTGGCTGACTCTGGCTCTGACCTTGGAGCATATTATGAACAGTGAGTTTACCTCCTATTCCATTATAAAACTGGATTACAGCCCTGCTTCAATGAGTTGCTGGGAGAGTTCAGCCCCTTGGATACTCTGAAACACTTAGCAGAAAGATTGTCGGAGAATAGGTATTATCTTTGTGGGCAAGATCAGAAGCACCAGAGATCCTGGCTGTGAAGGAGCGAGCTGAGAGAATCTGTCTGCCTCACCTGCAGTGCGGGTGCTCCCTAAGCTGACGAGCCCAAGGCTGAAGTTTCCATGAAGTCCTGGACCCCAGCACTGAAATATGTTCTCTCACCTGTGGTCGAAGTGGTTGTCACAGAAACTAAGTATTATTTCTGTGGCTTCTTATAATTCTCAAAGCATGATCGCATAAACCAGGTTTTGCTCATTTCCACACTCTGACAGTGTAGTACCTTACATCAGGGAGTGCCAGTTCTGTGCTGGGCAGAGTGCAGTGCGTCATCACCCACCTCTTAAAGTGACAGTTTTTGAAGTGACGACACCAAAGCTTGCAGAGCCACACAGCCAGTGAGAGACAGAGATAGGAGTCTAGTCCAAATCTGTGTGACTAAACCATACTACTGTCTATCCATTTGACAAATGAGAATCTTGGAAAGGTTTAGCCATGATCACATAGCAAAGAATAGATCGAGGACCAAAATCAGCTCCGGCAGGAAGCAGTGAGTTCCCATAGAACGGAAACTTGTAACAGTAAACACTAAAAGTGGCATCACATCTGTTTATTATTACCCAAGAGGAGCAAAGGAGAATTAACACTAGCTTGAATAACCACTGAAAGAACAGAAAAAGAGGGTAGAACTTTCAAACTAAATCAAGGAAAGATATGGAAAAAGAAAAAGAAAAATAATTAACGAAAGCAGGCAAAAGGGAGAGAAAAAGAATGGTGTTTCAGATGGAACAAATGAAGAAATAGCACTGATAGCAGGATAGATTGAGAGAGAAAAACACTGTTAGTAATGGCATTAGATGTTAGGGGACAGATTTGTTTGCAGGAGGTTTATATGTGTATTTGAATGTCATATATATGTGTTTGTGCACACTGTTGTTTCCATTAAGTCTTAAAACGTCTTAGAATACTTTGAGGATATCCAATTTCGCATTCCTTAAGTGTATGAAGTATCTGTACACACACAAAAAATTGTCTCCTATCTAGATTTCTCTTGTTAAAGAGTCTAATCAGCATCCGCACATACTATCATTCTCTAAAATAGCAATGTGAAAGGTTCTAGTGCATTCCATATACAGTTTATGTTTAAAAATAGATACAGTATATTTAAGGGAGAACACCTGAAGCAGGAGGGGGAAGAAGAAGCCTGTGTTCTGCTAAAGTGGTTGCAGTTAAGCTTTGAGGCTTAGCTGTAAGTTGTATTTTTTTTAATTTCTGAGATTGTCTTATGTTGCTTTTTTTAAAAAAAAATCTAATTTATTTGAGAGAAAACAAGATAGAGAGAGGGAGGGAGGGAGGGAGGAAGATGAAGCTCCTATTGGCTGGCTCACTCGCTCCATAGAGCCTACAACAGCTGGCCCAGAGCTCAGTCCAGGACTGTCACGTGGACTGCAGGAACCTGCACTTGAGCCGCCACTGGTGCCTCCCAGGGTTTGCACGAGCCGGAAGGTGGAATGAGAAGGTGGAATGAGGAGTGCACCCAGACCCTCTGATGCAGGCCATGGGCTTCTTAACCAGTGTCGTAACTGCTAGACGAAGCGCCCACCCCAGCGGGCAAAGCAGAAGGAGTAAATAGGTTTTTCTCACTCCAGGACTGTGTGATGTGTCTGAGGTACAATAATTTAAATCATTTTGAAAGGAAGCTTTTTCAGAGATAGAGTCACTATTTTTGGTTAATGTATTGTTGTGTTACTAACTTTGTAACCTTTTTACTCTAGGCTCTGAATGGCTTTGTACTGGTTGTCACTGTAGATGCTTTGGTCTTTTATGCTTCTTCTACTATACAGGATTACCTGGGGTTTCAGCAGGTAAATATATTTTTCTGATATCATTCACAGTAAATTTTTCTCAAAAAATGAACTTTCTACTTGTGATATATAGTATACCTTCAGATATACATAACATTTAAATATATAAATTATCAGAATATATAGGCTGTGGAATAAAAAATGATCTATTTGCAGCCAATATATTTTTTCTAACATTAACATACAGCTTTGTGATTTCTCTAAGTCTGTATGATTATTAACACCTGATTATTGTGTTAATTAATGTCTTATTACATTAGTTACTTAATAATGGCACTCATATATAAGGTTATTAATTAATGTACTTAGTACATTTATTACTTAAGAATAATTAATTATAGTAAGGAACCTTGAGTTCAGAAGAACTGACAAAAAACGTATGGATGACTTCTAGATTGCTGAGGATAGATGAACGAGGTACTAAGAGATAGTACTAGCAAAATTCTATGGTTTGTACCTTTAATTCTGATATATGTGGTTTATGGGAAACACTTAAATGATCTTTAAGCTGACCTAGAAAGTGTGGAGGAAGGAACAGAGGAGGAAGCAGGAAGCCCTGTGAGAGGAGACTGGGATTCCTTGAAGGAGGCGTATGTATTCAGGTTAACATCTGTGAATGATGGGCCAATACTTGGAGCTGTAAAGTATTCAGCCTATTTGAGGGGTGAGATTACCTGAGATAATTTGAGAACAGAGTGTAAGTACACTAGCGTGCTTGCTGTTCTTAGATATCTGGTTCTCAGGCTGCAATGTGTGTGAGAATCACCTGAAGAATCTAAAACCTCTGGGTTCCATTCCCAAATGCTCTGGTTCAGTAGGTCTTAGCGTGGCATGGACTTGCATTTCTGACAAGCCCACAGGCTCTGGATATGATTAGCACTGTCTGCATGAGACTTCAAGACTGTTTTTAACTCCATCACACATGCAGTAGAAACCAGGGGCAGCGCGTGCTTCAGTGTGTGTTTCAGATAATTCTGGCAGCTGGGCATTGGGTGCCATAGAAATGGTTTCATGGTAGAAGATGAAGTTCCTAGGGAGATTTAATGGAATCTGGCTACCACCACAAAGCCTCAATTTAAATTTTCTTGCATTTTTGCATTTTAAAATATATTGATATCATAGAAAACTTGTTTGAATTTTAATGAATTACATAATTGTTAACCATATGATGTGGTTTTAACTGTTATAAAAACAGAAAAGATTAGCCATTTTCCTGTCTTTTTTTTCTCACACATAATCATAGCCTAGATATTGTTTGTTTAAGAAAATATATCTGACATGAGTGACAGTTTAAAGCAGCATTTTTAAAACTGCAAGCTTTGACCCATTAGTGGGAAATTATGCAGTTGATATAGTGGATCAAACATCAAACTTTTTAGTTCCTTAGGATGAAATCAAATAAAATAATATAGAATACACAATGTCATCACTCATAATGAAGGAAAGCATTTTGTGAAACTTTTTTCCATGTGTATATGTGTGCATGATATAGATGGAAAAACATGTTTCTTACCATGAATTGCAGTTTTAAAACAGTTAGAAAAACTCGAATTTCAAAGCTAAGGGCTCAGCACTGTGATAAGCACAGAGAGGCAGAAAAGGGCAAGGGCTTTGATGTGGTGAAGGCATGATCCCTTAGTCTTACAGACTCTACTGGCAGTGAAAATGTAATACAAAGAAAAATTTGAGACTGTGAAGGAACTATGTAATAAATAAGCTTAGAGAAGTCATAGAGGACTGGATTTTCAGGGAGGGATTCATGGAAGAGGTAGGATTTCAACAATAAATGGACAAGGAACGTAACTAGATCTTAATACAGTACAGTAAGGAATGCGGAGCGTGGCTGTGGAGCAAGAGCATTCATGTTGGGAAGTGGTGGCGAGTAGCTTGCTGATCAGTTATAATCTGAAACATTCATGGTGGCTTTCCCAGTCGTGGGTGACTGGGCAGCTTTTGCAGTCATTCGATTTGCATTCATCACCACTAACCAGCACCCACTAATCCAGATAGGTTCTGAAATGATTTTAGTTATCCATGTGTTTTTTCATCAGTAGTTTTGTTTTATTTCCTTGTATCTTTTTTCTTTAGTCTGATGTTATACATCAGAGTGTGTATGAACTTATCCATACCGAGGACCGAGCTGAATTCCAGCGTCAGCTACACTGGGCATTAAACCCTTCACAGTGCACAGACCCTGGACAAGGAGCCGATGGTAAGAACATTTACCAAAAGATAGTGTGACTGTGTGGATGGGTTCCGTGAAAGGAAGCCTGGGCTCTTCAGGGCATAGAACTCCGTGCTGAAATGAGGAAAAGTGGAAAGACATGAGTCTGTAGCCAGGTCACAAAGAGCCTAACACGCTAATACGTTGTTTTGAGTTGAGAGCTGGTGGTGAGGGAGCGATGGCATACTCAGTATTACAGAAGGAACTGCTAACCTCGTGAAACATGGAAGGACTGTAGAAGATTGATCCTGGAGTGCGTGTCAGAAAGCAAACTATCATGTGCGAGTATAAGAAGGCTTTTCCCAGAAAAGTACAGAAACCTGTGAAAGTATTAAGCAAACCAAAAGATGGTAGAAAATATGACAGTGATGGCTCAATAAAGACAGAAACTAAGTCAAGTTCTGTGCTTATGAAGACAACTAAATTTTTTGTCTTTTTGGATCATATTTGAAAATTATTTAAAATTTTCAGGATATAGATTTTTTTTTCAGAAATTAGCCTGCATTTTAAGCAAAATGGAAGGTATATTTGTGTTGTTTTTATTTCTACAGAAACTCATGGTCTTCCACAGCCAGTATATTATAACCCAGACCAGCTTCCTCCAGAAAACTCTTCCTTCATGGAAAGGTGTTTCATATGCCGATTGAGGTGCCTACTGGATAACTCATCAGGCTTCCTGGTAAGCTGCAAAATCTTAGGACACTAACTCTCACTATGAGGATATAACAAAAAAAGGCCAGTGAAGCCAGCTTTCTTTGATTGTATTCGAGTTCTGTTTTTTTTTTTTTTAATCCATCGATTTTATAAAATCAAGTCGCTTCATAAAATCGTTAGTTCAGATTTTGAGTGTCTCCCAAAATTCAGAAAATCCTTTCCTTTAGGGCCATAATAAAGACTGAAATAAAATGGAACCTTATATTTTGACTAATTTTAGGACTCTTTAGGATGAAAATAGAGCATTGTCTAGCCTTCTTTTAATAGGAGAATGTATGCTATTTTGTAATTTAAGGCCTGTTAGCTGGGAAAAATTGTGACCTTTTCTACATGTCTGGAAAGATGATTATATATTCATGACTGCAGAGTCTTCATGTGATAGGAGATGCTCTGTCTTATTGCACAGGCTGAACACCTGCTGGGGTGACACCAGGAGCTCAAGTGGGGTGTTCTGAGTGGAGGTACCTGTTCTCTTGATTGTGTGCTTGGGCCCACTCACTCCAGTGAGTACAGGAGAACTTGTAACACAGACTGCCCATTCTTTGGATGAATTCTCAGGCAATTAAAGCAGAACCAAATTTTACATTCAGCATTTCCACTCAATGATTTTTGTTGTTTATTTCTGAAGATAGTTGTGGCAACTCAGAGTTAGAATTGTGCTTGATGGTAGTTTTCCTGGCACTGATGTTCAAGATCAACACTGTGAATCCTTGGGATGAATTTCTGCATGTAGTAGGATCTTTTCTTCCTTGTGCTACTCTGAGATTGGGGTCAGACTCATCCCTTTATCTGGCTGATATTGTTTTAGTGAAACAAATTGAGCATGTTTAAAATGTCTTCATTTCCTCTGTTTCCTAAAAAAATTATTTTTGTTCTAGTAGAGCTCTGTATTCTTTATATGAGTTCATAATGACTGATTTTAGTGTTTTAATAAAGCTGTATTTTTTTTCTTGTAGGAAATATCATGTTCCACATAGTTCATGTAAACTTGAAAATTAATACATAAGTGATGACTTCATCACTGTTCATTTACTCAGTGGGAAATGCATATTGAGTGCCTAGTATACAAGGGGCTATGCTGAGTAAAAGAGATGAGGAAAATGCTCAGAAAATGATTACAGTAGTCCTGTGAGGACCATTGGAAGCAAAGAGAAGTTCACTTCTCGGCACTTTTAGGACATTGCTCACACTAAGCTTTGGAATCATTTTAGTGGACTTCCTATGGAGACAGGAATCAGAGTAGCAGTTCTCAGTCTTAGTAACTTCTATGGAGTTAATCAGGAACCCCCAGAACAGCCACCATGCAGCCTTTCAATTTTAGTGAATGTTTGTGTGTGTGTGTGTGTGCTTTTAAGGCAATGAATTTCCAGGGGAGGCTGAAGTTTCTTCATGGACAGAACAAAAAAGGGAAGGATGGATCACTACTTCCACCCCAGCTGGCTTTGTTTGCAATAGCTACTCCCCTTCAACCACCATCCATCCTTGAAATCAGAACCAAAAATTTCATCTTCAGAACCAAACACAAACTAGACTTCACACCTACTGGCTGTGATGCTAAGTAAGTGAAAGTTTTCACTTTTATTTCATCAAAGTACATTTTATTTCAATAAGTCTCCCTTAGCATATAAAGCATATAATGTAGATTATAATATTGTTTATTATATTAGCTATTTGCTTGCATGTTCTTTCAGTGCATCCTTTTAAAGTAAGATATTTTCTCAGGCCCACAAATTATTTTGTTATTTTGTAATTGTTTAGAACACTTGCCACAAAAGGTGATGGTGATGGACTTCTATTAGTAAGGTTTATTATTCTGATTACAGTTATTATTGGTTTAATTTACATTTTAAATTTTACAAATACTATTTATAGCCCTAGAAATTTAGTAGCTTTCAGAACATTATGTGATAGAATCTGATGGTAAACATTCATATCATATAAAAACAGATCAATGTTTTTCTGCTTTCTAATGTGGGAATTTGAGATGTAATTTGAAAATCCTCGTCACTAAAAGATGAAGTATAAGCATTCTAGATTTTTATTCAAGGTCTTGTTTTGCCTACACAAACTGCTTTGATAGTTCTTCTAAATTTTATGGTTGTATTCAGGAGAAGAAAATAAGCAAAAACTGAGCAAAAGAGAACAGTTTAGATAGTTGTGGTTGATTTTTTTGCACCTTGTTATATGAAATTCTGAATTTGGTCAAGCAAAACATAATATAGAAAACAACATAATTAATGAATTTTTGGATACTTTTTTGTATTCGATTTTCATTTCTTCTTCTTTTACCCTGTTGTTCACCAGAGGGCAGATCGTCTTGGGCTACACAGAGGCAGAGCTGTGCATGAGAGGGTCGGGGTATCAGTTCATCCATGCTGCTGATATGCTGTACTGTGCCGAGTCCCACATACGGAGTAAGTTGGTGTTCCCCACAAACATGTCAGGACTCTAATGTCTGTTCCAAGGCGTCACTCATAGTGTGTGTTGAATGAAACTGTTTGGACAAACTTCTTCAGAATGACACTCTTTATTCATTGTCTGCCTTACAGCTGCCACACAAGAATATAATAGGTGAATTACTACAAAAGTGACCATTTTGGTCATTGAAATTTTACTCAGGGATTTTTTGAATAGTGTCATTATTCTTTATAAGGGTAGATTAATATAGATTTAAGCTTTAAAATCGTGAAGTACTGAGCTGTAGAGGAACATGCTATTTTTAAAATGAAAATAGTTTTTATCTTTACTTCCATGTGTTACCTCCAACATTTTAAATAATAAATTTTAGTATGCAATAGGAAAAAAAACCTGCAGAACTGCTTTCATTTCTTTCAATATATTGTATTTAAAAGTTGTCAAGATAGGGGCTGGTGCTGTAGCATAGCAGGTAAAGCCACTGCCTGCAGTGCTGGCATCCCATATGGGTGCCGGTTTGAGTCCTGCCTGCCCCACTTCCTATCCAGCTCTCTGCTATGGCCTGGGAAAGGTAGAAGATGGCTCCGGTCCTTGGGCTCCTGCTCCCACATTGGAGACCCGAAAAGTTCCGGGCTCCTAGCTTCAGATTGCTGTAGTTCCGTCTATTGCGGCCATCTGGAGAGTGAACCAGCAGATAGAAGACCCCCACCCCGCCTCTGCCTCTGCCTCTGCTTCTGCCTCTCTATAACTCTGCCTTTCAAACAGATAAATACATCTTTAAAAAAATGAAAAATGTTGTCAAGATAGTAACTTCTTTGGTCATAGATGCATCCAGAAATATGTCAGAGAGACTTTCCGGGATGTTCTTTAATATGTTTATTAGGAGTTTGATCATTTAATTTTTTAACTTTTTTCTGTTCTTTTTTTTTTTTTTTTTTTAGTGATTAAGACTGGAGAAAGTGGCCTAGCAGTTTTCAGGCTTCTTACAAAAGATAATCGATGGGCTTGGGTCCAGTCTAATGCACGCTTTATTTATAAGAATGGAAGACCAGATTTTATCATTGCAACTCAAAGACCTCTAACGTAAGCACAAAGACTCAGAATGTTTCCTATTTTCATTTTTTATTGTAATGACATTTGGTTCACAGGTCCTCTTACGTGAAAACTCAAAAGTCATTCTAAGAGAATTGAGTCTGACAGGTAAAACTGAAGTACACTAATGTGAGTATGTGCAGGAAGAAGAGGACTTTGGTGAGACCATTGAGTGGTTGGGATTGGCAGACTTAGTGCAGCCAAACAGGGAGGGCTAAGAGAACAATCAAAGAAAACTCCAAGGTGAAAAGCTGGTGCCATCTGTAAAAAAAGTAGGAAAGTTACCATGCTTTGTTGGGATCGCGATGTTCACCAAGCCCAGCAGGGATTTGGGAGGAATTTCTACACACTCTGGAAGTGAGTCCTTTGTCAAGTGTTTGCAGTGCAAATATCTTCTCCCACTCTGGCCAACTAATTTTTGAATATGGCTTAAGAGGAGAGCAAGGTTGGTTTTTCCTTTTTTTCCCCTTTTATGTATATCTAATTGGCCAGTCAGATTTATTTAAAAGACACTTTATGAAAAGGCTGTCCTTTACTCCACTGCAAAGGATTTTGATCAAGGAATTGTGCAGCAGTTCTGTTTTCTGGACTTTTTTGAAGTTGGCTGTTTTGTACCATCACGTTGTCTTAATTACTGTATTTTCAGGTTTGATATCTGAGTGCATGTCTTCATTTTGTTTGCTTAGCCCTTGTTCTTCAAGATTGCCTTGCCTCTTCTTCCCCTGTTATGCTTCCATATGTATTTTAGAAATCAACGATAATTCCCATTAGAAAATCTGTTGGGACTTTGAATGGAATTTCCTTGAAAGTATAGGTCACTAGAGAGAATGAACTCCTTGGTAATACTGAGTGTTCCAACCCATGAGCCTGGTGATGTATGTACCTGTGTGTGTGTACTGTGGAGGTAGGCAGGTGTACGGCTGTGTGTGTACCTGCACAGAGCGGTGCCCTTTCCCCTGCTCACTCTTGCTGGGATCTCATCATCTCTTCTACAGTTCCACTTGTAGTTTGTTCATTTTTGCTATTTTACCTTTGTGTTTTATATTTGCTCATTATTTCATACCTTCCACTTTCTTGGCTACAGTTGGCTATTTTTTCCAACTTTTTCTATTTTAATATATATTTAGACATATAAATATATGCACACACATATAAATTTTCTTTTAAGTACAGTTTTAACCAAGGTCCTCCTGTTTGATGTGTCTTATTTTTACCATTCACAATATTGGCAAAATTTCTTTTTTATTTATTTTTTATTCACAAGCTTCTTAAATATGGTATTATCTGTTTTAGAGTTAGGGGACTTTTCTGGTTGTTTTAAGTAATTAACATTTAGCATGATTCCATGATGTCAGAAGCATTCTCTGAGAAGGATTTCGGTCCTCTAAAACTCAGGGTGGCTTATTTTATGACATAGCGTACAGTCAGTGTTAATGAAATATCCCATGTGCTCTGGTCAAGAATGTATGTTCTGTTGTTAAGGAGTTTGGTGTTTTTTCCATGTCACTCTCTAGTTGGTTAATTGTATTGTGAGTATTCTGCATTGGTTTGTGGTGTATGGTTGCTCTGTCAATTCCTAAGAGAAGTTAGTTGTTTTCATTTTCTTAATGATTCAGGGCATTTCTTTATCTCTTTATGATATATCTTTTTTTTAATGAATTGCCAGTTAGTATAATTTGTCTTCTGTTGAGTGTTTTGGCTCTCTCTTAGACCTACTGGAGCTCTGTTCATATCTACTATGGATATGAAATTTAAATATATACATATATCTAATTATAAATTATAAATATACACATATGTCCCAGATGTTTTCCCCATGCCTTAATTTGGTTTATGACATCTTTTGCAAGGCTGCAGGGTTTCAGCTGACACACTGCCAGTCACACCAGTCTTCTCCTGTGAGCTCCTCAGGAAGTGTTCTTCTTAGACATGGCTCTTCTACTCAGATTCCTTTTCTTTATGCTAATGATGAACTCCCTGAGAGACAGATGAAGAAAGGGATCCCATTCAAAATAGCCACAAAAAATAAAGTATGTAGGAATAAATTTAACCTAAATCCTTATCATTTGTTTTTATATTTAATTTTTATTCCATACAAATTTATTTCTCTGGAGAATATCACCTGAGCTTGAAATCACCTACTATACCAAGTTTTGAGGGGGAAAAAAGCTCTAAATCATTTTAAAAATTTTATTTACTTATTTTTATGGATTTGAAAGGTAGAGAGACAGAGATAAATAGAGAGGAAGAGAGATCTTCTTTTCACTAGTTCAATCCCCAGATGCCTTCAACAGCCAAGACTGGGCCACACAGAGGCTAGGAGCTGGAAATTCCATCCAAGTCTCCAACATGGGTGTCAGGAACCCAAGTCCTTAAAGCCATGGTCTGCTGCCTCTTGGAGGTGCAGGAGGTGGAATTGAGAGGGGAGAGCTGTGGAGTAGGGACTTGCACCCAGGCATGCAAGTGGGATATGGGTGCCCTATGTTGCCTCTTACCCACTGCACCACGTGCCCTCCCCTAAATCATTTAAATGTGTTTGTCTAAAAAAAGTTTTCTAGCACTAACCATGAGAATGATTTGGGGCAAAATAAAATCTGTCTTCTATGTTGTCAACTCACTTGCAGCGTATTTTTCTTGCTCTTTTTTTTTTTAATATTTTAAGATATTTGTGATGGACTTCTGCTAACATATACAGACTTTCTTGTACCCAATTTTAGAGATGAAGAAGGAAGAGAGCATTTACTAAAACGAAACACGAAGTTGCCTTTTATGTTCACCACTGGAGAAGCTGTGTTGTACGAGATGACCAGCCCCTTCCCGCCCATCATGGACCCCCTGCCAATAAGGCCTAAAAGTGGCACTTGTGGGAAGGACTCTGCCACCAAACCAACTCCAAGTAAGGATTCTGTCCATCCCAGTTCCCTCCTGAGTGCCCTGATGCAGCAGGATGAGTCTATTTACCTCTATCCTCCTTCGAGTAACGCACCTTTTGAAAGAAACTTTTTTACTGAGTCTCTGAATGAGTGCAGTAACTGGCCAGAGAACGTTGCGTCGGTGGCCGGTGGCAGTGTCCTCAAACACGAGCAGATCGGTCAGTCTCAGGAAGTGAGCCCAGCGTTCTCCGGAGATCAGACGGTGCTCTTTCCAGATAATAAAAACTGTGACTTGTACAACATTATGAAAAACCTCGGTGTAGATTTTGAAGATATCAAAAACATGCAGAATGAGGAGTTTTTCGGGGCTGACTTTTCTGGTGAGGTTGACTTCAGAGACATTGACATAACAGATGAAATCCTGACTTATGTCCAGGATTCTTTAAACAAGTCCCCCTTCGGGAGTCCAGGTTACCAGCCTCAGCCAGCCACAGCACTGAACTCCAGCTGTATGGTGCAGGAACGCCTGCAGCTCGGACCGCCGCAGCAGCCTCCGTGCCGCTCGGAGCAGGCGACAGTGGAGCCACAGCAACAGCTGTGTCAGAAGATGGAGCACATGCAAGTTAACAGCATGTTTGCCAACTGGAGCGCTAACCAGCCGGTGCCTTTCAGTGAGCCTCAGCAAGACCTCCAGCCATACAGCGTCTTCACGGACTTCCACACGGCTGATCAAGCGTTTCCCTACACGGCGGCGATGAATACGATGCCTTATACACAGAACTTTACTCCTTGTAATCAGACTGTAGCACCACAGCATTCCAGGTGTACACAGTTGGATTTCGCTATGGGGAATTTTGACTCATCTCCATACCCTAGTACCTCTAATCTAGAAGATTTTGTCCCTTGTTTACAAGTTCCTGACAGACAGACACATGGAGGGAACCCACAGTCAGCCATGGTGGCTCCTCAGACGTGTTATGCTGGGGCCGTGTCGATGTATCAGTGCCAGCCGGGACCTGCACACACCCTCATGGGTCAGATGCAGTGCGAGCCACCAGTGCCAGGCCCAGAGGCATTTTTAAACAAGGTGAGTGATTTTGAACCCAGTAAACCCTCTCGTGATTCTTCTTACCTTGTAAATAAATAGACCTGAGTTATAAATATTTCATCTCAGTGGCCGATTTTCATCTATTTTCAGTAGTGTTCATGGAGATAGGGTTTCTAATTATATGTGTGACTACGATTTTTATAAGCCTGTACTTTTTCTAAAACATGCTATTTACCTGAATCTTGAAAGAAAGACGGCAAGGGCTAATGCAAAATGAATGTGTCCTAAATTACTTGGTGAAATTAGTTAAAAATGGGTTTAAATAGAGAATTTGTCTTGAGTGTTTCAAAACATAGAGCTTTTTAAGATCTCAGACTTGAAAATTTCACTCTTCAATGGTGTAACCCTGCTGGCTGGCTTGATACTGTATTTGCATTGTTTAAATATGTCCTCAGAACTCTGCTAGCAGCAAGTACACTTTAAATCCAGAAGTGATCATTAAAAAAAAAAAAGATAATGTAACATAATGATCCCAGCTGCTTTCTGTGGCCACCGGGGAATATATTGTTTGCACTTGTACTTTATCAGAAAATACACAGTTCATTTTAAAACATATTTGTTTAGCTTCAAAGAATATCTTGACTACAGTTAAGTTCACTGACCTCTGTGTATTATAGGAATTTGCAAATGTGACTTGAATCTTTATCCCTGATTTTTTTTTCTGGCTTTCTGTCATGCATTTGGTTTGTCTGATTGAATATGAGCTTTGTTAATAGAAAATGATGATGCGTTCTGATCATCCTTTGATTATATTAAAATTTAATAGTCAATTACAGTCTGTCTGACAACGTTGTTGTGACCTAATCATATTTCATTCTTGAGTAAGATGAATTGTGCAGAAGTGAGTGATGTGAAATTACATTTTAAATAGTGCGTCAGCATCACTTGAGTTCCCCCCCCCACACACACACACACTGCTTTTTATGCTTTTCTGTGAATAACAAAATACTAATTCTGCAGCATGCATTTTCCTCCATGGTGCCACTTGTTACCTGTGTCTGTTGGGCACTTGAAGTGTGGCTAGTCTGAAAGGAGATGTGCTGTCACCATGAAGTAAACACCCCGTTTTGGAGATTTGGCTTGTAAAAGCAGTGCAGAATGTTGATTTCATGTTGAAATGATAAAGTTTGATATATTAGCTTAAGTAAAACATTAAAATTAACTTCTTTTTTATTTTTTATTACTATTTTTTATTACTATTTTACGTGATTATTTGAAAAATTGAAGTTTTGGGCCTCACATTATATTTCTAATGGACAGCACTGCCCCATACAATATATTTAAAGAGACTGTCTTGCTTTTCTTCTGTTATATGGGATGAGAAAAATTCATTTAAAACCCGCTATTACCTGGGGAAATAATATTACCTTGTACTTGACAAAGCTGCAATTCAATCTGCTTGAAAGTTTTCACAACTTTTGGTATCATATACAAAAATGTGAAGGCTCTGTAATCTGTAACATTCTACAGAACTATGTATTTCCAGGCTGTTTGTCCTCCCTCCCTGCCTCCCTCCCTCCCTCCCTCCCTCCCTCTTTCCTTCCTTCCTTTAATTTCTATTTCTCTTTGCCTTTTCTTTTATTTTCTCTTTTCTTTTCTTTTTCTTCTTCCCCTTCTTCCCCTTCTTCCCCTTCTTCCCCTTCTTCCCCTGCCCTTCCCTTCCCTTCCCTTCCCTTCCCTTCCCTTCCCTTCCCTTCCCAATAGCATTATAGAAACCAAGCTAATTTCAGTGTAGGAAAACAAAAACGAATATTTTCTTTTGTTAATTGGACTCAAAGTAGAATGATGCTTTTAGTAGTATTCATTGATTGGCAGTTCTTATAGATAAGAAATTAAAGAAATCATACTCATGGTATACTATTTTAGAAATGCCAATCAACCTTTAGAAACTCAGAACTGGCCTTGTTGGAAAAGCCCAGGTCATCTGCAGGCAAGGTCACTGAGCCAAGCACTTGACTGGGAGCAGTCTGCTCAAAGCAAACCCACCTGTGGCCAAGCGTGTTTGTGACTCAGGAGTGGCTCTCGTGGAGCTGTCCTTTCCTGACCGACACAAAGGCAGTCTGAAAAGAGGCAGTTGTGTCACTCACCTGTACCAAGCTCAAAATGTCTTGTTACACTAGCAGAAAAACCAAAAGTTTATAAGTGCATGTAATGGATAATATGTAATCAGGATGTCGTCACCAAATGGAAGAGTTAAAGTTTGGTAGTAAACCAATGTGAAGTTTAACAATATGCAGAACTAAGATCTTTGCAACACATCTCACTATGTTTTCTAATGGCTTAAAATATCTGGAGGATTATTCAAATAAACTTCATTGCTATTTTCGTCTTCAGTTTCCGAACGGGGGCATGTTAAATGAGACATACCCAGCTGACCTGCATGACATAAATAACACTGTGGCCAGCACACACCTCCCGCCGCTGCACCATCCGTCCGAAGCCAGACCCTTCCCTGACCTGGCATCCGGCCGACTGCTGTGATTCCAAGCCCAGCGTTCACCTTGGTTTTCTGCACTGAAGTCACTTGTGAAGGATTACAGAGTATTAAACCGTCAGTGCTGGACAGCAGGTTCACCTGGAGGCTTCGGCGCATGCACCGTTACTCTAAGCCAAGTTTTAATTTCTGTTTTCAGAAAAGGAGTCTTAGAAATAATGCTGGCATTTCATATGCTATAGTCATTCAGATGGAATGTGTGCAACCATGGAATCGTGAGATACCATCTATATGTTACATGGCTCTGAGCACCACAAGCATGCAGACTTGTTCAGGGGATTTAAAGACTTAAATTTGAAAACTTTCTTTGAATTATCCTTTCAGGATAACAATGAAAAACTTTGACGTTTCCATCTTCTTTATTGTTAGTACACCAAATACAAAGTTACAAAATAAACCCATTTCTCTATCATTTTAGCCTCTGCTTTTGTGTCAGATGTTAAAATAAGTGGTTTGGTGCTTTTATAAGAAGAAAATAATCTCAGTGCTCTCCTCTTTCACTGTTACTCTAAGTGCCTCACATTTCTTTCTACCTGTAACACTGTAGGATGTATATTTTATATAAAATAGTCTTTTTCTTGTTTAAATTACTAGCATTCTCTCTGCACCCAGATATATTTGTATTTCCTAAATCCAATTGTTTTTATTAATTCAAACCTATTTTAACTGCACTACTCACCCACTTTTTTCAGGTAAAGGACAAATAATGATTGAAAAGATAATTATTTATTATATAACCTAGTTGCTTCTAGACTGTAACTGTTGCTATGTGCCTTATGTTGGAAACATTTGAAAGTAAAACATCTTCCCAAGTTATTTCTTATCTATATAAAGTTTAAAGCTGTAGCACTTAATGTCAAGGATGATTTCAGAAAAAGAGATACGCACTCCGCTGTATGCCTTTCTTGAAATCTCCATGATGGTGGTTGTATGTTGCAGTGTAAAAAGTCTGCTGTTAAATGCAACCATGTGTATTATAAAATTATGTTGAAAAGAAGCAGCACATGTTAGTTTGTAATTAAATTAAGCAAAGCACTCATTTCAATGTGTTTAAATTATCTTTGAAAACTGTTTTAGATCTGTAGTCATTAAATGTTATGTTGACTTTATAAATTTCACTTCTTAAAACAGTGGAAACTTTGTTTTTCCTCATTTGAGGAATGTTAAGATTGAAGATAGCAATGTTTGATGCAAAGTATTGTAATGAGTGAAATGGATGGTGCATTGTACAGATAAAATGAACAAAATTAGTTGTAAAATATTTCCAATCGTTCATTTAAAAATAGGGCCAAACCTTATATAGGCACATAAATAATTTGTTTTAGTTTCACGCATTTTATCAGTGTGTCTTTTTTAAGAAATCATATAATGAACTAAACTGCTTTTAAGTTACTATTAAGAAAAAGACAACCACGTAGTTTTTTACCTTCAAACGTTATGTCTTTATGATATAAAGACCTTTATTACAAATAGATTCCGCACTCTAGCAACTTTTCTGATCTCAAATTATTAAAAAGAAAATATGTCACCATCTGTCATTTTTTACTTAAATAAAGGCATCCAAAGGACTTAGACACACATTACATAGATTACTTAAAAACTGATGGAATCCCAAACTGAGATGCAGTGTTCAACTATAACATTTTTCATTTATAAGTAAATTTAATGTACATAAAAGTGGCTTCAGAGAAAAATCTCTCAGTTCCATGCAATTTTAGTCAAAATTCTGAATCTGTAGACTCAGTGTAAGTGTTGAAAAAGAAATCTGCCTAAAGCATTTCCTAATTTGTTTCCAGCTTGAGGTGTCACTAGGGATTTCAACCCATGGTTGTGATTACTATTCTCTTTCTGCATTTAAACCTGTCATTAAGAGCCTTTGCATAGCCACTTGTGTTGGTCTTTCCACATGGTAGCAGACGCATTGTGCAGTGGAAAACATAAGGCTTTTAAAATTGTGACTCTGATGACCATTATACACTTCTAAAACTAAAAGTTTTTAAAGCAATATTGTATATTTTTACCTACTTAAGTAAAATTTATCTCAGAATAATAAAATCATGTTAAACCAAATATACCTTTGTCTGTATTGCTAAGTGCCAAACCAAGAAGGCTTTGTGGCCCACTGCAGAGGGCTTTGCTTGCAGGTGACGTGCATGTCTAAGGGTGTGTGTGATATGTTTAGTGTGGACTCTTCCTCAACCTGGGAGATTCGCCAGCTTTCCAGTGTGTTACAAAGCCAGCCCTCAGAGCTATGCACGGACTCGTGTGTTCAGTATTACTAAACTGTAGATAAATGTTTTCATGGCTTTGCTCTTTTCCTTCAAAAATGTTACTGCTTACATATGCCATGCATAGATTGTTGTTTAAAATATGATTTATAGTCTCTTTATTATCAACATTGTATATAACAGTATATATGGTAATAAAGTAATCACCAAGTAAGAATATGTTTTAATGTAAGTTCTTTCTTTTGGTCTACGTAAAGGAAATGATCACTTAACATTAAAGGTTTATAACTGTTATATGGAGGCAGTCCACATTATTTAAGAAAGGGCTAAGTCAGTAATTCATAAACTTTTATTTACCTGAAAGGAACAAATTTCATGTATGTCATATCTGCAATTTTAAGAAGTTAATGATGCTTCCCACACTTCCCTCCCCGCTGGTTCCTACTCTCCCAACTTTGCTCTTTCTTTTTTCTTTTAATTTTTTCAGTGACACACTTTCAGTTTACTTTATAATCACAAGCTTGATCCTCCACTAAATAAAGAACTAAACAAGTACTAAGTAGAAAAGCTGCTCCTCAGGAGTATAGACAAGCACTATAAACTATAAGCAAATCCAAAATGTCAGTTTTGCTCATGTATATTACATTTTTTTCTACTTTATATATTAGTTACCACAAATCAGAGAAAACATGATTTTTGTCTTTTGGGGACTGGCTTATTTCAGTAAGCATAATGGTCTCCAATTGCATTCATATTGTTTCAAAATATAGGATTTCCTTCTGATTTTTTTTATGGCTGAGTATTCCATCATGTATATTTGCCATGGTTTTTTAATCTAGTCATCAGTTGATGGACTTCTGAGTTGATTCCATATTGTAGCTATTGTGAATTGAACTGCTATAAACATGGGGGTAGAGTTAACTCTTTCATATGCTGATTTCATTTCCCTTAGGAAGATTCCCAGGAGTGGGATGGCAGGGTCATATGGTAGGTCTCTTTTTAGATTTCTGAGGAATCTCTACACTGTCTTCCATAATGAGTATACTAGTTTACATTCCCACCAACAGTGTATTACAGTACTTTTTTCTCCACATCCTTGCCAGCAATTTCTTTTCTTTTCTTTTTTTTTTTTTTTTTTTTTTTTTGATAATAGCCACTCTAACCAATGGGGTGGCCCCTCATTGTGGTTTTTGTTTGAGTTTCCCTGATAGCTAGTGACCCTGAGCACCTTTCCATGTGTTGGCCTTTGTGTTTCATTGTTTGAAAAATATTTGTTCATATCCTTATCCCATTTCTAAACTGGATTGTTTATTTTGTTGTTGAGTTTCTTGAGCTCCCTGTGTATTCTGGATATTAATCCTTTATCAGATGCATAGTTTGCAAATATTTTCTCCCATTCTGTCTGTTGCCTCTTCACTTCGTTGAGTGTTTCCTTTGCTTTGCAGATGGTTCTTGGCTTGATGTAATCTAATTTGTCTATTTTTGCTTTTATTGCCTGTGCTTGTGGGTTTTTTTTCTAAAAAGTCCGTGCCTATGCCAGAGTCTTTCAGTGTTTTCCCCTAGGTTTTCCTCTAATAATTTGATAGTTTCAAGTCTTAGATTTAGACCCTTGATCCATTCTGAGTCAATTTTTGTGTAGGGGGTGGGATAGGGATCTTATTTCATACTTCTACATACAGAGATCCAGTTTTCCTGACACCACTTGTTGAAGAGACTGTCCTTTCTCCAGGAAGTGGTTTTAGCTCATTTGTCCAAGATTACTTGGCTATATATGTGTGGATTAATTTCTGTGGTCTCTACTCTGTTCCATTGGTCCACGTGTCAATTTTTGTCCCAGTGTTTTGATTATAACTGCCCTGTAGTACGTCTTCAGATCTGGTATTGTGATGTCTCCAGCTTTGTTTTTGTTGTTTAAGATTGCTTTAGCTATTCAGAGTTTCTTGTGTTTCCATATGAATTTTAAGGTCATTTTATTCTGGAACTGAAAGAAATCTTGGTATTTTGATTGGGATCACATTGAATCTGTAAATTGCTTCGGATAGTATGGACATTTTGATGCTATTAATTTTTCCAAATCATTATCATAAACTTCTTATCCAATTCTGACCTTAAATGTTTTGGCCTTTACCTAAATAGAAAAAAATACAGACTTTTCAGTAACATCAGAAATTAAAATGCTTCTGGACTGTTCTTTTAAACCCTATGTTATCAGTGTTACAAATGGAGTATTTTTAACATCTCAGGAAAAAATAGAGAGTCCTGTTTTTAGTAAATAACTTCTTGAAAATATTTCTGAAGAAATTTGAAACAACTTTTTTTTTTTTTTTTTTTTTTTTTTTTTTTTTTTTGACAGGCAGAGTGGACAGTGAGAGAGAGAGACAGAGAGAGAAAGGTCTTCCTTTTGCCGCTGGTTCACCCTCCAATGGCCGCCGCTGCAGCCGGCGCACCGCGCTGATCCTGGCAGGAGCCAGGAGCCAGGTGCTTTTCCTGGTCTCCCATGGGGTGCAGGGCCCAAGCACCTGGGCCATCCTCCACTGCACTCCCTGGCCATAGCAGAGAGCTGGCCTGGAAGAGGGGCAACCGGGACAGAATCCGGCGCCCCAACCGGGACTAGAACCCGGTGTGCCGGCGCCGCAAGGTGGAGGATTAGCCTATTGAGCCACGGCGCCGGCTTGAAACAACTTTTATTGGCTGTATTTTGTCATTGGATTCAAAAAATTCTTGCCCAAACCCAGATGCCCTCTCTAATAAATATTTTATACAAGAGCCCTTGCCCCAAATTCCTAATTGTTGAATGAAGATTCACCAGGAATTCTGCAATTAGAATTGATTAAAGAAAAATTCTGAGAAAACAGTTTTCATTCTCATAACAATTATGCATACAACCTTTTTGTATTTATCCTTTACACTTAGGTATTTTTCAGAACCAGGCTACAAGTGCCATCAAACTTAATTCCAGACATTTTAGAATGGTCTAAGAATGACATAAAATTCTCAGCCTTAACTGTTTGAAAAAAATCCAGTACTGTTTGCATTCAGTTGATGGATTCTTTTCTAAGATTATTTATTTATTTATTTAAAAATCAGAGTTAGAGAGAGAGAGGGAGAGACTGCGAAATAGCGAGATTGTCCATCCCCTGGTTCACTCCCCAGGTGGCCACAGTGGTCGGGACTGGACCGGGCTGAAGCCGGGAGCCTGAAGCATCTTCCAGATCTCCCATATGGGTAGTAGGGGCCCAAGCACTTGAGCCATCTGCTGCTTTTCCCTGCCATTAGCAGGGAGCTGGATCAGAAGTGGAACAACGGACTCAAACCCGTGCCCCAGTGGGATGACGGCGTTGCAGAAGGCAGCTTTATCCACAGCACCAGCCCCGGTAGATGGTTTCTGTCAGTACAACTGGTTCCATCTCATCAAGCCTGCTCAATAAACACTGGTCCAGGGCCTTGGTGACGCCTGATCCCTCTCTCACGGTCAGCAGATGAGTAAGGTCCCAGTTTTACTACTAGAACTGAGAGCATCATCCTAAGTGTGTTCCTTCACCCCAGCAACACCGCTGTTCTCAGTCTCCTGACCTCTGGTGTATGGGGAGAGGTTAGGTTGCCCGGATTCTAAGGTCTGCACTTATTTCTTACTGTGGTGCATGGAGCTTTACCCTTCCCTTGTTGAGTCTCCTCACAGGCTGTGCTGTGTGCAGGTATGCCCTCCACCCTGGAAAAAACATTACTTGACCCTGATCCCTTTTCTTTATTAAACTACCTCTCTGCTTCCTGTCTGAAACAGTTTTGATCTCCTGAAATCTGGTTTGGTTTTCCACCCTATTGTACATGTCATGTAATTTGCTTCTTACTGTAGGCTGATTTAAGTCTGGCTTAGCTGATATTGTTGTACCATTGGTAAGTGTCAGATTTTGCCCACTACCCCGTGGTTATATAAAAAATTAACATTAAAGGAATCTGGATGAAGGCAAATAAAGAGGCTGCAATTCAAAACTTCTACAATAATTTATTTAAGAATAATTTTCTATTTAACTGCGACATAGAAAGTACTAAGTGTCTGCCGTTACTATTTTCCTGTGATGTCTAAACGGCCTTTTTGCAGATGGAGGTAAAGCTATACATGGGCGCTAAATCTCCTTCTGTGGTTTGATGACTGGCTGAGGTTTTAGTCTCCTACGATCCTCCTTTCCATTGTGATCTCCCGACATCATCCTTGGCAGTGATCCTTCCAGCCTCGTGTTCATAGCTCCTACACACCAACTTCTGCATCGTGTTTTTCCATTCCACGTAAATACAGCCATGCCTGAAAACACTGAGCACTTGTAACTGCCCTACCTCTGTCCACTTGAAATTGCCTTTTGTTATCTCAGCCTTTCCTTCCCACCTCCCAGTCCTTTTCCCCATCTTCAGCCAACCTTGGGATTCCCAGACCCCTGGGTCTGTGTGTTTCCTCTACAGGCCCTCAGCCTGGACCGCCACTGCAAGCATGCTTGCATCCTGGATTTGTTCATTGCCTTCTTGGCTTCTGCTACTCCAGTCCATAGCCTTGGTCTAACCACTTTGTCTCCCCGATTAACCGATTGCTAGAGAAACGTCACACACTGAAATAATGGCCTCCCCATAGACTCTTCACCGTGCCTGTATTGCCAGTTGACTCCCCTTGTATCATCTTCCTGGTTCCTTCATCAGAGATTTATCACTGGTTATAGATTTCCCAGCCTCTTCTTGGGGAGAAGTAGCTAACAAGGGTGCAGGAACACTCAATGAAACAAGCAAGAAGCCACTGCTTTTCTGATGTTTGCTCTTCATACCCATACATGGCTGCAGTGGATGGAGATCCGTTATCTACCTTGATCCATGATGACAGAAGACATTGACTAGGTAGTGAAGCAAAGCCAGGTTGAGCCAAGGTCCTGCATGCCCTGGAGCCACTGAACCCTGCTCTGCCTGCCTCTACACTTGGTGTGTATTACAGAGAAACATGCGCACGCACACACACACCATGGGATCTGCCTCACCTCACTGTCTACAATGACGTCACCTCCAACTTGACTGAAAACGTCCAACATAACCTGTGGTTTGCTGGGTTTTTGCCCTTGGCATTTCTATCAGCAGTCCCCTTATATTTTCCTATTTTTTCTACTTTTTCTTGTATCTTCAGTCATTGAATGCTTTGGTTTCTACGGCTTGGAAACATAATCATCTTCTAAAAGAATAATAAATGAAACTGCCACTTCTTATATTTTTATTCTCTTTTTTTTACCACTGTATATCTGAAAAAGCAGCTGATTGATAACTTGCTGATCTTTATTTTTTAAATTTTCCATCTGAATTTAACTGGATCAATGTTACCTACTAAGTGAAGAAATTACCCCTGGATACTTGACTTGTTACCTTGGCTTCTTTCACATTGTGTGCCCCTAATTTCCTAATTTCAGACTCTGACCCTGTCGCTCCTAGAGTCCTTAAAAATCGCTAGCATGGTGTTCAGTACAATCAGTAGGCTCGAGGGGCCTGCCTCGGGCTGTGCCGTGCTCTGAGTGACCCTACGTCACCTGCCTCCGGTCACCTCCATTGGGTGAACTGCCTTTCTCTCCCTGCGTGAGCTTCGCTTGTCATCATTGTTATAAAGCAGCTCCATCTGGTAAAACCTTTGAGGAAGGGCCCTTTCCCATGTCCCTTCCATGGTGCCATGGCTTCTCATGGTGTGGGAGATGCAGAGCTAACTCAGATTTCAGACTTAGCAAAACCTTTGTCTCTTCCAACAAAGTGCTGTATCATTGATTGCATTTACCTCTGTTTGCACGGCCAGGAAGTGCAAAAATCAGTTTTGTACTTAGGTTCAACCTCCTCCCCTGCCTTTACTTGAGGGAAAAGTATTTGTGCTTCTGTATTACTGCGAAGCCTACTTCCTACTTCTTGAGATTGCCTGCTTTTGTTTTCAAGTTTTAATGTAAGCTGCACAACTTCTTTTACGGTTGGATAAGAATTACCTGTATAAGGATACCGTCAATAGGCCTGCACCGCGGCTCAATAGGCTAATCCTCCACCTAGCGGCTCCAGCACACCAGGTTCTAGTCCTGGTCGGGGCGCCGGATTCTTTCCTGGTTGCCCCTCTTCCAGGCCAGCTCTCTGCTGTGGCCAGGAAAGGCAATGAAGGATGGCCCAAGTGCTTGGGCCCTGCACCCCATGGGAGACCAGGAGAAGCACCTGGCTCCTTCCTTTGGATCAGCACGGTGCGCCAGCCGCAACACGCCAGCCATGGCGGCCATTGGAGGGTGAACCAACGGCAAAAGGAAGAGCTTTCTCTCTCTCTCACTATCCACTCTGCCTGTAAAAAAAAAAAAAAAAAAAAAAAAAAAAAGGATACCGTCAATAAATGAAGCAATGTTGAAAACTATTGGAAGAGACATAAGCTAGCCATAAGTGTCTTTAAACTAAAATGTGCACCAATAACACTCCACAGAACATAGGAGGTAGATGGGCCCAGTGTAGGTGTAGGACCTAAGGGAAAGGGATGGTGACCGAACAATGGTTTCAGTCCTGTCTGGCTTCCCAGAGGCTGTGACTTTTTTCCCCCACGCTTATTCTCTTTGACACAACTAACTTAAAATGATTTGCAATACTTTGTTTTTTTGTTTTTTTGTTTTTTTTAGCCACTCTAATATTCTCATCATAGTTGTCTTCTATCATCTGTCATTTCCTGTTCTACTTAGTTTCTGTTTTCTTTGCTGGACCAGAGGAAAGCAACAGGCCCAGAGTGGAAAGATGTGAGAGCTGATTGTGAAACTACCTGTGAAACTCTCTTCGTCCTCCCCTAAACAAGCAGGTGGGGAGGTTGCAAGCGTGCGAGGGCTTTCTCATTTAGGTCAGGTCATTTCGATACTTGAGTCGTTATGACCGTTTTGCACTGGCTGATGAGAAAGCCCAAGTTACACACTTGAAGATTAGCAAATGGGGGCCCAAGAGGTAGAGTGGTCTATTTGAACACACACAGGGTGGTGCAGACAGACCCAGGGTTTGCACTTGCTAATTAAGAGTGCTTTCAAAGGCACCAAATAAGAGCCGCTATCTCTGCCTTGCTCTGTTTGGTATTCTGCTAGTTGCTTAGTTCCAGCTATCTCACTTACTTACTGCCTCCCATGAAGTAAATCTAGTTATCCAAATTTTACACATGATTAAGCTATACTTAGAAAAAGCAGCCAAAATAATCAGTGTGCTTGTAGTAGACAGAATAATATCCCCCACCAAAAAAAAAAAAAAAAAAAGTTCATATCCTAATGCCCCAGAACCTGGGACTGCGTTAATTCAGATGGCAGATTGGATGCTGTGGTTTGGTTAAGGCTTTGGGTATGGCCTTCAGAGATCTGTGTGTTGGAAGCTCAGTCCCCAGTATTGACAGTTAGAGGTTGTGGGCCGTTAAGAGCTGGGTCCTAGTGGGAGATCTTTAGGTCACTGTGGTGCAGCCCTTGGAAAACACTAAGGGCCTTCTCTTCTCCCGGGGCACTGGTCAGTTCTCCCGAGAGGGCTGTTAGCAAAGGGAAGGCTGGCCCCTCTGCACTCAGGGCTCATAGAAGATGCTGGCAGGGCAGTAGGAGCAGTTGTGAGAGGAAGAGGTCCTATCGCAAAACACGAAGTCGGAGAGGCTGGGCTCCCACAGCCCTTCTCAGGGGCACACCCAGCGACTTAAGGACCTCTTAAGAGGTTCATAAATTCTGACCACCTCCCAGCACTGCCTCTCTGGGGCCCACACTTCTGACACATGAGCCCTTGGGGGCACACTGTAACCACATCCAAACCACAGCGCCTAGCTCCAGGTGTTCTGCGACAGCAATGGAAACCTGCTACAAGGGACTTCTCAGGCGGTTTTAGGGTTCTTCCGGATTACCTGGGTGGATCCAATGTAAACACAAAGGTCTGCCGGCGCCGTGGCTCAATAGGCTAATCCACCTAGCGGCGCCGGCACACGGGGTTCTAGTCCCGGTTAGGGCGCCGGATTCTGTCCCGGTTGCCCCTCTTCCAGGCCAGCTCTCTACTGTGGCCCAGGAGTGCAGTGGAGAATGGCCCAAGTGCTTGGGCCCTGCACCCCATGGGAGACCAGGATAAGTACCTGGCTCCTGCCTTCGGATCAGCGCGGTGCGCCGGCCGGAGCGCGCCGGCCACGGCGGCCATTGGAGGGTGAACCAACGGCAAAAAGGAAGACCTTTCTCTCTGTCTCTCTCTCACTGTCCCTCTGCCTGTCTAAAAAATAAAAAAATAAATAAAATTAAAAAAAAACACACACAAATGTCCTTATAAGAGGAAGATAGGAGTTCACAGAAGGAGGTTTTTTGACAGATGCATAGGGGGAGAGAGAGAGAGGCTTGAAGATGCTACAAACCAAGGAATGCAGCGATCCCCTAGGAGCTAAGAAAAGCAAGGAGATTATTTCTCTCCTTGAGCCTCCAGGAGGCACACAGACGCGCAGAGCTTGGAATTTTTGACTGCTCGTGCAGAGAGCATACACCTGTGTTGTCTTAAGCCACTAAATTTGTGATAATTTGTCACAGTAGCTTTGGGAAACTGATACAGTGGTTACGGATTTTCAGAAAGCCAGGGATGCACTCGGGATTGCAACATCTAGTCCTGGAGAAAAACAGAAGAGCTGTTCTCTCCACCTCTCCCTGACTATGGCCATTCTGTGGGGAAGAACAGATCAGAAAGGTCCAGTGGTACTTCTCATCCCCCCTGTCCACACCAAGTGAAAGACCTACCCCTACAAAAGACCGTCCTAGTATTATGAGGCCAACGGTGGCTCCTAATGGGCTCCAGCCTCGCCTGGGCATTGCAGAGACACGTGGAAGAGCACCACCAGCTCACAGTTCCATGGCAGCCTTGCCTTGCCAGATCTTCAGCTCATGTCGGAAGCCAGGAAATGCATCGCTTACAACCCCATGTGTGTTTCTGAAAAATGATCCTGATAAGCAGAGCCTGCTGTTAGCAAATAACGCTACAAATTAGTCTCATTCCTAGAAGAAAAAAAATGACTTCTCTACAATGGATATTATATAAGCAGTGTCAGTTTGTACATCTCAAGTGTTTTTTTATTCCCTGTGTTGAAAATTAACAAAGCTACTTTGGAGTCACCTTTTATAGCTATGTAGCTAAGGTGCTGGGAAAAGAGAAACAATTTTTTAAACTTATGTCTTCCTAGTATCACCCAATATGGTCAAAGGAAGGATCACTGCAAAGAGGAAGTGGCCCCAAGCTGTCATAAATGTATTCGTTCAGTGCCTAATTTGCATAAGGAGTTGCAAATCCATGGTTGGAATCGATTCTGACTCCCACTACACTGAGTGAGGAGCCACGAACTGTTGGTTGAACTGCTTGCATCAAGCATGCAGTTCTGTTGACGTCCACCTGTCCAGCTGTGGCTCAGTCCCTGATAATCGGACAAGAATAACATCACCGAACCTACTGAGGAATTCTTCTTTCTGCTGAGGGAATAGAGGCGACAATGTAAGATAATGAATGCTTTTCAGACTAGAATGTTCCTCATTTGTGTAGGAAATTAATATAACCAGGTGGAAGAATGATTTGGTCACTTGACTGATCTTTCAGATTGCTTTCCTTTTTTTAAAAAAAAAAAAAGATTTATTTATTTATTTATTTATTTTTGACAGGCAGAGTAGATAGTGAGAGAGAGAGAGAGAGAAAGGTCTTCCTTTTGCCATTGGTTCACCCTCCAATGGCCGCCATGGCTGGCGAGCTAATGGCCGGCGCACCGCACTGATCTGAAGTCAGGAGCCAGGTACTTCTCTTGGTCTCCCATGAGGGTGCAGCGCCCAAGCACTTGGGCCATCCTCCACTGCCTTCCCGGGCCACAGCAGAGAGCTGACCTGGAAGAGGGGCAACCGGGACAGAATCCGGCGCCCCAACCAGGACTAGAACCCCGTGTGCCGGCGCCGCTAGGTGGAGGATTAGCCTATTGAGCCGCAGCACCGGCCAAGATTTATTTATTTATTTGAAAGAGTTACACAGAGAAAAGGAAAGGCAGAGAGAGAGAGAGAGAGGTCTTCCATCTGCTGGTTCACTCCCCAATTGACCACAGCAGCTGGAGCTGTGCCGATCCAAAGCCAGCAGTGGAGATCCTCTGGGTCTCTGGGTCTCCCATGTGGGTTCAGGGGCCCAAGGACTTGGGCCATCTTTTGCTGCTTTCCCAGGCCATAGCAGAGAGCTGGATCAGAAGTGGAGCAGCCGGGACTCGAACCATCGCCTATATGGGATGCCGGCACTGCAGGCGGTGGCTTTACACATACGCCACAGAACAGGCCCCAGATTCCTTTCCTTGATTCAAGTGAGAGGTGAAATGGAATGTCTCTCATTGGCCATCTAGGATTCTCCAGATGGCGCTCTCTGGAGCTGGCGCTGTGGCGCAGCAGGTAAAGCCGCCGCCTGCAGTGCTGGCATCCCATATGGACCCCGGTTCGAGTCCCGGCTGCTCCATTTCTAATCCAGCTCTCTACTATGGCCTGGGAAAGCAGTAGAAGATGGCCCATGTCCTTGGGTCCCTGGACCTGCGTGGGAGACCCAGAAGAAGCTCCTGGCTCCTGGCTTCGGATCGGCCCAGTTCTGGCCGTTGCAACCATTTGGGGAGTGAATCAGCGGATGGAAGATTGATCTCTCTGTCTCTGCCACTTTCTGTCTATAACTGCCTCTCAAATTAATGAATAAAACAAACAAACAAAAAGTGCCTGGTTCGACTCCCTGCTTCCTTTCAACTCCCAGATCTGTGTCCAATTCCAACTTCCTGCTAATGTGCACTCTTAGAGGCTCAAGTACTGGAGCACCTGCCACCCTTGTCAGAGATCCAAACTGAGTGCCAGGCTCCTGACTGTTGTGGGAATTTGGGGATGAACCAGGGGATGGAAGATCTCTCTCTCTCTCTCTCTCTTCCTGTTTCTTTCTTTATTTCTCCCTCTGACTTTTAAATAAAATTAACAAATAAATTACAAAAAAGTTAAGGTATAGTTCCACTAGCTTTTTAGGATTTTTGAGAAAGTCATTCCATTTTACACCTGTTTAAAGTAGTTATTCCAAATTTCTATCCTGGCTGTGGGTATGCAAGATGTTTATGTTAATGTCTACAACTTTGTTTCCTGTAAAATTCTACACAGTGACATTTTCTTAGTGATTTTAACCTAAATAGTACAGTGAGTCACTCAATGTCTTCAGACACAATCTACAGAGTGTGTGTTTTTATGAATATCAGTCACACGGTGGAGCCGGTGGTGTGGTGCAATGTGGGTTAAGCCATCACTTATGATGCTGGCATCCCATAGCAGAGTGCCAGTTCAAGTCCCAGCTGCTGTGCATTTGATCCAGCTGCCTGCTAATGTGCCTAGGAAAGCAGCAGGTGAGGGCACACGTACCTGGGAACTCGCCACTTACGTGCGAGATCCAGATGGAGTTCCTGGCTCCTGGCTCCTGGCTACGGCCTGATCCGGTGCATGCAAGCCATTGAGCCCATCTGGGGATTGAACCAGCAGATGGAAGATCTCTCAGTCTCTCTCTCTCCCTCCCTCCCTCTGTCTCTCTCATCTCTCATTACCAGGATAGGCAGTTGGGTAACACACATTACTGAACTTACTGCGACATGGGACACGGGCATCCCAAGTGGCTTCTTAACTGCTACACCACGTGTCCACCCCAGCATGCTGGATGTTGTGACTGTTGCACACATTGCCAGAATGACCATCCCCATCGTGCAGATGCCACCTGTTGCAAAAGAAAGCCACAGGGCCACCTCCCCCTGTTCCTCTCCCGAAGCAGCTTTTCAGAGAAGCTGACCTGCAGGTCTGTTTCTGTCTGTGAGCTGTGCTTCAGGATCCTCCCACACTGACTACCTTGACGTTGTCAATGATGCCGGGAAGAGAGCTGCACAACCTCTCCTCCAGGACTCAACCGGGGTGGCCAGGAGCAAGCGGGCATGGCACGGGTGCCCCTCTCAGCACCTCCAGGCAGCAGCTAATCCTACAGAGTAGGCTGGGATGTTGGGTGTGCGTTCATGTACACACAATGTTCATGCAACCAGCAAGGCAAAGGATGCCACCGCCAAGCAGCAACTGAGAGAGGCACACCCCTTCAGTAGGCTCAGTTTCGAGGTAGGAGGTGGAATTACCTAAGAATCCAGTGACTGTTTATTGATTGACCAATGACTCGATTCCAGAGGCTGTGTATTGATAGCTGTGCGTCTATGGCACGCACTGGATACACACCCTCTCTTTCGGATGTTTACACGCACAGAGCCAAGCCAGACCCTCACGGGTAATATTGACAATGGAGGAAAGCAGTGGAATCCCTAGAAGATCAGAAAAAAAAACATAGAGATCCTCTTGTCTCCACTGCTGCTTTCAACAAAGGAGAACACCCAAGCCCAAGGGGTAAGCCAGTTTTCCCAAAGCAACATCACTAGTTGCACAAAAATGCCTGCCAGGTTGATAAGGGGAACATGCATTTTATCCACAAAAATTAGGGCTTGATTAATACGGAATGGAGGCTACCAGCAACGCTGCGGATCTTCTTGGTCTTTCCCACGTGGAGGAATCTCTGAAGGCTCTTGTTGCAATGGGGATTCTGATTCAGAAGGTATGGGAAGGCCCTGGGGTTCTACCCACCTCACTCACTCCCACGGGGATCTTGACTGCCAACCTACATGTCTGAATATTGAGCATTTATAGGTAACACCCTGGCCAAGTGTGGGTGCAGAAAAGCGCCCTCAGCTTTGCACTGTGCAAGAATTCTTTCCTGCTTTGTGGAGCAGTTCACAGTTCACATCAGAGAACTCTGGTCATGCCTCGGGCAAATAGATTTTCTTGTGAGTGCTTCTTTCAGGAAAAAAAAAGTCAATCTAATGAATCATTTAAATGTCTTCTATTTGTGTAAATGCCCAAGCCGTATTCCTGAGTGCCCTTGGCAGAGGGGCTTTGTCATCATTAAGAAAGTTCGCCTCCCACTTAGCTCTGCTTCCTCTTAAGTGATAAGCAACATTGCAAAATTGCAACTAGGCAACCAGCAAACCCTTCCCAGCAACCAGAGCTATGAGCTTTCAGAGTGGCGAGCTCCCTTCTCTAACCTACACTGCTCCCTGCTGCAGGCTCTCATTCTTGGGTTTCTCAAGCTCCTCCGAGCAGTTGACATTGTAGGATCGGTCATTCCTTGCTGTGTGAGGGCTGCCCCCCTGCACAGTAGGATGTGTCACAGCGTCTCTGGGCTCTTCCCACCAGATGCTAGTGGAACACAGGAGCCTCAGGGGCCGGCGCTGTGGTGCAGCGGGTTAAAGCCCCAGCCTGCAATGCCGGCATCCCATATGGGTGCTGGTTCAAGTCCCAGCTGCTCCACTTCTGATCCAGCTCTCTGCTACGGCCTGGGAAAGCAGTAGAAGATGGCCCAAGTTCTTGGGCTCCTGCACCCACGTGCGAGACCCGGAAGAAGCTCCTGTCTCCTGGCTTCAGATCATTGCAGCTCCGGCCATTAGGCTATCTGAGGATGAACCAATGGATGGAAGACCTCTCTCTCTGAATCCGTCTCTCTCTGTAACTCTGTCTTTCAAATAAATAAAATAATTCTTTTAAAAAAAAAGAACATGGGAGGCTCAGATATTGATAGATGTCCCCTAGGAGGCAAAATCACCCTCCAGTTAAGAACCATGCACTTAACAAATCATTTCTATCACGTTGGGGAAGATAATGAGCTTACAGTGTAGAATTATGTAGCTCTAGATCTGAAAGAGGTCCCTGCACTCACACGCTGACTTTAGAAAGATCCATTGGGTACAACGCTGTTGGTGCACATGGTGAAATCAATGTATATGCAATGTTCCAGCTTTAAACAGTGCAAAATCCCAGGTTCCACGTCTGCTTTGTCTTTGCTGATGTAAGGGACGTTGGAGGGAGTTAGTCCGAGCTTGGTAAAGGTTAGACCAGAGCTGTGTGCACCCTGCGATAGGTCCCCTGAGCAGAGATCATCCAGCTGGGTGGTGAGATGTTTTCTGTCTTACGTAAAGCACTAGTGTGCAAACATAACTTCGAGATAAATCCCTAATCCAGCCTTGCTGGATTCTGGAGCAGTTGACGGGCGCGGCAGTGAGAGTAAGTCGGTTTACGACATGCTTGTTGCACATGGTTTCAAGGGTGTTTTTCTTCCTGAAGCATTCGTGGAAAGAGTTTTATTAATAACCCATTGACAGCAAAAGAAGACAGCGAGAGGGAGAGAGTAATTAATCAGCCACTCACCTAAAGCTGAGCGAACGTGACCCACTGAATAACCTCTTGTTCTTGGAGCAGTTATCTCACTGTTAGGAGAACCCTGAAGGAAAACACTTCATTGCCTTACTTAGAAACTCATTGTCTGCACATTGGTTGTCCAACACTGTTAGGAGTTGGGGGGCCTAGAAATCTGCTATACAGTTGGGGGTTATTTATGGTAGCTGACATTCAAAGCTGGAGGCTCTGGGACAGAAGAGGCTGTTTCCACCTCTTGCAAAGACAGCCATTGTCTCCTGGCTGTAGGCTGGGGGTGACAGCCATCACCTTCCAACCAGCAGGACCTGCAGCTCTGCAGCGGCCAGCTCCACCCCCACTCACACTACTCAACCAAGATTTCTTGTCCATCCATCTTATGCTGGAGACTAACGCAGGCATCAGCCCATAATTATCTTATTTAACAACTTGGGGCATTGAAGAGCTAGCGACAAATCCAAGGGGAAGCATTAGTCGAAATAATACCAAGTCTATCTGAGGGTTCTCGAAAGAAGGAAAACAAGGCTTTGAATGAAGTGAAAGTGCTTGAATGAACTAGACGTGTAGTGTTTGCTTGCTGGCTGGCTCGGTTTCCTGATGCAGTCGGTGTGCCTCACAACTTGGAAGCAAATTGCAATTTTGCAAGCTGACTCACGTTTGAAATGTTTTAATATGGCTCCAGGGTGCTTAGGACTTCTGCAGTAAATTTGCTTTTAGAAACGAAGCATCCTTTGGTAAAACGACTAACCGCTCGCCCTGTATCTCATTTTTAATTCTGATTTTACCGAGCAACTTTCTCAGAGGACTCTATCCGGTGTCTTTGGAAGTCATCAATGAAATCTAAGTGAACAGATTTTATTTCTCTCTCACCGTTTTGTTTATTTATTTGAAATGTCAGAGAGAGAGACAGACAGAGGGAGGAAGGAAGTTGCTATATGTTGGTTCACTCCCCAAATGCTGGTGACAAACAAGGCTGGGCCACAGCCTAAGCTGGGAACCACGAATCACATCCGCGTCTCCCACGTGACAGGCACCGGAGCCACCACTGCTGCCTCCTGGGGTCTTCATTTACAGGAAGTTGGAGTTAGAAGCTGAAGAATGGTTTCAAATCAGGTGCAGCCATCTGAACTTTTTTTTTTTTAAAGATTTATTTATTTATTTGAAAGGCAGAGTTACAGAGAGGTAGAGAGAGAGAGAGGGAGAGCGGTCTTCCATCCACTAGTTCACTCCCCAAATGGCTGCAATGACCAGAGCTGTGCCGATCCGAAGCCAGGAGTCAGGAGCTTCCTCCAGGTTTCCCACACAGCTGCAGGGGCCCAAGAACTTGGGCCATCTTCTACTGCTTTCCCAGGCCGTAGCAGAGAGCGGGATCACAAGTGGAGCAGCCGGGACTCAAACCAATGCCCATATGGGATGCCAGCATTGCAGGCGGCAGCTTTACCTGCTGCGCCACAGCGTCAGCCTTGCATCTGAACTTCTAAGACAAACAGCCACATCAGGTGATTTTGACAGCCGTGTAGTGGCTTTTAGTCTCGGGAGTAAAAAAAACCCATAGATTGTCTGCCTCCTCTTCAACAGCTTTGTGACTGTTCAAACCAAGAGTTCAGCAGTTTTGATGGCAAAGGGATGGTCCAAGGCCCAGAAGTTGGAAGAACCAGGAATCTTAGGTGGAGCAAACATGCACTCTCAGAGGCCTGAGGTGCCATGCAAAACAGCCAACTGGTCCAAGGCTCAGGTACCAGCAGGAGCAGGGCCACGTGGGGAGCTGGTGAGTAAGGTTTGGCAATTGGTAGTCCCAGCTGCAGCCAGCCGTAAGCTCATCCCTGCCTAGCACCAGGTATGTGTGCCAAGAAGCCTCCAGCTAATTCCCACCCATCACCATGCAAGTCAGGGGCAGCCAGCCGCTCTGCTCCAGCTCCTACAGCCCCAGGAGTGGAGACAACCCACACCCACATGCCGCCATGGGACCTGGGAGCAGGAGGGAAGGGGGGGGAGAAGAGAGGGGGAGGGGAGATGAGTGGGAGGGGGAAGGGTGGGAGAGGCGGGGAGAAGGAGAATTTGATTTGGTGGTTTATTCCCCAAACACCTACAAGAGCTAGGCCTAAGCCAGGAGGCAGAGACTCAGCCCAGGTGTCCCACATATGTGGCAAGATCTCAAGAATTTGAGGCCTCACATGCTCATGTGTGTGTCCTTTCCCATAAAGGATGATTCCCTCTCTCGCCCTCTCCTAGTATTGATCTTGAACCGAACCGACCTCACAACACTTCACACTTGGTGGCCATTTCCAGAATTGACACAACATTACTTCGTACTGTAGTTCCATATGGTTCAGGAGAAGCGTCCTAAGCAGTGTTTGCTCTCCTTTAATCTTTCTGGAAATATTTTTAATTTTTTTTCAGACTTAGCAACAACATGATAGCATCCTTGGTAGAGAACCCGCTTCACCTTCATGTCTCTTTTTCCATTTCTCAATCACTGTGCCTCAATTTGCAAAGTCATTATTCCTCGACTCGGGGGATGAACTTCTTGGAATAATGGATTTCCTTAAACTGGTCAGTTGATTAACACTGACCGAGCAGTGAGAACTGCTGGATGAGAAGGGAAGAGACTCAGTTCTAGCCCTTCTACTGAGGAGGGACAGGCAGCAGCAGGTCACCTGAGGCTTTTCAGGGCACACCTAGAAAAGGAAACGATTTGTCTCAGGGTGGGAGGCAGGATGTGGCATTCTTTTGAAGGGCACTCACAATGAAATGCTTTTCAGGGGAAAGCTTTTATCTAACGGCCATTAACTCAATCAGGGGACTCTTGGACCAAGAATAGGCACGGGCAGAACCTTGGAATACAAACTGGTACTCAAAAGGCAACCTAAGAGAAAGTAACTTGCCAAAGATTGCCATCTAACAAAGCCCACGATGCCTTATCCCAGGCACTTGCGAGTGTCCTGTCAAGACCTTTTTGGGATCTGCCTCGGTCCATTTTAATGATTAACACAACAAACAGAAGAGAAAACTTGTGGAAAAATAACTTATTTAACCAAACTGTGTTCCATCACAAAGTTCAAATGGTGACATGTGGCCACACAGAATCTACCTTGGTTCTGAGAGCTTTCAAGTTGTGCCCAGCTGTTTTTCATTGCACAGTTCCTGCATTTGAGATGCTATGATCAATCATAAGATTTTGTTCCAGTGTCTTCCAATGCAGGTTTCAGTGAGTGTTCTGTGAGTGGTACATTTTCATTAATAATGTATTTTTATTCATTAGAAGTTGGAATGCATCTCCCTAAATTCTTTAAAGAAGGAGAGAAATTCCAAGTCTTCAGGTAAATTATGTATAAAATAGTCAAGCATATTAATTTTTTCTTCCCTAAAACCAAAGGACTAACCTGAATATATTAGTCAGGTGGTCAATATTGAGTTTTCATATTGAGACAGGGTTGATGATTATACACAGAAGGAATCTTAGCCAGATGGCTAACATGATTTGGATCAGTTGCACTGGTCATTAACTGAGGAGTTACCGTGACCCAATCTTAGAAACTTCGTAATTTCAATTGTGAAAACACTGACAATCATTATTCTCAGAATGTGGTTCTTGTCTCCGGGAAGTACACAAGACAGTCCATGAGAATACAGGAAATTAATACGGGAACTTACAAATTTAAAATTGTATATGGGGCCTGGCACTGTGGCATGGCAGGTAAAGCCGCCGCCTGCAGTGCCGGCATTCAATATGAGTGCCGGTTCGAGTCCCGGCTGCTCAACTTCCGATCCAGCTCTCTGCTGTGGCCTGGGAAAGCAGTAGAAGATGGCCCAAGTCCTTGGGCCCCTGCACCTGCGTGGGAGACCCGGAAAAAGCTCCTGGCTCCTGGCTTCAGATCGGTGCAGCTCCAGCCATTGCGGCCAATTAGGGAGTGAACCAGTGGATGGAAGATTTTTTCTCTCTCTCTCTCTCTCTCTCTCTGCCTCTGTCTGTGTAACTCTGACTTTCAAATAAATAAATAAATACATATTAAAAATGAATAAAATTGTATATGAAAAGGAAACAAGACATTGATTCACTCTTTAACACCAATGCTGTAGTTAGGGTAGTTAGGGACCTTTTTTTTTTTAAGGCACAGTGACAGGAAGCAGAGAAAGATCATCCATCCACTGGTTCACTCCTCAAATGGCCACAGTGGCTGGGACTGGACCAACCAAAACCAGGAGTCAGAAACTCCATCTGAGTCTCCACATGGGTGGCCTCGACTCAAGTACTGAAGCCAGAATGCACTGCTTCCCAGGTGTATTAGTAGGGAACTTGATTGGAAGCAGAGTAACCAGGCCTTGAACCAGTGCTCCATTATGGGATGTGGTGTGCCGAGCAGCGGTTCCACCCACTATGTCAAAACGCCCACTGCTGTAGCACAGTTCTGAAGTCACCAGTCATGGACTGCCTGTGAGGTGCCCCTAGGGTAGCAGTAAAGGGAGTCTCATCCGTAGTCACTCACTGCTTTTTACAGTTTGAGACCTGCCACTGTTTACTTATGAAAATTTTTTGCTTCAGTTTTCCTCTAGATGTCAGAATTACTGGCCTTATTATTGTTTTGGTGTGTGTCTTCTAATAGTTTTATTTACAGTTTTCCTTGAGTTCTTTAGTAAATAATTCTGAGGACAACAAATTTTAGGATAGCCCAAAAAAGAATGTGTAGCTTCTCATGTCTTAGTGAATGATCAGACAATTTGTATCTTTCATTCTGTTGATGTGGTTTATCATGTTTACTGATTTCACACGCTGAACCTTCCTTGAAGCTCTGGGATGATAATTTTCCTAAATGCGAATTCTCTAGGCAAATTACATATAAAATAGTCAAGCATATTTATTTCTCTTCCCAAGAGACCAAAGGATTCATATGAGTGTGCAGTCTACAGCCATACCACACTGAACGCGCCCGCTCTCATCTGAGTGTGTAACACACTCAATGTTAAATACATTATGGTAGAGTTGATCAAATGTTTGAGTCAATTTGTTCATGGTGATTAATCTTTTAACTGTGCTGTTGGGCTTGGTTTGCTAGTGTTGCAACATTTCACATCTATGTTCATCAAGGCTATTGGCTTATAGATTTCTCTTCTTGTGTGTTCTTGCTTTATTTGATTTTGAGTTTGAAAGAATTCCCTCCTATTCCACTTTTTGGAATAATTTAAGAAGGACTGGTATTAATTTTTCTTCAAATGTTTGATAAAATTCAGCAGTGAAGCTGTCGAGTCCTGGGCTTTTTCTTTGATAGTAGTTCAATCTTGCTACTTGTTATTGGCTTATATAAGTATTCTATTTCTGCAGGATTCAGTCTTGTAAGGTGCATTTATCCAGAAATGTGCCCATTGCTTGTAGGTTATCATATTGCTATATAGTTATTCATATATAGCAATATATAATTATATAATTATAATTATATAAATATAATATACTCTTAATAAAAAGTTATAAAACTTACAGCTTAATAAGGTATATTTGAGCTTTATAAATTTCAAATAAATTTTACTTCAAAAGTTTCATGGAAATGGAATTAAGAAACAAATTTATTTTATGCCAGAAATTTAAATCAATGCACAGTTTTTCACAACAGGCACTTTCCAAGAACTTTTTGAAGACCCTTCATATCTTGATTGAGTTTAAGCTTTTCTACTGTGTCTTTAAAAATGTATTTTAGGGGCGGATATTTGGCTTAGTAGTTAAACCACCATCTGCCTGTCGGGGTGCCCACGTCAATGTTAGAGTTCCTGTATTTGAGCCCTGGCTCTACTCCCAACTCCAGATTCCTGCTAATGCACATCCTGGAAGGCAGCAGTGATGGCTTAAGTAATAGGATCCCTGAACACCCACATGGGAGTCCTAAGTTCCTAGTTCTAGCTTCAGCCTTGCCTAGATTGGCCTTCGCAGGCACTAGGAGAGTGAACCAGTGGGTGGGAGCTCTGTGTGTGTGTATGTGTGTGTGTTGTGTGTGTGTGTGCCTTTCAAATAAAATGCATAAATAATTAATTTTTTAAAATTTATTTTCCCCCAAATAAACCGTTTATTTAAGGAGTACTCACTTCATGCATTTCATAAGTACAACTTTAGGAATATGGTGATTCCTACCCACTTTCCCACCCCTTGTCCTCCTCCCTCTCCATTCCCCCCTCCCAGTACCATTCTCCACTAAGATTCATTTTCAATTAATTTTATACACAGAAGACCAACTCCATACTAAGTAAAGAGTTCAACAATTCGCACAGAAAGAAAAAGCAAAGACAAACAAACAAACAAAAAAACTGTTCCTCAACAGTTGAGACAGGGCTATTCAAAGTCATTGCATCTTGAATTTAATTTCACTTTTTTTTTGGAAACGTAATTAACTTTAAAGAAGCATCCAAGAATAATGCATCTTTTGCTAGCACTTAGACATACTTATAATACAATTCTTTTTTTTTTTTTTTTTTTTTTTTTTTTTTTTTTTTGACAGGCAGAGTGGACAGTGAGAGAGAGAGACAGAGAGAAAGGTCTTCCTTTTTGCCGTTGGTTCACCCTCCAATGGCCGCCGCGGCCGGCGCGCTGCGGCCGGCGCACCGCGCTGATCCGATGGCAGGAGCCAGGAGCCAGGTGCTTTTCCTGGTCTCCCATGGGGTGCAGGGCCCAAGCACCTGGGCCATCCTCCACTGCACTCCCTGGCCACGGCAGAGGGCTGGCCTGGAAGAGGGGCAACCGGGACAGAATCCGGCGCCCCGACCGGGACTAGAACCCGGTGTGCCGGCGCCGCTAGGCGGAGGATTAGCCTAGTGAGCCGCGGCGCCGGCCTATAATACAATTCTTTGAGGACAGAGGTCCTGCATGGGAAGTTAGTGAACTGTGACTCTTGTTGTTTATTTAACAATTAACACTCTTACCTCTTACGTATGACGTCAGTGACCACCTGAGGCTCTTGACATGAGCTGCCTAGGCTATGGAAGCCTTTGAATCCACAAACTCCATCAATATTTAGACAAGACCATAAACAAAGAGGATGTTCTCTCCTCCCTTCAGAGAAAAGTACCTGCTTCTTTGATGACCACTTCTTTCCACTGGGGTCTTACCCACCAAGATCCTTCATTTAGGACAATTTTTGCCACAGTGTCTTGGCTTTCCATGCCCGAAATGCTCTCATGGGCTTTTTAGCCAGATCAGAATGCCTTAAGGGCTAATTCTGAGGTCAGAGTGCTATTTAAAACCATTATCATTCTATGAATCTGCTGTGTGGACAGCTTCCCATGTTGGAACATTCCCTCCTTTTTAATTCTATCTAATATTATTACCAGACCCTTAATCCTATCCATATGATCACTTTAACATTTAAGATGGTATTTTTACCACCAAGCTTAAGGGAATTTGGGGTCCCATGGCGAGTTTTTAAACTGTATCCTTAGAAGTAAATCCATAGGAATGTTTGCAGAACTATACAGCTTTACAGTTACAAACATCACACACTTCATAATTACAACTTTAGGAACATGGTGATTCTTCCCACCATGCCCACCCTGCCACCCATACTCTTAACCTCTCTTCCTCCTCCCTCTTTTACTCCCACTCTTATTTTTTAACTGACATATATTTTCAATTGACTTTATACACATATATTTAACTATGTTAAGAGTTCAATAAATAGTATAAAAAGGTTGTTCCTCAAAAGTCAACAAAAGGGATGTTCAAGTCATTGCTTCTCAAAGTGTTGATTTCACTTCTACAGATTGCCTTTTAGGTGCTCTATTAGTTATCACAGGTCAGGGAGAAGATGTGGTATTTGTCCCTTTGGGACTGGCTTATTTCACTAAGTATGATGTCTTCCAGATTCATCCATTTTGTTGTAAATGACCAGATTTCATTTTTTTTACTGCCGTGTAGTATTTCATAGTATATATATCCCATAATTTCTTTATCCAGTCTTCAATTGATGGGCATTTGGGTTTATTCCATATCTTAGCTATTGTGAATTGAGCTGCAATAAACATGGGGTAGGTGCAGATAACTCTTTCATATGCTGATTTCATTTCCCTTGGGTAAATAAAATAATTAATTTTTAAAAAACAAATATCAAACTGTTGAAAAAGCCTAAAAATAGTCCCTAATTTCAAGTTGCTCTGGAAGTGCTTCCTTCAATCCTGGGATATAGAGAAGGAGCCCCTTACACACACATTCTGTGTCCTCATGAATGTATTTCAAAGAATCTGGTCTGGGTCTTTGGTTCCAATTGTGCTGACCATAAGTGTTGTCAGTGGTTCAGTGGCAGGGTGCACCTGTGCCGAGCTTCTTTAAAGTCACAGGTAGTTCCACTGGGGAACAAATAGTTAAAACTCACAAAGCTGTCCATTTTAGCAGTTGTACACAATGATCACCAACCAATTGGTATTTGTCACATCCAGGGCAGAAACTGCAGCAATAGACTCAGATCTGAGGTTAATATACTTACTATTTCATTTTGTTCATGTTTTCCATTTATTTTGGTTAACTTCCATAAATTAGTGTGGATTAGCAAATTGCAACCTTTTTAAAAAATATCTTGACTTTTACCCACAATCCTTAGGAAAGTGGGTCAAAATCAACAATTCATTTAATAGTCAGTTGACTTCCATGATTTACTGAACGTAACATTTCTGTTATGCTCTCTGAGTGATAAAGATAATAAAGTCTTTCATTTGAAATGTCATGACTGCAAAGATTCTTTTAAAAAGTTTTTTTTTTTCATTTTCTTTGAGAGTGGGAGAGAGAGAAGACACAGAGAGATCTTCTTTGCTTGCAACAGTGAGGGTTGGGCAGTTCAAAGCCTGGAGCTTAGAACTCCAACTGGGTCTCCCACACCTGGGTGGTAGGGTCCCAAGTACTTGTGCCATGAACTTCTGCCTCCCAGGGTACACATTAGCAGGAAGCTGGATCAGAACTGGAGTGGCCAGGACTCTAGCCAGGTACTCCAATCTGGGATTCAGGTTTTACAAGGACAACTTAACCACTGTGCCAAAAGCCTAGCCCTGCCAAAACCCTTCTTAGGTAATACCAAACATCTGTCACTTCTATTTGAAATTTAATCAGATTTTTATTTGATTTTCCTGTAATCCAAGCAAAGATAATGTTCTATATCATCTGTCCTACCAAGACTTGTTAAGGTTCTTTGATCTACAGAAAACCTACAGCTCTCTGCTTTAAGCTATAAACTTCCCATGTCTTCAGAGGTTAAAAACTCTTGCTTAGCAACAGAATCACCTAAAAGAAAAATTAGTACAACACAATATAAATGTTCTTGCAAACTTTAAATTTGAATTAAATTTCTACCCAGGGGGTCCATTTGATGTTAAATCTATTCTGCTTTTTCATTAAAACATAAACTCTCATAGAACTTAGGAGATCAGCTAAATCCTAAAAATCCCTTAGGCAGAGCCAAACTAAAGCAAAATAATTTTTTAACAAGTTATTTTCCCCCTTGGTTTACCTCCAAAACACCCATCCCTCCTCCTTCTACATCCTCAAAGGTGTACTTAATCCAAATCCCACACATATTTAATTTCGGGTTTGTGATACTATTGCTCATAAAAATTTAGCCCAGGAGAGGTCAAAGCCTCTCCCTTATTTTGCCAAAGAAAGGTTGCATTGTTAAGTTTACATTATTTGCAAAGGCATCCCTCCCTTTCCCATAGGCCTTCTGTATGTGTCGTAAATTAATCAGCCGTGTGGTTCTAATCACATTTCTCTCTGCTGCCACAGCAAATAACCAGTGTTTGGAGATCAGGTCAAATTGATTTAAATGAAGAGAAATGAGAATAGCTATACAGTGTAATTTCCAATGAGTGTTTTCCCTTGGATCATTTATTAACCTCATATCAGAAAATGGACCAAACACTGAAGTGCTTATTTCACTGGGAAGAAATGTGATGATTCAATGAGCTGCTCCCTACAGAATCAATAGAAAGCAGATGTCTTGTTACCTCCCCCACAGCCCCACCACCCCTGCCTTCCTGCCAGTGGGTCCTTGTGCTTGGAAGCCCCGTTTTTAAGATTATTGAAGCACAAGGCTGTCTACACCTAGATGAGAATTTGTGTCATTGGAAGTCATGTGTGAAGGGTGGCTTGCCTCACTCTCATTAGTTTTTAATACTAGATGAGTGGAATGCATTTTGTTCAACTTAGCTTTGAGCCAAAACATATTTGTCTAATCTGTGCAAGACCATCATGGCGTACTAGAGCCCATCTCTTTAGCAAATTTCAACCATCCATATGCTGCTATAGAATAGCTTAGGTCAAATTAATGACTTCCTAGCCAAAGAAAACACCAGAACAAGATAAACATCATTTATAAAACAGAGTGTTTTGGTGGTAATGTGGGCAGAATGAGCCTATTGGTTTCCTAGATGAAGGTCTTAACTTTGTTACTGTAAGGAATCATTTGGAGAAACTACTACCTAAAGCATGTGGCTTGAAAATACTTGTTTATTTCTTATATTAACTTGATTTTTTTCTTATTATCAATAGTCCATGTCAATTATGGAAAGATAAGAATATTACTGGTAAGAAAATGCACATTGATCTGTAACCTGTCAGTAGGAAATCTCCATGGGCATTGAGCATTTCTAGACCTTGTACACTCACTCTTGTCCTAACACCTTTGCACTGTTGGTTGCTGGTTCTTCTGCTTAAGGTGCTTGCTCTCTGATGTGCTTCACACAGGATTCAACCCACAGGTGACCTCCGAAGAGAAGCCTTCCCTGACCAGTGTAGACAAAGCATCCTCATGCCATCTTCCTGCTCATTATCACACACTGATCTCTTGTGGCTCATCTGTATCCCTTATCAGTACCTAAAATTCATTTGTGTGTGTTTGTACTGCAAGGGGCCTCCTACAAGTTTATGGAAAATGCATACTTTGGGGAGAAAACATGCATAGATTTTGAACATTTTTTGCACCACAATAAACTTATCTTTTAATTCCACTTTTCCAGGCATCTTTTGAAGTACCCTTCTGTGTTTCTTGCCATTTCACCATCACCGCAATCCCTGAGCCTACAAGACTACCAGGCACATTTCTGTTTCTCAGGAACTATTTGTCTGCCTATTGAGTAGAACTGACCAGATTGTGAATGCTTTTCCTTGTCAGTGAATATTTTCTCTAACACCTCGAGGGAGCTCTACCCCGTGGCTATGTATGTATACACATGTGTGTGTCATATTTTTTTTTTTTTTTACAATTGCAGGACCTTCTGGTTATTTACAAGTCTTCACTCTACTGGTTGGGTAGGGATAAGCATTATAATCACCACTGTCGTGTGCACATCCAAAATTGTTTCCTTAGAAAAAATTGCTAGGAGGAGGGTGCCAATACAAGGGGTGTGCACTTGTCAAGATCTCTGGGTATTAAAATATGCTACAGAAATAAGGGAACGCTCAACACTCCCCCAGTCCTGTAGGGAAAAAGCTCATTTGCCACATTGATCAGTTTCCCCATTGTTGCCAGCTAAAAATTCTTGCCTATGTTACTGCTAATGCAAAAACTGAGTTGAAATTACAGATACTTCTATGTCTGTTCTTGTCAAGCTAGCACTGAGGGAAAGTGACTAGAGTGAGTCTTAGCATTGCTCACCAGGATACTGATTATAGCATGCCTTTAGCTGAACATCCTCTGGCTATATTTATAGATCTTTCTTCATTAGTTTCAAAACTGAAACTGAAACTAATTGTGTCCAAGCAGGTTGCTTTACATTGTAACTATTACCCAATGCATTTAAATACAGTCATGTTCTACAATTAGACATCATCATTTGTGTTTACATCTACAAATCATGCATGAGGAAATAGTTTCAGACAGAAACCAATGTGGTTTGGCTACAGTATTTGGAGATTGATGCTAAACTTCTAAAATTCCTCATTAGAATTGCAGAAATGCTAATAACATCTGAAAATTACACGAATGACAAATTCAGTCTACTTCCTGGCAGACTTGAGCAGAAACAGACTGGGGGAGATTAAAAGAGCTCTTCCCGTGTACCCAGGGTGCTCACATGTTTCTTTGCTCAGAACAATAGTAGCTGAACATCACTTCAGTGTAAAATTCACCAGAATACAGAAGATAGCAACAGACGTCACCACTGATTCCCAAATGTGAGGGGTCTTCTGAAAACTGCTGGAAATCCCGTATTATGAAAAAACTATGCATGGACTTAAACATTTTTGTTGCACTGAAATAAATTTCTCAATTCTATTTCCCATGAACTTTTCAAAGTACTCTCAGATACATTTGATTGCTAAGAATGAATACCAGGAAGAAAAAAAAAAAGTTTTGGCACAAGAATGTTGAGTGATCTCCGGGCAGAATAGGGCAGGCTAAATTTGTATTCTATGGAAGAAAGCAAGCACAGGGAGTCACAGGGGATTGTGTGACACCTGGTAAAAGTGGAACTGGGAGCAGAGCCTGGGGAAACTGGAAAATGAATTTTGTAGTCAGATGTTTAGGTAGAGGACTCAGGAACTGTGTATGTGGGAAGGAGTATTTGTTCAGGAGATGGGCAGTAACCAGCAGGTGCAGGTGCACGCTAAGATAGGGTGAGGGGCATCAGTTGCAAGCAGACCCCAGAAGACCACAGCTACTAGCGTGAGCACCTTCATTAAAAAGAATCTGATTGTGTTGCACTTTAATATCTTCAGGTAGAAGAGAATGCTTCAATAAACATTAAAACCTCCTCTGTTTCTTTCTAGCTAGATAGTGGATGACAAAAACTTGAACAGATCCAATTACCTTTACAAAGAGACCAAATGTATAACCTGTCATTTAAAACCTCCCACAATGGATTCCAAGCAGCTTTGAATATCATGGCTTCCAACCAACCCGGAAAACCAACTTTCAGCAAAGCAATTGCTTACCCACTGTTGCCTTTTCTGTCACTGTTGTCTTAGTGTGAACACTAACTAAAGTGCTTCCCACCTACTCACTGCCACCTGTCAAAATCCAAGTCCATCAGGCCTTAGCCAAATGGCTCCTTCTCTGTTAATTACCTCTCCTATCCTCTGATCAATTCCTTCCTTGCTTTGGGCTAGTGATGAACACATTCTGCTCTAAATGATTGTTATTCCCATTTTTAACTTTAAACTTCCTGAGACAGATACCATGCATATCTTCTTAGTTAACTCAAGCATTTCAATAGTTTCCCCTCTTTGAGACTAATATATACTCTTTTCAAAAATGATTTCTTTTACTTTCTTGAAAGGCAGCTTGATAGAGGAGGAGAGAGGGAGAGAGAGATCTTCCATCTGCTGGTTTGCTCTCCAAATGGCCTCAATGGCTGGCACTGGTTCTTGCTGAAGCCAGGAGCTGGGAGCTGGGAGCAGGGGCCTAAGTACTTGAGCCATCCTCCCCCGCTTTCCCGAGCACATTAGCTGGGAGCTGGATTGGAAGTGGAGCAGCTGGGCCTCCAACCTGTGCTCTGATATTGGATGCCACATAATAGGCAGCAGCTTAGCTCACTGCAGTGCAATGCTGGCCCCTAATACATAACTCTTAAAATGTCACAAGTATGAAGTGAAAGATTATCCACTGTGCTACCAGGTACAGACATCTATTTATGTTGAGGGGTGTTTAATTTCAGCCTTTTGATACACGTTTTGTCATTGTGACTTTTCTATGAATATACTATAATGACTGTATATCACTAACATAGAAAATTCTTTTTGAAATTCATGATTGCCAATTTCTTGGGTAAAAGTATTGTCATTATATTGGTTCCATTGCTAGGGGGAGACAAACTGCCTTTTTATAAAAAAAAAATTTTCTGACAGTCTATTCCAATTCTTTGCTTCTTAATGTATTAAATATCTTAGTATTTATTTATTTTATTTTTTGACAGGCAGAGTGGACAGTGGGAGAGAGAGAGTCGGAGAGAAAGGTCTTCCTTTTCCGTTGGTTCACCCTCCAATGGCCGCTGCGGCTGGCATGCTGTGGCCAGTGCACCGCGCTGATCTGAAGCCAGGGTCCAGGTGCTTCTCCTGGTCTCCCATGTGGGTGCAGGGCCCAAGCACTTGGGCCATCCTCCACTGCCCTCCCAAGCCACAGCAGAGAGCTGGCCTGGAAGAGGGGCAACCGGGACAGAATCCGGCGCCCCAACTGGGACTAGAACCTGGTGTGCCGGTGCCGCAGGTGGAGGATTAGCCTATTGAGCCACGGCACCGGCAAAATATACCTTTTTAAATGGCTACAAATGATAGCTACCAATGTGTGTTAGTTTGACTATCTATTTCAGTTATTTCCAGATGTAAGTTTAAATCTTCATATTTTGATGTTTTAGTTATGGTTTCTTCTACCATCTCATATGTAGGAAGGTCTTGACTGCTCAGAAAGTTATTAAGCATTCACTTCTATTTTAATTTAAGAAAAATTACAACAATAATTTTTATTCTACTGGAATCAATTTATTGACTTGGTGGTATAATTGAGACAAGATCAATTTTTAGGAAAAATCTATCTTTTCCAAATATCTAACCAATTAGCACCAAGGACTCTTCGTCATGTGTTTGCACTGGAGAACTCAACACGGAGCTTTACGACATCCGGGAACAACAGGAACACTTGTTACACCTCCCCTGGGACTCAGGTTCTAAGTCCTTGGTTGTCCTTTAATGAAAATGAACTGAAGTTACTGACACAAAGTTATTCGTGATGGTGTCAGGTCCTCCTGAATGCTATATGCCTTTGCCATTTCTTTCAAGGTTCTTTTAATGTACATTTTGTTTTCTTTCCATTAAGGAAACAAAATGCTTGGAGAAACATTTTGCTATTAGTTTAAGGAAAAAAATATGTGCTGTATTGGACAGATGTATTGTTCTTTGAGTTTTCCTTCCATTCACTCGTGCAATGCAGTGCAGTCATGGTGGCTTCAATATTCATGCATAACAAGGAAAAGCTTTTGCAAAATTAAAGCCATATGACTAATCCTAAAACAGCAAGCATTTTTAGTAACATTTATGCTAAAGTTAAAAACTGCTTTATTTAGAATGCTGTAAAATTGTGAATTAGCTAATGTGTCCAGTTTTTACATTTGTGACCACTACAAATGTTTTTGGAAATATATATGTAGTATGTACTTATACTTTTTTAAAAAATTTATTTATTTATTTGAAAGTCAGAATTACACTGAGAGAGGAGAGGGGGAGAGAGAGAGAGAGAGAGAGAGAGAGAGAGAGGTCTTCCATCCAATGGTTCACTCCCCAAATGGCCACAGCAGCTGGAGTTGTGCTGATCCGAAGCCAGGAGCCAGGAGCCAGGAGCCAGGAGCCAGGAGCTTCTTCCCGGTCTCTCATGTCGGTGCAGGGGCCCAAGGACTTGGGCCATCTTCCACTGCTTCCCCAGGCCATAGCAGAGAGCTGGATCAGAAGTGGAGCAGCTGGGTCTCAAACCGGGATGCCAGTGCTTCAGGCCAGGGCGTTAACCCACTGCGCCAAAGTGCCAGCCCCTGTACTTATATGTTTATAATCAATATAGTAATGAAAGAATGAAATCCTATTTAAATATAGCATAATTCCCCTTAACAACAGGAACCCATTCCGAGAAATGCACCATTAAGGGATTTCATTGCTGTGTAAACACCATACACACCTACGTAGTGCCACTCAGTCAGTGAGCATGGCTCCTGGATGCCATCAGGAAAGATGATAAGCAGGCAATAGGTGAGGGTGCTGCTGGCAGAACGTGGCAGGCCGTGTTATTATAGTAAACTTTTTTATAAGTAGAATTGCATTCTAAAATGACAATAAAAAGTACAGTAAATACACAGACCCACAACAGTCATTTCTTGTCAAGTATACATCAGCGTATATGCTATACTGTTTTACAACTGGCAATGCAGATCTGTCTACACCAGCATCGCTCCTAATGGGTGAGCGATGCTTTGCATTATGATGTTAGGATGTTTATGCCATCACTAAACGGGAAGAATTTTTCAGCTCCACTCTAATCGTATACATGCGGTGTGTTGTTGGGCGAAATGCAATTATACCGGCAGTGATTGTACTTTGAGAAATGACAGCTTCAGTTGATAGTGACTGCTTAGAAGGGACACTGCTCATTTGCACACCAGGTCCTAAGACCTTTGTTTAAAGCTATCATTTTTCTATAAATGTCACATATATATAAGAGACCTTTCATCAATAATTTTAGCCTGTAAGCATTTCTTTCAAATCTTCTCCAAATAGTCTACCCAAATCCCTTCATTGTAAAAAATAATACCAGCCAATACTTTTTGTCAACAAAATGTTGGAAATGTTTGTCAACAGAATGAAGCAAAACTTACTCCTCATCAAAAACAAAAAAACTAAGTCTGAGGTTGAAATAACATATTAAATTATAAGTATTGAGAATAAATTAATTGTGACTCTAAGAATTCAAAATCAGATACCCACTGGTGACTGCTGTTAATTTTGGAGATTAGTGTGAATCATGAAAACACTGCTGTGTAAACACACTCTACACTTTACACAGAAATGCATAGGGGCTGTGCACTCAGAGCTGCAACAGAAGAAGATCAATTTCAGTGTGGAATTTGCTGAGTCCCTTCTAATGTGAACTTTTGGTTAAAGAAAATTCTGACCAAAGTAGAAAAAAATAAGGCATAATTCCTTGGCAGGACTTTAATTTTGGACTAGATGGAGCACTTTGAAAAGTTCAGGGAAATGGAATTAATAGATAAATTTATTTGGGGACAAAAACAATGAGATCCATGCATAGTTTCTTCTTCATACACGTTCTCTGACCTTTGACCTTTGTGTAGAGCACTCCCACGGACCTCGCACAGTGTCATAGATGAGGCCTCATCCTTTCCTGGGCCCTTGCTTCTCATATTTATGATCAGGGGTTGATTCCTGAGGAAATCTTCACAGTGCCCAAGACCTTTTCCTTTGAAGTGGTGCTCCACCTTCAGAGTTGGTTTAGGCCTAGAAGCAGCATTAGCCCGGCTGTGGCCTGCTCCCGTGGCATTTTAGGGATTTCTGTGTGAAAACTGGGCATTTTGGTGCCATCTTCTGGACCTTCAATTCTATCCCAGATATTTCTGTTTATATTTTATCCAAATTGTTTTTCAACTGAAGGCCTCATGATTTTTGTAAAGGGAAATATGCGTTCTCTCAAAAACAAGGTCCCTGTGTTTCCTACTGTATTTCCAATTCTTGACATGCATTTTTTTCTTCTTAAAAATGAGGAAAACACCCCTTTGTCCTAATGATGTAGCGATCTGCAGAATGTTCCTTGTGGGTCATCCTGTCCTGTTACCTAGTGCCCACATCATCCATGTCCAATTTCTTTACTTGGCAGCACCAAACACAACCACACCTCCTGCCTAGACCCTAGCCCCTCCTCCATCTACACACATGAGTCTCAAAGTACAATCAAGGGACCCTGAGGGAGCCTGAGATCCCCTGTGGGGCTTCATGACAACACCAAAGTGCTCTGTCTCCTTCCCTCTGGTTTTTTTGCAAGTGCCCCGTGGAACTTTCCAGAGGCCACATAACCTGTGATGGTGTCATCGACCTCTAAGAGAACAAGTGCTTCTGCACTCCTGTGTTCTTAAATATCTCCATTTCACTGTGGTAAATATTTATAACTGTGACCCACATAAGCACAGGCCTTCGTGTTCCTCCCGGGAGCTCCTGAATGATAACTTGTGGGACCAGAGCTCGCTGTTTTCAGTAAATCACTGACAAGTTGGCCTTCAGAAATGCCATTCATAAATAGCTGATCTTCTTTTTAAATGTTTATTTACTCATGTTTTGTTTATCAGAAAGGCAAAGTTTTAAAATTTTTTTTGAAAAACCACTTTTTAAAACATTTTTATTTAAGATATACAGGTTTCATGTATTTCATACTTACAGATTTAGAAACTTGGTGATACTTCCTCACACCCAAACTCCCACCCTTCCTTCTCCTTCCTCTCTTAATTTTTACAATGATCTACTTTCAGTTTACTTTATACTCAGAACATTAACCCTGCACTAAGGAAAAAGTTCAACAAATAGTAAGAAGAATAAAACCCTGTTCCTCATCCATAGAAACAAGGTCTGTAAACAATCATCGAATCTCAAAATGTTAATTTTATTCCTATATGTTACATTTTTGGTGCTCTGTTAGGAGTTACCACAGATCAGGGAAAACATATGGTGTTTGTCTTTTGGGGACTGGCTTATTTCACTAAGTGTAATGGTTTCAAGTTGTATCCATTTTGTTGCAAAAGACAGGATTTAATTCTTTTTTATGGCTGAGTTGTATTCCATAGCATGTACATACCATAATTTCTTTAACCAGTCATCCATTGATGGACATCTGGGTTGATTCCGTATCTTAGCTATTGTAAATTAAGTTGTAGTAAACAGAGGTACAGATAACTCTTTCATATGCTGATTTCATTTTTGTTGGGTAAACTTCCAGGGGTGGGATTGCTGGGTCATGTGGTAGATCTATTTTCAACTTTCTGAGATATCTTCCATCTGCCAGTTCACTTCCCAAAGGCCCATGATAGCTGGAGCTGGAACAGACCAAAGCCAGGAGCCAGGGACTCTTATCTGGGTCTCCCACATGAGTGGCAGAGACTCAAGTACTTGAGCCTCCCAGGCACATTAGTGGGAAGCTGCATCAGAAGCAGAGGCGGGCTCAGTCGCAGGCATGCCAACATGGGATATGGGTGTTCCAAGCAGTGGGTTCAGCTGCTGCACCGCCAGGCCTGCTGACCTGGATCTTCTGTTTGTGTAGGAGGCAAAATACCAAATCAGACCTGCTCTGTTGTCAAAGTGCAGCAGAGGCTCCTAAAACCAGAAACCCAAAATCCTAAACGAAGGAGCAGTGCTACCTGTTCAGGACGTGGTAAATTGTGTAACTGGTCCTGCACATCCATTTCCCACAGGACCAATCCTTGAGCAGAGATGAGGACAGTGATGACTCTTTTGACACAGTAGTGAATGTGTCAGGCAGGGGGTTCTTCCCATTCAACTCAAATCAAGAGAAGGGAATGCTGGAAGGGCATCTGCAAGGGCCTGTGTGGTGGGGCAGCAGGATAAGCCACTGTCTGTGATGCCAGCATCCCATACTGCAGCAACAGTTCAAGTCCTAGCTGCCCCATTTCCTACCCAACTTCCTGCTAATGTGCCTGGGAAAGCAGTTGAAGATGGCGACCATTTGGGGGGTGAACCAGTGGATGGAGGCTCTCTTTCTCTCTCTGAATCCCTCCCTCTCTCTGTCACTCTGCCTTTCAAACAAATAGAAATAAATCTTTTTTAAGAGCATCTGCCAATCATGCCTCTTTGCCCTGGAGTATGGTGGGAGGGGCATTGTAAAACTAGGTGGAGACAGTGAGTTGGTGTCATTTTGAAAAGGCAAAGTGGAAAGAGCAAGGGTTGTTCTTCAACCAACACTTAAGAAAAGACACAGGTTTTCCTTCTGGCTGTGAGCACAGCCAACATCAGTTATGAAACAGAGGAGCTCCAACCAGAAGCAACGGAAGGCCTGGGAGGTGAGAGGAAGCAGGGTCTCCAAGGAGCTCTCAAAGTACCCCAGGAGGTACCCATGCCTGATTAACTGTGCTAATCAAGCAAGGCTCCTCTGAGCTTACCTCCTCCTCTCACCTTCCTTTGGCCACCAACAAACAGCTAGAGAGGAAGGGAGGTGGTCCAAGTGGGAGAAGAGGCCAACCACACCCCTCACTCCACTGCAAGACCCCAGCCATGCAGAAAACAGAATTTGCAATTTGCATGATGGCTTTGATCATAATTATACATGATGTATGGGGTACATTGTGACATTTCAATACCTGTAGGCACTGTTGTCATGATTAGGGTAATCGGCTTCTCCAAGGAACATTCTAAATCCTCTCTACTCGTTATTTGGAAATACGCAGTTGCCAACCAGAGTTACCACACTATGCTATCGAGAATGAGAAATCATTCCTCCTGTCCAGGCACTCCTGTTCCTGGTATCCATCCTGTCTCTGCTTTGAATGCAGATGTTCCATTAGACAAGGCTTTCCCATGTATCTGGAAAAAAGACTGCCTCCTGACCTGCATCGGCTACAAGATCTACCCAAGGTTGCATGCAGGAGGGGGAGCATGAAGTCCACAGAGTGATTCAAAGGCAAAGAAGATGCTGAAGGAGGAGGAGGAAGAGGAGGAAGAGGGGAGTGAGAAAAGGATAGAAGGAAGGGATAAGGGAAAGGAGAGAAAGAGAAAAGAAAAAGTTACGTACAAGGTGTCTTGGTCATGTGTTCAAGCATACATGTTAAAGATGACTGATTCCGGCTAAATTTCTCACAATGTATTCATCCTGGTTTCAATAGGTCCCCAGCCTCTCTTTTCAGCATTATGTCTCCTGAAACACTTGCTTATATCTTTTTCCAGACAAATAGGACTCACAGCAACCCCTACCCCTAGACTTCCTCCAGTCTTCGGCACACCTGCAGATAGATGATTTCCTCTTTCTAGAATTTTCTTCCTCTGGTTTCTGCCAGTTGAAATCCTTTGTGACTTTCAAGGTTCACTTCAAAAGCTCTTTCATAAAGCTTGTAAAGGAGAAACAGCTGGGATGTCGAATCCTAAAATCCTTTACAAGCTGCCAATGGCATATGACACCACCTCTGCTCTGATTCTGAGGGCTGTTTCCATGGGATTCACTCAAAAAAAAAAAAAAAAAAAAAAAAAAAAAAAAAAAAAAGTAGAAGAAGAAAGAAGGGCTCCTGGTTTTTCCTGCTCCAGCACACAGGCTAGGGTACTTGCACTGTGCCCACTGCACGTACGGCTTTGTCACAATGCTAAGAGCTTTCAAAGGACCTCCCATGGCTGCTGCTCAGAACGCTGGTGTTCCCATAAAAACCACCTCAGCCCCCATGCAATGCAAGAGAACACCACAAAAGGAAAATTAGACTTCCCTGTGCTCCAGTACAAAGTGGGTTCCACGCAGTATTACTGTATCTTACAAATGCATATTTGAGCATTTAATTCCCTCCACCTGACACTCATTACCATATTAGGCTGTCTTTGGGAAGGTGGCTTTTGTTGATTGATTCATGTCATTGCTTGTGAGCGTAGGACAGTTAAGCTCTCCCCTAGTGACAGGAATGATACCAATAAATGACTTACCGTCACCACCACTAAGCAAGCAGAACTGTATTGTTTCTCTGGTAGCACTTACATTTAATTTGGCTAAGAGAGTTGTCCTGGTTCTGTGCTCACCTGGGAGGCCAGGAAAACATAAATTCTGCAAAGATAGAGTCTGTTTTCTCTTTCCTCTGAATATTTGTATTCTCTGTGAAAGCCAGAATATTTGAAGGTACTTCAAGAAGTATGTGGGAAAATAGATTTAAAAAGTAAGCTCTCAGTTTCTGTTTTGAAATCCATGCATGGTTTTTTTCATAATATGCATTTTCTAATGAATGTTTTGGAGACCCCTCTAGAAGGTGTACAATAAAAATATTTATTATGTAATTAAGACATTACTATACTGCAATCTCACTTGAATATAACAAGATAAAATATGACTTTCTAAACTACAACCCAGACGTTCACTTATTGATGTTCTGGGGATCCTTCTCTATAAAGTAATCTCCTTTTTAGACCCTCTCAATACATGGACCCTTACAGTAGGATGCAATGTATTAAGTTGCTTATCACCTCTTTGTATAGAGTTTGGAAAGTCTGTTATCCATTGTGAAAATTCTTGTGAAAGTACATGGGCCAATTTCATTGTAGCACTCTTTTGCCAAGTTCAAAACCACAGTATCTTAGCAGTTTTATTTTTCTTCCAAAACACCATAAGTTATTCTACTATATTATGCATTGCATACTTGCCAAAGCATTTCAGCCAGACTTTTTTTTTTTGTTACACAAGCAGAAAAACATCCAATGTTAATAAACTCTTGTTTTTTCATCCCATTTTAATATAAATTCAAAGGGCAAATCTATATTTCTTATGCCTCTGGGTTCACAAATGACAATGACATTTAAAATGCATAGTTCTAAGCATAAATTGCAATAATTCTTTTTCTTACAGGTAAAATGTATCTGGCATTAAGCAAGTTTTATCATAATTTTTTCCTGGCAATACACTTGAGATGGTTGCTTTATGGATCCAACACGGTAATCATTGATTGTTCTTTCTGTTTGCTTGCCTGTTTTTCTAAATGATGTATGTTTTATTGTTTTGTTTGCCCATCTAATAGTTTAATCCTCTGTGTCTAATATTTGAAAATAAAATGCACACACATATACATATTTAAACAGTAATTTGGAAGTTTTTCTGAACCATCTAAAGAAAAAAAATGAAAGTTGAAAGTTTTCTACCAAATATTGTAACTTTACAAGCCATGGTCCAAATCTTGCCTTACAATTTTACATAAATGTCTCCAAACTTCATACACTATCTGAATTCATTTGCCATACACATTTTTTTATAATAAAGCATTAGTTTCTTTCTTTTTTCATACTTGCACGTTAGTCTGGAAATTAGACTTGTCATAAGAAAATAACAAAGGATGATGGAACTACTCAGAAGGGTGGAAGCTACTGAGTGAAGACAAGAAAACAACCTTAAGGGAAAAAGAAGCCACTCTGGGGAAGGGATCTGCAGTTCATCAAGAGCTATTTTTCATTTTCCAAATCTCACTCAACTATCTTTGCAATGTAGTGAGAAATCTCACTTTTGTCTGTGAATAAATACTGCAAGTGAACTATGTTGAGTGTTCTGACTCAATGAGATGATGGAAACATTCTCTATAAGCCTTCAGGGCCATATTAAACAACAGATGTTCTTCTCGGTGCCTTGGTAAGTCACAGCATCACCAGCATGGGCTTTGTGAAATACGAAGCTTAAATAATGAGCATTTTTCAGGATGTCCAAAGTGAAGGGCAGATCAATAGAACACCAAAATGACCAGTAAAACAATGAAGACGTTGGTACCTGCTCCTTCTTCTGAAAAATATAAACCATCAATGGGCCTAGCTTTGTGTTCTACTTACCCTTTACCAGGGTGAGCTGGGGCATCAATTTAGATGACAGTTCCAGTAAAAATGGTCAATATGTATCACACAGTGTGAGTTTTTAAAGTCTGGGCTGGCCATGCCCACCATGTCACAGATCATCACCGTGACGAGACGGATCAAAATTTAAGATTAGAATTCTAGAAAAATCACGTAGCTGGAGATAGTGCCTTAGTGAACTGATGGCTTTCCTGTGTTATAGCTACAACTAGAGATTGGCAGCTGGGAGTCTCACTTCATTGTAAAATTCACTGTCACGTCCAAGTTTCCTGTGAGATATATGGAGGCAACAGTGAGGTGAAGACAGAGGACAGTTTTTATTTGAAAGGAAGTTGAACAGCTGATCAAATTAGGTTATTGCACCTGCATACACACCTCATCATCAAACAATGTGCTATATAATGGAAAATAAGGCAGATACTCTGCATCATTGAGAGTCTAACAGAAGAGAGCAGATTAATACCAGAAAATGCCTAAATGCATTCTTCCAGGTTATGACAAGTGTTGTGAAGAACAGAATATCACAATAGAATAGTAGTGAGAGACTTTTCAAATTGGATGGTCAAGAATGACCTCTCAAAGGAAACCCAGGAAAAGGAGCTAACAAAGAAACATGAGGAAAGCCAGGCATCCTAAGAGGTTGACAAAGGATCCAGAGGTGGAAACAAACTGGCCTGTGGGACAAAGAACAAGGAAACCTTGGTGGTAGGTATGGAAGACCAAGATTGGGTGGGGAGACATGAACTGACGAGGGAAGAGGGCCAATCGCCCAGACCTGGAAGGCCATAGAGAAGAGCCTGTCTTTTCCTGGGGAAAACCAGAAGCCACAGCAGGCAAGAGGTAGTCAAGATACTAGCTTTATGTTTTTTAAATAAATTAACTTTGACTGTTGAGTGGTATATGGTGGGGCAGGATGATAGAGTCAAAGCTGAAAGATGCCTGTGTGTGTGCATGTACATATATGGATGCATAGATATGACATACAGTTTCCATCTTCAGGATGTTAAAATATTCTCCAAGTGCTTATAGAAAACAGTTTTGTGTTTGAACATTCTAAATGTCAAGTAACCATGTCAACAAGTAGATAGAAGAATGGGAAAGCTAGACAAAAGAATTTTAAGGATTAGACTCTAGCCATTTCTTACTGCACCAAGAACCATAATTTCCCGTGGGCTGACAATCACACATTATTTGTCTTTGTGTGTCATGTGCTTAGATACCAAATTCTAGAGGCAATTTTTAATTCCCTCTCCATGCATTTCCCATGAGGATGCTCCTGGCTTGTAGGGCCCTCATCTTTTCTTCTATCTTGGCCTGTTCCCCCAGGGCAACATTTGCCATTCTTGCTTTTCTAGTGTTAATGAGTTTGCATCAGCATTTCTCCCCATTATGTGTTGTCAGGTAGCTCCCATGAATAATGTGTGGGGGAATATTTGGGGTGAAGCCTTGTTCAAAGCATAGTTTTTATTTATTCATGTTGTGGTATCTGCTGAGGGGCATTCCAGAATTCCACATTCCTAGCTTGATTAAAACTGCAAGAAGTTTGTCATTTGGGGAAGTTGTCTCTCTGGTTGCTTGAGGCTTAGCATATCAAAAAGGATAGTGGGCCGGCGCCATGGCTCACTTGGTTAATCCTCCACCTGCTGTGCCCGGAATCCCATATGGGTGCCGGGTTCTAGTCCCGGAAGGCAGTGGAGGATGGCCCAAGTGCTTGGGCCCTGCACCCACATGGGAGACCAGGAGGAGGCACCTGGCTCCTGGCTTTGGATTGGTGGCCATTTGGAGGGTGAACCAACGGAAGGAAGACCTTTCTCTCTGTCTCTCTCTCACAGTCTAACTCTGCCTGTCAAACAAACAAACAAACAAACAAAAAAGGTCTGAGCTGAATATGGGCTGAGCTTTTGCTCCTTCATCAGAGCCCAGATCAGTATCCTGCAGCAATCTAAGGGTCATCCAGCCCAAAGCCTACGACCTGCCTGGAAAAGCAATTTAATACCCTCTTGAGAGATCTTGAAAACATCAAAGGGTTATTCTGCTAAATGCCACTCAGAAAAATTTCTTAGATTATTTTTTATCATCACACTCACCAAAAAAAGCAGTGGCCTTCCTCTTCCTCAGTTTGAGCCAAGCTCTTCCAAGTTGGCCCTACTCTCTGTGCACCGAGGCAGCCGTGCAGGTTTCCTATTCACCAAACTGTCTGCCCTTTCCTGTCCAATTCGATCCAGGCTTTGTAGATTCTTTTGAACTGGTTCTTTCTCTCACCTGTTACTCAACTTTACCCAACGAAACTAGAGTGAACAGAAGACCCAGGAACCTCGATGCCGCCATCAACATCCATCCCCACAGGGAGGTAGACGGTGAGGCTGAGACCATGGATCTTTTTTCCTGAAGCACATGTACTATTTACTTCCGAGATCACCTCTGACCTTCCTCCTGCTATTTACTTCCTGGGTCACCTTCTCCAAAGCGAGACCTGAAATACAATATGAGTTGAAGACTTCCTATCAACCATTCATGTGTTTGCAAAAGAACCATCTCATTGGAATTGCTTGATTTGAAAAGGAGACTTAATGGCAAAGACAGAAGCCAATACGAATTCTGTGCTGCATACAGAAATGAGCAGCAGGGAAAATGACCCCAAATCATTGGCTTTGCCAGAGGCCAACCTCTCCCTTCTTTCCTGCTTGGAGCGAAGGAAGGCCAGCACAGAAGAAAATGACCCTAGTGTCATGTCACTCTTCCGTGCACTTCACATGAAGCCCCGTGGAGAGGTCACTCTGTCCTGTCATCAAAAGAGGGAAGTGATAAGCTGGCCTGGTCCGCGCCTGGCTTCCTGTCCGGCGGCTGCCAGCGGAGCTGTACACACCCTTCCTGTTGCCCTAGGTGCTCAAGAAGTTGAAGTTGAAAATATCTGAACCCTTGGAAATCCTGACGATATCCCCTGAGATGGCTATAAAGGGACACGCCGTGGTCTCTGTGATGCAGGAGCAGACACTGCTGTTGGCTTGCATCTCATCAGGGGAGGGAGATTTGGGGTTGGCTCCTTACTCCCATGACACTTGTGACAACTCCACATTTCTCTCTCTTTCTCCTTCTCTTTCTTTCTCTCTCTCTTCTCCCCTCATCTCTCAGGAACAGGTTTTCAATGGTTCAGTTCTTTTCCCCACTATTTTAATTAATTTATTTATTCGCAAGCATTTTGTAAATACAACTTTAGGAACATGGTGATTCTTCCCACTGTACCCACCGTCCCACCCACACTCCCATCCCACTTCCCCTTCCCTTTCCAAACAACAGGAGTCACTCTGCACTAACTTCCCATGCAGGGCCTCTGTCCTCAGAGAGTTGCATTATGAGACTTACTAGTAAATCTTTTTTTTAAAAGATTCATTTATTTATTTGAAAGTCAGAGTTACACAGAGAGAGGAGAGGCAGAGAGAGAGAGAGAGGTCTGCCATCCGTTGGTTCACTCCCCAGATGGCCTCAATGGCCAGAGCTGGGCCGATCTGAAGCCAGGAGCCAGGAGCTTCTTCCAGGTCTCCCACGTGGGTGAAGGGGCCTAAGGACTTGGGCCATCTTCCATTGCTTTCCCAGGCCATAGCAGAGAGCTGGATCGGAAGTGGAGCAGCTGGGTCTCAGACCGGCGCCCATATGGGATGCTGATGCTTCAGGCCAGGGTATTAACCCACTGCACCACAGCGCCAGCCCCACTAGTACCTCTTGATCTCAAAGAATTACTTCGTTTTAGTGTATGAAATGGAGGATATTCTTTTCCCACTTTTACCTGGATGTGAGCAACCTTGACAGAGGATATCCCCAGTTAGCCTCTGCCTATTTTTCTCGGTGGCTGTAGTGATGAGGGGAAGTGTGTGGTCGCTACAGAAATTTGTCAAAGGACAGGTGGAAAGTTAAAGGCAATCCTGTTGTGTATTCAGGTTTTGACCACAGTAAATAGGGCCTGGGATGCTTCTGTTTTCCTTCCCCACAGGCAGCAAGCCAGAGAGAGATTTATCTCAGCGCTGAGACAACAATGATTTGGGGTCATTTTTCTTCCTGTTTCTCACTTCTACAGTTCATGGATTTACTAGTGGCTTCTGTCTTTATCATTTTAAAATATTTTTTATTTGTTTATTTGACAGAGTTAGTGAGAGAGAGACAGAGACAGAGAGAAAGGTCTTCCTTCCGTTGGTTCACCCCTCAAATGGCCGCATTGGCTGGAGCTACGCCGATCCGAAGCCAGGAGCCAGGTGCTTCCTCCTGGTCTCCCATGCAGGTGCAGGGCCCAAGGACCTGGGCCATCCTCCACTACACTTCCGAGCCACAGCAGAGAGCTGGACTGGAAGAGGGACAACCGGGACTAGAACCTGGCGCCCATATGGGATGCCGGCGCTGCAGGCGGAGGATCAACCAAGTGAGCCACGGTGCCGTGCCCTGTCTTTATCATTATTGTTTTCAACTTGAGCAAATCTACTGGGCTGACTTTCAGATGGATGGATATATAGATAAATAGATAGATATGAGAGTACTCCAAAATGGGCAAAAATGGAATGAAAAAGATGTTTATTTTGGTGTGAAAAATTCTAAAATATATGTGTAGATACTTAAAGGAACATACATGCAGATGTTATAGACATTTTTGAAAATTATTTTTCAAAAAAAATTATTTATTAATCCAAGATGTAGAGACGGAGGAGGGGAGATATCATCCATCTGCTTGTTCTTGCCCCAAATACTTGCAACAGCTGAAGCCAGGCCAGGCCAAAGCCAGGAGCCTGAAATTCACTCCAGGTCTCACACATGTGTGGCAGGGACCCAAATACTTCAACCATCATCTGCGTCCCTGGGTGCCCATCAGCAGGAAGGTGGATTAGAAGTGGAGCTGGAACTAGAACTAGATCCTCTCATGTTCAATGTGGTATCTCAAGCGGGGACCTAATGGCTAATACCAAATGTTCACTCCTCGTGCATAAATTGGCATAATATTCAGTCTGTGAAGTTTTTTGAAGACTCTCATATGCATGAACTCACTTATCTTTTAATTCTGTTGTCCGTGAGCTTCTGAAGTAACCTCATACGTCAATGTTTTGTTGAAATGAGTCTGTCAGCCTTATCAGTCTTAAGGAGCATGGCTGTGAACCCAGAGGTGAGAGTGAGGCCACAGAGCAAAGAGGAATTGAGCAATTATGAAACACTTGAACTTCTTCGAAGCAAAGGATGCAACATCTTTCATGTCAGAAATTACTGAAGTGTGGGCAGAATTACAGCTACTGGTGAGCAGGACGGGTGCTTGCTTGCTTGTTTTTTAGGCTTCCTATCAGTTAGAAGAGCAGTCTGAAAGGGGTGAGCTGGCGGGAGTTTCCTGGGAGATAACGAGATGAAAATTGACAGCTGAGATGTAAGAGATGCTGTCAGATTTCAGGTGCCCCTCAGAGAAGCTCATCAGAAAGAACTTTAGACCTTGAACTCAGGTGGATGTCAGAGCTCCTAATACATCTGTGAAAATCAGCAGGGTGGAGCCGGTGGTTGATGACTTAAGGAGATCAGACAGCGCGAGAAGAGATGACCAAGGAGGCGCACTGCAGGAAGAGCAATACTTGCAGAGCAGCCAGTGAGGGAGTGGGAAAGGAAGGAGCTGGAGAGGCAGCAGAAAGTGGATGTGCCATGCCCACTTCTGGTCCCCAGGGGCCTCCCCACAGCACTAGTTTGGTGCCAGTCTCTTGTCAAGGCCATCAGCCCTGATCTCAGAACGTTATGAACTCTGCCATCTCAGGTCCTCTTCTCTGACTCTGCATTCAAGCTGAGCTTGAACAATGTTATTTATAAATTTGCATTACAAGGACATTCTAGCATACAACATAGAGAGGCAGGTCTCATAGGGCTAACAGAGTGGTGCCGAGCTCTCTTTTCCTGTATTTTAAAAACACTGGAATTTTTAACAAAGTAGATGCATTTAAGGTGTGTAATATGATGTTTTAACATACATGGTGAATTGTGAACATATCCATCTCCTTACGGTTAGTTTTTTGTGTGTGTGTGTTTGATGAGAACACATAGGTTCTACTCTCGTAGCAAACGTCAAACAATGCTATTAACTATAATCTCACTATAATCACCATGCTGCACATTTCATCTCTAGAGACTGCACATCCTACATGCCCGAAACTTTCTGCTCTTCAGCCAACATCTCCTCATTTCCCTCACCTCGCTCCTGATATCCGCCGTTTCACTCTCTGCTTTACCACATGCAAGCTATCTTCTCTATTTGCCACTGTCAAAGACTCACTGATGAGCCTGCATTCTGCCTCCTGGGTGCCCCTAAAAATCAAACCCCCACCTGGGGTTCTAGCGTGGACGTGACTTATGACGCTCACACCTTCTGCTTCTGCGCCAGTCTTTCCACAGCAGATTTCCTCAAGTCGACCTCTACATCAGCACTGCGGGATGGCTGCCATTGAACATGGCATCTTGCCATTTACTCACTCCTAATTCTAAGCAGATGAGCTGGCCGCGAGCAAGTGTGCAAGGACATCCACAGTGGATAGGATCTTAAGCAATAGGCAATTTTTAAGATGGGCTGGTGCATTTTTTAAAGATATTTATTTACTTATTTGAAAGGTAGTATTACAGAGAGGCAGAGGCAGAGAGAGAGAGAGAGGTCTTCTATTTGCTGGTTCACTCCCCAGATGGCCATAATGGCCAGAGTTGCACCAATCCGAAGCCAGGAGTTTCCTCTAGGTCTCAAACGTGGGTGCAGGGGCCCAAGGACTTGGGCCATCCTCTACTGCTTTCCTAGGCCATAGCAGGGAGCTGGATTGAAAGTGGAGCAGCATGGGCTGGCGCCGTGGCTCACTTGGCTAATCCTACGCCTGCGGTGCCGGCATCCCATATGGGCACCGGGTTCTAGTCCTGGCTGCTCCTCTTCCAGTCCAGCTCTCTGCTGTCGCCTGGGAAGGCAGTGGAGGATGGCCCAGGTGACTGGGCACCTGCACCCGCGTGGGAGACCAGGAGGAAGCACCTGGCTCCTTCCTGGCTTCCAATCGGCACAGCACCGGCTGTAGTGGCCATCTGGGGGGTGAACCAACAGAAGGAAGACCTTTCTCTCTGTCTCTCTCACTGTCTAATTCTACCTGTCAAATAAGTAAAATAAATAAATAAAAAATTTAAAAAACGAAAGAAAGTGGAGCAGCCAGGACTTGAACTGGCACCCATATGGGATGCCGGCACCTCTTGACCACAGCACCAATCAGGGCTGGTGCATTTTAAAAATAGATTAATGGCAGAATAGACTTGAGAGACTAAAGATTCTTGAAATAAGAAAGAGACATTGAGATGTATGTTCACTTTCTCATGGAACAGAGACAGGATGAGGAAAAATGCAGTGGTTTAATATTTCTGGGGCTAGCATTGTGGCATAGCAGGTTAAGCCACGGCCTGCAACATTGGTACCCTATATGGGGGTTTGTTTGAGTCCCAGCTGCTCTGCTTCTAATTGGCTCCCTGCTAATGGCCTGAGAAAGGAGTGGAAGATGGCCCAAGTGTTTGTGCCCCTGCCACCCACATGGGAGACCTGGAAGAAGCTCCTGGCTCCTGGCTTTGGTCTAGCCAAGCCCCAGCCATTGTGGCCATCTAGAAAGTGAACCAGAGGATAGAAGATATCTCTCTCCTTTCTCTCTGCCCTCTTCTTTATCTGTCCCTATCTCTCTGGAACTCTGATTTTCAAATAAGTAAATCAATCTTTAAACAAGTAATATTTCTCATAGACATTTTTTAGGTGAAAGGACAGTGTGAAAATAGAATCCTAGCAGTTGATAATGGCCAATCCCTGGTGCATGCGCTTCTTGTGCCTGCAGAATCTTATGAGATAAGGTTAGGGAAAAGAGTGGCTCAGGGCGAGAGTGGACAGTGGTTTTTCAAAAGCTGCAGACTGAGAAAGCTCTTGATGGGTTCTTGTTCAGGGATCACACGGTCACTGGTGACCTTAGCCAGAGTGGATCCTGTGAGATGTTGGGGGCAAAATTTGGCTACAGGAAGGGGAAGAGTGGACAGGGACTTCCTTTTCCAACAATACTGGCAGAGTGAATATCCTGAAAATCTGTCCTACAGCAAAACACCTAAAAGTAGTTGATACAAAAAAGAAAGAAAAAACACACTTTAATGCCATCCCACATTGGAAAACATCAGAGAAATCATGAGAGTCATCAGAGGCCAAGCATTCTGTGAAGAATCAATTGGAGGGTTGTGAGTGGAAATCTTCTTAATTCCTGTGACTCAGAGCTTTAGTTTTGTTGCAGATAAACTCAGGTCTACACTGGGAGGAGACCTGGGTGCAAGATCTGTTGGGAATGACATCATCATTGAGATTGTGTTAGAAAAAGGTCACAATTTAAAAAAAAAAGATTTACTTATTTATTTATTTGAAAGTCAAGAGTTATATAGAGTCAGAAGGAGAGGCAGAGAGAGAGGTCTTCCATCTGCTGGTTCATTCCCCAGATGGCCTCAATGGCCAGAGCTGTGCCAATTCGAAGCCAGGAACCAGGGGCTTCCTCTGGGTCTCCCACATGGGTGCAGGGGCCCAAGGACTTGGACCATCTTCTACTGCTTTCCCAGGCCATAGCAGAGAGCTGGATCGGAAGTGGAGCAGCTGGGACTTTAACCAGCACCCATATGGGATGTCAGCACTGCAGGCGACAGCTTGACCTACAGCACTGGCCCCAAAAGTTCACATTTTTAACAAAAGGATCTACTTTGAAGAAACGAAGTGTTGGCTTAGAAGACATAAAAGTCAGGACTCTTCCTCAAACAGCAATAATTTCAGGTCTGTGATAGTTAATTTTAGGTGTGAACTTGACTAAGGGATCCTCTTGTATGATTTGACTTTTTTTAAAAAAAGATTTATTTATTTATTTGAAAGGCCGAGTTGAGAGAAAGAGAGAGAGAGAGAGATCTTCCATCTGCTGGCTCACTTCCCAAATGGCTGTGACAGCCTTTGCTAGGCCAATCTGAAACGAGGAGCCGGGAGCTTCTTCTGCGTCTCCCACACAGGTGCAGGGGTCCAAGGACTTCGGCCATCTTCCACTGCTTTCCCAGGCCATAGCAGAGAGCTGGATTGGAAGTACAGCAACCAGGACTTGAACCAACGCCCATATGGGATGCCGGCACTGTAGGTGGCAGCTTTACCTGCTATGCCACAGCACCAGCCCCCTCATGTATATTTTCAAAGGTGATTCCAGAAGAGACATGCTGAGTAAGGAAGGTTTATCCTCAGCACAGGCAGAGACCATGGTGTGGGCTGAAGGATCCCATAGAACAAAACCACAGAAACAGAAAACGTCTCTTCTGAAGTGGCCACTCTCTTGCTCTGCCCTCGGACATCAGAACACCACAATCACCAGCCTTGGACTTGGGATCATGCACCATACACTTGCGGGTTCTCTGAGTGTGAGTCACACCAAGTCTGTCTCCCAGAGTGTGGGTTAGCAGGAAGCTGGAATCCAGTTCTGAGACAGGACTCAACCCAGGCACTCCAACATGGGAGGCAGGTATCCAAAGACTGCCTCCTGCTAATGCATACCCTGGGAGGCAGCAGATGATGGCTCAAGTAGTTGGGTTCCTGCCACCCTCATGGGAGACCTGGATTGAGTTCTTGGCTCTTGGGGATTTCAGAGTGAACCAACAGATGGGAATTCCTCTCTCTCTCTCTCTCTCTCTCTCGCCCGCCCTCCCTCCCTCTCTCTCACCCTCCCTCTCCCTGCTCTATCTCCTTGCCTCTCAAAACAATCCAGAGAGATAAAAGACTACCTCCAAAGAAACATTCAGAGTGATTGCTGACTTCCAATGACAGCACTGGAAACCAGAAAACTACGAGATAATATTACACTGAGGACAAAAGCATTTATAGCCACGTACCTAAAACTGTAAAGAAGTGTAATGTCAACTTCCACATAAAAATCAAAGTTCCAATGAATACCTCCTTCCTATAGGAGCTTCTAAGATATGTACTTTAGGAGTATGGAGAATGATTTGAGAAAATGTATTGAGTTCAAGAAGAAAAGTGAGCAAATAAAGTATTTAATGTGAGCAACTCTGAACAAATGTTAATTCTGAGAAGCAATAATAACACAGTTGAACTTGAGAGTGTACTTGCTTTCAGTTACCATGTTACAGGTGTCTGCAAATGTAGTGGCTTCATACAAGACATATTATCTCTTAGTTGATCCTACAGGATCCAAGTGTAGCTCACTGGGTTTTCTGATGTGAGGTGACTGTGCCATAAGCATGGTTTAAGCAGGTGCCACTGCGGAGGAATCCTCTGCCATGCTCCTTCAGGTTGCTAGCAGAACTCATTTCCTTGAATGTCTACAACTGGCCCAGACCGGCTTAGCTTCGAGGCTGCCTTTGCTTCCCACAGGCCACTCTATCCCATGGATCCTCTCCCAGTGTGGCACTGTCTCCTGCAAATCAGCAAGGACAGTCTCTACACTTGCTGTGTAATTCTCACCAGTCTCATAACCTAAATAATTCCCAGAATGACATTCCCTCACCCTCCCCCACCCCATAGGTTGAGCTAATCAAGGGAGGAACACCCCATTACCTTGCTACACTCCATCAGTTAGAAGCAAGGCCTAGATTCCACCCTCACTCACGTGGACAGAATTATGCAAGGGTGCTATGTGTGGGTCACTCGAGGGTGTGTTCATGACAGAGAGGTTGGAAAAACAAAAAACAAGATAGAATTAAAACAATAAGTCAGGAAGGATGCTGAAATTTAAAGTGTGCTGAAGTCCCATGGGAAGTGCAGATAGATACAGAGTAATTATTAACTGTGTTAAGCATGAAGGAAAAATACAAAAGATAGTAGACATAAATCAAAATATATCTGGGATCTCAAATGAAAAGGCACAAACATCTTGAAATAAAACACTTATCAAATAAAATAGACAGTAAGGTAAAAAGCATAACTTGGGGAGAGGACCATTATATAATGACAAAGTAGCCAAAAGTATGCACTGAATTTAACAATTCAAAATCGTATTGAGTAAAAGCATGAGAGGTTGATAATTTATAGTGGGTAATGCTGAGACTTATTGCTTGGCAATTAACTGGTAAAATAGAAAAAAACAGGGGCTGGCGCTGTGGCGCACTAGGTTAATCCTTTGCCTGCAGTGCCAGCATCCCATATGGGTGCCGGTTCTAATCCCGGTTGCTATTCTTCCAATCCAGCTCTCTGCTGTGGCCTGGGAATGCAGTAGAAGATAGCCCAAGTGCTTGGGCCCCCGCACCCGCATGGGAGACCAGGAAGAAGCATCTGGCTTCTGGCTTTGGATTGGCGTAGCTCCAGCCAATGAGGCCATTTGGGGAACGAACCAACGGAAGGAAGATCTTTCTCTCTGTCTCTCTCACTGTCTGTAACTCTACCTGCCAAATTAAAAAAAAAAAAAAGAAAAAAGAAAAAAACAGGATAGAAAAGACTAAGAACTGAAGTGACATACATGAAGAAATTGTGGTATGGAGAATAGAGCAGGAAATAATTAGAGACAGCATGCTATTTTCAAACACACATGGCACATCAACTGTATAACCATATACAAATAGCATAATAAGCTATAAAATTAGATTTAACAAACATGAAAAATTGATAAAATATGGGTCACATTTTCTGATCACATAAAGTTTGGAATCAGCACTAAAAAGATTACAAAAAGCTCAAATGTATATAAATTTGAAAACACACTTCTAAATAACACATTAAAGATTAAAATAGATGTTAGAAATCTTCTGACATAAAATATATAAAAGCTCTGAGTATCAAAACATGTAGAGGGGCCAGCACTGTGGCGTAGGGGGTAAAGCCCCAGCCTGCAATGTCGGTATCCCATATGGGTGCCAGTTTGAGTGCTGGCTGCTCCATTTCTGATCCAGCTCTCTGCTAGGGCCTGGGAAAGCAGTAGAAGATGGGCCAAGTCCTTGGGCCCCTGTACCCATGTGGGAGACCCAGAAAAGCTCCTGGCTCCTGGCTTTGGATCGGTGCAGCTCTGGCAGTTGCAGCCCGTTGGGGAGTGAACCAGTGGATGGAAGACCTCTCTCTCTCTCTCTCTGCCTCTCCTTCTCTCACTGTGTAACTCTTTCAAATAAATAAATAAATCTTAAAAAAAGAAAAAGTAAAAAAAAAGTAGAATATAGATAAAACAGTTCACAAAAATAGAAAAACTGAAAATCCATAAATCAAGCATAATAGCTCAATTTAGAAAAATATTGAAAAAACCCAGGAAGTATAAAAAGATTTAAAAAACAGAAATTAATAAAATAGACTATACAAATGAAGTAAGGCGAACCAACAAAACCACGTCTCTTTGAAACAACAAATGATATCCAGATATCTATGATGAATTTGGTCAAGAAGAAAGGGGAAAGAGTCACAGTGTTGCCAAAGCAAAAGGAGATCGCTTCAAAAAAAAGCAAAGACTAGGGAGCTAGCAGAATGTTATAGACTTTTCTTTAAGTTTTACTTGAGAGGACAAGAGACAGAAAGGAAGTAAGCTCTCCTACCCGCTGATTCATTCTCCCAATGCCTGCAACAGTCTTGGCTGGGCAGGGCTAGCCCGAGCGCCAGGAACCCATTCTAGGCCTCCCCTGTAGGTGGCAGGAACTCAATTACTTGCGCCAACCCATGATCTGCATTGGTGGGAAGTGAGTCCAGATCCAGAGCCAGGAATCAAAACCTGAATGAGACACAGGTGTCTTCACCAGTAGTCTAAAATTCCACTCCCAAAATATTTATTAAAAAAAAAAAAAAAACAAAAAACAAACAAACAAAAAAAAACCCTTACTATTCAGGAAGCCTAGTTCTTGAAAGTGTGAGAAATAACTGTAAAATCTTGTAAAATTATCTCTTAGTTTTGCAAATGAAAGTCAACATTCATTCACATTCGACATAGCAAACTGAATAGAATGAAGAGAGGTGGTGAAAATAATTCACTTTAAAGAGGGGAGCGAAAGAAGGATGCTCACTACCATCACACAAAATCAACATAGAACTGTGGGTCACAGATATCAGATGACAACGAGACAGAAAAACAGGCAAGGACGGAAAACAATAGCATTCTTAGTGTTTTAGACAGTGTGGTTGTATTTATAGAAAACCCCAAAAAGCTACAAATTATTTCAAATGAATGAAAGAGCCTAGCGGGCCGGCACTGTGGCGCAGTGGGTTAAAGTTCTGGCCTGGAGCACCAGCATCCTATGTGGGTACCGGTTCTAGTCCCAGCTGCTCCACTTTTGATCCAGCTCTCTGCTATGGCCTGGGAAAGCAGTAGAAGATGGCCCAAGTCCTTGGGCCCCTGCACCCACGTGGGAGACCCGGAAGAAGCTCCTGCCTCCTGGTTTCGGATCAGCACAGTTCTGGCCCCTGTGGTCATCTGGGGCGTGAACCAGTGGATAGAAGAGCTTTCTCTCTCTCTCTCTGTGACTCTGTCTTTCAACTAAATAAACTAAATCTTTAAAAAAAAAAAAAAAAAAAAAAGAAAGAGCCTGGCTAAGTGACTATACAAAATATACACAAAAATTAACAAACAGAAAACATAATTTGTAGAAACAAAATTAGATGCTTAGGAATCAATTTAACAAGAAATGATCAATCGTTTTATGGAGAAATTTATAGGTCTTGAAACCTTTTAAAAGATCTGAGTTTATATATATATATATATAAAATTCAGAAATAATAAGATCAACATTATAAATATCTTGGTTATCCTCAAATTGATAAACAAAAGCCAATTAAATGTCTCGCAATATCTGAGCTGGGTTTTCTTTGAAATTTGAAAGACTGAAGATTTCAGTAGAAGAGGTAAAGAACAAGGAAATAAAAAATGAAATGTTGTAACCTACCTTATCAAATACCATGCTCTCTTTGGGAGCAGTAAAGGACTAACAGTGGAAGTGAACAGTTAGCCTAGAATCAGAACATTTCTTACACAGAAACTTGTCATTTAATAAACGCAGCATTGCAGATCTCTGAGCATAGCATGGATTATCAAATAGGTGATGCTATGGGAATTTCATTTTTAAAAAATGAAAATGTCTACTTCTCATCACGCACAAAAATCAGTTCTAGATGAATTAAAGAATGAAATGCAAAAATTAAAATGTAAAACATTTTAGACAGCAAAATAGGAAAATATACCTACAACCAGAGTGAAGGAAAGAGTTCTTTAATGAGAAAAAGGAAAAGAAAATCCTAAATGCAACCAATTGGTGAACCTCTTTGAACATCAACACTTCTTTTTCACCAAAGACAACATCAAGATTGAGGGAGGAAATGGAGGCCCAGGTGGAAAGATGCATTTGCAACCCACCTCACTGCAAAACAGTTGATGTTCAGAAATTTGTAAATGACTGTTACTGAAAAATTTTTAATAGGAAAAAAAAAGGCACAGTAGAAGAGAAACCACAAAAGAACAGTTAAAACCTGAAAAAAAGATACTTAACCTCAGCACTACTCGGGAAAACAGAAACACATAATGAAATAAAATTTTCCATCTTCATCCAAGATTTGTAATCTCTTTTCAGAGGACTAAGCATACCTTATGTGTGGTTGACAATGTCTACCATAAGAGCATATGCTGAGGCGCCTTGGCTTACTTGGTTAATCCCCCTCCTGCAGTGCCACCATTCCATATGGGCACCTGGTTCTAGTCCTGGTTGCCCCTCTTCCAGTCCAGCTCTCTGCTGTGGCCCAAGTGCTTGGGGCCCTGCACCCGCATGGGAGACTGGGAGGAAGCACCTGGCTCCTGACTTCGGATCGGCTCAACTCCACTCCAACCGTAGTGGCCATTTGGGGAGTGAAACAGTGGATGGAAGACTTCTCTGTCTCTCTCACTGTCTGTAACTCTACCTGTCAAATAAATAAATAAATAAATAGCAATGTCTGCTTTGATGGGTGGAGGTAGCTATAGACTGAAACAATAACTTTGGAGATCAATCTATGAACTACGAATTCCACTTCCAGCCTAAAGAAGTGGCACAAGGGACATGTTCAAGGTTGTTCACAGCAGCATTGCTAAACTATAAGAAATTGCTGCCAAATATTTTTAACCTACAAACATTGTCATTTATGTTGTTCATTGTAATAATGGCAACGGATGGAAACAACAGCCCATTTAGAATAATGCTAATACATGATAAACCACAGCTGCTCTGTTCATCAGTATTGCATAGCGAAAACTCACAAAGTTAATGTGAAGCAAATACAGTAAACCAAACAAGCCTCAGAAAAAAACTGACAGTATGATAGGAATTATATAAAATCAATACTTGGGAAAGTAGATGCTACATTGTGTGGGTTTAAGTAAATTAAGAAACTGAAAGCAAGCAAAGATTGATGATAGCCTTTGTGGAGAGGGCAAGAGGCACACAAATTCATTTTGAAGGCGGAGCAGCGGGCACGTTTTGATCACCGTTTATATCTTACAGGTATACTGTTTCACAATCAGCAGCTGATCAAGTGCAGGTGGAAGGTGACGCTGAGACAAAGGGCGCCCACTGCTCCCTCTGCAGATGCTAGGGTGCCAGAGGAAGAGAGAGGAGAGCAGTGACTGGAATAGAAGAGCACCGGAAAGGGAGCTTAGAGAGACTCTGGGGCGAGCTCATTCGGATTGCCGGTGGAGCCCAGAGGCCTTCGACAAATCCCGAGACTCGAGAGGAAGTGGTGTGCCAGCGTACTTCCGGTGTGAGCTGCACCTGGGTAAGGGCCGCCCTGGGAGCCGGCCAACTTCCCTTCCGGGTGTGTTCCCACCCAGAACTAGCAAGCCAATCAGCTGTGGTCATCAAGAAGCTCCGCCCCCCCACTGTGGGCGGCATCCAATCCGGAGGCGGCCCCAGTAGACTCGGAAGGTGGGGGCGGGGCAAATTCCCTCCCTCCTCTTAAGCGAGGACTCTCCATCCGCTTGCTCCTGCTGAAGTTCCTGGTTCCTGGGGCTCCAGGCCGCAGGGCTCACCCCACCGCCGGGTTCCCTGGGGCTCAGGCAGGGGCCTAAGGGACTGGGACAGAATTTGCACTGCTGGTTTTCCGCATTCTCCAGCCTCGCTGGTGGCAGAGCAGGGGAGCTTCTGGCATCCACGACACTGTGAGTCAGTTCCTATAATCTCCTTTTGGATACCTATATAATGCTTGTACTCAGAAATCCTATGAGATCATCCCACGTATTGCACCTGTGCATGCCGACCACGCGTTTCAGGGATAAGAGTCAGGGTCCAGGCTGAGCGGAGGTTTGCATTGTCCTCAGCCGGGGCTCCGACAGGCACACCTGGGTGCTAGTGGGTGATTTCGGGAGCCGTGTGCTTTAGGCATCCTCCGGTCAAGCAGAGAACACGGGAAAAGTGGACGGATTGAGAGGAACCTGTAGGCCTGCTGGTGGTCTCTATGTGGTCGCAGAACCTAGTGCTAAGAATAATAGGGAAGGCCCCGCTGGGAGCTTAAGAATCCCCAGCAGAAAACCCACGGGGGCCTGATGAAGCCCACGTGTGGCCCTGGTGTATGTGACGCAGGGAGGCCTGATGATGCCCGTGGCCCTGCAATAAGAGACGAGATCAGGGAACTGAGAAGCACCTGTGTCGGATGTTGGCCCTGGTCTGGAAATTGCGCAGGTGGATGGTATTGAAAAAGAGAATGTGGGTGCAGAGGTCCTGCGTGAGTGCAGAGGAGCGACCAGAGTGCAGGTTAACCCCACCGTCAGGACGGTGGAAGGGGGTAAGCCGACAGCAGGAGCCCCCAAGGATAGAGTTTGTATCTGAGGTTTTATGACTTGGGAGCTAAGTGAGGAGGCTGCAACAGTCTTCCATGGAGTGGGGCACACACGGGGCAGGAGAAGTTTGTGGAGAGATAGAATGCTAGGCTTAGGGTGTTTTCAAATATGATTAATGCAAGCCTCTACCTTCACTCTTATTTGCAACTTCAAGCTTTTTTTTTTCTACCTATCCTTCCTACTCTCATTTCTCTTTAACCTTGCATGAGGCTCTCCTTGCAGCATCTAATGACAATGCATTCTGATCCTGGGAGGTATGGCTATCATGATTAGCATTAGAGTCCACTCTGCTTAGGGGCCAGCGACACCCAGTATTGGCATTTCTGGCCCCAGCACCTGGCATAGTGACAAGAATAAGCAAGGCGTCCATGTTTATTGAATAAATGGATGAAAGCAATAGAGTGATAGCTACAAGTGGAGAGGACTGTGAAAGCAATGGACTGTTAGGCGATCAGACTCTGTAACTGTTTTGAGGATCTGAGAAGGTGTTGGGCAAGGAATAGCGTTTTAATCTGAAGTGCCAGGAAAAGTCATCAGGAAGACAGAGCACTATGGAAGGGGGAAGAAAACAAATCACAATTACTTGGGGGGGGGGGTGGGTAGGGAGACACTGAAGGGAAGAATGTTAATATTCTTCCCTGCTGGTATATTCTGAAACAGAGCTGTCTATACCTGCCGTGATGTTTTTCATTGAAAACGTTAACTTCCCACACTCCAAGAATTGCAGGTGACCGAGTCAACAAGGAAGTCTTGTTTCATAGTGTTGGGAATTAGAGTTCTATGAAATCGAGCTTACCACTGAAAGTAGGCTTTAAGAAATTTGGAAGCATGGGTGCTACTAAAGGAAATTTGGAGCCGATGTTACCTCAAGTGGGGTCTTGGATAAAGTTTTATACGAAGCTGGTGAAAAAGGGTGATATTGTTGATATGTATATTTGACAAAATCTATATACCATCTAATCTATGGTATTCAACTTCTTCTGGATCTCAGAAACAGCTAAACAATATTAAGTGGTGTTAGAATTTAAGTTTAATAAGCCCTTTGTTTCGAGAAGCTATGAGATGAGGTTTTGGAGGTAGAAATCTTGCTCTTCATTCAATGGAAGTATTTCTCATTCAACAGTTGGTTCCAGACCTTGTAAGTAGGTCTGCCTAGAAGGTGTTCCTAAGGAGATGATAGATGGCAGTCTAACAGTGTATGTGACGTGTGTGTGTAAACTGTAGGATGTCCTGAGAAAAGTTAAAGACACATTAACAGTGAACAGAATACACCCTGTTCTCTTATCAAGGAAATTCATGACATTTTAGAAACAAATAGAACCTGGTATTTTGTCTCAATGTTCTCACGTTTTTCTATGGAAAAAAAAAAGGAATTTAAGGGAGATGACTGATCACTGACAGAGCTGGGACAGATCTGCCCTTCAGGCTTATAGTTCCTACCCTTCCTTGTCCTTTGCCTGTATTCCAAAACCCTATCCCTGATAGTAATATTTGATAGCTCCAGCAAATGATCTTTAAAAGTGATCTTTAAAAGTTCAGTCTAAGCTTTATGATAGAGGTATGGCGCTCAAGAGAACTCACATGTGAAAGATCGAGTGTCACCTGGAAAAATGTAGAGTAACAGGACCCAGAGCCAGGAATCATACTAGCCTATAAAGCTAGGCAGACACTTGGTGTTCATAAAGTAAAATACACACTGATCCGCCCTTTCCCAAAAACAGTTGCAAAGTTTGCATAGCAGAAGTTTGCATTGCAGTCCTATTCCAGTATTATAACCTGTTTAAGGGGTTGGACACCAAAACACTGGGCTCACGGTTGCACAGAATCAGAACAGTAGCTAGAGGGGCTGGGTTGAGTGGCTGGCTGTTTAAATGGTGCAAGCAGCTGTCTTGGTCTGACTTCCCCTCATAGCCACAGAAACCCCAAGAGTGCTTTCTTTCTCTCCTCCCAACCCAAATGAAAGATTGGGAAGTAAAGTTGAAAGCAAAAGTTCAGAATGTCAGACCCACTGATTTTTGGGGTTTAGGAGTATTTCATCTTGGTAGGCAATCAAAAAGCTCTGACTGGGTATTTGGTTTTATTTGGACTAACACTAGACTCCAAATCAGAACAAGGCATCAAGAAGTTTCACAGTTGCTCCAAATAAGTTTTGGCTTAAAGAGAAGTGTTTAAACCAGATATCAAAAAAAAAGTGATTAAAACATGACACACAGTTATTTCTATTGCTGAATTTTGCAAAACTCAAAGTATCCAATTTTGATCTCTAGATATTATTTTTAGGGGCAGGAGTTGGGAGCAGTGGTTAAGCCAGTGTTTGGGGTGTTTGCATCTTAGAGTGTCTGGGTTTGAGTCTAGGTTCCAATCCTGACTTCAGCTTGCTGCCAGTGAACACCTGGAGAGGCAGCAGGTGATGAATTAAGTAATTGGGTCTCTGCTCCCCATATGTGAAAATTGGGCTGAGTCTGGATTCCCGGATTTGGCATGGCCCAGCCCTTGCTGATCCAGGCCAGTGGGGAATCAGCAATGAGATCTCTCACTTGCTCGGTCACTATATCTTTCAAATAAATAATTTAAAAAATTTTTTTTCTCTGCCTATCTTCTTCCAAGAAAGAAGATGTGACATAGTCACTTCTTTCAGCCAAAGGAAATTTCCAGTTAAATCTTTTCCCCTCTTTGGGTCAAAGCTATATTCCCTCTTTTTCTCCTGCTTGAAAATAGTTTCACATAATTTGACTCTGAGAAATTTGCCTGCAGGCTCCCATCCAGTAAGTGTCACTAAGATATTTCTTATGCACTAGCTGCCCTAATTTTAGAGCAAAAAGTATATTATAGTTTGGGAACTATAAAAAGTATAAACTGATCTGGTGCTAGAACCATTTTCTAGGTGGTTTTACCTCAGTTCACTCATCAAACCTGTAAATAAAATGATTAGAAAACACTCAGAACATGTGTGATTGGGGGTTGAGTTCCTTGAGAAGTGCACCTTGAGTGAGAAGTGTTCCAGGAGTGCTGATCAGACACACAGCTGAGCTCAATGAGCAGAGTGAGGAAGGAGTGACGCTTTCCTTCTGGTATTACCTGTGGCATCATCTTGAGGTTGACTACAGATACTGGTCCTCGACTTAGAATGGGGCTATGTCCTCATAAACCTGTTCTAGGTTGAAAATACCCTGAGGTGAGTGTAGCTGCCATCACCTTGGGTTGCCATCCCTTCACTCAGGAGGAAGTGGAAGCCCACCTGGATTTTCCCTGGAGCTAGTCAGTTTTTACATTTTTTTTGTTTGCACAGAGGAGAGCCATTATCAGTGTGTGTTTGCCTGTTGGTCATGAAAGATTTTTGGGCTGGCAGATGGAACAGGTATCTCAAATCCTGCCTTTACCACAGTCGGAGTTAAAAGCTCAATTGCCCAGCCACTTTTTCCGCTGCCAGGGGTTACGTAACAGGGTTCTGGCCAATGAGAGGCAAAGCTGACTGACAGCTCTTGATGCTTTCTGCTCCCTTGGTGCCTCCTGCCTGCCTGCAGCACTGAAGTAGAGCAGCCATCTTGCAAATACCAAGATTGAAACCATATGCCAAGGATGGCTGCATAGAAAGCCTAGGATGTTTACCACTGCACCTGCTTGGAGGCCCTTTCTGAACTTTTCTCCCTTCTAATTTTTTTTATTGTGCTGGAAAAAACATGTAACATAAAATTCACCATCTTAACCAGTTTTCAGTGTACAATTCAGTGATGTAAGTACATTCCTATTGTGCAGCCAGCACCGCCATCTGTCTCCATAACTCCTCTCAGTTTGCAAAACTAAAACTTTATTCTTTTATTTATTTTTATTTTTTAAATTTTTTTTGACAGGCAGAGTGGACAGTGAGAGGGACAGACAGAGAAAGGTCTTCCTTTGCCGTTGGTTCACCCTCCAATGGCCGCCGCGGCCGGCACGCTGTGGCCGGCGCACCACGCTGATCCGATGGCAGGAGCCAGGAGCCAGGTGCTTTTCCTGGCCTCCCATGGAGTGCAGGGCACAAGCACCTGGGCCATCCTCCACTGCACTCCCGGGCCACCGCAGAGACCTGGCCTGGAAGAGGGGCAACTAGGACAGAATCCGGCACCCCGACCGAGACTAGAACCCGGTGTGCCGGCGCCGCTAGGCAGAGGATTAGCCTGTTGAGCCGTGGCGCCGGCTTAAAACTTTATTCTTTTAAACAACAATTCCATAATCCTCCTCCCCCTGGGAATTTCTGTCACTTTGATTTTGACTACTCTGGGTACCTCATATAAATGAGAATCATAAGAGAATTTATCTTTTTGTGAATGGCTGATTTTTAGCATAAGCCCCTCATGGTTTATCCATGTTGCTGAATTTCCTTGCCCTATGAAGCCTAATATCCCATTGTAATACACCACGTTCTGTGTGTTCCTTCATCTACCCATGGGTGCTTGGATTGCTCCCACATTTTAGCTATTGTGATCTGCTACGAATGCAGATGTACAAATCTCTCTTACGGAGCCTGATTTCCCTTCTCGAGGATATATACTCAGAAGTGGACTTGCTGGATCACATGGTAATTCTATCTTTTTTTTTTTTTTTGACAGGCAGAGTGCACAGTGAGAGAGACAGACAGAGAGAAAGGTCTTCCTTTGCCGTTGGTTCACCCTCCAATGGCCGCCGCGGCCGGCACGCTGTGGCCGGCACACCGCGCTGATCCGATGGCAGGAGCCAGGAGCCAGGTGCTTTTCCTGGTCTCCCATGGGGTGCAGGGCCCAAGCACCTGGGCCATCCTCCACTGCACTCCCTGGCCACAGCAGAGGGCTGGCCTGGAAGAGGGGCAAATGGGACAGAATCTGGTGCCCCGACCGGGACTAGAACCTGGTGTGCCGGCGCCACTAGGCGGAGGATTAGCCTAGTGAGCTGCGGCGCCGGCCTGGTAATTCTATCTTTAACTCGTTGAAGAACTCCCGTCCTGTTTGTACCATTTTACATCCTCGCCTATAGTGTGTGCAAGGGTTTCAGTTTCTCCACATCCTTGCCAACCCTTACTTTCTGTTTTTCATGAGTGTGAGGTTAGCACTGTGGTTTGGGTTTGCATTTCCCTAATCATTAATGATGTTCAGCATCTTTTCATTTTCAGATTAACTGTTCATACATCTTTTGAGAAGCATCTATTCAGGTCCTTAGTCCATTGTTGAATCATGTTTTTTTTTTTTATTGTTGAGTTTTAGGATCTCAGGATATTAATAACATATCAGATATGAAAATACTTTCTCCCATTCCACATGTGTAGTCTGAATGGTGGCCCCCCAACATTCTTACGTTGAAAGTTCCTATCCAATGTGATGGTATTAAGAGGGAGGACTTTGGGAGAGATGTTGATCATGAGAGCTCTTCATGAATAGGACTGAGGCCCTCTGATGAATGTGCTGGGAGGAAATAGCTGGACCCTTTCCATTCTCCCCTCTCTGCCCCACGAGGACCCCTTGAAACGGCTGTCTAGGCAGTGCTGTCTCTCACCACACACCCTGGTCTCAGACTTCCAGCCTCTAGATCTGAGAGAAATAAATTTGCGTCATTTATAAACCACCCGGTCTCTGCGGTAGCAGCACCAGCAGGCCCAGACACCCTGTATTCGTTGCCTTTTCTCTCTGCCATCTCCTGCACAGAAGTTTTTAAAGTGCCCTGAAGCCCAATTTGTCTATTGATATCTTTTGCTGCCTGTGTGTTTGGTGTCTAGTACAAGAAGTCATCACCCAATCCAACGATTGGAAGATTTTTCCTGTGTGCTTTTTTTTTCCTCAGAGTTTTGTAGTTGAAGTCTTTATATGAAGGTCTTCAACCTATTCTGAATTAATATTTTGATCTGGTGTTAGGTAAAGGTTCAGTTTCATTCTTTGGCATGTGTATACTCAGTTCATTTTAAATCACCATTTATTGAAAAGACTGTCTTTTCCCCTTGAACAGTCTTGGAACCTTGTTGAAAATAACTTGGCTATATAAGCATGGGATTATTTCTGGGCTCTTTATTCTATTCCACTGGTCTAAATGTCCGTTTTCCAGCAACACATTCAACACATTGTTGTAATTACTATGGCTTTGTAGCAAATTTTGAAATCAGGACGGTTGAGTCCTACAAATTGGTTCTTTTTCAAGAGGTTTTTTTTTTTTTTTTCGATTTTATTTATTTGAAAGAGTTACAGAGAGAGGTAGAGACAGAGATATCTTCCATCTACTCATTCATTCCCCAAATGACCGCAATGGCCAGAGCTGGGCTGATCCAAAGCCAGGAGCTTCTTCTGGGTTTCCCACATGGGTGCAAGGGCCCAAGGACTTGGGCCATCCTCTGCTGCTTTCCCAGGCAAGTTAGCAGGGAGCTGGATTGGAAGTAGAGCAGCTGGGATTTGAGCTAGCACCCATATGGGTTGCTGGTGCTGTAGGCCAGGGCTTTAACCTGCTGCACCACAGCGCTGGCCCCAGTTTTTCAAGATTTTGTCTGAACTTTTTCTTTACCTGTCAAATGAAAAAAAAAGTTATGTACAGAGAGAGAGAGACAGAAAGACAAACAAAGGTCTTCCTTCTGTTGGTTCACTCCCCAAATGACCACCACAGCCAGCACTGTGCCAGTCTGAAGCCAGGAGCCCAGTGCTTCCTCCTGGTATCCCATGCAAGTACAAGGGCCCAAGGACCTGGGCCACCCTCCACTGCCCTCCTGGGCCACAGCAGAGAGCTGTACTGGAAGAGGAGCAGCCAGGACTAGGACCTGGAGCCCATATGGGATGCTGGCGCCACAGGCAGAGGATTAACCAAGTGAGCCACGGCGCTGGCCCCTGAACTTTGTCTATTTAAAAAATCTCCCTATTTTAGTTTCTCATTATATGCTGCTGAACACAATTTTGCTACATTAGTTAATGTATTTTTGATACAAAGCTCAATAACATTAGAATGACTTCCAAAAAATAGTTAAAATTGAGTTCTTCCTCTTCAATATTTTAAGATAAAATTGTGAAGATTAAGATCATTTTGTAAGAAAAGGATGTTTTTCCTTTTTTTCAATGTAGCTATCAGAAAATTGACAATCCTTATTCATCTAGAACAATATCTCAGGGACTTCTACACTCAAGGCCTTATTGAGAATGGCTGAATTAGATTTTCATCTGCTTCTGTGCTCAATGTGTTATGATAAATTATTCAGTGAAAGTATATAAAGAATCTGTTTTATATGAATGGGTTTGGAAAAGAGGACTATTTTAATAACTTTTTTAAAAAGTTTTTTTATTTATTTGAGAGGTAGAGTTACAGAGAGAGAGGTAAAGGTAGAGCGAGGGAAGGCGGTGGAGGGGGGAGAGGGAGAGAGAGAGAGGTCTTCCATCCACTGGTTCACTCCCCAGATAGCCACAATGGCCGGAGCTGTGCCAATCCTAAGCCAGGAGCTAGGAGCTTCTTCTGGGTTTCCTACGTGGGTGCAGGGGCCCAAGGACTTGGGTCATCTTCCACTGCTATCCCAGGCCACAGCAGAGAGCTGGATCAGAAGAGGAGCAGCCGGGACTTGAACTGGCACCGATATGGCTTGCCAGCGCTGCAGGCAGAGGCTTAGCCCACTACACACAGTGCCGGCCCCTTAATAGCTTCATAAAAAGCTACTAGTAATAATACTAAGAGAATATTTTCTTAAATCAGTGCAGTGTGGAATATGAAGCAGTATTAGTGAACTCGTCATCTGTATGTATCATGATGAAGCTGTTGATCTCCCTTCCACATTGAGTGGACTTTTACCATTGAATGGCTTTGTACTGGCATGCCCTGGACATTAGAAAATACTGGCTTAGTAAATTACGCAGCTCTCCTAAATGCTGACCCATCCCATCCCATAATAGTAAAAGAATCATATCCAATAATATAAAAATTTGCTTCATTAGAAAATTCTTAAGTATTAGGAAACAGCTGACAATGATGAGTCCTGTTCAGATTTTGTGTGACAACAAAGGCACTTGCCAAAAAATGTCAGTCAGTGATCAGGTGATAAAAGCCATTGCTTTTTTGCCAGTCACCTTTTCAAATTAAAAACTGTTCAAGTAACACTGGTTTCCCCTGTGCTGAGAAAGTGACAATTCAGCTCACAGCTTGGTCCCAGCTCAAGTGCATGTCCCTGGGACAGTCATCCTGCCTAACGCACTGCAGGTTTACATCCACTGTGTCACAGAACATTAGAAACACCCATAGTAATTCTTACTATTTCCTCAAGGACATTTTGGAATAAATTTAATTTTCAGAATTCTTAAGTGTTTTTTTTTTGTTTTGTTTTGTTTTACAACGAGTAGGTAATGGCAGAGTAGAGTGAAACTATTACTTTGATTCGTATTAAGGCATCTATAGTTTACTTCCTATGGCTTTTGCACTGTCATTGCAGATGTCAACACAACAAACAGGGCAATGAATCTCCAATCTAAATTGTGGAAGTACTTCAGAGTATAAGGCTCACCTGACATTTTGAGTAGCACTACAAAAGTGATTCCAAACAGGTGAAAAATTAAGCTCTGGAGATGCAATATAACAAGTAAAGCCAACACTTAAGAAATCGGAGTCATTCACAGAACCAGAGCTAAGGGTCCATATCTCCACATATGACTCAGTCTATCTGGTTATTTTGGAAGGTCACATAGAGCTGCAGTTTTCAACAGCACTGATGGTAAAATGATAACTGATGTATGAACCAGGAAGCCACACAAGCAACTACATAAGAAGTGAGCAGGACTGTGGACTGTGCTGGGACCAGTTAGGTCCCAGGACCCTTGGAGGAGAGTATCCTGACTGGTTCAGATTGGGAGAAGGGGGAGTGGCCAGATTTTAGAAGTCAAAGGTTGCCAAATGGGCTGCTACCCTCTGCAGAACTGAGATATATTTAGAAATACGTAGAATTTAGTGGTCTGGGGAGACGGGTTGACTTGACTACAAAACCCTAATGCAGGATAACAGGGAAAAATAGCATGCCCACTCTGCCATTCCCTAAAAAGACTGTTGTGGCTACAAGTTGTATAACCACTGTCTGGTGAATGACATCTATTTTCTAAATTTAAGCTAATGACAAACACATGAGAAAGGGGTCATTATCAGTCTTTCAGATTGATAGAGGAAGTCTAAATCCAGATAAGTAAAGCCATTTGCCTGCCATCACGACTTGTTCTACAAGTCATAGGCAGTAGTTCAGAGCCAGATCTGACCTTACACTTGTTGTGTGTCTAAGCGATGGGCCTCAACTTTGCATGTTAGAAACAGCTGCAGAGCTCTTAAAATTCTCAATGCCCTTGTCTCCATCTAGCACCTGAATTCCTGACCTAATTAATCTCAAATGGGACCTAACAGTTTGTAACTTTAAATGCTCCTCACCTCTCATCCCCAATTCTCAGGTGCATCTACATTTAGGGGAAAAATTGTTATGGACTATACTGTATAGCCAGCCAAGGGCCTTGGCATTCAGTGGATGATTGTAGAAAATTTCTGGACTTGCCTTTATGAGAAATTGGGAAAGGCTGACTCTGAGAACCATAGGAATCATTAGAAATGAGACTCGTGGTGCTGTGTGTGTGTGTACACGTGTGTGCGTGCGTGCCTGCTTTGACCATAACTTCTGAAACATTCTAACATGCCCAAAATTAAAGAGGCAATAATTATTTTGTGATCTAATGAACCCTGCCAAAATGGGACCACTGAGTTGTCAAGACTGGCTTTTTGGGAACTGATGATAGAGCTGCTGGATCCAAGGTCATGACCTCAAGGACATCTTTCAGGTGGTGTGCTGTCATTCACTTTTGAAAGTTTGAGTATCCACAAACCTGCATTGTAATGATTCAGGCCTGATTCACCCCATGGTGCTTTTACTCCAATGATAAAATTTGTTGAAGGTCTATTCACTTCATTGCCTGTTTTGTTAAAAGATTTATTTTATTTGAAAGGCAGAGTGTGCGTGTGTGTGAGATTGATTGATTTATTGATCTTTGATCCATTGGTTCACTCCTCAAGTGGCCACAGTGGCTGAGGCTGGACCATACTAAGTCACGAGCTTCATCCAGGTCTCCCACATGGGTGGCAGGGACCCAAGCACTTGATCCATCATCCACTGCATTAGCAGGGAGCTGAAATGGAAGTGGAACAGCCAGGATTTGAACCAGTATACTCTGATATGGGATGCCACTGTTGCAAGCACTGGTACCTTTTTTTTTTTTTAATAAGAATTCCTCCTCTTCTGTTACTCTAGTGAAGCAGTCATTCATGCCATCCAAGAATCACATTTAGATGAAGGACCACCTGCCACAGGCTGTTTAGAAATCCTCTGACATCTAAAACTGGGCCAGGGATAAGAAAACGCCCTCGGAACTGGTCTTGACACTTGGTGTGGCCAGTTCCCAGCAAGTACCTCTGTAGTAAGTCATGAATGCAGCTCAGTTTAAGGCCTGACAAAGGTTACGACCTTGCCTTTGTGTAAATGTGCAATGCCCGATGCTGTGTTTCATCCTCCTTGAACCCCAACTGCTTTGTGTGGCAGCTGCCTTCCCACCTGCCTTAGGGACTCTCAAGGCTTTTGCCTTGATGACTTTTCAAGGAGGCCCGGTTTGCTGATTTCATGATGATGCTCTTGTGTAGCTGTGCTATTTCACCAGCAGGATACAAGATTGGTGCTGATTACATTTATGTGGACTTGGTAGGACATGATGCTGAATTTTTTTTAAAGGAATATACTCCCTAAGAGAGGGATCCCTGGTGAGGAGCTAGGGTGGAAGGAGTGTGGTGGAATGAGAAGGCCATGCCAAGATGGCCGCTGGCAAGCAAGCATCAGTTACTCAGGAATGGCTTTGAAACCCACCTGGCAATGGAGCCTGCCTGGCAACAGGCTGTGATTGGATGGCTTCAGAGCCTGCCTGGCAACAGGCTGTGATTGGTTAGGGCATAGACCACCCCTTGACCAGATTGGCTGCCTTGGCTATATAAGCTGTTGTACCAACTGAAATAAACGAGTCTGCGGGCTGCTCGCCTCTGGCCCGCTCTCACCTGACTCCCGGGGTCTGTGTGGTGACTCCGTGCCTCTTGCCCCCGCCACGCTCCTCCTCTCAGAACGAATCCTCTCAGAAGAAAGTAACCTCAACAAAGTCCTTCCTTGCCCTGCTGTCAGATGTTCAGATGAGCTGGAGTGACTGCACGTGGTGGGAAACCCCCAAATCTCTTTGTCAACCTTTTATATGGAAGACAGCTGTTCTGGGACAGCAAGCCTCTTGCAGAGAACTGCGAGACAGAAAGGTGCTCAGAGGGGATCCTGTAGTAACTTAGTGTTCTCTGGTCCTGCTCAGTTGTGTTTGGCCCTGTTCTTGAAGGGCTTCCTGTGATCCATGGAAATTCTCTCTATCCAGCAATGAGGGGAAGTTGAGTGAATCCTAATACATGGGCAACTCACCCCCCAGGAACCTCAAGCTTCCCTTTGCTGTTTATTCCTAGACTATCTGCTAGGCTATTGTGAACTAGTCACTCTTCTGTGCCACTGTGGAAAGCTAGAACTTACTCCATCTAACGGTTTTGGTACTGATTATCCAAGCTCCCTGTATCTGTCTCCCCACTACCCTTCCCAGGCTTTAGTAATCACCACTCTAATTCTCAAGGACTGTTTGTCTTAGCTTTCACATTCAAGACAGAACATGCAGTATTTGTCTTACTCATGCGTAGGATGAGGGTGCTGGTGGTCATGGTTCCCATCTTGTGCGTGTGGATGTCCAGTTCCTCCAGCACCGTTTATTGAAGAGGCTGTTCTTTCTCCAGTGTGTGTTTGTGGTCTTTTTCGAGCAACAGTTCACTACAAAGGCATGGATTCATTGCTGGGCTCTCTGTACTGTTCCACTTGCCCATGTGTTTGTTTTTATGCTACTACCATGTTGTTTTGGTTACAATAGCTCTGTAGTAGGTCTTGAAATCAGATACTGTGATGACTCAAATTCTATTCTTATTTTTTTTTTTTTTTGCTCACGGTTGATTTGGCTATTTGGAGGGGCTTTTGTGTTTCTATATAAATTTTAGGATTTTTTTCTAGTTCTATGAATAATGTCATGAGTATTTTGATGAGAATTGCAATGAATATGTAAACTGCATTGGGGGGTGTGCATATTTTAGCAATAAGAATCTCTAATCCATGAACATGGGAAGCAACTCCATGTTTTAATTTGCTTTCCTCAGTGTTTATAATCAGTGTTTTATAATTTCCATTATAGGGGTCTTTCACTACTGTGAAATTTATTCCTAGATATTTTTGCTAGCTATTTGGAATGGGACTACTTCTTGACTTCTTTCTCAGTGAGTGACTTATTCTATAAAAATACTGGGGGCAGGAGTTGTGGCATGGTGGGTCTGCCACTCAGAATGCTCACAACCCATAATCAGAATGCCTAGGATCAAATCCCACCTCCATTTCTGATCCAGGTTTCTGCTAATATGCTTGAGAGGCAGCAGATGATGACCCCAAGTGCTTGGGTTCCTGCCACCCATATGGGAGACCTAGATGGAATTCTTGGTCCTGTTTTCAACCTGGCCCAGTCTTGACTGTTGCAGGCATTTGGGGAGTGAACCAGTGGATCAATATCTCTCCTCTTCTGTCTCTCCCTCTCTCTGTCACTCAGTCTTTCAAATAAATCATTCTTTTTCATGTGCTGATTCTGTGTCCTGCAACTGTTCTAATAGTCTCTGGGGGACTCTTTCAGTTTTTGTATATATTGAATCAGATTATCTGGGAACAAGAACAATCGGGTCTAGCTAAGACTTCTAGTCCCTCAGTAAATAAGAATGGAGAAAGAAAATTATTTTCTTGTTCAGATTTTACAGAAAGTACTTTTAGCTTTTCCCCATTCAGTATGACGTTTGTCGCTCCCCCTCTTCGTGGAGGAACGACACAGGACCCTGCGCTGTTCTTTTGTCTGCTCGGCCCTCCCCGGGTTTGCTGCTGGTTCTTCCCGGGTTGACTACCAACCCTTCCACCTCCGTGGAAGGGCGGTTCCCCCTGCCACATTCCCCACTTCCGCGGGGGAGCGGCACACCGCCGGCCGGCTCTCTCGGGGGCTGCACAGGTGTTCCTTCAGATAGATGTTCCTCTTAGATGTTCCCTCTCTCCTCCTTTATAGTCCTCTTCCACCAATCTCAACTCTGCTACCCACACGCCGAGTACGCTGCTCTCCTCCAATCAGGAGCAGGTCCTATAGTTTATTGGTTGAACTGGAGGCAGCTGTGTAGAAGTTCTCACTCCCTTCTCAGCGCCATATTGTGGGAGAGCAGATGCATAGAATAAGTCTTAATTCCAGTAACTTAGTCTAGTCCGAGTTGCTCCCAGTTGCTCCCCACAGACGTTGCCTGTGGGTTTGTCATATATGACCTTTATATGTTGAGATATGATCCTTCTATACCTAATTTGTTGAATCTTTTAATCGTGAATGGATGTTGATTTTATTAAATGCATTTCTGCATCTACTGAGATGATCATATGGTTTTTATTCATTATATGATGTATTGGTTGATTTGGATATGTTGACTCATCCTTATCACTGGGATGAATCTTACTTAATCATAAGAAATGATATTTATTATTTTATTTATTTGGGAGATGACTGACAGAAGGACAGAGCTCCTACCCACTGGTTCACTCCCCAAATGCCTCAAATAGTTAGGGATACACTGGTCTGGAGCCAGGAGCCAGGAAAGCAATCCAGATCTCCCATATGCGTAGAAGGGACCCAAGAATGTGAGCCATTATCTGCTGCATCTCAGAGTGTGTGTTAGCAGAAATAGGGAGTGGAGCCATGACTTGAACCCAACCACTCCAATTTGGGATTCAGGCATCCCAACAGACATCTTAACTGCTTGACCAAATGTCTGCCACCTGAATGATCTTTGTGATGTTACTGGGCTCGATTTGCTGGTCTTAAGAATTTTTGTTTCTATGTTTATCAGGGGGAATGGTCTGTAGTTTTATATATACTTGTCTAGTTTTGATATCAAGGTAATGCTGCCCTTATAGGGTGAGGTTGGAAGGGTCCTATCCCTTTCAATTATTTTAGAAGAGTTTGAAAAGAATTGGTGTCAGTTCCTCCTTCAAATTTTAATAGGACTTAGCAGTGTAGCCATCTGAGCCTGAGCTGTTCTTTGTTGGGAGATTTATTATTGACTCTACCTCATTACTCATTGTTAGTCTTTTCAGATTTCCTACATCTTTATTTTTCAACTGTGGTTGGTTATATGTATCTCGGAATTTACTCCCAGATTTTCAGTTTGTTGGGATGTAGTTGTTCATAAGTGTTTTTTTTTTTTTTTTTTTTTTTTTTTTTTTTTTTTTTTTTTTTTTTTTTTTTTTTTTTTGGTGTTTTTTTGACAGGCAGAGTGGACAGTGAGAGAGAGACAGAGAGAAAGGTCTTCCTTTTTGCCGTTGGTTCACCCTCCAATGGCCGCCGCGGCTGGCGCACTGCGCTGATCCAAAGCCAGGAGCCAGGAGCCAGGTGCTTCTCCTGGTCCCCCATGCGGGTGCAGGGCCCAAGGACTTGGGCCATCCTCCACTGCACTCCCTGGCCACAGCAGAGAGCTGGCCTGGAAGAGGGGCAACCGTAACAGAATCCAGCGCCCTGACCGGGACTAGAACCCGGTGTGCTGGTGCCGCTAGGTGGAGGATTAGCCTATTAAGCTGCGGCGCCAGCCCATAAGTTTCTAATGACTCTTTATTTTTGTGGTATTAGTTTTATGTCCTTTTTCAGTTCCAGTTTTATCTTTTTTTTTTCTCTTGGTTAGTCTAGCCAGAGAATTATCAATTTTATGTCTTTTCAAAAAACCAACTCTTTGTATCATTGTTTGTCTTTGTCTTTGTTTTAATCTTTCACTCCTGCTGCTAATTTTGGCATATGGCTTGTTCTTGCCTTTCTAGTTCCTTGAGATGTGTTACTAGATTTATTTGAAGTCGTCTTATTTTTTGTGCCACTTTTCCCTTATTCCATAAATTTTTATATCCTTCCATTTTTTTGTGACAAAATTTAAATTTCCCTGATTTTTCTCAGTGACCCATTATTCATTCAGAAGCATGTCATCCATGTATTTGTATCATTTTCAAAATGTATTTCTTTGGTTTCATAGTTTTAGTCTAATGTAGTACAAAAAGATACCTGATTTCTATTTTCAGTGTTTTGAGACTCATCTTGTGGCCTAAGGTGTGGTCTACCCTGGAGAATGTTCTGTGTGTCGATGAGAGGAATGTGTCCTGGAGTGGTTGAATGAAATGTTCTGTAAATGACTGTTGGATCCATGTGGTCAGTTGTATAGCTCTGAGTCTTTATTGATTATTTTTTCTGGATAACCTGTCCATTGATGAAAGTATGGTGTTGAGTTTCCCCACTGTTATTCTGGAGCCTCTCTCTCCCTTTACATCTAACAATGTTTTATAAAAATGGGGTGCCCTAGTATTAGGTACATATACACATACTATCATTCTATCTTCATGTAGAATTGATCCCTTTCTCAAAGTAGTGACCTTCTTTGTCTCTCTTTATAGTTTTTGTCTTAAAGTCAATTTTGTCTATAGATACTTGTGTTTTTTGTTTGTATGGAATATTTCTTCCCATCCTCTTTCAGTCTACATGTGTCATTGTTGGTGAAATGAGTTCTTTGTAGATAATGTACAGTTGGATCTTTGTTAAATCTCTTCTGCCAGTCTATATGGTTTTCCTTGTCTTGGAATATCTTTATTTCTCCCTGAGTTATGAAAAACAGCTTTGCTGGGTATAATCTTCTTGGTTGGCAATTATTTTCTTCTAGAAATTGGAATATATCATTCCATTCTCTCTTGGGCCTTAAGCTTTATGCCGAAAAATCTATTAGTGTAATTGGAGTTTCCTTAAATGTGACATTGTGCTTTCCTCTTGGTTTTTCAAGAATTTTTTCTAGTTGTAGCAATTTGAGTACCATAGGTTACAGTGAAGATATTTTCTGTCGTGTCTATTTGGGGTCCTATGGGCCTCCTGTATATGTCCACATGATTCCCATGGTTAAGGGAGTTTTCAACTATTTTTTCATTGAATAGGTCTTTATGCTTTTTCCTTTCCTTTTTTAATGATGCCCCAAAAGTCTCATTGGCTGTCTTCATTGTTTTCAATTTTTGTTTAATGTCTGAGGATTTTTCATCAAACATGTCTTTAAGTTCAGATATTCTTTCTTCTGCTTGATTTAGTCTGTTTTGAGACAGACCATTGATTTATTGAGTTTGTTTCTCTGCTGGATTTCTCATTCATGTCATGCGTTGTTTTCCTAATTTTGTTAAACTCTAACTTTTTTTTTTTTTACCTAGAAACCTTTCATTTAAGGTATGCAAACAAAGAATTTCCTATATGCAAATTTAGAAACATAGTGATTCTTCCCACACTGCACTCCCTCCACTCACACCCGTCTTCCTCCTCCCTCTCCTACTCCCATTCTTATTTTTTCTAAGATCTATTTTTGATTAACTTTATGTACATAAGATAATCTTACACTAAATAGTTGAACAAATAATAATTTTAAAAAGTTCCTCAAAAGTCAAGACAAGAACTGTTCAAAGCTGTGGCATCTCAAAGTATCAATTTTACTTCTATAGCTTACCTTTTAGATACAATTAGTTACCACAGATCAGGGAGAACATATGGTATTTGTAATACCATGGTATTACATATGGTAACCTCATTGTTTCTATATAGTTTATCTTTTTTTAAAAATCATTTTTCCTTTTCATACTACCAATGTCCCAAGGATACTTGCATATCTGGTAGGTAGTTTGTCTATTGCTTTGAAATGGTGCCTGTATTGTTAAGAGTCTTTTTCCCCAAGATGTGCTTTCAGTCATTAGTTAGGAAGATTTCTTGGGCTTTAGTTATAGTTGGATGCCATTATGTCTGTGCCTTTTTTCTTTTTTGTCAGAATTAATGGCAGAGGCACATGGGGTCTGGGGAAAAAATGAGCCAGGTCTGAGAACATTTTAAATTTAAATAAAATAACTGTTTCCAAAATGGCTTGATAAGTGGGTCTCTCAGTAAAGACTGTGTATATAATAATTGTTTTAAGGGGCCTCTCTAGTCATCCCTTTTTAGTTCTGCAGATGAGGAATTGTACCTCTTGTTTGACACAGTTCCTTAGAAATTTATAGGTGCTAGATAATTGCTAGTTTATTATTTGATTCAACTATAGCCAGTATTGAGAGTCCTGATGCAGAAAGATTGTGTGGGTTACACCAAGTGGAGCCTTGTCTGTTGAACAGTTCATATGTGAATATCTGAGGAAGACACTGTCACAGTATTATGATTGCCGTAGCTGAAACTTTGAGACATTCCAAGAATTTTGATGAAACATGTTCAGTTGTACATGTGAAGTGTCTGAGCCACACCAAATCCATTTAAAAACCATTACTGTGATTTAAGGTCAGAAAAAAAAAAAAAGAAAATTAGAGTAGTTTAGCAAAACCAGAAAATTTCATGGGAAGTAAAAGCCATAGTAGCCTTCTATTTCAATAACTTTGTCAAGTGAAAAACAAATCAATCTCATTTGCTGTAACTTATAAATTTTCTGATTCTTACTTTGAAAGTAAAACAACAACATCTATATTTAGGCGGTTGTAAGGACATGTATTAAAAGCTTCACAGAGTTTATCTCTGTAATTATGGAGGACAATTACTGTCCATTTTTCTGATGTTCTCTTTCCTAAAGAATGAGAAAATTAATCTGGGGAATTGGAAGGTGAAAAAAATAAGACTCTATTTGCCTTTTAATAGATCTGTTAACTATAGAAGCTCCAAAAAGCTTTTCCTATTTTCAGGAATCACAATCTTCTGTCTGTATTCGGTGACTAGGGCAGGCAGGTATGATGCTGGCTCTTTTGTCAAATGTGAATTCCTATGGAGGACTTCTGTGTGGTCCCCAAGACAGTGGTGGGAACAGGACTGGAACCTGTAACAAGTCCATTCAAGACCCTCAAACTTGTAAAATTCATTGTCCCTGGAAACTAATGAGTGTAGAAAATAGGACATTTCCTCGGCCATTGTTTCTTTCCTTAATGCTCCCCAGTGCCCCATACTCCTCCAGGAAGCAGCTCCCCACTCCTTCCTCTTAATGAACATCAAAAGGCTTAGAAGCTGTTTGTACAGTCCCCATACATTCACTGTAAAGTCCCAAAGCAAATCTTGTTAAGGTTCATAGTGGGAATTCCAGAGGGAGTGGCAGGGCTACTCCAGGATGTGAAGGTGAAGGTTGTCATATTTTCCAAACCCAGCAAAATCTAAGGAAGCCAGTCCACAAGAGATTGGTCTTTCACATTTAACTCCGTCATTTCCGGAGTAGAGTACATTATTTTTATGGTTTCCTCAGTGCCTTCACTCTATAGGTTGGTTGCCCTGACAATAAATTCTGAGTTCAATAACTTGGCAGGTTGGGGAAGTGGGGTGGAAACCAGCACTTACAGATGAAAATAACTTATTTAGGAAGTTTTACTTCAAATGCTACTGTTATTCTGGCCTGGGATTCCGGATTCATTCTGTACCATGGTATTGGCTCTTATCCCAAACTCATCTCCTTACTTTCTATAAATTGATAGCAAAAATAAATTTGGACATACAGACCTCAATGACAGTGCTGACACAAAAGCCTAGGATATGTGTCTTCGTGTCCTATAAACACAAATATTCAATTGACCTATGAGGGGAGTGAGGAGAATAGGGTAGAAGGGTTCCTTCACAAGCCTACAGCTTAACTTCTCCCACCTGTTTTGACAAGTTTGTATTTTTGACACCTTAAGTAAATGTATATAATTTTCTATGTCTCCAATTTGATAATACAATAAGACAGGAAAGAAAATTTGGCTGAAATGTATAATAAAATAACTATATTCCTGGTCATTCTTTATGTGGGGACCATTTCACATCAAATCTTAGGGAGCTCTGTAAAAAAAAAAAATTGGCAAGTTTGATCTTGAAAGCAGATCTGTTTCAAAAAATTTCAATACTTTCACTCAACATAAATTTAGCAAGCTTATACTATTGTTTTCCAAAGTGTATTTCGTAAAGCACTACCTGAAAGACAGTGGCTAGTTTTTGTCAAATACAACCTCAGTTTTTCAGATGAGCAAATAATCACTTGAGAACATACTCCAGTAAGTGAAACATGAATCTAAGAATGATATGGAAACAAATAATGTTGATCAAGGAACCAGTAAAACTAATATGTCTAATCATTGAAGATGAGACCATGTAACAATGCTTGTGTTAAGTAAGGAATCTTTAAGAGAAAAGATACACAGGAACTTATTTCAGTATGAGACATAATCACTTGTCTCTTTTTATAAAAAGAAATGCCAACCAAAATTCCCCAAGCATCCTTAGATTTAAGTATGGCAACAATTTCATGGGGCATCTCCCTTAGAACAAAAAATGAAGCCAAGAATCTAAGAGCCAGGGCCAAATTAGGAGGGCAGAGGTTGTGCTTAAGTCACAGTGCCATCATCTGTTAACTACAAAAATGCAAAACCATGTAGATTAACTTTGGGCAGTTTTTTTTTAAAATAACCTCTATAATGACAAAGTTTCATTGCACCTGATTCACTACACCTGGGGCTCTGACTTTGTAGGGTGCAGAGTGTCTTCTTTCATTTTTAGGGGGAAGTACAAGTTTGAGATTGGAGAACTATTGCCATGGGTTTCCTAGACCATGCATCTCATAGAGGCAGTGAGTACCAAGGAGTAACAAGAACACATGTGTTGATTTTGGCTGCCTGAAAAATGAGTGCTCTGGTAGCTTAGCACCTGTCTTCATTCCCAGAGACACACAAACAGCCCTATAGGAAATATAAGAGGTCTCCAAAAAGTTCATGGAAATGGAAAAACTATGCATGGATTTCAGTTCTTTGCATCAAAATAAACTACTTTCAATTCCATTTCTTTTTTTTAATTTTTTTATTTAGTAAATATAAATTTCCAAAGTACAGTTTATGGATTACAATGGCTCCCCCCCATAATTTCCCTCCCACTCACACCCCTCCCATCTCCAACTCCCTCTCCCATTCCATTCACATCAAGATTCATTTTCAATTATCTTTATATACAGAAGATCGATTTAGTATATATTAAGATTTCATCAGTTTGCACCCACACAGAAACACAAAGTGTAAAATACTGTTTCAGTGCTAGTTATAGCATTACTTCACATTGGGCAACACATTAAGGGCAGATCCCACTTGAGAAGTAAGTACACAGTGACTCCTGTTGTTGACTTAACAATTTGACACTCTTGTTCATGGTGTCAGTAATCTCCCTAGGCTCTAGTCATGAGTTGCCAAGGCTATGGAAGCCTTTTGAGTTTGCCAACTTCGATCTTATTCTGACAGGGTCATAGTCAAAGTGGAAGTTCTCTCCTCCCTTCAGAGAAAGGTATCTCCTTCTTTGGCCCCATTCTTTCCACTGTGATCTCACTCACAGAGATCTTTCATTTAGGTTGTCTTCTCTTTTTTTTTGCCACATTGTCTTGGCTTTTCATGCCTAAAATACTCTCATGGGCTTTTCAGCCAGATCTGAATGCCTTAAGGGCTGATTCTGAGACCAGAGTGCTATTTAGGACATCTGCCATTCTATGAGTCTGCTGTGTATCCCGTTTCCCATGATGGATCGTTCTTTCCCTTTTTGATTCTATCAGCTAGTATTAGCAGACACTAGTCTTGTTTGTGGGATCCCTTTGACTCTTAGACCTATCAGTGTGATCAACTGTGAACTGAAATTGATCACTTGGACTAGTGAGATGGCATTGGTACATGCCACCTTGATGGGATTGTATTGGAATCCCCTGGCACCTTTCTAACTCCACCATTTGGGGTAAGTCTGATTGAGCATGTCCTAAATTGTACATCTCCTCCCTCTCTTATTCCCACTCTTATATTTAACAGGGATCACTTTTCAGTTAAAATATAAGAGACAGAGACACAGAGAAGTCTCTCTCCTATTTCACTCTCCAAATGCTGACACTAGTTCAAGCTGGGCCAGGCCAAAGCTGCCAGCCAGGAAGTCATCCATGTCTCCCATGTGGGTGGCAGGAACCCAACTACTTGGGCCATTTCCTACTACCTCTCTGGGTTTACATCAGCAGGAATGCTGGAGTTAGGAGCCAGAGCTGGATACAAAAGGCTTTCTGATAAGGGATGCAGACATCTTAACCACTAGGCTAAGTGCCCGCTCCTGAACAATTTTTTTTAAATATTTGTTTATTTATTTGTAAGTCAGTCAGAGTTACACAGAGGAGAAGAGAAGTCTTCCATCCACTGGTTCATTCCTCAATTGGCTGCAACAGCCAAAGCTGCGCCGATCTGAAGCCAGGATCCAGGAGCTTCTTCCAGGTTTCCCATGTGGGTGCAGGAGCCCAAGGACTTGTGCCATCTTCTACTGCTTTCCCAGGCCATAGCAGAGAGCTGGTTCGGAAGTGGAGCAGCCAGGACTTGAACTGGCACTCATATGGGATGCCAGCACTGCAGGCGGCAGCTTTACCTGCTGTGCTACAGTGCCAGCTAACCTGCACAACTTTTTAAAAATGTTTATTTTCATCCATTTGAAAAGCATAATGAAAGCAACAGATATCTTTCATCTGCTGTTTCACTCCCCTGCCTGCAACAGCCAGGGCTGAGCCACTATGGAGCCAGGAGCCCAGAATTCCATCTAAGTCTCTCATGAGAGTGGCAGGAATCTAAGTACGGGGCCATCAGCCCCTGCCCCCTAGGTGCATTTACAGGAAACTGAGCCGAAGTGGAACAGCCGTAACCTGAGGCACCATTCTAATATGGGATGCAGGCGTCCCAGTGCCTTCCCCCTTCTGTGAACATTTTGAAGTCCCCCATGCAACATTTTTATCTATAGGTGGGGATGTCTCCTCTTTCCTTAAACTGCTCTGTAGTTTGCAAATTTCATTTTACGGTTATCTAGGTGAAAGTAATGCACTATTTGTCACATTAACAAGAAATCATGAAATACTTATATACTGTGAAAAATAGGATTTTTCTGCCAATACTTAAAGGGACCAAAAAGCTTTATCCTAGAAATATTTGAAGTGTGAATTGAAGGAACTTGCCTAATTTTCTAGGTGTAACTTTTATAAAACAGGCTTATTCATGGTGCTGACATTTTAAGGTCATCTAAGAAATGTGGTTTAAAAATGCAACTTTTTATGTGGCCTTCTATTGACCGTGATTAGGTTTTCATGTTTGGCCACCTCTCTCCCTAGCTTTGTAATTTAACAGAAGCTCAATCAGAGCTTTATTACTTGATGATCTCTCTGATGAAAGCTTCTAAATAACTGAAGATTTTCCATAATTTCAAATGTTCCCTTTTTCTTTCAAAAAATGTCCAAGGGCATCATCAGCGCCCTGAAATCCTTTTGATAGACACATGGTGAAAACAAAAGAAACCTTATTACACAATGCTGCTGGAGACTCGGATTGCACTGTCGCTGAATAAATAGGGTATTGTGATCTGCAATAAGCTTGGGGAAAGACAAGGAGCCAATCATGTACTCCCCACCCCACCCCACCCCCCAACCAGTCCTGGCAAGCATCTTCACACAGAGACATCCTCAGAGTTTAACAGAAGTTAACAGCCACAGAGGCAATTGTGAGGGCTGTTTCCATCTCACATCTTTAGATGCCTTGCCATCTTGAATTTGAGTAAAGGGATAAGGATGCATTCTGTTTGAGAGACCATGTGTGCAGCCCTCGAACCTCAGTGGGATGTTCCTCTTCCATTCCTGTAGGAACTCAAGCTCTGGCAGGACCAGCTGTGTTTGCTTCCTTCCATTTCTTTGAAATTCAGGTTTCCACTCAGACCTCCATAAGCTTTATTCAAAACAGAAGGAGAAATCTTTTTCCTTGTCCAATTATTTATCCATCTGACCAACCTAAGCCTGTCTTCTTTGTCTTCATTTTCCATCAACATGAGCATACATCAAACACCAGTGATATGCCAAGTGTTGGGGTAGGTGCTTATGCCACACACTTTGAGTTTTCTCTGTTAGGATCTTAAGTGCTCTGACTTTACCCTCTATGCCCAAGAGTTCTGTCTGTGCTTTCCTTGTCATCAGAAGACATCCTGTCCCTCATCAGGTTATAGACAGCTGCTAGAGTAAGGTGGCAGTGACACAGTCTGGCAGGAGGACATGCATGGACTCCGTAGCAGAGACACTTAGGTCTAAGCCTTGACTCCTCGGTTGATGGCTTGTAAACCTCAATTTTCTCATCTCCAAATCAAGGATGCATTACTTTACAGAGGTGATGGAAGAATTCAATGGAAACTAACATAAGTGGCCTTGAATACTGCCCAGAACATGGGAAGCATTCAGTAAATGGTAGCAGTTCTAATATCCTAGAGATGGTTCACAGCTCACTTGACATTGGCCTGCTCAGAATGGCCATGTGACTGCCCAGTGCCCTCTGGTATTGCCACATGCATTACAGAGAGCCTAGTGCATAAATGCTGTGTTAACATGTAAAGAACAGAAGTCCAGTCTGGTTCACTTAGTTTGTACAATCTTTATTAAAGTTCCTCTTTGGGAACTTAAGTTCATGGCAGTTCTGTGACAATGCCCATCAGTCCTTTGATCTTCCCTGCATTTTCCTAAATTGAGAAATACCTACCAAGTTAGACTGGCCCTAACCAAACCACAGTTTTCCTTCCTTTTGCCATTTCCTCCTTTCCATCTTCTTGTAATTTAAACTTTCCACCTCCTAAAATGAGAAATGTTGTGTTTCCAGTTTTTTCACGGTCTCTGATACTTGGGAGGGAAAAGATCTGAACAGTCTGCCTGAAGAGGTGAATGGCAGTGGTCTGCCCGTGTGTTCTGGAAGGTTTTTCTGTTTAGCTCTTCTCTCCTTCCCATGTCTTTGGTTTCAACTTTCAGTTTGATTGAGTTGACCCTGTGGTAGCAATGCTAGGTAGGAAGAGCTGCTTCCAGAATGATAGTGGAATGCTATTTTGCTGCTAAAATTAATTTTCCGTGACTCTTTTAATGAGTTCTTTAGCTCTTCCTTGCCTTGTTTGGTTTTGAAATGAACACTCCTATAGTAATTCTCTTTACTCCTTGTGGCACCCAGATGTGTAAAAGGCATAGATATAGATATATCCTTATTTTGCCTGGAAGTTCTTTCTATTCAGGTATATGATCAGTTTTAAAACAGGTCTCCCTGAAGTCTTACTCGAAAGTTTTTCTAGAAAAGTCAAAATCTGGGCATGGCATGTGTGTGTTCAAGTATTTAGACTTTTAAAAAAATCATATCAAGGACATGACTTGTGAGTTTCCCTGTATCTCAGAGAGAAAGTTGACCTTTTGTGCTAATTCCACTTCCTGGTGAGTCAGCCTTTTTCCTGGGTTTGCCGCCGCCTCCTGTGCCAAAACTTCTCACATTCCCTGGATTTGGCACCTGCCTCACCTTATCCATTCTCTTCCTCAAGCCTCATATTTGACCCAGTGACTTTGTTGTGGGCTAGTTACTTGATTTTCCAAAAACATTTTCCACATAAGAAAAAGTAAAACCATTGTCTATCATCCTACTAGGGCATTTTAAGGGAAAATAATGCAAATGAGGATTACTAGCAATGACCATGTTTGCCAGGAAGAAGGTAATGATGAAATAATGAGAATTAATTTTATCAAAATTCAGCTTACAGGCAGCCACAAATAAGGTAGCATTTTTTTTTCTCCAGGAATTTGACCTGAAATCTAGGATCATTTTTTTTCCTTCATGTTTTCTTGCAGCTCACATACAGCAGATTGGAAAGGAATAGAAGCCAGCCTTTTCCAAGCTTACTTGAAGGGTTCTGAGTGGAGAGGGAAGAGCTGTGGTGGTGACTGATTTAACCAAGCCTGAAGCAGTGCTGAATCGCTGTTGCCACCTCCTGTTTGATGTTCCCTCCTTGGCGGAAGTCAGCAGGCCCCATACAGAGCCCCTGTGTGTTTGGCGACCAGGAAACTCTCTCCTTGTGTCACTGGTTCCCAGTGTTAACTAAGCTGAGCCTTTTTGTGAATAGGAGTCAGCCTCTCCAGAGGAATGAGATTATGATTCCAGCAGGGGAAAGCAGTGGCTTCACAGGCTCCCAAGGTACATTTTTAATAAGCTTGTCTTTGAATGCACTTTCAGCATCAATGAAACCTAATTTTCCTCTTACTTCCATCTAGCTGAGTGTTCATTTTTTTAAATAATTATTTTCATGACTGTCAAATCTTTGAAACAAAACAGTGCATCAGGCTTTTACAGGTGCACACATCTCTACTAGCCCTCCTTATTTAAAATAGGAGTATATTTAGGATTACAGTTTTTATATATATATATATTTATTGGGCTTGGCGTTGTGGTGTAGCAAGCTAGTAAAGCCAGCCCGCAATGCCAGCACTCACACTGGCTCCAGTTTGAGTCCCAGCTGCTCCACTTCTGATCCAGCTCCCAGCTAATGGCCTGGGAAAGCCATGAAAAATGAACCAAGTGTTTGGACCCCAGCCACCCATGTAGGAGACCCAGGAGAAGCTCCTAGCTTCAGCCTAGCTCAGTGCTGGCTGTTGTAGCCATCTGGGGAGTGAACCAGTAGATGGAAGTACTCACTGACTTGCTTGCTCTGTCTTCCTTTAAAAAAATATTTATTTTGAAAGGGAGAAAAGAGTTCTTTCATCCACGCATTCACTCCTCAAATGGCTATAATGGCTAGGGCTGGCCGAAGCCAGGAGCTTCATCCAGGTCTCCCACATGGGTGCAAGTACCCAAGCACTTAGACCATCTTCTGCTGTTTTTCCCAGGTGCATCAGCGAGCTGGATCAGAAGTGGAGCCGGGACTTGAACCAGTGCTCTAATATGGGATGCCAGTATCATAGGTAGTAGCGTACTTAACCTACTGCCCTACAAATGCTGACCCCAAAGGGATTAGAGTTTTTATAAGGTATAATTAGAAAAATGTATCATTAGATTTCCAACCAAAGAATGGCTCCATGAGATGAGATCTTTATTCTCATCTAAAACTCTCTTATCCCTTAAAATTCAGTTTTACCCCAGCTGAGCACCGTTTCATTTTTGAACTAGTGTATTTCCAGCACTTAGTGTTTTACTGAACATGCTTGTATTTCACAGCACCTGTGAGTCCTATGTTTTAGATGTATTTATATTTGTCCCAAAGTTTAGCTTCATGGTACAATTGAAAACTTCAGTTTTTACAGTTGAAAATTAAAATTATTTGGAGAAAGTGGTATGTTTTCCTAGGAAAAGTTCTGGCTAGAGTTAGGAGATCTGAATTCATAGTTCTAGGTTTAGCCACTAACCAGCTGTGTGAACTTAGATAAATCATTCATTTCCTTATCTGAAAATAATAGAATGTTTTCAGTGCTAAAATTTGAAACAAAAATGAAGATAGGCAATTTTCTTTCAGTCAAGCTAACCAACAATCTGAATTTTAATGCAAATTTTAAAAGCACTTTGCAGTTCAAAATACTATTTCTGTTTAACACGGGGGAAAAATGGCTTGTGATTTCACTGTTTGGATGACTACCTGTAAGGAAGTGCAGAGTTTTTTAAATTGCAGGAAATGGATAAAATGAAAAGACATAGTCTTCATCTCCATCCCATTTCCCGAGAGATAAACATTGTTCATGTTTCACTGTGACTCCTTGACAAATTGCTGCGTGCTAGGAGATGGGGGTAGCTGGAGTATTTCCTGATCTGTGCAGCTCCCACTATATACCCACATGCATATCATATCTTTAAAAGAGGAATCATTGTTTCAGAGAATATCCTGTAACATTAGGAAATGGTTTAAGAGGATCTTCTAAAATGCCCTTCAGATGCCCATGTAGGAATCTAAGTGCTATTTTCCCGTCCTAGCCTCAGATGGTAAGCACAAGTACATTCTTGGGGGATAGGCTCATGGGTGTTCTTAAATAGACCTAAGAAGAACCCACAGGCTTGACTTTGTTAAGCAGTTGTTAATATGTTCAATTAATCTGATAAAATAATCAGGAAATGAATCTTTTTCTCCAGCAAGGTAATTACAAGTATTTTCCTTGAAGTTGAAGTAAAACACTTTAACAGTCCAAATAGCAAAAGCTTGGGCAAGGTAACAGGGGTGTCTGGTGATGGCTCAGAGAGTGCTCCTGCAGAGGTCTCATGGGTTCTTTGAAAGAGCAGGAGAGTTTCCCAAGGCCCCTAAGGGGGACCTGGATGGTAACAGTGTCATCTGTTCCGGAACCCTGACTCTGAAAAGAACTAGACTCAGAACAATAGCACCATGCGTTCTTTTGTAGTTTGAGGTAGCCCACGTTGTGCATCGCAGCCGTGATAGAACCTGTTGGGGTTATATTTGCAATCCATGATGATCAGATGAACCCAATAGTTGATGCAACAGGAGTTCAATTCACTCATACTCATTCTCAGGGGAAAAAGTGAGTGAAACACACCTGATACTAGGGAGCACAGAGACAATACCAGTAAAGCATCAAGTGTGAGTCTCTTAGCCAAGCCAGCATCAGAAGGCAAGAAGAACTGTAACCTACTCTCTACATCCAACCTCAAACGCTTTAAAATCTGAAGCTTCTTCAGTGCCCGCATGATGCTACAAGTGGAATCACACCATGCAACCTTGATTCATGCATGAAACTATTTAAAACATTACAACAAATTACCTTCAGACTGTGGGTATAAGGTGTGTCTGAAGCACAGGCAAATTTTGCATTTAGACTCAAGTTCCAGCCCCAAGAAAACTCAATACACAAATTTTCCAATACCTGAAAAATCCTGAAATCCCAAACATTTGTGGTCCCAACCATTTCAGATACAGGATGCTTCACTTGCAGGAGAAAAGTCATCGTTAGATACAAAGAAAATTATCAATTTAAAGACATACAGTAAGGCTGGTGCAGCCTCATGCTCCTAAATGTACGGCATGATGTCCTGATCCTAGAATGCAGTGCTAGGCCTAGGCTTCCAGCGTTTGAATCTCAGCTCTGACCCTCACTGGGGGCTATGTGTGGGCAAATCTTTAGCCTCTGTCATCCTCATTTTCTTCATCTGAAAAATGGAGATGAACAGTCTGGGGCTCGTTTGGTGATGGGAATAAGGAAGAAGTTAACTTATACATGTGAAAGGTACTTCTATTATTTTTGTCCCTATTTAGTACATTCTATACCAAGAACCAGGGAAATAATCAAATGAAGACTTTTTTAAAGATTTATTTATGTATTTGAAGGCAGAGTTAGAGAGAGCCAGGGAGAGAAGGAGATCTTCTATCCACTGGTTCACTCTCCAAATGGCCATAATAGCCAGGGCTGGGCCAGGCCAAAGCCAGGAGTTTCATCCAGGTCTCCCACATGGGTGCATGGGCCCAAGGACTTGGGCCAACTTCCATTGCTTTCCCAGGCACATTAGCAGGGAGCTGGATCAGAAGTGGAGCAGCTGGGACTCAAACCAGTGTGCATATAGGGACACTGGTGTCACAGGTGGCAGCTTAACCTGTTATGCCACAACGCCAGCCCCAACAAAAAATATTTTTAAGCTGAACAATAACTTGCTGAAAAGCAAGGCTGTTGAGTTAATAAGCAAAAATAAAAATAAAAAAAAAAACCCTACAGACTAGTATCTAGATCCTTAAAATGCATGTAAAAGCATGTTGCAAACCCTCCATTCCTAAACCCATTTTTGCATAGAAATTGTATGTATATAATTAGCAAGACTTAGGCTAGAAGGGAAATTGTTGAATTAATTAAAAAATAAATTTTATGGCTTTTCCTTAGAATCCCTTAATGAAAAGGCAGCGAGAAGATAATGAGGAAGGACCAAGCAGATGTTGGTTTCCTCTGAAATTTGCCAAACTTTTACAGCGTCATTATGATAGATTTCCATTTGCGTCTCTACAGTTTAAAAATAAGTGGGACATTTGGATCCAGAAGAGAGCAGAGATGATTAAAGGGCTGGAAACCAAGGCTTAAGAAGGGATCATGAAAATGATGCTGGTTGGCCAAGCGAGGGGAAGGCTGCAGCGACTTAATTACAGTCCCACTGTATGTGATGTGCCATATAAATGGGTTGGGGAACAGATGTTCCCCAAGGAAAACAGGGCAAGATGGAATGAAAGCTCTTAGGCTCCCACTGGAGAAATGTCTTTTGGTCTAATAGGAGTCGAACAAAGCTCAACCTTTGTTCACCCAGCCAGTATTCATTCAGTTCACCCTCCGTCTTGGGAACTGCCTTAATAGGTAACTCACTGACAGATATACTGAATGGAAGCTTCCCTTTTGCCCCAGAACTGTGCTTGCGTAGACTGGGCAGCCTGCACTTAATGGAGGGAGGGAGAGAAGGAGGCAGCTGGGGAGAGTTTTCATTGCCACTGGAGCTGGACTTCAGGAAGCTTGGGTTTTCCAAGACCATCAGAACAAACGTTTAGGCGGATGTTCACTTGTCGATAACCCACTCTGAAGGACTGCCCTGGGGCCAGGTGGGTTACACCAGCAGAGCCTGAAGGGGGGCGGGGTGGGGGTCACGAGGAGCCCAGAAGGGGGTTGAGGTTTGGCAGGGAGGGAGGCAGAGCGGATCTTCCATCTCTGTAGCTGTGCAATGGGCAAGCTCCTGCTGCAGGGCCTCCATCTCTCTGATGACCCATCCAGGAGGACTGTCTCCAACGAGAGCCCATGAGAACTAGTCACCATCTGATGCCTGCTTCCCAGAGAGGCAACCGCGAGATGGGAACTGACAGAGAAGCCTTTGAGAAAAGGCCCTGTAATATTTGGTCTTACTCTAAGCAGCGCTTCATTTCCCATAGCAAATCTGTGGGGTTGTTCCCTATGCCATTCACTTCTCAACACATACCAACTGAGCATCCTACAACTCAATTCCCTTCTGGCACTATCCACCTGAAGTTAGCGTCGTCTCCCCGGCTGGAGATGCCAGTCCAGAACATGGGTCCCCCATCCTTCAGCCCGACTAAGTTGATGGTTCTCACAACCCCCTCCTCTAGCTCGATAATGTGCAGTAATGGCTCAGAGACCTGGGGGAAACACGCACTGGTGTGAACTCATTTATCAGGAAGGATGTAACTAAGGAATGGTTACTTTGGAAAACAAGCATAGGGTAAGTTAGGGGGCAGTGGCCTGGAGGCTGTCCAAGCCCCATGGTTCAAAGTTTTATTTAAGAGTGACTTCAGGGGCCGACAGTGTGGCTCACTTGGTTAATCCTCCGCCTGCGGCGCCGGCATCCCATATGGGCGCTGGGTTCTAGTTCCAGTTGCCCCTCTTCCAGTCTGGCTCTCTGTTGTGGCCCGGGAAGGTAGTGGAGGATGGCCCAAGTGCTTGGGCCCCTGCACCTGCATGGGAGACCAGAAGGAAGCACCTGGCTTCTGGCTTGGGCGCTGGCCATGGCGGCCATTTGGGGAGTGAACCAACTGAAGGAGAAGATCTTTCTCTGTCTCTCTCTCTCTCTGTGTCTGTAATACTACCTGTCTGTGGGGAGCAGGGCCCGTCTCCCGCAACATGGCGGGGCGCCCGGGAGACAAATAAGTACTGAAACTACCAAGACTGGACTAGACCACTGAGATGATTAAAACTAACTCGATGTGCCTGATCTCCCACCATATGGCGCTGAGAGGGAGGAAACAAATCTTACACAGCTGTTTCGTTAATTAGCTGATTCCTGGCCCAACCCCTTAAAAGGGGGAGAGAGAGAGCATGCGTGGCTGCGCCCCGCTGAGAGAGTCAGTCGGAGAGCTCCCCGGTGCCGCTCCTCTGCGAAAGCGGGGGGAGGCTGGGGAAAGAGAACAGCGCAGGGTCCGGTGTCGTTCCTCTGCGAGTGGGGGAGCGACACCTGTCAAAGTCACTTTCTTATTTATTTATCACTGGTGATTGGATCAATCTAGTTCCTCCCCTTTACAGAGGTGAGGGGGAGAATGGAGTTGAAAGTTTCACCCCTCTAGGCACAGGTGGTTCTGATATGGGCATAGGGATCCTAATCTTTAGGTTCTTGCTCCTGACAGAAATAAGGATTCAAAGAGAGCCTTACAAAAGGTACAAAGTTGAGAACCAGATTTGTTTAAAAGAGTGAACTTACATCCATGCATGAGTGTGGGCGATCATGGGGAAATACACATCCTGAGTGAGCCAGAGAGTTGCTTATGAAGAGAAAGAGGGAGAGAAGCGACCCCAGGCACAATCGGGTCCCTCCTCCATCAGCCTCTTTGATGGGGGGGGGGGGGTGGTACCTTAGCATGCACGAAGCATCCTGAGAGGTTTCTGGAAACTCTACGTGCTCTTTATGGAATCCTTCCTGGTCCTGGATGAGACACAGGTGCATCTGTGGAAGGTAGGCATATCAAGCTGTCCTGTGAAGGAGAAACTTTCGATGCAGGACTGGCAAAAATCCAAGCTTGCCCAGTTTCCCTGTATTGGTTCCTCTGGCCACCATCTGCTCTCCCAATACCTGCATCTATGAAATAATAGGATGACTCATCGCGGGGTGGGGGGAACTAATGTATAAAAGATACCTGGAAAAGTTACTCCTTTTATTATGCAACAGGATGTAGAAATGCTTGTCAGAAGCATTTTTATTTTATTTGAAAAACTTCTCTTTGGAATACTGTCTGTTGCATTGTACCACCCATTGCTGTCTGTGAGAAATGTTCTGGCTTCAGTAACTCTAGGACAGTTTTCTGGAATGTCCTCCAGGCACATCTTCCCATGTAAAGATCACAAGATCACTCTAGTGTGTGATTTGGAAGCTGGCTGGGAATACTTTTAGATAAGCGGAGGGGGGTTGGGTGTTGTATTCCCCCCACCCCCTCCACACATACACAAAAGCAGACTTTGAGACAATGATTTGAGCTCCTGTAATTTATTTGGTAAATTATCTTAGGAAGCTTTGATAGGGGAGTGAGACACAGAGGGAAGCTAGTCCCAGATCTGTTAATGAACAGGTGAGGGCTCAATACTCCTAGGTAGAACACCCCTCAAGAGTTGTTATCCTTTTTCACTCCTGAGGCAGCTGAAGTGGTTACCTACTAACCTTCTTCCGGGGCCTTTTATGCCAGAACTTCCAGCCTTCCACACCCAAGCATGGACCAATTTTTCTCCTGCAGCTTAGAATGCTTGGGACGTGGAGAAGCTGTCTACCTGTAGGGGCTCGCAGGAAATAGGAACTGGGCATGAGTTACAGGGCTTCCTTCAGAACTATGCCCTACCTTGCCTAAAAGTCTTTGAAAATGGGCCTCCAGTAGACTATTTTAAACCCTGCCCTTTTGGGAAAGGGGAGAGAAGGCAGTGATCTGATTTAATACCATGCTAAGACTCCAGGCCTCCAGAAAAATTCTGATGCCATTGAGAAAGATTTGCAAGCTCTTACTGGGTCACAAGAATTTGGACTCAAAAAATCTCCATTTTAAAAACATGTTCTGAGATCTGGATGGTTGAATGGATTTTTCCCCATTGTTTCTATATTTCAGTATGGCAGCTGGGGCTCTCTTACCACAGGAAATATGAGGTCCCTAATGTTCCTAGCTTTGAAGAGGCAAAGGTTTATCTCACAGAGGCATAGATGCTGTTTTCCAACTCTGATGCCTTCCTCTCAATATCAGTTGCAATACAGAGGGCCTAGAATGAGCCAGGGAATCTCCCCAGGAAGGAGCCTCTGGCTTGCCACAGGGCTGTCCTGGAGCTGAGGCAGGAACTGGGACTTGATTGGCCAAAGACCCAGCACTGCAGTGTGTAAAGCCCTTCCACTTGGATGGAGCCGTGCAGTTGAGAAAGTTCCGGTGCACAGTCCAGTGACTCACGTAACCCTCAAGATAGGCAGAGCATCAATGCTGACATCCCAGAGCGTGAGTGACCGAGCTGGAGCACGGTCTCAATCTTAGCTCTTCTCCCACAGGCCCTCCCTTCTTCTTTGGCTAGGAGATAGATGTTTGTGCACTAGATCAGTAAGCACTGAATCTGAACTGTTGTACAGATCTTCCTTAAGGAAAAACTTGCCAAGTAGCCCGTTTTTATGACAAAGATGACTGAAATTTCTTTTGTCTCAACTTGAACACAGAACTTGCTTGTCTCCTATCTGCTTGAAACCTCAAACCAGATTAACACTGGAATGCCATCTGTTAAGTGTTTCATTTATTGCTTCCTCATGGATGAGCACCCCCCCCCCCCCCCCGCCCCGCTGAGAAGCTTAGAATCATCATGTTACTCACTCTGGGCCAAGGAGCAGTTGGCAGGACGGCTCTGCCCCAGGTTCTCCCTAGGTGGCAGTCAACTGAGGCTCTCCCTTCCAGGCTTCCTCCTGCTCCCTGCACCTCTCCAGGTACTGCAGGTGTGTGTCCTGACAGGCCAGCGGGCTTCCCCCAAGCAAGGGTCCAAGAGAGAGGTCCCAGGGTAGTTGCAGTCTTCTACTACCAAAACTCAGAAGTGATGTATCATCTCTTTGGCTGTAGGGTTTGATCATACAGACCAACTGTGGGACACTGTGGGAGAGGACGACAGAGGAGCAGGAATTCCTGGATGTGGGGAAGGGGATGTTGGAGACTGGCTGCTGCACAAAGAGTAGCTACTAATACAGAATGGAAAAGACCCCAATCCATATACTCAAATTATCACATTTTCTCTCTTGGATTGAGCTTTTTTATGTATCTCACATTACTTAAAGAAGCTCAAAAATGTAAAAGGGATTCTAATAATGATGGAGAGCATTATACACTGAAGGAAGCACAAGCCACAGGACCTTGGAGAAGCTGGTCTGGGCCTATTGAAGCAAGCAAGCTTTCTAATAACAAGACTTGAGAACTTCATTCTTAAAAACCAGCTGAATGTGCTTTGAGGTGGTGAACTTGATGCAAAGGGAGCAGGCTATGAAACCTCCAGTAGCTGTTCACCTGGAGGACAGACTCGGCTTCCCATTGCCTGCAGTGGGTAACAGCAAGCCCCTTAGGCTGGTTTGAGACCCCCCAGGAGTCTTACCACACCCTTCCTCTGTGCCCAGCTAGATAAATAAATCTAAAAAAGCCTGCTTATTTCACAGAAAGATGGAGAGAGGTCCTTCATCCACTGGTTCACTCCCCAGTTGGCTGCAACGGCTGGAGGTGCACCATCCTCCACTGTTTCCCAGAGAGCTGGAGTGGAGCAGCCGGGACTTGAACATGGGGTGCCAGCCCCACCCCTTCTGTTTCTTCTACAGAGAATATACTTCACGTCCTTCCTTTCCAAATTCAGTTCACAGGTCACTTTGTCAAGAAAGATTTCTCTGACTCTCCTCTTCCCCATCACTGAGCATAGCATTTGCTTTCATTGCTATTATTTGCTTACTCTATACATCCTTCTTCCTTTATCAAGGAAAATGATACACAAAAATAGTAAATCTCAACAGCAGTGATGCCTTCAATGTAAATGAACTCATTTTCCCTAAGACTGATAAGATTTTGATGTCTGAGATAATCTCTCACTTTATGTCCTCAATGTCATTGCCTGTCACTCTGTCCTGGAAGGGCATCACTGCCCTTCCAGCACCTGGCACATAAATGACAATATTGGGCCAACATTGTGGTATAACAAGTAAAACAACTGCCTGCAAGGCCAGCATCCCGTGAGGGTGCCACTTTGAGTTCCAGCAGCTCCAGTCCTGGTGGAGCTCTTTGCTAAATGGCCCAGGAACAGCAGATGATCCCCTGCCACCCACACACGTAGGAGACCTGGATGGAGGACATTCTCCCTTTTGTTGTAACTCTTCCTTTCAAATAAATCTTTTAAAGTAATAATCCACATGGTCAGTTGATCAACACAGACTGACAAATCCTTACAGACGTCATATCAATTAGGCACTGGGACAACTGTCCAAAATCATTCTAACATGCAACGGACAAGAATTTTTGTGAGAAGTTAATTCTGCATGAGGTTCATCTCTATTTGATGGAGTCGTTTTAATATTGGATCTGGCTGTACCTAAGCCCATTCACAAGCACATGGAATTTCTGACAGTGAGACCATGTCTTTCCCCACGTATCTTCATTTTAGGGACAGTTTGCTTCCAGCCACTGTAATTCAATACATATTGTACAGAGCTTCCTTTAGCTCTGTCTCAGTGGGGCTATTTTGAAATTTCTCTGAAAACTAGTCGAGGTATTGGGTGACAGACTAGGGCAGGTGGAAGGAGGAGAGGACAGTCTCAACAAAAACTCTCTTGTCCGGTAAAAACAGATAAGATCAACAAAGGAGGTTTTGGCTGGTCACCATGTCAAGAGGATGAGGGCCTGGTTTACATAAAGTTTAAAGCCCAGTCGTAAGACCCAGTGTCTTTCACCATGTAGTGAGATAAGCCCCACCACACTGAGAAGTACGTCCTGGATATCCAAAAAGTGAAAAACTCCTTTGATCCTTCAGAATCTAGAAATAGAACCCTAAAGCAATAAAATGGACAGTCAATCCTGTATTTTTTTTAAATCTTGCTGCCTGGTCCAAGTGCTTTGATCCCTATGTAGTCTTTTCTACCCATCTCATAGGCATGAGCTTCTAAAATACTTCATCCAAAAGCTTTGATAAACAGGGTTAAGTGCTATAATAACCAGGCATTTGAATGGAGATTAATTCAGAGATCCAGATAATGGATTTTGTTCTGTCTTGTTGTTTTTAGCCAAAAGTTGAAAGAGAAAGCTTTGAAGAATGTGGAGAAACTTTAATAGCCTTGGGGCACAGAGACTTAACACAAAGAAATAACTGTCATTCATTCAAAGAGTATTCATTGCCTTGGTAGAGAGATTAATGCCAACATTCTGTGATTAATTACAGTTGTTGAAGAAGCTGGGGGGAGGGGGGAACAGAGAAAGGCACCATGAATTTTGGAACTAACCAAAGACAGCGATTTGAATAAACACTCCTACAGACAACAGTGGCCTTGGTCAAAATCTCATGAGTCCAACTGTTGCTTTGAATTATAACATTGCACCTTCATCTTCAGGGGGAAAATGTGTGAACATGATTGAATCCATAGAGAAGGTATTCATCATTTGGTTGCATAAAGGGACTCTAAATTTTCTAATATTTTGTGGGAGAGAGAAGGACTGAACATTGCAATGAGTAACTTTGCTATTTAAAAAATGAGTAAGATGTCAAAAATAGTGTAAAATGAGAAAATAAAGTGCCTATATGACCACTGAACTGATCAAGTGTCTTCTGCTTTCTCTAAACCAGAGCCTTTGACAGGGGTGGGCAGCTGAGGCCCCACATGGAACCCTGGCAGAGGGAAGGGGTGCCTGGCTGGCAGAGAGGGACAGAAAGAACTGTGACTTCCCCTCCCATTTCTAAAGAGACTTTTTGGAGAATAGAAAAATCACTTACTCATTATGAGGCTTCCAGAGGTAGGCCACTTGTATTCAGTGGCTTGCTTGGGCTAGTTTTCCTGTCTTCAGCAGGCATCTGAGATTTCTAAATTGGGTCAAATTGGGAGTCAGAGACATAGTACTTGATCACTAAACATGAACGTGCCACCATTCTTGGAAAACAGCATATCAGTGGAGCTGATTATTTCATCTAAAGATAATTCATATTTTCCTGACATCTGTTGCCAAGAATATCTATCCTTCCTCATTCTTAAAGAATGGAAACCTCAGTGTTGTGAAGCTTGAACAGTAAAAACATAACTAAGATGTGGACACTATCCTAAGTCTCACTTTTCTAAGTAATTAGAATACATGGATGTATGTGTGTAGTCCTAAAAGCTGAGTAGAGACATACACAGTTCCAATCCAGTATAAAACAAACCATATGGCTAATGAAGTGTGTTTTCTATTGATCTCTCAAATAATTGCTGAGACTACACACATATTTTCGGCTAACCAGCAATGATGTGGGGATCACTCCAATCTGACGTTCTGCCTATTACAACTCTTTCTCACCTGTTGCTGAGTAGCCCTTTCTGACTGTAAGCTTTGATGTATAGACTTGAACTTCTTGCCCTTCTATAGAATGTCATGATTTGGGAAACGGATCCTCAGAGTGCACTATTTCTCCTTGCTAGGTTGGGACAGACTGAAAACAAATTCAAGACCATGTTTCCTTCTGTACAAGCCTGTATGTGACCCCGTCACCCTGTGCCACACTGCCAGTTACACCCTGTTCTTCCTCACATTCACTTCTTCCTTCCTTCATAAAATTCTAACCCTCCTCCCCTACTAAAATGGAGATGAACAATAGATATCCAACTTTGACCATCATTTCACAGATGCCAACTCCCCTCCTAGGAGACGGCAGGGGAAACGTGCCAAGGACAAGAGGCTGGCTTGGATCTGCTTAATTCAACACTCATATAATGGGAATTCCTGGGGAAACATGGGTAATTATTTCTACTTGTGATATGGGCATAAAATTACATAAGAAAAACCATAAATAAATGAACCAATTCACCTGTCAACAAAATATTCAAGCAATATCTATTCACGCCCCGTGCTCTCTCTGCATGCGGCTGCTTCCGCGAGTCACACAGCGTAGCTTACGTTTCCACCACTAGCATTCAATCTAAGTTCCCCAGGCTAACCTGGCGAATTCCAACCTGGCCCACGTTTCCGCCTCTGGTTTAACTTTTCGCCTTTTGCCCCCCGGGCTGACTTAAAGAATTCCAAGCTGGCTTATGTCTCCGCCTCTGCCTGGCCCCGCGGCTTCAATTTCCCTAACATTTTTCTCTACCCGGTATGTTTCCCTAAGTTTTCTTCCAACAATATTCCTCCCTCATTTCTCCTGGCTTCTCCCCACAGTCCGTATCCGAGTCTATGCCTAGGCTTTCAATAGCTTCTTCCGGCACCTTTTCTGTCCGGCTTTTCCCTAGGCTCTTTGCTAGTCTCTCTCTCCGGTATTTTCCACTTCTTCCCGTTTCTTCCCTCCTAGGTTTCCGATCCGAGTCACGGCACCATTATGTCGCTCCCCATCTTCGTGGAGGAACGACACAGGACCCTGCGCTGTTCTTTTGTCTGCTCGGCCCTCCCCGGGTTTGCTGCTGGTTCTTCCCGGGTTGGCTACTGTCCCTTCCACCTCCGTGGAAGGGCGGTTCCCCCTGGCCACTTTCCCCACTTCCGCGGGGGAGCGGCACACCGCCGGCCAGCTCTCTCGGGGGCTGCACAGGTGTTCCTTCAGATAGATGTTCCCCTTAGATGTTCCTGGTGCATGTTGTCTCTCTCCTCCTTTATAGTCCTCTTCCACCAATCCCAACTCTGCTACCCACACGCCGAGTACGCTGCTCTCCTCCAATCAGGAGCAGGTCCTACAGTTTATTGGTTGAACTGGAGGCAGCTGTGTAGAAGCTGTTACTCCCTTCTCAGCACCATATTGTGGGAGAGCAGATGCATAGAATAAGTCCTAATTCCAGTAACTTAGTCTAGTCCGGGTTGCTCCCCCCATGTACTTCAAGTGTAACTAAAGCTTGCTTCTCTGCTGACCTTCACCTGCATCTCAGATTCTTTGCATGCACCAGAGAAAAGAGCCTGAACCCGGCCACCTTCAACACAGTCATTACACACATATCAGAATGGTGAAAACCAAAACACAGTTGACTGTACCAAATTCTAGCAGAGACATAGCAGAACTGGGTCACTCACCCATTGCTGGTGGTAAAGCAAAGCAACCCATCCCTGAGAGAAAAGCTTGGCAGTTTTTTAATGTTAAGCATGGAGCCACCGTACAACCAGGCAGTTGCAAGCCTGGGCATTTAGCCCAGAGAAATGAAAATTTATATTCACACAGAATCATTTACATAAATATTTATACCCACTTCACTCATAATAGTCTCAAACTGGAAATAACCCCCGTGTCCTTCAGTTAGTGAATAAGCTAACTATGGTGCATCCATACCTTGCAGTACTACAGAGTGATATGCGAACAAGCTGCTTCTATGTGAAACACCTGGATGACCTTCCAGAGAGTACTCTCTGTGTCATTCCATTTGTATAACATTCTTTAAATGACAGAGATATAGAAGCGGAGAATGGTCTGTCAATTAGCAGGTAAGGAGGGTGTGGAAGAGAAAGTAGATGGCTACTAAAGACGATGTGGAAGATGCCTGTGGCTATAGACTCATTCTACATCTTGACTCTAGGAATGTCACTGTCCAGACTGTGATATATAGTATCTTTCTAAGAGATAACCAGTGAATAAATTGAGGTAAAGAGTATATTTGGGGGAGGGGGGTTGCTGTGGTGTAGTGGGTAAAGCCGCTGCCTGCAGTGCCAGCATCCCATATGGGCACTGGTTCAAGGCCCGGCTGCTCCACTTCTGATCCAGATTTCTGCTGTTGCCTGGGAAAGCAGTGGGAAATGGCCCAAGTCCCTGGGGACTGTACCCACATGGGAGACCTAGAAGCTTCTGATTGGCCCAGCTCCAGCCATCAAGGCCATGTGGTGAGTGACCCAGCACTCTCTGCCTCTCTGTAAATCTACCTTTCAAATAAATTTTTTCAAAAAAATATGTAGGATATCTATAGTATTTCTAATGCTTGCATGTGGATTCATATTAATAAAGTTAAATTTATTAAAAGTTTAGAAAATAGATTTTTTAAAATTAGTCAATCTAGCTGTGCATTTTTCTGATGGAAAGCTACCTATCCATGCCTTTTGTCCACTGAATGATCAGACATGACTCACAGTCATAGAAAGCTAGTAGGTTAAGAAAGAGTAACATCTCAAATACAAGTTTCCTAACCAGAAATCATAGGTTAAGGTCACATGATCTGGAGAAAAAAAATAAAAGCATAATTTGATTATAATATGGTATAATAAACCACAGAATATTAAAATCTTTAGGCACTTAAGCTATATTTCCTGGATTCAATGTACATATATTTTAATCCACTAGCAAACACTATGAATGCTATTAATTTCATAAGGAGAGAGAGTGCTTTTTTCTTACGATGTGAACCACACACAGCTTGGGTGAATATTAGCGCCTACATGGCACCATTTTTCTTTCAGAAGAAATAGAGGTCTATGGGTTAAATGCTGCATTCAAGGTGAATGATCTGGTGGTCAGCACCCCAAGGCTCCTGTGCAAATTGGCTAATTCTGTTTCCCCAGGATCTGCTTAGAAGCCAGAAATGCAATGGCCTTTTTACTAGAGTCACACGGTATAGCAATGAGACAATCATACTGTGTATCTTGTAAAGTTCATCTTGGAGCCAGGGGGTGGAGCCTCATGCTGCTGGCATGGGGAAAGTGGAGTGGCACAAGGGTTTGTATGTGATCTAACACAGACATGACATTATAGTTGACTCAAAACACTGGGTGTGACTCCAGTTCATCAGACCTATGTATTAATTGGCTTGCCCTGGTTCTGCCCCTTTGTAAATCCTTGCTTCTACTGTTCCCTTTTGCATGTTTTTTTTTCAGACCAGTGTTAATTCTGATTTACCCATGGAGAATGAAATTTTTTTTATTTACTCTTATATTTAGTGGCCACTAATAACACCACCAAAACTTAAGGTATATCAGAAGAGATACCATAATTACAGAATTCAAAGAAAATAAAACAGAAATCTGAAGACAGGTCTGATCAGGTGTTATTTTACTACAGTAAAATAACAATTCCTCTAATCAATTCCTGTGCTTTTTAAGTCATGAGAACTCTCCTGCACATTAGCAACAGCTTCTCTCTGATAATAACCCCCAATAGTTTTGCACAGTGACATCAACTGCAAAGTTTAGCAGCTTCCCCTAAAACGTCCTAGTGTCCCTTAATCTCTTAAGGTTATTTCCATACATTATAGTCATCTGCACATTTCAATACAGTCCTGTCTTGCCTAAGAAAGGGAATGTGGGAAAAATGGCTGATTAGGTAGTGGGAAGCTCCACAGGGCTAGGAAGAAACTGTGGAGAATAGTGTAGGAGGTACACATGTAGTGGAGAAGTGGAGAGAAAACCACCCAGGAAGCCCACGGGAGGAGGGGAAATGGCTTGAACCTGAGTGGTGAGTGCTGCTCTGCACCAATCCATGGAGACAGAGCCAGAGAGCGAGCATGGCATGGGTCTGGGCTGGAGCCCGAGGAGCTGACACTTGCTGGCGGTCACCTGTGGTCCTAGTAGAAGTAGAGGGGTATAGAAGTAGAGGGGTATGGTCGATTCAAACCAATTTCTCCAAATTAGAACTCACAATCTGACAGAGAGGGCAGGGCCATTTTAAAACAGAACTACGACTATGGAAGCCTGCAGGCACGCACATAACAGCTCACTGAGACAGGACACCGGAAGGAAGCGCTGGCAGCAGCAACAGACACATGTTAGGTCTGTGACTCTAGTGTGAGTTCATGATCCAAAGCTATGAGCAAGGGAATGGTCCACAGCCCCCATTGCCTCAGAGCTTGGCAGGAAGGTGGGTGGGCAGATACGAGACAGAGGGGCACCCGTGCCAACAGCATCCTCTGGTCTTGGTGTCTGAGGGAGCCTTTTGTGCTGAGATCTTGAAAACTTATAGGGCATAACGGAGTTTGGAGTTCTATCACACTCGGGTGTTACCCTGGAAACTTGGCCAGCCCCCCAGAGTACTGATCAGAGGCCCCTGGCCATACCTACCATATGCTTCCTAGTATTCACTGAAAGGGTAGACATTCCACGAAGCATAGCCCCAAAGATAAAAACCAACAGAAGAAAAAATAAAAAATTGACTCCACAAATGCTAAACATTAAAAGCCAAAATTCCACAACAAGAATAAGGAAGTCACCATGACTCCCCCCACCCCAAGAGGAATACAACATTTCAATACTAAAAATGTGAAGATGAAGAGATTAAGAATATGCCAGAAATGGAATTTAGAAAATTAATCATAAGAACACTCAAAAAAAATCAGACGCAAATGCACGAACTAAAGAAAAACATACATGAAATGAGTGAAAATTTTTCACAGGAAATTGAGAATATCAAGATAAATAAATTAAATTTGAGAAATGAAAAATTCTATTGATCAAATAAAAACTGTGGTGGGAAGCCTTAATGGCAGAGTTGATGAGGCAAAAGAAAGAATATCCAAACAAGAAAACAAATCTTTGAAATTCTTACAATTAGATTTAAAAAAATAAAAACACACCAAGAAGAAAATAGAAAACTTAAAAACAGGGTTGGGGATCTATAGGATATTATCAATGATCCAACATGTGGATCTGAAGAAGTAGAAAGAATGGATTAAAAGGCCATTTTAAATAATTATAGAAAACTTCCAATTTTGGAGAAAGAAAGGGATGTTCAAGTAAAGGAAGCACAGAGAACTCCTAACAGATATGAGCAGAAAAGATCTTCACCATCACACATTGTAGCCAAACTTTGTACAATAAAACAAAGATTCTACAATAGGCATCACAGAAATGCCAGATTATTTTCAGAGGATTGCCAATTAGACTCACGGCTGACTTCTCATCAGAAACGTTACAGATTAGAAGGGAATGGCAAGATATATTCCAAGTCTCAGAAGAAAAAAAAACTGTCAACCCAGAATACTATACCCCACAAGGCTTGTATTTATGAATGAAGGTGAAATAAAGACCTTCCATAAAAAACAGAAATTGAAAGAATTTGTCACCACTCATGCAGCCTTAGAGAAGATGCTTACACTCAGAAACACAGAAAAATAGCCATCATTATGAAAGAATGAGAAGGCAGAAAAACCACTAGTGGAAATACAAAGTAAATCCAAAGTAAATAATAGGAATTTTTATAGAAAAATGTCAGGGCTAAATCATGACTTTATCAGTAACCACCTTGAATGTAAATGGCCTCAATTCTCAAGCAAAAATAGTCAAACTAGATGATGGGGATTATGATGGCAGAGTAGGGAGGGAGTTTTCTGCTCCAGTCTAGGAGAAGTTCATTTTTAAAAAGTGGAAAGAGTGCAGTATCAGAGAAGAGTTAGGGAGAAAACACAAGAGCAAACTCTACGCAAATCAGAGGGACACAGTGGACCTACATGGAGGGTGAGGACATGCACAACTTAGGACCCCAGCAACCAAGAGCCTCCACACCAGCATTGGAGGGTGAGGTAAGACCAGACTGCAGCAGCCCAAGCCACTGGTGAAAAAGCTGCACAAGAGCCAAGAGGGAATCTAACTTAGAGTGCTGTGGGGGATAGTGTACCTACCAAACTACAGGAGAAAAGATAAAGGAGGGGGAACATTTTCTCTCTCCCTGATCACCCTGCAGCTGTGTCCTGTACCAAGCTGATAGAGAGCAGACACCATTTTTGGACATATGTAACAGCTGCGCCAGCTCGTGTCTGCACCCAGCAACCAGCCAAGCAGAGACTCCTGAGTCTGGTGGGCAGAACAGACAGGGGACTGGGTGCTTGTGACTGTGGGATGCTTATATGCCAGGACTATGAAAACACTGAAACTTCGTGGGAGGACTCAGGGTGTGGCAGGGACTTTAGGCAGTACGGTGGGAGACTCCAAATGATTGGCTCCCTGGTTACCTGGTAAGGGGCATTGGTGGGGAATCTGAGCTTACACAGAGGAAGGCACAGATCCTTTGTGTGAACTTGTGGCAGAGGGGATGAATAATATACCCACTGGGGCTAGCACTGAGGCACTGGTCTACTTTGAGGAGCTCAGCTGAGTCTATGCCAAAAGACAAGAACAAATCTTCCCTCTGATTAAAAAAAAAGAGTAAATTTAGCATGCCAAACCTGGGTGTGTCACCTCAGATATGCCTTTCACACTGGAACACTGAGCAGAGCTCCTTGGCCCCACCCACCACATGCCTCCAGGTATACCCTAAAAGTAGACACTCCGCTAATCCACACATAGTCCAAAGATAAAAGCCACCACAGCAAGAAAACAAAGAAACCAATGAGTATCTCTACAAATGCTGAAAACAAACACACCAATTCAAGAATCAAGAATAAGACAACATGATACCCCCAAAAGAAAACAACACTTCAATACTAGATTGTGAAGATGATGAGATTGAAGAAATGCCAGAAATGGAATTCAAAAAAAATTGATCATAGGATTACTTAGAAGTAATCAGAAACACATGCAAAAACTAATGAAAACCATAAATGACTGAAATCTTGGGAATGAAGATTTTAATAGAAGAAATAAAAAATGCAGTGGAAAGCCTTAACAACAGAATCAATGAAGCAGAAGAAAGAGTAACCGACTTAGAAGACAAAACACGGGAAATTATACAGTCAGACCAAACACAAGAAAAAGAAATTAGGAAACTAAAAACACTGTTGGGAATCTACAGGATATTATCAAAAGACCCAACATATGGGTTCTAGGAGTTCCTGAAGCATTAACATCCAGAACATATAAAGAGCTTCAAAAATTTAACAACAACAAAACAATCCAGTAAGGAAATGGGCAAAGGACTTAAACAGGCATTTTTCAAGAGAGGAAATCCAAATGGCCAAACAACACTTGCAAAAATGCCCAGGATCACTAGCCATCAGGGAAATGCAAATCAAAGCCACAATGAGGTTTCTCCTCACTCCAGTCAGAACAGCTTGCCTACAGAAATCAACAAACAACAAATGCTGGCAAGGGTCCAGAGACTGCTGATGGGAATGTAAACTGGTACAACCACTGTAGAATACAGTATGGAGATAGCTTAGAAATCTGAATATAGACCTAATATATGATCCAGCCATCCCACTCCTTGGAATTTACACAAACAAAAAGTATATGAAAGAGTTATCTGTACCCCATGTTCACTGCAGTGCAATTCACAACAGCTAAGATATGGAATCAACCCATATGTCCATAAACTATTAACTGGATAAAGAAATTATGGTATATACACACTATGGATTACTACTCAACTGTAAAAAAAATCCCGTCCTTTGCAACAAGATGGTCACAACTGGAAATCTTTATACTTAGTGAAATAATCAGTCCCAAAAAGCCAAATATCATATGTTTTCCCTGATTTGATGCAAATAACAGAATACCTAAAATGTAATAAATTTGAACAAAATAGCCATTTGGAGAATGGATGATTGTTTACAGCCCTGTCTCTTCCATTTCTTTTCTTTTCTTTCTCTTCATGCTGTTGGCTGAACTCCTTTACTTAGAGTAGGGTCAACTATATGATCACTAAGTATACTGATAATAGATCACCATAAAAATTAAGAATGGGAATCCAAGAGGGAGGGTAGGGAAGGGTTGCAATATGGGTGGAAGGGAGGGCAGGTCCCACTATGTTCCTAAATTTGTATATATAAAATACATGAAACTTGTGTAACTTAAATAAAATTGAAAAAAAGTATAGTAAATACATCTACCAGGAACATCCTCATTGTTATCAAGTGCTGGATACTTACTGTGAATAATTCTATGTGATGTACTTTTTTACAATGACAGTACAGTGGGTTTGCTTACATCAGCATGGGTAACACACACTGCACTTTGACATGACTATAGCTATGATGTCACTAAGTGGTAGCAATGTTTCAGGTCCATTCCAATCTTATGGGGCCACCATTGTATGTGTTGTCCACTGTTCATTGAAAAGGCATTATGTGGCACATGACTGTAAAATCTATTTTCAGTGATACTTATATTTTATCCTACTCGGTGGTCAGGTGAAATACCTCAGGCAAAGTAAGCCTTGCTACAGCAACACTGACATGTTTTTTCCACTCTAAGCAGATTTTTGCTGAAAGAAAAAAAAAAGAATATCTAAATGGGCTTGTAAACTTGACTCTGTGAAGTATCAAAATGGTAGCATTTTATGGAACACGGATACTCACACTGTACCATATATTTAAGCTATATGTAAAGAGATTACAATTTACAGTGAGTTGTTGGAGTGTGACTTTAGAATTTTCCATACACTGAGGAATGTGTTAACACTTTGGTTCCACTATGGCCTGGAGTCCTTCGCTGCTGCCACTCAAGTTCATGATCCTCCTCTGTGCACTGTGGCAGCTTTGCTCGCATGTGGGTATGAATTCAGATTCAATATTCACATTCTAACATCCTGAATGTGAGCCCCTGTTGTATACAAAAGTTCTCTTTAAATCTGTTACTGAATATAATGCAGAATATGAAGGATCTTCAAAAAGTCCATGGAAAATGCTTCTTATGAAAACTATGCATGGATTTCAAAAGTTGATGCATCAAAATCAAATTATGGTTCAGTTCCATTTCCCATGAAGTTTTTGAAGTCCCCTCCTAAATGCCTACTAATTATGAACAAGGTTTCATCTATGGACCTGTCTGAGCAACAGGATATGACAGGAGAAAGACACTTCAAAGAACCTTAAGAACAGAACAAGAGAACATGAAGCAGAAACATCTGACCATAAAGACAGAGATGATGAAGTCTTTCACAGGAGACTTGTAGATCAGAGAAAGCAGTGGGGCCAGGTACGGTGGAGCCTCCCCACCACCACTGCCATCCCATAATAACCCTTTCAACCTTCCTTTCCACTAGTTCTTGTGACAAGGGCAGGCCAGTGCAGCTAATGGCCAGTCCTACTATGGAATTTCTCCTTGGAGAAAAGTGGTCATGAAAAGTGAATGGAGTTTGTCTCCACCCCACCAAGGGAACGAATCTGATGAATCAACAGTGGGTGGAAGCGAGGGGCTGGGCTAACCTAGGCTAAGGGGGCCATCTTGTGAACTAAGTACAGTGAGTACACCAGGCAGGAGAGCAAGGGCAGCACACATCAGCACACCAAACCCTGGAGAGGGAGGTCCAGGAGAAAGCTTGTATGCCCTCCTCACCAAAGGCACAGGGCAGGTGTTTGGCATAGGAGTTAAGTCGCCAGTCAGGATACCCATGTCCCATACCAAGTGCCTGGTTCGAGTCCCAACTCCATCCCAAATTTCAGCTTCTTGCGCATCTGTCCCCTGGGAGACAGCAGGTGATAAAGTAGTTGGATACCTGAAACCTATGTGGGAGAGCTGGATTCAGTTCCTGGCTAAGCATTCAGGCAACGAAACAGTGGATGGGAGGGTGCGCTTTGGTCCGCCTCTCATGTGCTCTTTACAAGGCACAGGACCTAAGCCTTCACTCCGAAGTTCACTGAAGCACTACTCACAATAGCAAAGACCTGGAGTCAACCTGTGTGCCAAGCAATGGATAAGAAAGAAAGAAAATGTGGTACATATACAGAATATTCTTGGCCATACACACACACACACACACACAAAGGTGGAATCCATGGCCAGCACTGTGACATAGCAGGTCAAGCCACCACATGTGACACCAGCATCCCATATAGGAGTCATCCCATATTTGAGTGTCATCCCATATTTGGGATGGTGTCATCCCATATTTGAGTCCCAGCTGCTCCACTTCCTATCAGCTCTCTGCTAATGTGCCTGGGAATGCAGCTGAAGATGTCCCAAGTGTTTGGGCCCTTGCCATCCAAGGGGGAGACCTGGTTAGATTTCCTGGCTCCTGCCTTCACCTGGTTCAGCCCTGGCCATTACAGGCATCTGGGGACTGAACCAGCAGATGGACGATCACCCCCTCCCTGTCTCTGTCATTCTGTCTTTCAAATAAGTATATCTTTATTAAAAAAAAAAAGCGATGACATCCTGTCATTTGCAAGTCTGGGTGAACCTGGAGCACATGACATTAAATGAAATAAGCCAGACAGAAAAAAGCAAATGCTCCATGACCCTCTAAGGAAGTTGGTCCAATAGAAATTGAGAGCAGAATGATGGTTACCAGAGAGCCGTGGGGGAGGGGAGAGGAAGGCTGGTGCATGGGTCCAAAGCTACAGTTAGGGAGACACAAAAGTAGCTATGGCTAACAATATTTTAGTGAACACTCTAAAATAGTGAGAGGAGAGGAGTTTTAATGTTATCACAAAAACTGACAAATATATGAGGTGATGGATATGCTAAATACCTTAATTTGACTATTACACAGTGGACAAGTCTATATACATCAAAATATCACACTAAATATGAACAGTTACTATTGATTAAAAACAAAAACTGCCTCGCTAGTGGAAAACACTTCAGATATTCCATGTGGGGCCATCCCCTCTCCTCCATTTAAACTTGATTATTCTATATTGAGAAGGGAAAGTGACACAGAGGGAGAGACAGAGATTTTTTTCATTCACTGGTTTACTCCCCAAGTGCCTGCAATGGCTAGAGAGGGCCAGGTGGAAGCCAGATGCCAAGAACCCCCATGAGAGTCTCCCACATGAGTAGCAGTGGCCCAACTATTTGAGCCATCACCTGCTGTTTCTCAGAGTGCCAGTCAGCAGAGGCTGGATCAGAAGCAGAGGCAGGACTTGAACTCAGGCACTCTGCTAGGGGATGCAGGCCTCCCAATTCACATTTTAACCTGCTGCACCCCAACACCCACCCCTCCTCTGTTCTTTTATGCTCTCACAACCCTGTCCTCTCCTGCCATTCGGGGTTCTGTTGAGCGACTGCTTTTCTCTGCACCTTGAAGCATGCCTAGTTGATGTCCAAGGTAAAAAAAAAATTATAATAATGAACAAACAAAACTCCTGATTTTCAGCCAAAACTTGAACTCCTTAAAGTTCTGTATTTACAAAAGATGTGAGGGTGAATAAAACAAAATATTTATCTGATCACTATTTTTGAATGAGTTCAAAATGACTTGGCTAAAAGATGTGTTCAATTAATTCTCACGAAATTTAAGTGTGAAGTATTTATTACCTTAGCCAGTACAGTATAAATTTCATGTGGGGCATGATGTTCAAAAACTGATCACATTGAAGTAATTATTGACCTAATCTTTTATAAACAATAAAATGAAAATAACATTGTCTTTCAAAAATTCAGTAAACTCTTCCATAAGAATTCTTCACTTGACTCTCCCAACAATATCACCAGGAAAGTTTTTTTATTCTTACCCACATTTTCTACCTGGGGAAACTATATGATCTGAGTTAAAAGATTTTGGAAAATTTCTTTGTAAGGCTAGACTTGATGCTTGCACTTAGAGCATTCAGGAGGCTGTTGGTGAAACTGAACCCAGGACTTGAACTCATACTATTCGGGTTGGAAATCAGACTATTTACCAGCTACAAACAGTATGAAGAATAGTTAGTGACAAGCTTGACATTTTAATAAATACCATCCCCTCTTGTCTTTCAATCTCCAATTCTTATAGTTGAATATTTCTGATTTCTTTGATGTCTCTGTGTTATCAAAATACTGAAGATTCTGCAAAGGAAAATTTAGAATGGCATTTCCTCAGAAATTAAGACAACTTATAAGAGAAGACCGCATTTATTCTTTCTGTATTTTCTGCTTAGACAGCCATTCCGGTAACTTGATTTCTTATCTCAAGACTAGGAAGAACATTGCCTGGCAAGTCTACACTGCATTGATTTCTTAAGAAAATCAGCATGTGTAAGGGTTGGGCTGACTAATGACATTTAAACCTTTCCCAGCCATCTCTGCCTTTTGGGCATGGAAATACATTCTCCTTCCCTTAGGGCCTAACAGTGACATGAAATGAAGTACATGTGTCTGCTTTTCCTGTTTTCTTTGAAATCTGTGGCTTTGAGAGAGACAGTGTGGTCCAGCCACTGCACACTGATCTGGGTGGACAATGCCAGCAATTTCCATGTGGCCTTTGACCTTAATAACTAAGCTCCCTCAACCCCTATCAGAAGAAGAATTCCTGCTTCTCCACAATCAAGCATTCAGACATTCAAAAGAGGCTGAAGCGCCACTGTCCTGGATGCTCAGATTCCAGATCGACCTCTGTAATGTGGCCCAAGGAGCTTGCTAAGGCCCAGAACACAGGGATTGAGTGTTTGTTGTCTTGAAACACAGTACTGCTCTCACCCGCATCCTATCATTGTCAAGGACTGCAAACACACTCAGCATTTGAACAGCTAAAGAGGTGCTACTGTTTCTCAGATTGCTTCATAGCTTCCAAGTCTCTGGACGAATAGGTTTGAATCCAGCCATGAACCGAGAGTCTTAGCAAATCTTAAACTCTTGCATAGTGGTATGCAATTTTTTATTGTCTATAAAATGATCAATTAAATAGTTTTACAAAAACTTTATTATGAGTGGGTATTCAGCCTAAGAGTAAGGATGGTCATGTCCTTCGTCAGAGGGCCCGGGCCCATTTTTTTGGATGCAGCTCCTGACTCCATTCCTGCAAATGCAGACCCTGGCTCAGATAGTGGGACTGCCAGTCATATGGGAGCCCTGCACTGAGTTCCTGGGTCTGGCTCCAGCCTGAACATTGCAGGCACTGAGGCAGTGGGAGCAGACAGCATCTCTATCAAATTAAAGGAGGACATATTTTAGGAAGGGGTTCAGTGATAGAATTTAGAGTGCTTTTAAAAGCAGAAAACCAAAGAAAGTCATAAGCAAAAATGGGTTCCAAGTGCACATGTAACCTGAAAAAAGTACCCGAAATAGGAATAGAATTATCAGCTAGGGACTGTCAATAAATTTATCTAAGACAAGTGGACTTTGATAAAGATGAGGAAGTACTAAATTAATTGGGAGAAGTCTAAATACCCCATGTCCCTACCTTTTAGAATAAGCTTTTTCCATTCCTTTTAGTTAAGTCATGCACAGCATACAAAATTAAATTAAAGGAGACACTTGGGTATATTTAAGGATCATAAAATAATATTTGTAATGCTTCTAAAATAACCATGATTTTTATGCTATATAAAATGACAAAGAAACAAACTCCAGAAATAGAAGCATGAAATCCATTTGGAGGATCCAAATCAGGAAATTTTATTAGAAACTTGAAATGTACTAAGCCATTTTGTCAAGCACATATTCTCCTTATTTTCTGAGTTGGATACTTGGAGGAAGATGGAATTCATATGTTTTTCATTCTCTCACGCTTAAGGTATGAAAATTGGGCTCAAGCGAAGTATTCATATACTGTGAGCCAGTTATTCCTGTCAGAATATCCCTTCTCTTGATTAAAAAAAAATTCACACTGAATTACAATCCAAAGTTGTCAATTTGTGTTGTCAGCTCCTCCTGTAAAACCACATATTCTCTCGACATCAGAGTTTATTCTAAATTATATTAACAACTATAAGGCACATTAAAAGATCAAGCTCTCTTGCCTTTTCTGTCACTATTAATGACCACTGTAAATCAACAGAACTGTGTCCTGACAATAACTTCTACTTAGCTCCAAGTTTTACTGTTCAGTGCATTTCACTGTATCTATCCTGGGAGATTTTAGACTAAGAAGTTCTTCATTTAGGTTTCCTATTCAGTTTTTATGAAATTATTTTTTATTATTTTCATTTTCATCAAAACACAGGGAATATGACCATAGATCCTAAAAAGCAAATAAAATATGAAACATGATATAAAGGCACAGAGCTCTATTTTCTTATAAATAGAAGATGTCATTGAACACACTATGTTATTCCCCTTGGTTTCCAGATCAGTTCGTTTTGTCCATTAATTGACTGCCATTTGCAATGGTTTATGTCATTCCACACCCACCCCACCCCCCTTAACAGATTCCTCATGGCCACTTTTTGGGAAGGGAAAAAAGCAAAAAGGAAAGAAACAAGGTCACACAGCAGTGCAAGAAGCCAGATGTTGCAGGCTTCAGTGTCACAAGGCAGGGCTCTCGGGGACACAGTTGGAACATTGTCTGAAAGGAGGGAAAGATGCAAAGGGCTCCTTAATCCTAGGAGCAGGATCCCCTGCTGTCACTGATCTGGGGGTAGCTTTAGCACTTCCTGCACAGCATCAAATGCCACCGTGGGGGAGGGCAGTAGCCCACTGGCCTGACACTTGTTTTTGTATGCCACAGTTCAAAGTACCACACTACGAAATAGCTCCAGAATGTGCCTTATAACATTCAGCTACAATAAGGGCATTTACATTCATCACAGATCTTCTTTTTAAAAAAAAATTGTGGATGCATGCTCTTAAGTGAGATGCAAAATTGCAGATGGCTCAAGACACAAGGAGATTTCAAAACATTCGTGGAAAAAAATGGAACTTTGCACTTTTTGCCTTTTTTTTTTTTTTTTTTTTTTTTGACAGGCAGAGTGGACAGTGAGAGAGAGACAGAGAGAAAGGTCTTCTTTTGCCATTGCCTTTTATTTCTCAATATAATCTCCACCAAGGTTTATATGCTTTTGTAAGTGACACCAGCCATTTAGTTAATTCTTGAAGAACTAAGGGTCCTATGAATTTTACCATGTTGATGCTGTCTTTTTTACATGATTAAAAATATCTTTAAAGGGCATCTATTGTTCTTTATTTAAAGATGTATTTATTTGAAACAGAGTTACAGGGAGGGAGAGGGGGAGGGGGAGAGGATCTTCCATCTGCTGGTTCACTCCCCAGTTGGCCATGAGAGTCAGGACTGAGCCAGGCCAAAGTTAGGAGTTTAGAGATTCATCCAGGTCTCCCACATGAGTGGCAGGGGCCCAAACATGTGGGCCATCTTCTGCTGCTTTTCCTAGGCCATTAGCAGGAAGCTGGATTGAGAGTGGAGCAGCCAGGAATCAGTGCCCATATGGGATGCTGGCATCACAGCCTACAGCTTTACCTGTTACACAACACTGACCCCACAAGACTTTTTTTGGAAGATTAGGAAACAGAGATCAGAAAGAGCCAAATCAGAACTGTAAGGTGGGTATCTAGTGATTTCCTGTTGAGCTCTTCCAAACTTGCCCTTGTTTGATGAGAAGAATGAACAGGGACATAGTCCTTGTAGAGAATGGCACTTGCCTGGGCATTTTTCTACTAAAACTTTGTTGACATATTTTGTACATTCTCCTAAAGGCAGCTTATTGCCCTTTGGCCTTCCAAAAAAAAAGTCAATAGGCAAAATGTCTTGAGCATCCCAAATACTTTGTGCTGTGTCCTTCACTTTTGACAAGGTCACTTCTGCCCTGATGGAGCCGCTTCTACCTCCGAGTTACTCATTGCTTTGTTTGTGCTTTGCCTTCAGGATCCTAGTAAAGCCGTGTTTCCTCAGCTATTCCAATTCCTTGGATAAATGCCCCAGTGAAACCTCTGCTCTTGTCTATAGCTAATCAGGGCACCCATCAAGTGGAAAGTTTGCTCCATTTTAATTTTCCCATCAGCATTGTATACGCAGAACCAATTAGGATGTAGACACTATTAGCTGCTAATTGTGGGTCCTCTTCAATTAGGATAGGGATATGAGTAACTTCTGTCCTGGCAAAATTGATACAGGTATCTGCCACTGCATGGTGTATCTTCACTATAATCTCGTTCTTAAAATGAACTAGCGATTTGCAAGCTGTGATCTCTGGAAGCATTGTCCCCATAAATGTTTTATAAAGCATCAGTGATTTTACCATTGTTTTACCCAAGCTTTTCCAGAAATTTGATGCTTTTTCCTCCTTCAATTTTAGCAGAATTCATGTTTATATGATAGGGGCTCCTTTTTTTTTTTTTTTTTTTTTTTTGACAGGCAGAGTGGATAGTGAGAGAGAGACAGAGAGAAAGGTCTTCCTTTTGCCGTTGGTTCACCCTCCAATGGCCGCCACGGCTGGCGCGCTGCGGCCGGCGCACCGCACTGATCTGAAGGCAGGAGCCAGGTGCTTCTCCTGGTCTCCCATGGGGTGCAGGACCCAAGGACTTGGGCCATCCTCCACTGCCTTTCCTGGCCACAGCAGAGAGCTGGACTGGAAGAGGGGCAACCAGGACAGAATCCGGCACCCCGACCGGGACTAGAACCTGGTGTGCCGGCGCTGCAAGGTGGGGATTAGCCTATTGAGCTGCGGCGCCGGCCCAAAGGGATGTCTTATCCTTCTTATTTCTCAAATTAAATCCTACTCAGACATATTAGAGCAAGTAAGTACAAGTTTATTTACTGGGAAAAATTCTCAGGGCTAGCATCATGGCACAGCAGGTTATGCCACCACCTGCAACACCATTATCCTATATGAGCTTTGGTTCAATTCCTGGCTGCTCCACTTCCAATCCATATCCCTAATAATGTACCTGGGAAAGCAGTGGAAGATGGCTAAGTACCTGGGCCCCTGCCACTCACATAGGAGACCTAGATAGGAGACCTAGATGGTGTTACAGGCTCCTGGCTTTGTCCTGGTCCAGCTGTTGTGGCTTTTTGGGGAGTAAACCAGCAGATGGAACCTCTATTTCTATCTCCCTCTTCCTCTCCTTCCCTCCCTCTCTTCCTCTCTCCCTCTTTCCTTCTATCTCTCTTTCCCTCTATCTCCATCTCTTCCTTTGTCTTTGTAACTCTGGCTTTCAAATAAAATACATACTAAAAATAACCCTGAAATACATACATAGTTTTTCCATGAACTTTTCAAAACCCTTCCTTGTACTTGGTTCTTAGGATAGAAAATATTTTGTTTGTAGTCTTTGAGTACAAGTGAGTTCAATTAAGATCATTGCATTTTGAGCTGTTTTTTAAAGCCCACTGCCTTTTCCCTTAACTATGCACTCAATAAGGAGAATACGATTACAAGACCAAATTTTCTTGGTCTATTATTGAAAGTGACAAAGGCATATATTAACACGAATAATCAGGAAAATAAATTACCATTATGTTTTGGATTGAGTTGACTTTTCAGTTGAAAAGATGTTTTCAAGTCCTGAGCCCTGGTACCAGTGAATGTAACTTGATCTGCAAGCAGGCTCTCTGCAAATGTAATCCAGTTAAAAAGACTACACTGCATTAGTGTGGCCTTAATCCCACGTGACTGGTGTCTCTGTCGGAGGAGGAAAATGGGGACATGGACACAGAGAAACCAAGGGAGAAGGCCATGTGACCATGGGGACAGAAACTGCAACTACACTGCCACAAGCCAGGGACACCTGAGCCAGCAGAGCTGGAAACAGCAGGGAAGGCTTCCCTCTAGGGACCTGGGCCCGCCCAGCAGCATGGCTTTGGACTTCTACCCTTCAGAACTGTGAGAGAACAAACTCCTCTGTTTTCACTCACCCTTTGTGTGGTACTCTGTAGTGTCCAAACAGACAGAAGGAAAAGTCAGTGACACTCTAAGGGGAGTTCTATCGGGGGTGGTCTATCACAGCGTCCACTTCCATTCATTATATTAAGTCATAAAAGCAAATAGGATTGAACAACTTGTCCATGCCATTATCAACCTCTCTGGGTCAAATTCACACATTTTTTAGTGATTGCATTTTTGAGAGAGTTTGCATTTCTCCTCTCCCAAAGGATAGACACTTACTTCAAGATACACTACATCCTATTGTTGTCAACACTTCTAACCTATCCGGCTTTGTTATCTGTGGTTCTTGAATGTTCCTCATGTCATCAATCCTAGTGGTGAATGGTACAACACTAGTGCAAGCCTAGCTGTTGGTGGAAATGCGTTTGCTCTGATTGTCAATCATAGGATTCTCTTGGAAATGAATCTATCTTCACAAAATCCAACATTTTCCTGCAAATGATATGACTTTGTGGTTCATGCCATTATTTGCAAATCAATGGGCTGTGTTTTAGTTGCAAAATTAAGCATGGCCACATTCCAGAGAGGGAACGGCTTTGGTATGGGCTCTTTCAATCCCTTATACAGCGTATTTCAGACCTGCTTCCTGTGAATTAATATTTAGTTTTGACTTTTGGTTTCATCCAGGGACAGATTCCTCGATGACACAAATTGTTAATGGATTCTGTTTTCTGATAAGCTAAAATCAAAGGTATATCACTTAGAAGATACAGAATCAGGAGAGAAGATCTGGTTACCCAAACTTAACGTGGCAAAGAACCCTCCTCCAGAAGTTCTCCAGGAGATATCATCTTCTGAGCCCACCGTTTGTGAAAATTCTCGCTGTAAGGACTGCATCATCCACAGCCCACTGGACATGAAGACCAGGTGCAAACCTGGTATCACTGGACCTTTGATGAGTAGCTCTTCGACTTGGCTTTCTCAGACAAGCACTGATGATAACAACTCAGATTAAATAACAGCTTTATATTTAGCCACTTAAATTGTGGGGATCACTTTAGATAGATCTTGCTATCCCTGTAACTTGGCACAATACCTGCCACATAGTAGATACAATAAGAATTGAAGTATTGAGTGAACACTAGATATGTGTAGGAGGTTGGATAAACACAAAGAAGACAACCTGTAACCAAAAACTTAAGTGCCAGTATTAATATTTTACATTTATGTAAAATTGTTTGCAAGGATACTCACATATACTATTTAACTTTTTTCTGTGTCAAATAGTATTTTTATATCCAATAGTATTTTCTCTGCATTATGACTAGGAAATTGAGGCTCAGAGTTTTAAATGGCCCAAGACCACATAGCTAGTTAATACAGTGGAGATATTAGTTTAAGCATGGTAGAAGTAACTCACACGTGAAATCTTGGTACAGATTCTATGCTCTCTCTCCTGTACTCCAATCGCCTCTTGGGGAAATCCCTACTGCACACCTCATTGTAAACTGTTGTGTGCCTGGAAATTACTGTCAACAGTTTCTATCACAGTTTGTCCATTTTCAGTGGGGTAAAAAATTATCTAAGCCCCTTTTCTCATTTGAACAACATTGAGGTACATGTGTTAATGTTTAAACCACACCAGAGACTGTCAAAAAGAACAGTTCCTGTTTACGTCCAAGGAATTCTTTTTAGAACTATACAACTAAGATTTTAACCAGATGTATTCCCAAATGACCTATGTTAATTCCTTTCTTTCTCTTTTAAAGATTAGAAATTTATTCTAATTGTATCTATATTTGGCTGTAATGTCATAGACATTCTTAATGCAATACCCATGGTCTTGACTAAATATTCTCGTTCAAGTCATTATTTATCACCATAATATAGAAGAACTTCGTGAAACTAAAGGCTGGACATTAACATCTCAGCATCTCCTGACATGTGGGCACAAATCCTGAACACAGACCTTGCTCAAAGGCAACCAGCACCAGGACCAGGCAGCTCCATCTTCTGAAGCCCAGCCCAGTAAACCCTGGTCCTTTCCTAGGAACCTGGAATTTGGACCCGAGATCTGCAGGAGTCACTGAAGTTGAACCATACAACTGCAGCATGCCAGGAAGCCAAGCTACCCAAGTCCCTGCAGCTGGCCTGATGTGAAACTGGTTGCAAATGATTCTGAAACACCAGCCAGAAATAACTCAGTCCAAAATAAATCACGAGAGAATGAACCTGACCAAACCACCTCCTTACAAATGAAATGAAATTAAAAAATCATTTAGAGGACGGACCTAGATTCAAGTCCTAGCTCTGCTTCCAGCCTCCTGATAATGCATAAGGAAGCAGGAGGTGACGGCTCAAATACTTGGGTCTCTGACAACCACCTGGGAGACCCAGATCAACTTCTGGATTCTTGGGTTTAGCCTGGCCCAGCCCCAGCTGGGTGGGTATTTGAGGAGTTAAGCAACAGATGGCATCTCTCTCTCTCTCTCTCCCACTCGCTCTCCCTCTGTGCCTCAATAAAAGGTAAAAAGCTATTTAGATATTTCCTAATCAAGCCCATCCTTCATCACATGAAGCATGCTATAGAAGACAAAAGTAACAATTTCAACACTACTCACCTAAACGATGATTTGTGTTTTTTACATAATAAAAAATTAAAAATTTTAAAACCACTGCACCCAGAAATCAATCACTTATTATAAATATGTAGTATTGATCTAAGCGAGATTCCTATTTCTGACTGATGAGGAGTTGAATGTATTGATTATGGCAAGGAAGGGGTCTCCGATGAGGTTCTGAATAATAGTAAAGTTTGGTCTTGCAGGAACTGATACACATTGACAATGGTGGGCTGGTATGGGTTTAACAATCAGCTCTCAAATAAGCAGTAGAAAGTCCCAACTGTTTAACTGTTGACTTGTCACTTGCTAAAGGTAAAAAATTAAAAATTTATGTGGAATCTGGTATCCAGGGTTTTAGCTATCCTTTTGCTATCATAATCATGATATAAATATCTATAGACAGATATCCTCAACAATTGTTTTTGAGCTGGCTTTGCCTTCAACAGAAAACATAATTGTCAACAAGACATAATAAAGTCAATAGTGATACTTGTTATTCTGGAAAAAGAACTTTGAAATTCCAACCTTAGTGTCACCTGTATGATGGGTGATGGAAATAATGATACCTGAAGTTGAGGCAGTATTGCATTATGTGCCTCCAATGAATTAATTAGTTATCATAACTTTAAAGTAATCCCATTGTTTGCCTTAGAAAAGTGAGGACTAGCCCAGCACCAACAACTAAACAATACTTCTCTCAGCAACACCATCTAACAGACCCTCCTTAGCCTTTCACAGCTGCAAGAAATGCTCACTTTCTCCTACAAGCAGAGCAAGTAGTTGGGGTAAGGAGTAATGAAGGTGGCAGAACAGACTCCTGCATCCGGCCCTTCTCTTCCTCCTGCCCTCCCTCTCCAGGAATACAGTCAGTGTCCACCGGCCCCAGGCCTACAAACTCTTTAAAAGTATGACTGTAACACTGTATGGTGTCCTGCATTCTATTGTCAGCCTCTGGCACAATTCTGGATACATAAAAGGTATTTAATGTTTATCTGATGAACAAATGGAAGATCCTTTCAGGGTTGTGTTGAATGTGATCATGCGCACAGGATATGAAGAGCCTACCACAATTCCTGGTACATACTGGGTGCTGAATAAATATTCTTTGCTGTTATTATACTGTTACTATTATTTATACACAAGATAATTTTAGCCAGGAGATGAATATCTGATTTCACTACTCCATTAATACTTACTTCATCAATCTGTTGGGACCTGACTTTTATATGGTTCCCATTGTAGTCACAGAATAAACAGAGCAAACACAAATGTGAGGTTCATGGTCATTGCTGCTTAGTCTCAACACACATACAAATTGTTACTTGTCCACTAATCCTTAGAAGTGGAATTGTTGGACCAAAGTTCATGCCAAATTCTAAAGCTTTTTATGATTATTAGATGGACCACATATTAAAAATCTGGTAAAAGTTCATGAGTCATGATTCAGGATATATTTGCCAATCAACTGTCCTGGAATAAAGTAATTCCATAAAAAGAAAAAAAGCTATATTCACAAAGAAGGCTCTTTCAACATCATTTAAAATGTTAACAAGTTCAGACAACTAATATATCCTGCAACAAAGAAGTATATCTGTAAATTAACATCATGAGTAGTATGCAGTTATTAAAATAACAATTTGATGACTATAGAAATATGGAGAATACAGTAACATGTGGGAATATTTTGAGACATAATATTAAGTGAATAAGGGGGAACAAAAAAGACTGGAAGAAATTTCTCAAAACGGAAAACAGTTATGGTGGATCATCTTTTTCTTTTCCACAAACAATTCGATTTAAGAAATAACCAAATTCCAATAAACTGTTGCTTGTGACAGACAAGAGTGAGCAATATAAATAGGACCATTTAATGAAATTTAAAAAAAATTTTTTTTTTTGACAGGCAGAGTTAGAGAGAGAGAGACAGAGAAAGGTCTTCCTTCCGTTGGTTCACCCCCCCAAATTGCTGCTACAGCCAGCACACTGCGCCAATCCAAAGCCAGGAGCCAGGTGCCTCCTCCTGGTCTCCCGTGAGGGTGCAGGGCCCAAGCACTTGGGCCATCCTCCACTGCCTTCCCCGGGCCACAGCAGAGAGCTGGCCTAGAAGAGGAGCAACCGGGACAGAATCCGGCGCCCCAACCAGGACTAGAACCCGGGGTACCAGTGCCACAGGTGGAAGATTAGCCTAGTGAGCCACAGCACCAGCCCATTTAGTGAAATTTTAAGGCTCACTTTTTTATATTTTTTTAAGAAAACTTTAATAAATATAAACTTCGAAAGTACAACTTTTGGATTATAGTGGTTTTTTTCCCCCATAACCACCTTCCCACCTGAAAACAATCCCATCGCTTACTCCTTCTCCCATCCCATTCTTCATTAAGATTTCTTTTTAATTATCTTTATATACAGAAGATCAACTTAGTATATACTAAGTAAAGATTTCAACAGTTTGCACCCACACAAAGTATAAAATATTGTTTGAATACCAGTTTTACCATTAATTCTCATAGTATAGCACATTAAGGACACAGATCCTACATGAAGATTAAGTGCACAGTGACTCCTGCTGTTGATTTAACAATTGATGCTCTTGTTTATGACATCAGTAATCACCCGAGGCTCTTTCAGGCTCACTTTTTTAAAACCTGCTACTGATTTCTATTGGATAGTTAATTGACAATAAATATTTTTAAGAGTTTTATTAAGATATTTTGTAATAAATTTGAAATGATAAACTGGATTTTCAGTGAATTGATGAAACTGAATTATAAATTCATCCAGTATCTGTCATAATCAACCTTTTGTGTTAGCACAGCACTTTGTATTAGCATAGCAGTCAGAAGGTATAGACTGTGTTTACAGGGCGAGCTGTTTAATTCATTGCAGACAGAGTATCCTTGTCGCTCTCATCATCATCATCAAAGAATTTGACAACAGCCCATGGGGCTCTTGCTTGCCATCTGTTGTAGGGAAATCAAGGACACAGCCTGATTATCAGTTATCCAATATTCTTCACATCCAGGAAATACACTTTTGAGTCATTCTTAAAAAGAAGCACTTCAGTTCTGATCATTGAGCCACTCTGAAAGTCCAGTCACCTTGGCAATTACCTAGTATCTTCACATGCTCAAGCTATTCTTAAAAACAATGGCTCCTTTATCCATGTGCTGTGTGGGTTAAACAAGGAAAGGGGGTAAAGGGCCTGCTGAGCAGCAGACACTCCCACATACATCCTTCCCCTTTAGTACCGAAGGTCTAAAAAAAATGCCTGACAGTGAGTAGCTCTTAATACTCATCTCAGATCAAGGGCCCACCGTGCGGAGAAAAACAGGTCCCTCCACAAAAATACTGCATGTGATTTCATGGGCTACACAGACCCCAGGGAAGACCTTCCATGGACCACCCAGGATTCCGCCAATGGATGGTTAGGAACCCCAGGACTACACAGAATTCCTAATGAGAAACAGGGAAAGTAAACTCAGAAAATAACAGGAACCAAGAGGGCAGGAGGCCAAGGACCAAAGGGGTAAAAATAATTACGTAAAAGAAGTAAATGAAAAAAGGAATAAAACTGAAAGATGTGACTTGGTTTGGCCAGAGGGACTATGTGAGAAATAGGGACTCCTTTGTAGGCAGTGTTGCTCACCCAAGTTGATGTTAGCCATGGATTCCAATAACGTCCACAGTATTTAAATAGTTCATCATGGCCTTAGGAACCCAGGACAACAAAGTGTCCCCTAGTCCTCAATAGAACTGAAATGTAAAAGCCAAATTCAACTTCCAGATGTCAAGGATGAATAATAAAAGTCAGTTCTGCCGCAGCCCCACCACCCATACACTACACTGATGAGGGTTCTCTCTTGCAATCGACTACACCACTTTCAAATTATGGGACCGCGATTCCTTGAGGCTCCTTTGATGAACGACATTTACAAACAAATTAGCTTAATTATTTACGGCTTTCCCAGCTCAGATGAAATGATTCCATTTGTTTGTTTTTTGTTTTTTGTTTTTTTTTTTTTAAGGACTCCCAGAAAAGCAAAGACCAAATGCAAGTAAGTGCTCACTGGCTGATCCCCTCCAGGTCTCCCAACACCTTGGGTCCTGGCTCTAGGCACAGGCAGGATTCTCTCTCAGCCAGTATGGCATTTTACCAGGTCCATACTGCAACCCAAAGGATCACCACCAGGGGCAATTTTGTCCTCGGCAGTCATTTGTCCATTTCTACAGACACCTATGATTGTCACACTTGATGGGGAAGGTTGCATCTCATAGGTAGAGGCTGAGAATGGTTTTAAACATCTCACAATATACAATACAGGCCCCACAACAAAGAGTTATTCAGCCCCAACTATCAATAGCACCAAGGTTAACAGACCCTGCTGTGATCCCAAATTTAGCATATGGAAAAATAGGGGACCAGCTCTGTAGCATAATAGGTTTAGCTCCCACCTGTGGAGCCAGCATCCCATATCAATGCCAGATCAAGTCCCAGCTGCTCCACTTCCAATCCAGCTTTCTGCTATGGCCTGGGAAAGCAGTAGAAGATGGCCCAAGTCCTTGGGCCCCTGCACCTGCGTGGGAGACCAGGAAGACACTCCTGGATCCTGGCTGTAGATTGGCCCAGCTCTAGCCATTGTGGCCATTTGGGGAGTGAACCAACGGATGGAAGACCTCTCTCTTCTCTCTCTCCCTCTCCCTCTGCTCCATCTATAATTCTACCTCTCAAATAAATAAATCTCTTTAAAAAAAACAATATGGAAAAATCTGAGAGTTCTTTGCACCTGAGAATCTTTTCCTTCAGTTCACTCCACCATAGGGTTTGCCTCTGTATCTTTCTCTCTAACCACAAACTCAACTCTATTATGGATGCAGAAATGCCACTAAAGTGGGCTCTCTCATGTGATTTGAGAAAAATGGCACAGACTACCCATCATCCTGAGGCTGGTGCTGAGGAAGGCAAATGGCTGGAATGAGTTCCTGGAAGGAATCCCGGGCATTCCGCTTAAGAGCCAGTTGAATTTGACAAGATATTCAACTCTCTGAGCCTCAACTCCTTCAGAGTAAAATAAGAAACCACTCGATCTTCTAAGGGTATTGGAATAAAACAATATGAATCTGTGTCTGAGCCAGCACTTGCCAAATTAGTTGTTCAATAAATGCAACTTTAATATTTAATATCAGTGGATCCCAAATTGTATTATGCATAATTCCCCTGGAGAGATGACAATCCCCACTCCCAGGTCCCATCTCAAGAGGTTCTGACCTTCTGCAGAAGTGTTTGTCTAGCATCTGCAATTTGTAAATCAGGTATCCTGGTCTGCATGGTTCATGGACCATGGATCATGTTGAGAAATACAGCATGCTACCTAGAGGATGGTGCTGAACTTCCCAGAAAAATAAATCTGAACCAGGCTTTCTGCTTCCTCAAGCCTCCACAGAGAAGACAAAACAGTGACCTTTCTTGCAACTTTTTTCTTTACAATCTAAGTTTTGAGATAATTAAGGGGAAAGAGTTTCACTTCTCCCAAACTTATGCCTTCCACTTTTCTCTGTGAGCCATAGACAAATGGATGTTTTGATCTCTTCTCCTGCAAAAGAAAGGAAATTTTGGCCAGATGGGCCTGCAGTAAAAATTTGAGAAAAGGAAACTGACAAACGTTCACTTACCCTTGGAGAACATCATGGATGCAAGGGAGAAATCTGGCTTTAGAGGCAAACTGCCTAGAGCTTTTCTTAGCCCTGCCATTTCCTTACCCCCTGAACCTCAGTGTACCTGGGTGTAAAATGGGAAGGGCCACACCCACTTCTTCCACTAGCAGGTGCTCTCAACCTAATCAGTACAGGTTCCTCACATGGGATTGGTCCCTCTTATACGTGGAAGACAATACCTGTTTACTTATCCATCCTTTCTTCATGCCTGCTAACAGAATCTAATCATTTGCTGGGGGAAGAGGAGACAACAATATTCCTAGACCACAAAATGAATCCCTCACCCTTATTTGCGGCTAGAATTACTAACATGACATAATTCTACTCAGTTAGATCCAAGATGGATTTGGCTGTGGGTTTCTAAGGAAATGTCACTTCCCCTTCTTCTTTGTCCCCCCTTCTTCTCTTCCTCCTGTTGGTATTTCTCTACTGAATGAGAATGCATGAGGCAAAAGGCAGAACAGCTGACTTACATCCCTGATGATGACAGCCATGCTAATGATGGTAGCACAAGAAGCCTGGGCCCTTGATGAAGTCCTTAAAGAAGCTCTGCTAGCCTTGGGGTGGCCACCCCTAGACTACATGCTTTATACAAAAAAAAGACCCTTATTTAGTTAAGCCACTTTTTCTGGGTTTTGTGCTGCATCTGACAAAACATAACCCCTAACCAGATGACTTCCCCGAACAATGGCACTGCATTTCAGCTAGAAGATCCCCAACACTGGCAAGATCAGGACTTCCCAGGTTAAGTACCCTGCTTTGGTAGCTCTCCTCCTTTCTTGGACCTCCCTAACGTGGCTCTGTCCTCTGGAATATTCTGGTCCAAGCTGTAATCTGTTGAGTGATCCCCTGTCTTGCTGTTCCCCCTCAGATGTTTGCTCTGTTTTCTGCTCTCATTTTTCCTGTACTCATTTAATTTTCTGGTTCTTACTGTCATTCTTGAGCCACGTGAAATGAATGTATACCCATTAAGCAAGGTCTTTAGTCCCTGGGGCTGAGATCAGAGCATGGAGATACAAAGTTGCAAGACTTAAGAAGGCACACAGTTGTGGGTTCTACAAGAAAGGGCTGGTATGTCAGAATATTCATCTCTGAAAATAACCTCCTCCTATTTGTCTCCTAGGCTGACTGCCCTCTCTCTCTACTTTTCAAAGGTCAACCTGAAGTTCAAATTCAGTACTTCTGAAACTGCAGCTTATCACTATTGCTTTTTAGTGAAATCCCTACAGCAGATATTACACCTTTTTTAAAAATTATATTTACGGTATAATTTTATTTATGGTAATTATAATTATGGTATATTTATATTTATGGTATAATTTTAAAAAGGTATTATTTTTTGACAGGCAGAGTGGACAGTGAGAGAGAGAGAGAGAGGGAGAAAGGTCTTCCTTTTACCGTTGGTTCACCCCCCAAGTGGCTGCTATGGCTGGCATGCCACGCTGATCCGAAGCCAGGAGCCAGGTGCTTCTCCTGGTCTCCCATGTGGGTGTGCAGGGCCCAAGCACTTGGGCCATCCTCCACTGCACTCCCTGGCCACAGCAGAGAGCTGGCCTAGAAGAGGAGCAACCGGGACAGAATCCGGCAACCCTACCGGGACTAGAACCTGGTGTGCCAGTGCCACAGGCAGAGGATTAGTCTAGTGAGCCGTGGCACAGGACAAAAAGGTATTTATTTTAAGGGCAGAGAGACAGGAGAGGGGATGAGAAGAGGGGGGAGGAAGAGGGAGTGAGGAATAGATAAATTTCAGTCTTCTATCCAGTGGTTCACTCCTCAAGTGCCCCAAATACCCAGAGCTGGGCGAGGAGCCCAGAACTCCATCTGGATTGCCCACATGGGTGGCAATAATCCAATTACTGGGCCACCATCTGCTGCCTCCCAGGATGCATTAGCAGGAAGCTGGATCAGAGGCAGAGCCAATGGGACTTGAACTTAAATTCCAAAATGGGATACAGACATCCCAACCAGTGGCTTAACGTGCACTACAATGAGCAGCCACAGTATTAAAAATGTTCTACAATAGAGTAGAAATTACTAGAAAGCCCCCTGCAGAGACAGGGTAATCATTATTACTTTTGTTGTAGGCACGTGTATAAATTTTATGTATTGGCCGGCGCCGCGGCTCACTAGGCTAATCCTCCACCTTGCGGCGCCGGCACACCGGGTTCTAGTCCCGGTCGGGGCTCTGGATTCTGTCCCGGTTGCCCCTCTTCCAGGCCAGCTCTCTGCTGTGGCCAGGGAGGGCAGTGGAGGATGGCCCAAGTACTTGGGCTCTGCACCCCATGGGAGACCAGGATAAGTACCTGGCTCCTGCCATCGGATCAGCGTGGTGCGCCGGCCGCAGCGTGCTGGCCGTGGCGGCCATTGGAGGGTGAACCAACGGCAAAGGAAGACCTTTCTTTCTGTCTCTCTTACTGTCCACTCTGCCTGTCAAAAAAAAAAAAAAAAACTTTATGTATACACATTTGTTAGTGAGTCATGATATAAGATACTTGTTATGGGTTTTGGAGTTCAGTAATCTTGGGGAAAAATACTTCTATTACGTGATCCTGGCTCCTTCTTGTCTCAAGTTTCTAACCTTCTACCGACCACACAAGCAATTATATTTTATGTAGATATGTAGCTTACATCAGCTTAAATAGGACTGAACATACCCGAGGGGGGCTCCAAAAAATGCCATGGGAAATACACATTATCTTTCAGTCCCATTTTTCCAGGAGCTTTCTGAAGTCGCCTTGCCTGAGATAGAGGGAACTTACAGATGGTTACATCTTTCTCAGAAGGATGGCCTCCTTCACAAAGGGATGAGCCACTGTATCAGAAGCGCTTAGTAGCTTCTTCATGTTGTAAAGCACCACACATCATCTTAGTGCAATTGGCAAAGATTCTTGCAGGTGTCCCTTCAAAGGACCCAGCTTGATCACGTTTGGGGTTTTGCTTTGGCAGGGTAGATTTACAAGCTCCTGGAAACACCAACCTCGCTTGTCAAAATCCACTTTCTGAAACAGATGTGCCTCAACTCTTCCAATGCTTGACGTTTCTCTTACGGAACATCCAGGAAGTACAGGAAATATCTGCAATTCTTAGAAGGACTCGTAGTAACAGTGACCTTGATTCTACTAATGTTTAGATTGCTAAAGACTTTGCAAGCGTTTTAGAGTTTATGGGAGATAGTCTGTCTAAGAACTGAGACTCACACAATGCCAAAAAATTTCTTGGAGACATGTACTGTAATTCCATAACATGTACCAAACATATGAAATATGAGATTTAGCAGAAATGCCATTAGATTACATGTAACTAAAAATGCAGCAAATACATCAGTTATCCAAATGGCTGATGGAAATCATTTGTAAAATAAGCCTTTTATCTCTCAAACAAGAATTTTTGCTTTGCCAAGAGTTAAACCCTTAAACACAAACACATTACAAAGGGGCTTTTCTTTAATTATATTCCACATGTGATTCCTCTGTTTGTGTTATTTCTGTTTTCTGCATTTGTATGTAATTTGTACTTTATGGGGTACGGGCAGATACAGACTTGATTTTGGTTCTGTTTTCCTTACCCTGTTGTTTCCTTTTTTGCTTCTCTATTAGAAGATTGTGATCATGGACGATACAGAAATCATGATCATAGTGTTCAGTGGCCTGGCACAGACACAACCTCCAAATGTAATTCAATAAACATTTACCCAACCAACATATGCTAATTATTTCACCCGCTAATTAAGCACTTATCGTTTTCTGGGTGCTTTACTATATAAACTTGTTAGATGCTTCCTACTGGCTAAGGTTCAAAGCTGAATCAGACATGGCTCCTACTCTCCTGAAGTTCACACTAATTAATCTACCATTGTGTAGGACCTGCGACACAGAATGATGAAGTACTTACTGCTGTGCTTCCCTGCTTCCCAATGAGCATGATTTTAGAAAAGAAGTTTCATCTCGAGAAACATATCCTGTTCTTCCCCAAGATGGATGGCTCCTATTGTCCTCACGAGGTCCTCGTGTTAAGACAACTCGAGCACACACAGGAAATGGGCTTCTTGGAACTGTCAACGTGAAAAGGCTAGTCATTCTGCCCCGAGGTTAGGCGTGTGAGCCCCTCAGTTGCCATCTGTCCAGGTCTCTGGGTTTCGGTTTCTTTCTCTGCAAGTGAAGAGCTGGGCTAGGTCACACTGAGCAGCCCCCTCCACCTCGCATTCCACAGGTGTACTTAGCTCACCTGATCACAGGGCACTTCCACCTAAGGTTCTATGAAAGAAGTCTGCTGAAATCCATCTAAATCCCTGTTCTCCAGTACATCCATGCCCATCCATAGGGAAGAGGAATGTTTTCCTGGTCATCAAAGAACTGATGCATTCTCCTTGATCTCAGGGGTTCACGTCATCTCTTACGGCATTTAGGCTGTAAAGCTATCCAAAGGTTCTCGGGGAAAAATACGCATTTGTGTAGGGATTATGCAAAACTGTTCAATCCTTTATGCCCATATGGTTAAATCTATGTCTGTTTATCCATATACATGCTTGTAATTATGTCTATATGTACAAGTATGTGTAGGATTTATTATATGCTAAGGATTAGCACCATGGCAAATGCTCTGTGTTCATTTTGACATGTAATTCTCACAACGAAGCCCAAAAGACACATTTTTATCTAGTTTTCCATCTAAAAAATGAGGCTTACAGATGGAACATAATTTGACCAAAAAGTGCAAAATTCAAGCTTCAGTTTATCCAACTCTAATGGATTGACACCAGAAATTTATGTACCTATAAAACTGGAGATGTCTTTGTCTCTCTCGCTCTGTCACTCTGCCTTTCAAATAAATAAAACGGGATGCAGAGGGTTAAGCCACCACCAGCAATGCCAGAATCCCATATCGGAACACCAGTTGGAGCCCCTACTGGTTTGCTGCCAGTCCAACTCCCTGTTAATGTGCTTGGGAAAACAGCAGAAGATGGCCTAAGTGTTTGGCCCCCTGCCACCAATGTGGGAGAACCAGATGGAGTTCCTGGCTACTGGCTTTGGCCTGGACCACCCTAGTCACTGTGACCATTTGGGGAGTGAACAAGTGGAAGGAAGATCTCTCTTCTCTGTCACTCTTCCAAATATTATTTTTTAAGAAAACAGATGTCATGTCATGAATTACTGAAAACTGAGCTGTCAAGAGATGAATTGGGAAATGATCATTTCAATAATAACTATTCAAATAGTGGTGCCATCAACTTGCCCCCAAAATATTACACTGAAATTCTACCATCCTTATGCTGATAGTCAGGCAAGACTAACCAGAACGGGAATGCAATCAACCAATAAATTATCTTCTACCCTAGTAGCTAGAATGTCATAACTGATATAGAAACCATGCTGTAATGGAAAAGTAATATCTAGGAAGGCATTAACCACATCTTCAGTTGTGAACATTCTCACCCCATATTTTCTCCAGTAAACATTATAGTAATAAGCATTTCACATGTTTTAATGCCAATATACAAAATACTGGCAAAGTCAAGGTCTTATTTGAAGCAAAATGAATGCATTGTCTTGTTATTTTGGAAAATAATTTAACAGAAGTAGAATATTTGTAATAGTTGTGTTTTGATCATTTCATTGAGTGGATATTCCTTAATATAGCCAAACAATAGTATTAAATTAACAATGGAAAGCTCTTAATTTGATCATGTAATGTTTTAATCCATTGTACTCTGCACCCCAGTAATATATTTATCGTGGGGTGAGGGAAGTCGATGCAATTTTAAATGTTCCCCTAAGAAACATACAAGAGTCCATTCAATATCAAGTGTTTCATTTCCCATGTAACTGTATTTATATGGGTTACTGACAGAGATTTGCCTAGCTATAAACACAGCTTTAGAATCTAAGAAAAAAAAAGTCTTGTTTTAAAGTTGAATGTTTTGCTTTCCCAATTATTCAACTGGACATTTCAAAAGATAAAATCAAATGTTCTGAACATAAACAACTGTCTTTCAATGTGAAGTCCAACCTGAAGGGTGGGTCCCGCCTGTCCACCTGTGGCAGCTCGCTCAGGCTCAAAATTGGAGTTGCACAATGAAAGGCTGAGGAACAGGTGTGGGTTCCCTCACATTGCCCTCTAGCCGCACCCCTCCCCCCAACCACACACTGTGGAATACTGATGTTGGCAAGAGCAGGGTGTGTAGATTTAAAAAAGAAATCATATGCAGAGGCGGGCATTTGGCAGAGCAGTTCAGCTGCTCTCGGGATGCCTACATCTGCCTCTGTTCCCAGCTTCCCACTAATATGCACCCTGGAAGGCAGCAGAGGATGGTCTGCCACCCCCAGATTGAGTTCTGGGCTCCTCATCTCAGGTTGGTCCAGCCTGGCTGTTGTGGGCATTTAGGGAGTGAACCAATGAATGGGAGCTTTGCCTGCCTCACTGCCTTTCAAATAAGATGAAAATAAACAAACACTAAAAAATAAATAAAAATCATATCAAGCACTGTGATAGACTAGACAAAAACTCTTATAACAAATTAGAGATGATGAAAATCAGGAAAGTCACAACTGGTGGCAATAGCCACAGATTTTGTGACTCCACCTAAGGAGCAGAGTGTAGGAGGGCCAGGAGGTCATTACAATGTTATTTATTTTTCACAGCCATGGACTAAGAAGAAATTAAAAAAAAAAAAAAAAAGATGTATTTATTTATTTGAAAGGCAGAGTGATGGGTAGGGAGGGAGAGAGAGAGAAAATCTTCCATCTGCTGTTTCACTCCACAAATGGCTCCAACAGCCAGGGTTGGGTCAGGAGCTTCTTCTGGGTCTCCCATGTGAATGCAGAGGCCCAAGGACATGGACTTGAGCCATCCTCCACCACACCCTCCCAAGTGCATTAGCAGGGAGCTGCATCAGAAGTAGAGCAGCCAGGACTCAAACCAGTGCCCATATGGGATATCAGCACTGCAGATGGTGGCTTAACCTGCTGCGCCACAGTTTGAGTCACAGGAGTTTTTTGTTGTTGTTGTTGTTGTTGTTGTTGTTTTAAATGGCTGTCGATGATTTAAGCCAGCCGTAAACATTCTCAGTGCTGTGCCTTGCGGCTTAGGGGCTGCACACTCCTGAGTGCACACTGGATTCTAACCAGGCTGCTCTGCTTCTCACCACCAGAGTTTTCCAGGAAGTCTAGGAATGCTGGCCTGATGGGAAAATAAACGTCATTAGAGAGTTCTCAGATGATATGCAAGTCCTCCTGAGAAAACAAAGCAGTTTGGGAACTGATCAAAAAGGTAACAACCACCAGGGAAGACATGTCTTTGAAACACCCGCTAATAAGTCTGTTATTTGAAAGTGACAGGAAAATGAGATCTGGATGCCTAAAATATCACAGATGTTTCTAGGCCTGGTATTTTGGTGTGCTGGGCCTTCTCTCCCTTAACCTGGCTTGCAAGTCTGAGTGCATGACTCTGCTCAACTGTTGGAAATCAGCCCCTTTAAGAGTCTTTATGCCATAGAAATTAGCAAGCACTACAGACCAAGCCTCTCCCAGGCACTACTAAACACAGTTGTTAAGAATTTACCAACTGGGCTGGCACTGTGGTGTAGTATATAAAGCCACCACCTGCAGTGCTGGCATCACATAGGGGCATAGGTTGGAGTCCCAGCTGCTCCACTTCCAATCCAGCTCCCTGCTAATCTGCCTGGGAAAGCAGCAGAAGATGGCCCAAGTGCCTGGGTCCCTGCACCTGCATGGGAGACCTGGAAGAAGCTCCTGGCTTCAGATAGGCTCATCTCTGGCAGTTTGCAGTTATTTGGGGAGTGAACCAGTAAATAGAAGATCGATCGATCTCTCTCTCTCTCTCTCTCTCTCTTTGCCTCTCTATAACTCTGCCTTTCAACCAAATAAATTCTCAAAAAAAATTTACTAACATTCATGGCTAAGACAAGGAAGTTTCCATAAGAATCTTTGTTTTGAATTTTCCATGTAATAAACAACGCCATGGCTGGGATGAAAATTTGGTGTGGTGGCTCAGCAGTGGCTTGGAATGCCCACATCCCATATCATAGTTCCTGGGTTCAAGTCCCACCTACTTTTCTGATTCCAGCTTCCTGCTAACACACATCCTGGGAAGCAGCAGGTGTAGGCTCAGGTACTTGAGTCCCTGCCCCCACTGTGGAAGACCTGGATTGAGTTCTGGGCTCCTGGCTTCAGCTGGATTCTGCCCCAGCCACAGTGGGTATTTGGACAGTCATTAGGCAGATGGAAGATCTCTTTGCCTTCCAAATAAAGTAGTTTTTTTTTTTCCATGGTTTGTAATTTTTGTTTTCAACCTGAGTGAGATGGTGAAGCAAGCCATCTCTGGAACTCCTGATGTGGGTGTGCCTGCTGCCCTCAGGGAAGATGACACAGGGTACAGAGCTCCCAGCTGGCACAGCCCACACAAGGAACCATCAGAAGGTTCTGGAGGCAGCAGTGACGGCTCCAGTGATAGTGTCTGCTGCCCACATACGAGATGTTGACTGAGTTCTGGCTCCTACACAGCCACTGTGGGCATCTGGGGAGTGAGCCAGCAGGTGGCAGCTCACTCACATTCCCTCACTCATTCTGTCTCTCAAAAAAATTTTAAGAAATCACAGACATTATCCAGACTTAGATATAGCCTTCACATCCCTTGGAAATAACAATTTAACATTTCTTTATGGATAATACACGATTTTTTTCTAAAATACACACACACACACACACACACACAAACGTTTTGATGGCCTAGGAAAGATTTTAAGGCTTGAGAACGTCAGGACAGGCTCATGGCAGCAAGTATCCCAGCTCCCGTGCCCACACTGGATAAATCCAGGATTTTGGAGAAAATACCTAACATGTGCTAGAGGACAGTGCTTTATTCTGTTTTAGCATCTTAATCATCTCTCTTGTCTGTAAAACTCTGTACTGTTTCTCCCTCAAAAATGGCCTCATGTGCATCCTGGTACACACTATCAAAGCAGGAGAACTCTGTTCACATGGAAACCTGTTAGAGAATATTTAAATTTTGAATGAGAGTAGAGTAGGGAAGTAACCCAACTGCCCATGGGTTAAGTCTCTAAGGCGGCGGACTAGAGGAAGAGTTAGCTCTGGGTTGTATGCAACAAAGCTATAGAAACGTGAAGTCCAACGACGGAGCCAAAATGTGTGTGCAGGCTGATAAAGTTCAAAACATCAAAGCCATTTAATGCTCTGGCAGGAAGTGTTTCCTCTTGGGTTGATGGTGGAGGACACACAAAACAGGGCTGTGACATGGAAGGAGCGATGACACTGAGCCAATCCTTTGGGCAAATGAGAAGATGGCTCCATTCTCCAGTTCCACAGTGGGGTTCTCAAGTTAACTGTACATTGGGATCCCTTGGGGGAGCTTTAGAATCCAAAGATGCCTTGGCCCCAGTCCCAGAATTTTTTTGAGGTTTGGCCTGGACATCAGGATTTTTTTAAAGCTCCATGATTGATTCCAACTAAGGCTGCTAAAGTTGAGAGCCTCTGAGAGGAACTAAGGATGTTTAAGCAATGCTTCTCTTTGATTAATAGGGCTCTAGATCAGTACCCACAAAGTAAGGGTCCTGAAGCAGCATCTGCATCACCTGGGAATGTGTTTAGAAATGCAGATTCTGGGCCGGCGCTGCAGCTCACTAGGCTAATCCTCCGCCTAGCGGCGCCGGCACACCGGGTTCTAGTCCCGGTCGGGGCGCCGGATTCTGTCCCGGTTGCCCCTCTTCCAGGCCAGCCCTCTGCTGTGGCCAGGGAGTGCAGTGGAGGATGGCCCAGGTGCTTGGGTCCTGCACCCCATGGGAGACCAGGAAAAGCACCTGGCTCCTGGCTCCTGCCATCGGATCAGCGCGGTGCGCCGGCCGCAGCGCACCGGCCGCGGCGGCCATTGGAGGGTGAACCAACGGCAAAAGGAAGACCTTTCTCTCTGTCTCTCTCTCTCACTGTCCACTCTGCCTGTCAAAAAACAAAACAAAAAAAAAAAAAAAAAAAAAAAAAAACAACAACAACAAAAAAATAGAAATGCAGATTCTTGGGCCTGCTCAGTCAGAATCTGGGGGATCCACAATCAGTACTCAGGGAAGCCTTCTAGGTGATTTTGCTGTGAGCTACAGTTCCAAAGCCCTGGTCAGAGCCTTGTTAGTCAAAGTGAGGCTACCAGATCAGCAGCAGCAGCATCAGTAAGGAGCTTATAAAATGAATTTAGGGGCCGGCATTATGGCATAGTGGGCTAAACCTCCACCTGTGGTACTGGCACCCACTATGGGCACTGGTTCATGTCCTGCCTGCTACTCTTCAGATCCAGCTCTCTGCTGTGCCCTGAGAAAGCAGTGGAAGAAGGCCCAAGTGCTTGGGCCCCTGCAACCACATGGGAGACCTGGAAGAAGCTGCTGGCTCTTGGCTTTGGGCTGGCCCAGCTCCAGCCATTGGGACCACCTGAAGAGTGAACCAGCAGATGGAAGATCACCCTCTTCTTCTCTCCATCCCCATCTCTGCCTCTCCCTGTCTCTCTGTAACTCTGACTTTCAAATAAGTAAATCAATATTTAAAAAAATATAGTATTTCTTCCTAGATCTTTTTAGGTTGAAAGACACTGTGAGAATACCATCCTACAAGTTGATAATGGTGCATCCCAGCTCTGGCTGTTGTAGCCATTTAGGGAGTGAACCAGAGGATGGAAGACTTCTCTCTGTCTCTCTCTGTCTCTAACTCTGCCTCTCAAATAAAATAAATATATCTTTAAAAAAATGAGTTTGGGGGCCAAGTATTGTGGCATAGCAGGTTAAGCTGCCACTTTCAATCATGGCATTTTGTATCAGGGCAACTCAGACTCCCTGCTAATGTACCTGGAAAGGAAACAGAGGAGGGTCCAAGTACTTGGGCCCTGCTACCCATGTGGGAGCTCCAGGTTTCTAGTCTCAACAGGCTCAGCTGTTGCAGCCATTTGAGCAGTGCACCAGGAGATGGAAGATCTCTGCCTTTCAAATATAATAAGTAAACAAATCTCTTCTAAAAAGATGAATTTAACATTTCCAGTCCTATCCCACACTTACCAAATGAGAACCTACATTTTAATGATGTCCTAGGTGATCTCTATACATATTAAAGTATGAGAAAGCGACAGACTCTTGACAATTTTTTTCTCAAAACCCTTTCCCAGAGTAAAGATAAAATATTCATCTGAAAATAAAGACAATATTATTTATAATGACAAATGCCTAGTATCTTTTTAATTACTAAAAAAAGTTTTTCTAGTGATGAATTTAAAAACTTGGGAAAGCCCAAAGACTTAAGTGGAAATTCCATGTGATCCCACTACATGGCGAAAACTATTGATAATGGTTTATTCTTCCATCCAAAGAAGTTTCTAGAAAACAAAAGCAAATGTTCGAAGAGACACTTTTATTTTACTCACAGAGATTCTGGGCAGTGTTTCTAACTGAAACTTACACCCTTCAGATTTAGCCCAATGGGGCAAAAATCTAAGTCTCTTGTTTAGTGTCTTGTTGGTAACATCCAGTTCCTATGGTCATCTTGAGAACAGGAAACCTCTTGGCCATGATTCAGAATGTTGAAACAAAGCTTTTTTGCTCTGCTTCTAAGTTAGAAGGTCAGAAAAAAACAGACTTAAAAAAAAATACCAGTCCATAATGAAAAACAGGGTGGCCTCATTTAAGTTACCAGCAGTGAACAAATTCCCAGAAAGTTGAAATGCTGATGTGTACTGGTGACCTTTAAATATATAACGAGTAAATAGTTTGGAAAAAAGTAATTCACATGGTTTTCAAAATGTGTTTTCTTTCGATCTGTAATAGATCAACTTGTTTTTGGTCAGCAAGGTCAGATTGTTGACTTCACCCAGTGTGGCTGCTTAGGATTTCTATGGTCAAAGCAGAAATCCCAAAGAAATTGGGATATCCGTGTAGGAATGCAAGATTGTGGGCTCCTTTGTATTAAACCAGACCAGCAAAGTTCAGGATTTAAACCTTCTTTTTTTTTGTTTTTAAATGATCCTTTGTTTCAGACTGTTAAGGTATCAGACACAGCACATAGTGGTGAGGGTAGTTTGAGAAGTGAAAGATGGAGAATTTGGCAAGGGGAACCAGGCCTGGGGAATCATAGCAGAAAAGAAAACATCAGGTGTGCATCTCCAAGAAGCAACAAATTCAAGGGGGTTATCACAAAACAGAGTTAGAAAGGGAGGCCACTGGGTCTGTGAAACCCTGCAGAATTGATTACTTTTAAAAAACAAAATTTCATTGATGGTTATTTGATTTTTGTTATAACGGTACAAAACATGCAATGTAAAATAGTTTTTCATTGCATTTGGAAAACACATTTGAGAAAACCAGCCCATGGGACCTGTTTAACATTCACCATTGTAAACCACAACTGAGGCAGTACCAGGGGCTTGGTGAAAACTGTCAGGGGACAAATGACATTAGCATAAAATGTGATGGGCCAAAAAAAGAGTTCTGTGTGAATTCCAACTTGAAAGTCACAAGGACAGGTTCTGATGTGCAGTTGACCCCCATGTCCATCTCCTTATCCAGAGAATTTAGTTAGTAGGGCTATGTGAATTATCTAGGTTTAAGATGGAGATACCGGATATTTTCAGAATAATCTGGGAGGGTATATTTTACAAATAATACAAATATTATACTGGAGTTGTTTTCAGAATAGAGAAAAATTTATCAAGAGCCTTCTCTAACTTAGACAGTTGGCAAATATTTTTATATTATCACCCTATCCATTTTTGTTTCTTTTTGCCATTTATATTTCTCCTATTGAGTAACTTAATCATGCAAAATAAAAATATCCAGGACATCAATCAAGCCGAATGCATGGTCTAAAAAGAAAACAAATAAAAAAGGGATGAATCCTGACACTCGAGAATGCCACTGCACCTGACACTTCACGGCCAGAAAGCCTGGCACAGAGAATTCTGACCCAACATGGTAGTGAACTTGGATGCACTTATATTCCCTTGCCTCTGTCATGTTTCTGAAGGAAAATACCAGAATCCAAACTGAAACTCTTCAGGAACAAGGCTGGTAAGGGCCAAAAGAAGAAATGGATCACCTCCTATATTACAGAGAACTAACACAGCAGCCTAGCACATTGGCATTGAAAAACAAGAGCAGGAACCAGATTCCAAAGAGGAGGCAGCAGCAGGGGAAATGTCCAAGGCCCTCCAATCAGCTAATAAGGATAGTAACCACTTTTCCTTACCCAGTGATTTTCAGGGTAGCTCCATATTAGAATAAGCTAGTATGAGCTTTCAAAATAAAATCAATATCCAACCAGATTGGTACTCCCAATCCATTAAATAAAAATCTCTGTAGTTGGGACCCACGCATTAGGAGTTTTTAAGGCCCCTTGGTAATTCCGGTGTTCAGGCAATGTTGTAAATACCACCTTGGCCATATCCCAGAAGTGAAACTTAACCCAAAGAACTCTAAGTAAGCTTCACAATCTAGTGGCATAATTATCATCATTATCACCTAGGGCTATACAACACTGTCTTAAAATTAAGTTTGAAATTGGCTGGCTTGGACACTGGGTCACATGGGGAAAATTAGCTAAACAAAACAGAATCCTTTGATGGAAATTCATCTTAGCTTTCTGCCAACAGTATGTTTGAGTATTTGTGGCTCAACTTCAAATGAAAACAGAAGTACTTTTTTTTTTTTTGTAACTCAGTCATGGTATTCACAATATATATGTTGACTGACAGTTCTGTGGGCAACTGAACAGCTTTTGAAATTCCTTTTCATTTAAAAATGCATGGTGGACATTTATTTTATACATTTCCAGAACAGGGCTCTGGAGATAGAGCTTGATTCTTGCCTTAAGCAATCTGTTGGATTTGCAGAACAAGCCAAAACTATTGAGATGTTAATTCTGTCAACTGTTAGTGAAATAAGTTGGGACTGGATGATCTCAAAGATCTATCTCTTCATTTCCTGATTCAATAACATAGTTTCATTCCACTTCCTGAAGCATTTGCCCTCAAATAACTTAGATTCATATGGTGATACCATTTTTTTTTTCTACAGAGACCCTTCTGAATGGCAAAGAGCTGCACCTCAAGTTGGTTGCTTGGCATACAGTAAGTACCAAAAGTCCTGTTGTTTCATAAGGACCAACCCAAACAGCATCACCCATCCAATCAAAGGTGAAGGAACACATCCAGAGAAGACCAAGAGAATATGTGTATGTGTGTGTTTTTTTTAATACAAACACAACTTTTCTTAAAAAAAAAAATAAAAAAGTCCTAAGAGGCACTTACCAAAGGGAAATTGCTGGCCCTAGAAGCAAAAATGTGATAAGATAATGACTTCTATTCTTTCACTTTGGCCAAATGGTAAATAAGTCACAAATGAAATAACTTTGGCACTAATAATTCTCAAAAGCAGATTTAGGCAGAGACTTCAATAAGCCTAAAATCAGCACTTAATTTTTCATTTTCTCTTCTCTGGGAGCCTTCAATGGAACAGTTTCAATTCTAAATTTAAGATATGTTGCCAAAAACTGATTGAAAAAATATGGTGCATGAATAAGATGTGTAGGTACATTTGAAAAAACTGGATATGAGTACTGCTTCAAAGAAAAATGACTTTTACAACATACTTTTTAGTGCTTTTAATAGAAAAAGACTCATTTTTATTTTGTAGCAACTTGGTGCCTAAAAATACATTATTTTTGGTGTTGACTCAATAGTTTGAGAAGTGTAGGTCAAAGTTTGGAATGTTAATAACTATATTTCCAATGGAAATAGTTTACATAGTTTTTACATTCTCTTTTCTTTTCCCATTTCCCCTAGTAATATTGGAATTAAAAGTTATGCTTCTGTCTTAATATCATCAGATGTGGATAATTTTGCCATTTAGAAATTCAATGAAACAATCTTGTAATATTAGAAAAAATATAGATTACTTTCAAGAAACTTCTTCCCATTTAAGAGATTAAATTATTTCATTGAATGTTTCTCAAAATGAAACTACTTCTCTAGGCTCAAAACAGAATGGCGTAATTATATCTGAGTAAATAATTCTTTTAGAGCCAGTGAACTTAAAATGTTGAGTAAAGAAAACAAGTCTCTTTCAATTTACTCTCATTGCATATTAAATAGCCCTGGAACTAAACAAAGTAGAACTAGATCTCCAATTTAAGATGTGGTCATTGTTTTTTTGTTTTGATTTTTTTTTTTTTTTTTTTTTTGACAGGAAGAGTGGACAGTGAGAGAGAGAGACAGAGAAAGGTCTTCCTTTTGCCGTTGGTTCACCCTCCAATGGTCGCCGCTGCAGCCGGCGCACCGCGCTGATCTGATGGCAGGAGCCAGGATCCAGGTGCTTTTCCTGGTCTCCCATGGGGTGCAGGGCCCAAGCACCTGGGCCATCCTCCACTGCACTCCCTGGCCATAGCAGAGAGCTGGCCTGGAAGAGGGGCAACCGGGACAGAATCCGGCGCCCCAACCAGGACTAGAACCCGGTGTGCCGGTGCCGCAAGGTGGAGGATTAGCCTATTGAGCCACGGCGCCGGCCCAGAACTCCCATCTAATGGTTGACTCTGCAAATGACCGCAATAGCTGGGGGTAGGCCAAGCTGAAGCCAGCAGCAGGGACCTCAGTGTGGATCTCCCCAGTGGGAGACAGGGCCCAACTCTGTGAGCCATCACCTGTTGCCTCCCAAGGTGCAAAACAGCAAGAAGCTGGAATAGGGGATGGAGCTGGGACTCGAACTCGGGTACTCTGATATGCGATTAAGGCATCCCAAGTGGCAGCTGCAATGCTAGACCAAACACCGCCCTAGAGATGCAGTCATTGTTAAAAGACAGATTTGAACTACTATAACCTTTTCTTGAATCCCTTTGAACCTAACATGTTCAAGTCATAACTAATTCAAATTAGCTGATGGACTGAACTACTCTCATCCACTTGCTCTCAGCCTTGCCTGGTGCCTCCCCGTAGAATCTGGCATTCCCAGAATGAACTATCTGCAGGAAGGCTGCACTGGCATCCAAACACACAGGTGACCCAGAGACAGCAGCGAAGGTCAGCATCACATATTGTTTTGTAGAGAGGCTGTGCAACTTGCAAGAAAGAGCCAGGACCCTGGGACCAAACATCAAGTCAGAAAAACCCAGTTTGTGCATAGGGTTTGAGACAAATATCAACATAGAAAATCCAAGAGGTGGAAGAAAATACAAACTGGGAAGTTCTGTTGGTAAAAGCTGAGCACCCACTGGGCTGTTGTTCTACCAGCAGGCTACCTGTGGAACAGGAAGGACAGAGCCAACTGAACTAAAACAGAATCCTTGTACTGGGGCTGGGCAACAACCTATAGAGGCTTACTGGCAGGAAATCAACTGTAGGTCCTGACTGAACACGTGACTTCCTGTGTTCAGTTTTCATCTTCTTTCCCAGATACTCTACCTATCCAGCCTTGGAAGCCATGCAGCCTGTCCTAAAAACATTCTCATTTCCTGCTTATTTATTGTGGCAGGTGACGAGTTTGCAGCTACAGCAAAGGGTCCTGTTGGGCACAATGAAGTCAAGAGGATAATAGTGAATGGGTCAACAGGAAGCAGGCCAAGGGTGGGTACTTGGCCTAATGATTAAGACGCTGGTTAAGACACTCATGTTCAATTCCCAGCTGTAGCTCCCAGTTCCAGCATCCTGCAGGTGATGGCTCAAGTAGCTGGGTGTCTGCCACCCATATGGGAGACCCAGATGGAATCTTGGCTCCCAGCTTTGGCCAGGGGCTGTTTCAGCCATCTGGGAAATAAGCTAGTAGATGGGAACTATCTTGCATGCATTCTCTCTCTCCTTTTCCTCTTTTTCTACTTAGCAAGTAAATCTATCTTAAAATTAAAAGCAAATACAGGCCTCAGTACCTGTTCTGAACATTGTGGCTTACTTGAGGTGTACAAATGATATATGACGTATGTATACCTGGCCAGATGATGCAATGCTTTCTCCCCAGTGTGGTAAACTAGAGATTACATGGATATTTCTCTAAGCACTAGATTTACATAGCAAAGCAGGAAAGTTGCAGGTGGTATTTGTAACTTCTTTAATCCCATCAGGAGGGTCTGTTCTTGAGGGCACAGAATTTGTAAGGAACTATGCAAACTCCTTTAAATATTTTACCAAAGTTCTTCTGAAATGAAGATATATCCAGGGGCCCAGGATCGCAAATAATTGTTCTGCATATGGTGTACAGCCAAATGTTGCCTGTAGGAACTGTGATGTATTTGTCTGAGATCAACAATGTTCTATAAAAGGAGTCAACTGAAACTTCTTGGCCAGCCCATCACCAGAACTTGTGATAGGAGAGACTTAGAAATACATTCTAACAGTACCATCCCCCAAAACTGCTTGGGAATCAGGCATCTATGTATGTTTTTTCAAGCATGCTTGGTCCAGAAGCACCTAACATCCAGATTAGCAGGGTTCAAGCAAAGGGACTCTGAATATCCACCTTTGAAGAGGTTCTGTTGATTACATTGCTCAGATCCTATCTCAAGGAGGACACTCACTAATTCTGAAACAAAGAAGAGAAACAGAACATGGCAATTTTCCAAAAGGCCTTATTGCTGGCTTTTGCCTACTCAAAACTACTAATTGAGGCTCTTCTTTGTGTCCTGAAATTTTCTCGAATTTCAAGATCTTTCAGAACCACAGTCGTCTTTGTGTGTCCATTTTTGTAGACTATTTCCAACATGTTACCTCCATATAAAGAATATATGCATGTGGTATTACTGATGTATAACATGCAACTTTTTTTTTACAATAGATTTAGCCAAATGGGAATCCAGTCAAGGTGAAATTCTATTCTATTCAAGGACATTGTGTTCAAGTTGTTTTGCTTCTGAAAATCATCACAGATTGATCAAATAAAATGGGCTCAAGCAATTCCAACTAAGAAAAACTCTGTTCATTGTAACATCAATTCTGCTTAAGAAAAAGTTTTTCTTTTATGTAGGAGACTGAAATGAAACCGTGGCAAAAACTTGGTTACTCCTCGAGACCCAAGGACTCTGGGCCACTTGCATTAGACATAGATAATGGAGGAAAGGCAGGGGAGGCAGATCTGCAAGTACTCCATTCATGTGAAATGAGATAAACGTTCTAATTTCGTACTATGAATTGGTATTGGCACAGAGGTGATTTAATCCAGCCCTACAGATGGGGAGACTCTCATGTGTAAAGTAATCTCTTTGTGTTAAGAGCTATGTGGAAAATTTAGGGGCTTTTGCTGCATTTATTTTCATCTTTCCCTTTGCCCAAATAAACTAGTACAGAGAAATGCAAATATTTGAATGCGTGTTAAAATAAAGATTGCATCAATCCTGTGTTTGGAGAGGTGCAGAGGTATCGAGGTCAACTTCGCCTGACTGGAAATGATGGATGGGGTCATGACAGATCAAATAAAGAAGAGACCTTCACCGCCAAATCGCCAAGCTCTGCTCTACTGATATTGTCCATCTGGGAACCTCAGAGCCCAGAAATCCCCACCAACACACTCCTAGCCCAGGAAGAACCACCATGCAGGAAACTCAGGAGCTGTTCCAAGCAGACTCAACCCAAATGGTCCCTTGATTTTTGTCCTCATTTATTATTCTAACATTTTATTACACTCTTCATTTATATATTCTATTTTATGACCTTAGGTAGTTTGCTCTTCTGGCTAACATATGATTTTTAACTCTGAAATTTTCTTTAATCTTCCAGTTTCTCATTTTCATTTTCCCCTAATTTTTATCTTCTGTTATTAATTCTTGGCTTTTAGTTTACAATGCTTGTTTTAGATCACTTTATCTTACTATGTTATTTTGTTAACATTATCTCGGTTATTTTCATCTTCGACTTTCAGATATAATTCATGATTTGTTTAAATGTTGCCCAACTTTTGCAAAGGGCAAGCAGAAATATGGGCCAGAAGAAGGTATTGGGGTGGTCAGTTTAGACCCTAAGCAAGAAGCTTTGGAAGACTTTCTTTTCTTCTTAAGGGTTTTATAGCATCTCTTCCAGATCTCCAGTGAGATTCCTACATTCTGTCTCCATAATCATCTGGTGATGAAATCAGTGTCCAAGAAGGGTCTGACTACCAGCAAGAACCCTTTACCCTAAGGAACCCAATGCACCCCCGAGTCAAAAGAACACCCTCAGCTCAGGGAGAATGGCCTCCATAGGACAGCTGACTTTCAGGGGCTACCCTCCCTCGGGAACTAGCCAATCCCTTGGAAGAAACTGGCAAAAAAAAAATTTAAAAAAATACTTTATGATTTCGGTTCTACCCAAGTGTTGCATTCTGGGAAAACTCTGGGAACGAACCACAGTTCAGCAGAAGGAGGAAGGTCACAGCTGCAGGGGTCCACAGAGGAGGTCAGTTTCAAGGGAAGAAGCTGGCTCCTGTTTTCTCCTCTACAATGAAAATGGCTTGTCTCCCTCTTGCTCCTTATATAACAGCATCATTTTAAAAAGTCAATGGCACAGAGTACTAAGAAAGTAAAACTTGCAGCCAGCGCCGTGGCTCACTTGATCAATCCTCTGCCTGCGGCGCTGGAATCCCATATGAGCGCCGGCTTCTAGTCCAGCTCTCTGCTGTGGCCCGGGAGTGCAGTGGAGGATGGCCCAAGTGCTTAGGCCCTGCACCCCATGGGAGACCAGGAGGAAGCACCTGGCTCCTGGCTTTAGATCGGCACAGCGCTGGCGGCTGTGGTGGCCATTTGGGGGGTGAACCAACAGAAGGAAGACCTTTCTCTCTTTCTCTCTCTATATATATAACTCTACCTGTCAAATAAAAAAAAATTAAAACTTCCAGAATATCCCTGAAGTAGTCCCCATTAATATTTGGGTGTCCATCTTTTCATGTAATCTTCAGGTGCAAACACTGACACACCTATGGCATTTTAGGGAAAGGACATTATGTCTTACATTTTTTTTTTTTAAATGTGGGGGTGGGTGTTTCGTGAGGTTAAGCCACCAGCTTGGGATGTCCCCATCCCATATCAGGATGCTGAGGTTTCAATCCCAGCCTGGTGGGCAGCAGGTGATGGCTCAAGTAGGTGAGTCCCAGCCATCCATATGGGAGACCTCGATTAAGTTCTTGGCTCCTGGAGACAGCTATAGCGCAGCCTTGGCTGTTGGCAACGTTTGGGGAATGAGCCAGCAGATGGGAGAGCTCTCTCTACTTTCACATAAATATATATATTTTTAATGTAGTCTGTGGTCTTACCATTTTTCCTCCTTTCATTTTATTTTTCCTTACTCTTCTCATTTTATTCTACTTTCCCAAGCTCTGCACATATCATCCCTGGCTAGTAATCTGCATTAGTGATAAGCATCCATGTCCACATAGGTGGCCATTAACATGTATAGACATGTGGTACACACACACACATCCTCATAGGTGTATCGGTAAGGAAAGGCCAGTCCATGCTGTTCTAACAAATGGCTCTCCAAAATATTATGATATCTCCATCTTAGGTCAGTTGCATTTGGACTGTAATTAATCTTTGCTCCTATGTTCTGGCAGGTGGGGAGGCTGTTGTAATGGTGGTGGAGGGCAAAAGAATATGGTTGCACCACTGCACTGAGAGGAAGGGCTGTGGCTCTAGTCTATACTTCTTACAAGCCACTACTCTGGCCTTGCTCTGGCCATGGGCCTCCTAATGGGCAAGGAGTCTGAAGAGGCAGGGGTCACATCCACTGTGAGACTATGTGCCTGCTTCCATCCAAATCTAGACTCTGCTGCAGGTTCCAGGATCTAAGAATTCCTGCCTGGGGGGAGCGGCTGGCGAGGGACTCTTCCCTGATAAGTTCCTATATGAGCCCAAGACAGCTGAAGGTTAGCTGTTTGTGGACGATGTGGCTAAGCTTGAAAATGAGAGGCTGGGAGTTCCCCCAAAATGAGATTGAGCCTCTAATGGGACAGATGGGAATTAGAGTTCCTATTTTACTTTCTTTCAGGACAATTAGTGTGTAGCACAACTTAGTAAATAAACCATACATTTCCCATTAAATTAAAATGCATCTTGACATATAATAGGAATCACTACTTGAGTCTCAGTTCTGTTCCACTTATCTATTTTTTTATGCTTATTCCAAAGCCATATTGATTTATCCAGCTCTTAACACTTGAATGTTTAGCCTTTATTTATTGTAATGAACCATACTGACAAGTTTCCTGTTGTTAAAAATTCTGACCAATTATTAAAAAAGATGTTAGATAATTAATAAAGTTCCTCCAATATAAAGACACAGAAGCATGTAACTTTGTGACAGTTCTAGCTACACTTCAAAAAATAAGAGACAATTCAAATGCCGCTTAATGACTCCAGGTCATCAAAATGGAAATGTTGTCAAGTAATTTTATAAAGACAGCATTATGTTAATACTTAAAAGCTGTTAGAGATTCTTAATGAAAGCCATAAATTTCTCAAGAGATCTCTGACTTCTCATGTTTTCTGCAGCACTATTCACAAAAGCCAGCCTATGGAGTCAGCCTGTGAGTCCCTCAGTGGATGCATGGATAAAAAACTGGTGTCAGTACACAACAGAATATTATTGAGCCAGAAAAATAATGAAACCTGACATTTACAGCAAAGGAGATGGAAATGGAGGTCATTAGGTTAAGGTGGGGGGCGGGGAGGAAGCCAGAAAGAGAGACGATTACTGCATGTTTTCTCTTATATGTGGAGGGGGAAAAAATGTTCATGTGAACTTAGAATAGTCAATACCAGAGGCTGGGAAGTGGGGGTAGAAATGTGGGACTGGGGTTGGCGTGGAAGAGAGGGGTTGGATAATGGATATCAAAAGACAGCCAGAAGGAACAAGGTCAAGTGCACCACAGCACAGTGGGGTGACTGTAGTTCACAACAATGCATTGTATGCTGAATGAGGAACCAGGCAAGAGGAACTCCTGGGCTCCAAACACCAAGGAAAGATCAAGGGACGCAAAGGCCACTTGCCCACTTTGATTGACTTCTAATGCATGTGTGTGTTGAAGTGTTATATAATACCACATATAAAGGAACAGTATTACACATTAAAAATAATTTGAAATTTAAAGGTCTACATGAGAAATGTTTAAGTTAAATGATCATAGTATCCGTATTACAGCTGTTGGTTTGAGAACCAAAGGATTTTCGTGTCAGAAACTGTCAGTGATACATTATCATTTTTTTTAAAAGATCTAAATGCTAGGGGTCGGCAATTTGGTGTACTGGGTAAAGCTGCCACCTGCAGTGCCAGCAGCCCATATGGACACCGGTTCAAGTCCCAGCTGCTCCACTTCCAATCCAGCTCTCTGCTATGGCCTGGGAAAGCAGTAGAAGATGGCCCAAGTGCTTGGGCCCCTGCACCCATGTAGGAGACCCAGAAGAAGCTCTTGGCTCCTGGCTTCAGATAGGTGCAGCTCCGGCCATTGCGGCCAATTGAGGAGTGAACCAGTACATGGAAGATCTCTCTCTCTCTCTCTCTCTCTGCCTCTCTCTGTGTAACTCTGACTTTCACATAAATAAATAAATCTTTTTTTAAAAAAAGATCTAAGTGCTAGAGGAAAGATTTATGCCACAGCTCTGAATATGGAGGGCTGACTTTGGAAATGTGAATCCCATTCCTCTATTTTATATATTATGTAACCTCCTTAATCCTCAATTTACTCATAAAGTTGGAGTAATAATAGTGTTATTGGGACAATTTAATAATACAGTGTAAATGAATATTTAACATGCCTTGGGCACATGATAAGTGTTATATGTTAGTTCTCATAAATGGTCCATTTCCTAGAATCTAAAGTGATGGAGTTAGCAATGAAAAGTGCCTGTGCTATTAACCTATGTAGAACAATCTGCCATTAGAAAACTGAGTGCACTGTATCTTAGTTGTTGAGTTTCTTAATATCTCTGGCTCCATGAATGAAAATCCCAGCAGATTAGGGTAGCTATTTTTAAAACTGTTTTCACCATTATGAAGAATCGATTTTTCACCTTTTCCAAAAAATGCATAGGCAGCTTTCAAAAATCCATGAAATACAACATGACAAAATAGAAAAAGATTTTTTAGGAAAAAAGGGACATTGAAAAGATCAAATTAAAGCATAAATTATGGGGGTCGGCACTGTGGCACAGTAGGTTAATCCTCCACCTGCAGCGCCAGCATCCCAAATGGGTGCAGGTTCTAGTTCCAGCTGCTCCACTTCCAACCCAGGTCTCTGCTGTGGCCTGGGAAAGCAGAAGATGGCCCAGGTCCTTGGGCCCCTGCACCCACATGGGAGACCAGGAGGAGGCGCTGTCTCCTGGTTTCAGATTGGTGCAGCCCCAGCCATTGCAGCCTTTTGGGGAGTAAACCAATGTTTGGAAGACCTCTCTCTTTGTCTCTCCCTCTCACTGTAACTCTACCTCTCAAATAAAATAAAATAAAATTTTAAAAAAGCATAAATTATGTAAATAAATATTTTCATACCAGCAGTGGTCTCTTAGCCTAGCAGTTAATGTACGCATATCCCCAATCAGAATGCCTATTCAGCTTTCTGCTAGCACAGTCCCTTGGAGGTAGAGGTGACAGCTCAAGTAATTGTGCTCCTGTCACCCACATGGGCCTGTCTCAGCTTCAGCCTTACCACAGCATTCAATTTCTCACTCTGTCTCCCTCCCAAATAAATAAGAATTTTTTAATCCTGCATACCCTAGAGCTCTGTGCGACTGGGTCACACACATGGTTATAAAATTTTCAGGAGTGGCTACAAGATACGAATTAAGCTCCCATTTCAAAACTGAATTTTCTGCTTTCTTATTTTTATTCTTTTTAAATATTTATTTATTTGAAAGGCAGAGTCATGGAGAAAGAGAGACAGAAAAGAAAAAAAAAAGAGAGACAGGGAGAGAGATCTTATATCCAATAATTCAGTCCCCAGATGCCCACAATGAGTGGGGCTGAGCCAGGCCAATGCAGAAGCCAGGGACTCCCTCTAGGTCTCCAATGTGGATGATACTTGGGCCACCTTCTGCTTGCCTCCCTGGAGTATTAGCAGGAAGGTGGATCAGATGCAGGGTCGGGGAGTTGATCCCAGGAACCCTGATAGGGCATATGTGAGTGCCCCCAGTGGCAGCTTAAACTTCTTGCTCCACAGTGCCCTCTACCATTCCTGTCTTTCCTGCAAGGACTTCATTGTCTTAACAGTCACACTCCCTCTATGATGGCTCTTGAAGATCGCTTTGAAGTTTGACGTCAAGTGAATACTCTCATAAGCTCTACAGGTATGAGACACTGTTCAATAGAACTGCTGTGGCCCTGGAGAGCCTTCTTACTCCCATGCTTGAATCTTTTAGACAAAGACTGCGACCTGGCTTTCATCTGTAAGCGAACTGAAAACCTAACTTAGGAATTTGCCCTTATAACAAATAGCTGAGTCCCATCCAATCACAACAGACAAGTTTCAGTCAATTGCAGGTGGCCAACTATTCAAATCATGTTCAAATAAGGCAAATGTCAAGCTGGAACCAATCCAGCTCTCTCTGGACCACACTTCTGTTTTCTGTGCTACACTTCCCCTTTCCTGCCCATAAATGCTTTTCAGATCACATTGCGGTGGGAGGCTCTTTCATCTGCACTGGTCCCAAGGACTGACCAATTCAGGAGTCTTTGTTCAATTAGACTGCTAACTTTGATTTGTCCAAGTAGTCCAAATAGCTTTCAATAGCACCAATCTAAACACTGACTTAAAAAAAAAAAACTCAATAGAATCATTAATGACATTTTCCAAAATTATCCACACAGGTGACCTACATGATTTGAGCTTTTTATAATTTTCTTATAACTACATGAATTAATTAGAGGAACATTAATTTGTAAGGCTCAGAAGTATAACAGTTTAAAAAGCCAACTATAAAACTTCAGTTACATTTAAAATTTTTAAATTGGGCTACAGAATAGTTCAATAATGAACCTGTTTTTGTTTACTGCCATCATTTATGTGTTTCACTACTGTGAAAATAACTGTTCTCACTCAATGAATGTCACTAAGGCCACCTTCAAATCTGACCAGGCACACAACTAAGTTGCCTAGATCATAAGGATTAATATGGCTGTGATGAGGCACTTGAACTTTCATAAATTACCTCTGGATGTTCAGTGACTTCCGGTGTGACTTGTTGAGAGATTTCTGCTCTCACTAGAATCAGGTAGGTTTGTAGTGTAACTGTCATACTGCTTTACACGTGCAGCTTCTAGAAAATTCTTCCAGGAGCCGTGTAGCACATGTAAGACTGCTTTCAGTTTGCATTTCTCTACTATCAGATTTGATTACAGGAACATACATTGAGTATGGGACAATTTATAAGGGGCTGAACATTAGACTTGGCTATCAGTGCCTTGGCAAAATTTGCATTTTAAAAAAACTAATGCAGAGGCAGAGCCAGATGGTAGCTAAGACATCCCGGTGATCATCTCGCCACAGAGATGCTGATTTAAACAGCTATTCACACACCAAGCAACCTTCAGAAGAGCTAAGGAATCCAGGTGAGAGACAGAAAGCAGCAGCAGCATTGGGAAGAAGTCAAGAAGAGATACCCTTGTCACCCCTCTAAGAGCTCTCCAGCTCCAAGCCACAGAGGCTGGAGAGACTCCACACCTCTTATTTGGCACAGGGAGAAGGAATTAAGCACAGAATACAGTCTTGAAAACCGGTACCAGACCCACTATTATAAAACTTAGGGTTGGATAGGCCCCCATGCCTGCTGCCCCCAAGTCCGCACCTGCAGACTCAGCCTGTAGTCTCTTGGTCAAGGGTCAAAGGCACAGCCTCTGCCTCCCCACCATCCAACTCTGGCAGATGGTGAGACAAGATTCCAGCTACTAGGTACTAGGACAGGAAAATCAGCACAGGATTTGGCCTTTCGACTCTGTGTTGGGCCTGCCACAATGAGAGCCAGCATCAGAGAAAGCCCAAAAGCCACTGTGCCCAAGCCAGTGCTCACAGATGGAGCCTCTGGTAGTTTCATCTGATCAACACACCAGCTGCTGATCCAGACAAACCAAGCAGGGATGCCCTGTAGTGCTCAAACCGTGACAGCAGAGCGACAGAGACTTTCCGTAGACCCCAACCTAGGGAGCCACCTAGTGCCGAAATAGGAGAACTGTCCACAGCTTCAGACATAATGAGCCGGCCTCTTAGAAGTGTTGGAAGACAGGCAGACAAAGCCAGATTACAAAGATTGAGGAAAAATTGCAAATGCTTTGATGGACACACAGTGTCATATGCCAACAGACATTAAGAACTTGGAGAGATACATGGCCTCACCACATGAACAAAATGAGGTGTCAGGAACCGATTAGATCCCAACTGATATATGGAAATTATCAGCTGCAGAATTCAAAATGGCTGTCTGAAGGAAACTCAGTGAGCGTCAGGAAAACAGAGAAATAGTTAAGCACTCTAATCATAAACCTAACAGAGATATGGAAATGATTTGAAAACTCAAAGATTGTTCAGCTGAAGAGTAGTAAGTGGAAATAAAAATAGAAAGTTGGGGCCGGTGCTATGGCATAGTAGGTAAAGCTGCTGTCTGCAGTGCCGGCATCTCATATGGGCCCCGGTTCAGGTCCCAGCTGCTCCACATCCAATTCAGCTCTCTGTAATAGCCTGGGAAATCAGTGGAAGATGGCCCAAGTCCTTGAGCCCCTGCACCTACACCTGCACTTGGAAGAAGCTCATGGCTCGAATCAGCCCAGCTCTGTTGTGGCCATCTGGAAAATGAACCAGTGGATGGAAGACCCTTCTCTCTGCCTCTGCCTCTCTGTAACTCTGCCTTTCAAATAAATAAATAAATCTTAAAAAAAAATAGAAGGCAGAATAGATCAAACCGAAGCCGAATCAAACAATAGCAGAACAGATCAAACAGAATAATAAAAACCAAAAGCCAAGATATTTGAAAATACAGAAAAGAGAAGAGAACTGAATCTTATAGAAACTTTTTTAAATATCTAAGTCACTGGGACCTAAAAGGCCTAAGGTATAGAACTATATTCCAAGGGACAATAGCAGAAAACGTCCCAAACCTAGACAAAGATACAACTATCCAGATACAGGAATTTCAGAGGTCACCCGAGTCAACTCAACCAATGTACTCCAAGACATATTATAACCAAGCTCTTCAAGGATAAAGATTAAGAGGATTTTCAAAGCTGCGAGACAAAAGAAACCAGAACACTTGATGCTGTCCCAATTTGCCTAACCATAGACTTCCTGACAAAAATCTTGCAGGCCAAGAGAGTGGGATGAAACTGTCACAGGACCAAAGGAAAATAGCTGCCAACTTGGAGCAAAGCTACCCTTTAGATAAGGAGAGATAAGGACATTTCCACACAGACAAAAGCTGAGAAAGTCTCGCTACTCTGTCTGCCCTCTAGGATAGGCTAAAGGAAGTTCTTCAAACTGAAATGAAACAGATGGTAAAAAGTAAAAAGAATATATCAGAAAGACAAAACTCACTGAATAAAAATCCTAGGAACAAAGTGTGCATTTATAGCCAACTTACCTTTGGCAAACACACTAAGAACACACGTGGAAGACAGGACAATCTTTTCAACAAGTGGTGCCGAGAAAACTGGACATCCACATGAAGAATGAAACTAGGTTCCTATCTCTCGCCATATATAAGAACTAACAAAGTGAATGAAAGACCTAAATCTGAGACCTGAAACTATGAAAGTAACATAGGATAAATGTTTTAGGACACTGGAATGGGCAAGAATGTTTTTGAAACTTACCCTAAAATAACAGAAAACAAAAGCAAAAATAGATATATGAAATTTCATCAAGCTAAAAGGCTTCACACAGCAAAGAAAACAATCAACAGAGTGAAAAGACAAACCACGCAACGGGAGAAAACATTTGTAAACTACACATCTGATGAAGGATTAACAACAAGAATATATAAAGAATTCAACCATGAAGCACAGAAACAAATGATACAATTTTTGAAAATAGAAATAAACCTGATTAGACATTTTTCAAAGAAAGACATACAAATGGCCAACAGGTGTGTGATAATACTCTCAACATTACTAATCAAAACTGCAAAGAAGGGGCCTGCATTGTGGCACAGATTAGCTCACAGCTTACAAGGCCAACATCCCACATGAGTGCCAGTTCAAATCCCAGCTGCTCCACTTCTGATCCAGCTCCCTGGTAATGGCCTAGGAGAGCAGTGGAAGACGGCCCAAATGCTTGCACCTCTCCTGTCCATGTGGAAGACCCAGATGAAACTCCTGGCTCCTGGTTTTGGTCTGGCCCAGTCTTGGCCATTATGGCCATTTGGGAAGTTAACCAGCAGATGGATGAGTCTCTGTCTCCCCCCCCCCTCTCTATAACTCTGCCTATCAAATAAGTAAATCAATTTAAAGAAAAATTTTCAATAAATCTAAAGAAAATGACGTATCACTTCACTACAGGTAGATTAGCTATTGTGAAAATAACAAAAGATGACAAGTGCTGGCAAGGATGTGAAGAAAAGGGAACACTTTCACACCGGAGGGGTAGCCACTACAGAAAAAAGCAGTATGGAAGTTCCTAAAAACAAGCAAACAAAAAACCCTAAACAGAACTACCATATGGTCCAGCAACCCCACTACTGGGTGTATATACAAGAGTAATGATATCATATTCAAAGAGACATCTGTACTCCTCTGGTCATTGCAGCACTACTCCAAATAGCCAACTAGTAGAAATAACCTGTGTCCATCAACTGATGGATGGATAGTGAAAATATGATACATAAATACCATGGAATATAACTTATCCATAATATGGATGCATTAAATCTTCTCATTGGCAAGAACATGGACATCATTATGCTGAGTGAACTAAGCCAGGCAAAGAAAGACAAGTACTGCATGACCTCACGCATATGTAGGATTTAGAAAAATTAATCTGATAGAATTTGAGAGTGGAATCATGGAAGTTAGGGCAAGGAGTGGTGGGAGGGATGGGAAAATGTTAACAAATACTATATTATTGTTAGGAGGAAGAATTTCTGGTGTTCTATTATACAGTAGGGTGACACCTCTCTCTCTCTCTCTCTCTCTCTCTCTCTCTCTCTCTCACGCACACACACACACACACACAGCTCAAGGAGAGGAATTTTGAAGGTTCTCACCAAAATATGAGATCATAAATGTTTGGAGAAAATGTTTATATTTGTCCTGCATTGAACACTGCACCATGAATACACATGTTGAGACACCACAGGGTACCCCAAACATGCACAATTGTTATATATAAATTAAAATATTCTAATATAATTTAGAGCAGAAGTTGACATATTTTCTTATTAGAGGTGCAGTAATCATTTTGAGCTTTGCAAGCAATACTGCCTCTGTTGTAACACTCAACTCTATGAAAGCAATCAAACAATATTGAAACAAAAAGGCATAGCTGCACTCTGATAGAATTCACCATCAATTTGGCAATCCAGATGTGACCCACCAGCAGTAATCTGTACACCCCCACCTTAGAAAACCTGTGCCTATACCCTCCAGTTTGTATGTGTATCTTATCTCAAATACCTGTGATGAGATAGTACCATCATTCAAACTGAATCCAAATGGTTGCCACTGCAGGACATCATATTGAGTGAAATAAACCAGACACAGAAAAATACTGCATCTCCTCCCTTATATGTGGAAGGTAAAGGCTTTTAAAAAAATTAAATATAAAATAAAATAGAAATGTCTGGGTATAGCAGTTCTGCTAAACTACACAGTTTTGTTCAACTTGGTTTCAAATCTCTGTCAAGTTGTTAAGAATTATATACTACTATAGTTTTAATTATCTGTGACTATTTTAAAATTTATGTCAGTGGCATTGAACATTGTTTCATTTGATTATTGCTTAGAGCCCCTGCCTATATTCCTGCTGGACTACAGCCTTTTTACTTTTTATCTGTTGAACTCTTTATTTAGTAGAGCATTGAGCCTTTGACTATACTACAAATTCAAAATATGTTATCTCAAAAATAATAAAATATTAAGTTAAAAAAGACAGGTGTCTTTTAAGTTAAAAAAAAAAAAAACAGGTGTGCAGCTGGCTTGTACAGTTATTCATCACCAAAATACTGTTGGTCAAAATGCTGGCCAGGAACTCTATATCCTGCAATCCCAAGCACTCATATTACCACTTAGCAGTATCATAAACACACTGAAACCCACATGATTTCATAAGAAAGAAATCATAGAGGGTTAGTATTGAAAAACAAAGGGGACTAACCTTTCATGTTTAGTAACCAAATTATATAAAATATATATATATATACACACACACACATATATATTCTAAAGCAATCTAAGAATCTTTTCTTCATATCAAGTTCCTTTTCAGTTTCATGGAAACTTCAAGTAATGAAGCACAGTTATAGACTCGAGACATGACTGAACTGACGCTGCATGCTGGGCCCTTCCCCTTGGCCCGCTGCGATGAGAGAATGTGATTCACATTGGCTGTTGCCGTGAGTCCCAACCTGATGAATTACCATATGAGAGAAAATCTTGAAGAAAGACTCTTGTAAATCCCCATAGGATTTTTATTCAATTTGTGCATTCACTTGTTCCATAAATTTTTTTAAAGATAAAGCAAGAGACAAGCCATCTTAGCTGGGTTGTGGTTCACCGGAAGCTACAGTGAAATGGGGGTGCAGAGTGGGGCACAGGAAGAAGAGCCACACAAACAACAACTCTGAAAAAAAATTAGTGGACACAAAAAGTCTAATCAATGTCCATGCAGACCAACTTTTCTGTTTGTAAAAACAATGCCTTATTCCTTTGCTTTTGTTATATGAATCAAACAGGCTTGATCTAGTTCTCAAACATCTTAAATTGCCACTCTCTCCTCCTGTAACCATTCCAACATCTCATTGACGACAGCGCCAGAACTCCATCTCCAAAAGCGTCTCCTATCCGTGTGTGATGTTTTACGGTTAGAAGCCCAGTTAACCTGCTCTAGTTTGGTTTCCTGAGATTCAAAACGTCTAACTCACTTAGCTCCCCTGTTTCCAAGTGGGCCAAGGCTAATTAAAACTTTAGGGATACACAAAAAACACTAGGTATTGAATTTCATATCAAAATAGTTACTAGAAACAATTATCCATGGAAAAACATTTCTTCTACATACTTGAGTGACATTTTTGTTTGCTTTCAGTTTATAGCTCTGTTTCAAGTCCCACATGAAAACCTGCTTGTTCCTGCTATTTATACCTTTCAAATATTTATACACCACAAATATGCACTTAATTCCTTGCCTTGAAACTTGGTTCATATTTTCATAGATATACAGATATTTTTTGCAATAAAATGGAATTAAATGACAAGGCACCAACCTGGCTCTCTTTTTGTTGATAGGTTATAAAATCCTTCATCTCGTTCCAAGAAGAAAGCTTTTAACTCGCTACCAATTTCTAGCCATTAACTCTCATCTTTAGTTCTTCATCCCTTCAAATACTAAGGATCATGTACTCTTAAGGCAGTTTGGCAGATTTACAATATGTGAATCCTGAGGGAGTGAGACTTCATGGAAGTACCAATGCACAAGGTGTTATTTTCAAAAATGGATGAAAGAAATGTCCTGAGATGTTTAGATTTTAGTCTCCTAAAAAGTTGCATTTTGCTAATGAACTAATAAATAACTAACCAATGAGGACATTTTTCTGTTGGTTATCACAACACTATACAGTGTTCTCCCAAACTGTGTCTTTTAAATGCATTAACTCCCAGATATGGCATTGGCTGAAGTAATAAATGTAAATGCTGCTTATTAAAAAATAACGTCAGTATGTTGATTTTTGTACCAACATATAATGCTTAGTCCATGTTTTCCAAAATGGGGGAATGATAGTGAAATTTATTGGAGAGTAATTCTACCTACAATGGAACAATGTCCCACCAGCATTTTCCCTCAAACATGACATGAATTAACAGAGTTCTAAGTTTCATAAACAAATCCAATATATTTTCATCACCCGTTCCCCCAAATGTTTTTATTGGCTAATTAATGTATGCAGCTAACAAAATACACAAGAATTTAAGTCAGGTTGTTGAGATTTTATAGTGAGATAAAGCTAATTCAATTGTGGTGTTCATGGGTATAATACAGTTACAATTAGATACTCAGATGGAGAGGAGGTAGCTGTGTCTGAAGAACCAGTCTCCAAATAATCTGGATTCTGTTACTTCAATTTTTTCATTGTATGTCTACATTACTTTTAACGCTGACAGATTTATTGATTGATGAGGCAAAGCAACAAAAGTAGGTGAGTAGGGAAGAGTCAGAGGGGAGAGTGAGAAAGGGAGACAGAAATCTCCTCCATCCACTGATTCACTCCCAAATAGGCATTCCTGGGGCTGGGCCAGGCCAAAGGCAGGAGCCTGGAACTCAGTCCAAGTCTCCCAGGTGGGTGGCAGATACCCAAGCACCTGGGCCATCGTCTGCTGCCTTGTAGGTGCGTTAGTACTTCTATCAGAGAGGCTGATGCGACTTCGCTCTGCTGCTCCTGAGTCCCCTTCAGACCCATGGGTTGACAGCCGAGTGGGGCCTGAATTGGAAGCTGGATTGGAAGCAGGAAGTAGCCAGGACTCAAACCAAGCCATCCGATATGGAGATTACCTTGCTGTGCCCACAATGCCCTCCCCTATCATTTCCATTTACAAATCACAGGTCTAGTCAGTGGCCACTGTGGTTTACAGGTACCTATACCCATTTATTACTTTTAATAGCATTTTTGTGTATTTGGTTGGATTTTATACATAATTGGTCATATTATTGACAAATAAAGACAATTTTACTGCTTTTCCAATTAAAGTGCTCTTAGTTCATTTTGTTTTATTGAAATTGGGTAAGACCTTGTATGAGTGAGCCCTTCCTTGCTGTAGCGAAATACCTAGACAGGCTAACTTTACATAGCAAGGAGATTTATTTGCCTCAGTTTTGGGGGCTGAAAGTTCAAACAGCACTGCCCAAGCTCTTGTAAGGGCCCTGAGGCAGCTGACAGGAGCATGCGGAAGACGACAATCAAATCTCTAAACAGGAAGCTGGAGAGGGGCTGGGTGGGGCCAAGCTCAGGCTCTTACAACAGCGCTGTCTCAAGAACTCACTTGGGTCCTGTGAGAAATACTGCCCTTCAGAGGATGCCCCCAAATGACCTCAGAACTAGATCCCACCTCCTAAAGATTCCATACTCCCTCCCAATGCTGCTACCCTGAAGGCCAACCTTCCAGCACGTGGACCTTTGGGGTAGGCAGAGGGCAGGCAAACAAAAACAAAGCACAGCAGAGCTCAGTACAGTGTTGACTAGTTATGGTGAGACTTTGCTTCTGCCTTTCTTACCATAGAAGAAAACTGATGTTGGTTATCAGTTCCATAGCCACACGTAAGATGATGCTATGTGTGGCATCATCAAGACGTTTCATTCAAAACGCCGTGAGCTGTACATGTTTCACAGATGCTTTATTGGAGAGGTGATGTCCCCATCAATCCCTAGTTTTTATTTTTTTAAAAAAGTGTTACATTTAACCATATGTTGTTCTCTACACATATTGAGATGATCTTCTGGGTTCTTTTTCTACCTTTAGAAATTTGTGAATTTGACTGATTTGCAGATGTGAAACCAATTTTCATTTCAAAAATAAATTCAACTTGGTCATGGTGTATCACCCTATGTAGATGTATCTGAGTTGTTTGCTAAGAAGGTCTGTGCCTATTTTCATAAAGAATGTTCTGTAGTTTTCTAATATGTATTTGGTTGTGGCAGAAGGAGAATTCTGGCTTTCCTTATTTATCCTTTTTTATGTATATAGGAACTATAATGATTCTTCTTTATTTCTAATATTAATAGGTTTTATGTAAATAAGAGCAAAAGTCTATACCCATATTTTCTTTATCTCCCTAGAGATCTTTAATTAATTTATACTGGTCTTTTCAAAGCATATGACTTTGTTTCATTGATTGCAAATTTATTTTCATTTTCACCCTTTTACTTGGAGTTTAATTCATTCTTTTTAGCATTTGAAAGAGGGAGCTTAGAGAATATTTTACACTCCCTTCTATTACACATTTAAAACTATAAATTTCAGTCACTGCTTTAGTTGCATCTCACCAATTTTGCTATACTTATTTGCAGCCATTTTATTTAAAATATTTCCTAGCTCTACTAGTGATTATTTCATAGAGCTTCTGTAGTGTTAATCCCAAGTGTTAATCACCAAGTATCCGAAGATACTGCAAATATCTTTTGGCTGTTTTGCAATTTCATTTTTGTGATCAGAGAACAAATTATATGATTTCAATTCTCTTATGTTACAATATTTTAGAACTCAGTACAGAGACTATGTTGGTAATGTGATGTGTGTACTTGAAAAGTATGTATTTATCAATAGAAAAAACATGTGACAAAATGCAACACATATTCATGGAAGGAAAATAAACTCTTAATAAAAGTAGCAGTACAAAGGAATTCCATCAACTTGTTAAAAAAATTATCTGAGGGCAGACATTTGAGTTAGTAGTTAAACTGCCATACCACATCAGTGTCTGAGTTTGAGTCCCGGCTCAGCTCCCAGTTCCAGCTTCTGGTTAATGTGCACCCTGGGAGGCAGAAATAATGCTTCAAGGGACCAGGTTCCTGCCACCCACATGGGAGACGTGGATTGAGTCCCCAGCTCCTGGCTTTGGCTCTGGCAAAACCCTAACCATTGCAAGCAACTGGGCAGAGAACCAGCAGTCAGTACCAAGGAAGAAGAAAATACTTCAGTATAAATCAAAATCAAAATCAAAATCCCAGCAACTAATTTTGTAAATATTGACAAACGAATTTCAAAGTTTGTTCAGAGAGGTAAAAATCTCAGAATAGGCAACATAATATGGAAAGCTAAGAACAAAGTTGAAAGACTGATACTACCTGACTTTAAAGCTTACTGTAAACCTACAGTAATCAACACAGTAGTGGTGAAGGATAGACAAATAGATCAGTGAAATAAAATAGTGAGTCCCACTACAGATTCACATAAATATAGTCTGCTTGGGGCCAGTGTTGTGGTGTCACAGGTTAAGCCATAGCCTGCAATGCCAGCATTCCATATGGGTGCCATTTTGAGTCCCAGATATTCCACTTTCAATCTAACTCGCTGCTAATGTGCATAGGAAATCAGCAGAAGATGGCACAAGTGCTTGGGCTCCTGTACCCACATGGGAGACCAGCAAGAAGCTCCTGGCTCCTGACTTCAGCCTGGCTCATTCCCGGCTGTTGCAGCCATCTGAGGAGTGAATCAATAGATGGAAGATCTCTATATCTCCCTCTCTAACTCTGTCTTTCAAGTAAATAAATCATATATATGTAATATATACTATATAGTATATATATCATATATACTATATAATATATGACTATATCTGATATATGTATGACTATATCTGATATATATATATATGTATATATATATATATAAAATCTGCTGACCTTTGGCAATGGAGTAAATCGAATACAATGGAGAAATGAATCTTTTTCAAAAGATGTATTTATTTATTTGAAAGGCAGAGAGAGAGAGAGGTCTTTCATCAGCTGGTTCAATCTCCAGTTGGGCACAATGACTGGGGCTGGGCCAGGCCAAAACCAGGAGTGAAGAGTTTCATCTGGGTCTCCCCCACGGGTGGCAGGGGCCCAAGCAAGTGGGCCATCTTCTCTGCTTTCCCAGGCACTTAGCAAGAAGCTGGATTTGAAGTAGCAGCCAGGACTCGACTTGGCACCCATTGGGATGCTGGCATCACAGGCAGTAGCTTTACCCACTATGCCCCAAAGTAGTCTTTTCAAAAAATGCTATTTAGCACAACTAGATATCCACAGGCAACAACAATAACAACAAAAAAATGAATCTAACACATACCTTGTACCCTTCACAGAAACTGACTTTTAAAATGGACCATAGGCCTGAATGTTAAACAGAAAACTGTAAACCCCCTGGAAGATAACAGGAGAAAATCTATGATGGCCTGAGTTTGCTGTCACTTGAATATAACACCAAGCTCAACCTCATTAAAATTCAAATTCTCTGCTCTGTGAAAGAGTACGAATAGATGAAGAGACAAACCACAGGGTACAAGAAAATATTTTCAAAAGACATAGATGATGAAGGATTGCTATACAAAATACACCAAGAACTCCTAAAGCACTAAGAAAATAAACAACCTAATTAAAAGATGGAGCAAAGGTCTTTAGAAACATCTCACCAACGAAGATATACAAATGGCAAAGCAATGCAAAGTTGCCCCACATTGTACGTCATCGGGGAAATGCAACTCGAAACAGTGAGACATTACTACACACGTATTAGAATGGCCAAAAATCAGGATACTGACAACACTGAACGATAACAAGGAAGTGAAGCAACAGAAAATTTCATCCATTGCTGGAGGGAATGGATACTGGTAACCGATTTGGAAGCATCTGACCATTTCTTATAAAACTAAACATAGTCTCACCACACAACCCCACAGTTGCTCTCCTTCATACTTATTGAAGGAGTTAGGAACGTAGGAGCATCACAGGTACTGGTGGAAGCTTTATGCATACTTGTGAAAACCTGTAACCAACCAAGACATCTCTCGGTGAGTGAGCAGAGAACCAAACCAGGAGACTTCCAGACAATAGAACGTTAGGCAGCACTATAAGTAAATGAGCTTTCAAGCCACAAAAAAGACACATGGGACTCTTTAATGCATATCACCAAGTGAAAGAAGCAACCAAAGGCGGGGGAAACCCTTACAAAATTATTTTAAGAGGCCAGCACTGCCTTAATCCCAAAATCAGAGGTGCAACAAAAAAAGAGAACTATACACCAATATCTCTCTTGTATACAGATGCAAAAATCCTCAGCAAAATACTAGCAAATCGAATCCAACAACACATCAAAAAGATCATCCACCTGGACTAAGATTTATCCCAGGGATGCAGGGACGGCACAACATAAGCAAATCAATAAATGTCAAACATGGCATCAACAAACTGAAGAACAAACAAAAAAAAAGTATGATTATCTCAACAGATGCAGAGAAAGCAGATGTTGATAAAATACAACACTGTTTCATGGCCAAAAACCCTTTAAAAATTGACTATGGAAGGAAAAATCATAATCACCAAACCCTTGAGAAACCCAATTTTTCCATACCTTGTTTCTAATAACTTATTTCTTCTGCTTTCTACTGGATGACATTGACCAAGACCAAGAGAATTAAATAGAGATACCTGTCCAAGAAAAGATTGAAAGGAAAATTAAGAAAAAAAAAAAGGTAGCAGACTTAATCCAGAAAATCCATTTTTAACCATAAAACAATGAGTAGCTTATTTTTTACAAAGCTTTTCTTTATTCATAGTGACTATTCTGTATATATCAGAATAAGCACACTGCATTGAATATGCACAGTAACACTGGACATTTTCTGGCCCACCAGTCCCTCAAGTTTTGTGTGTGAGGAGACTGACACACAGATGGCTTGCTAATTTAGACAGCTGATTATAATTATTCACCACCATTAAACTTCTGCTCCAATGCTTTCCCACTGAAGTTGATGAGGCAGGATGTTGCTTGAGCGAAGCTTTTTCCAAGAAAATTGTTTTCTAATTCCTAATTGCCCTCAAGAATATTTAAGAAAAAGACTGCTATGATGTATGCATGGATTTACAGTAAATCTGTCATATGTCTTCTTCAAATGGGAGATGAAGTCAAAACACAAACCAAAATATAAATGAAGGCAATAGATGTTTCTTCCTGTTTCCCAAATGTCAGTTACGCAACAGCCCATTAGTTTGACTTACCAGTTCACCTCCAGATAATTCCCTGGGTCTTGCAAATATAAAAACCTTTCATGTTCTCTACAGATTGATAAGGCATGCTGAGGAAAAGTGAAGATCTTCATTTTTGTGGCTTCTGGATTCAGAATTCTGCTTTCACTCTTGCTCTCTCTCTTCTGTTCCAACCCAAGCTTGAAATCATCTTCTCTGATTTCTACAAAACAAATAAGCAAACACAGTTAAGACTCATAACAGAATAGGCTTTGTGAAATGATTCCTGGAATGGAGAGGGGGGAAAAAAAGGTTCACGTTGAAGACCTAACATGAACTTGAAACTGAGCAGCAAGAGCCACCCACCTGAGGATTTCCTCTGTGGACTTCCCTAAGGGGGACCGCACTGGTTTTCTCCTTCATGCAATCTGGGTACTCTTCAATCTGTAGGTTCCTCTTTCCAGCTTCATCCCATGTTTCCTCTCACTTCTCCTCTCCTCTGCAGAACTAACAGATCCTTTTCTGGTCTTTCTCTAACATCATCATTGTCTGCCTTTTTCTTGTGCACCAATACCATGTAACACCCAAGTCCTTGGGTTTGTGGGATCTAACCTCCTGCTTGCAGAGCCCCTTATATCTCATTTCCAATTCTACTTCTACAAGGAATTCTGGTGAGAGTTGCTCAAAATGTTGATTTTCAGGGGCCAGCACTGTGGCATAGCTCTCTGCTATGGCCTGGGAAGGCAGTAGAAGATGCCCAAGTCCTTTGACCCCTGCACCCATGTGGGATACCTGGAAGGGGCTCCTGGCTCCTGACTTCGAATCAGTGCAGTTCCGGCTGTTACGGCCAATTGGGGAATGAACCAGTGGATGGAAGATCTCTCTCTGCCTCTCCTCTCTCTCTCTGTGTAACTCTGACTTTCAAAAAATAAATAAATCTTTAAAAAACTTTAGAGTCCATGTCATTTGACCATATTCTCAGTCTAGTTATGGAATAGCCAAGACAGTGCTATCCAGCCCTGTTAAGCACCTACTATGCACAGATCAGGCACAGAGCACCGACCTGGGTACAACCATGAAGGCAGCTGAGTATGTCTAACAGTTTGGAACGTAATAAAAACATAATAAAATTTAAAATTAAAATCCAATAAAAATAACATGAAGCCCCTAACATATTGTTAAGTATGTTGGGACATAGCATTTTCCAAAAAAAAATGCCTTTTATCATAGATTCTGCAATATAACATAGTCAATCACTATGACTGATGTGAAATTACCTTGTTCATTCAGGAGATATAATACTACTGCATGCCGATGAAAGGAAACATTATAGTTTGTAAACCTAAAAGGTAATAAAATCTAAGGTCTAGCTTCAGCAGTCATGTCCATTGCAAACATGACATTTTCAAAAATACAACATGAAAAAACATTTTAAAAATTATTTTTCCTATAATACCCTTCATGTTAAAGGATCAAATTTTCCAGGCTTAAATAAGAAAGTTACACAGTAATTTCTCCTTTTGATATGCATGCATTTTCATTCACTTCTGCTTTATTTAAAAAATGACTGAAAGTAAAATATTATTCTATTTTTTCAATAAGCATTTATCAACAGTACTCTCTGCTAGACAATAAGAATTAGGTTTTAGCAAAGGCAAAGTTAGAGAAGTAGAAATAAACTTTAACCTCATGAGAATATTCATGTAATAGTAAGAAAACCTTCAAAGATTCACAAGAGCCTATTAACAATTTACTATACAACATACTATCAAGTACACAGGAATTGGGAAGACAGTAGCAGGGAGTATTCACTGTGGGTTGCGGTTAGACCTCTAGCTTAAGACTTAGTTAGAAAATGGAACTTAAAGGTATTTGTGTAACTGCTGTACTGAATTAGCACAATCTGTAGCTTAATTGAAAAATATTATTTTTATTCCCAGAATTATTCTCTAAACCTTATTGATTAGGAGCAATTTCCACCAGCAAATGAAAAACTCCAGGCTCACTATTAGATAATAAACAGAATTACAATCACTTTAAGGCAAACACAACCTCAATTCATATTTACCACATATAGTCTGAGATGGGAATAATTTTTTGTAAAATAGATTTAACACCAACTCTTCTCCCTCCACCAGTGTGGGTCAGTTTCCCCAAGTTTGCTGGCAAGGAAGGAGGACAGGTGAGGCAATGCCCTGTGGCCACCAGCCTTCGCAGTCTGCACCCACCTACAGATTCTTAAAGCTGACTCTGTTCCAAAAAAAGTACTTTTCTGGGTCTTCCAAAGAATCTCTGATTAGCTGCTCTAATTGCTGTCAATTTGCTGTGAAGGTGTGTGCTTTTAATCCAAGTGCTTGCCTATGAATTTTCCATCTTACTGAAGTAAGGATCCCCCTGCCATCGTTGCTGTATTCTCTCTTCCCTCCCCTGCCTCCCTCTCTCTCCAGTGGTGTGCTGCAGCCAGCCCCATGAGAGTGACCTTTGTGTGCTTGTTCCCAACTCCATGTTCAATGACGTCAAGTTGATAGCTTCTAATAGATCCTAAGAGCCACGTAGACATATTTCCACCACGAAAGCTGACTATTGCTACAAAGTAGTGGTGGGAGAAGACCTGTTTTTGTCATTTTGTTGTTTCATTTTTCTTGGTAGGATCCATCTTTCAGCATAACACTGACTAGGTCCATGATAACCTATAGAAATATATTAGGTCTCCAAAAGGTGAAAGGAAAATATGCATTATGAAAAAACTATGCATGGATAGAAGTCTTTTGGTAAACCCCAATGTTGTCTCTTCTACTGGACCCAAAACCAAGGCAACAACTTGCATTTTTTTTTTTTGTCTTCTAAATATACTTGGTAAGAGCTGGATCACACAAAACCTCCTGTGGGAGTCATTAATTAAGCTTCCTACACACCCCTGGAAGCCTCTTCATCCTTGAGCTTGATGAAGAGGAGCAGGTACCTGGCATTCCAGGCATGGCTCACAGCAAAACCTTCTCCCAAGACATCCTCTGTCCCAAATCCACTCTTTGGCTTACTTCTGTCTTTGTAAATTCATGTGTATTTGGTGTCTTGGAGTCTTGCGCAGAACTCCATTTTAGCATCCTGTTTCAACAAGCGAACATAACTAATGTAAAAGAGGAGGGAATCTCTATCATGTATTTTGTTGGCAAGGATTACTAGATAGGAGACCCACTGAGAAACATGCCAATCCCATATTTTGTGGTTGTAGTTATTGGTGGGTTCTTTATGTTTTTATGTGAAGGGAGGCAGATTTCTGAGTTAAAACTTACCTAATTTAAAGGGTACAGCAGTTAAGATGATGCTCGGAGTGCCCACGTCCCATATCAGAGTTTCTGGGTTCCAGTTCTAGCTGTGCTCTATTCTAACTTCCTGCAAACATGCACCCAGAGAGGCAGCAGGTGCTAGCTCAAGTGGCTGGGTCCCTGCTGCCTACATGAGAGAGTCAGATTAAGCTCTGTGCTGCTGGCTTTGGCTAGCTAGTCCCGGCTGTGGGGGGAATTTAGAGAGTACACTAGCCTATGAAGATCCCCCTCCCCCTCCCCCTCCCCCTCCCCCTCCCTCTCCCCTCCTCCCCTTTGCCCCCTCCCAGCCTTTGAATTTAAAGAATGAAAATAAATTCTTTAAAAAGTCATTTGAAAGAAAAAAGACTGAATTAACTGAACATGATTCTGAACAAATTACTGTGTTAGACTGGGAAGTACTTTATATGTAATGTGCAAAGGAATCTTCCAGGACTCTTGTTAAAATGCGGACTCTAAGAAGTCTCCATGAAGCTGAGATTCAAGGTCATGCTCATGCTACTGATCTGGAACTATTTGCATACCAAAGTACTAGATAATACACACATGTATAACTATTCATATACATGTATGTAGAGACTCATAATTCTGTGACATGATTATTATCTCTATTTCATTAATAAAAAAGCTGAAGCTGAATGAGATCAGCTTGTACAACCACACAGGCAAGCAGCACAAGAGATTCAAAGTGCTTTTGTATTCTTTCACTCTTTACCTGGGGTGAGACAGCATCACTTAAGTTATTATTGTTTTTATTTCAGACTGTAAACTTTACTTTTTTTAAAAAAAAGTGTTAAATCTACTTTCTTCATATAACTAAATTTCCTATTTTTAATTTTACCATTTTTGAAATTTGTATTTGAAAAGTCTAACAAGAGAGAGACAGATCTTCCATCTACTAGTTCATTCCCCAAATGCCCACAGTAGTCAGGGCTGCCTCAGGCTGAAACCAGGAGCCAGGAACTCTATCCATGTCTCACTCATGAGTGGTAGGAACTTACGTACTTGAGCCATCACCTGCTGCCTTCCAGGGTACACATTAGTATGAAGTTAGAATCCGAAGCAGGGGCTGGTGCTGTGGTGTAGTAGGTAAAGCTGCCACCTACAGTGCCAGCCAGCATCCCCTTATGGGTGCCAGTTCAAGTCCAAGTTGCTCCACTTCTGATCCAGCTCTCTGCTATGGCCTGGGAAAGCAGTAGAAGATGGCCCAAGTCCTTCGGCCCCTGCACCTGCGTGGGAGATCTGGAAGAAGCTCCTGGCTCCTGGCTTCAGATCAGCACACCTCTGGCTGTTGCAGACATCTGGAGAGTGAATCAGTGGATGGAAGACCTCTCTGCCTCTGCCTCTCTGTAACTCTGCCTTTCAACTAAACAAACTAATCTTAAAAAAAAAAAAAAAAAGAAAAAGAAAAAGAAGCAGAGCCAGAGCCACATCCAATGTGGATGCAAGTGTCCCAAGAGACATCTTGACTGCTGTGTCAAATGCCAGCCTAATATTCCTTTTTTTAAAAGTAAGCATTGAGATTCTCATATTTCATAGCCCAGAACTATAATGGATTAAATCAAAATTATGTTCAATGCTAGTTATTCCTTTATTCATGTCTAGGGTACCCAGTGATTGTCTACTACTTGTTGGAGCATGTCTAAATGGTACAAATGTCTATATTAAAGACAGGTATTTTATAATCTATAAAGGTATAGCTCTGGATCCTTAGGTAATTCCAGCTTTGCTATCTAATAAGCAGCTGTCCCTTTGTCAACTGGAATAAGCAGATTTTCTAAAATGCTTCATTTCTGCTCACCTCATTTGCTAACATTGAATCTGTACAAAATGCTAACCAAAAGACGCAAATGCCAAGCCCCAAGAAAAACTGTGATTCAAGGCAACTTCCCTTCAAAAGGTGGTATTTTTTTTTCAATTTTTATTTAATAAATATAAATTTCCAAAGTACAACTTTTGGATTATAGTGGCTTTTCCCCCCCATAACCTCTCTCCCACCCACAACCATCCCATCTCCTACTCCCTCTCCCTCTCCTATCCTTCATCAAGATTCATTTTCAATTATCTTTATATACAGAAGATCAACTCTATACTAAGTAAAGATTTCAACAGTTTGCACCCACACAGATACACAAAGTATAAAGTACTGTTTGAGCAGTAGTTTTATCAAAAGGTGGTATTAATCCCCTTTTCCTACAAATGTCAGTCTAACAAGGTAATAGGCATTAAGTCCCTGACAGCTCCCAAATGCCTTGCTCACCTACAGCTCACTAGTACAAATGACAGAATTATTGGTGAAATAGTGATTCCTTCAATATATCAGTGTTTATATACTTCCTACTTAACTGTGGTCATTGCTTCCAGTACTCAACCCTTGGGTCTTTTCTCCTTTAAGCATGTTTAAAACTAAAAGGAAGGAAGACAGAAGGACGTGAGTCACATGCTAACAAGAACAACAACACACTGTTGGCCACAGATAATTTCCTGAAACCAGTATGAGAAGAAATCAGCTATGTGAAAGAAAAACATTTGCAAGTCATTTTGTGAAACAATAAAATTTAACAAATATAATTGAAAAGAGAAAAAAATCTTTCCAAACTAAATATCCATTTCTGAGCCTAAGGCAACAAATAAATAAATAAAGCGAAGGGAATGTACAACCTTAGTAACTGCTTAAGCTTGCTTTCTAGATCTACAATCTGAATCAGAAATTCTTTAATAAAAGCAAAAAGGTGAAATTCCCTTTTAAAATATGTTCTATTATGCTCTCGGTACAAGAGATTTAATGGAGTGTTACACATTCTGGAGTTCATTGAGTGTTCATGTTGAAAATATCTCCTTGGAAAATGGAATTTAATAGCTGGGACTCTTTTCATGTGAAATATTACATCAAAAAAACCAAAACAAACACAAAACATTTGATCATCTCAACAGCTGCTAATAATCATTTTGATAAAAGTCAGTCCAGTTCTTGGTTTTAAATATTTTTTAAAAAAACTAAAAAGGCATTCTATTTTTATGCAAAAATATCAACTTGTCTCAAGTCAGTAGCCATGTCCTTACTTAGAGAAACTATGAGGCACTCCCATGCATAAAATCTAGAAGTCTAGAACAGACAAAGGATATTCACAATCTCAGAATTTATCTAGGATTTTCAGCAAATTACATAAAATCTAAAGCAAAACATGGAGTTATCTACAATGAAAAAGAGGGATAAAAATTCTATCTAGAAAATCTAAGATAATAGGAAGGTTGCTAGTCAGAAAGGGGAGGGTTGCGGGTGGGAGGGACGTTATGGGGGGGAAGCCATTGTAATCCATAAGCTGTACTTTGGAAATTTATATTCATTAAATAAAAGTTAAAAAAAAAGAAAGTTCTGTAAATCAGACACTCACAAAACAGAAAAAAAATCAGTATCTGTCATGTCAGCAGTAGAGATTTAAAATAAAACACAAAATGTGTAGAAATAACATTTTAAACAAATACCCAAGAACCATGACTCTCTCCTCAGTTATTAAACAACTTGAATATATGCTAAAAATATTTCATGTTCATGGAAGAGGAAATGGAATATTATTGAAACGTTAGTCCTGTTAACATTTATAAATATAAAGCTATTACGTGAAAATTCAAGAGGTGCTTCTTTTGAAAGTAGACAAAAAATACTTCCATACTTAACAGATGAAAAAGAAAAGTTTGAAAAAGAAGAGTAATGGGTGTAAAAAGTCTGTATGCTACCAAATATTGAAACATGCTATGCTAACCTTTGTATGACCACATAAAGAGTAGAAAGGCCACTATGGAATGGGAGAAAATATTTGCAAATCATATATACGACAAATATATATGATCAATATTCAGAATATATTAGCAGCTTCTACAATTCAACAACAAAATAACCGAGCAGCCGAATTTAAAAATAGACAAAAGGGGGATGGCAGGTAAAGCTGCCTGTGGCACTGAAATCCCATGGGGTTGCCGGTTTGTGTCTAGGCTGCTCTACTTCTGATCCAGCTTCCTGCTGATGGCCTGGAAAGCAGCAGAAGATGGCTAAAGTGTCTAGGGCCCTGCACCCAACGTGGGAGACCCAGATAAAACCCCTGGCTTCAGCCTGGCCCAGTCCTGGTGGTTGCAATCATTTGAGGGGTGAATCAGTGGATGGAGGATCTTTCCCTCTGTCTCTGTCTTTCTCCCACTCTTGCTATGACTCTGACTTTCAAATAAATAATCTTTTAAAACCAATGGAAAAAAAAAAGAAACATGCTATTAAGATCTGATTATGTGAAGAGCAAGGTACTCTCAAATGCCTAAGAATTAAGTATGTAATAAATAAGGTCTTCTAAGAGAATGAACAGGGGACAATATTTGTCTGATGCATAGTTTAGAAACAATTCCAGAATCTTAAATATCATACACACCCAAAACACACATACATACCCCCAAAAAACCCTAATAAATTACATAATTAAAAAATAAGCAATACTAAATAGGCAAAATTGCCAATTATAGGAGAAAAAAGAATCCTAAACTCAAAAGCAAAGGAACAAATCTAAATTTTTTTAATTTGGTCAATACAAAGAAACAAATTGACTAAAAACTTTCCTGAGCAAAAAACACACTCAATAAAATATTTCCAAGATAAATCAACAAAGAATGTTAACAGAACCTGAAATACACACAGCCAAACACTGAAAACTTAGACTCACCCTTAATAATCAAAGGGGAAAAAACTTAAAGTAATGTGCTTTTCTTTCTTCAAACCAGAAATGTTAAACAACAGGAATGGGCACTGCTGCACACTTTGTCATCTGTTTTCTGCAGTCAGTTTGGAAGTTAACCATTGAATAAGAACTGATCAAGTCATGAGTATTTTGTACAAAATCCATCCACATTTACCAATGATTAAGCAGTCACCAAGAAATAAGCAGAATATACGATCTGTATGTATTTTCACTGAAATGCAGTTCTGTCAAGTCATCAGACCCCCTTCATGACACCTGTTACAACAGACTTCCAGAAGCAGGGCATAGTACAAGGGTCAGCTCTGGACAAACTGAAATCTTCCCAAACCAATCACTGGCCAGAAGGACCATGTAGGGGCTAAGGCTTGGGAACTATGTGAAGGAAAAAGTGTTTCTTATTCTACTTGCATGTAAGTCTGTAGAGTATGTCTGGCACGTTTTCAATGAAATCATTTTTCTTGAAAACTAATTTCATGAAGCAGCTGTGACTTCCATGTGTGAGTTCAAGTCCCAACTCCACTTCTGATTCCAGCTTCCTACTAATGCATGCCCATGCCGGTACCAAGTGCTTGTTCCTGGGTCCCTGCTACTCACTTAGGAGACCTGGATTATGTTTCTGGCTTCAACCTGTCCCAGCCTGCCCTGGCTGTTGCCGGCCTTTGGAGAATGAACCAGTAGATGGAAAAATCTGTGTTCATGTGTCTCTCTCTGCTTTCTAAATAAATGAAAATTAATAGTAAATTAATTAGTAAAATCTGTGAGCATTTTTTTTAAATGCTAACTTTTGATCATTGACATTCTAATTCCACCCTTTTGGCTGTCAATCAGTATATAACAAACAGAAACACTTGTTTAGCCATCTATGGACTTCCTGATCCAATCTCCAGCTGGCTGTCTCTGGACTTTTGCACTGTTGATTAACATCTGGGTTATAGCTTAACCTAAAGCAAACTGCACACTGTATATAAAGGGAATTATAGACATTTAGCAGCATGTATGTTTTCTCTCCTCTCTCTTGCATCTCCTACTCGTTCTGTATTCCTGTGGAGACTGGAAGTTCTACACTGTCTTGTCTGCATCCACAGTTGAGGTTACATTCATATTGGGTGCAGAAACACTAATTCTGGTAAATCATAGTACATATAAAATTCTCCCAGCCCAAAGGAAACCCACAGACTATAGAGTGTCAATTACTTCTCCTTATAAAAAAGGCTTGCCTACTCTAAGATTATCATACTCCTAGGTATCAGATGGTAGTCTAATGTTTTGCAATCTTGAACTTATTTCAGTAGCCTTACCTCATCACACTTGGCACCAAAGTTAGTATTTCATCTTTGGTGAGGCACTCTGCATTGGTTGCAATGCCATAGCTATTTAGCAATGATGCCAGGCCATCAACACCCCCTGCCCAACCTCTGGCGGCCTACATCTCTGCCAGAGGCCATCAGTGGGGAGAAGAACCAGTACTTCAAAGTTCTCCGTGCGGTTCATGAAAGATCAGGGAGAGTGACCCAAGCCAAGATGAAGACTCTCTGTTTAGCAGTTATGTTTGTATATGATGATGAGATAATCCATAGAAACTCAGGATTAACTCAGAGGAAGTCTGGATTTAATTGCCCCATAGCAGGCTAAAAATAAATGTAAAAGAAAACTGAAAAAATCCCTGGGGAAGCACTCAGACTGTCCCATTCATCATAGAATGAGAAGAAACAAGAGGCAAACAGTACCATTCCAGATTCAAAGAGTTGACCACAGATGACTAAAATGTTAAGTATCCAGAGGGAAAAAAACAAGGGAAACCAAATATTCTAAAGAAATCATCAATAAGGTGGTGAATAACTGAAGATTGGACGAGTTGCTAAATGCAGCCAGGTGAACGCAAGAGGTTCTTGTGTTCCACAGAAGAGCAGGGTAACTATAGTTCATGCCTGATGATGGAAATGGAAGGACTAATTGCCTGGTGTGATTGGTTTCGGCTGTGTGTATCTATGGGAAAACCACACTGTATCCTATAAAAATGTACAGGTATTTCATGTTAGCCCAAAATTTAAAATAGTCTGGAGTCCAGAAATGTATGAAAGCAGATTATGAAGGAGTAAAAAAGAAACCAGAATTTCAACGAAACTACAAAACAGAAACCAGCTGGAAGCTGATCATAAGTTTCCAGTCATTTTAAGGAAGAATGCAAAATTGAATATATAGTCAAAGAACAATTAAACATATAAAGTCCACTACCAATGCAACCTGGAAGCCCTTTTATACCTATATGAGAGGCCTTTTTGCACTTCCTAAATATCAAAGCGATTAACCCCCACTAACCCCTACCTGGCTGCACAGATGGAAAGCTGTTATTGGATTTCCGGGTTCTACCCATTCTGCCTCAAACACAATAATAAAGTGCCTTGTTTAAAAAAAAAAGTGAAGTAGAAACAGTGCAAGATAATATTGTAATAAAGTTGAAGAATTCAGGCAGAAAGAAAACAAGATAGAGCTTATGAAACAAAGCCAAGAATGAATGACACAAATCTTTTCAATAAAATATGGTGATGGTTCCCAGCCTTTTATCATGAGGTTGCATTTTCTTAAATTAGAAGTTATAGACCATCTTAAACTACAGTCTTCTGCAAACCAGGACAGTTACACTTGCACATAACTTGATGAAACATACAATGAGCTAGAACGAATTCAGTTTTGTGAAACTGCACTTCACAAATCAGAAGTGCATTAATGGGGCTGGGGCTGTGCGCAGTGGGCTAAGCCTCTGCCTGTGTAATGGCATCCCATACAGGCACTGGTTCTAGTCCTGGCTGCTTTTCTTCCAATCCAGCTCTCTGCTAATGTTCCTGGGAAAACAGAGGAAGATGGTCCAAGTGCTTGGGCCCTTGCACCTGCATGGGAGACCCCGAAGCAGCTCCTGGTTTTGGATCGGCCCAGTTCCAGCTGAAACAGCCAATTGGGGAGCAAACCAGCAGATAGAAGACCTTTCTCTTTGTTTCTCCCTCTCCCTGTAAATCTACCTCTCAAATAAATGAATAAAATCTTTATAAAAATTTAAAAGTACATTAATGTGAATAGTACTATTCCAATGTGTAAGTATTTTATATACTAATATTATACATGCACATAAACTGATGAGCCCTTATAAAAATCTAATGTCCTTAGGATATCTTTTTCTGAAGATCTTCGCATTCCATCTTCCCAAATACAAAAGAATTTCAAAAAGTTCACAGAAAAATGGAATTTAACATGCTTTCATGCAAAAAATTAATTCATCTATAGTGTATTATACTATATATTTCCCAAGCTTTTCAAAGACTACACATACCATGGAAGTTCTAATAGAAAACACAATACATGATAAAAGATGGCCATGTAGGCCTGTAGGAATTACTACCAAAATGTCTTCTCTTTGGGGTCTATCAGCAAAGCTCCCTGTAGTCCCCAGTTCACTGTCCCATTTTTCTTCACAAATATTCCCCTCCCTAAATCTATCCTAGCGATCACAGTGGGCTGAGTTCCCTTAGGTGCAGACATGCCTTTCCTTCAATGAGAGGTACATAGAAATGGAGTGAGCAGGGCAGCTGTTCTGTCCAGTGATCAAGACACTGGTTAAGACACCCAGGTTTCAGGTTGGACTGCTTGGCTTTGATATCTGCCTCCACTTCTGGTTCTAGCTCCCTGCTAATATGCACCTTGGCAGGAAGCAGTGATGGTTCAAGTGGGGCCCTGCCACTCATGTGGGACACCCAGATTGAATTTTCAGCTCCCAGCTTCACTCTTTGGTCTAGGGCCATCAGAAGCATTTGGGGAGTGAGCCAGAGAATGGAAGTCCTCATGCTCTCTCTGCCTCTTAAATAAAAATTTTAACAAGATAAGGAAATGGTATGAGCAATGTCCTTGAGAGAATGGCTGTGTACTTTGCTTCAACTTTCTCCTTCCTGCTGGGTAGAATGAAAGAAGGGCCGTGCGGTGGGGATAGCAAAGAAAAAAGCTGGGTGGATCCAGCCTCAATGAATTATAAGAAATTCTAGGGAACTCTGAACATGCAACTTCATTTGTCGAAGAGAATAAAGCTTATGTTTTTAAATCATTGGTTTTATTTGCTGTCATGTGCTTTGAAGCTCAGATCTAATCAATACATTGTCTTAGCCACCAACAATTTCCAGCTCTATCTTGTCTAATAAAAATCACATGTGAACATGTGATCTGAATGAACTTCAGCTCATTTACTACAATTATGCTAACTCATTTCTCGCCCTTGCCCTTAGTTGTTCTATTCTTCTCCTTTAACCCCAAATATTAACTCTGATACAGCCTTGCTGACCTATATTATGATTGTCCCACATTGTAATTTGAGCTACTAGCTTCCCAGATCTCCTCATTTGGACACTGAGGTTTATTCTTCTGCATTTCCCTCTGTGTCATCTTCTTCCTTGGTTTTTAGCTTCATTAAGCTGGAGTAAACCCCAAGTAACTTCTGTAGATATGTGCATAGGACAAATACAGTGTTTTGCTAAACTTAAATCTTTGTTAAACTAATTGGTGGGAATTATATGCCACTGTAGTTGAATGACTTTCACTACTTTAAGATTTCTATTTGTTTATATAAATGGAACAGATTTTTTATATTTTATATACAACTCTAAGCAATGCTGATACTTCCCTCCCCTCCCTTTTTTCTTTTAATTTTTGTGATGACATACTTTCAAACTACTTTATAAACAGAGGCTTGACCCTCCACCGAATAAAGGATTCAACAAGTAGAAAGACAACTGTTCCACAGAAGTATAGACAAGGGCTATAAACAATAATCACCAATGCCATCTCACTAGTCCAAGTGATCAATTTCAGTTCACAATTGATCACACTGATAGGTCTAAGAGTCAAAGGGATCACACAAATAAGACTAGTGTCTGCTAATACTAGCTGATAGAATCAAAAAGGGAGAGAACGATCCATCATGGGAAGCGGGATACACAGTAGACTCATAGAATGGCAGATGTCCTAAATAGCACTCTGGCCTCAGAATCAGCCCTTAAGGCATTCGGATATGGCTGAAGAGCCCATGAGAGTATTTCAGGCATGGAAAGCCAAGGCACCCTGAAAAAAAAAAAAGACCTAAATGGAAGATCTCTGTGAGTGAGATCCCAGTGGAAAGAACAGGTCATCAAAGAAGGAGGTACCTTTCTCTGAAGGGAGGAGAGAACTTCCACTTTGACTATGACCCTGTCAGAATAAGATCGAAGTTGGCAAACTCAAAAGGCTTCCATAGCCTTGGCAACTCATGACTAGAGCCTAGGGAGATTACTGACACCATGAACAAGAGTGTCAAATTGTTAAGTCAACAACGGGAGTCACTGTGTACTTACTTCTCATTTGGGATCTGTCCTTGGTGTGTTGTCCAATGTGAAGTAATGCTATAACTGGTACTGAAACAGTATTTTACACTTTGTGTTTCTGTGTGGGTGCAAACTGATGAAATCTTTACTTAATAAATACTGAATTGATCTTCTGTGTGTAAAGATAGTTGAAAATGAATCTTGATGTGAATGGAATGGGAGAGGGAGTGGGAGATGGGAGGGGTGTGAGTGGGAGGGAAATTATGTGGGGGGAAGCCATTGTAATCCATTAACTGTACTTTTAAAATTTATATTTACTAAATAAAAAATTTTTAAAAAATAATCAAATTTTAAGATGTTAATTTCACTCATCTGCATGAATTGTGTTATACTTGTTTTATATATTGTTTATAAAATATGCATATATTGTTTTAAAAGCTACCATAAATCAGAGAAAACATCATATTTGTCTTTTTGAGTCTGGCCTGTTTCACTAACCATAATTGTCTGCAGTTGTGTCCATTTTGTTATAAAAGAATTTCATTCTTTATGGTTGAGTAGTATTCTATCATGTATATACATTTTCTTTGGTCATAAGTTGATGGACATCTGAGTTGATTTTTTTTGACAGGCAGAGTTAGAAAGTGAGAGAGAGAGAGAGAGAGAGACAGAGAGAAAGGTCTTCCTTCTGTTGGTCCACCCCACAAATGGCCACTACGGCCAGCGGGCTGCACCAATCCGAAGCCAGGAGCCAGGCGCTTCCTCCTGGTCTTCCATGCAGGTGCAGGGCCCAAGCACTTGGGCCATCCTCCGCTGCCTTCCCAGGACACAGCAGAGAGCTGGACTGGAAGAGGAGCAACCGGGACAGAACCTGGTGCCCCTACTGAGACTAGAACCCGGGTGCCAGTGCCACATGTGGAGGATTAACCTAGTAAGCTGCGGTGCTGGCCATGATACCACATCTTAACCATTGTTAATTGAGCTGCTATAAACATGGGATTACAAGTAACTCTTTCATGTGCTGATTTCATTTCATTTGGGGACATTTCCAGGAGTGAAATGGCTGGGTCATATGGTAGATATTTTCAGATTTCTGAGTAATCTCCAGGCTGTTTTCCTTAATGCTTGTACTAGCTGACATGCTCATCAATAGTGTGTCAGGGTACCTTTCCCCTCACATCCTCACCAGCATTTGTTGTTTTGGTTTTGAACACTAGCCATTCTAACTAGAATGCAGTTTGAAACCTCACTGTGGTATTTGCATTTTATTTGCATTTCCATGCTGGATAGTGATCATTAGCATTTTCTCATGTGTCTGTTGGCCATGTATATTTCACTTTTTGAAAAATTCCTACTCATGTCCTTTGCCCATTTCTTTAATACTGTTTATTTGAAAGTAAGAGTTAGAGAAGGAGAGCCAGAGGTGGGGGCAAAGGTGGGGTGGAGAGAGAAAGAGATCTTATATCCTCTGGTTCATTCCCAAATTGCCATAATATCTAGGACTGGGCCAGGTCGAAACCAGGAGCCAGTAGCTTCTTCTGGGTCTCCCACGTGGGTGCAGGAGCCCAAGTACTTGGTCATCTTCTACTGCTGTCCCAGGCACATTAGTAGGGAGCTGCATCAGAAGTGGAACAGCCAGGAATTGAAGTGGCCCATATGGGATACCAATACTGCAAGCAGAAGCTTAACCTTTTATGCCACAATGCCAGCCCTCCTCATTTCTTAACTGGATTGTTTTGTTATTGTTGAGTTTGAGATCCTTCTCTATTTTAAGTATTAATCCTTTATCAGATGTACAGTTTGCAAATATTTTCTCCCATTCTGTCAGTTGCCTCTTCATTTTATCGAATGTTTCCTTTGTTGTGCAGAAGCATCTTAGCTTGATTTAATCCCACTCGTCTATTTTTACTTTTATTGCTTGTGCTTCTGGAGTCCTATCCAAGAAGTCTTTACCTTGGTCAATGTCTTGCAGTGTTGCCCCTATGTTTTCCTCTACTAATTTGATGCTTTCAGGTCTTGGGTTTAGGTCCTTGATCCATTCAGAGTTGATTTTTTGTGTAGGGTTTTAGGTAGGAGTCTTGTTTTATGTTTCTGCATGTGGAGATCCAGTTTTCCCAACACTGATTGTTGAAGAGACTGTCCTTTCTCCAGGAATGATTTTAGCTCATTTGTCAAAGATTAGTTAGTTGATTGTAGATGTGTGGGTTAATTTCTGGAGTCTCTAATCTGTTCCATTGGTCCACATGCCTGTTTCTGGACCAGTCCCAGGATGGTTTAATTATAACAGTGCTGTAATAGGTCTTAATCTGGTATTGCAATATCTCCAGCTTTCTTTTTTGTTGTTTAAGACTGCTTTAGTTAGTCAGGGTCTCATGTTTTCTTATGAATTTTAGGGTCATTTTTTTCTAGATCTGAGAAGAATATACTTGAAATTTTAATTGGGATTGCATTGAATCTGTAAATTTCTTTGGTTACTATGGACATTTTGATATTAATTCTTCCAATCCATGAACATGGAAGGCTGTTCCATTTTTGGTCTTTTCTTGTTCATAATTTTCACTGTAGAGATCTTTCACATCCTTGGTTAAATTTATCCCAAGATATTTAAATTTTTTGTAGCTATTGTGATTGGGACTGAAACAAGTTCTTTCACAGCCATGGCATTGTTTGTATATGCAAATGTTATTGATTTTTTGTAATTTTTTATCTTTATATTTTTATCATTTTTACAAATGATTCTGGCTAAAACTTCCAGTATGACATTGAATAATAATGCTGAGAGTGGGCATTCTTGTGTGGTTCCAGCTCTGAGTGGAAATGCTTCCAGCTTTTCCCTATTCAGTATTATGTTGTGGGTTTGTCATAAATTTTGATTGTGTTGAAGTATTTCCTTCTTTATCCACTTTATCCTGTCATGAAAGGATATTTTATAAATACTTTCTCTGCATATATTGAGATAATCATATGGTTTTTATTCTTCTATTTGTTAGTGTCATGTATCATGCTGGCAATGTGGTGTAGCAGGTTAACCCCTGCCCTGCAGCACCGGCATCCCATACAGGAGCCAGTTGGAGTGCCATCTGCTCCACTTCTGATCCAACTCCCTGCTAATGTTCCGGGGCAAGCAGTGGAGAATGGCTCAAGTCCTTGGGCCCTGCTACCTGTGTAGGAGACCCAGAAGAAGCTACTGGCTTCTGACTTCAGCTTAGCCCAGGCCTGGTTGTTGCTGCTATTTGGGGAGTGAACCAGAGGATCGAAAGATCTGTCCCTCCCCCTCACTTTGTAACTCAGCCTTTCAAATAAATCTTTTTTTTTAATAAATGTGATGTGTCATATTTACTGATTTACATATGTTGAATTACACCTCCCTGCCAGGCATGAATCCCATGGCCACATAAAAGGACTCTATCCAGAGCTGGAGGTGCTACAGTGAAATAGAAAAAAAAAAAAAACTGTCCCAGGTTTGTGAGAAAAGGCTTCAGAACATCATTCTGCAGCTTGAATCTCACGTTAGAGTTGGGAGCGTATTTTGGGCTCTGCTAGTTACAAACCTGCATCCGGTTTTAATAAACACACTTTATACTCAAAGCCATTGGAGTAAACCATGTAATGAAAGAATTGTCTTGATCTAAATGCGATTCCCTCATTGTCTGGAAGAGAAATGTGAGTGCTGAATCATTAGTTAACTTGATTTCTGCTAAAAGGTTATTGTACTCAAAAGCATTATACTCATAGTTTTAGAATGGAAGACTTTTAGACTATAATTGTACTATATACAGAAAGAATACAAACAAAAGCGCAAGGGTATTTAAATTGCTTTCCTGTATAAATTCTATGTGTGTACACACAAAACTCTGAAAATGTGTTATTTTAATTTTTTTAACTTTTATTTAATGAATATAAATTTCCAAAGTACAGAATATTCATTACAATGGCTTCCCCCCCCATAACGTCCCTCCAACCCACAACCCTCCCCTTATTCATTCCCTCTCCCCTTCCATTCACATCAAGATTCATTTTTGATTCTCTTTATATACAGAAGATCAGTTTAGCATACATTAAGTAAAGATTTCAACAGTTTGCTCCCACACAGAAACATAAAGTGAAAAATACTGTTTGAGTACTAGTTATAGCATTAAATCTCAATGTATAGCACACTAAGGACAAAGTGTTATTTTTTAAATGTAAGCTCATGGTCTATTTCAGAATTCTGCCAGTCCCCAAATTAAATGTGACTCATGTGCCTTGGGTTGTAACTTGTTTTTACGTACTGATAGTATGCCATGTTGAAAATGATCCTGAGAGCCACCAATAAAAGACTATATCCTCCTTCCATTCCAGAATAGGGGTACCCTAAAAAGTTCAAGAAAAATGACATTAAAGTATTAATTAGATGCAAAAAATTTTAGACCCATGCTTTTCATAATGTCCATTTTTCCATGAACTTAAACTTATTCATTCTTTATCCATGAACATTTTTAAATACTTTCAGATATTGCATGTCTTCCATTTTTCTCTACACCTGAAGAAAAACAGAGAGAAATGGAATCCTATGAATTATTTTATTATTGAATTCATCAAAAATAAACTTCCCCTTCCTGTAAACATTATTAAAGGAAATTCGCACTGAGTTCACCATGCCCCAATGAACCATCCATCTCCCTCTTTTGAGATACAATTCATGACTCATAAAATTTACCCTTCTCAAATGTACAATTCAGTGGGTTTCAGTATATTCACAAAACTATGCAGTCATCACCACTATCGAATTCCAGAACATTTCCATCACTTCACATCCACTGGCAGTCACCCCCTCATCTTCCTGGAAACTCAAGGGGCCTTTATGGTCTAAAGAATTCTGGTAATTTAACATTGAAAATTACACTCCATTCCTAGCAACCACTAATCTACTTTTTGTCTCTACTGACTTGGCTTAGGTTGATTTAATACGGATGGATAAATGTTGCTTTGAACATTTGTGCACAAGTTGTTGTGTGGACATATGTTTCATTTTCAATGGAGTGCAATTTCTAGTCTTTATGCTAATTCTGTTTAACTTTTTAAGAAACGTCTCTTTTTAGAATTCATTTATTTCACCGTATCTACAAAATAGAATAATTTTCCCTTTTTGGTAACATTACCAAGGAGACAAAAAACTGTTCTGACCATGAATATGTCTGATTAAGACAGAACTATACAAAAACAATACTCTTTGCTTGATATCAGAATCAGTGTCTGTGCTGTACAGATAGGATCCATTCTCTTCAAATATCTGCAGGTTATGATATCAGAAAAAGTTCTTTAGTAAATGCCTTTATAACAAAAAATTAGAAAATGCTTAGATCCTCAGAATCTGAGAATTTCTTATATTGAAATACGTAAGATGACATTTCCCATTTGCACATGTTTGCTCACCATAAAGAATGCAATAGAGTGCTCTCATCAACTTCCAAATCTTCCTTACTTGGAACATAAACTGATACTTATTCTACAATGACTACAATAAAGCTATCTGCTTGTCTGGATTTTTTTTTCCTTTGAAGTTCTGCTAATTCTCAGTATTTTATGTTTTCTTATCTTGAGTCATTTTTCAGTGATATAATTTTTCAGTGGCTTTATCCTCCACATCTATCTGGATTTCAACTTAGAGGCCAGAAGCTTGTAGAGAGGATTCTTTTTCTTATTGGGCCTAAACATTCCTGCCAACATCAAGGCTGTTCTCGCCTTTGCATGGCACTGAAGCTCTGTCAATACTTTCTTCAGATTCTTAGTGGGTTCGGTCTTGGCCATCCTGTGATGGGACATTTTAGACTCTTTTTTAAATTTTTTTAAAGATTTATTTATTTATTTCAAAGTCTGAGTTACACAGCAAGAGAAGGAGAGGCAGAGAGAGAGAGAGAGAGAGAGAGGGAGGGAGGGAGGGAGGGAGGTCTTTCATCCACTGGTTCACTTCCCAATTGGCTGCAATGGCTGGAGCTGTATCAATCTGAAGCCAGGAGCCAGGAGCTTCTTCTGGGTCTCCCACAGGGGTCAGGGGCCCAAGGACTTGGGGCATCTTCTACTGCTTTCCCAGACCATAGCAGAGAGCTGGATCGGAAGTGGAGCAGCCAGGACTAGAACCGGTGCCCATATGGGATGCTGGCACTGCTGGCAGCAGCTTTACCTGCTACGCCACAGTGCTAGCCCCATTTTAGCTTCTTGATGACAAGTGTAACATATAGAATGTGACCCAGCTGACCCTCCTCAGGTGTCACAGCTTCTGGAGTAACATCACTGAATGCCCCCTTGGCTCTGACAGCTCAAAAATGAAGTTCCTAGTTGATTATTTTCCACTGAGTTTCCGTTCCCTCTAGGGAGAGGTGAAAAGTTTTCTAGCCGACCAACGTTTGCAGGTCTCTACAACCACAGCAGAGAATAGATAACAAATTTCAATGCTTCTACAAATTCAATGCTCTCTCTACACGTTTTTAAATGTTTCTCAGTCTTCTAGCTCTTTTAGCTACCAATATCTGCATGATATTTTTCCTTCCACAAAGCATCAATAATCGCATCATTAGGACACCATCTCCAACTAACGATTGAGGTGAGGTAAAGGTGGATAAATGTGCTTCTGGTCCTGAAGGAGACAGGACTGCAAGGAAAGAGAAAGGGTTTTGTCTGCTTGGCCAAGAACTGCTGTTCTCTATTTGCATTACTTAAGTCTGGGCTATAGAACACAAGGAAAATCTGTAAACTTCCTGTGAGCTGTGTTGTTGCTACTTTCTGCTGGTGCGAATGTAACATGGATGGACTTCACCCAATTTCCTTTTTCATTTTTGGTGGATAGTGGTATTTGCTTCATTTACCAAATCGGGGTAAAAGAGTCATTTACTTTGGTGACATCTACAGGAACTTTCAGAGAAAAACATCCCCAGCTCCCCACTGTAACTTGAGCACTCTCAAGACCATGTCGGGAGTCCACTCACAGAGAAATGGTAGTTAGTGGCCTTCATCTTGGATTCAAGGAGTCTGAAAACACAGCAGTTGGCCTCCAAAGTGAATCTCCACCCAATGTTTCATTACCTTAACTTTTCCCTCATCTCACTCCACCATCTGTTTTTTTCCCAATGAAAACTTTTTATTTATCATTTGGGCTTCATACTGAACTCAGAACAGTGCAAAAGCTTTTGGCTGGTTTGTCCATGCCTCCTTGCATTCAGAGAAACTGTCCCTTTCATGAGATGTCAGTGGGTAAAGGGAGATTGTGGAGGTTCCTCTCCTATTTACACACACACACACACACACACACACACACACCCCTTTGCTGCCTGCATATGTCCTGAGCTCTAAGCTGCAACCAGTTGGTAGGGAGATAAACATACTTTCAATAATTTTATTTATTTTCACTTTATTTGAAAGGCAGAGAGAGAAAGAGACCAACAGAGATCTTCCATCCACTAGTTCACTCCCCAATCCACTAGTTCACTCCCCCAAAAGCCCACAACAGGCAACACTAGGCCAGGCTGAAGCCAAGAGCCAGGAATTCACGGAGTCTCCCACTTGGGTGGCAGGGACCCAGCACTTGAGCCATCAACTGCTGCCCTCAGGCTACATGTTTGTAGGAAGCTGGCAGAAGAAGTAGAGCAGGGACTCAAACCCAGGCACCTGGATATGGGATGTGCAGTCCCAGGCAGTGTCTCAACTGCTGAGCAAAACACCCACCTCGTGGTGGTATACTTCTGGAAGGTGGCCTCGATTATTAGTCATAAGATCACCAGGTTGAATAGCCTTGAAGGAACTTCACTTGCTATTACTTACATCCCTGAGTGACCCCAACGTAAGCCAAACTGTGGAGTGGCAGGTACCACTGCAGCAATGGCTTAGCCAGCGAGGGCAAGGGCAGCAGGTGAGAACAGGACAGGGTCAGACAGGGGCAAGAGGAGGGGTACCAATGATCCAGAAACCCTCAACCATGCCCTGTTAGAGAAAGGGCCAATCAGGAGCTTTCCATAGTGCAAAGCTTTGACAACAGGCAAAACCTGCAGACAGTTCCAGCTAGGTAAACAAGCCTACAGGATGGCAAGTCCCAGAAGTCATTAGCGAGGAGCAGACCTGGGACAGGCGCAAGGCAAAGGGAAGAGCATCAAACTGAGAACCATGACTTCTATCAGGCTGCACTTCCAATTCACAAAAAGTTAAACCAAAAGTGACAAAGGCATTTGCAGAAACAATGTGGGGAAACAGAGCTGTTCTCTAATTTTTTGCCCCTGAGGACAGCCAATGGAGTTGGTCCAGTTGGGCTTTTACTTTGCATTCTTTTTTTTTTTTTTAATTTGACAGGTAGAATTATAGACAGAAAGAGAGACAAAGAGAAAGGTCTTCCTTCCGTTGGTTCACTCCCCAAATGGCCGTTTCAGCCAGCACACTGCACTGATCAGAAGCCAGGAGCCAGGTGCTTCCTTCTGGTCTCTGATGCGGGTGCAGGGACCAAGCACTTGGGCCATCCTCCACTGCCCTCCCGGGCCACAGCAGAGAGCTGGACTCAAAGAAGAGCAACCAGAACTAGAACTCAGCGCCCATATGGGATGCCAGTGCCACAGGCGAAGGATTAACCAAGTGAGCCACAGTGACGGCCCCTATTTTTTTTTTCTTTTTTTACTGACTAAATCAGCATGAGGGAGGGCTTGAGTGGGAAAAAAAATTCAGAGATATTTTTGTCTGTGATCACAATTCAGAAAATTTCTCAAAAGGCATATTTACATCAAGATATTTATTTTGCAAATCTGGAGCTGTAAATTTCTATAACTTATTTATGTATTATTAGCATAAAGGAAACAGATTCTATGTAGCTCATAGACACAATTCTAAGGATATAATGATGCTTCCCTCCCGCCTTCCCTCCTTCATTTCCTTTTAAATTTTTATTGGAACGATTTTTCATTTACTTTATCATCAGAGGCTTAATGTTCCACAAAATGAAGAGTTCAACAAGTAAGAAGTAGAAAGACCCCCATTCAGCAAAAATAGACAAGGGCTATACACAATAATCCAATGCCAAGATGTCAGTTTCATTTAGAGACATCAACATCGGTGTGTGTACTGTTTATGTTAGCTTCTGCAAATCAGAGAAAACGTGTGATATTTGTCTTTTGGGGTCTTAAAGATGTAATTTTCACATAGAATTCTCTTCTACAGAATGTAGTATGTTGCCTTGGTTCAAAAAGAAAAGGAGGGGGGAAAAACACACACACAAGGACTTCGCCCCTAGATTTTGTCCTTTCTGCCAGACTTTGATGGATCTCTTCTCTCTCCTCTCTCTCCTTTCTCAAAACTGAAGCTTTATGTCTGATATTCAGAAAGCTGAGCAGTGCGTTCCTGTTCTCATTCATGTCTGTCTGCTCTGCAGGCGGATTCACTCCCCGGAGTTCCATGAACCCACGCACAAGTTCCCCCGGGGCCAGGCTGCAGCTCATGTGTCTCCAAGTGGCTTTCCTAGGAGACGGGCTCCCCGGGGCTGCCTCGCTCTTATCAGACTGGAGGGTTTTGAAACTTCACAAATATTTATCGAAGGGATTTACAGATGCTTAGTTTTTATAGCTGCCTGTGGATGCGACTGCCCCATCAGCGGCCTGCAGACTCCAACGGTGACTCATGAGTCAGGGACCGGGCATGATGAGACAAAGGCAGGGTTCATCCCGGGCAGGACAGACCACGTGGTGGAACCGGGGTGGGAGATCTTTCAAGAACCAACTTAACCGTCAGCGGCAAGGACCCTGAAGCGGGGCTGTGGGCGGCACAAACGCCCACTTCCTCACTCCCGGCCACACAGGAGCCCCGGTTGCATTCTCACCTCCACCTGGCTGCCCAGCTTGGATGGGTGCACGGAAGGATCAGAGGAGACTTCCTGGGGATCCTTTTCCCTCCCACCCACTGGTCAAGGCAAAACGCTGCCCTTTCCTTCACCACCAGGAGGTAGGAGAGCCGATTGGGGCATAGCTCTAGGCTGGCTTGGGGGTGGGGAATGAACGGACATAGTGAAGCACTTCTGCCCATCCCTACCCCCATCCTCTCACTCGGTCCTCAGTCTCCTCCCCAAGGCTCTCCTAGAAAGAGAGGGGCCAACCAGCAGTCTTGCATGAGTCACGTGAACACTGTGGGACCAGCAATATAAGCATGAAAATCATGCATAGTGCTTGCTAGAGGATGCAGCATTCATAAAGCACAAACGAATCTGATAGGAAGCTTACAAGATGTCCTCAAAGAGGAAGAGGATCCTAGAAACAAACCAGGGAAGGGGAAGAGGAAGTGATTGGTTTTTTTTTAAACCTTATGTTACTAAGCAAATCAGAGTTTGAAAGTATAGCTCAATAGATTTACTATCATGCTATCTCTATAGCCCAAGAACTGGCAGATGAAGCCCAACTCAAAGAGGCTGTACCATATTCCTCACAGCACCGCTTGATCTTGTCTAAATAACCCTCTTGTCTGTTGCAACCCAATACAATAATCTCTTTGACAACCGTTTATTCAGCCCAGGAAAGTCATAGTCAAAACAGCTTCACCTGGGGCCAGCACTGTGGTGTAGTGGTAAAGCCGCTGCCTGCAGTGCCGGCATCCCAGATGGGCACCAGCTCAAGTCCTGTCTGCTCCAATTCTGATCCAGGTCTCTGCTGTAGCCTGGGAAAGCAGAAGATGGCACAAGTCCTTAGGACCCTGCACCCACAGCCATTGCAGCCACCTGGGGAGTGAACCAGCGAACGGAAAACCTCTCTCTGCTTCTGTCTCTCTGTAACTCTTTAAAATAAATGAAATCAAATCTTTAAAAAAAAAGTTTCACCTGTGTTTCACACCACTACACTAAAAAAATAACACACTAGGACCCAGCACCTGTGTTCATAGGATCTTGTGCTATTGGCAGCTGCCTGGCTACATGTGTGTAGATACACTGTCAATCCTGGAGATCATCTTCAACCCAGGATGGTTTGGCCTCTGAAATTAATGACATTTCCACTTCCAGGAATAGAAATTACTGGAGATCAACACCCTGTACCCTTCTAACATTCCCCAGGAAATGATAGGCACATTACTAAATGAATAAAAGTATTCAGTACCTTGTCCTTGGGAACATAATATAGGTTATTTGGAAAAAATATCTTAGAGGGAGAAATCACTTATTAGTTGTTTTAAAATTATAAATACATTTAATATAGCTTTCCCCTTGTTTCTACATGTGCAGATTCAACCAACTACACTCAGAATATTCAGAAAACATTACATTTGTACAGACTTTTCTAGCCATTGTTCCTTAAGTAGTAGTAACAGCTATTTACTATACATTTATATTGTATTAGCTGTTACATGGAATCTAGAAATGATATAAAGGAAGCGGGTGGCTGTGTATTGCTTGTATGCAAATGCCACTTCATTTTCTGTAGGAAACATGAGCATCTGTGGGTGTCTGAGAGCCAATGACTACTGAAAGGCCACAGTATATGACAGCACTGGCTTTCACTGTAGCTGGGTGTAGTCCCTAGGTCACAGACAGATAATAAGAGCACCTTATACATGAAAATATTTTCTCCAGAAGAGGCCCTGGAATGTATTGGAAAAGTGCTGAGATGCCTATCTGTGGAAGCAATGCGAAATGTGAATCTGACTCAGGCTTAATGTCATTCTACTGGCTTTTACTGTAAAATACAATTCACAGTGCATGTATAAAATACAGCTTTCCTATATGTGGGCAAGTGGATAGAAGAAGCCACTGAGTCTTGTGTTTTTACCAGTTAAGCCTTTAAGATATGTGTATTTATATGTACATTTGAATGATTCACACATTGTGGGAAGAGAAGAAAAGAAAGAAGGATCTAATCAGTTTGTGGGTTGAGTAACATCCAGGGACTAGAACCTCCCCTTGAACAAAGATGATTTCTTGATGACTTTGTTCATTACAACACTTCAGATAGAACAAGAAGATTGTTTTGATGTGTACACAGCTGTAAAATTTGCTTAAATCACTCAATTGTACCTTTTAAAAAATAATTGAGCCCTGAAAGTAAGAGAAAATATACTATGGAAATATGAACAACAACAAAAAGAAAGCAAATGTAAAACAGCTTTTAAAATAAGACATGACCAGAATTAGATCTGGCAACTATGTAATGATAAAAGGTTTAAATCACCAGGTAAATTAAAAAGTTAAAAACTCGTATACAACAAAATATAATCGAAACACACAAAGCAAGAATATACAGAACTATGAAATATTAATAAATTCAGTACTATAGTGGGATAGCTAAAGAAAATTCTCATTAAGTAAATTAAGCTATCAATAAGCCTATAAAGATTTGAACAATATAATTATTTGTAGTTTATTAGACATATAAAACTGATTATACTTCATACATCTTTAACATACTGGTGAAAAAACAAAGATTCTATTAACCCAAAACTTAAAAATCTTTGAAGGATTACTGTTACACAGACCACATTACCTAAATTCAACAGGATAGTGCAGAGATCATCAGAAAACTATTATCTGCCGGGAAGGTGAGAACTACCTCTGGGACTACCATCTGATTTAACCGTTACAGTGCCATTTAGGTGCCCATTAAGATGGCCACAACTCACATTTGAGTGCCTGGGTTCAAGTCCCATCCCCAGTTCCCAATTCCAGTTGCCTGCTAATGAGGACCCTGGAAGGCAGCAGGTGATGGCTCAGGTAGCTGCTGCCTTGCCTCCTCTCTAGGAAACACGGATTAGGTTCCCAGCTCCCAGCTATAGCCTGGCCCAGCCCTTGCCATTGAGAGCATTTGGGGAGCAAACCAAATAGGAGCGCTCTTTCTCTCTCTACTCCACCTACTCCCTGCCTCTCCAAATAAAAAAAAATAAACTCAAAATATGCAAGAAACAAAATCATAATGAAATCGAAAATATGTAAATGTAGATATATAACAAAATATAGTAGTATATATCAAAACTTGTAGAAAATAGCTAAAGCAGTATTTAAAAGAGGCATTTATATATAGCCTTAACAATTATGAAAACATAAGCAAATCAACTTCTCATAATAACCACCCCACCCAAAAAGCAGCAAGAATACACTAATGAGAACTAGCAAGCATAAGGACAGAAATTAATCTAAATTAAATATTTTTAAAAGGGATAATGGAGATATGGAGATAATCTTTAAAAGATACTAAATAGAAAAACTGACAAAGGATCAAGAAACGTACAACTAAACACTTGAAATTAAATGTGGATGGAAGAAACGTTAACAGGATCTTCTGGACAACCTTACATCACCAAATTTGAAACTTTAGCTAAAATGTATAAATGCTTAGAAAAAATATTTTAACAAACTCAATTTCAAGAGAAATTTTAAAAAATACTGAAACATTAATCAATAGTCTACAATCATTCCAAAAACCACACAACACTAACTTACTTGCCAGACATTGTTGACCAATCGTTTAAAGTCTGTATAATATTAACACTGCAAACTTTAATCCAAAAAAATATATAAAATTTAAGACCACCCCCGAACTCATTTTCTGAAACCAGTGGTAAAAATTTTATCCCAAAACCAGTGAAAGGAAAGTTGGAGCCCAAAGCACTGTTCATACAGAGGCACCTAAATGAAATACTAGTTAATCACATCCATCAATGATTATAAAATGCTGAACATTGTGACTACATTGGATTTATTCCAGAAATGGAAGGTTGGTATAATCTAAGAGAATCCAGGATTCAACATACTAGCAGATTATAGGAGATAAATAATACAATCATTCCAACAGATATAGAAAAAGCCTTAGCTGAAATTTAATAGTATTTATTCATGATAAAAAAAAATTCCTAGCAAACCAAGAATAGAAAGGAATCAGATAAAGGGTATCTGCAGAAGTTTAGGGCAAACATGTTGCAGATGGTAAATATGAAAGTACTTCATTCGTAAGGGCAAGAACAAAATTGGCACACATGCCGTTGCCAACAGAGCTAATAGCTGCACAGGGCTTATGCTGTACCAAGTGGGGTTCCTCACATGTAGACCTTGGCTAGAGAATCTGGAGGTGTCCTAGACCCCAAATCTAATCCACCTTCTCTGAAATGCAAACAGGAACAGACATTTTCTTACGGCATGTGGATTATGGCTAGCATTTCTACAAGAGCTGCTTCAAGGAATGCTATCACCCACTCCCGAGAAAAGCTACAGTGCAAACTGAACCTTGTGTTTGTCCAAGATTAGGTAACAGTATTTCTGATGACATCATAGTTTGAGCTCTTGGGAATCCGGCTGGCTGCATTTTCTGAAAACAGAGATAGCCATTGCCTTCACAGCAAGAACATGAAACAATTCTCTGTGTGGTCAGCACTTCCCAGCCCTTTAAAGAGAAGCAGTCTCACAACTGAGCTGGTGAACTTCCTATTTAAGAGTACTGTTCAAAGTATCTTAGGAGGGGTTGTATGCAACCACGACTCATAAAGTTTAGGACAGACAGGGGGTTGGTTATTCTGATTTGCTTACTATATCCCACTGCCAGCCTAGCCCCAGAGACACCAGGAATCCTGATGGAAAAGAGCAGAGGGAAGGAAGGTGGATCTGGTGAGCTAATAAAGAGAAAGGCAACAATTATTTTTCTTCATTTTGATTCAACTCTTTATAAAGTTTGATAGTACAGACCCTGGAGCATGTGCCACATTCTATTAGGCTCAATGGAGCATATGCTGTGTTGGGAAGAGTGGTAGGCTCTGGGTACAAAGATCAATGAGGCAGGGGAAACTCTCTCAAGGGATTTGACATGTAGGGGAAATAGGTAGCATGGGTGCACCTGCCTCCCAGCAACTAAAGAGGTGTTTTACAGACATCTGAGCTCAGATCAAGAGACTTTTGTCAAATCCTTAGGACACCAACAAACTGAGTGACAATACCAAGGTTATCAACTTGTGCCTGGTTCCTGAAGAGAATGGTAGGGAAAAGGATCAGACTATAATACAAATAAAAGAGGTATGACTAATTTGAAGTACAAAACGTTTATATTATTTCTTAAATTAAAAAAAATTAAATATAGCACGTTGTCACAGGAGAATGGCTTTTCTACAAAAGTTGGATGTTTCATTTTATTCAACGTAATGCAAGCTGAGCTGTGCATGTTGAATTGGCCACTGGACCCCTGAGCTTAGCAATGCAGCTTCTGACCACAGAGAGCTGGCGTGCCTCAAGGATGTGTTCGGTGGCCAAGGTCTTGTGTCCAGTGGTCATGGACATCATGAAGGTGTATCCACACTGGGCTCACCCCAGGTCATAACAAGGAGGGGATTTTGCAAAGTTAGAGGATTTCTTTGTTCAGGTCTAAGGAGAGAATGACTCATGTCAGGCTCTATGCTAAGCACCTGACACCCAGCATTCCTTTTTCATCTCCTAGTTTGAACTGAAGACTGACAGAAAGCCTGGATGTAAATTCTGGTCACACCACCTTCATTTCTGCCCATCAGCCATAGAAAAGTCTAGACACTCAATCCCTTTGGTCAGAAGGCAGTACAGGAATTAATTAGTGTCACAAGTTGCTGCTTACCCCTTTTTCTGTTCCCCAAACTTTCTGTGAGTGGTTGGAGGAAAGCGAGGGCCCAGGGACACTATCTCACTTTGCCTTCCCTCTCTGATGGATCTTGTGTGAATTTGCAAAAGCTAAAATGTCCTTTCAAGTAAGTCTTGAGACATGCTCTAAGGGGTGGATTTAATAACAGAAGAGGAATCTCATCGCCGTGTGAACAGCAAGCCACCCATCCATCTAGAGAACTTGAAACATTGGTTAAAGTCTCAAAAAATCAATTTTCCTTTGACCCTGAAACATTCCTGCTTCTTTTCTAGTTGTCTAATCATAAATATGCCATAAAATGTGTGTGACCAAGACTTTTCCACAGCTTATTTATGAGAGTAAGAAATATGGAAGTAATCAAAATTTCCCATAATTGAACAACAGATAATTCTATTTGAGTATAGAGTAAAAGGTAGCCATTTAAAAATAATACTATTTGGACAGGCAGTTAGCCTAGGAGTTAGGATGCTGGTTAAGACACCCATATCCTATATCAGAGCACCTGGATGTGACACCAATCTCTGGCTCCTGGCTCTGGCTTCCTCACAATGCAGACCCTAAGAGGCAGCAGTAATAGCTCAAGTAATCCAATCCCCACCACCTATATGAAAGACCTGGATTGAGTCCCAGCTCCTGGGACCAGCACCGCCAAACGCTGCTGTTGTGGGCATTTGGGGAGTGAATCAGTAGACGCAGTCTCCCCCTCAAATAAGTAAGTATTATAAAGGAGAGGTTTTCTACCTTAGAATTACTGGATTTTTAGACTACATAATTCTTTGTCATGGAGGCTGCCCTGTGTACTTCAGGCTAGCTGTAGCCCTAGCTTCTATCTAATAGATGTCAAGTGCAAAAAAAAAAAAATACATATATGTTTGCAGCTGTTACTGAATTCCTTTGGGGTGTCCAATTTGTCCCTGGTTGAGAATAAGTTATAAAGTATTTATTGTCATAGGCAAGTGTCCATAATGAGCCAAAAGATGAATGGAAGAAGCTACAAAGCACTATGCACTATGGAAAATATTCCTCCTGCTCTCTCACTATCTCTCACACCTTTCCCATATGTCCCTCCCTCTCTCTCACCCCTCTACACCTTTTCTAAAAACAGGAAGGAGGACAGGCATCTGGCATAGCAGTTAAGGTGATTCTTAGGATGCCCACATCTCATACTGGAGTGCCTGGGTTCAAGTTCGGGCTCACCTCTGATTCTGGCATCTTGCTAACACAGATGGTGGAAGCATAGCTCTGGTAGTCCGGTTCCTCCCACTCATGAGGGAGATGCAGACTGAACTCCCAGCTCTGGCTTCCATTTGGCCCAGCCCCAGCTATTGTGAGCATTTGGGGAGAAAACCAGAATATAGGAGTTGTCTGTCTGTCAAATAAATAAAAATTAAAATTTTTCAAAGGGCAGGAAAGTTATTTACCAAAATAAGCTCACATGGTTAACAATTCTTCGATATTCACCAAGTTTTCTGAGTTGAACTTGTGTTCCTTTTAATATAAGGAACAGAATGAATTGCCTTCAAGCATCACTAGAAAGCTTCCACATCAACACACCTGTGTATCTGCCTGCAAAGCCAAGGCCAGTCACTAAGGATTGCAATGTAACCATGGATTTGGCATTGGGGAGCTGCCCTTCCCCCACAGTACTCTGAGCTCTCAACTGCAGGGACTGAGCAATACTGGCAGGCATGGGGACTGTGTCTCCCCTCTGTGTTGTCCTGCTCCCCACACCAAGCCATGGGCCTCACTGCCCTGCGTTATTTGTAAACTCAAGATTCCAGGTGGCATGAGCCTCTAGTCAAGCTGAAACAAGTAAACAGAAAGCCAACAAACCTGTAGTGCTGTGCTTAACAAAAGTTACTCAACAGCGTAAGTCTCTGTGTGAAGAATGGAAATAAAATAAGCAGTAGTCCCCTGGAAACATTTGGGTCCAGAGACAAAACACACCCTTCCTTACCCCACATTTAAGCCTCCACTTTCTCTTTGCACGCACATGTTTGCATGCATGCATGCCAACACACACACAAGCTTCCAGAGAAATCTTTAGTTGGCAGTAAGATCAGCTGAAGAAGCAGGTGCGAATGAAGAAGGGCCCAGTCCTGACTTGGAGGAGATCCCGGGCCCCACAGTTAGACCCAATAGGATCCTGCTGTCAGTCACGTCTGCTGTGGCACTTCAATGTGAAACTCCTGGATTATTCAGGGAAAGGAGGATGTGCTACTCAGGAAGGGAAGCCAAAGGGGTGCATCAAGGAACAACCAGGGAGAAGGAATCTAGCCTCACAGTTAAGATGCAGGCATCCCAGCTCTGGCTCCTGACTCCAGCTTCCCGCTAACGCAGGCACTGGGAGGCAATGGTGCCGGCTGAAATAACTGAGTTCCTGCCATCCTCGTAGGAGACGTGGGTCAAGGTCCTGACCCTAGTTTATGCCCCCATCTAGCCCAGTCATCACAGGCATCCATGGAGACAGAAGCATATGGGAGAGCTATCTTGTTTGCTCACTCACTCTTCTCTTCCCCTATCCCTCCCAAATAAATAAATAAAACTTTAAAAAGAACAAATACACAGCTATGGACAAGCTCAAACTTTGCCTACATTCTGTTCTGCCCTGTTGGCCTGAACACTTACAAGGAGCCAGCATAGCTCTCAGCCCTCCTCCAACAGGTTCACTGCAATGATCCCGTGTCCAGAGACTCCATATAAACATAAAGCTTCCAAAATACTTTCCACATATGAAGCATTTTTACTCCAGAATATCCAAGTTTCTTCAGAAGTCAGCTGTATAAGCTGTGAAGTTACTTTCATGAGAAATTCTTAGACAACACAATTAAACATTGTCTAGTGTTTCTTCTTGCCTTTTTAAGGCAAAATTCCTCTGGATTTCTGATCACAGAAAATTGATGGGTTGTTTTTATTTTTGTTTTTAGTTATTATCTATCTCTCTGCCTTTTTTGAGTTATAACTTATGTTTCTGCTATTCTGATATATATAATGTACATACATTTTAGTTATAATCTATGTCTCTGCTGTTCTGATTTCTTCCTTCTTGCCTGGACAATGTGACTTTTTCCCTTGCAATAGGAAATCCCTCGTGAATTTAATGTGAACTTTTTGATGGGTCCAGGTACTGAGAAGGGGTTTAAAGGGAAGTCTTTTTTTTTTTTTTTTGTCCACTCTAAAGTAGACAGATCAACTGTCTAGAAGACAAGTTGGGGGTGGCCGAGAGAAGCCAAAGTGATAGGAGGCAGGAACTGCTTTCCAGAGTTCTCTGCTTCCTCTTAACTGGTTCAGAGCCTTGTCATTCCTTTGGCATGCTGAGAGGAGAATCTACAGGTACAGAAGACCTTGCATGACGGCACTTAGGAAAAATTTTTTAAAAAACTACATACTGCACACAGAGATAATCACACTCTAAGCAAGCAACAAAGAAAGCCATATAAATATCTAGGCCATTCAAGTCGCAAGATGGCTGACCACATCAAAACCAGTTATGGTCAGAGTCCTAAACAGGTCACCACTTCCCTCTCTGGGATGGTGGCCTCATGTTCCCCCACCACACCCAGGGATGTCTGCCATGTAGAAAAGATCTGACAGTGTGTCAAGTTGTTGCATGAGGAAAAAAAATCATGAGATTCATTAACAATCTGAGTCTGCAGATATCTTTAGCAACGTGAAACTCTCACAAAATTCCCATTTCTAAATGGATGTGTACATCCACCCATTGCCTCACAAATTCAACACTCTATAAAGCCAGTGGCCCAGAAACCAGGCCATCAAGTCTTAGCCACTTCAGGGTCTCCATCTATGACGGGCATAAATCTTCATACTAGCACATTGGTAACCAGGAACTCCCAGCTCATTCCCCTCCTCTGTAGAATGCCACATCCTTAAATTTATTTTTTAATTACTATCTTCTTTCTTCTGCTACAAATTAGTATTGATCTTTCTCTATTGTTTCTTTAGAAAGAAAACTTTTTATTTTTATTTTATTTTTAAAAGAAAACTTTTAATTCTGTGATGTAGAGACCTAAAGTTTAGTTTTTGAAAGGTTCTCCAAAAGCTAGTATCAAACATCACTTCTGGATTCTTGCTCTCAGAACCACACTTCCCACTCTACAAAAGCCACAGCCAGCTCTGACCATCAGTGCTGTCTCCATGAGCCTCTGCCTCCATAGTCACACACCAACTATGAGTCTAATTTGGTAACAAGAACTGGTATCAAGCAGGAAATGTGGAAGTTGTTTTTTGACTCACACTTTCATTTTCAAACTTGGGGTACACACTGGCTCATCAGCTCATCACTTGCGACACCCATATCAGAGTGCCTGAGTTTGAGTCCTGGCTCCACTCCTGATTCCAGCTTCCTGCTAATGTGCACCCTGGGAGGCAGCAGGTGATGGCTCAAGTTGCTGGATCCCTGGCACCCATATAGTAGGCCTGGATGGAGCTCCAAGATCCTGGGCATTTGGAGAATGAACCCACCAAGAATGAGGACTCTCCCTGTCACCCTGCAAATTAAAAAAGAAAAATAACAACCTTTTGCCCAGGGACAGAGATACTAGAACTGAAGCAGAAAAGTGCAATCTTCCTGGCTTGCACAGTCAAGGGGCAGAATTTGGGGATGTAAGAGAGGAAAGACCTCCAGAAATGACACCACTACAAAAAAAACCAGGGAGTCACCCCTAGATATACATTAAAAGTCCAATGCGCTATCCATTGCGTGACGGAGCCACCTCCCCTAGATATTCATTAAACACAATTTTCCTGCCACAGTGTGAAGTTACAGCAGTTATCTTTACTTAGTCTTCTCTCAGTGCTAAGGATCCAGCAAGAGTCTACAACTGGCAGATGCTGGGCTTTCAGAGTCGAACAGTCGCTAACTAGATTGCTTTCATGTCATTGAGAGAACTTCATGAGATGTCCAGGATCTGTAAGCCAGGACTGTAACCCAGTGGGATCTCAACATTGGTCATTTGACATTCACTCAGTACTGTGGCTGTGTCTAACTCTAATTCCTTTCCTACCTTCTCTCCTTAGAGGTAACCGCAGATCCATTTACAGACCTTGACTGTTATCTGGGTGAGGTGTGGGCTGCTGCCTACCTCATCCTCCATGGGATGTATTTTCTGTTATGGAATATTTTTCATGTTAGGCGTTGCTAGGCAGTTTTTTTTTTCTTGCCAGATTAATTTAGTTCTGGTATAAACAAAAATATTTTTATATGGTTTGGTCTTCACTAACGTTGCTTTTCTTCCAGAATAAATATACGTTCTAGTCTGGTGTCAAATGACTTGTGATGTGGCTCCAGAAATTCACAGAGTATGGGTGATCATAGATTTAAGAGTTGAAGAATTTCACCATTCACCATTAGTGTCAATACATGGAGAATGAACAACAGTAAGTGGTGAAATACTATTTTTTTTTTTTAATTCCAACTTAATTGGAAGGAAACATGCACGTTTCAAATGATAAGCAGACTACAGAAAGATGCAACTGCTTTCTGGAATTCTTTCTGCAGCTGAATATAAATAGTAAATGGAAAATGGGTAAGCCATAATGTGGGCATAAAATATTAGGTGATTAAATGAATCAGTTTCATGAATAATCTGAGGTTTGATATATTCATATTGTTTTAGATTAAAAGTTAGCAAAGCATGAATGCCTTAAATAACAGCAAAGCAGAGGGATATTAAAACTAAAAATGCTGGCTTGAGAGTGCTGACTTCCAAAGATCTTTAAATATTTTATTTTCAAAATGTTTTCTGGTTTCCTGATCCCTGTTAGCTAATTTATTTATACAGGCTACATGATGGTGCCAAGATCATTGCTTTTGGTTAAGAGAAAGAAAGAAGGGAGCCCTATGTGAAGTCATGAGAGTCGGAACAGTTTTCTTTTATCCAAGGCTCGTTTCTTGTGTAGCTCTCTGTGAGATCCTACCCTATTTTAGAGCCACATTAACACGTCAGCGGACTTTACGGATTGTCCAACGCTGCCAGGGCTACTTTTTCAAAGATCCACTCAACCCTCCCCCACCCCTAGCTGGGGAGAGAAGGGCCACAGCACTGGAGACTGCACAGCTTTTGTTACACACAGGAGTACAGATGAAGGGAATTCAAGGACCGTGGCTGACATCCAAGGCCACAGTGAGCTCAGAGCCTGGGCTGAAACTGTGGATTTCTGATCAATGGCTTGGAAGCAGCGAGGTTGGTGACTCTCACAGAAGAGTGTTTCAGATGCTTTTATTACACAAAAAGCTTTTGAATGAGGAAATGGCCCTTTAAATAGAAGGCCCCTCTCAGATATTCCACTCATTTCCAGTAAGCAGTCCTCAAAAATGGACAATGCTTCTAAGTGAACAATCACAGTATTTCAACACACCCAAGGCAAAGTGGGGAGGAGGGCTGAGTGATGAGGAAAGCCTGTGCCGTTACGACCTTTCCCATGACCGTAACTGATGGATGTGCCCTCTCTGCATGGCTGCGGATATATTTAGAAATGTGCCTGGGATTCATTAGGCCTGTGATTTGGCAGTAAACAGGGGCAGCGGCTCTGGAGGCCCACTCCCCGCCCACCACGGGGTCCTTTCATGTAGGATCACCTTGTGCACAGGTCACAGCTGTCTCATCTTTGGGATCTTACAGGCTGAGCCCAGAGACTCGTTGCGCCAAGCTCTATTTTTCTCTGATATAAATATCAAAATGGTTAAGATCAAAATGTTTCCACATCCATTCTGATATGAACAAAAGTGGAAATGCTAACAATCATGTACTTATGCCGACTTCTGGCTTCTAGCTGGTTGCACAAAGATGGAAAGAATGTCACTTTTATCCTATCAACCCTTTTCTAGGCCAGATGCACTGGAAATCTTGATTCGTCTTAGATCTGGAGAACCAGGGTTGCAGGATAGCTCAAAAACCTAAAGCCTAAGAAAAGACAGGTCACAGGGCCAGCACTGAGGCTCAGCGGGTTAAAGCCCTGGCCTGAAGTGCTGGCATCCCATATGTGCACGGTTCTAGTCCTGGCTGCTCCTCTTCCGATCCAGCTCTCTGCTATAGCCTGGGAAAGCAGTGGAAGATGGCCCAAATCCTTGGAATCCTGCACCCACGTGGGAGACCTGGAGGAAGCTCCTGGCTTCACCCATACAAAAAAAACTCTTCTCCCTCCTAGGGTAACAAGAACTAAATATCAAGACAGCTGACTACCATTGTGGTAGCAGCAGGAATGGAGTCAGACTCTCTCTGGTTGTGCAGAGAAGGTCCGATGATGAGGGCAGAGCAGTGAAATCCACCGGCAAACCAGGCTCCACCCTGAATATGTTAGCACTAAAGGAGTCTAAAGCCACAGACACAGCAAATGAACCCAGGGCAACAGCAAAGCACAGATCAAAATCTGTTTTTTTTTTTGGTTTTTTTTTTTTTTTTTTTAACAGGCAGAGTTAGTGAGAGAGAGACAGACAGAAAGAAAGGTCTTCCTTTTTCCATTGGTTCACCCCCTAAGTGGCCGCCACGGCCAGCGCATGCAGCTGGCGTGTTACGCCGATCCGAAGGCAGGAGCCAGGTGCTTCCTCCTGGTCTCCCATGTGGGTGCAGGGCCCAAGGACCTGGCCATCTTCCACTGCACTTCTGGGCCACAGCAGAGAGCTGGACTGGAAGAGGAGCAACTGGGACAGAATCCGGCATCCCAACCAGGACTAGAACCCCAGGGTGCCAGCACCACAGGCAGAGGATTAGCCTAGTGAGTCGCAGCACCAGCCAAGATCCACTTCTGAGTAAGATGATCTAACATCCTTCAGCAACATGCTGCCATAAGAAAAGTGTACCCATGAGGACCAGTGCTGCCGCATAGTGAGTTAATGCCCTGGCCTGAAGTGCCGGCATCCTGGGTGCCAATTCGAGACCCAGATGCTCTAGTTCTGATCCAGCTCTCTGCTATGCTATGGGAAAGTAGAAGATAGCCCAAGTCCTTGGGCCCCTGCATCTACGTGGGTGACCCAGAAGAAGCTCCTGGCTCCTGCCTTCGGATCGGCACGCTCTGACCATTGCGGCCAACTGGGGAGTGAACCATTGGATGAAGACCTCCCTCTGCCTCTCCCTCCCTGTCTAATTCTGCCTTTCAAATAAATAAATCTTAAAAAAAATAAAAGAAAAGAAAGGTGTACCCATTTCTAGGCATAAATACTGGCTGCTTCTCCCCTATTACTCTCCAGTTGATACAAGCATTCAGTGAAAGATTATAAGGAATTCAAAAAACCAGACCAAGGACAAAGCAACCCACTTACAAGAGAAAAAACAGGATCAGATGTGTTGAGCCACAACAGAGAATTTAAATCACTACCATCAGCAAGTAAGAGGCTGCAGCCCACAAAGTGTTCAATGTGCATGAATCCATGGTCAGTTTCAGCACAGGGCTGAAAATCTTGGGTCCAATCCAGATGGTAGAAGCAAGTACACACACAGAAAGAGATGGAGGATGCCCAAAACGGCTACGCCAGGAGACACAGTGCTGCAGGAGGAACAAATAAGTCAGATGTTGAGTGAGGTCCACAGAGACCACTCCAACGGAAACGGAGAAGAGCAAAGAAAACCAAGCACAGCACCCAAGAGTGCTGTGGCTTAAGGGCGTCCCCTCCAAACCTCAAGTGTTGAGGGTGTGACAATGTCTTATTGGTGAGGTCATGAGGGCTCCTTCTTTGGCAATGGGATTCCGTGTCCCTGCAGAAGGGCCTGAGGGCAGGAGTCTTATCTTTTCCTTCCACCTTCCTCCACGGGAGTACCCAGCACCCAGCACCCAGCACCCCTGCCCCACGATGGATGCAGAAGCCTTGACCTTGCTCTTTCAGCCAGAGAAATAAATTCCTGTTTGGTAAGCATTACTCTGTGGGATTCTGTCACTGCAGTGAAAGAAGACTACTATAGTATCAAATTGTCCCGCATATACCAATTGGAATACCAGAAGGAGATAAGAGAATATTTTAAGACTGGGTGGTCAAGAATTTTTTTTCAAGTATTGATGAACATCAAACCACATATCAGAGATGTACAAACAGAATAAATAATTTTTTAAAAAACAGAAACATCAGGGTCAGTGTTGTGGTGTAGCAGATAAAGAAGCCACCTGCATCCCACATGAGTATCAGTTCATGTCCAGGCTGCTCTATGTCCAATCCAGTTCCCCCTACTAATGGCCTAGGAGAAGCAGAAGATGGTACAGGTGTTCGGGCCCCTGTCACCCACATGGGAGAATTGGAAGAAGTTTCCAGCTTCAGCCTGGCCCAACCCGAGCTGCTGCAACCATCTGAGGGGTAATCAAAGGATGGAAGACTTCTCTCTCTCCCTCTTTTCTCTCCCTCTCTAACTCAGATTTTCAAATAAATGAATGAATCTTAAAAAAATTTAGAAATATCATATACAAGGTGGTGAGAAACAATGAAAGGATAAAAAAGAAAATCTTAAACACACCCAGAGAGGGGAAAAATGATCCATTTTATAAAGGTAAGTTTACAAAAAATAAAACTGACAGACTTAGAGCAAGGTGGTATGACAAAAAAGGAACCACAAAAAAGCTTAGAATTGAAAATTTCACATGCAGTGCAAAAAATACAAGTTAAAGAATTTTTCCAAGACTAGGAGACTCACTACCAACAGATGTGCAGAATAAATGTTAAAAAAAAAGTTCTTCAGGCATGAGGAATACAACACAAGTCAGAAACTGAAATTTATACAGAGAATTAAAATCATTAAGTTGGTTAAAATTAAGATGAATGCAAAAATTTCTTATTTTAGATAACTCAAAATATTGACTGTCTAAAGCAACCAGAGTCTGACTTTATCTTGTGTTTCTAGAATAAGATACACTTTAAAAAGCTCTTGGGAAATTGAATTAAAAGATGTCTATTTTGGTGCAAAATGTTTTAAAATCTAAGCATAGTTGTTTTATAACAAATTTCTATAAGCTTTTTGTATGCCCCATATATGCATGGATTTTTTTTTTAAAAATTCTGGGTTCTAAAATAAATATCTTTTAATTCCATTTTCCATAAACTTTTAGAAGTACCTTAATATATAAAAGATCTATAATGACACTATCTCATAAGCCAGGATGGTAGAATCTGAAGTAGATTGTTCTAAAGTTCTTATATATTCAAGAAGCATAATATTATATGAAGACAGACCTCAATTATATATATATGTGTGTGTGTGTGTGTGTAGACAATGCTAGAAAAATGAGGTTAAAACATTTTTAAAAATAATTATCTGATAATGGGAATAAAATGAACACTAAAAACACTCAATGCAAAAACAGAAAAAAAGCAAATGAAACAGAAAAAAGCAAACAAGGTGACATATTTTGATCTCACTTCATTGCTAATTATATTAAAGACAAATGGTCAACATATGCTAATTGAAAAACTGAAATAACACATTAGAAAAGAAAAACAGCAAGAAGCAAATGTAAGAAGCTTCTTCAAGAAGCTTGTGAACAATACAAGTAACAGGTTGAACTTCAAAACATTTAATCCATGAATAGTATTTCCATGAGACAGATTTCCCATGATCTTTTTTTTAAGGACCCCCCCTCCCTTTACTGGACATCTAGAGACTCAAAACAAGCAAAAAGCAGAAGTAGGGTAAAGATATGCCATGTGAACATCAATCAAAATAAAGTTGTAGTGACTACCTTAGTGGGTTTCAGATTAAGGAACTGTTTTAGGTAAAACAAGTGACCAGTGACGTTAATGCACAAAGATGGCCTAATAATCCTAAACATGTAGGCAAGCCCTAACAACAGAGATGTGCAATGCAAATGTAAAAAACCTGATGGATCTATAAGCAAAAATGGACAAATCTAACACAACAGCTGGATACCTACATATTCTCTCTCAGTTATTACTAAAACGAGTAGGAAGAAAATCAGCAGGAATACAAAAATTGAGCAAAATCAACGATCAAAAAACCACCAACAGCGAAATACCCATTCTTTTCAAGTACAAAAGCACTTTCAACACAACAGACCACATTCTAAGCTATAAAACAAGCTTCAACCACAACCAATTTATAATAACTAGAATAACACAAGTAATGTTTTATGATGCTAGAAGAATCAATCTAGAAATCAACAATAAAAAGATAATGAAAATTCTCACACATTTAGAAATTAAGCATCAGGCTTGTAAATAGCTCAGGGGTCAAAAAGAGTCAAAAGGGAAATTAGAAAACATTTTTATTTGAGTTAAAGTAGAAACACACAGCAATTTTTGGAAGTCAGTAGGTGAAGAATTTACAGCATTAAATATCTATGTTAGAAAACAAAAGGCTCAAATCAATGAGCTAAACTCCTTCCACAACTAACTTGAAAAGGGAGAAAAATAAACCCAAAGCAAGTAGAAGAAAGTAAAAACAGAGAAGGAAAAATAAGTAAAATTACTAAAAAGATAAATGATGAAGAGACCCAATGAAGCCAAATGCTGGGTTTTGGAAAGACCAATGGAAGTGAGAAATGTATATGCATACTGACAGACAAAAATGGGGGGAAGAGGGAAGAGAGAGAGGATGTAACCTGAAGTATCAATAACTCAACAGCTCAGATGGAATAAATTCTTCAAAAAACACTTAACTGCCAACGCTCATTCTAGAAGAAATATATAACTCAAATAATGTATCTCCTGAAGAAAATTAATTTATTTTTAAAACTTCCCAACGAGGAAAATTCCAGGGCCCAGAGGGATTCAGAGGCAAATGCTACCAAAAACTAAGTGAAGAGATAATATGAATTATCCACAGAATCTTCTAGAACCTGCAGGCAATTGAACATTTTCGAATTAATTTTGTGATGATAGTGTTACCCTGACACCAAAACCAGATACAGAAATTTCCATTGATAAAAAACTATAGATTCCTTATCAGCACAGAGGCAAAAATCCTCAACGAAACTTTAATAAATTGGATATTAGCAAGTGATACAAAAGATAATGCATCACAACCAGGCATGCTTTAAACTGGGAACAGAAAACGGATTCAGTATTGAAAAATCAACCAATGTAATAGATTATATGAACAGACTTAAGAAAAACCACAGGCCTTGACCTTCGCCAAGAAGCACCTGCAGATCTCCCAGGAGGTGAGCCACGCCCACCCCAGACCTGCAAGGCCCCCACCCCAGGCCTGCAAGGCCCCCGTGCCCCTGGGCTGCCCTCCTGCCCTACGGCCTGCCTGTTGCTCCTCCGTTGCAGTGGTAGCAGGGGGAGGGGGCGGGCGAGGGGCGTGTCTCCACCCCTAGTGCTGGTGTCCCTTGTGGGGGACACAGGGGCCCTCTCGCTGGGGACATAATGAGGGCCAGGGGTCAGACAGCAGCCAGGCCGCCCGGTGTGTCCGGGACAGCGTGCTGGGGGCTCCTTGTCTTCTCAGCAGCCTCCGGGAGCTCTCACCCCCTGCCAACCCAGCTGCCCTGTCGCCGCAGATCGGGGACCGAAACGGCAAGCTCACCGCCCGCATGAACGTGGCGCAGCTGCAGCTGGCCCTGGACCGCCTGGGTAGCCCGGCGGCCGCAGAGAAGCCTGACCTGGCGGGCTACGAGGCCCAGGGTGAGTGCCCGGTGCTGGGCTGGGGGCCGTTCTGGTGGCAGTCACGGCACCCAGACAGGCAGGGCCCCGGGGGAACAGGTGCAAGAGCAGCCCCAAGACGAGACAGCGGCACTGCCCAGGGAGGTGCGGGCTGGGCTTGGCCATGTCAGCCTCTGTGTGCTGGGCCGCGGGTCAGAGGAAAATGTGGAGAAAAATTTGACAGAATATACACTCATAGGAAAAATTCACAGCCAGCTAAGAAAAGAGAATTTCTTCAATGTTCTAGGTTCTAGGTATGATTCAGCAGTTTGTTTTTAGTGAGCACAGGACTGCCCAAACCATTTTTTTTTTTTTTGACAGGCAGAGTGGACAGTGAGAGAGAGAGACAGAGAGAAAGGTCTTCCTTTGCCGTTGGTTCACCCTCCAATGGCCGCTGCAGCCGGCCCACTGCGGCTGGCGCACCGCGCTGATCCGATGGCAGGAGCCAGGTGTTTCTCCTGGTCTCCCATGGGGTGCAGGGCTCAAGCACTTGGGCCATCCTCCACTGCACTCCCTGACCACAGCAGAGAGCTGGCCTGGAAGAGGGGCAACCAGGACAGAATCCGGCGCCCCGACCTGGACTAGAACCCGGTGTGCTGGCGCCGCAAGGCAGAGGATTAGCCTAGTGAGCCATGGCGCCGGCCTGCCCAACCCATTCTACCCCCAACCCCAGGTGGCACAACCCAGAGACCATAATTCTCCAAAGAGGAGAAGGAAAGGGAGGCAGGTGCCAGGTCACTTCATAGGAACCCAGATCTGCTAGCCCCACAGTGAGGCCCAGAATCAGGGTGAATTCCATGGTACCTGACCACAGACCAGGGACTACGAATGAGACCTCTGGCCCCAGACAGAGGCCTGCAAGGATGGATGACCACTTTAGATGCTTTCCCAGTTTATTCTCAAGGGCACTCTGACTGCAGATTTGGCACTGATGTGTGATAAGGGTGCCCTCTAGAGCTTCATCATTCATAATGCGCCAATGGCAGGTTCATGGCAAACTTTGCCTTAGGGTGACATCTTGTGCTGAAATAGCCGTAAATTTTCATTGGTTTAGAGAAAGTAAGAGGAATGTTTAGCACTACTGGAAGGGCAGAACCAACAAGGCCAGATCACAAAGACTGGAAACGCTTCCTAACCCTTCATACACAAAGGATGTCATGGCCAAGAGCATTCGGGAAACATAACCTTACCTAACCAACAATACAAGATGTCAAAGACCAACCAGATGCCAAGTGCCATGTGCAAACCCCTGGATGCTGATGTTAAGGAAACTCAACAAGCAACAAGAAAACAGAGAATTGACTCAATGCATGAACAAAGAAACTTAACAAGCAGAAGGAAATTATGTTAGAAAGTCTGTGAACTGAAAAGTACAATAAGCAAAATTAAAAACAGGACAGAAGTCATCAATAGCAAAACAGATCCATCAGAAGAAACAAAGAAGGGGCAAAAATATAGGCTGTTTGAAAATATACAGGAGGGGGAAAAAGAGGAATGAAGAAAGCTGACATGAATTGTAAGACAGTTGTAAACAGCTGAGTTATTGGAGTTCAAGAGGGACTTCAAAAGGCTTAAGGAAGAGAAAGAATATTCTCAGAGATAACAACATACAACTTCCCAAACCTAAAGATACAACTATCCAGGTGCAGGAGGTCAGAGGACACCAGTCAGATTCAACCAACCAAACATACCTCAAGGCACATAATAAAGCTCTTCAAGCTTAAAGACAAAGAGGATTCCTGCTGACAGCAGATTTCACGATCCAAACCTTATAGACCAAGGAAGAGTGGGATGAGACTTTCACGACACTGAAGGGAAAAGGAAAAACTGCCAAAGGGGGCTACAGTACCCAGCAGTGCTATCTAGAGATGTGGGGAGAGATAAAGACATTCCCAGACACACAAAAGTCAAGAGAATTTATCACCATCAGACTTGCCCTACAAGAAATGGGAAAGGACATCTTTCAAACTGAAACAGTGAAACACTAAAAGGACAAGAATGTCAGAGAGTAGAAAACTCACTGGTAAGGGTAACTACACCAATTCAGAACTTGTAATGATGTAATCGTGGCATAAGCCATTCCTATCTTAGTATGAAGATTGAAAGTGAGACAATTAAGATCAATAGCTACATTAATCTTTGAGAGGTAAGCAATACTGAAACATGTAAAAATTCAAAATGTGAGGGTGGCCAAGAAACTGCATCAACATCAGAAGACCCAGGCTTTGATTCCTGGCTCTGGCTGCTGAGTCCAGATGGGATGTAGCAGTAATGGCCCAAATAATTGGGTTTCTGTCTTCCACATGGGAGACCTGAATTCCATTCCCAAATCCCAGATCCCAGATCTAGCTCTGACCTAACCCCACCAGTTGTAAGCATTTGAGGAGCGAAATAACAAATGGGAACATGTGCACATATTCTTTCTCTATCAAATAAAAATATTCCCCAACAGATTTAAAATTGTTATGAGGAATAGGATACAATATACTACCAAAAATTCCACACTTGTAACTCTGTTTTCATGTCTTTATAATGAATATTAAGTTGCTATTATTTCAAAATTGTTCGCTTATAACCAAAATGTTTTTACAAGTCTCATGATAACCATAAAACAAAACTCATAGACAAACTAAAAGCATACACAATGAATCAAAGCACACTGCTAAAACACACACACACACACAAAATAAGATTGTAGGAGAGCAACAGCAAAAGGAATTACAATAAAGCTACAAGTAAGTGTATCAAAATGGCAGTATTAGATCTTACCTATCAATAATTATCTTAAATGTAAATGGAATAATTTCCCCAGTTAAAAAACATAAAATGACCACATGGGTATAAAAAATTCATGTACCCAGTTCTGAATATATGCTGCTTAGAAGAAATCCACTTTTCTAAGACACACATAGACATACATAGTAAAAAGGAAGAATAAGATATTCCATGCAAACAGAATCCAGAAAAGCAAGAGTAGCCATATTTGCATTAGATAAAATAGACTTCAAAGCAAAAGCAGCAAAGAGACAAAGAGAGTCATTGTACTCACATATTGATAAAGGGTACAATTCAGCCAGAGGAAACAACAACTGCAAATACACATATACGCAATACAGAAGCACCCAGATATGGGAAGCAAATAGTAGTAGGTCTAAAGGGACAGATGGATTCAAATATAGTAGTGAGACATTAACACTTCACTTTCAGCAATGGACTGATCACCCAGACAGAAAATCAAATAGCTGAGTTGTACTAAACCAATTATACCTAACAGACCTCTCCAGAACATTCTATCTAACACTTGTGGAATACACATTCTCCCCAATAACACATGAAACATTCTCCAGGAACAGATCATACAGTAGGTCAAAAAACATATCTCAGCAAATTTTTAGAAACTGAAATCAGGCTGGCGCCATGGCTCACTAGGCTAATCCTCTGCCTGCTGTGCCGGCACCTCAGAGTTCTAGTCCCGGATGGGGCGCCGGATTCTGTCCCGGTTGCTCCTCTTCCAGTCCAGCTCTCTGCTGTGGCCCAGAAGTGCAGTGGAGGATGGCCCAAGTGCTTGGGCCCTGCACCCCATGGGAGACCAGGGGGAAGCACCTGGCTCCTAACTTCTGATCGGTGCAACACGCTGGCCTTAGTGGCCACTTGGGGGGTGAACCAACGGAAAAAGGAAGACCTTTCTCTCTCTCTCTCTCACTGTCTAACTCTGCCTGTCAAAAAAATTTTTAATTAAAAAAAACTGAAATCATATCAAGTAACTCTTATGGCTACAATGCAATAAAACTAGTAATCAATAACAAGAAAAATTTTGGAAATGAAACATAAATGGAAATCAAAAAACTTACCCTTGAACAACCAGTGGATCAAAAAAGAAATTACAAGGAAATTTTTAAATTTCTTGAACAGAAACATAGCATGTCACAGCCTGTGGGTCTTGTCTGTGCTTTTTAAGCAAAAGCAATGCTACTAGGGAAGTATACTGCAATAACTGCCTCCATCAAAAACAGAATTCAAACAACTTTTCCCATGCCTCAAGAAACTATAAAGTCAGTTGCAAACAAAATTAGTGAAAAATTAGAGCAAAAATTAATGAAATTGAGACTAAACACACATACACACACACAATAAAAGCTGATTCTTCAGAAAGAAACAAAATTGACAAACTCTTACTAGACTAAGAAAAAATAAAGGTTCAAATAAAATAAGATCAAAGGGAAGACATTACAGTTGAGACCACAAGAATACAAAGTATCATTAGAGATTATTACAATTATATGGCAACAAATTTGATAACCTACAAAGAAAGGGACACATAGGAAATTTGAATCATGGAAGAAATAAAAGACCTAAATACACCAATAGGGAGTAACTAGATTCAATCAGTAATAAAAGGTATCCTATCAAAGAAAGCTCAAGATCATATGGTTTCACTACTTAGTTTTACAAAAATTTAAAGAGCTAATACCAATTTTCCCAAAATCATTCCAAATCAAACTAGACAAGAACACAATGAAAAAAAAAAAAAAGCTACAGGCCAGTAATCTTGTTAAAGACAGATGCAAAAACCCTCAACAAAATATTAGGAAATCAAATTCAACAGCACACTAAAAACATCATTCACTGTGGTCAAGTGGAAATCACTCCCAGGATGCAAGGAAGGTTCAACGTATGTCAGTCAGTGAACAAGATACATCACATTAGAAGAATAAAGAGCAAAACCATGTGACCATCTCATCAGATGCAGAAAAAAACATTCGATAACATTCATCACTATGTTATAAAACTTTGAACAAATTAGGTATAAAATAAATGTACCTCAACTTAATAAAAGCCATATAGGGGGCCGGTGCTGTGGCACATTGGGTTAAAGACCTGGCCTCCCATATGGGCACCAGTTCAAGTCCCAGCTGCTCCTCTTCCGATCCAGCTCTCTGTTGTGGCCTGGGAAAGCAGAAGATGGTCTAAGAGCTTGGGCCCCTGCACCCTTGTGGAAGACCAGGAAGAAGCTCCTGGCTCCTGACTTCAGATCAGCACAGCTCTGGCTGTTGCGGCCATCTGGGGAGTGAACCAGCAGATGGAAGACCTCTCTCTCTGTCTCTACCTCTCTGTAACTCTGTCTTTCAAATAAAATAAGTGAAAAATAAAATAAAAGCCATATATAACAATTCTGCAGCTAAATCATTTTCACCGCTTTCCTTCAACATAGTTCTGGAAGTCCTTGCCAGAGCAACTAGGCAAGAAAGGACATCCAGGTTGGAAAAGAGGAAGTCTAACTGTCACTGTTTGCAGGTGACATGATCTTCCACAGAGAAAACCCTAAAGACTCCATCTAAAAACTATTACTCCTGATAACAAATTCAGCAAAGTTGAGGGATACAAAATCAAAACGCAAAAGTCAGCATTGTTAGACACTATTAGTGTACCATCTGAAAAGAAATCAAGAAACCAATCCTGTTTCCAATACCACAAAAATTGAAAAAAAGAAAAAGATAGGAATAAATTGAACTGAAGTGGTGGAAGATTGATCTTGATTTGTCTTTCAAATAAATAAGTCTTTTTTAAAAAAGAAAAACTAGAATTTACCAAATATAAAACTCTAACCTTTTTTGAAATATACTGTTAAGAAAATAACTGACCAGGGTAAAAAATATTTTAAGGGCTTACTTATTTGAAAGTCACAGTTGCAGAGAGAAGGAGAGACAGAGAGATATTCCACCTGCTGGTTCACTCCCCAGACAGCCACAACAGCCAAGGCTGGGCCAGGCTGAAGCAAAGAGCCAGGAGCTTCATCCAGGACTTATCTGTGGGTGGCAGGGAACCAAGGACTTTGGCCATCCTCTGCTGCTTTACCCAGGCCATGAACAGGGAGCCAGATTGGAAGTAGAGCAGCTAGGACACACACCCACACCCATATGGGATGCCAGTGCTGCAGGCAGAAGCTTAGCCGATTACGCCTCAGTGTCGGCCCCATGTAAAATATTTTTAAAAGACTTGCAGAGTGATGTTGGCCAAATGTCATCATCCCAGGCCTCATCTTCCTGGCTCCCCAGGACAACCACCCGTGCACAAGAAGTACCCTTGCAGCAGCTTCAGGACACAGGTAGGAGACTGTGTTAGCCCACAGCAACACAGGACACTGGCAAGCCACTTCGAGAAGGCAGGCGGCCACTCCAGCACCAGGTGCACCACTCCCTCCATCTACTTTCCACACAGTTGTAGGGGCAGTCACACCTGCCTCAACAGCAGGAGCCAGGCCCACCTACAGCCCTGGTGACAAACCTGCTGACTGTGGCATGGACTCAGCAGCATGGACGAACGCAGCCCCATGACCACTGTGACACAACAGACAGCCCAGAATTAAGTCCACGCAAGGGCAGAAAGTTTGTGATGCAAAACAAGGTCTGGAGAACTGTTTTCTAAAAGCACAGTAGGTGAAAAGCCTTTACCCAGAGCATGAAAAGAATTCTCAGAAGTTTTAAAATTAGGGGCTTGTGCTGTGGCGTAGTGGGTAAAGCTGCTGCCTGCAGTGCCGGTATCTCATATGAGTGCCGGTTCGAGTCCCAGTTGCTCTACTTCCGATCCAGCTCTCTGCTATGGCCTGGGAAGGCAGTGGAGGATGGCCCAAGTGCTTAGGCTCCTGCACCAGCATGGGAGACCTGGAAGAAGCTTCTGGCTCCTGGCTTCAGATGGGCCCAGCTCCGGCCATTGCGGCCATCTGGGGAGTGAACCAGTGGATGAAAGACCTCTCTGTCTCTGCCTCTGCATCTCTGTAACTCTGCTTTTCAAATAAAAAATCTTAAAAAAAAATGCTTCCCATGTACTTAATGGGTGAGCACTTACTAAAAGAGAAAGCTTGACACCAGCCCTGGTGAGGATGATGACGGTCCCACATACGGCTGGTGGGGCATGCAAAGTAACAAGGCTATGTCATATTCATGTACTGGAATACAGGTAATTCACCAAGCACTAAAGGATGATTGATAGACATAGGAGAAGGATGGAATCCAGGCCATTGAGTTGCCACATGAAGAAGGCAAAATGACAGGGACCAAAGGATCAGTGGGTGCCAGGTGCTGAAGGTGCAAGTCAGGTGCTGACCACAAGCAGGAATGAATTGGGGAGGAGAAGAGCTTTTGGAATTGTTCCCAATCTTGATGCTGCATGTATGTATGCCTTTGTCAAAATGCTGTGAATAATATACTAAACGGGGTGAGCTGTATTATACACAGATTATACCTCAATAATACCGGCCAAGAAACCATGTAGAAATGACTCAAATGCTGGCCGGCGCCGCAGCTCAATAGGGCAATCCTCCGCCTACAGCACCAGCATCCCGGGGTTCTAGTCCTGGTCAGGGTGCTGGATTCTGTCCCGGTTGCCCCTCTTCCAGTCCAGCTCTCTGCTGTGGCCCAGAAGTGCAGCGGAGGATGGCCCAAGTGCTTGGGCCCTGCACCCCCTGGGAGACCAGGAGAAGCACCTGGCTCCTGGCTTTGGATCAGCGCGGTGCGCCAGCCGCAGTGGGCCAGCTGCAGCGGCCATTGGAGGGTGAACCAACGGCAAAGGAAGACCTTTCTCTCTGTCTCTCTCTCTCACTGTCCACTTTGCCTGTCCAAAAAAAAAAAAAAAAAGAAAGAAAAGAAAGAAAGAAATGACTGAACACCAAAAAGGAAACCTGTTGAAGTGGAATGGACACTATGGGAAACGGTGACTTGATCAGCATAGCCCTGACTGTTAATGAACAACTTAATACATTATCCCTCTTAGTAGTTTTTTTGTCTGTTCTACTTAATATGACTGGTTTAATTCTGTAATTAATACACAGTTATTCTTAAGTGTTGAAATTTAACTGAAATGTGATCCCTGTTAAACATAAGAGTAGGAATAAGAGAGGGAAGAGATATATAATTTGGGACATGCTCAAGCTGACTTGCCCCAAATGGTAGAGTTAGAAACATACCAGGGGACTCCAATTTAATCCCATCAAGGTGGCATGTACCAATGCCATCTCACTAGTCCAAGTGATCAATTTCAGTTCACAATTGATCATAATGAAAGGACTAAGAGTCAAAGGGAGCACATAAGCAAGTCTAGTACCTGCTAACACTAACCGATAGAATAAATAAAGGGGAGAGTGATCCAACATGGGAAGTGAGATACTCAGCAGACTCATAGAATGGCAGATGTCCTAAATAGCACTCTGGCCTCAGAATCAGCCCTAAAGGCATTCGGATCTGGCTGAAAAGCCCATGAGAGTATTTCAGGCATGGAAAGCCAAGACACTCTGGCAAAAGATCTCTGTGAGTGAGATCTCAGTGGAAAAAATAGGTCTTCAAAGAAGGAGGTACCTTTCTCTGAAGGGAGGAGAGAACCTCCACTTTGACTATGACCTTGTCTAAACAAGATAAGAGTCGGAGAACTCAAGGGGCTTCCATAGCCTTGGAAACTCATGACTGGAGCATAGGGGGATTGCTGATGCCATAGACAGGAGTGTCAATTGGTAAAGTCAACAACAGGAGTCACTGTGCACTTACTCCTCATGTAGGATCTCTGTCCTTAATGTGCTGTGCATTGAGATTTAATGCTATAACGAGTACTCAAACAATATATTTCACTTTGTGTTTCTATGGGGGTGCAAACTGTTGAAATCTTTACTTAATGCATACTAAACTGATCCTCTGTAAAAAAAAAAAAAAAAAGAAAAAAAAAGAAAAAGAAAAGAAAAGAAACTATCAACTCCCAACTTGACTCTCACTGGGATTAAACATGACAATAGGTCTGATCTGATTTCATCATCATTTAAAAAAAATCATCTATTATTTTTCACTTTATGTTTCTGTGTGGAAGCAAACTGTTGAAATCCTTACTTAAGGTATACTAAGCTGATCTTCTGTATATTAAGATAATCGAAAATGAATCTTGATGTGAATGGAAGGGGAGAGGGAGTGGGAAAGGGGAGGGTTGTGGGTGGGAGGGACGGTATGGGGGGGAAGCCATAGTAATCCATTATTCGTACTTTGGAAACTTATATTCATTAAATAAAAGTTAAAAAAAAAAAAAAAAAGAAAGAAATGACTCAGATGCTAAGGTCTAAGACATAGGACCAACACTAACAGAACACATCTGATACAGATTATGCCTGAAGTGACAAGCCCTGATCCAGTCTGGTGACAATCAGGATAAATCCAAATGTTGGGATCTCCCACAGTCCCTGCCTCCAGGAAGGATGTGCTCATAAGATATCTTTATTCCTCTAAAATTCCCAGGGTTCCCATGGTCTCTCAGATGGTCGTCTGTCCCTTGCCTCCCTGGCCGGCTCTGATCTTTCCTACTCCTCTCTGTTCTCTGGAACTCCCAATCTGTCATTGGCAAAGTCCACAGGTTTCCTCGGGGACCTCTGTACATGCCCCCTTGCCCTTCTTGCTGTATTTGAAAACTGGGTTCCCTTGAGGGCACTGCTTCCTCTATAGCCTTCTCATGGGGTGGTTGCTGTTTTCTCTCAAGCCCATATGCCACCATATGCAATAGCTGTTCTCTCTGCCTCCTGATGCTACTTCTAGACCACTGTGCTTCCATCAACTTAAAACCTTCAGCAATTTCAGTCATACTTGGCATTATAGGAGCCAAGACCCCTCCTTGTTGCATTCATCTACAGAGATCCAGCTCTCCCTGGGCTGGTTAGCTCATGACTTATGCTCACCAGCTCCCTCCTCCATGGATTTTTTCATTTCTTGTAGTCTTCATATTCCCCCCAAAAAACCACCAGTTATCTCCATTCCTTCTACACCTCACCTGGAGTGGTCTTGCTCCTTCTGCCGCTCAGTCCACCATCATACTTCCAATAACCCTTCTCAGTGGAGCCTGATGGCCTGGCTACCAATTTCACTGAAGGTGAGAGCAGAAAGAAGAGAACTTTCTCATCCCCTACCCATTGGTCTACCACCTCTCTGTGCCTTTCCTGCAGACTCTGGCCTTCCTATTGTTCCTACAGTTGAACTAAACGCTATCTTTGCGTAATCCCAGCCCCTCCAGTTGTGAGCTATTTCTCAGTGTGGCTCAGGTGCCCTAGGGTGTCATTCCTGCAGTTGGCTGCTGTCGGCTACAGGAATAAATCAACATTCCAGGAACCATCTGGACATTATCAACTTTCAATTTCCTCTGCAAAGATTCCACACATTGTGCATTCCTCCTCTTCATCCAGGCCATCTCCCACAGTCTCCACTTTCCCACTGGCTTGCCAATGGGAAGTGATTTCAGCATTTCTTCAACAGAAATAGTTTGTACCCGGGAGAGGAGCATGTTAGCCTGGTGGTTAGGATGCTGGTTCACACACCCACGTCCCACATCTGAATGCCCTGATACCCAGCTTAGACTCCTGACTCTAGCTTCCTGCTAATGCGCATGCTGGGATGCAGCAGTAATGGCTCAGGTAGCTAGGTTCCCAGCACCCATATATGGGAGACATGGATTAAGTTCCTGTCTCCAGCCCAGCCTTAGTTGTTGGAAGCATTTGGGGAGTGAAACCAGCAAATGAGAGGTCAATCTCTGTCTCTCAAATAATAATTTTTTTGAATTATACCTATAGATATCTAACTTTCTGGCTGTAGGCTGAATGTAGGTAACTCCCTCCTAAAGGCTAAACAAAGTAGAATATAGATACATTCTGTGCTGGGATAATTCAGTCCCAGTTATCAAGCAGGCACTCATGGACTGTCTCATTTCTGAGACTCTGGATCTCAGACACCTTGGAGCTCACTTGGCTTTGCTGACTTCTCTGACTCGGTATGTTGCTGCTGTTCACTCTTGGCTGATGTCGGAGACAGGTCAGTGCTAACGCTGACAGCAAAGTAGCCCGTGCTCATTTTTGCAAGCCGACCAAGAAGCACTGTGGCACGAGATAAAAATCGGAAAAGGACATATTCAACAAGAGAAAAGGAGGCATTGATGCATCTCTCCCCCTCCCAAGACCCTGCCCATCCAGCACATTGTTTCCCTGTTTTGTGATCAGCCACCAATCCTGGGTGGCAATAGAAAGCCATGTGCAGGAGGGCCTTGCAGTATCCTTTTCAATTCTGACTCAGGTCCACAAGCCTGACCCTAAAACTGCCCAACTCAGCATCACAGATGATTCTTGACACTGAGACTCTAAGCCCACTCTTCCTCAGAAACAATGGATTCTGTCCTACTCTAGGTGCTTCTGGCAGATAGGATCAAGATGACCCATTTCCTACCAACCAGTCACCCAGCAGCTGGGGAAAACAGCCCCATTCCAAGATACAATTGGCTCATTTAGCATCACACCCTTAAAACACTTTCCTGAATAACCCAGTCCACATGGGGCATAGCTGCCTGCATGCTATTTAGTCTCTCCTTTTTCCTTCTAAATCCTGTTTCCTGATCCTACTCCCATTTCCTTTCTGATCTCTTTCCTGTTGCAATTTTCCTTTAATACTGTTTGTACATGTAAAATGGGAACTCCAAGAAAAAAAGTTGTTAGCTAGAATTTCCTGTGCATGCCAACTGACTTAATATTGGAGGTGTATTTATTTTTATGCTGTCAATCACAAATCTGAATTCAGGTAATACAGGTAGGTAGCCAAATGTCACCCAAGCAAAGGCAGGTACTCAGATATGAACTTGGGACTTTGACTTGAAAGCCCTGCTACTGTTCCTTTTTGTTTACAGAGGTGATGCAATAAGGAGACAGGGTATGTCATGGTTTGTGAGGCCAAGGATACTAAGACAGTACAGAATTCTATGGCACATAGTAGGTGCTTGTGCAGATTCTGTGAGCTTCATCACATATATTGCTGTCATCTATAAATTCTGGCTTCCCCTCATGGTAACAATGGCCTGGTGTCAAACAGTGATCTTACTGCCAGTTTCTGGATTCCCTGGGCATTGACAGTCTAAGATTAGCCTGATGCTGTAAGGAGAATGAGGTGGTGAGCAGAGGGACACAGCAGGATTAGGACACAGGGGACAACTGCAATGTGCCTTTGACATTGGCAAGAGACGAGAAAGAGATCGATGCATCTGTTTATGAAACTTCTATAAACCCACTGAAAACTAAGTATAATGACAGCTGAAATCTAAAATTCTCTCAAAATTAAGTAGTTATACATAATTTCCTCACAGCTTAAGGGGTTCTATTGGTTTCACAGGAGAAAACTCTGCTTTTACTCTTTGTCACCCTACCTTTCAAGTAGATGAAAACAAAAAAAAAGGGGGGTCCAGCACTGTGGCACAGTGGGTAAAGCTGCCACCTGCAGGGCTGGCATCCCACATGGGCACCTGTTTGAGTCCCAGCATCTCCACTTCAGATGCAGCTCTCTGCTGTGGCCTGGGAAAGCAGTAGAAGATGGCCCAAGTCCTTGGGCCCCTGCATCCATGTGGAAGACCTGGAAGAAGCTCCTGCCTCCTGGCTTTGGATCGGCCCAGCTCAGCTATTGTGGCCATGTGGGGAGTCAACCAGCAGATCAAAGATCGGATCGGTCGATCAATCTCTTTCTCTCTGCCTCTCCTTTCAGTAACTCTGCCTTTCAAATAAATATTTTTTAAAAATTTAAATAAATTTAATTATTAATTGAAAAGTATCAGAAGTTTTGCTTTTCTTCTAGAAAACCAGGCAATATATTTTCTCAATTGGGAAACTTCTTTGAAGCCTTTCTCTAGTAGAATGAGTCAGCTGGTAGTCAGCTTTTTCTTCAGACCTCCAGTACTTCAGTTAAAAATATATATAAGTATTTTTAGCATTGCTGATTCAAAGTAGTCACGAAAATAATATAATTGCAGATCTCATGGCAGGTCATTCATCCTGGTTCCCATATTTCGGCTTGGGTGGTTAAACTGGCAGTCTCTGGGGAGCGAAGCATTCAAGGTCAATTCAGTGCAGCCAGGGCACTCTCGCACTAGATCAGAGGCTGCCTCTGACAGACAGACTCCACTCCCTGCTCTGGCTTCCTGGACACACCTACCACCTAGACCTTAGCCCAGCTGCAAGATCAGCCTCACTGGGTCAGCAGCCCTACGGGAGGGCACCGATTTCAGAGAGGAAGCCCAAGAGGCACAGGGGTGCTTCCCTGAATCCAGAAATGCCTGCAAGATCACGTATTCCTATATACATTTCAATTTGCTTTCCAGATGGAGCCTTTAAACAAAAGATGTTTATCCAGTTCAAATTCAGAGCCAAGTCGTGTGTCAAGAGGGTGTCTTAATTTCTCAAAACAGAACATGCTTAGGCCCATTGTGTGTTTTATGAGGCAATATATCAAATGTGACTAATGCATTTGCTTCAAGTAGGGAGCAAGCCATTTGGCATTACAAATCCTGGACTTTCAGGGGGAGGAGGGAAATCACTTTGATTTCTAAGTTCATTAATTAAGATAAATCAAAGTTGATGAATAAACTTTCAGTATTGCTTAATGCCTCCCAGATATCAGTATCAAGGCCTTGGCAAGGCAGGTCTAAGTATTTCTATAAACAAGAAGCAATTTAGAAGGACTATGGGATGAATTCTTAATTCCTATGGAAATCTCTCCTGTATCCTAACATCTTTCTTCTTCCTTTGCCTTACCCTTCTCTGTCAAATTTTTTTTTAATACACCAAATAATGGCTTGCTACAAGTATCTGGTAAACGAAGTTAGGGGAAAAGACCCACAGGGTAGATCCTCTACTGCAGCCATGTAAATAGCATTGCCGAAGAGCCAACAATATATACTGCAGACCCACAAAGAGACGCCACGTCTTCCTTCTCCTGGCACAACTCTTGCACTGACTAAAATCTTGGGAACCTGGGCCCAGTCATATCTATTTTGGTACCACTGGCTAGATCCATCCTGTAAGCTCGAAGGGAATCGCCCTCTTTGTGTAAATGTTTGCTCTGTTGGAAATTCTCGAGCAGAAATTAATAGTGTACATGCTTCAGGAGGAGTATTAAATCAAGCCCGATAAACAACTCCTAGCAATGTTTAGACTGGCAAAAAGTCATCTGAAGAATTGTCCACAAAGACAGAAGACATTTGGCATCCATGGAGTAAGACTGTCTATAAAACAGAAAGCAAAGTAGGGACCCGCCAATCAACCAATTGCTCTGGTGAATAGGGTCTATCAGAAAGGGTAGGTAGTAAATGAATAACCAGACAAGGACCCGATCTTCCTTCTGTGCGAGGAGGGCATGGTTAATGAATCATGGATGTCTTTAGCTGCAGTTACAGAACACATTTGGAACTCGTCTGGAAGTTTGCTTTGATCTCTTGTTTGAAGTCATATGCCAATATTGTTGGGCCCTTGTGACATCAACTGTCACAACCTCCAGGCAGTGAAAGGGCTGAAACCAATCAGGTAGAACTGGTGCCAAGAGAAGTTTCAACACAACACAGTAGTGTGTTCAAGGAACTCAACTGCAGGCTTTCAGGATCTTAATAAAGTGCAAGTATTGTTTAAAAACCACACACACACACACACACACATGATACAAACACACACATGGGTAGGTGAAGAGAGGCACAAAGACCTTTTCTTTGGTCCACACCAGGGTTAAAGAATTATTTGGGGGTCTTCTCAAGTAAGAGCTAGGTATTACTACTGCTCTACACTAGTCAGCAAATGCAACAGATCTACCAGGGGCTCTAGGAAAATGGGTCACTCTCCCAGACTGCTGACCCGGAAGCCGGAAGGACTTAGAGCAAAGAGACCAAGTCCAAGTCACTCCTTAACACTGACTTCGAGGCTGATTAAAAAAAAAATTGGCTTGGGAATGGGGAGAGGGGAGTCATTCCATTACTGTTGTCTGATTCACAAGTGTTGTTAAATATTTACAATAAATCTGACAGCAGTTTCTTAATATTTGTTAATCATAGATAATGTTATCCCATTAATTACTCAATAAACTTTTTTAAAGTCACACAGGGTAAACCTTCCTACTTTAACGCTGCTAACCCATCCTTGCAGAATAAATATTTGCTTTGAGTTTCTCCATGCCAAGTTTTATAGCATCATGAAACTGAGATCTCCCTTTGTAAATCAGGTGTGCCCACAGAAGACTGAGAGAGTGGGACCTATAGTCCTGTCTGCTGCCTCTCCAAGGGTCCTTGAGCAAAGGGCTCCATGTCTCCAGACAGACAGACATGGGGCACTTCTGACCAGTCTCCCACAGAACAGCCTTTGAGAAGTATTTCCAAGACAGCTCAGCCTGGAAGTAAGCGGAGTTGGTTGATCTCTACCAGGGCATCAAATGGCAAAGGTCACATTTCCCATTCTCCTGATTGTTGATAGTTCTTTGTAATAATCTTCATCAAAGCCCATCCTAATTCTTTTCCAAGAACACACATACTTAGATGCTCATATAGAACATGACTTTCATCTTGAATCTTCCCCTGAACCACCCCAACAGAGCTCTGGTGACTCGGCATCTTGGGTGGTTATTAACTTGCACAAACACCTCACTGAAGGTGACTTTGGATATGTCTCCCTGTCCAGAGTAGGAAGTGTCTGCATGGAGTGACTTCTCTATTCTGACCAGTCACACACAAAAATAACACTTTCCCCATTCACTGATATTATACTTCTGTAAAGAGAATGAACCATCCAACCAATAACTCACAGGAAACCTACTATGTAAGTATGAGTGAACATCACAAATGTCTATTATCATTATCTCATCTAACCTCCTACAGAATAACCTAGGATATCTATAGTTTATTTTTTGTAGATTCGTTTATTTTTTAGAAAGTCAGAGTTATAGAGAGAAAGGGAGATAGATCTTCCACCTGCTAGTTCACTCCCCAGGTGGTCACAATGGCCAGTGCTGGGCCAGGTTGAAGTCAAGGGCTTCATCCAGGTCTCCCACATGGGTGGCAGGAGCCCAAACCCTTGAGCCAGCTGCTTTCCCCAGGCCATTAGCAGGGAGCTGGATCAAAAGCACACGTGAACTGACACCCAAATGGGATACCAACATCACAGGAAGCAGCTTTACCGGCTATGTCACAATGCCAGCCCCTGGAACTTTTTTTTTTTTTTTTTTTTGACAGGCAGAGTGGACAGTGAGAGAGACAGAGAGAAAGGTCTTCCTTTGTCGTTGGTTCACCCTCCAATGGCCACCGCGGCTGGCGCACCGCGCTGATCCAAAGGCAGGAGCCAGGTACTTCTCCTGGTCTCCCATGGGGTGCAGGGCCCAAGCACTTGGGCCATCCTCCACTGCACTCCCTGGCCACAGTAGAGAGCTGGCCTGGAAGAGGGGCAACCGGGACAGAATCCGGTGCCTCGACCGGGACTAGAACCCAGTGTGCCGGCGCCGCAAGGCGGAGGATTAGCCTAGTGAGCCGCGGCGCTGGCCTGGAACTTATTTTTAATGGCAATTTCTCAGTTATGTAGAAATGTCTGCAATTACATTCTTCCTGAGAATATATTTTAAGTGAGGGAAAGGGAAGGAAAAGAAAATAACCATGATTGGTTTCAGATAAACTTTTAATAAGGAATAAAATGAAGATATTATTCCTTATTTTAATTTATTTGAGAGAAAAACAGACTGACAGTACCTATCTGCTGGCTCACTCACCAAATATCTGCAATAGCCAGGGCTAGGCCAAGCCAGGAACCAGAACTCAATCTGAATCTCCTGTGTGGGTATGGGAACCTGGGTATTTGAGCCTCACCTGCTGCCTCCCGAGGTGCACATTAGCAAGAAGCTAGAATCAGAGGCGAGCCTGGACTTGAGTATAGGCATGGATATGGGTATCCTGAGAAATGCCTTAACCAGGAAGCCGAACACCCAACCCCACTGTCTTCATTGTACAGATGAATCAAGTGTCAGAGGAGCTGAACAATTTGTCCAAAAGTTTGTAGCTGGTAAACAGTAACTCTGGGATTCAAGTAAGTTATTTTAGCTAAGCAATAGTGCTTGAGGCAGCCAAGTGGATTGGGATACACAAGTTGTTGAAAGCATACACACAGACACACCAAAACAAACTCAGAAGAGATTTGTGAGGAATGCCATCACAGAGCACAAAAAACAGCCTGTGTCTCCGTGGTGGGGGCAAAGGACAGCCCTAGGATGACCACGAGAGGTGGTGGTCTGTATCCCACCTCAGAACATGTCTAACAACACTCTTCCATCCTTTTCCTTATTTTATCGGAAAGCAAGAAAATCTGATATTTGGATTGCATATGTGTGGTAAGATTAGGCTCCCAGATTCTTTAATACATTGAACTCATAAATCTTCACCCAGTTAGTATCAAAATGTTCCATTCAAGTGGATTCAGAAGGAGAAAATGCAATACATGACTCAACTTTCACTTCCAGCATTTAAATCAGGAATAATTATATGAGCCAGTGTCAACACAGGTCCCCTCACCTCTATATCCTTTTGTCAAGAAGCAGCTTTTAATGTATTTCAGGGAGGAATCCAGGGTGCGCTGGGTGTAAGAATTCATGTAAAACACTTCTTGAAGCATTACCAGAAATCACACCTTACATTACAAGATGATTTGCACTGCTGGAAATTTCCCGGCTGTGCCTGTGACCCCAAAAATCAAGGGGGCATTAAAACAAACCTGTGCAGGCCAAAGTTGTGACACACAACACTGCTCATCATGACTCAGCTGAAAATAAAAAAGAGAGAGAGAGAGAGAGAAAGAGAGAGAGAGAAGAATGAGTAGAAAAAGATGATGCTACCTAACAGCAACATTGCAAATAGGACAAGGAACTTCTTTGCCTCTGCTTTCGGGTCAGGAAATACACCACCACATCAATGGAATATTTGAGAGCCTACAGGCTGTGACTCATCCTGATTCAACAACACAATTAAACACAGGCTCCAGGCTACCGCACAATCAGAGCAGCTCAACACTTGAGCAAAAAAAGTATCTGAGGAGTCATTGTTTTTTCTTTTTCTTTTCTTTTTTTTTTTTTTTTTGAATAATACCAGTGTCTGCTCTCCAGTACTGCTGATTTAGTTTAACTGGAATAGGGCAGGTGGCAGGTACTGTATGTTTTCCAGTGTCTCCAGTTGATTTTAATATGAGCATGGCTTCAGTCCCACTGTTATGTGTGTGCAGTGGAGTTAGGAATGTGGTCCCCCAGGCCCTTCCGGTTGCCAGACCTGCCATCATGACTGTGGGCAGCCTGATCAATAATCCTTGAGACCCAGTTTCTACTTTTTCAAAAGGAAGCTCTGAATACCTCCAGGCCCGTGCTTTGGCATGGGGAACAGACTGTTGGTTCAAAGTAAGTGTCTGTGAACACTTTATTCTCCTCTATTTGTTGATTCATATTTTTTTCTAGCATGGACATTGGGTGTCACTTGTTTGTAAAAACAGCTTAAGTTCAAAGGCATATTTATTTTACATGCGTGACTCAATATGGCTTTGAAATGCCAAAATAATCAACTTGAAAGTAGGAAACCACTATCATCTATTTTTTTTTTTTACAAATTTATTTATTTTTGAAAGTGAGATTTAAAGAGAAAGAAAGAGATCTTCCATCTGCTGGTTTACTCCTCAGATGGCCCCAAGAGCCAGCGCTGGGCCAGCCTGAAGCCAGGAGCTTCTTTCAGTCTGCCATGTGAGAGACAGCAGCCCAAAACCTTGAGTCATCCTTCTGCTGCTGTTCCAGGTGCAATAGCAGGGAGCTGGATCAGAAGTGGAGCAGCCAGGACATGAACCAATGCCCATATGGGACGCCAGCATCACAGGTGGTAGCTTCACCTGCTACACCACAATGCTGGCCCCCTAATATTTGTCTTTTAATCTCTGTATCCTCAAGTTGGAAAAACATGATTTTAGTGGGATGTTGGCTAATTTTATGTATTCTATGAAAACTGACTAGCCAACTCTATACTTACAGCCTCCTATGGGATATCAAAATTCTCAAGTTGCCAGTCTTAGTAACAAAAGAAAACTCTAAAATTTGCTCCTTTAGACAACATTTATATTTTTAATTTTAATTATTTATTTACTTATTTATTTGAAAGAGCAAGAGAGGCAGAGAAAAACAAACAGTTGGGGAGGGAGTGCTCCCATGTGCTCAAGAACCACATTTAATAAAACACTAGGGGAAAGATAAGCTCCAGTACAGTACAGTAAGTGATTTAGATCATCCAAACCAAAAACAATCAACCAAGATTCAGAGGTAAACTACTCCACAGACCACACGGATCAAACAGAACTTGACAGAACATTCCAGTTAACAGCTGCAGAATACACATTCCTTTCATCAGCACTCTTAGGATAGCCTGCATTTTAGGCCAAAAAACAAGTCTCAAACTTAGAGTATCATGTATCTTTTCTGCCACAATGAAATAAAACTGTAAATTAATAACAAAAGAAACTCCAGAAATTAGACAAATACATGGATACTAAACAACATGCTGCAAATTAAATAACGGGTCACTGAAGGAAAATTGAAATTAAAACATTCCCTACAACAAATATAAAATAGACACAATATATAAAAACATACAATACAGCAAAAGCAGCACTAAGAGGGACGTTTATAGCTTTAAGTGCCTACATCAAGAAAATAGATAGTTCTCCAACAACCAAATTATACATCTCAAGGACCTAGAAAAGCGAGTACACAATAAACTCAAAAGCAAAAGGAAATAAACATCAGAGTAGAAGTAAATAAAACAGAGACTTAAATAACAATATAAAAGGCCAATGAAGAGCCTTTTAAAAAAAAGATACATGAAATCTATAAAATTTTAGCTAGACAGAGGAGAGAGAGAGAGAGGTCTCAAAGTCAAGGCAGAAAAGGAGATATTACATGTAACACCACAGAAATACATAGGGCCATTAGAGATTACTATGAATAACTACATAGCAACAAATTGGACAGCCTAGAAGAAATGGATGACTTTCTATATTCATGTAACATACCAGAATTAAAGCACCAAGGACAGAGAAAACCTGAATAGATAATAAATAAGTAATGAGGTTAAATCTGTTATGAAAAGTCTTCCAGCAAAGAATAGTCCAGGACCAAATAAATGAACTCTACCAAACTTTTAAGGAGGGAGGAATGCCAATACCAATCAGACTACTTCAAAATCTTCAAAACGTTGGGAACCCTTTCAAATTCACTCATCTTTGAGGTCAGCACTACCTTAATCCCAAAAACCAGGCGATTACACAACAGCAAAAAAACTATAGATCAATCTCCTTGATAAACATAGATGCAATCTGAATCCTACAACACATCAAGATGATAATACATCATAATGAAGTGACTTTTATTCCCAGGATGCAAGAATGGTTCAACTTTGCAAATCAGTAAATATGGCAGATCACATCAACAGAATAAAACATACAAATCACATCATCTCATTAGATGCCAAAAAACATTCAATAAATCCAACATCTATTCACGATAAAAAAAAACTTCCAACAAAATGGATGTAGGAGGAATAGACATCAACATACAGGCTATCTATGGCAAACCCATAGCCAATTAATGGGGGAGAGCTAAAAGCATTTCTTCTAATATCTGGAACCAGACAAGGACGTCTACTCTACTGCTGTTATTCAAATAGTACTGGAAGTTTTGACCAGAGCAATTAATCAAGAGAAAACATTACACATATAAGTGGGGAAAGACGAAGTAATATTATACTCGTTTGCAGATAACACAATTCTGTAAATAGAGAAACCTAAAGACTGTGTAAAGAGGCTATTAGAACTGAAAAAAAATCAGTCAAGTTGTAGGATACAAAATAAACATGAAAAATCAGTAGTATTTTCATACACCAAAAATGGACTGAGAAAAAAATAAGAGCAATCTTTTCACAATAGCTGCAAAAATGAAAATACTTTGGAGTAAATTTATCCAAGGTTGTGAAAGAACCCAACAATGAAAATTATAAAGCACTAGTGAAAAAAGTGAAATATGACATAAAAAATGGAAAGATGCCCCCATGTTCATGGGTTGGAAGAGTTAATATTAGTAAAATGTCCATACCACCCAAAGTGAATTAGGGAATCACCACAATCTCTATGAAAATGACATTCTTCAAGAACCAAAAAAACCAATTGAGACATGCATATGAAGGCACAAAAGCCCCCAACTAACTGAAACTATCTTAAAAAGGGCAAAGCTAGACATCATTACTGCAATACCAAATTGCAAGCCATACTACAGGGCTGTTGCTACCAAAACAGTATGATACTTGCATAAAACCAAGCACACATGTCAATGGAAAAGTGATTCTGGAACTTAATCTATGCATCTACAGCTGGCTGATTGCTGACAAAAGGCATCGAAACCACAGACTAAAGAAAGGACAGTCTTCAATAAACTGTGCTGAGAAAACTGGATATTCGTTTGCAGAATGAAGCTTGCTCACACCCCTCACCCCTATACAACAATCAACTCAAAATGGATCAAAGATCTAAAGGAAAGACCTGCAGCTTTCTAGAAACTTCTAAATCAAAGACCTAAATGGAAGACCTGCAATTTTCTAGAAACTTCTAGGAAAAACACATAGGAGACACACTTTAAGACACTAGCACAGGCAATGGTTTTTTGGATAAGACCCCAATAGCACAGACAATAAAATACAGACAAATGGGATTATATCAAACTCAAACTTCTGCCTTCAAAGGAAATCAGAGTGAACAAAAAGCTGACAGAATGGGAGAAAATATTTGCCAACTATTCAGTGACAAAGGAGTTAATGCCCAGAATATATAAGGAACTGAAAACACTCAACAACAAAACATCTAGTAAAGAAATGGGAAAAGGATCTGAATAAACATGTATCAAAAGAAGTAATACAAATGACCCACACACACATTAAAAAATGTTCACTATCATTAGCCATTAGGGAAATGCAAATGAAAACCACAATGAGGTACCATCTCACTCCAGTTAACATGGCTGTATAAAAAAAGACAAAAAATAACCAATGCTGGTGAGACTGTGCAGGAAAAAAAAATCACAACAGCCATTACAGAGAGAGTATGGATGTTCTTCAAAAGACTAGAGCTAGATCTACCACATGACCCATGCATTCCATTCTGGGTACAGAACTAAAAGAAATTAATTCCGTATGTGAAAGACACACCTGCACTTCCATGTTTATTGCAGCACTATTTACTATAGTCAAGGTATGAAATTAACCTAGCTGACCATGGGTGAATGAATGGATAAAAGAAAATGTTGTAGGGGCAAGCACTGTGGCACTGCAGGTTAAGCCACTACCTGCAACACCAGCATCCCATATGGGAACTGATTTGAGTCCCAGCTGCTCCACTTCTGATTCAATTCCCTGCTAACACACCTTGGAGAGCAGCAGAGAATAATTCAAGTACTTGGGGTCCCGCTACCCACATCAGAGTCCTGGATGAAGCTCTTGGCTCCTGGCTTCAATCTGGCCCAGCCCCAGCCTTTGCAACCATTTCAGGAATGAACCAGTGGATGACTTTCTCTTTCTCCCCGCTCCTCTGTATAACTGCACCTTTCAAATAAACAAAGTTTTTACAAAGAGAAACATTGTCTATATAAACAATGGAATATTATTCAACTGTAAAAAATGAAATCCTGGTATTTCTAGCAAAGAAGGAAATGGATCAGATACAGAAAGACAAATACCATATGTTCTCTCTCACATTTGAAAGTTAAAGAAAAATAATAAATCGAACCTGCAATAGTTAGTGTCTGAGGCTGGGAAGAGGAAGAAAGATCTAGGCATTGGATAACAGGAACCAAAAAAAAAAAAATAAATAAAATAAAGTTGATAAAAGTAACTGGTTCTAATGTTCCACACTATGGTAGGGAACTATAGTTCACAATAATGTATTTTTTAAGAACAGTAATACTATTGTTCTCCTATTAACAAAGTCTTCTTTAAATCCTAAAAATACTCTTAGCAAACTTTTATCAAATTTAATTCAACTATATACAAAAAGTTATCACAGCCACATTAGTTTTACTCCATTAAAATAGTTGGTATTTAATCAATACAAGATTACTTAAAAAGTAATACTTAAAAAGTCAATATGATTCATTAATTCCAGTTCCTACAAAAGGAAAAGCCATATAATCAAACAGATACAGAAAAGGCCCTCAATCAAATTCAACATCAAATTAGGATTAAAGCTCTTGGGAAACTGTGGTTAGAAGGGAACTTCCTTAAACAAGAAAAGCTATTTGTCACAAACCTACTCCTAACTTCCAACTTCGTGGTTAAAGACTGAGTGCTTTTCTCTAACCTCAGGAATAAGACAAGGGTATCCACTCTCACCATTTCCACACAACTTTGCTGTGCTGTCATATTTTACACAACAACAACAAATCAAGTGCATGAGGGAGATTGGGGATGAGGGGGGGGAAATCCACATCATTTTATTCCCAGAAAACATGACAACCTAGTTAGAAAAACTAGTGGAATCTACCCAGAAAAAAACTATGGTAATTACCGAATTTGGAAATGTTACAAGATAGAATCAGTATTCAAAACCCTACATGCTCCACAATGAAAAATTCAAAGTCAAAATTTAAAACAAAGTATTACCATCTAAATAATATTAATTGTAGAGGAACAAAGTATTTAGCAGACTTAAGTAGTAAAAATAAAACATCACCGAGAAAAACCAAAGACCTGAAAAAATACTAATGCATTATATACGTAAGCCAAAAGATTCAATATTGTGAACTTGATTTCTCCTCAAATAGACCTAAAGATTTAATGCAACCCAAATAAAATCCCCAGAAACCTTTTTTGTTGTGTGAATTATCAGATTCTCAAATTTCTATGGAAATACAAATCATCTAACATATTTCCAAAAAAAAAAAAAAGCTTACAAAAAGAAAGTCAGGCTTGTACTACCTAAGACTTTATTATAAATCTTCAGTAATCAAGATGGTGTGACTTAGAGGTTTACATACAAATGAATGGAAAATGGAATACATAAAAACCATCTTTGATTAACTTGTGTTTGATGAAAGGGCCAAAGAAATTTAATAGGAAAGAGAATCTTGTCAAAAAATGGTGCTAGAACAAGTCTACATCACTATGAAAAAAAAAAAAAAAAAAGAAAAAACTTTACACCACATATAAAAATTAACTCAAAGTGACTCATAAACCTAAATGTAGGAGCCAGTGCTATGGTACAGTGGGTAAAGCCGCTGCCTGTGGTGCGGGCATCCCATATTGGTGCCAGTTTGAGTCCCAGTTGCTCCTCTTCCAATCCAACTCTCTGCTGTGGCCTGGGAAAAGCAGTAGAGGATGGCGCACGTCCTTGAGCCCCTGCACCTGCATATGAGACCCAGAAGAAGCTCCAGGCTCCTGGCTTTGGATCAGCCCAGCTCTTGCTATTATGGCCATTTGGGGAGTGAACCAGCAGTTGGAAGACACCTCTCTTATTCACTCACTCAACCTCTGCCTTTCTCTGTAACTCCGCCTTTCAAAAAATAAATCTTAAAAAAAAAAAAAAACTAAATGTGACATTAAAAGGTACAAAGCTTCTAAAAGAAAACAAAGGAAAAAAATTCCTCTGTCCTTGGGTTAGGCAAAGATTTATCATATGGCACAAGAAGAACTCTAATAGAGAAAAGAAATCGATAAATTAGATTTCATCAAATATTCATTAAATGTGCTACTATTAAAACCCACAGTTCAATGAATGAAAAAGTAGGCCACAGTCTGGGAGAAAGATTTTTGGAAAACATGTGTCTGTTAAGAGCTATGATAAGGCTGAGATTTCATACTAGCAGTCTGCCCCTTTAGCACCATAGTCGCATGCATTCTGGCAGAATGAAACTCCTGGGTCACAAAGACCTTACTACTCACTGCAGAGCATGCACTCCTAGGGGTGAGGCGTGGCTCGCCCTGGTAAATGCTGTTCAGGCAGGAGATTCATATCACAACTGTGTGAGCCCAAACTGATGTTAGCCCAGTCGTATTAAAGGATTGCAAGAGAACCTGCAAGAAGGTATCTTTATTATCTTGCCTGGCAAATGAATGCAAGTTTTTTGTACTACACAATTATCTTTTCACAGATAGTCTAATAGTTGTCAGTGCCTCTGCTCACGTAACATGCAAAAACATGAGATCCTTGGAGAATTATCTCCCAATGGTATCCAATAAAGAACATGTGTCCCGAGTATATAAAGATCTCAAACTCTCAGAAACAAAACAAATACAATTTAAACCAAGAAGTTGAAAGAGATGTTGATGGAACAAAGCATGTGAAAGAGTATTCACCATCACTGGTCACTGAAGGAATGTAAATTAAAGTCACAAAGGCAAAGCTCCAACACAACTTCTAGAATGACTAAAATTTATAAAGACTGACCATACCAAGCACAGGGCATCAGGAAACCTCAAACATCACTGCGGCAACACAGAATGCGACAGTCACTTTGGGAAACAGTTTGGCACCGCCTTTATGAAGTCAAACACACCCTTACTATTTAACCCAGAAATTCCACTTCCAAGTATTTACTCAAGACAAATGAAAACATATGTCCACCAAAAGAAAAAAAATTGGATGCTAATGTTCAGAGCAGCTTTACTCATAATAAGCAAAACCTGGATGCTGGGAGTTTATTCTATGCATGACTTACAAGTGCAGGCACTCGATGGCCTTTGTTTTGGACTCTTTTCAAAGACATGCATGGAACGAATGGCCTTGGAAGGACAGGACAGGATTGTTTGGCTGTACAATAAAGATAATACCCTGCTCTGGATCAAAGTTCAAACAGGCTTACTGCTCATTCTAAAAGATTCCAGTTCCCTAAGCTCAAGATTCCTCTACAGTGATGCCACCTGCTCCCTATGCAAGCTCCAAATGGTCATCTTCATGTCACTGTGTGGGACCTGGGACTCAGGCTCTGCCTATATAATCAGTAATCCATTGCACTTGGTCTGTGACCTAGCAACCTCACTATCTGTCAACGTCCATGAAGCTGGAGCAGGCTAACTGGTTAAATTGCAGGGAGTGGGAAGAAGGGTCATCTCCAACTATTCCTAATTCTTGACAGTAGGCAAAAGCCCAAATGCCTACCAAAACACATTCTATCCATGGGATGGACTGAACTTCTGGTATACATACAAACATGGAGGAATCCAAAAGCCATGTGAAAGAAACCAGACTGATTAGACTAGGTACTGAATAGACATGTATTGATTAGACTATGTACTGTGTTGTTCCATCCTGCTAGGCCAAGAACCAACCATTAAGAACCAAGTTTTCAATACTGCAAATATTTGAACCACATAATATTTCAAAGTTACAATAAGTGGTATGTTTGTTGCTGAATTTCAATCTCCACACATATCTTATATATATATATGGACAAAGGAACATAATGGCTATACAGGGCCAAACTACAGGTATGCAGAGTAGATGAGAGGTTACCTAGAGAAAGGTGTATGTGGAAGTTCTTAGGGCAAGGTAAATGTAGCATATCATGACCACGGTTGTGGGTATGCAGCACTGTACACTTTGGTCAAAGCTCAAATTGTACTTAAGCTGATGGACATACTTGAATGCTAATTATACCTCAATAAAGCTTCAAATGGTTTAACATTCAAACATTTGCCTGATACCTGTTCTGTTCCAAGCCCATTTTAAGAGAAAAAGACACAACACTGAGCAAGTGAAGTCCCTGGTCTGAAAGAATTCTTGTGCAGATGAGGAGTGGGAGAGGGAGGGAGCAGACTACATTCTCAACCAAGAAAAGGTCAGACAGTGGCAAGTGCGGTAATAGAAATGTGGAGAGTGCCCAGAGAACAGCTCTCTGATGGGCTGTGGGAAAACTTTCTCTGATCTGAGTCTGGACACTCAGGAACAGCAGTTCTTGAGAGAAAAGAGAAAGAGAGGGAGAGAGAGAAGGGGTTGGGGGAATGCTTAGCTTCTAAGTAGGATTAAAATCTTACAACCTTCCCAAGAGAGAGACTAGGAGTAAGGAAGGGCCCAAGGGAAAAACAGACCTACCTTCTGTTGTTCATCCCAGCATGTGGATATTTTACTGTGTATCTGGATTGTTTTATAGGCAAATTAAATGAAGAAAAGTGTGTCAAATGCTAACATTCTAGACAATGTTGTCTATCAGAATCCAAGGGGCTTGCCAAGCCATGTGGCTCAGAGTTCTAGAATCTTCACAAAGTATTACTGAGAAAAAAAAAAAAAAGACTGCCTATGGCTCCTGTGCAGGTACAGTATTCTTCAGAGCCGGGCTCTGCACACTTCAGGTGGGAGGATTGTTTGGAGCAGTGGCACTAGGAAATAATCTTCACACAGCTTCCTGCTTCTGTGTGGATCAGTAACAAAAGCAGCAGAAAAACTTCTGCTTTTTCCAAACTCTCCAAAAGCTTCCTGCTGAGTACGTTCACTCTCCCTCGCAGAAGAACTGTATTAATTTTTTTTAACAAAATGCTTCAGCCTGGTGTCTATGACTAATAAAACAAATAAAAACTTCTTGCATGATTGAAACTGGCATCCTTTGCATTTTAGAAAAACTGCGGTTACAAACTTATGTGGTGACATTTTTATTCAGATACAGAAACGTAACATCAAGAAATTTGCTACAACTTCCTTCCCCAAGCACAAGCAGAAATGTTCTAGTTTCTAAGGAAAATAAGACAAAAGAGAAATAAAACAAAACAACCTCTTTATTCACTTTTGAAGTATATATGATGTGCAATACGTGTACAAGTATACTGCTAGGTATTTTGTTTTACTTAGTACATTATACCTGGGACTTCTAACTTAAACTATTTGAAAAAGCTATTCCCTGCAGAATCTGCAATAAAGCGACAGCATAGTTTGAGTGAACTGCTTATAAACCAGCAACACCACAGCAGAAACATTATCTTCATCACCAAGAACAAGGTCACTATTGTGTTCATTTCTAAGGTGAAAGAGTAATTTCAAGATCATTCATTTACCGGGGTTTGGGAGTCAAGGAAATGAATAGGTAAAATAGAGAGAACTTTTAGGAGAGGGAAATATTCTGTGTGATGTTACAAAGGCAGGTCCATGTTATTCCCCATTTGTCTGAACTCTTAGAGCAGACCTCAGTGTAAACCACCGGCTCTGGGTGACAATGTGTCCCTGTGGGCACAGCAACTTTAACCAGTGGGCCACTTTGCTGGGGGACATTGACTGTGGGGGAGGCGACACATGGGGTGGGGAGGCAGGGACATGAATCCACTGCTGAAGATTTCAGTCCAAAGCTGGATTTGAATATTAACTGCATGCAAATAGGTAAGATAAATATCTAGGAAAATGAGAAATGCCAAACCTATGCAGATTCATTGGCTTATTTTGGAGGAAAGGAACTTGGAGACTTGGTTTTACCTTTAGTAATGAGGATATTGGGAGTCAGAGAAGTGGTATAATGGGTAAAGCTGCCACCTGCAGTGCAGGATCCCATATGGGCACCGGTTCAAGTCCCAGCTGCTCCATTTCTGATCCAGCTCTCTGCTATGGCCTGGGAAAGCAGGAGATGGCCCAAGTCCTTGGGCCCTCGCACTCATGTGGGAAGACCCGGAGGAAGTTGCTAGCTTCGGATCAGCACAGCTCCGGCTATTGCGGCCAGCTGGGGAATGAACCAGCAGATAGAAGACCTCTCTCTCTCTGCCTCTCCTTCTCTGCATAACTTTCAAATAAATAAATATTTTTTAAAAAAATGAGGATATTGAAGCATAGGAAGATACAAGATACCCTAATGTATTATTTTCTATTTAACAACTGCTTAAAACGAACATTTTAAAAAATTAACCCATTTAATCTTCACAGCTACCCTGATGTAGGTGCCATTGTGATCCCTATTTACCCAAAAGGAAACAGAGAGCAGCTTAAAGATTTCCCATTAGCTTGCTAAGCCAGGATCGGTTCCCAGACCGGCAGACAAAGCCTCCACACACCTGAACAAGGCTTTGACTGCCTGTCCAAAGCAGACAGCGGTGTGGGCAGGGCTAATCCCCAGGTTTCCACTCTAAAATATCTGTTTCTATACAGCCATAATGTGTTCTCCTGATCCTTGTTGAGGCTTCTGGCTACCTCTGTATGGAAATGCTTCCTTTTCTCCTTACATTTTAGACTCCGTTATGTTTCTTTTCACAGATGGAATCTTTCTCTCTCTTTCCTTGGCTCCACCTATTTTACATTTCACCACAACCAAGCCATGACCCATGAAGCAATAAGAAAAAAAGCCTCTTTATTATGCATGCCTTCAACCAAAAAAAGAGGACAAAAAAAGCTTTAGAAAAAAAAAACACATCTAGTATCTGCTTTTATTTGTCCTGGAAACGAAGGAAGCAAGCTGATTGCACACATCCATTCGACTCCTTGCTGCACAAAGACTTGCTGTGGTTGAACTTGATGTTCCTATCGGGTTCAGGGGCCACAGCTGAGGAAAGCAGAGAGCCCTCTGCTCCCTTTGTACACTAGAGCCTGTTGCACCTCCATCTCACCAGAGATCAAGGGGCATCTTTCCTAAGGGGCTGGTTAGGAACCACAGCTGGAAACAGGGAAGAAGTAACCTAACATCCAAGACAGAATGTCAACGCCAGCAGGTAGCACCCCTATACCTGTGGGGACTTGTAGAGGTGGCAAAACCAGGCTTTGCCATAACCATCTTCACCCCGACATCTACTCTACGGCCAGTGCTTCTCAAATTGGACTGCACATGGCCATCACCAGGCTTACAAATGTGTTGAAGCTTTGATGCCGCCTATGTTTCACTGATCTAAGGCACCAACTCTAGCGATAGGATTTATTGTTGTTGTTGCTGCTGGTATTTTTGCTTTAAGCTTTACTTATTTGAGAGGTGGAGCGACAAAGAGAGCTCTTCTGTTTGGTCATTTGACCCCCTACAAATATCCACAACAGCTGGGGCTGGGCCAGGCTGATGCCAGGAACCAGGTATCCCATCCTGGTCTCCCACATGAGTGGCAGGAACCCAGGCTCTCGGATCATCACCTGTTGCCTCCCAGGTGCATTAGCAGGAAGCTGGATTAGAAGCAGGGGTGGAACCTGATACCAGGCACTGCGATATGGGTTGCGGGTATCCCAAGAAGTAGTTTAACCTACTGTGCCACAACACCCACCCCCACAATAGGATCTTTAAAGCTCTCCTGGGTATTCTAATTGCAGACAAGATTGGAATGACTGTTAATACGAGAAAGGAGCAGAGGGTGGCTCTGAAGCCCATGTGAGAGGGGATTCCCTATGCCACATGGAAAGAACCTTTCTTCCCTGGAAGAACTTCCCTGGATAGCCCAGACAGTGGGAAGATGGCTGGGGACAATTTCACAACCATTTGTGGGTACACACAGCCTTTATGTGCACAGGAAGAAACAGGACACAAAGAAGAGACTGAAGCAGAATAGGCAGCCAAGTTCCTGAAGGCCAAATGGACAAAGCAGAGTCTGTCCTGTGTTCCAGATTTGTCTGATGGTAGTTTTCCTGTTAGTAAAATGGTGCAGTCTTATCTGTGGCACCATCTTAGGCCCTGGCCCATTGCCACCTTGCGTAGTAGGCTTCTGTCCTAAGCCCCATGGCCCAACCACCTATGTCAGTTCCACCCCCATCCTAACGGGATTTGCTGCGCCTACTTCCCTGCCCACCCCTTGGGCAAAGGTCTAACAGGACTTGTTCTCCAGCACATGCTCTCTCTTAATGCTCTTACTCTCTCGCCCTGGCCCGTCGGGCTGCCCCCACCCAACAATAAACCTTTCCTCTCACTCTGGTGTTTGGTGTTTTGTGGCGACCTTATGTTGCCTGAGAAAGCTGCTTCCCAGGTGCTGCCCAAAGGCTGCAGTAGGCAGTAGGAGGCTGTGGATGGACAACTGCCGGTGGGCATTGTGAAGTCTGTGGTTCTGCTATGAGAGAGACGGGCCACGCAAAGCCCACGTTCCAGGCACATGGAGAAGGCTGATGTGGGGAGCAGGGCCCATCACCCGGGAGACAAATAAGTACTGAGACTATGGACAAATAAATACTGAGGACAAATACTGAGATTACCGAGACTAGACTAAACTACTGGAACTGCTAGGACTAGCTCTGTGCATCTGATCTCCCACCATATGGCGCTGAGAAAGAGTAAACAACTTCCAAACAGCTGCCTCACCAATTCGACTAACAAGCTGCAGGAGCTGATCCTGCCCCTGATTGGAGGAGAGCAGCATGCTCAGCACGTGGGGAGAGAACGCCAGCAGAGTTGGGATTGGTGGAAGAGGACTATAAAGGAGGAGAGAGACAACATGCAGGAGGAACATCTGAGGAACCCCTGAGGGAGCCGGCCGGCGGTGTGCCGCCCCTCCGTGAAGGCGGGCTGGGGGGGAGCGGCAGCAAACCCTGGAAGGGCCGGGGAAAGAGAACAGCGCAGGGTCCGGTGTCATTCCTCCGCGAGAGAGGGAGCGACAGGCTGAGACTCAGACGCTGCACAACAGAGACACAGAAGCTCAGCAGTTATCAGCAAACATCTGAAGAGGCTGAAACCAGGTCCAGAGGAATCGAGAGAGGGGCCTTGCACTCCCCATCCTTGCCCTGTTCTGAGCCAACAGGGTTGCCTGGGCCTGAAGTTGAAGAACTGTGATCTGTGGCTTGAAATTGTGAGCTGCTAGAGGGGAAACTGAGCAGAGTTCTAGAAATCATAATTGACCAGAAATATGCAGAATCCAGCAAAAGGATTGCCCAAAAGCAGAAAAGCAGTCTTCTCCAACAATGATAAAGGGGGGTGGGTGGAGAATTGGGGGGTGGAAGGGGTGGAGTCATGAACCCTTCTGGTGAGTTGAGGCTCCTGCGTTAGATTTCTAGAAGTTCTCTCATTTAGCCAGGGGCAGTTTATTTGTCTGGAAAGCAAGTAGGTGTGCTTAGCAAAGGGCACATCACTTGTTATCACTGGTGGACTCGCACAGGATCACTGCGTGCTCTTAGCAGCCTTGACGGGGAAGGAAGAAACACCACAGACAAGTGCTCTGCACTTGGCCTTGGTGCCAGGGGATAGTGGACTGAGTGCGTGCTGAGTTACAGATGAGACTTACGCCAGCAACACTTGCCTTGAACACTTTCTCAGTCCTTCAACCTGACGTTTCTCCTTTTCAGGTATACACTGTGCTTCCTGCCATGGCTGGCCCATAGCTACTCCATGAATCATAGGAATCAATCCTAGTGAATCACCTGTTTAAAAGTGCACTCAAGTACCAAGGGGAGTTTTTAATAAAAGGCTGTTTCACGGAGAGGGCACTGTACTGGGGGTCTTCCCACGCCTTTCCATCTTCCAGATTAACATGGGTGCACATTTTAAGCCCAGTCACAGGAATGACGGCTATCCATTCCCTGTGAGATACAGTAGAGCCCCATGTACAAGCCATGTTTGATGACTTGTAAGCCTTTTGGCTTAATGTGCCTGGCCCTTTTTAAAACAATCAACTCAAGAGAGAGAGGTTCAGAATGAGGGAATAAATTAACATATGTCAAAAACTATCAACTTGCTTTCTAGAAGGCACTTTGGAGCCAGATGGGTGACAGAGAAAGGATCCACAGGCCAAAGGCACACAAGGCAGGAATGATTAGGAGTAATTAAAGGTTATAGAGCTACAGGGAGCCTCAGAAGAAAAAAACAGATCCCACATTTCCTTTGAAGGGAAGTTAGAAACAGCTGGAACTAACTGAACTGACTTGGAGCCACGAAAAAGCATGATGCAAGTCTCATAATTGAGGGAAAACTAAAAAAAAAAATCTTCCTTTATAATAAAGAGAAAATTAAGTACTCAGATTTTCTAACAGTTAATGCATATATATATTTCCTATACTTAGGACTTTTACTTAACTGAAGTATCATAAGACCAAAGAAGCCCATCAGTGTTTTCTCAATATTTCAGAAAGTAAAATCAAGTATACCTTGTTTTCTCTCCAATTCTCATTATTGTTATTTGAGAAAAATCTATTCTTGAGCACCAAAATTTCCAAACTCCAAACCAATGGCTTTTAACCACTGATATTATTTGGGAGTTTTGGAAGGAGAAAAAAAATACCACACCACATGCTTGGCTTCCAATTCCAACAACGTGAGTCAGAAACTCCTACAGTGGATGGGGTACACTAGCATGTGTTACATGCCCAGGGATGCTGATCTGCACCTCCCTTTATAATCACCAGCCATTACAATTCAACTGGTGGCAACTCTGCAAACTGTAGGCCTTATCTCCCAAGGAGCTGTCAATCTGATACACGTTTTGTCTCTTAATAAACCTGAGAGCCTGCCATCATTTCAGTTCATCTCTGACAAACTACCCTGGACAATCCTAACCTGTATCAGTTCAAAATATAGCCCACTGTTATCCTGAATCTGGTGAAATAAGGAATGGGTGGGAGGGGGGCACGGTTGCCCTATCAGTTGTAACACCAATTAAACCTAATAATTTCAATCCACTCTGTAATCACAGGCTTAATGCACCACTAACCATAATATCCAACAAGTAAAAAAGTAGAAAGACCACAGTTGCACAGAAGAATAAACAAAGCCTAAAAATCTTTTTAGAGCTGTACTTAGGAAATACATGCAATCTGTTTTCCTTATATGAATAAAAATCTTTAAAAACACACCAGTTAAGATACGTGCATGCCACATCAGAGTACCTATGTTTGATTCCTGGCTCTGCTACTGATCCCAGCTTCCTGCTATGCACACCCTGGGAGGTGGAGATACCAGCTCATTAGTCTCACTAGTCACAATGCCTGTCCCAGCCCCAGGCATTGCCAAGATTTAGGGAGTGAACCAGCTGATAAGAACACACTTGTGTATTCTCCATGTCCTGCCATCTTTCTGCCTCTAAAATGAAAGTGTTTCAGATACAGATTTGTCCAATGATGATGTACTGCAAATTAGGACTCAACTATGGTCCTGAGGTTAAGGCTTCTCCCCCTGTGGCCTATTTTCCCTGTACCTCTGGGAGGATCAGAGATGACAAAACTGACATCTTTCTTCTAGCCTACTCCTCCTCCCATGAGGATTGGTCAATCAATAACCAGCAGCTGGGGCCAGCGCTGTGGCACAGCAGGTTAAAGCCACCGCCTGCAGTGTCAGCATCCCATATGGTTGCTACTTTGAGTCCTGGCTGCTCCACTTCCAATCCAGCTCTCTGCTATGGCCTGGGAAAGCAGTAGAAGATGGCCCAAGTCCTTGGGCCCCTGCACCCACATGGGAGGCCTGGAAGAAGCTTCTGGCTCCTGGCTTTGGATCAGCACAGCTCCAGTTGTTGTGGCCATCTGGGGAGGGAACCAGCAGAATAAAGACCTCTCTGTCTCTAACTTTCTCTATAACTTTCTTTCAAATAAATAAAATAAATCTTTAAAAAAAAAATAGGGCCGGTGCCACAGCTCACTAGGCTAATCCTCCACCTGTGGTGCCTGTACCCCGGATTCTAGTCCTGGTTGGGGCGCCGGATTCTGTCCCGGTTGCTCCTTGTCCAGTCCAGCTCTCTGCTGTGGCCCGGGAGTGCAGTGGAGGATGGCCCAAGTCCTTGGGCCCTGTACCCGCATGGGAGACCAGAGGAAGCCCCTGGCTCCTGGCTTTGGATCAGTGCAGCACGCCGGCCATAGCAACCATTTGGGGGGTGAACCAATGGAAGGAAGACCTTTGTCTCTCTCTCTCTCTAACTCTGCCTGTCAAAAATAAATAAAAATAAAAAAAAAACACAGGATCTGAGCACCTGCTGTTACCAGGGTACTCTTCAGGAGCTATGAAAGATGCTTTGCGTTCAATATGGTCTGTATTTTAAAGAAAATTCAGATGAATTTTGGGGGAAAATCAACCCATGAGAATATGACCAACAGGAACAAAAAGCTAGGTCAGAGTTTGAAGGCAAATGATGGGACAAACAGTAAATGTTATCAGGTGAAGGAGGAAAGCTATTTGGCTGAGTTCAGAGAAGAATCAGAGGAGTATGCCTGAGCTTGATCCTAGGATACAGCAACAATGAGGCGTGGAGATAATATTAAGAGAGTATTCAAACTCCATCTTCAGGTCAAGAAATGTTCATTGGTGGTCTGTTACATAATTAATGCTGGAGTAATAAATGTGGTGAAAACAAAGGTGACTGGAAGCAAAGGTTCCTGTTCCTGGAAGTCCCACACTAGTTTCCTGCTGCAGTACGGAGATGATTCATCCGCATGTGTGGCTGGCTGGGAAAACAAGGCTGGCTTCACAGAGGTGGGGGCTTGTGACCGGCCTTACCTACCAGGCCTATTCACAGGCAGGAATTCAACAGGAAGAACCTGAGGAAAATGACTTCCCAGGATGAGAAAGCAGGCTGCATCTAGGGCAAATCAAGTCAGATAATTAACTGATTATAAAACAACTAAAACATCTCAGCAGACATCTTTAAAAGTAGAAGTCAGCTCAGAGAATTCTAGATGTTGATTTGAAACATTTTCTGTTTAATCTGATAGCATGGAGTTACATACTCAGAATCCTAATTTAGAAGGAACATTCTGGAAGCATGTTGCAGGCTAACTGGGAACAAGGAGAGCAGGTGCAGGACAATCAGAAGCCTCATACAGGTGCCCAGGAGAGAAAGAGGCCTAAGCCAGGCAGCACTTGGAGATGGTCCTTGGGAGTGGGACATGTGTCACCAGCATGTCTCTAGTTAGTAATAAAAAGAAACTCTTTCCCAAGAGCAATCAATGTAAAACTCATGTCTACTGAATTACTACCCTAATAAGTCCCAGGAGTGGGGACAGCAGTATAGTGCAGTGGGTTAAGCTACCACCTGTGCTCCCAGCATCCTATATAAGCACCAGTTCAAGTTCTAAGTGCTCCACTTCTGATCCAGATTATGACCAAAGCATCTTGGCCCCTGACACCCACATAGGAGATCTGTGTGGAGTTCCAGGCTCCTGGGTTCTGTCTGGCCCAGCCCCATTTATTGCAACCACTTGGGAAATGAACCAGTGAATGGATGTTCATATTTCACTCTGTCTCACTTGTGCTGTCTTCCAAATGAATATATCTTAAAAAAAAAAACTTCCAGTGGAAGCTAGATCATTAATGCATCTCATTTGTTCTCAGTTATTCATGGAAAATAACTCATGAAACTAATTCATGTTCTAAATAATTCATGGAAAAATGGAATTCTAAGTTTAGTTTGGTACAAAATATTTTAGAAACCCATGCAATTCAACAATGTGAATATTCCCCATACTTTTTGAAGACTCCTCCAGTTTACATATTAAATACATGGCACCTGCACCTATTTCCTAATCTGCTTATCAAACACACAGCTCTGTAAAGGAAAATATTCCAATTTACGATGATCTACGCAGGGAAAGGAACAATGCCTTCCTGAGGGCTCACATCACCCCTGCTTCCTCCTGTGTTTCCAAGGAGAGACAAAAACACTGAAAACGGATCACTGGCTTCCCTTTGCTTCTGACTCAAACATATGCAATTAGCACCAAAAATTCTGTGTTCACCGAATTGACCTGCAAAACGTGCCCTCAGGAAAGCATACAAGAAAGGCTTCAGGGAGTGTTTAGGACGTGAGACCCCCCATTAGCTTATAAAATGAGGATTACACAGCAGAGGCAGGGGTCATCTCAGTACCAAGTCTGCCATCCCCGCTGAGGAAAAATGTTGGATGCACAGCGCATATCACAGTGTCAGTGCTTACTGACCTGTGTCCCATCTTCCCAAGTTTTTTTTCTTTTTTTTCTTTTACAAAGTTTTATCCTCTTTATTCAGGGAAAACCATCAGATAGATGAGAAGATGAAGGCGAGGAGTGGCCATCATCTCACAACTAGCTAAACCGGAACTGGGGCTTCGATTTCCCGTTAGCAGCTTCTTCCATGAACTGTAATTGGCTCGTCCTTCAACACTCCTGTTCTCCATTAACTGGGTGCCAGGTTCACTTGTCTTCACCTTTGAGTCAGCCGCCTTTGATGCTGTGCCTAATGTCTTCTAAGGTCGAAAAGCTTAGAGTGTACGAAAGAAATACCCAGGGGGTGGAGAGTTGATGGATAATAAGATGCTCTTATAAAATAACTTGATATGAGTTCACTGTGAATTAATGAAAAACATATGCGTCCTAATGTAGTCGAATAAAACTCAAAGAAGTGAAGCAAATCTGCTAGGCAGGAAACACTCGGCCAACTCTCAGATATTCATGTGATCCATCACCACAGGGGGAACCAACACTTTTTCTGGGTGGGTCCATCCCTGTGCCATTCAGGGGGCATTTCTGGGAGGCCTCAACAACTGGTTGACGGTGCGTTCTACTGCCGTTATTGCTGCAAAGCAGCATGGGGAATGGCAAACTTCTAGGGGAACAGACACCCGACGCAACTGCTGAACACAATTCAAGGACAGTGAACTCCAGCATTTATTAGATTCATCCCCTCTCTGGCTTACAGCAGTCTGAAGTCGGGAAGAAGCCCTGAATGGTTTCCATTTCTCTTTAAGTCCCGACCCTGTGACCCCCCCCCCAAAAAAAAAGGCTTGAGATTTTTCTCTAAATTATTTAGAACTCTGAAAATCTCAAAGTGCATTGTTAACACTTTTTTTTTTTAGCTTTGAAATTAAGCCCCAAAATATAGACTCACTACAGCAGGGAACAGTACAACAGAAGTTTTTATGAGAAGAATATTCAGGAAGGAATAGGTATAAAAGATTTCTAGCAATCGTTTGCCAGCTGCTACGATGGCTGGACACAGTTTGGAAGAATACCTGGGTTAGGATCCAAGCGAACGCCAAGTGGCCAAGAGCCAACTCCAACTAAAGCCAAAGAGGAAGTAGTGTTTTCTGGGGTGGGCCCAGTGCTGCAAGGGAACCACAGGACTCCTACCTCCTGGATTCTCTCCCTCCATTCACCTCTCGGAGCTGCTCACGGCTGCTTCTCTGTCTGCATTGGCTTCACTCTCTTTTCTTCAAAGTGGGCCTTCTCCACGGATGGGCTGCCTGGCTGCAAGGACTCCCAGCCTCGCGCCATCCCATCAACCACAGAGGAGAAGCTCATTGGTTCTGCTTGTGTTGCATGCTCAGCTTCAATCATGGTCAGGCCTGGGGAGGGTCAGGGTAGCATAAGTGGCCACACCTGTCTCCCATGCACAGCTGGAGATGGGTTTGCTAAGCACTCGAATCACAGGAGAAAGGTGGCCTCCACAGTCTTACAGTCCTCTGCAGTGGTCTAACCTACTGTGCAGGTGTTTTAGGCAAGTGCCTGTTTTAGGGGACAACTGTGGAAACAGCCTCCTCTTGTCATCAGTGCTCCAAGAAGCACCGCCCCCCAATGCCAAATTCATAGATCACTCCCTCCCATGATCCAATCACTTCACCTCTCCACTTCCCCAAATTGCTCAAGAATTCCGAGTCTGGGACCATGCATTTGGCTTTGCAGTTATGATGTCAGTTAAGATATCCACAACTCACATCAGAGTGAAGTACTTGGGTCGCTGTCACCCATAAGAGACCCAAATTGAGTTTCTGTCTCCTGGCTCCTGCCCCAGTCCCAGCTCAGCCCTGCCCCAGCTGTTGTATCTGGGGTGTGAACCAGTGGAAAGGTGCTCGAAGTCTCTCTCTCTCTCTGCCTCTTGAATAATAATTTTTAAAATATTTTTATTTATTTATTTATTTGAGAGGTAGAGTTACAGACAGTGGGAGGGAGAGACAGAGAGAGAGGTCTTCTATCTGCTGGTTCACTCCCCAAATGGCTACAATGGCCGGAGCTGTGCCGATCCAAGGCCAAGAGCCAGGCACTTCCTCCAGGTCTCCCACATGGGTGCAGGGCCCAAGCATTTGGCTGTCTTCTACTGCTTTCTAGGCCATAGCAGAGAGCTGGATTGGAAGAGGTGCAGCCGGGACTAGAACCGGCGCCCATATGGGATGCCGGCGCCGCAGGTGGAGGATTAACCTACTGCACCATGGAGCCAGCCCCTTGAATAATAATTTTTAAAAGTTATCAGTAGGAAAAGAAAAGTCCTAGTCTGTTTCAAATCATTTAGTACACATATGGTTTTATGTACTGATTTTTACTAGTATTCCTATCATTTACTTATAAAATTTATTTATAAACCAAATTAAATATAGAATTTTATTTCTATAAATATGATAGGTGTTCATTTTATCTTCAAATCTATAATAAGTTTTTCAGCTCTCTTAGGTTGCTTCTAAAATAGAAGTAGTTAAATCTTTTTTTTTTTTTTTACAGGTAGAGTTAGTGAGAGAGAGACAGAGAGAAAGGTCTTCCTTCTGTTGGTTCACCCCCCCACAAATGGCCGCTACCACTGGCGCACCGCGCTGATCCGAAGCCAGGAGCCAGGTGCTTCTCCTGGTCTCCCATGCAAGTGCAGGGGCCCCAGCACTTGGGCCATCCTCCACTGCCTACCCAGGCCACAGCAGAGAGCTGGACTGGAAGAGGAGCAACCGGGACAGAATCTGGTGCCCCGACCGGGACTAGAACCCGGTGTGCCAGCGCCACAGGTGGAGGATTAGCCTAGTGAGCTGCAGCACCGGCCGAAGTAGTTAAATCTTAAAAAAAAATCTAAAAGTAGTTGCCTGATTATATTTAAACATATATGAGGGGCCCTAGAAACATTCATTCAAAATTAAAAGATGATGCAGATTTTCTGTGAACTTTTTGAAGCCACCTCCTACTGTTAGGGAAATGTTCCCTATAGAGCAATTCCATGATTTCTTTTAAAATTTTTTTAAGATTTATTTAAGGGCCAGCACTGTGGTGTAGTGGGTGGGGACATTGCCTGCCGGGCCGGTGTCCCATGTGGGTGCCAGTTCGAGACCCGGCTTCTCCACTTCTGATCCAGCTCTCTGCTATGGCCTGGGAAAACAGTGAAGGATGGCCTAATTCCTTGGGCTCCTGCACCTGCATGGGAGACCTGGAGGAGGCTCTTGGCTCCTGGCTCCGAACTGGTGCAGCTCCAGCCATTGCAGCCAGTTTTTTTTTTTTTTTTTTTTTTGGGGGGGGGGGGCGAAACAGCCGATGAAGGACCTCTCTCTCTCTCTCTCTCTCTGCCTCTCCTTTTCTCTCTGTGTAGCTCTGACTTTCAAATAAATAAAATAAATCTTTACCAAAAAATGTATTTATTTATTTGAAAAGCAGAGTTACAGAGAGGCAGAAGCAGAGAGAGAGAGAGAGAGAGAGAGAGAGAGAATCTTCCATCCAATGGTTCATTCCTCAAATAGCCACAACAGCTGAAGCTGTGCTGATCTGAAGCCAGGAGCCAGGAACTTCTTCTGGGTTTCCCATGCGGATGCAGGGGCCCAAGGATTTGGGCCATCCTCCACTGCTTTCCCAGGCCATAGCAGAGAGCTGGATCAGAAGTGGAGCAGCCGGAATTCAAACCAGCAGCCATATGGGATGCCGGTACTGTAGGACTGGCCCACCCATGATTGCTTTTTTTTTTTTCCCCCACAGGCAGAGTGGACAGTGAGAGAGAGAGAGACAGAGAGAAAGGTCTTCCTTTGTCGTTGGTTCACCCTCCAATGGCCACCGTGGCCGGCGCACTGCGGCCGGTGCACCGCACTGATCCGATGGCAGGAGCCAGGTGCTTATCCTGGTCTCCCATTGGGTGCAGGGCCCAAGGATTTGGGCCATCCTCCACTGCACTCCCTGGCCACAGCAGAGAGCTGGCCTGGAAGAGGGGCAACTGGGACAGAATCCGGCGCCCCGACTGGGACTAGAACCCAGTGTGCCAGCGCCACAAGGTGGAGGATTAGCCTAGTGAGCCATGGCGCCGGCCCCCATGATTGCTTTTATAAAGGGAATTATGGCCCTAGAGATGCTGTAGATTTGAAGCAACCTAGGGGTTTGCATAGTGAAGAGAACAAAGAAGCGTGGGGATGACTCACTCCACACTGATTTCTGACTCCACAACAAGGCTGGGTTGATTTGAGCTGATCTTCTTGCACACATCCTGGTTCAATGTGATTGGCCATGGGTGTGCAGATTAAACCTCATTTCTGGGTGTGTCGCGTGGGTGTTTCGGGATAAGATCAGTGTTTGGATCAATGGACTCAGCATTTACACCATGCACTCCCCTGATTCTCAGGCCTCCTACCCCAGCCTGGAATTTCCGCCTGCTGCCACCAGCTTTGCTGGGCCTCCAGCTCACAGACAGATCGTGGGACCTCTTAGCTCTGTGATCTGGGAGGCAATCCTTGCTGATATAAAGTCTGAAAAAGCTCCTGAAGGGGTGGGTGTTGTGACACAGCAGGTGTCTGCTTGCAGCACCAGCATCCTGTATCCAAGTGCCAGTGGAAATCCTGGTTTCTCATGCAGATCTATGCTGATATGCCTGAGAAGGCAGCCAGTGGTGACCCAAGTGCTTGGGTCTCTGTCGCTCCCCCACTCGTGGAGGAACGACACCGGACCCTGCGCTGTTCTCTTTCCCCGGCCCTTCCTGGGTTTGCTGCCGTTCCCCCGGAATTGGCTGCTGCCCGCCCCCCCACCGCCTCCGCGGAGGGGCGGCACACCGCCAGCCGGCCGGCTCTCTCAGGGGTTCCTCAGGGGTTCCTCAGATATTCCTGGTGCATGTTGTCTCTCTCCTCCTTTATAGTCCTCTTCCACCAATCCCAACTCTGATGCCCACACACTGAGCACGCTGCTCTCCTCCAATCAGGGGCAGGATCAGCTCCTGCAGCTTGTTAGTCAAATTGGTAAGGCAGCTGTGTGGAAGTTACTTATTCTCTCTCAGCGCCATATGGTGGGAGATCAGATGCATAGAATTAGTCCTAGCAGTTCCAGTAATTTAGTCTAGTCTCGGTTGCTCCCCACAGGCCTCTGCCACCCACATGGCAAACCTTGGTGGAGTTCCTGCTCCTGGCTTCAGCCTGGCCCAGCCCTGGCTGTTTCTTGCATTTAGGGAATGAACCAGTGGATGCACAATCTCTCTCCCTCTCTCTCTCTCTCTCTCTCTGCCTTTCAAACAAACAAATAAATATTTTAAAAAAAGGTTTGTGGAAAATATATATTATAAAAAGCCTATGCCAGATTCTGATTTTCTTTTTGTTGGCACCCAAATAAACTTTTTTTTTTTAATTTGAGTTAGAGAGAGAGGTGGAGACAAAGAGGTTTTCCAAGCACTGGTACACTCCCCAAATGGCCACAACAACCAGGACTGGGCCAAGCTGAAGCCAGGAGCCAGGAGCTTCTTCCTGGTCTCTCACATGGGTGCAGGGGCCCAAGGACTTGGGCCATCTTCTACTGTTTCCCCAGGCCATAGCAGAGAGCTGGACCAGAAGTGGAGCAGCTAGGACTCGAACCTGTACCCATATGGGATGCTGGTGTTTCAGGCTGGAGCTTTAACTTGCTGCACCACAGCACCAGCCTCTAAACTTATCTTTTAGTTCAATTTTTTCCCACAAACTTTTGGGAGTACCCTCACATAGAGAATCTTGGTTTTGTTTCTCTTGGGAATGCTGACAACTATATCATGTAATGAATGAGTTTTGCAAATGAGGATGGCAGACTTGTTACATTGTTACATCACTTCCTCTTTGACTTAAAGGCTTCTCTTCTATTAGGGCAGTCCCAGCAAGTACAGAGAACCAGTTTCATCACCCAGGGTCTCTGGGTCCCACACAGAACAAAGGCAGGGCAGTATTTGCTTTGGGAGTGTTTTACAGTGACTTTACATCATCGGTGAGCTAAAAATAGCACGCTGATTTATTTACAATACTCAAAAGATACAATAGTTTATATGGAACCATATCCCAAAGACCCATCCAGCAAATACAAATTATGGTTACTGCGATGGTCATAAAACTGAGGCAGAAAATCTCCTCCCCATAGCTTTTTACCAAAGAAAACTAAACGGAAGACTGGGCCTACTGACATGAAGACTGCTGAGGCAATGGACATTCAAGCAACTGTGCTTGAAAAGTGAAAGGGATTAAAAAGGTGAGGCGTCCACTATCCCAGAAAACCAGTTACTGTGTGCTGCATTTTTCCTGCTACAACAAAAGCATGTTTACTTTGACCTACACGAATCTGAAATGCCCGAGCCATTGACACGCTTAGCACAGCTCTCCTCTTCCTGTGTATGTGAACATGGCAGGGGCTCACACACTCACAGAAACAGACACACTGGCCACCCTTCGGTCTTGCCTCGATTTTTATGTACAGTTGGGGGGAGGGGCTACTTTCCCTTTTCCAGCCAAGCTCAGTGGAGTAGGAAAATTATGTACTACACCTGACACTAAAACTCCAAAATACACAGATTTTTCCCCCTTGAATATATATTTGTTTTTATTTCCTGATTAAAACAGCCCCAGATGGATACTATTTTTCTTCCTTTTTTTTTTCTTGTATTTATTCAAAAAACAATGAAAGAGAGCTCCCATCCTCTAGTGCAATTCTCAAATGCTCCCTATGACCAAGGCTGGGAGAGGCCAGAGGCAGGAGCCAGGAGCTCAGCCCATGTTTCCTATGTGGGTGTCAGGGATCCCAGGGTGTGCACTGGCAGGTGGCTATCTTAACTGTCAGGCCAGATGTCACCCCATTAAAATCACTATTTTATTAGTTTATGTATTTGAGAGGCAGACACAGAGTGTTTCCATGAGCTGGTGTACTTCCCAAATGCCTGCAACAGCGAAGGGGCTGAAGCCAGGAGACGGAACCTCAATCCAGGTCTTCTCCACATGTGGCAGGAACCCAACCACTGAGCCATGATCTGCCACCTCCCAGGGTGCTTATTTGCAGGAAGCTAGAACCCCTGGTAGTCCAGTGCGGGATGAGGCTACTCTAACCAGCAGCTTCACTGCTAGCCACAGGGCCACCCTAGCTCCTGCTTTTTTATTGGGCCCAATCATAGTAAGAGCTGTTTTATAACTATGTACTCTCTTGGGAGAAACTAGAAGTCTCCAGTACATTGTTAATGAATTTCAGTCCATTAAAACCACACCATTTCTTTAAAATATAACCTTGCAGCCACTTCTAAGCCTTTTTACCCCAATGTTAAAAATAAAACACTAATGAACGTTTACCCTTCCTTAGACAATGATCCCTGGACACTTGGCGTGCTTTCTTGCTCTCTCTCTCTCTCCCTCTCTCCCTCTCTCCCTCTCTGTCTCTCTCTCTCTCTCTACCTGCGCTCTGAGATCTCAGCCTCTCTCCCCATCTCTGCATCAAGAGTTCACTCAGGAAGCACCTTGGTGCCAAAATGTATTCCTTACTTCTCATTCATTCCCCAAACGCCCCTTCCACCAAAAAGTACCCCCTTGTCCTACTATATTTGGTGGGGAAAATGAATTCACCCTCAGGTAGTGAAAAATAGGTCAGCGGCTCACTGTGCCAGGCACTCAGCAAGATTTGTGCCACACACTCAGATTTCAGCTCCTGAGATGCAGGGGAGCTGCAGGCACACACCTGAGTTGGAAGAAGTCTCTAAAGTCCCCGTGGGTCCTGGCAATGACACCCAGCTGCAAGGTCACCGCCCCACACACTGGTCTCACACAAGTTGACACTCACCTCTCTTCACCCACACAGCAAATATTTGCCGAATATCTCCGCTGCACCTGGCCAGGGTTAATCCTGTGTCTGCTTTTTCATCATTGCAACAAACGTTTGAAAGAAGAAAAGAAAGAAAGAGCTGGCAAAGGAAGGAAGGGGTTGGTGTTGTGGCACAGAAAGAGAAGCCACTGCTGGCAATGCCAGCGTCCCATATCAGAGTGCCAGTTGGAGTCCCGGCTACTCCGCTTCTGATCCAGCTTCTTGCTAGTGCACCTGGGAAAGCAGCAGAAGATGGACGAATGCCCAAGTACGTAGATCCCTGCCATCCATGTGGGAGACCCAGATGGAGTTTCAGCCTCCTGTCCTTGGCTTTGCCCAGACCTGGTTTTTGCAGGCATTTGGGGAATGAAAATGGATGTAAGATATCTCTCGCTCTCTCTCTCTCTCTCAGTCTCCCTTTCAAATAAATAAGCCAACCTTTAAAAATGAAAGGAGGAGGAATGGAAGGAGAACAGAGAACAAAGTGAAGATCCATTTACTTTCCCAATATTGGGTCTTTTGCTGCCTTCTGAAGTCCTAATGTTGCTCCTCCCTGTCATTTGCTCCCAGCCCAAAATCAGTGTGCTTTTTCGCATTCTCTATTTAGACGGTTTTATTTTTTGATCACCTCAGCTGGAAGAGGCTAAGGAGCAGGAAGAATTAAATGCCATGGTGAAGACACTCGGATATTCAGTCCACGCTGGCTGTGAAGACACTGTATGATATTCACCCTTTTGCTACAGGCTGACCGACCCTGCTCTTCGTTAACCTGGAAATACCTGGATCTCACATCCCAGGAAATCTACTCTGTGGACTCTCTCAAAGAATTATCGTGGCGTTTCACTTATACCTCATAAACAAATGGGACAGGTGTGGTTAAATTAATCATAAAACACACACCTCTTCCTTGTCCTATATGAATATAGTAGGGCATTGGTTTGCGATGGCATAGATGACTTTCTGACTTAGAACAAGATAGAATCGAAATAAATCCTTGGATTTCTGACCTGAGGTAAACCACTCCTCCGTAAGCAAGATTCTTCTCTATTTCACCTGTCTTTTGATTAAAAAAAAAAAAAGTAGAGGGCTGGTGCTGTGATATGGAAGGTTGATTCTCTACCTGCTGTACTGGCATTCCACATGGGCACAGGTTCAAGTCCTGGCTGCTCCACATCTGATCCAGCTCCTTGCTAATGGCTTAGCAAAGCAGCAGAGGATGGCCCAAGTCCTTGGGCCCCTGCTACCCACTGTGGGAGACCTGGAGGAAGTTCTCAGCTCCTAGCTTTGGCCTGGCCAATCTCCAGCCATTGAAGCCACCTGGGGAGTGAACCAGTGGATAGAAGATCAATCTCTCTCTCACTCTAAAGCTCTCCCTTTCACATAAATAAATAAATCTTTTTTTTAAAAAAAAGTGGAAAAACATTAATGAGAAAGCAACTGGCTGTCACTACCACCGTGACTTGGAAATGGGAATTCTTTGGATCCACCAAGGCCTTCTAGAGACCATGAGGGAGGGAGGGCTGGCAAGTGTGTGTGCACAGCACCCTGGGAGCCATGGCTCTACTGGGTGTAGCACCGGCATCAGCAAGTCAAATCAGTGTGCAACATGTGAGAAAATTCCCTATATCCAAAACCAAGGAGGAGTGGTGTGTCCAAAGAGCAATGAAACATCTCATTCCTCAGGGAATTCTCAAAATGGTTGCCAGACAATTGGATGTTTTGAGGATGGGACCCAAGTTAGGAAATGAGGTAAAGAAGGTTCATAAACCAAAGACCATGCCTAGACAAATGCTGGTATTTTCTTACCGACTTGAGAGTATGGTTCATGAAATCAGTTCAGTTCCATGGATCAGAAAGGAAGAGGCACAGGGAGAGAAGAGAAGAGGACAGAGAACAAGAAGGTAAAAAGAGGAGATTGGGGTGAGATCGTGGGTGAGGGAAGCTTGGATACGGCTGTGCTTGGGTTGGCTTGTGCACTGGGTTGCCAAGTGATTCAGGAGTTAAGTGGCAGAAGTAATTATCCTAGGGAATACTTAAGAAGAAATGGGGAGATCTGCCAAATGCGAGCAGAAGCAAGGTGAGCTTAAGTAACAACACAAGGCAAGTATAATGATACAACAAAATCTCAAGAAAAGAACAGAACAGAAAGTGACATGGATGCTACAACCTGAAACTCAACCTGAAACTTCCTGCTCACATGAATATAATAAACGATGTGGTTGGCTTAGACAAGAAATCGATTTTAGGGAAAAAATGTAACAGAGACATGTGGAAAACACAAAAGAAGAGCACTAGGAGTTCCCGCTACTTTTTAATCACTAGAGTCAAATAATAAGATGTTACTTGGAATGGAGCAGCACCAGGAAAAATAAGTAAATGTGCAGAATGTGAACGATTATGAAAATGTCAAGTACAAAAGGCTAAGTCTTGTAAACAATAAATAATTGGTGAAGTATTCATTTGTTCAGCACCCAAGGGGAAAATAAATAGAAATGGAAGAAATAAAAAGGAACTTGCTCAAAAGTGGCTTGATAGTCTGAAGAACAGCTGGATTTAATTCAGCTTTCCTAAGAAAAGAGAAGGAAGATTTGGAGCTAACCCAACTTGACTTTCCAGATTAACTCAGATTTCATAATTCATTCATTCATCAGCGAACCTCCACCAAGGGACTAGATGACACCAAGCAGACCTGATGCAAGTCCCTGGGAAGGCACGTCCTCGTTCCTCTCCGGGACCTCTCACCTCTTCCCCTTCTTCTCATTCTGACACAGTAACTCATCAATAGGGAGTAGGTGTATAGCCACATCCCACAGTATTCCATTGTTAGAGCACCTGGAATAATCTGAAGAAGTTGCACCCAAAAGTACAATTTTTGACATCAGTAGGAATGAAATTCTATTTCCCAATCAATCAAAGAATAACTCCTAAGAGATTACATTTAACTCTGACCTAGTTCTAGAGCAAGGACTAAGATACTAAAATGGAAATAAGGCATCACATTGCCTACCATTGAAGTGCTCCTTGTCCACAACTTCAGCAATTTAGAGCACAATTCAAGATCATTTACAATGAATAAAAAATAGTAACCTTGCACAAGGAATATTAGAAGGGAGAAACACAAAATTCATACGTGTCTGCCCATCTTTTCTAGCTAGTTTGACACCATTAAAGACTAAAGGAGAAAGTGCCAAGACACACATGGGTTATCAGTGCCACACATCAAAAGCAACTGTTGGTGACTATTACTGTTCTTTAGTATTTGTGTAATCTCCAGCAGGATGTTGGGCACACCTGAGTCAGGTATCACCTTTCAATGCAATAGGATTGGGACATCTATGTATCTGGGTCTTTCAAATATATCAGCATTACAGGAATGGAGTCTTGATAAATTTACAGCATCCTGACCATTTTCTTAGGAAGCTACTTTCATCCCAACAGATTCAGAGTATTAAGGAAAGCTGTACCCAATGATGCTTCAGACACTACCTCACTGTCTTGCTCTACTCATAGTTAACTTTCAACATAAACGTAACCACATCTGGGTGGAGACCCAGCTTGGTTCAAGGCTGTGTATGGAAGCCAATGAATTCCTGGTGCTTCTGATTTTAAAATATGTCTTTGGTAGGTCTTTTTTCCAAGGAAACTGTAAAAGAAAAGAAAACAAAATCCCTCTTCTCATGTAAAAGTACACCTAGCCTACTCGTCTCTCAAAAGGACTTGACAAGCCGTATAATGATAGAGCTATGAACAGAAAATCACATGGTGATCTAAAAGAATGTGTAATGAGAGCCAAATCTTGAAGCAATCAGATGCAGTCAGCCTCAGATTAATTCAGATTCTAGGGAGAAGCCTGATTGCTTATGTTTGGGAAGCCCTCATCTCGCACTCCACTATGAAATCAAAATGACTTACCTGATTCTAGATGAGACATCCACACAGTGGGCAGAGATTTTGCAGACTTAATATTCTAAGACCATAAAAACTTGATTATTAAGAACTGGAGGGGGGCCAGCGCTGTGGTGTAGCCAGTAAAGCTGCCACCTGCAGTTCCAGCATCCCATATGGACACCGGTTCGAGTCCCAGCTCCTTCACTTCCCATCTATCTCTCTGCTATGGCCCGGGAAAGCAGTATAAGATGGTCCAAGTGCTTGGGCCCCTGCGCCAGCATGGGAGACCAGGAAGAATCTCCTGGCTCCTGGATTCAGATAGGCGCAGCTCTGGACATTGCAGCCATTTGGGGAGTGAACCAGTGGACGGAAGACCTCTCTCTCTGCTTCTCCTCTCTCTGTGTAACTCTGACTTTCAAATAAATTGATAAATCTTAAAAAAAAGAGATGGAGGGACTTAAGAGTTTATAGATTATAATATTCTATTGCACATATCCATTCTATTTACAACATACTAGAAAAATGGTCTTTGTCTGAACTTTGAACTTTGTCTGAACAAGGATTATCTCACAACACAATGTCTATGTGACAGTAAAATCACCAGGTGCCTAAAATAATATGTACCCCCTTGTTTTTTCCATAATGCTAATGGTTCCATGATAACCGCTTGGAAAATGGATGTAGAAGATGCTATGCCCCACGTGCCAAGAATGTTAATGCTTTTTTGTTTTTGGTCCCCTACCTTTTGCCGGATTATATGAGCCAATAAACCTTTTCGCTTGCTCAAAACACCCTGTAAGGAAGAGAGTATATATAAGGAAAAGCATATCTGGGCTGGCGCCACGGCTCACTAGGCTAATCCTCCGCCTTGTGGCGCCGGCACACCAGGTTCTAGTCCTGGTCGGGGCGCCAGATTCTGTCCCAGTTGCCCCTCTTCCAGGCCAGCTCTCTGCTATGGCCAGGGAGTGCAGTGGATGATGGCCCAAGTCCTTGGGCCCTGCACCCCATGGGAGACCAGGAGAAGTACCTGGCTCCTGCCATCGGATCAGCACGGTGCGCCGGCCGCAGCGTGCCAGCCGCGGTGGCCATTGGAGGGTGAACCAACGGCAAAAGGAAGACCTTTCTCTCTGTCTCTCTCTCACTGTCCACTCTGCCTGTCAAAAAAAAAAAAAAAGGCATATCTGAAGTCTCAGATCCGTACCCACTTTCCAGCTCAAAAGCAACCAAATGGCCCATCATCGTCAAGTGAGAACCCCACATATTTGTGCTATGTTGTCCTGTAGGCTGTTCTTCTCCATCCCTGTCTCCACGGAGAAATGATTCTCAGGATCACCAAACATAGGTGATTGAGCAGCCTAAAGATTACTGAGAGGCCATCTGGGAGAAAAATCTTAGAAAAAATGCTTTGGAAGGGAGAAACGGGAAGTAAAGATAATTGTGTCAGACAAATCTTGGGCCTATAGAAATGTGAGTCTAGGAAACTGGGTGGTTCTTTATTTGTAAGTCAGCCACCCCAAATGAAAGGACAGGATGGAGACCAGCTGAGTTGGCATCAAATGCCGCATGGCATCCTGAGTACCTCACTGGTATTTGCTCAGTTCACCCTCTCCACAACTCTTGAGGACAGGTTCCAAAAACCATCTAATGTTACAGATGGAAAACAGCTATGAGAAACAGAACTACGAAATCTATGTGCTCCAGCATGATCCCCGAGATCCTACATCAGATACATGTAAAACAGGCACAGAGCACAGACTTGATTGGTTACATCACTTACAGTTCACCTTGCTTCTGCTCGCATTTGGCAGATCTCCCCATTTCTTCTTAAGTATTCCCTAGGATAATTACTTCTGCCACTTAACTCCTGAATCACTTGGCAACCCAGTGCACAAGCCAACCCAAGCACAGCCGTATCCAAGCTTCCCTCACCCACGATCTCACCCCAATCTCCTCTTCTTTCCTTCTTGTTCTCTGTCCTCTTCTCTTCTCTCCCTGTGCCTCTTCCTTTCTGATCCATGGAACTGAACTGATTTCATGAACCATACTCTCAAGTCGGTAAGAAAATACCAGCATTTGTCTAGGCATGGTCTTTGGTTTATGAACCTTCTTTACCTCATTTCCTAACTTGGGTCCCATCCTCAAAACATCCAATTGTCTGGCAACCATTTTGAGAATTCCCTGAGGAATGAGATGTTTCATTGCTCTTGGGACACACCACTCCTCCTTGGTTTTGGATATAGGGAATTTTCTCACATGTTGCACACTGATTTGACTTGCTGATGCCGGTGCTACACCCAGTAGAGCCATGGCTCCCAGGGTGCTGTGTACACACATTGCCAGGCCCGCCCTCCCTCACAGTCTCTAGTAGTCCAACAAATTAAATAGGCTATTTCTTCAAACATAACAAATGTCTGACAGCAAACTTCATAGAGGTTAAATCATGCAGGGCCTTGTTACAAATTAAACTGAAAATGTCTCATGGCCAGCATCATGGTACAGGGGGTTAAGCCACCACATGCAACGCCAGCATCCCATATCAGAGTTCCTGGCTCCTGACTTCTGCCTGGCCCAGCGCTGGGTGTTGTGAGCCATTTAGGAAGGGAGCCAGTGGATGGAAGGTCTCTATCCATCTCTCTCTCTCTCTATCTCTGTGAGTCTAACTTTCCAATAAATAAATAAATTTTTTAAAAGCAATAGATGAAGGTAACAGTGCTTTCTAAAGGTCTGCTCTGACTTAGGCTCAGCTGTATCTGTGATAATTCCCATTTTCCTTACCTGCTAGCTGGCACAGAGTACCTTTCTCCCCTCCTCAGCCCTGCCCACACACCTCCACATCCTACAGGCATTCGTGTTTCTACAACCCTGATGGTTGTTCATTCTCAAATATTTATTGAGTCTCTACTATGTGGCTCTAATGCACAAGTCAGCCTTTAGCAACTGACAGCAACTGCTCACGTGGTCTCCTCTTCTCTGCCACTCTCCTGGAAAATGTTCTCCCATCAAAGCCCAGTCTCCCAAACGTGTGTTCTAAATTCCTTCCCCTCTCGTCCCTGAGAAACTGCTCCATCCACCAGGCCAACTCCACCTGGACCTTCAGGCTCTTCTCTGCGGGGTCATTGCCCGCAGTCAAACACTGATCTCAAAAAAGTCCTCTCGGTATACCCATCTTCTAGCTACTGACATATCTCTCATCTCCCAGCCCTAACCAGGATTATTTCTATTATTTATTTTCATTCCATTTTGAAAAGCAGAGAGAGGGGATAAAAATGGAAGAGAGAGAGAGAGATCTGTCTTCTGGTTCACTTCACATTTGCTTGCAACAGCCCAGGAGCCTGGGCCAGGCCAAAGCCAGGCCTGCTACCCAGTCTTGGTTTCTCACACAGGTGGCAGGGACCCACATTCCTGCCCCATTGAAAGCTGAGCATCAGCAGGAAACTGGAATCAGGAACAGAGTCCAGACTTGAAATCAGACACGCCAGCATGGGATGCAGGTGTTCCAAGCAGTATCTTAACCACTGCGCCAAACATTTGCCCTTACTCAAGCTTCTTAAAAAGGTATACACATGGGGCTGGTGCTGTGTAGTAGTAGGTGAAGCCTCCACCTGTAGGGCCGGCATCCCATATGGGCACCAGTTTGAGTCCTGGCCGATTTAGCTCCTTGCTAATGGCCTGGGAAGGCAGAGGAAGATGGCCCAAGTCCTTGGGCTCCTGCACCCATGTGGGAGACACAGAAGAAGCCCCTGGCTCCTAGCTTCAAATCAGCCCAGCTCCAGCTGTTGCAGCCATTTGGGGAGTGAACCAGCAGATGGAAGACCTCTCTGTCTATGTCTCTCTGCCTCTGTAACTCTGCCTCTCAAATAATTAAATAAATCTAAAAATGGTATATGTACATGCCTCCTTTGCTTTCTTCTTACCCAATCTTTTTTTAAAAGATTTATTTATTTTATTTGAAAGGCAGAGTCATAGAGAGACAGAGGCAGAGAGAGAGGTCTTCCTTCTGCTGGTTCACTCCCCAGATAGCCACCAACAGCCAGAGATCAGCCGATCCAAAGCTAGGAGCCAGGAGCTTCTTCTGGGTCTCCCACATGGATACAGGGGCCCAAGGATTTGGGCCATCTTCCACTGCTTTCCCAGGCCATAGCAGAGAGCTGGATCAGAAGAGGAGCAGCCAGGACTCAACCCAGTGCCCATCAGGGATGCTGGCACTACAGGCGGCAGCTTTACTCACTATGCCACAGTGCCGGCCCCCTTATCCAATCTTGAACTCAGAACTAAATTATTCTTGATCAGATCACCAATTGTGGTTGTTTTCTAAAGATGGCCTCAAACCAACCTGCTAGTTCTTGTATAAGCAGGCTGCCTCTCTAATCAAAAGAGTTTATTACCGCTTCCCTTGATCTGGGCCTCTGACTGCTTTGGTTAATAATACAGCAGAAGACACAGATAACACAGAGCTGTTGTGAACCTTGACTCAGCAGCTTCTGCTTTTCTTTCAGTGGTCTTCCTATTTCAGTGGTCTATTTGAGTGGTCAGTCTATTTCAGAAACCAGCCATCAGGTCATGAGAATTCCAAGCCACGTGCAGAGGCCACATACAGGTGCTCTCCTGTCTCAGGGTGTGTGTGTCACTCTTCACTGTTCTCAGAGGGTCCATCTATCTCCCTGCTCTACCCCTGGCTAATCCCACTCATCTGTCAACTCTGAAACTAAAATGTATTTCCTAAGAGACACCCCCTCCTGAAATATCCCAGTTCAAGTCAGTTACCATTCAGACATTGTATTTCCAATTCATAATGCTTATTAAAATCAGTTGTTGCTATTTTACTCTCAAATTATCTTTAATGTCTATCTTTCTCCCACAAAACATTTAATCTTGTTCGTATTGTTCACTAGCGTGGTGGGCAGCCTTTTACAAGGCTCCCAATCGTCCTTGACTCCTGGTATTCATATTCTGATGAAATGCCCTACCTTGCATTGTGGGATGGGCTGAATGACTCACTGCTAATGAAGAAATATGACAAAAAGATGGAATATGATTTCTGTAACTGAGTTGTACAGCCTGTGACTTGCATCTTGCTAGCCAACTCTACTGACTTCTCAAATTGCACCCTTTGACAAAGCAATCTGCCATACTGTGAAGACCCAAATGGCAAGGAATTAAAAGGCAAACACTGGCCAACTGTCATCAACAAAGTAAATCTTTCCAAAAAACTTGTGTCTGAATATGGAAGCAGACTTCTCCTTGGTGGAGCTTTGAGCTGACCACACAGGCCAGTGGATGCCCTGACTGCAGCCTGTGAGGTAGTGAGCCCAGCTAAGCCCTGCTCAGATGTCAGGCCCCTGGGAACTATGAGATAATAAATGAGTGTTGTTTAAAGCCGCTATGTTTTAGTGTAATTTGGTATGTAACAATACAATAATTATGCCTCCACAAAAAATAACCAACTAGGTCTTTCAAATGCCTTCATTCAGTGATCACAACAACCTTGATAGACAAAAAGTATTACTTTCCTAATTTTACATGCAAGGAAACTGAGAAAGAAAGCTTACTTAGCTGCCAAAGGTCAATCAGTAAGTGTTAGAGTTAATGCTTGGTTAGATATGCTAAATACTCATTAAGTGAATGTTTTTATTACTCTGAAAACCAATAAAATAAATATTAGGATATAATGAAACATTTTTTAATGCTTTAACAAACTCAATGGAATTACTCAATGAACAAGTGATAGACACTGTGTGCCTTTCATCCCTGTGGTTGACATAAAATAGCCACTCCCTTCTATCTGATGTACACTACAGATTTCACAGATATGTTAATCCATTTACAGACCAGTTAATGGGATCATACAGAAGAGTCTGATCAATGGTGGTGATTCATAGCATAAGATTTATGGCAGAGATAGGTGAATCTGACCTTATTGTTAGACCTGAATTACTAGAAGCAAGCCATTGTCCACTTAAATAATTAACAGGCAATTTTATGGTTCCCCCTTTATATGCTGCACCATATAATGCCCACTCCTTCCAGCTCCACAGCTGCAAGCAGGGTCATGTGATTGACATCGGATGATTTCTTTGTTTTGACTTAGGTGTGGTTTCCAAACAGTTCCAGAATATGGCTTGACTCCAAAGACTGAGACTTGACTGGTCACACATCCTCACCATATCCTTTATTGGAAGCAAACATGAAATCCCAGCAGTGATCATTTCAGATATTTGATCTGAACAAAAGAGAAATGGGTGGGGCTAAATTCTTCAAAATTAAGTTGCTCTACCTCCCAGGATTCTGTGGGTGTTTGCGCAATCATGAAACAACACATTGAATGCTGGTCTGTGTCTACAAGGAATGTGACATGACCATGAGTCATACCCATCTCTCTAAGGCTGTTATGTAGCTGGCAGGAAGTAGTGTATATCCCTAGGGCAGAAAATTACCCCCAGCGTAGGTGGGGTCTATGAAAATACTGAGGTAATAGAAGCTTTGTATTTCTTTACTATTTACAAGGTCACTCCTACCCTACATTAAAGGTCAAATCTGCCTCTAAGAGGTTCTCTGCGGATTTCTATGACATTCCTTGGGGCACAGCACTTGTATGGTTCAGCTCATTTCTGAAGGATGTGAGAAAGAAAGCAGAAAGTCATCAAAAGAGCATTCTTCTTGGAATTCATCCATGGGACTTCCATTCAAGTTAGTCTGCTAGGCTGTAGCTTACTCAAAAACAGGGAGGAACCCAGCTTGACTTTTCTTCTAGAATGTAGTCCCTTTTCCCATAGCTTGGTTGAATTCTCAGTGGCAAAAGAACCACTTTATTCTCAGTGTCCTTCAGGGGTGGTATCACTCTCAGAGACACCATCACTGCCCCCAGTTTGCTCAGAGACTGTTGATGACCATGCCTCCTCGCCATGGACAGCCTGGCAACTTTTTGGAAAATAGTAAGTCGCACCTCCTCTCCAAAGCTGTGAGAACCACTGCCCAGGATAAGATAGCACAGGGTGAAAGGAAAGGCAATTCTTCAAGCAGAATCGCTTAACCCAGCCCCAACCCTACACCACACCTAAGAGAAGAGTTCTATTCTTGCTAACAGTAAGAATGGCCCAAACGAAGGAAATAAGTTAATATGATTAAATTATTAGACATTAATTTCATCCTCACCATAAACCCAGAATGTGGGGAGCAACCCGGACTGGACTGAGTTACTGGAATTAAGACTTATTCTATGCATCTGCTCTCCCACAATATGGCGCTGGGAGAGGAGGCAACAGCTTCTACCCAGCTGCCTCTCACCAACAGCTTCTACCCAGCCTCTACCAAGCTGCAGGACCTGCTCCTGATTGAAGGAGAGCAGCGTACTCGGCGTGTGGGCAGCCGAGTTGGGATTGGCGGAGGAGGACTATAAAGGAGGAGAGAGACGGCATACACCAGGAATATCTAAGGGGAACATCTAGCTGAAGGAACACCTGTGCAGCCCCCGAGAGAGCCGGCCGGCGGTGTGCCGCTCCCCTGCGGAAGTGGGGAATGTGGCCAGGGGGAACTGCCCTTCCACGGAGGTGGAAGGGATAGTAGCCAACCCGGGAAGAACCAGCAGCAAACCCGGGGAGGGCCGAGCAGACGAAAGAACAGCGCAGGGTCCTGTGTCGTTCCTCCACGAAGAGGGGGAGCGACACCAGAAGTTACCCCATTTTTCAGATGGAGGTTCTCCAACACACAAAATAATTTCTTCTAGGGCTACATGTCTTGGATTAATTGGGTGTTTGAACCATGGCTCCCTAATGCTCAGAATCAGCCACACCTGATTCTAACTCAAGGATATCGCTTCTTATTCTTTAGCCCACTAGTCCAGGTCAGGGCTGACGGGATAAAGAGCACATCAGGTCCTCAGCTTCGTTTTTCAGCACATTTTTCCCATCTCAGGCATCCAGTCCCCTTCCCACACTCCATTAAATCCACTGAGCCAGACCAGTTAGCAACCAGGAAATGTGTACTTCAATTGCTACTTTGCCTCCCTAGGAGATATTTACATTTAAAACACTTTGCTCTGGTTTTCAACCATACACTTTCTCAGAAACTAGCCATTAAAAGAATTTTAAACACCAATGAGCAGATGTAGGAGGAAGAATGGCCAGAAATGTGTAGGCAGGATAAAGGGTTTTTCTTAATGCCTCCTAAAGCACACTACAAGAAGCTGTCAACTCCACGCACGACTCCTTGTCCTGAGGTACCTGTTTCACTGCTGAAAGAGGAATGGAAATTTCATTCAAGACTATCCAGTTCAGGGGCCGGTGACATGGCTCACTTGGTTAACCCTCCACCTGCGGTGCTGCCATCCCATAGGGGCACCGGGTTCTAGTCCCAATTGCTTCTCTTCCAGTCCAGCTCTCTGTTGTGGCCCAGAAAGGCAGTGGAGGATGGCCCAAGTGCCTGGGCCCTGCACCCACATGGGAGACCAGGAGGAAGCCCCTGGCTCCTAGCTTCGGATCGGCGTAGTTCCAGCCATAGTGGCCATTTGGGGGGTGAACCAATGGAAGGAAGACCTTTCTCTTTCTCTCTCTCTCACTGTCTGTCAAAAAAAAAAAAAAAAAAAAAAAAAAAAAAAAAAAAAAAAACCTTATCAACACGGGACTGGTAAGCTATAGCACACTCAGAAGAAAAGGCTGAGGGCCCTGGGGACTTCACCATCTCCCTGGGTGACACAGCACACGTGTGGCGGCACACAGCAGCTGCAGGACACCAGCAAGGCTCTTCAACAGCATGGCATGCCCAAGTCATTCACTGAGGTAGTATCTGTTCTTGAAGACCCAGAGGCTGAAAAAAAGATCAATCAAGGCCGTGGAATCTGGAAAGGTTGCCAGTAACAGGGATGACTTGGCATACATCTGGGGAGGAAAATATGAGCACTAAATAGAGAAGAACTGAAAAAAAAATGCAGAAGTGTACGGAGGGGGGATTTTCCATCCCCTTCTTCATTCCCCAAATGAACACAATGGCTCAGGTGAGCCAGGCAAAGTCAAGAACCTGGAACTCCATCCATGTCTTCCACATGAGTGCAGGTGCCCAAGTACTTGGGCCATCATCCACTGCCTTCCCAGGTGCATTAGCAGGGAGATGGATCCGAAGCAGAGTATCTGGGACTCAAACTCAAACTGTGATATGGGATGCCAGAGTCACAAGTGGTGATCCAACCCTCTGCACCAAACATGGGCTCCCCCAAAAAAGTTTACACCCTGGTGGAAGAGACGGAATTACAAACACAGACAGTAAGAACATAAATTCCAATCGGAAGAAACACTAAGGTGACAAAAACGGTACCATGGGGCAGTTACTGAGGGAGAATGTTAGGGCTGAACTGTGTGCCCCACAAATGTGTAGGCTGAAGTTCTGATCCCCAGTACTTCCAAGTGTGACTGTATATGGAGACAAGATCTTTAAGGTGGGAATTAAGTTATAATGATGTCATTAAGGTGGAAACTTCTGTCATGTAGGCAGGGGAAGCCAGACACAGACATGCAGAGAAGACCACGTGAAGGCACAGGAAAACACCAACATCTCCAGTGGAGAAAAGATTAAGTTCAAGAAACCTGAGATAGACATTTGAAAAAAATACAAGTCTGAGGGGCTGGCACTGTGGCATAGCAGGTAAAGCTGCTGCCTGCAGTGCAAGCATCCCATATGGGCACTGGTTCCAGACCTGGCTGCCCCACTTCTGATCCAGCTCTCTGCTATGGCCTGGGCAGGCAGTGGCAGATGGCCTAAGTGTTGGGCCACTGCACCCACATGGGAGACCCAGAGGAAGCTCCTGGCTCCTGGCTTCAGATTAGCACAGCTCTGGCCATTGCAGCCATCTGGTAAGTAAACCAGCAGATAGAGGACCTCTTTCTCTTATACAGGATCTCTCTCTCCCTCTCTCTCTCTCTCTCCCTCTCTCTGTAACTCTGCCTTTGAAATAAAATAAATAAATCCTTGAAAAAAATATAGGTGTCTGAGACATCTGTGGCTCCATGACCTGGGGTGGGGGGTGGTAACAAACAGTCTCTCCTGGGTGGCACAGTAATGTTCCCTCCTGCTTTACAGGGCTGCTGGACAAGCACGAGCAATGGGATGTGGTGGGAAGAACTTGGCGAAGAGCTGAAGGCCATTTTCCTACATTAAAAGGAGGGAAGGTAGGGTATGTGTCAAGTCCAGGTCAGTCTTCAGTATTTTCTTTAAAAGAAACAAAGTATGAGGCAAAGCCATCTGCTGAGGAGGTTACAAGAGGAAAAAAAAAAAAACATGTCTTCAGTTGGCAAGAGGGTGAATATACAGGAGAAGGAAACAGGACTGACCATCCATGAGGGGTGTCCATTTGAGATGTGTGGTTACAAACTGGGAGAGAGAAACACAGCTGATCTGTTTTCTCTCGCGATACTCCGCTGTTAGATCAGGGTTCAGAGCCGACAGACAGTGGAATTGTAATGTTGCACATGAGCATAGCTAGGGACAAGAGAAGAAAGAAGGTTTCTTTTTTTTTTTTAATTTTTTGACAGGCAGAGTGGACAGCGAGAGAGAGAGAGAGACAGAGAGAAAGGTCTTCCTTTGTCATTGGTTCACCCTCCAATGGCCACCGTGGCTGGTGCGCTGCGGCCAGGGCATCGCGCTGATCCGAAGCCAGGAGCCAGGAGCCAGGTGCTTCTCCTGGTATCCCATGGGGCACAGGGCCCGAGCACTTGGGCCATCCTCCACTGCCTACCCAGGCCACAGCAGAGAGCTGGCCTGGAAGAGGGGCAACCTGGACAGAATTCGGCCCCCCAACTGGGACTAGAACCCGGTGTGCCAGCACCGCAGGCGGAAGATTAGCCTATTGAACCGCAGCGCCGGCTCTATTTTTTTTTTTTTTTTTAGATTTATTTATTTATTTGAAAGTCAGAGTTACACAGAGAGGAAAGGAGAGGAAGAAAGAGAGAGAGGTCTTCCATCCACTGGTTCACTCCCCAATTGGCCACAATGGCCAGAGCTGCGCCGATCCAAAGCCAGGAGCCAGGAGCCAGGAGCCAGGAGCTTCTTCCAGGTCTCCCACACAGGTTCCGGGGCCCAATGATATGAGCCATTATCTCTGCTTTCCCAGGCCAGAGCTGGATTGGAAGTAGAGCAGCTGGAACTCGAACCAGCACCCATATGGGATGCCGGCACTGCAGGTGGCAGCTTTACCTACTAAGCCACAGTGCTGTCCCCAGAAACGAGGTTTCCAAGACACTTGGTTATCATATCCCATCAAGAAAGGCATGGTTCTCCTTCCCTTCCTCCTTGATGAACCCACAAATCTACAGGGCAGTACATTACCTACCAAGAGCACCCATGGTTGGGTAGAATAAGGTCACGTGACAAAGAGTTGTCAATGCCCAGGCTGAAAGTTAGACTTGACCTTGGAGAAAAGGAGTAGTTATCCACCGTATTTTAAATAAGGAAGTGGTAAAAGTTTTAAAAACCTAAAAGCATTTAGAAAAAAATGGAGAAACTAGAAGAGAAGAAGCTTTCCTCTTCTTTCCTGGGACATCAGGATCTTGGAGTTCATATGCACCTTGAGCTAACACCATAGAATAGCAATGCAAGAGCATCTGAACAAGGCAGTTATACCCACTGTGCACAACCTAAACAAGAGAAATTTGTGAAATATGATTCCCATGTTATAGGGACTTTTATTATAAGCATGATGGCCAACACTGAATGAATATTCACAGAAATGTTCAAATTCAAGTACCCTTCCATTGTCCCAAATGATATCCTGATACTTGTTAAACCATGTGCCTTCATTGTTGTCTTTGAAAAACATGATCGCCATAACAACGAGGTCAAACACACCAACATTAAGAGAACCAAAACAGAGTGAAGATTAAAACCTTGTGTAGCAAAGGCCCCAGAATACAAGCATAATCGGTGTACTTGTTAAAAAAAAATTCCAGTTTGAAAATCCGAAGCTCCTTCATAAAAAGGAGAGTGGCCTTTGTGTGTGCAGATCAACAGCTGCACCAAGAATGACTGTATCCAAAAAGCTAAGGAGAAAGGGTCATTCTTCAACCATTCAGGCTACATCTGGGGAAGACTCAGAGTAACCAAGCTTGGTTTCAGGATACTGGTTGGGTTGAAGGGAAACAGCAATTCTAATTGTGTACATTAGATCACTTTCTATCTGGGGTGTGGGCCAAGATGATATAGCCAAAAGCTCCCCATGTACAAGCAGCTTGGACAAACTGCAGGTGGATTTTTCTCAGATACCAGTCTAGAAGGAGCCACTGTGTTCTAAGAGCTCACTCCATGGTACAGGCTGATTTTATCCATGACTGAAGGCAGGGGTTCTTAAATGTGTTAGCCTTGGGACCCATTCACACTTAAAAATTACTGAGAGGACAAACCAAGATGGTGGCTGAGTAGGACACTCCAGGGACCACCTCCCCACAGAGGCACCAATTTGAACAGCTATCCCTACACCAGGTCACCTTCAGAAGAGCTATGGAAGCTGGACGAGTGCCTCATTATATTGTAATAAGAATAAAAGCCACACTGAAGAAGGCAGGAATTGGAGGAGTTGCCTACATCATCCCTTCTCCAAGTGGCTGAGCATGTAGAAGGTCAGCACCAGCTTTGGTGGGACAGGGGGAATTTCAGCCCAGCCCCCACATGTGAATCCCAGTTCCAAGTCCACTGCAGTAAAACTCAGCCAAACAGGGCCCTGTGGCCCCTACCCCCAGGCCTGTACCTGTAGACTGAGTATCTGGGCCCTCTCTAGCCTGATAACCTCAGCCACCCTTCCAGAGCAAGACTCCAGGCACTGCAGAACAGGGCAGGAGGGGGTGCTTAGAACCTTGCCTCAGAGCTTAGGGCTGGGTCCACTGCCCTGAGACCCAGCGTCTGATCAGCACAATAGCCCCTATCCAGTGCTTGTACACAGAGCCTCTAGACTTGCATGGCACTAGGCAAAGTCCTGCATTCTGCTGTGTGCAACAACCTCATTTCAGTAGGCCTGGCATGTACCCCCAATACTTCATGGGGCCCAGTGACTGTTAGACTCCAGAGTGACTCAGCCTAGTGCCAGTCTGGGTCACCCAGGGGCTGCCTTTATCACCCTTCCTCCAGAGTTGAGTAGAGATCAAGGAATTGACAGCAGGCAGATCCTTTCTCTGAACTTGCCCCACTATCGGAGACCTGCACCATGGGAGGATGGATTTGATTCCCGTATATTACCACCAGCCTCCCCTGGGCCTGGCATGCTCCTCCAAGATTACTAACGACTATGAGACTCTCCTAGAGCCTTCCTGGGCAGATTAGGGGTTCTCTCTATCATCTTTCTTCCAACAGAGAGCAGAGACTACAGTGGGACTCAGTGCCAGGATGGTACAACTCACCATTAGGAAGATGTGGCCCCTACCACCAAGCCAGTACCTGCAGACAGAGCCCTGGACCTGCTTTGGTACCAAGTAGAGTTTGATTACCCGATGATCAGGCTTATTCCCCAGCTAGCATTATCAAGGGCTGGTAAGAGTGGTATCAGGCAGTGAGGCCTCTTCAGCACCCAATACACCAGAGCAGGCTTCAGTCCTACCCACGTGGTCTAGTATGGAGGTATTGGTGGCCATAGCAATAGGCACCTGGGCCTGTCCCACACCCACAAAGACTCTTGTTGGGATGAGTTACACTTCTTTAGATACTTCTGCAGTTCATTCCGAACAACGCAACCACTACATTTGGGACAAAATGAGCCTAGAGAGTACTTTAGGACAGAAACAATGAAAACACACCAACAACGGACCTGTAGAAAACTTTGATTTAGGGCATCATCTAGTGCTGAAGTAGCAGAAGTGTCCACAGACTCAGAGAAAACAGAGCACTTAGAATTTCTGAAGGGACAACCACAAATGAAGTCAGATTGCTATAATCCTTCAATGTAAAGATGATATTGTAGGCCAGTGAGCCTAAGAACTTCTCATAATCCAAGACATCACATAACAAATAAAATAAGGTGCCAAAACCCAACTGTCTAGGAATCAAAAACCTCGAATGCTTGGATAAAGATTGCAAAACAGATATCTTAAGGAAACACAGCAAAATCCAAGAGAATGCAGAGAAATGATTCCGTGCTCTAACATGGAGACTTGATGGAGAGACAGAAAGAATTTCAAAAATCAAGCAGAAACTGTTCAAGTGATCACAATTAAAAACATGATAGAAGCCACCAGTAGCAAAATAGATCAAACAGAAGAATTAGTGAACTCAATGACAAGTTATTTGAAAATCTACAACTAGCGCAGATGAAAGAATCAAGATAAATGAAGAAAGCTTTTGAGTACATTGGGACAGCAAGGGAAGATAGCCTAGTTAATGGGATTCAAGAGGGACTTGAGAATGCCATGGGGTGTCTGTCTGTCTCTCTGTCTCCTTCCTCATATCTGAAGGATAGTTTTGCTGGTTATAATGGTTTTGGCTGCCAATATTTTTTTTTTCCTTCAGTGCTTCATACAACCTTGTGGCCTGTGAGGTTTCTACTGAGAATCCACAGCCAGGCAAACTTGGGACCCCTTTTTGCATTATTTGCTTCTTTTCTCTTACAGTTTTGAGAATCCTCTGTTTCTTTAACCTTGAAGAGCCTGGTCATAATATGTCTCTGGGTAAACTTGGTTGGGTTGACTCTGACTGGTGACCTTTAATCTTCCTGCACCTGGATAGCTGTATATTTCTCTAAGTTTGGGGATTTTTCTACCCCATAGTATTCTCTTACTCAGTTGCCCTCTTGGTTTGCATCTATTAATTTGTTTCTTAAAACTATGTTGTGGGGCAATTTGGCACTTGGGATGCCTACATCTCATGTCAGAGTGCCCAGGTTCAAGTCCCAGGGATGCTGCTACTGATCCAGCTCCCTGCTAAAGTGTACCCTGGGAGGCAGCAGGTGATAAATGAATTACTGGGGTCCCTGCAACTTAGGAGTCCTAGACAGAATTCTAGGCTCCTGACTTTAGCCTGGTCCAACCCTGGCTGTTGTGGACATTTGGGAAGTAAAGCAGCAGATTGAAAATATCTCTACCTATCTATTTGTCTTTCCATCTCTCTATCATCTATCTTTCTCTGTGTCTCTACCTTTCAAATAAAAATGAATTTTAAAAAATAAAATAAAAAATAAAATTATGATAAATTCATTTTAACTATCATAAATTCACATTTGTTATCATAAATTATTTTATTAATTGTTTAGCATAGCTCTTAAGTCTCTATTTCTTTAGGATCAGTTACTGGTACTTTATTTTGTTCTTTCATTGGAGTCATATTTCCATGATTGTTCATGTTCCAAGTGTTTTTTTTTTGAAATTATTTGTTCATATTTGAAATTATTAGTTGACTTATGCAGAACCCCAAAATGCTGACACATTTCATTACACAGTTTCAGAAGTCACATTTGTTAAACGTACCACTTATCTAATCAGAAGTGTTTTTAAATACTGAAATGCTACCAAGTTTATGGCGGCCAATTCGTCTTTTCAATAATTCAAATTTTCACTTGGAAACTCAAATTTTATTATTGGTAAAAAATGTTACCAGTTTTCGTCCTTGCAGCAACAGGCTCATTTTCAAAGAAATGTGTGCCAAATGTTTAAATAATCGGGTTGTCAATCATTCTTTCAAGTAAAAATGGTGTTGTGTGAGAAAAGTGAATACCCACAACTCAATCACAAAAGTGTTTTTCCTGGAGACAGCATATTTTGTATCAGATTTATGCATCTTCTCTATCTTGTTACAGAGAATATTTTTCTTTTTTAAGTCTTTAATTTTCCTTTTTTAAACTTTTATCTATTTATTTGAGAGACACACCAGAGACAAAGACAGGGACAGACAGGTGGAGAGAGAGAGAGAGACAGAATTCCTACTCACTGGTTCACTCCCCCAACACCCACAGTGGCTTCAGCCATGCTGGGACACAAGCCAGAAGTCAGGAATACAATCTAGATCCCCGATGTGAGTGGCAGGAACTCAATTACTTGGGTCTGCATTAGTAGGAAGCTGGAGTCAGGAGCCGGAGCCTGGGACATGAGCATCTTAACAGCTAGGCTACGTGCCTGCTCCTTAGGACATTTTTGAAAGTATAGTCAACAGCAGTGATTGAATTAAATCAGTGCTTTGGGCTCTTCTTCAAAAACATTCCCAACTGCATCTGGCACTTTACTTCTTTTTGCTTTCTTTTCATGCAAATGCAAGGCTGTGAAGAATAAAGAACTCCAAGACCCTTGGTGTACCTGGTACCACTGCCCCGATTCCTGCTTAGACTCCAGCAGGCTTAGCCACCGTTGCTTCTGCACCAACAACACAAACGCAAAACAGCAAACAAGGCAAACAACATCCAAATGTCACCAAGATTTGCCAGACTCCCTGAAAGGGCCTCAGGAATCTGGTGCCTGCAGAATACACTTGAGAACTGCTACACTGTGGTGCTCTCCTTATCCTTGTGGCTGAAGATGTGCAGAGGAAAGAGGAAAGATAACATCCAGGCAAACACCTCCCTTTTGAGTTACTGAACACAAATTTAAACCCTTCTATTCCATTAAGGAGAGCTTAGTTACATGGCCTTAATTGGTACTGGGTAGACCAATAGACTAGGAAAGGTAGTCTCCAATTGCAGCTATATCACGTAGAATAATAGGAGAACAGACTTGGGTGTATAATCCGCAGTCCGCCATTCCGACCCCATTAATTGACTAGCAGGTCGAATGAAAGGAGAGCCATGACTGAGGGTCTAAATGAGGGAGCCTGGGATGAGAAGCAGGCCGACTATTCCATCCCCCTGCTCCTTGCCAGAACGTACACACTAAACAAAGCAGGATAGAAGTACATTGTAACAAGTGTTTGCCAACAGACAATAAGATTTAGGTTTTGGAGGCCAGCTCTGTAGCATAGAAGGCTAAGCCTTCATCTGCTGTGCCAGCATCCTATATGGGCACCAGTTTGAGTCCTGGCTGTTCCACTTTTTATCCAGCTGCCTGATAATGTGCCTGTGAAGGCAGTGGAAGATGGCCCAAGTGCCCGGCCCCCTGCACCTATGCAGGAGACCCGGATGAAGCTCCTGGCTCTTGGCTTTGGTCTGGTTCAGCTCTGGCTATTGTGGCCAGTTGGGGACTAAACCAGCAGATGGAAGACGGATCTCTTTCTCTCTCTCTCCCTTTCTTTCTCTGCCTTTCCAAATAAATAAATAATCTTTTTTTAAAAAGAAGATTTGGGTTTTGACAAAAGCAGGTTAGAAAACATTCCATTAAGACTACCCCTGCCTTCTCAATAGCTAATGTATAATCACTACATTTGTTCTTTGGAGATGATGTGTTAATGACATACAAATACACCCGGGTGTGACACTTCTTGGTCTCTCTCTATGAGCCCCTCCATTTGCTCGGAGCTTCTCTGTTTCCTACTCAAATAAAATTCTATTTCTTTTCACCATTGTGTCCAGTCTTTAAATTGTCTTCGACACCAGGACACCAACCTGGACTCATCTCACCAGTTTTCCTGCCACATAAACAGTGGGACATAGGTACGTGTGCCTTTGTGTCTGGTAACAAGTGTGATGCTGGTCAGAGGGAGCCTGGTTACATAATGGGTGGAGGAGTGGCTACAACTATGACGCCATCCCTCTGCCAAGGGGGATGGGGCATCAGGATGAGTGCCCTCAACAGTAGACACAAGCTCTATAGTCATTTGAGAAACACAGAAACACAGACAAGGAAGGGACTGTAGAGAGAATACTGGGACTCCCCACAAAGTAGAAAAAGAGGTCATTTGTGAACATTGGTGAACACAACTCAGGGCACACAACTTCAACTGGAAAAATCCTGGGGTTGCAGCAACATCACCAAACACAGCTGCTCTGTGATTGTGACCTCAACCATGTGTCCCAGATAGGTGGACTGGGATCAATCTGTCTTTTCTTTTCTTTTTGTAATATTTTTATAGCTCTACTTGGTCAAAACATATTCTTACTTGAGGGTTGAGTGCAACTTTTATTGGTATCCTCCTCTTAATTAGCAACAAAAGCAGAAAAGAGGAGTCACGTCTGTGGAAAACATAACATTCTGCAGAAAATCTATGTGACCTTGGCACCCAGAGGAAAAGAAAACAGAGGAAAGGTAGTTGTGGGCACAGAGAATGAATTCCCGATCACACCAGGCACTGGCCGTCAAGGCTGAACAGACCTTGCAAATCTAGATAAGCGGGAAATATGGGACCAAAAGGCTCTTAAGTGCTGTGCTTTATCTGATATGCCGGCAATGTACACACTCACTAATGGAAAGGGCTGGAGGACATGCATTTTGAGGTCAGAACCAGACCAACTGAGAGGTTAGAGGTTTCTGGGTTTCCTTCTTCCAGCAGCAAACAGAAAGCCTATGATTACCAGCTACCAGACATTTGTGATGGAAGTCGTCCAGAGGTCACCCGTGTTCACAATTCCCCCATCACCTGCCTCTGTGCTTCTATTTTTCCCCCACGCTGGAACTCTTTGCCCTACAAAGAAGGGCACCTTTTATCCTATTATTTTGGTGTATTGGCCTGCGTAAGAGGACACAGAGACAGTGAAATAATAGAAATTCCTGTCATCTCAGAATCAAGGAAATGGTAAAGAGATGCATTTGCCAGCATCAAGCATGCTATAGCACATTGCCTGTATTGGACACAAATTTGGTATTAAAGTAAACATGGATATTGACATAGCTATTATTGTAATAAGGGAGAAAAAAATCTTTGTTGACATTGAGTTATGTCCCTTAAAGGGACTCATTGAGCTACAAAAAGGACTCCCTCCTCAATGCAAATTCATGTTCACTTAACCCTAGGCCTATGGTTTGTGTTACTTGACCTTGTGCAGATTTTTCAAGAACTCACAGGAGGGTAACAAATTCCATATAGAATGACTTTAGAATTACTCCAAGTGAACTCGACCTCATACAAATTTAACCTGGCAATGGTGGTAGTGGGGTGGGGGCAGGGGAGGACCCATGCTACCCTGGAATCTGGCCAGAAAAATGCTGCCTCCAAATGAACCAAAGAGCCCAGTCTGGGCACCACCACCAGCATCTGTGACAAGCATTTAGTTTGAACTTATGTAGCCTTGTGACTCTACCAACATTCACTGTGAAATCTAGAACATGTCACTCCACCTCCTGATATTGCAATGCTCTTATTTTTAAATGAATAAATAAGACTGCTACCATTTATGGGGACTCCACTCCACGTAATGGACTAGTTAATGTATGCTTTTGCTGAGTAATGTAGAAGTTCCATGAGGGCAAGGAGAAGGTTTGGTTTGCTCTCCATTGCATTTCTACAGTCCAGCATGGATCTGGCACATCATAGAGTTCATATGTTTTTCTTTTTAACTCTTTAAAATGTTCATTGTCAATAAATCCCGGGAGCAAGCAAAACACTTGTTCATTATTTCTGTAGGCTGAAGAAAATGAGACGTGGAGGGTTTACATGACTTGCAGAAGCTCACATTGCTGATAAGTGGCATGGCACTGATTCAAGCCTCATCTATAAAGTCCCTGAACTAGAACCAGTTCCACAAGTCTGCGGTCATGGAAACACAGGGCACACTCTGTGTCTCCTCCCAGCTCCATAAAGGGATTGTCCCTACAGCTGACGGATGGCCAAGGCTCCTTGGTCTATGAGTTTCTTCAACAGCTTTCAGCACCTCATGCCTCCAGAGATGAGGTTCTGGCAGCTGTAGGCCTGTGTGGGAGCTGCAGTAATCAGGGTGATGATCACCTTGGTGGGGTCTCCATTTATCCAGGAAGCCTCTGATTGGCCTCACCCACTTCCTGCTGCTACCTTAGAGGTCCTACCTAGTCATCCTTATCCAATGCTAAAAGAAGCAGTCAAGATGAGCATCACTTCCATGCAAAGCACTCAAGTCTGGAGATCTGCATAATAAAATAGACACCTGTCAACTGAACAGTGATCAGAGGAGTGGGCTATGGCACTGTGACCTTTTAGTTCACAGTGGTCTCATTTTCAAATTCAAGTTCAAGTGAAGCCGGCGCCGTGGCTCAATAGGCTAATCCTCCACCTTGCGGCGCCGGCACACCGGGTTCTAGTCCCGGTTGGGGCGCCGGATTCTGTCCCGGTTGCCCCTCTTCCAGGCCAGCTCTCTGCTATGGCCAGGGAGTGCAGTGGAGGATGGCCCAGGTGCTTGGGCCCTGCACCCCATGGGAGACCAGGAAAAGCACCTGGCTCCTGGCTCCTGCCAGGATCAGCGCGGTGCGCCAGCTGCAGCGGCGGCCATTGGAGGGTGAACCAACGGCAAAGGAAGACCTTTCTCTCTCTGTCTCTCTCTCTCACTGTCCACTCTGCCTGTCAAAAAAAAAAAAAAAAAAGTAAAAAAAAAAAAAGTTCAAGTGAAATGTTCAACTTCACTTTAAAACCTTCTTGCATTGCATGTGCTCTTACTGCTGTAATTCTGTCAGCCCACCTGTTGTTTATGAAACAGAAACCCCCTTCTTAAACATCCTTCTTATACCTCCTGAGGATTAGCACAAAAGATACAACAAACCTCACAAGGGTGAGTAGGAATGAGACACTTGTTTCACTTCATTCTTTTTTTGTACATGCTTATTTATTTTCATCTACATGAAAGTACCAAGGGTTATTGGTAGTCTCCTCTTGATTAGCAACAAGAGCCAAGTCCACAGAAAACATACCCTTCTGCACAAATCTATGTGAACTTGGTGCACAAAGGTAAAGAAAACATGAGAGAGATAAGATAGAGAGATAGATAGAGAGATGGGGAGAGAGGGGGGGAGAGAGAGAGAGAGAGAGAGAGAAAGAAAGAGAGAGATCTTCCATCTGCTGGTTCATTCCCCAAATGGTGGCAACAGCCAAAGGCAGGAGACAGGAATTCCATCCAGGTCTCCTTTATGGGTAGCCAGGGCCCAAACACTTCACTCATCATCTGCTACCTCCCAGGATATGTTAGCAGGAAGCTGAAATGGAAGCTGAGTAGCTGAGACTCAAACTGACACTGATATAGGATTGATACAGGATATGGGCATCCCAGGCTGCAGCTTAACCAGCTGCACCCATAATGACAGCTCCTTAATTTATTCTTGTCAAGAAAATTTTTTAAAAGATTTATTAATTTGAAAGGCAGAGTTACAGAGAGGCAGAGGCAGAGAGAGGTCTTCCATCCATTGGTCCACTCCCCAGATGGCTGCAATGCCGAAGCTGCCCTGATCTGAAGCCAGGAGTCAGAAGCTTCCTCCAGGTCTCCCACGTGGATGCAGGGGCCCAAAGAGTTGGGCAATCTTCTATACTTGGGCCATAGCAGAGAGCTGGACTGGAAGTGAAGCAGCCAGGACGCGAATCAGCGCCCATATGGGATGCCAGCACTGCAGGCGGCGTCTTAATCTGCTATGCCACAGCACCGGCCCCATCAAGTAAAATTTGACAGCTGTTCTTTCATCAATGCAGCACTGGGATGTAGAAATCAGGCGAGGTTCAGGACCTTGGAGACTTAAGGCAATATCAGGGTACCAAGGTTCCTTGTTTCTCTTGAAACCCTCTTTGGGATTGATTCATTCACAAACATTTGACAGACAACATCCCCCTGCTGCTGTGGGGGACAATAAGTAGGAAGGCAGAAGAGAGGTGCTCAGTGGGGTGGGGCTTTGGTGCAGGGAGTTCAGACTCCACTTAGAACACCAATTGGGGAGTGAACCAACAAATGGAAGACCTCTCTTTCTCGCTCACTTGCTCGTGCTCTCTCTCTGTCTCTCCTTCTCTCTGTGTAATTCTTTCAAATAAATAAATAAATAAATCTTTAAAAAAATTCTATATGTATTGCTTTTTTTTGACAGGTAGAGTTAGACAGTGAGAAAGAGGGAGACAGAGAGAAAGGTCTTCCTTCCATTGGTTCACCCCCCCACAAATGGTCACTACGGCTGGAGCTACGCCAATCCGAAGCCAGGAGCCAGGGACTTCTTCCTGGTCTCCCATGTGGGTGCAGGGCTCAAGCACTTGGGCCATCCTCCACTGCCTTCCCGGGCCACAGCAGAGAGCTGGACTGGAAGAGGAGCAACTGGAACAGAATCCGGTGCCCCAATCAGGACTAGAACCCAGGGTACCAGCGGCACAGGTAGAGGATTAGCCAAGTGAGCCGTGGTGCCGGCCTAAATATATTGCTTTTAAGTATAACCTATTCAAATAATCCCTTTCCTTCCCTGACATCTCCTGTTATTTTGGTATAAATTACCCTGATCTTATGAACTGTTCACTGCCAATCCAAATGGTAAATTATAATTATTTCCTACATGTACAACTTTCATTTCACTTTTCCAGAAAGTAACATTTCTCTGGTTAGTTTTCTAAGTAATGATAACCAATCCTTCCCCCACTTTCAAACAAACAATGCAAACCCTAGGAAGCAACCATGATGGCTCAAGTAGTTGGGTCCTATGACTTGCATTGAGTTTTCAGCTCTTAGCTCTGGCCCAGACCAGCCCTACAACTGTAGGCATTTGGGGAATGAACTATTGGATAGGAGCTCATTCATATTCATTCTCTCTCTCTCTCCCTCTATCCCTCTCTCCCTCCCTCCCTCCCTTTCAAATAAATGAAAATACATAAATTTTTCTTTAAAAGAAGATCAGTGATCAATGCTCAGGATAAGTGATTCAGGAAAAAGGAACACCCATGGCGAGGTGGGAGACCACGGAAGTCGCCTGCAGCAGAGGAGGCCTCATAAGAAGGCCACATTTGAAAAAAGAAGACAGAAACATCAGCTTTGTTCATGCTTGGGCAATTCTATAACACTGTGCTTTTCTTCTCTTTTCTGCTTTTATATAAAAGAAAAATGGGTTATCAGAATATAAACTCTTCGCATCACGTCGACTAGGGTGTTCCTATCTCTGTATGCCAAGTGTGACAGAACCAAATGTCTTTACAAGAAAAGCCAACATGTCTTAAGTTTGAGTATCTTGTCCCAAGGAAGAAGGACCAATGGGTAGCAGTATTGGCCTGTATTTCCTCCTGCTGATGTTATATAATTCAACATAGGGGACTTTGGAGCATGACAGGAAAAGCAGAAGACATTTCAAGATATTATTAATTTTATTAATTATGAATTATATTATAATTGTATATTAATTATGAAATATATTATAGATTATAATATAGTAAATTATATTATAAATTATAATATATAAATATAATAACATAGTGTTATAAATTACAATTATAAAATAAATTATCAGGAAAACCCTTGAATCACCTGACTTACACTTGATTTCTATTCAAATGTTAGGAGGGCTTTGCTTGAAATTGAGGACTGGTGACACATTTGTATACTTTGTCCCCTCTTGCAATAAAAACCAGAAACATGACAGCAAGCATCCACCAGGGTCCTTGGACAGACTGCAAAAAAGCACTAAATCTGATGGACTGTGTGTGGTTTGGTTTCATGACTGACTCCAGAGGCTTAAGAGAACAGGCTGAGCAGGCAAGGCTTGCAACCCCAGCAAAAACATCCAATGAACACGTTATAGAGGCACCCCAAAGGAGGGCCTGAAACAGAGCGAACAGCAATTCGTGTGTATTTGTGTATGTGCATCTTGACACAATAAGCCCTAAAATAAAATCTTTCACATACAAAGACAGTTGAAGCAGTTAATTAAAAGAGCTGATGCAGAAAACCTCTCAAAATCTTGGCTCAGAAGTGCTGCCAAAGGACACTGTCCATGGTGTTGCCTTCCCATTGGGCGCCAACGTCGGAAGGGAGCTTGCACCTGCCATTAGAGGAAAAGAGAAGGGGATGGAATGGGACTCTTTGGGAGCCCACTCTGGAGAGCTCCTTGTGCACACCTCTCCTCAACTCAGCACCCACTGGTGGCAGGGTGGCAGCCTGAAACAGGGCACAGGGCAATATCCACACTCTGTGGATCAGCAAGTGCTGCCCATGAGGCCAGGGTGTTGTTTTGAGTTTTTGTTGTTGTTGTTGTTGTTGTTGTTTTTGCCCTTGAGAGTTGAGTGTTAAACATTTCCCAACGCAACACTCCGTAAGGGGGAGGCCATTCAGGATGAAGGCAGCAATTTGCATTAGAGGTCAAAGGCAGGACTGGAGGGAAGGCAGAGCATTCCACTGACGAAGAGGGGAGTCCACAAATCTATCATGCCAGGAGTATCAAGCCTTCATCAAAGGAGGACTCAGTTGAGTTATATAAGATTGGAAATTCTGGGGCGTGGTTTTCAAAAGCTCTGGGGAGGCCAAAACAAGTGATTGGCTCACTCCAAGATTTACTTCATAAAGTCAAGGTCGATTTTTATTGCAAAATTTATTTCTTTAAATACAACTTTAATCCCTAAATGCAGAAGTGGGAAAAAAAATGTACCTATGAAACAAAGTTCATCTCACAGTTTAGCCATAAACATATCACTGTCCAAACCACCAGTAAAATCCACAAACATTCCCTAATTATCCTCATTATTCTCTCTAATTAAAGATCAAAGTTTTCATCAAAACTGAAGGCATTAAGCTGAGCAGGGTGGAGCAAGAGTACAAAGAACCACAAGAAAACAAATGTCATAAAATCTCCAGGTTCCTAGCTTAGAAATCTACAAGCTGACTCAACTTGTGGTTAAGTCCTGAGGACACAGCAAATTTGACATCATTCCAACTGAAATTATAAACTTTCCATCAAATAACTTGGAACAAGAGGGGACATTTGGCTTATTTAATCTCATTTGCACAAATCCCAGACTGTGTTTTTCCAGACTTCTTGTGACTTCCTGAAACAGGAATGTCAACTGATACCAAGCAGGGAACACAAGAGTGATTTCTTAAAATGGGGATTTTGTTTTGATATCTGCATTGTTTTTATGAACATGGACATCTTTGAGTTTTTAGATAGTCAAGATCCACTATCACAATATAACATGATAGTTAATCTGCGACTTGTTATTAGTGTGGCTTTGGACAAGTTACTTTGCTGAGGCTTTGTTTTGTTTTGTTTCATTTTTCTAAGTGGGGTTGACAATACCCAACCCTATAGTTAAAGAGTAGACAACAGCCTGCAACAAACACAGGGCCTCGCCAAACATAAGCCCTCCAGAAAGGTTGGTCATTACAGTTCTCCATCAACCTCCTGTTCATCAAGTCCCTAGACTAGCAGATGTACATGGAGGCCCAGGAGCACTTACACTCCTTTTTTTTTTTTAAGATTTATTTATTTATTTTAAAGTCAGAGTTACACAGAGAGAGAAGGAGATGCAGAGAGAGAGAGAGTGAGAGGTCTTCCATCTGCTGGTTCACTCCCCAATTGGCCACAACGGCTGGAGCTGCACTAATCCCAAGCCAGGAGCCCAGAGCTTCTTCCAAGTCTCCCATGTGGGTGCAGGGGCCCAAGCACTTGGGCCATCTTCTGCTTTTCCCGACCATAGCAGAGAGCTGGATTGGAAGTGGAGCAGCTGGTCTTGAACTAGCACCCATATGGGATGCTAGCATTGCAGGCGGCAGCTTTACCCGCCACGCCACAGCACACTTACACTCGTACAACCATCTACAATGCTCTCACCCACTTCCACACTCCTGACTGCAGGGCTGTCCCTTGTGCTTGAAGGTACAAATTCCAATCAGACATATGCTTTTACTTACATATAAGCAGGTAGTTCATGTAAGCCAGTGACACCACAAAAGCTAAAATGGATCACTGTCAATGATCTTTGTAAATATTCATAAACACAGGCCACTGGGAAAACTGCAAAGAATCAAGATATGGGCGACTTGACTGGAAATACTGGGGAATTTCTTAACTCTTTAAGGACATATAAAGAAAACTGCATCAGAAGTGTCATTAAATTAGCCCCCTGATTTTAAAAATAGACTGGAAATAAGAAAGGCTGGAGGGAGATTGAGAGTTAAATAAATGGATCAGATGGAATGATTGGATTGATGCTGGGGGCAGGACCTGTGAGCAAAAGGGAGTATCTGGTATGCCCTCTCTTCCACGTCCAGCTCTCTGTCACCAGGAAGTTATAGAGCCGCAGTCCTTAAGTGATGTATAGAAAAGCCCTGAAGGCATGGGTTTGAATCAGAATCTTTTAGTGCCTTTTCCAACTCTTAATTATTATCAGTTTGCATAGGAAGTATTGATGCATACAAAAGAAGTTTCCTGTCCTAAGCAAAGGAAATACCCACTGACCAGCACATAAACATTCAGAAGAGGCTCCTTAATTTGCTGATGTGAATGTGACTAACAGCCCCAGCACAATGCCTTCTTGAGCTGGGAAGGAGTGGGACAAATCGAGGCCTAATCTAAGCCTGCAAACATGCCATGGGTACAGTCCAGCTTCATTTTCTTACCCTTTCTGTACTATTCCGGCAAGTTTAGACAGCCCACAGAGCTCCAGAATTTTGATTCTGATCTAATTGACTTTAACATACTTAGATGCTGTTGGTGTTCAGCAAAAGCATCTAGATTCTTTATGTGAGTCCACACATCTCAGATGCAATGCTTGGCAGATTTCACCTTCTTGGGGTAGCTGATAAATTAAAATTCACATTTTGTGAAAATCACTCTAAGGGTTTTCCATAGAGGGCTGCCTCTTTCTGTCTTTGCCTCACTATGTAACACACAGAAAGGAGAGATGGCTTTTCAAATGCTAGATTATTGCCCTTGGTGGAGATTATCATCTCATGCTATTAATTGGAGACTCGGGCACTGGGCAAATTGCCCACAAAATGAAATGAGAAGCATTAAGATCAATTTGTTAATTTCTAATGAGGCTTCAAAAGGCCCTGGTAAATTACTTAATCATTTTAAGAGTGTGTTGCTGCTTCTTCACTATCCCTAACATCTGTACATGAGAAAGCTAATTTAGTTTCAACCATTTCCATTTCTCCTTCCATGCCTCTGAAGGCTACACTAATTCTCAACTATCACCACCATAAACGAAAACAGCCCATTTAATTGAAGAGCAAATGTAATGAAAGAGCATGAAATGGCAGGATGAGATGTTCAAAGTAATCAGATTATTTGACTCCATCTACAAAATAATAATAATTTATGGTTTTACCATAAGGAGTTGCAATGTTGTAGGTCTTTCTCTTTAGAAGAGATGGGTTAAATCGTGTGAGATGTTGCACTTTACCATGCTTTCCATGAGTTAGAATACACAAGGGTATTTCGCAAAGTTTATAGGAAAAGGTGGAATTTAAAGATGGATTTACTCTGGTGCATAAAAACTTTGAAAGCTATACCCAGTATTTTCATGATACACATTTTCCATGATCTTTTTGAAGACCTCTTGTACACATGGATTTCAAAATATTTTTCACCAAACTTTTCTTTTAATTCCATCTCCCATAAACTTTTCAGACTTCATTCTAGTTTATCACTTTCCTAATTAATTGTTAGGGTGAAGTTTAACAAAATGAAAGGCAAAATATGTCAAAAAGGACTGGTAGCAACATGGTCTGAACCCATTGGGATATAGGTCATTTGTACTATGGCCATTCAGTAGCCTATGATTTTGCACAGTTCCAAAGACAAAAGAGAGGATCAAGAAATATGTTTCTTTAAGTATATATTCCTTCTCTTTTTTACTTTTTTAAGATTTTTAAAAAATTTTATTTATTTGACAGGTAGAGTTACAGACAGTGAGAGAGAGAGAAAAAAGCCTTCCTTCCGTTGGTTCACCCCCCAAATGGCCGCAACGGATGGAGCTGCGCCAATCTGAAGCCAGGAGCCAAGTGCTTCTTCCATGCAGGTACAGGCCATCTTCCACGGCTTTCCCTGGCCATAGCAGAGAGCTGGACTGGAAGAGGAGCAACTGGGACTAGAACCCGGTGCCCATATGAAATGCCGGCGCCACAGCGGAGGATTAACCAAGTGAGCCACAGCGCCAGCCCATCTTTTTAAATCTTTAAGTATACAAACTTGATGTGTGTCCTATATACAAATTTAGGAACACAGTGATTCTTCCCACCCTACTCTCGCTCCCACCCACACTCTCACCTTTTTTCCTCCTCCCTCTCCTATTTGCATTCTTATTTTTACTAAGATCTATTTTCAATTAACTTTATACACATAAGATTAACTCTATACTAAGTAAAGAATTCAACAAAAAGTATAAAAAAAAAAAAAGTGTTCCTCAACAGTCCAGACAAGGGCTGTTCAAAGTCATTGAATCTCACAGTGTCAATTTCACTTCTAGGGGCCAGCACTGTGGTGCAGCAGGTTGAAGTTCCAGCCTGTGGTGTGGGCATTCCATATGGACACCAGTTCAAGTCCTGCTGCTCCATTTCCAATCCAGCTCTCTGCTATGGCCTGGGAAAGCTGTGGAAGATGGCACAAGTGCTTGGGCATATGCACCCAAGTGGAAGACCTGGGAGAAGCTCTTGGCTCCTGGCTTCGGATCAGCCTAGCTCTGGCCACTGCAGCCATTTAGGAAAGGAACCAGTGGATGGAAAACTCTCTCTCTCTCTCTCTCTCTCTCTCTCTCTCTTCCTCTGCCTCTCTAACTCTTTCAAATAAATAAAAAATATTTACTTCTATAGATAACCTTTTAGGTACCCTGTTAGTTATCAAAGATCAGGGAGAACACATGGTATTTCTCCTTTTAGGACTGGCTTATTTCAGCAAGTATAATGTTTTCCAGTTGCAACAATTTTGTTGCAAACCACAGCATTTCTTTTTTTTTTTTTTTTTTACACCACGTACATGGTGTACGTATCCCATATTTCTTTATCCAGTCTTAAACTGACAGACACTTGGGTTGATTCCACATCTTAGCTATTGTGAACAGAGCTGCAATAAACATGTAGATTTCATTTCCCTTGGGTAAACTCCCAGGAGTGGGATGGCTGGGTCATATGGTAGGTCTATATTCAGATTTCTGTGGTATCTCCATACTGTCTTCCACAGTGGCTGCACCAGTTTACATTCCCACCAACAGTGGATTAGGGCACCTTTTTCCGTATATCCTCGCCAGCATGTGTTGTGTGTTACTTTCTGTATGAAAGGCATTCTAACTGGGGGGTCTGTGGTTTTGATTTGCATTTCCCTGATAGCTAGTGATCCTGAACATTTTTTCATGTGTCTGTTGGCCATTTGAATTTCCTCTTTTGAAAAAATGCCTGTTTGAGGCCTTTGCCCATTTCTTAACTGGGTTGTTTGTTTTGTCATTGTTAAGTTTCTTAAGCACTTTATATATTCTGGTTATTAATCCTTTATCATTTGCATATTTGCAAATAATTTCTCCCATTCTATCAGTTGCCTCTTCACTTGCTGAGTGTTTCTTCTGCAGTGCAGAATTTCAGGTAATCCCATTGATCAATTTTTGCTTTGATTGCCTATGACTCTGGGGTCTTTTACAAGAACTCTTTGCCTATGCCAATGTCTTGCAGAACTTCCCCAATGTTCTTTAATAATTTGATGGCATTGGGTTATAGATTTAGGTCTTTGATCCATTTTGAGTGGATTTTTTGTGTAAGGTGTAAAGTAAGGGTCTGGCTTCTGCATGTGGAGATCCAGTTTTCCCAGCACCATTTGTTGAAGAGACTGTCCTTGCTCCGGGGATTGATTTTAGCTCCTATGTCATGGTTGTAGACATGTGTATTGATTTATGGAGTTTCTATTCTGTTCCATTTGTCTTTGTTTTTGTGCCAGTACCAGGCTCTTTTGATAATAACTGCCCGGTAGTACGTCTGGGAGACCAGGATAAGTACCTGGCTCCTGCCATCAGATCAGCGCGGTGCGCCGGCCGTGGCAGCCATTGGAGGGTGAACCAATAGCAAAGGAAGACCTTTCTCTCTGTCTCTCTCTCTCACTGTCCACTCTGCCTGTCAAAAAACAAACAAACAAACAAACAAACAAAAAAAGAAATGAGAAATCTGGTATTGTGATGCCTCAGGCTTTGTTTTTGTTGTTTAAGATAGCCTTATCTATTTGAGGTCTCCTATGTTTCCATATGGATTTCAACACAATTTTTTCTATATCTGAGAAAATGTCCTTGGAATGTTGATTGGTATCACATTGAATCTGTACATTGCTTTCAGTAGTATGGACATTTTGATATTGCTTCTTTCAATTCATGAACATGGAAGACTTATCCATTTTTTGTCTTCTTTTATTTCTTTCTTTAATGTTTTGCAATTCTCATTGCAGACATCATTGATGTCTTTGGTTAAGTTTATTTCAAGGTATTCATTTTTTTGTAGCAATTGTGAATGGGATTGATCTTAGAAGTTCTTTCTCAGCCATGGCATTGTCTGTGTATACTAAGGCTATTGATTTTTGGGTATTGATTTTACATCCTGCTACTTTATCAAACTCTTTTGTGAGTTCCAAGAATCTCTTAGTGGAGTCTTTTAGAACCCTTATATATAGCATCATGTAATCTGCAAATAGGGATAAGTAGACTTCCTCCTTCCCAATTTGTATCCTTTGGTTATTTTTCTTGCCTAATGGCTCTGGCTAAAACTTCTAGAACTATATTGAATAGCAATGGTAAGAGTGGGCATCCTTTTCTGGTTCCAGATCGTAGTGCGAATGCTTTTAACTTTTCCCCATTCAATAGGAAGTGGCTGTGGGTTTGTCATAAACTGCCTTGATGTTCTTTATATATCAGTGTACTTAAAGTTTTCATAATGAAAGGACGTTGTATTTTATTAAATGCTTTCTCCGCCATCTATTGAGATAATCATATCAATTGATTGATTTGTGAATGTTGAACCATCCCTGCATACCAGGAATGAATCCCACTTGGTCCAGGTGATTGATATTTCTGATGTGCTGCTTGATTCAACTGGCTGGTATTTTGTTGAGGCTTTTTGCATCTATGTTCATCAGGGAAATTGGTCTGTAGTTCTCTTTCTCTGTTGTGTCTTTTTCAGGTTTAGAAATTAAGGTGATGATGACTTCATAGAAAGAATTTAGGAGGATTCCCTCCCCCTTTCAATTGTTTTGAATAACTTGAGAAGTATTGGAGTTATTTCTTTAAAAGTCTGGTACAATTCAGCAGGGAAGCCGTCCAGTCCTGGGCTTTTCTTTTTTGGGAAGGTCTTTATTACTGATTCAATCTCCATCTTGGTTATTGGTCTGTTTAGGTTTTCTATGTTCTCATGGCTCAATTTAGGTAGGTATATGTGTCCAGGAATCTATCCATTTCTTCTAGGTTTCCTGATTTGTTGGCATACAGCACTTTCTAGTAATTTCTTTTCTTTCTTTCTTTCTTTTTTTTTTTTTTTTTTGACAGGCAGAGTGGACAGTGAGAGAGAGACAGAGAGAAAGGTCTTCCTTTCCCGTTGGTTCACCCTCCAATGGCCGCCGCGGCTGGTGCGCTGCAGCCGGCTCACCGCGCTGATCTGATGGCAGGAGCCAGGTACTTCTCCTGGTCTCCCATGGGGTGCAGGGCCCAAATACTTGGGCCATCCTCCACTGCACTCTCTGGCCACAGCAGAGAGCTGGCCTGGAAGAGGGGCAACCGGGACAGAATCCGGCACCCCGACCAGGACTAGAACCCAGTGTGCCAGCACCGCCAGGTGGAGGATTAGCCTAGTGAGCTGCGGCGCCGGCCTAGTAATTTCTGATCGGTCTTCTTTGTGGTAAATGTTGTTATATTTCCTTTTTTATATCTAATTTTATTGATTTTGATCTTCTTCCTCTTTTTTTAGTTAGTTGGGCCAATGTTGTGTCAATTTTGTTTATTTTTTCAAAAAACCAGCTCTTATTTTTGTATCAATTTTATTTCTTCTCCAATTCTTTTTTCTACTAATTTTGGGTTTGGTTTCCCGTTGCTTTTCTCAGTCCTTGGCATGCATTGATAGCTCAATTACTTGAGGCTTTTCCAATTTCTTGAAGTAGGCACCAATTGCTATAAACTTTCCTTTTAACACTGCTTTTGCTGTATCATAAATTTTGAATGCTGTATTGTTGTCTTCATTCATTTCCAGAATTTTTTTTATTTCTCTTTTGATTTCTTCTATGACCCACTGTTCATTCAAGAGCATATTGTTCAGTCTCCATGTGTTTGCATATGTTATAGAGATTCTTGTCATGTTGATTTCCAGCTTCATTCCATTGTGGTCAGAGAAGATGCATGGTATGATTTCAAACTTTTTGAATTTGCTGAGACTTGCTTTATGGCCTTGCACGTGGTCTATCCTAGAGAACATTCCATGCACTGATGAGAAGAATGTGTATTCTGCAACTGTAGGATGAAAATGTCTGTAAGTATCTGTTAGGCCTTTTTGGGTCATTTGATAGTATCCTATAGATTCCCAACAGTGTTTTTAGTTTCCTAAGTTCTTCTGTTTGGTCTGACTGTATAATTTCCTGTATTTTGTCTTCTAAGTCAAATATTCTTTCTTCTGCCTTACCAATTCTGTTGTTAAGACTTTGTTTTGCATTTTTTATTTGATCTATTGAATTTTTCATTTCTAATTTCATTTGGATTTCTCTTTAAAAATCTCAATTTCATGGTAAAAATTTTCATTCATGGATTTGCTCCTTATTACTTCTAAGTAATCCTATGATCAATTTTTTGAATTCCATTTCTGACATTTCTCCTATCTTTTCATCTTCACATTCTAGTACTGAAGTGCTGTTATGTTTCTTTGGGGGCCTTCCATGGTGCCTGCCTTATTCTTGTTTTCTTGTTTCTTGAATTTCTGCATTTATTTTTAGGTATTTGTGGAGACATTCATTGGTCCCCTCCACCCATGGCTTTTATCTTCGGAATATTCCTCTGTGGCTTAGTGGACTGTCTGCTCTTTCAGTGAAAATCTGGAGGTGTGTGCTGGGTGTGACCAAGGAGTTCTGTTCAGTTCTCTAAGGTGAGGGGAGTGTCCAAGGTGATGCCCAAGTTGGGCGTGGTAAATCTTTTTTTTAATCAAAAGGGAGGTTTGATCAGATTTGTTGGCACAGTCTCATGCTCACCTCCTTTCCTCCAAGGAGACCAATGTCTGGACACTAACCCCAGCAGGTGTAATTTTCATCCATACTGCCATAAGAACCACACAAAGGTCCATGCAGTCCTCAGTGTAAGCACAGATCCCACAGCAATGACTTTTACCAGAGAATCAGGGATCTCTGAGTGTGGGGAGCTGCCCACAGTGACTGCCCAAAGACCCAGCCACACCCTGCATCTTCACATGCAGCCACAGTGTTTTCACAGTCCCAGCACACAAAGCTCCCACAGTCATGAGCACCCAGCCGTCAGTCAATTCTCCCAGACAATAGACTCAGGTGTCTCCTCTCAGCTGGTTGCTGGGCATGGGACACAAGCTGGCGCCGCTGTTACATATGTCCAAAATGGCGTCTGCCCTCTCTCAGACAGTTTCAGGACGCTGATGTTGGGTGGTTGGAGAGAAACATGCCTCCTTTTCTTTCCCTCTAGGTTGGCAGGTTCATGTCCCCTATGGGGCTCTAAGCTGGACACACACCAGGCTCTTCCCACAGCTTGATCGCCAGTGGCTTGGGCTGCTGCAGTCTGGTCTCACCTCACTTTCCATAGCTGGTGCTGAGGCTCTTGGCTGCTGGGGTCCTGTGTTGTACATGTCCATATCCTCCACTGAGATCCACAGTGTCCCTCTAACTTGAGTAGAGTTTCCTCTGCCATTTTCTCCCTCTTCCCTGAGATTGCACTCTCTCCACTTTTTTTTTAAACTATCTTCTCCTAGACTAGAGCAGTTAAGTTCCCTCCCTATTATGCCATCTTGGAATCTCTCTTTAAGGAGACTCAATGCTTTCCCAACAGGAAATGGCTCAGAAGGTATATGGGAAATATTAACAGCACAAGTTGCAGGTAGTACCAAAACCATAACCGTTGGAAATGAAACCAGGACAGAATGAGACAGAAACCACAGGTTGTCTGCCCAGCTGATCAGAGTGCTTCTAAGCTACAAATCAGTCAGTCCTGCAGCACAACCCAGACAAGCAGGCCCAGTGTGTTCCTACCGGACAGGTCTGTAACTGCAACATGAGATGGGCTGCAAGGGAACTGGCAGAAGACAAAGAAACTGCCTGGGAATTTCTTTCTTCTCACCCTAAGGCTATCATTTTAATGTTACTGAATGCTCCAAAGCTGGAGAAATCATCGGACATCTTTGATTCTGCTTCATTTCAGCTGCTTGTGGGAGACAACACATGACAAAAATTGTGTGCTTCTCGGCGCAGATTTGTGAATGAATGTTTAGTACTGCATTCTAAATAAAAATATACATTCTCATTTAAAGTGCAGATGAAACACTTTCATGGCTACTGAATGTTAAACATGTGGACGATACAATATCTCTGAGTCCTACCTCCCCACAGAAAATCAGAATCCAATATTCTATTAATTCTGTGGTAGTAAATTAGGGCTTTACAAAAAGTCTTTTTAGCCAAAGGAGCCACTTTGGGGAGCCACGGAGGGCATGTGAATGTATCAGACGCAGTTCCTCCTCTTAGGATACAAGCTCCCCAGAGCAGCAGTCCGCCTTTGTCTGTACACCTGCTTCACTGATGACTAAGAGGGAGCAGACATGCACTAGAACTCAAGGCAACAGACCCAGCTTCACATCCTGGCTCCACCTCTCACTGGAGTGTTTAATTTAAGTCTTGACGGAGACTCAGTTTCCTCTGCTGCAAGAAGAGAATGCCTCCTTCACCTGTTGTGATGGTTCAGGCCCAGGAATCTGCATGTCACACCAGCAGTGACTGATTCCCACACAGGCTGTCTACACAGACATTATGAGAAATGCTCTTTGGGGTCTGTGCTGTGGCATGGTGGCCTAAGCCTCCGCCTGCTGTGCAGACATCCCATATGGGTGCTGGCTGGAGTCGCTGCTGCTCCTCTTCCAATCCAGCTCTATGTTTTGGCCTGAGAATGCCACTGCACCCATGTGGGAAACCCAGAAGAAGCTCTTGGCTTCGGATCAGCTTGGCTCTAGCTGTTGCAGCCATTTGGGGAGTGAACCAGCAGATGGAAGACCTCTCTATCTCTCCTTCTCTCTCTGTACCTCTGGCTTTCAAATAAATAAATCTATATTTTTCAAAAAGAAGTAAAGGTTCTTTATCCCAAGTTCCTTGCTGTCCAAATGAGGAACATCTGCCCCAGGTAGGGTTAAATGATTTGCTAAAGGATCTTTGAGGAAAGAGGGTTTAGAACGGAGACTGCCAATGATGCCACAAGCAGAAAGGTTCTTTTGCCTGCTCTGAATCCTGCAGCTATCTCATCTTAGAGCTGACACACCACTGACTAACCCAGATGTGCGATGTTTAACAAATTTCTAGCCACAGAAGTGCTTTGTTGAAGGATTTTGAGACATGTTTATCAAAATTGTCTGTTTCAAGGCTTGTGCCAAGTTACACTCCTACCAGACAACTACAAGAGGAAAGGGATCCACCACAACATCCCACAGAACAGTGGCTCAGGAAGCAACAGAGTGCCACCCGCAGCTCCAGCTACACCTGCTGGGATTCTGCTGCGTCCCCTGTGGAATGCTATCTTCCAGGCCCAGTATTTCACTTTTGACACAGACTTGCAAAGTCATCTCAGGCTTACAAATTATATTTTGGTTAGTCTATCGCATTTTGAATCCTCACTGCTGCTCTGGAATGAAACTAGGTTACCTGGCAAGAATGGTGGGTTTCAGGGGCCAGCATTGTGGTGCAGTGGATTAAGCCACTACCAGCAATGCCAGCATCCCATATCCAAGCAGAAGTTCAAGTCCTAGCTGCTCCATTTCTGAAGCAGCTCTCTGCTAATACACCTGGGAAAGCAGCAGAAGATGCCCAAGTACTTGGGTCCCTGCCACCATGTGAGAGACCCAGATAAAGATCCTGACTCCTGGGTTTCTGCCATTTGGGAAGTGAACCATGGATGGAAAACCTGTCACTATGTCTTTAAAATAAAATAGAATTTTTTAAAAATGTGGTTGTCATATGAAATAAAATTACAAAACTTGCCCCCTGGAGAAGCAAATTTAAAATGCTGATTCAGATGATGAGTTTCATTGCCATGAGCCAGAACAGAACCTACACCCAATGACATAAGGCAACAGAAATGGGAAAATAACCAGTTCTCCAGGCTAAAAATGAGTAAGTCAAAAGCTTTATTCACGTGTTTATACCCATCACGTGCCACAGAGGGAATTAACTCTGTTTTGTGATTTGATTGCTTGTTGCTGTTTGTCCACAAACAAAACCCAGAATCCAGCATTGAAGGATTTCCTGCAATTGCCAGTTCTATGAGTGTGTGTAGAATAATCAAGTTTAGTGCTTGGCAGCTCTGATGTGTATGAGTAACGATGTGGACAGGCAGGTAGCAAGCCAGGAGAGGCTGAGGTCGCCAGCGCATCCCCGCAGGCCTGACTTGGCTGCAGCCCCCTGCTTGTACCACACAAAACCACCCCAGCTTTCTGTGCAGCAGAAATCCCCAGCTTCTGAGGTTTTGCCCCTTACAGCTGGTGCTGGCTAAAAATATCTAACATGGTCGCCAACTGCATACCCACAAGAACCTTCAGCTCATTCTAAGATCACTATAATAAAATTACCATGGGTGCCACTCCCACTTCTATCTTGCACCTGATACCATAACATATCCCAGATTTCCAAAACAGGGCAAGGAAATGGGCAGAGCTCCAGCCCCACCCCAAATTCCACCCCCTTTGAATATTCAGTGAAGCCCCACTCCAGACACCATTCCCTATGCCCTCAGCTCCAACAGAAGTATGGCCCCAAGCCTCTCAGGGTGTAATTGTTTCTTCAGCAAGTCCACACTCCTTGCTTCTCTGCTGACTCTCACCTCCATCCTGTCCTTGAATTCTTTCCTAGCATCAGAGACAAGAAAGAACCTGTACCCAGCCACCCCACTACAGTTGGAGGTGGTTCAAAGGCAAACACTGACTCAGCAGATGGGTGCTGAGCCTGGCGTTTTGCATTTCGAACAAGTTCTCAGGTCACACTGATGCTGCTGGTTTCTGGATCACACTTTGAAAATCAAAACTCTGCAAGCTATGGACTGAGGGTGTACAGCAGGGCACCCACTGTCCACTCAGTGGTTGACAACAGTGGTTTCACAGCACACTGACAGGACTACCTCCAAGAGAAGGAACGTGATGAAATTAGAACTAGCACCCAAGTCCCAAGTAAGTCACCATTTAAATGGATTGGGGAGACTGAGGACACTTTAATAAGACCCTTCCATCTATTGATGTTTCTACGGGTTATACAGGGTCTCTAATATGGTCAGAAAGTAGCAATTTCCTACCCCCCAAAAGGCTGATAAACATGCAGAGAACCATTTCCAATGATCCTGGAAGTAATACAATATTCCCCCAAACAATTAATTTTTGGCATAGGCTGCAGTGTTCCGCGGCATGAAGTGCACCCTGCACAGCATCACAGTGTGACCACCTGGAAGGCTGGTGTGTGTGCAAAGGTGCCGTGGGTAAAGATCTGGCTCATTGCTCATAGTCTGGTCTAAACACATCCACAGGATTCCAGAGCTGGGTTTCAGGGGAATCTCCTGGAACTGCAATGTTGGATGTGCTTCTACCAGGAAAGAGAACTTTGTGTTCTCATCAGGCTTTCAAAACGTTCATAATCCACAGCACAGCACGTTGGGGAGGTACACGGGTACGTGTGGTCACGCTGCCCGTGTACTTGAGCAGATTAAACTCTGTCAACTCTCTAAACCGCAGTCTCTCTCTCTTTCCCTCTCTAAGAGGGTGACAGTGATGCTCCTCATGAAGACTGCCATGAAAATTAAATGAAAGGCAATGCCTGGCACAAGGTAATAGCTCCATGAATGCAAATCTTATTGACACATAATTCTCCATCATTAATGTGATTTACTGTCTGAAGCATCCTGTTCACTGAAAAAAATGGCCTTGACTCTGCTTAGTGTCATCTCGTCCCTCCAGGCTCAGGGGAGGGGGTCTCTCCACCTGTGCCTTCACCTTCCCCCAGCCCCTTCCATGTCCATCCTTCCACTGTTTCCTTATCTCCATGATCCCCCCCCACCACCATTTTTCATAAACTCTTTGCTTGTTCATGCTACACTTCTCTCCCTAAGTTTATACCTCCTTATTGGGCAACTTGCATACTCCACTACATTGCTAGGCAAACAGGGTGACAAAGATGACTGAGGCACTGTCTGTGTACTAGAAGAGACAAATCTGAAGATGAACAATATTGTAAGAATAGCAGTTGTACTAGCTAAGCCCTGCCTGTTTCCTGTGTGCAGGGCACCATGCTACATGGTTTGCAGGGGTGTTTTATTTATCTACCTGCAGTAACACTCTGGGTAGGCACAGTTAAGGGGAACCAAGGCTTTGGAGATGCTGAGTGCCTTACTCCAGCCCTGCCTGAAGTTAGCAAAGGCTTCAAAGCCAAGTCTCTCTCACCTGGGATGCATGCTCTAAACCAGCACATTTTCTTGTGTCCAAAACACAAAGGAAATAGACAGGACGAACACCTCAGGGTGGAGAGAGGGTGCTGTTTTTACTCCACCGCCAGTGTTGGATTCACAGAGAAAAGAGAAGCAGTTGGAGCAGGCACATGATCAATGTCCCTCTAATCATGTTCCACAGCCTGAAGCTGTGAGGGGCCCTTTAAGACGTGTAGGAGGCAGCACGAGGATGCTGTCCATCAGCGAGCCCAACTGTGTTCTACAGTCTGGCGAGGAGACTTGATGCCTACTGGAGCTGACAGGTGAAGAGCTGCATCCTTTAGTCATGGGTGGGCCGATTCCAAAAAAGGGTGACTCGCTCTGTCTCCTCCGTGGCTTAATTACTCATCTGCCAAATGGCTCCTTCCAGTGCTTTCCAACTTCATTATTTTGATTTGCCAAACCCAAAGCACGTCAACTTTACAAAGCAGAGGCTTTTAGCAGCTTACCGTCAGGAAGTGCTGGGAGAATCTGATGAAAACCTTGGGCCTGCTCCCTAGAAAACACATGTGTGCCAGCGTGCATGCTGCACAGGCACGCACACACATGCTCACACACACACACACACACACACCTTCAGAAAACATCTGAATTCAGTTTCAGAAAATGAATCTCTGCTAGGCAAAAAGGTAGCAAAACTAATACTGAAAAATAAGACACAGTGAAATATCGAGCAGTTACTCCTGCCTTAAATAATGAGAACAGAATGGGCCACGTTCAAGAAAAAATATCACACCCAGAGGGTTTCTCATTGCAAGTGAACTGGGTGAGGTTAAGGCTGCCCTTTGCTAGAAGGGTCAGTGATAATCATCTCAATAGCAATAAAACCCAAACAAACCCAAATCCTAATGAAACTAAAGAAGCTAACACTCAAACTATTTAAATAATATTCCTTATAAAAGTATAAGTCTCCCTTTATTACATCCAAAGAACATAATTAAGACTTTAACAAACATGCTAAGGGGTGGCATAGTGGTCCAGTGGGTTAAACCACTGCCTGCAATGCTGGCATCCCAAATGAACAACAGTTCAAGTCCTGGCTGCTCCACTTCTGATCCAGCTCCCTGATAATGTGCCTGGGAAAGCAGCATATAATGGCCCAAGTGCTCGGGCTACTGCCACCAATATGGGAGACCCAGATGGAGTTCCAAGCTTCCAGCTTCAGCTTATGCCGACCCTGGCCATTGTGGCCATTTGGGGAGTGAGTCAGTGGATGGAAGCTATCTCTCTCTCTCTCCCTCTCAAATAAATAAATAATAAAAAAAAGAAATAAAGATGTTTAGAACAGTGCAGAGTATATCAAAGAGAGAAGTTTGGGAGGGAAATCCTAAGGAGGGAGAAGACCATCAACAGATGATGTGGTATAGCTGACCGTGTGGGAGATGCTTTGAGAGGCCATTTCTAGTGAGGGAAAGGTCAGCTCTAGTTCCATAGACAACCAGGCAAAGAACACTGATGACTGTGTTACTTTCTGGAAAGATAAAACAGGAGTTGTATCTGTAGGAAATAATTACAGTTTACCACTTGGCTTGGCAGGAAACAGTTCATAGGATCATGGTAATTGAAACCAAAATAAGTGTGTTGGCAGGGAAGGAAATGGATTATTGTCTTTTATAATAAGAGTTGGACAGATTATACTTGAAGCTGTATTTATATATTTGAAAGGCAGAGCAAGAGAGAGTGAGAGAGTGTGTGTGCAAGAGAGATATTTTCATCTGCTGGTTGACTCCCAGATGTCTGCCACAGCTGGGGCTTAGGCCAAAGTCAGGCACCCAGAACTCAATCTAGGTCTCCCACGTGGGCAGGCAGGAATCCAAGTACTTGAACCATTGTCCACTGCCTCCCAGGATGTGCACTAGCAGGAATCTGGATGAGAAGCAGGGGCAGGACCCCATCCCAGGCACTCTGATATTGGGATGGGGGTGGCCTAATTGGTGGCTTAACCTGCCATGCCACAACACCTGCCCCTAAAAATGATGTGTTAAGAGACATCAGCATAAGCATAATTTTTAGGAATGTAAATATCTGGAAAAATATAAGGCATTACAAATGTGTACACTAGGGGTTGAAATTAGAGACTCAGAAGTGTCAGACAGGGGGGGTGGAAGGTTTTTTACACAACTTTAAAAAATATTTATCTATTTGAAAGGCAGAGAGAAGGAGAGGAGAGGAGAGGGAAGGGGAGGGGAGGGGAGGGGAGAGGAGAGGGAAGGGGAGGGGAGGGGAGGGGAGGGGAGAGGAGAGGAGAGGGGAGGGGAGGGGAGAGGGGAGGGGAGGGGAGGAGAGGGGAGGGGAGGGGAGGAGAGGGGAGGGGAGGGGAGGGGAGAGTACAGGGGAGGGGAGGGGAGGGGAGAGGATAGGGGAGGGGAGGGGAGGGGAGGGGGGAGGGGAGGGGAGGGGGGAGGGGAGGGGAGGGGGGAGGGGAGGGGAGAGGAGAGGGGAGGGGAGAGGGGAGGGGAGGGGAGAGGGGAGGGGAGGGGAGAGGGTAGGGGAGGGTAGGGGAGGGGAGGAGAGGAGAGGGGAGGAGAGGGGAGGGGAGAGGATAGGGGAGGGGAGGGGAGGGGAGGGGAGAGGGGAGGGGAGGGGAGGGGAGAGGGGAGGGGAGGGGAGGGGGGAGGGGAGGGGAGGGGAGGGGAGGGGAGAGGGGAGGGGAGGGGAGGGGAGAGGGGAGGGGAGGGGAGGGGGGAGGGGAGGGGAGAGGAGAGGGGAGGGGAGAGGGGAGGGGAGGGGAGAGGGGAGGGGAGGGGAGAGGGTAGGGGAGGGTAGGGGAGGGGAGGAGAGGAGAGGGGAGGAGAGGAGAGGAGAGGAGAGGAGAGGCGAGGAGAGGCGAGGCGAGGAGAGGCGAGGCGAGGCTCCCCTCTGGAGCCTTGCCTGTGTGTGTCCACGTTCCTGCTTCCACTGTTTCCAGTTTGGCCGAGGTGTAATGGACAAAAGCACCCATGGATAAGGAAGCCATGTACAGCCTGATGTTCTGACGTTCGTACAGTGCACAGCAGTGACCACAATGAAACCAACTCACATACCCATGCACTCACCTCATTCCCTGCTCTTTGTTGTGGTGGTGAGAACAACATATGTGTTGAGATGCCCCCTCATAGCACATTTCGCGTGCACAATACAGTATTGTTAACTGCACTCATTCTGACTGTCAGTTACATCCCTGGGGCTCATTCCTCCTATATAACTGAACCTTGGTATTGACCCGCATCTGCCCATTTCTCATCCCCTCCATTCGTCCTGCCTCTGGCAACCAGCATTCTATTCTCTGCCTCTACAAGGATGACTCTTGGGAACTCTGTTAGGATTAAACCAGAATGATGTATGCGGGGAGCTGAGCTTGGATCCCAGCACCTGTGAGTGTCTGCTTGTATCTGTGGTGACCAAGGCTGTCACTGCACCTGCTGCTGCTGCAGTCTAGACTGTCTTCCTTTTTCAGCTGATTGCAGCTGGCCATGTGCTATGGAAAATAGCACCAAAGCATCCTGTGCCCTGAAGGTCAAAAAGAAATCATGGGTTCAACTTGACCTTCTTTGCACTTTGGCCTGAGAATCTACTGTGAGTTCTACTGCTTGCTCCTTTGTTAAAATAATACTTTAAGTTAAAAAAAATATATTTATAAGACTTGGATGGGAGTTAGAGCAGTTTGGCCATTCATAGTCTCACATATGTGGCCTCTGCTAGTTTTTTTCAACTTCAATAAACCCACCAGCTAAAGTTCTACCTAACCTAACAGAGAATCTCTTAGGAGGAGATTAGGAAGTAACAGAAGCAAACCTTCAACCACTTGGGGATCGTTTACCACCATAAGTGAAATTCATGGTCTAGAAGGGTAGCCAGACCTTATCCCCACTTTCTTCATTAACCAAGAGATTACAAGTGTACACATAAGAATTAGAGTACTCAAAATGTTAACATATAAGCCAGGGTCTTCTTAAGAGAGCGAGCTCTCATTTCTCTGTTCATGGCCCACATGCCCACAAGAAGCAGAGCGGCCGAAGCCGAGAGCTGGGAAGGCAATCCAGGTCTCCCAGCTGGATGGCAGCGACCCTAGAATTTGAGCCAGCACTGCTGCCTCCAAACATCAGAATTAGCAGCTGCACTCAGGAACCAGAGCTGGGTATGAAACCCAGAAACTCCAATATGGAATGCAGACATCCAAATGGTGCCTTACCCAGCAGGCTACATCCCTGCCCATAGAATATGCATTTTGATAGCATTCTACTCATACGTTTCCCCCAAAACAAACTTCAAAAACCCTGAAGAGACTTCTTGGGAAAGAAAATGCCAACTAAGGTGCAATTTTTCCCCCATGGATTTTAAAATCCAGCCCATGAAGAGAGGCCTTAAATGGAAGCATCAAGGCCAAGGTCATCCAATCCAAGAAAACTAGGGCCAAGACCAAAACCTCCAACACTCAACCCAGCACGTCAAGCCACCCAACTGTTGGCCTTAAGTCTGTAAATGCCAGCACTCTCTGTCCCCACCCCAGGCTGTCTAAGGCCATTATGTCTTAAGAGTCTAACAAAGTCCAAAAAACCAATACTTCAGCTCCAGCTACTCCCCCGATGCAGAAAGTCAGGGCCAGAGACAATCTTTCCCTGACAGGGAGCAGTGAGAACCTTGACATGAGCCTGCACAGCTCCAACATCTACCCCATTTTCAGGAGTCCCTTGAGTTGCATGGGGAATTCTGCTCAGAGGCTTAAATTCAGCAATGGAAAGTCTTCACGGTACGTAGGAGGAACCACTCATGTATCCTTGTAGAAACTGTTGCTCTCTTTGAAATGTGAATGACATGCATCCACTGTCATTAAATTTCTCTGATGGGGAATGAAAGGCAACTCAAATCTGGGTTTGCACTTGCTCTGTTTACCACCGGATATGCTCATTCGGATAAAATATTTCTTCAAACTGCCATTTTCAAGCCATTGAACCGTTTTCCTTCACAAACCAGATTCCTGGGGTGGAAAGTTTTAACTGAAAATTCCCAGCAGGGCTCTGCACGGATCCAGACTCCGAATGATCGGTGCTTGTTATTCCGTTTCATTTAACTGGTAATGCAAACAAGCAAATGGCTTCCCACCAGAGCCCCCAGAAAAGCTGGGTACGGTGGACTGGATTCCAGCAATTGCGTTTCCCCTTGAGGACAGCTATCTGCTCCTTGCCTTCACTGTCCTCTTTCCATCTTCTTTGCTCCACTCCTGATCCATCTCCACCCATCATCTCCTTGAAGCCTGAAAAGGAGATCAAGCCCTGTGAAACACAGACCCCCCTACCTCAACTCCAGAGTCCTTTCAAATGTGGAGAACCCTGGAGTTAGACCTCAGAGGTGCAAATCATTCGCTGATAGATTCTTTTGCCATCGCTACCAACTCTGCTGTCATTATTTTGCTAATGTGTGAGTCTAGAAGTATACACAATAAAGTCAGAATTATCCGTGGCTTGAACCTTTTTTTTTTTAATATTGTCACTGATTTGGACAATGGGATTCAAGTAAATGCTATAAAACATGGCCCGGTCAAGTGGATCTACCCCGGTCAGAGTACATATATGCTCCTCTCCTGCATTCCAGATCAGAATGTCCTGGACCATGGACCCAAGGATTGGCCACCAGCTTCATTCTCCTTTGTTTTAGTCATTTCTCACAGCCACCACCCTAGAATCAGCCTGGCAAGGACCCTGGCATGGCATCAAGAGCTGAGCAAGACAGCATGACTGCTGACGCAATTAGTCAAGTTGTTTTATAATCACATTCCATAAAACAAAACTTGACATCATCAAATAATGTAAAAGTACTCTGAACCAAGAACTGTTTCATCAGTTTAATCACCTAATTAGTTTATAAAATCAGTTTTTAAATAAAGAGCAAAACATACACCCTTTAAAAACTGAGATTGTCTCAAGAGGACTGCTTGGATCACAGCACACATTCTAGGGAGCCTGTATTCTCAAATCACTGCCTGCAATTGAAAAATGATTTTAAATACGCACAGTAGAAATGCTACCTTGTGAGACCAGGGTGACCAGTTGGTCAGTTAGTCAGAAAAAGAAGGATAATATTTAATTTCTTAAAACATGGGAATAGACACCCATTCATAATCTTTGAACAGAGAGAATCTCCTATTTGAGAGCACAGTATCTGATCAGAAATGTATATCTTGCCTGCATAAGCCAGATCCACAAGCTGCTCGCCAATTACCTTGGCTGTAGTTTGAGTTTGGTTTGTCCCCTCCAAAACTCCTGCCAACACCGGTGTTGGGAGCTGAGGCCCCCAGGAGAGGATTATTAGGTCTCTCAGAGGGACTGATGCCTTTCTGGAGGGCCCCCATCAGTTCCCCACTGAATAGGTTTTTTTTTTTTTTTTGACAGAGTGGACAGTGAGAGAGAGAAACAGAGAGAAAGGTCTTCCTTTGCCATTGGTTCACCCTCCAATGGCTGCTGCAGCCAGTGCACCACGCTGATCCGAAGCCAGGAGCCAGGTGCTTCTCCTGGTCTCCCATGCGGGTGCAGGGCCCAAGCACTTGGGCCATCCTCCACTGCACTCCCTGGCCACAGCAGAGAACTGACCTGGAAGAGGGGCAACCAGGACAGAATCCGGTGCCCCGACCGGAACTAGAACCCCGTGTGCTGGTGCCGAAGGCGGAGGATTAGCCTATTGAGCCACAGCGCCAGCCCTGAATAGGTTTTTAGGGAGCATCTGGCCAGGTTTGTGCCTCTCTTCCCCAAGTGCCCCCCACTACTGCTCCTGTCTTCACCGTGGGTAGAAGCAGCCAGAACCCTTGCCAACACTGTGCTCTGCAATTTCCCAGCCTCCAGAACCATGCACCAAAATCAGCTTCTCTTAGAAGTTACCCATTCTCAGGCATTTTTTGTTATATCCACAGAAAATTGATTAAGACACCAGCTTCGCTTTAAGTAGAGCAAGAACTCGGAGACACCTTAGTAGAAATCTGGGAGGTCTGGGAGTCTTCAAGGCTGTCAATCCCTCATCCACACTATTCCACTTATTTCATCTGCATTCCAGTTTGGTAGGAATTCTGGTAAGTTCTCTTCACTGAGTGTTTTCAAAATATTGCCATTAGTTCCCACAAAAATAAACATTGCCTTTTACACAGAGGTCCTATTTCACTGGTCTGCACAACAGTGTAGTTACCACCTTAACTCCGTGGCAAGTGCAGGTGGTAGGAGCAGGATGGGGACAAGGATGCCTGCCTCCTAGCAAGCACGGAGCCTTGCACGGGGAGTGGGGGTGGGGGGTGGAGGTTCCTGCAGTGTAACTTTAGGATGACAGAGTACATTTTTCAGGAAAAAAAAATGGTTAATCTGGTGGAATTCAGTGGAGGTAGTCGGCTGGTGTAGCCAATGCCACATCTAAGTCTATATCTTTATCTGTTTCCTCGCCATCTGTTATTCTATTTTCCTAATGCCTGGTCACTTTTGACACAGTGCGCCTCTTGTGCCTAATGCCAGAACTTTTATCAAACAGTTGATCTCTTGATATATCTTACTAAAACTGACAAGCAAGTAATCTTATTAATGCTATATTGCGCCGGTGCCGCGGCTCACTAGGCTAATCCTCCGCCTTGCGGTGTTGGCACACTGGGTTCTAGTCCCGGTCGGGACGCCAGATTCTGTCCCAGTTGCCCCTCGTCCAGGCCAGCTCTCTGCTGTGGCCAGGGAGTGCAGTGGAGGATGGCCCAAGTACTTGGACCCTGCACCCCATGGGAGACCAGGAGAAGTACCTGGCTCCTGCCATAGGATCAGCGCGGTGCGCCGGCCACAGCGCGCTGGCCGTGGCGGCCATTGGAGGGCGAACCAACAGCAAAGGAAGACCTTTCTCTCTGTCTCTCTCTCTCTCACTGTCCACTCTGCCTGTCAAAAAATAAAAAAAAAATTTAAAAATGCTATATTGCATAAGGGTACTTCTAAAAGGTTATGGAAAATGAAAGTAAAAGATGTTGTTTTAGTGTTAAAAAATTAAAATCCGTGAACAATTTTTTTCATAATCTGTATTTTCCATGAAGTTTTTTGAAGTATCCTCCTACAAGGGATAGTTCTGACATTTTTAAAAGTAACTGCCTTCTGGGGCTGGCGCCGTGGTGCAGTAGGTTAATCCTCTGCCTGTGGCGCTGGCATCCCATATGGGCACCGGTTCTAGTCCTGGCTGCTCCTCTTCTGATCCAGCTCTCTGCTATGGCCTGGGAAAGCATTAGAAGATGGCCCAAGTCCTTGGGCCCCTGTACCCATGTGGGAGACCAGGAAGAAGCTCCTGGCTCCTGGCTTTGGATCAGCGCAGCTCCGGCCGTTGCAGCCACTTGGGGAGTGAACCAATGGAAGGAAGACCTCTTTCTCTATCGGTCCCTCTGTCTGAAACTCTACTTGTCAAATAAATAAAATCTTAAAAAAAAAAGTAACTGTCTCCTAAAAGTATTTTTTTCTCAAACTAAAATCCAATTAAGCCACTCAAATAAATAAATTTTTTTAAATATTTATTTATTTATTTGAAAGGCAGAGTTACAGAGAGGCAGAGGCAGAGAGAGAGCGAGAAAGAGAAATTTTCTATCTGCTGGTTCACCCTGAGATGGCCACAATGGCCGGAGCTGTGCCGATCTGAAGCCAGGAGCCAGGAGCTTCTTCCAGGTCTTCTACATGGGTATAGGAGCCCAAGGACTTGGGCCATCTTCTACTGCTTTCTCAGGCCATAAACAGAGAGCTAAATTGGAAATGGAGCAGCTGGGACTTAAACCACCATCCATATGGGATGCTGGCACCACAGGTGGCATCTTTACCTGCTATAACACAGTGTCAGCCCCAAAATAAATCTTTTTTTAAAAAAATAATGAGGGCCGGCACCGCGGCTCACCAGGCTAATCCTCCGCCTTGCGGCGCCGGCACACTGGGTTCTAGTCCCGGTTGGGGCACCGGATTCTGTCCCGGTTGCCCCTCTTCCAGGCCAGCTCTCTGCTGTGGCCAGGGAGTGCAGTGGAGGATGGCCCAGGTGCTTGGGCCCTGCACCCCATGGGAGACCAGGAAAAGCACCTGGCTCCTGGCTCCTGCCATCGGATCAGCGCGGTGCGCCGGCTGCAGCGCGCCGGCCGCGGCGGCCATTGGAGGGTGAACCAATGGCAAAGGAAGACCTTTCTCTCTGTCTCTCTCTCTCTCTCACTGTCTGCTCTGCCTGTCAAAAAAAAAATTAAAAAAAAATAATGAGGAGTTAGATGAACTTTTCTTTACATCGATAGTAAATAAGTAAATGCCTCCTGGCCTCTCCTGGGAAAAGCCATCTTTCCACCTGAACTGATATCCAGGAAACAGGTTGGGCAGTTCCACCATCACACTCTCCTCCTCTTTCAGGGAAGAACCAGCCATGCATTCTATTGGGCACAGTGAGGACATGTGCTTTTACAGCCATTTGTGTTGGCCCGTTAGTACTAAGGAGATGGGGTTCAGAAGCAGCCCCCTCCCTACCTACCTGATTCCTCCCCTACTGCTCTGCTGTCCTCCACAGAGCACTGCTAGGCCTGCGCTGAGCTGGGCAGCCCCAGGAGTGGCTGGGCAATGCACGGGTGCCAGGCTTTGGCTCTTGATTCTCTAATTTATACTGGATGAAAATCACGCTCCCAATCTAGGGGAGAGCAGGCAAGAATCCCAAGAGTCACTTCACATCTGTCTAACAACCCCCACGCTGGTGAGACCAGAACGTATGATATCCAGTGCCCGATACGTACATCACTATTCTATGCACCCATTCTATCTGCTCTTCTAGACAAGCTTGCTAAACAAACCTGCCTTACAATGACATCTGCTGGGAGTTTCTGGCACTGGAAGGCGGACAAAAGCCAACTATCTAATGTTTCAATTCCTGCCCTGGGAGAAGGGGACTCAAGAGTATCAAGAATCAATCTCTTAAATGATCCTTCAGGCTGGGAACTGCATCATTAAAAACATAAAACTCAGATGAACCCCTAATAAACACCAGATGCTGGGCTAGGAAACTGAACCCAAAACACGAATTAACATTGTAATGCAGTGCTATCCAGCTTTCAAACATTCCATGTAGAAAGAAGGGGATGAAATCCACGGCACTGTCCTAGGATATGCTTAGGCATCAGAGAATTTCTCCATGCTGCGGACTTGTCATTTTCTTTCAAAACCATCAGAGTGTCTTGTCAAGCTTGATTGTTCTTTGCATTTAAGGCAACGCTGCTGTAGACATAGGTCAGCAGCTCTCAGTGGCTGGTGCAGAGCTCTTTCCTTGCAGCCTGAGGTCTGAATTCCCATGCAGGGTGTGGCCAAGCACGGGGTAAAAGAGCCATGGGAATCTATCTTTCAGCAAGCTGCCTTCCAAGAGAAGTGAGGATGCCGAGATGACGAGGAATCTGAATGTGCCCCTGTGAAAGTACCTGTGGAGGACCAGACACCTGAGCGAAGGAAGACTTGCAGGGGCTCACAGAAGAATTGGAAGACAGGCAGTATTAAAATACAGACAAGTTAAGATTCTATTTCATTAGGCCGGCGCTGCGGCTCACTAGGCTAATCCTCCGCCTGCGGCACTGGCACACCGGGTTCTAGTCCCGCTCAGGGTGCCGGATTCTGTCCCGGTTGTCCCTCTTCCAGTCCAGCTCTCTGCTGTGGCCGGGGAGTGCAGTGGAGGATGGCCCAAGTCCTTGGGCCCTTCACCCATATGGCAGACCAGGAGAGGCACCTGGCTCCTGGCTTCAGATCAGCGCAGTGCACCGGCTGCAACGGCCATTGTGGGGTGAACCAACGGAAAAGGAAGACCTTCCTCTCTGTTTCTCTCTCTCACTGTCCACTCTGCCTGTCAATAAAATAAAATAAAATAAGAAAGTATGGTGGAAAAATTACTTTCTGCTTGTAATGATCAAGGCCATTCTTCAACAGGTGACTGGAGAAAGATTTAAGCTCAGAAAATCCTGACGCTTCATGACATGGCAATCTTGGGGGGAATTTCCAAAGAGAATGAAAACAATGACCAGAGAAATTGGACAGGTCCTCTGGGAAAATCCCCTGGGCTATGAAAACACACACACAAACATCATACAGTCATTTACTTCCCACTGAACGGCTGCTCCCATGTCTGTGATGTCCTCCTAGTCCACTAGCAATTTCATTCCTAAAGACAAAAAATATTGCATCTGATAAAGTCTGAAGGCTTTGCTTTGAGCAACTCTCAGGCTAATTCCACACAACTTGCCTGCAGTTGAAGAATGTCATAGGTTGGTCCATGTTTTATAACCCACGTCTTTATTTTTTTTTTTTTTTCACACATGGAGCTCATTTTTTAGGTAAAGCTCAAAAACAAAGACCATGTCCAGCTTCATTCAGTGCTGTATCCCCAGTGGCCCCTGAGTGTTTGTGGAATTGATCAGCAAGGCTATTCCTAGCAGTTGGCTACTTTTTTTTCAAAGAAATATTTTATTTATTTGAAAGAGAGAGTTACAGAAAGAGGTAGAGCCAGAGAGAGAGAGAGGTCTTCCATTCCGCTTGGTTCACTCCCCCAAATGACCACAACAGCCAGATTTGAGTTGATCTGAAGCCAGGAGCCAGGAGCTTCTTCCAGGTATCCCACATGGGTGCAGAGGCCCAAGGACTTGGACCATCCTCTGCTGCTTTCTCAGGCCATAGCAGAGAGCTGGATCAGAAGAGGAGCAGCTGGGACTTGAACTGGTGCCCATATGGGATGCCTGCACTGCAGGCTGGAACATTAACCTGCTGCACCACAGCGCTGGCCCCAACTACTTTCTTTTTTTTTTTTTTTTTTTTTTTTTTTTGACAGGCAGAGTGGACAGTGAGAGAGAGAGACAGAGAGAAAGGTCTTCCTTTGCCGTTGGTTCACCCTCCAATGGCCGCCGCGGCCGGCGCGCTGCGGCCGGCGCACCGCGCTGATCCGATGGCAGGAGCCAGGAGCCAGGTGCTTTTCCTGGTCTCCCATGGGGTGCAGGGCCCAAGCACCTGGGCCATCCTCCACTGCACTCCCTGGCCACAGCAGAGGGCTGGCCTGGAAGAGGGGCACCGGGACAGAATCCAGCGCCCCGACCGGGACTAGAACCCGGTGTGCCGGCGCCGCTAGGCGGAGGATTAGCCTAGTGAGCTGCGGCGCCGGCCCCCAACTACTTTCTTTTCTTTTTTTTTTTTATTTTTTGACAGGCAGAGTGGACAGTGAGAGAGAGACAGAGAGAAAGGTCTTCCTTTGCTGTTGGTTCACCCTCCAATGGCCTCCACGGCCAGCGCGCTGCGGCCGGCGCACCGCGCTGATCCGATGGCAGGAGCCAGGTACTTCTCCTGGTCTCCCATGGGGTACAGGGCCCAAGTACTTGGGCCATCCTCCACTGCACTCCCTGGCCACAGCAGAGAGCTGGCCTGGACGAGGGGCAACTGGGACAGAATCCAGCGCCCCGACTGGGACTAGAACCCGGGGTGCTGGCGCCGCAAGGCGGAGGATTAGCCTAGTGAGCCACGGCACCAGCCCCAACTACTTTCATACTTTCAAGCTGTTCTGCAACCTGGAGCCCTGATATGTCCACAGCTCCCAGCAGAGTGCCCCATGCCCTTTCTGACTCTCGTTGCTTTCCCATTCTGCTCCAAGATGCATCCAAGAATCCACCCAGGGGCCACTCCGGCACCAGAGACAGTCCTCTGATTTTTACAGAGGCCATCTGTTGACTCAGACCAAAGACCTCCACTGACTTGAGTCCTTTGGTTTGAAGATTCAAAGTGGGAGACAAGAAAGGTGAGACACCATGGATGCCATCAGATTGGAGGCAAGGAGCATCCAATCCACAAGGCATTTTCTGAAATCGACCTTGAAAGATAACTAGGGACATGGTGGGAAGAAGCCAAGAAAAGTCCAATGCTTTCGCCTCTTAAATGTCATTGCACATGTGTAGAAATATTACTAAATTGCGAACATTTTATATATATACATATATATGGGAAAAATAATGATTCAAAGATGTCTTAATATTTAAAAATCATACCAAATTGTCTTCCCTGGTTAGTCAAAATATCAAATACCTGGATGCCTGTGTATTTGCTACATGAACAACAAACTAAACCATAACTCAAGGTAAAAAGTTGCACCCAAACTGTTGAAATCTTAGTATAGAGTTGATCTTCTGTATATAATGATAATTAAAAACAAATCTTAATGAAGAATGGGATGGGAGAGGGAGTAGGAGGTGGGATGGTTTTGGGGTGGGAGGGTGGGTATGGGGGGAAGAACTGCTATAATCCAAAAGTTGTACTTATGAAATTTATATTTATTAAATAAAAGCTTTCTATAAAAAAACGTTGCGCCCATGGACAGACCCAAAAATCTTGCCAATTCTATGTCTGAATCTTGTTGCTGACCATTTAAACAAGCACCCAGTTTGATCAAAGACACTGTTGTACCACTGTGGAGACAGCCACGGTATACCTTCTTCTCGGAGATATTGTTTCTCCCCACACAGAATTTCTAAACAATCTGCACAGGCAGGAGTTTTCATGTAGGCTACTTCCATACCTACTTCCCAGGGCTCTCCTTCCCCAGCTCCCCAGCTGCTCCCCAAGATCAAGTCCCCTCCCCCACTCCACCTACTGCATCAGCCCTGCTTCCTCAACTTCTGCACACCTTACCAAAACAAAATGCCATCGTCCACACACACACACAAAGTTGTAGCAGTTGCTGGCATCTTACAACCCCAATCCACTCTGTGCAAGCTGTTATTTCTGCTACAAATGCTTCACGCTGCCCTGTGAGCAGGGGATCCTAGCCCCCATCTTCATCACTTCTTCATTCTGTCCTCCTCCCCTGCAATGCTCTGTCGCCATCTCCACCACCTATTCAGATCCGCTCATGCTTCAGGATTTACCTTAGGCTGACTCAGGAAGCTTTCCTTTACTTTGGGTGTTAAAGATCTCTCTTGCCCCACTCAACAGATGTCATGGTCATTACTAAATACCTGCTGATGAGAGACAATGCCCAATCATAGAATGGTGAAATGAATAGATTTTTTTAAGATTTATTTATTTATTTTCAAAGTCAGATTTAAATAGAGAGGGGGAGAGACAAAAGACAGAGAGATCTTCCATCTACTGGTTCACTCACCAGATGGCTGCAATGGCCAGCACTGTGCCAGGCTGAAGTCAGAATTCAGGAGCTCCATCCAAGTTTCCCACGTGGGTGGAAGGGGTCCAAACCCTTAGATCACCTTCTGTTGCTTTTCCCGGGGCCATTAGCGGGGCACAGGATCAGAAGTACAGCAGATGGGACTCAAACCGGTACCCAGATGGGATGCCAGTATCACAGGTGCCAGCTTTACCAACTATGCCACAATGCCAGCCCCTGAAATAAATAGTTTTTAACATTTATCTTATTTATTTGAAAGGCAGAGTTATAAAGAGGAAGGACAAAGAGAGGTCTTCTATCCACTGATTAACTCCCCAAATGGCTGCAATGGCTGGGCCTGGGCTAGGCAAAAGCCAGGAGCCAGGAGCTTCTTCTGGGTCTCCCACGGGAGTGTAGGGGCCCAAGCACTTGGGGCATCTTCCACTGCTTACCCAGGCCATAGCAGAGAGCTGGATTGGACGTGCAACAGCCAGGACTCAAATCAGTGCCCATCCTGGATGCCAGTTGTCTCAGGTGACAGCTTTACCCACTATGCCACAACACTGGCCTCAAAACGAATCATTTTAATAGCTTGATCTAATGAATGTGATTTCTCTATTGGAAAGTCAGTTTCTTTCTTTTTTTTTTTTTTTGACAGGCAGAGTGGACAGTGAGAGAGAGAGACAGAGAGAAAGGTCTTCCTTTGCCGTTGGTTCACCCTCCAATGGCCGCCACGGCCAGCGTGCTGCGGCCGGTGTACCACGCTGATCCGATGGCAGGAGCCAGGAGCCAGGTGCTTCTCCTGGTCTCCCATGGGGTGCAGGGCCCAACGACTTGGGCCATCCTCCACTGCACTCCCTGACCACAGCAGAGAGCTGGCCTGGAAGAGGGGCAACCGGGACAGAATCTGGCGCCCCGACCAGGACTAGAACCCGGTGTGCTGGTGCTGCAAGGCAGAGGATTAGCCTATTGAGCCACGGCACCGGCCAGAAAGTCAGTTTCAATTAGTATCCAAAGCCAGTTGATCAATATTCCCCATCAGTATAACTCAGATGTTCTCAAATTCGGCTGCTTTTAAAATCAAAGATGAGGCTTATCTAAGAATGGAGGTGTGGATCCCTAAGATATGACTCAGTGGTCTGGAGAAAACGGATTTTCAAGCAGTTTTTCAGGGTTTTTTTCTCATATGAACTCACGTCCTGGATGTCTCTTTTCCAAGAAAAGATTCCAGTGGACTGATTATCAGTTGACCCACAAGTGTATCAGTGCATGAGGGATCAAAGAAGCAGACTTAGGATTGATTTCAAAACAAAACAAAACAAAAGGGCAAAAAGTTTTGCCTCTACATGCCAAATCCAGAAGACTCCACATAGATGGTCCAAGAATCCAGAATAATCTTCTTGTTGCCCGTTACAAACTGGCAATTGAGGCCAGAGGTTGCCAGTCATGACTGGGCCCAGAATAAAATGCAAACAAAAGTAAACACACTGAACCACTGAACGGGAAGTTCTGGGAATGGAACATTCTGAGAATGGAACTGGGATCTACTTTTTCTGTCTTCTCTGACTGTTTGCTTTGAGTTTAAGAGGCTATTCCAAATGAGCATCTATACTCCCTTTAAGCAAATCGGGCCTTGTCTCAAAAGAACAGCCTGGTGAGTCAGTCCCAACCCAATTCCTCCAGAGCTTCCTCATCCGAACTTCCCCCAACAGCTTTGGATCAATCTGTATTTGGAACGCCACTGACGCAGGAAGTGATAAAGGGTAGCTGTGTTTGGGTTAGCTGACACTCTCTCGTCCTGCAATGGTCATCCCAAGGATTGCTTCACTGCGTCATTGCTAGGGCATGAGTGTGTGTGTGAGTGTGTGAGTGTGTGTGTGAGTGTGTGTGTGTGTTTGTGTGTGGAATGGTTCTAGCCAGTGTACACACCCTTCCTCCCACCTATAGATAACCTAACATCCTTGTCTACTGAAGATGAAAAGTTCATCCAAAAGAGGAACTGTCAAGTGCATCACCGAGTGAGCATCTTAGCTGGGTATCCGCGTCCTGAATGCCTCTCTTTAAGTACCCTTGGAGGTGGTTTTCTTTCCAAGTGCAAAGATCACTATGATGAAACTTCTCTTTTTATCACAGCAGAGTAGATGTCTCAGTGCACATCAACCAAAAAGAGAAGGAGCAGTTTGCCAGTTGGTACGTTGCCCTTATTATATGAAATTGGAGATGCACACTGCAGCCTTGATGAAAACACTGAAATTCCAGTAAGTGGGATTAGTCATACTTGTTGTGCTCCAGGGTTAGATTTCAAACAGCAAGTAACAGTCCCCTGAGCTACCAGTGGAAGCAGAGATTCTCAAATGGAAACAAAAGACAAGAAGGACTACACACCCTCAGCAGAGCCAAAGTGGGAGTGAGCAGCATTTGACATTTGTGAGGCTGGACTCTCAGTGGACAGTTTCTCCACCAAATAGTTGGCTCATGGTGGTACCCAGCGTCCTTTCAAACAGCAAGCCTGGAACCTTCAGGGGGAAAAGGCAAATTAATGAAAACCTCTTTGGTTTCACTCCTCCAGGCCCTGGGAACTGCTGTAATCAAGTGGAGGCGGCCATCAGAAGAGCTTAAGAGAAACAGATTGCTGGCAGGCCCAGGCCCTGGAGCAGCCTCACTCCCACTCAGTGCGTGTCCTGGGGCTTCTAACTTTGCTATGCTCAGAAGATCCCTTTGTTTGGGAAGTAACCTTTGGACTCCTTCCTGGCTTTGTACATTAGGACAGCTGCCATTGAGCTGCAGTAAAAGTTTTCATTACAAACAGAAGGGCAAGTGGGTAAGAGGGTGAGTCAGGGCTGAAAAAATCTGCAAAGTCACCCGCATAACTCCCAGGGAGACAGAAAGACACAAAGACAGAGCAGTGGAGAGAGAAAGGGGGAGGCGTGTGAGGAGCAGGGGGCCACCAGGAGACTTCGTGGAAGCTGGAAGGCTGTGTGATAGGGTGGGCAATCAGTTCTGGCTTCATCCATTCTGAGGATGGAGGTAAATGCTGTTCAGACTGAGCAGAACAGGGCACAATGGCAGGAGATGAAAACAGAGACTTACTAAGAGCTTACTACTGCATGAGGAGGAATGTAGAGCAAGCGAGAGGAGCCTTGGACTGTCTTGAGTGTGCTGTGACGAGATTACATGGCTTCAAGTGAGATTATTTGGGGTGAATAGATAGTTTAGAAAAAAAGAACATAAACATTAAATTTTCCCATTGGCTGGAGCCAGCGCTGTGGTGCAGCAGGTTAATGCCTTGGCCTGAAGCGCCAGCATCCCATATGGGCGCCTGTTGAGGACCCGGCTGCTCCACTTCTGATCCATGTCTCTGCTATTGCCTGGGAAAGCAGTGGAAGATGACCCGAGTCCTTGTGCCCCTGCACCCACATGGGAGACCAGGAGGAAGCTCCTGGCTCCTGGCTTCGGATGGGCACAGCTCCAGCCTTTGTGGCCAACTGGGGAACAAACCATCGGATAGAAGACCTCTCTCTCTGTCTCTGTCTCTGTCTCTCTCTCTCTCTGCCTCTCCTCTCTCTGTGTAATTCTTTCAAATAAATAAATCTTTAAAATATTTTCCCATTGGCATTTGAAAAACTTAATATCCTACTGCAACAAGGTTATTTAAACTTCAGTGGTCTGAAAGATTATGAAATTGATAGAACAGAAATCTTAATATTTTGTTAAATATTTTTTAAGGTGTATTTTTCACAAGCTTTCTGAAAACCCCTTGTGTGGCAAGTATTTCAAAATTTTTTACACCAAAATAAACTTATCTTTTAATTCCATTTTCTATAAACTCTTGAAGTACCCTCATGAAAGTTCACAAAATCATCAAAAATTATCAACTCCTGAATTATTACCTCATATTCTAGAACTGCTTATATGCCAAAACTATTTTTCCCAATGCCCAGGAAAGATTTACTTATGTGATAGTTGTTAAATATCACCAATGTTATTTCTGAAGAAAAAATTGTCAATTCCCGCCTTCATTCATTAACTCAGCTCATCTCAAAATTCTATGTGAAGTGCCTTCCGTCACCACACTCCTGTGCTACAGGTGCACAGAGCCTACAAGAACAGAGTTTTCAATACAGTCAGGAGAAAAATTAGTCTGGATCTAAGGGTACAGTAGCAAGGACTGGAGTTATCCTTTCTCTGTAAACACCTAGGAAGCAGAAAAAAAATATAGGAAATAACTGTTCTCAGGGACTGAACAACAGGCAACCAAGAACTGTGATCCCAGTGAGGAAGGAAATAAACACAGTTCATCTTTTGATTTTCCAGGCTTTTTGCTTACAGGCAACTTCTGAACTGCTGAGCAAGGAAGGGAAACCCCAAGTGCAGACTTACGGAGTGCAGCGGACAGAGGTGAGGCTCAATAGGCCATGGTGGCTATGAGTTGCATGCCAGGATAACCCGAGGAGATGGAGCTATCCAGAGAAAGTTCCAGACATCTACATAGGGAAACCCTAGGATCTATGACTGAATATTAGTACGCACTTGCAGAGTGTGACTGAGCAAGAAGTGGAGAACAGTGAAGGAAAGATCGCTTCTGAGAAAAGAGAATGAATGGAGGAGTTGGAAGCCAGACAATTCCTAGCACTCACACTGGGCCAAGCAAAGTTTGAGTTACCCCCAGGCGTGGCCATGGAGCTGCTGGTCGGATGGATACATGGCACAGTCAATGGAGACCACAGAAGAGCCCACCTAATAAGTGAGTTAACATAGCCCTAGCATAATGACTACTCCAGGGCTGGCGCTGTGGCACAGAGAGTTAAGCCACTGCTGTGTGCATCCCGTATCAGAGAGCTGGTTCAAGTCCCAGCTGCTCACCTTCCAATTCAGCTTCCTGCTAATGCTCCTGGGAATGCAGCAGGTGATGGCACAAGTACTTACCTCCCTGCCACCTACGTGGGAGAGTCAGGTGGAGTTCTGGACCCTGGCTTTGGCCTGGCCCAGCCCTGACTATGGTGACTATCTGGGGAGTGAATGAGCAGATGGAAGGTATCTCTCTCCCTTTCTTCTCACTCTACCTTTCAAACAAACAAATAAATAAATAAATATATTTTAAATGACTACAAAGACCATTCCACATCTGCCCTTAAAAACTTTTTTTTTTAAGATTTAAACACATGTGCCTGTTCTACACCTGATCCAAATGACTATATATGAGAAGAAGCTATGGACCATAACAAAAAAATTAATCAACAGGAACAGTGATAAAATATACCCAAAATTAAAATATCACTAGATATTAAAAAATTAAAATATCACTAATTTACTAAATAGTGAATTAGAAACTGAAGAACGAAAAAAATCAGTGAATTCAAAGATCATGGTGGATATTCAAAATAAGGCAGAGAGAAAAACTGATGAAAAAAAATTTAACAGAACTTCAGGGGTCTGTGCCACAACAGTATAAACTTTAATATAAACAAAACAGAGGAGGAGGATGGGAAAATATTTGAAGAAATAATAGCTGAAAATATTCTATAATCAATGGTAATTATAAACACACATAAGAAGCTCATCAAACCCAACACAGGAAAAATACAAAGAAAACTACACTAAATAACATAATCAAGTTGCTTAAATCCAGTAATAGAGAAAATATTTAAAAACAGACTGAGGCAGGGCCGGCGCCGTGGCATACTAGGTTAATCCTCCGCCTGCAGCACCAGCATCCCACAGGGGCGCCAGGTTCTAGTCCCGGTTGCTCCTCTTCCAGTCCAGCTCTCTGCTGTGGCCTGGGAAGGCAGTGGAGGATGGCCCAGGTGCTTGGGTCCCTGCACCCACATGGGAGACCAGGAGGAAGCACCTGGTTCCTGACTTCAGATCGGCACAACGCCAGCCGAAGCAGCCATTTGGGGAGTGAACCAACGGAAGGAAGACCTTTCTCTCTGTCTCTCCCTCTCACTGTCTATAACTCTATCTGTCAAATTAAAAAAAAAAAAAAACAGATTGAGGAAAGGAAGACACGTAAAATACAGAAAAACATTTAAAAAAATAAGTGTTCACAGGCAACATAAGCAAAAATAGACAAACAGGACCACATCAAATTTAAAAACTTTTGTTCATCAAAGGACACAAATTGTGCACCCTGGAGACAGTAATTGATGGCCCAAATGCTTGAGTCCCTGCAACCCATGGGGGTGACCCAGACTGAGTTCCAGTCTCCTGTCCGCAGTTTTATGCAGTTCCCCAGATGTGAAGGTATATGAGGAGTGAACCAGAGGATGGAAGATATGTGTCTCTCTCTTTCAAATAAAATTTAAAAGCTCAAAACATTGCAAATCATGGAAGGGATTAATATAAAGAATAACCACAAATCAACAACAACAAAAAATCAAAAACTGTTTAAAAATTGGCAAAGAACTCGAACATCCATCTCTCCAACGAAGATGGTATACAAATGGCCAACAAGCTTATAAAAAAAGATGTTCAGCATCATTGATCATCGGGGAAATGCAGATCAATACCACAGTGAGCTATCACCTGAACTCCTTTGGAGAAAACCAAACCAGGAAACACCTAGCGTTAGCAGAGATGTGGAGACACTGGTAACCTGGTGAACTTCTGGTTAAGTTGTCACGTGGTGCCACTGCCATGGAATGGTATGAGAAAGAACTACTGCCAGAGTCAGTAATTCTGAGTACATGTACCAAATAATTGGAAGATGGGTCTCAAAAAGATACATATGCACCTGTGTTAATAGGAACACTAAGCACAATCAGCAAAAGATAAAAGCAACCCAAATACCCATCAATGGATGAATGGATAAATGAAATGTGGTATGTGCATACTATACAGCCCTAAAAAGGATAGAAATCCTATCACATGCTACAAGTGAACCTTGAATGGCATTATGCTAAGTGAAATAATCAGTCACAGAAGGACAAATACTGTAAGAAATGCTCATATGAGATACACAAGGTAGTGAAATTCATAGAAGTAAAAACTAGAGAGGCCAGCATTGCGGTGCAGCAGGTTAGGCTGCCCTCTGTGATGCTGGCTTCCCATGTGAACACCAGTTAGTTTCTCTCCCTCTCTCTCTCTCTCTCTTTCACTGCCCCTGCCAAATAAATAAAAATTTTAAATGAACTATCTATAGACTTAAAAATGGGTAGGATGATAAATTTGTGACATGTTTTTTATAATAAGAAATACGCAATGTCAACCTAGAATTTTACACCTGGTGAAATTTTCTTTTAAAAATGAAATCAAAAGAAAGGATTTTGGGGGGGGGGAACATTAAATCTAAGAAAATTCATCAACATCGAAGTTGCACAATGAGAAAAGCTAAAGGATGCTGTTCAGGCTGAAGGAAGATAACACCAGATGGAAATCTGAATACACACAAATGAATGAGTAAACATGTGAGTAAATAAGAACTCTTGTTTCTCATTGTTTAATTTATTTAAAGATAATTGACTAGGTAAACAGAAATAACAATGTATTATGAGGTCCTTGATATATGCAGTGATAAAATTTATAATAATGACATGAAAGATGGGAGAGATAAAAGCATATTGTTGAAAGATTTGTGTATTGTATGTGAAGCTGCATAATATTATTTGAAAGTTGACTGGGGTGAGTTTAAAATGCATATTGTTATTACTAGAATAATTACTGAAAATATGAAACAGAGGAATACTCAGTGAGCCAAAGGTGGAGACAGATGCTTAAAAATGTTCAATGAATCCACAAGAAGGCAGAAATGGGGTAAAGGAATCCTTGGTACAATCCAAAAAAAGAAGAAAAATGGTCTGTTTAAAACCGGTCATACTTCCACTTACATTCAATATAAATGATCGAAACATTCAATAAAATGAAGGCTGCTACACTACAAAAAAAAAGCAGCACTCAGGTATATGGCACTGAGAAACAGCTCTGGAATGTTGATCTGGTCTTACACAAAATCAAAGGAGGGAAATGGAACTACCAAGCAAAAACCACTCACAAGAAAACTGGAACTTTCTATTCATATTAGAACGGCTGCTACTGATTCCAGTAGCTAAGCACTATTCTAATAGCGTGACTTTACCAACTCACCTGCTTCGGCACACACTGCCCAATGCCAGGGCTTCCATCCTGGACTCCCCAACTCGTGGTACATTTCATTTAGATCCAGGCCCGATTCTGCTGCAGTGTCCTGTGAGGCCACCCTGGCCTTGTCAGAGCCATGCAGCTTCTTGGTTAAAATCAGAACCAGCTCCTGGTGAGTCAGTCTCCATCTGTTCCCAAGCCATCCTTTCTTCTCCAGCCCGTTATTAAGCTCTAAGTCAAAGTCCATTTGGCTTTACTCTAAGGAGCTGCCCTTCTGTGTAGAAATAGGCTATGGCAGGAATTTGTTTCTGCTCCCACCCCCAGGGAGAAACATGGACAGACAGACGGGTTCCATATTTTGTCAGCACTGCTCAGTTTTCCAACACAGGAAAACCAACATCAACATCATCTTCTCAAAACTAAACCAACTATATTCTTGTGTCCAAACTGGTGACCATGCCACACTTGTACCTGCACAGCATGCTGCATATTTTTAGAATACTTTTAGCAATGTTAGCCTTTCTGGTGTGCTTCAGGGATTAAGAGCAATGGGTAGTAGAATCAGAATGCCAAGGTCTGAATAGTTTTTTTTGCCTTTTTTTTTTTTTTGACAGACAGAGTGGACAGTGAGAGAGACAGAGAGAAAGGTCTTCCTTTGTCGTTGGTTCACCCTCCAATGGCCGCCGCAGCCAGCACACCACGCCGATCCGAAGGCAGGAGCCAGGTGCTTATCCTGGTCTCCCATGGGGTGCAGGGCCCAAGCACTTGGACCATCCTCCACTGCACTCCCTGGCCATAGCAGAGAGCTGGCCTGGAAGATGAGCAACCGGGACAGAATCCGGTGCCCCAACCAGGACTAGAACCTAGTGTGCTGGCGCCACTAGGTGGAGGATTAGCCTATTGAGCCACGGTGCCGGCCTCTGAATAGTTTTTAATCTATCACCATCACTAACGAGCTATGGAAACTTTGCCTACTTTAAACTCTTTATATTTCAGCTACTTTTAGAGTAGTGGTAATCAGACGTTCTATTGACAATCAAAAAATGAAACCCAGAGTTATTATACAAGGTATCTGAAGTCTCCCGTAACAGAAGTGATCATGGATTTGAATGATTATAGTTCCAAGATTCTTTTGTGCGTTTTATCACCACTTGTCATCACCTCCACTGTCACTGTTCCAGCACCATCTCTTGCCAAGCGTGTTGGACAGTTTTTTAAATGACTTGTAATGATCCCTACCTCCTGGTATTCACATCTTTGTATAATCCCTTGAGTGTGTGCTACACTTTAAAATGACTTTTTTCCTAACAAAGAGAAAATGGCAAGACTATGGGTATAGCACTTCTGATATTTGGTTCTGAAAGACTGTGCTGGTTTTCCTACAGTGAGCTGCCCTAAGGACAGGCCCATATGGCCAGCAACGAAACCACAGCCCTCAGCCCACAGCCCACAAGGAACTGGCTTCCACATGAGTAGGTTTGGAAGTAAACCCTCCCCTAACCAAGCTTTGAGATGTCTGCAGCCTTAGGGGAGACCTGAACCAAAGGACCCAGCTAATCCAAACTCAGCACTTACAGACACTAAAATGTTGATTCTTTCAAGTGCTAAGTTACACAGCAAAAGATAACAAAGGAAGCAGAACCACCAAGGGACCAGAACTTTAGAATTTTTTTTAGAAAACTTTTATTTAATAAATATAAATTTCAAAAGTACAACTCTTGGATTACAGCAGTTTTTCCCCCATAACCACCCTCCCACCACAAACCATCCCATTTCCCACTCCCTCTCCCATCCCATTCTTCATTAAGATTTTTAATTACCTTTATATACAGAATATCAACTCTATACTAAGTAAAGATTCCAACAGTTTGCACCCACACAGACACACAAAGTATAAAGTACTGTTTGAAGACTAGCTTTACCATTAATTCTCATAGTACAAACGTTAAGGACAGAGATCCTACATGGGGAGTAAGTGCACAGTGACTCCCATTGCTGATCTAACAATTGACACTCTTATTTATGACGTCAGTAATCACCCGAGCTCTTATCATGAGCTGCCAAGGCTTTGGAAACCTCTTGAGTTCACAAACTCTGACCTTATTAAGAAAAGGCCATAATCAAAATGGAAGTTCTCTCCTCCCTTCAGAGAAAGGTACCTCCTTCTTTGATGGCTCATTCTTTCCACTGGGCTCTCACTCACAGAGATCTTTCATTTAGGTCATTTTTTGCCACAGTATCTTGGCTTTCCATGCCTGAGAAACTCTCATGGGCTTTTTAGCCAGATCTGAATGCCTTAAGGGCTGATTCTGAGGCCAGAGTGCTGTTTAGGGCATTTGCCATTCTATCAGTCTGCTGTGTATCCCACTTCCCATGCTGGATCACAGAACTTTTAGAATTAAAAATAAAAAAGTAATTTGTAGGACAAAAACACTGTTAGAAACTCAAAATTATGAAGGGCATTTCCATTTTTATGTGTATTGAAATAAAGATTCACAATCTCACTTTAAGGGAATAAAGATAACAAAATAGGGATATTCAGCTGCCAAGTGGGATTTACATTACTCCCCACCTCCCTTGCTGCGTGAAAGCATGAAGAAGGCCCAAGGCATCCTCTACATTCATCCAAACTTGATTGTTAAGCAGCAATTCTATATCTTTGTTCAATTTCAAGGGCTTGTATAACACCTTGATCCTACAACCAACTCCCCAGGAAGACAGGCAGGAGCCTGGTTCTCAGGTGCCCACAGATGAAGGCCTCTTTTATTCTATGCATTTCCCTCAACTGTGGGGAGCAAACTCATTCCTGAGCCAGTCTTTGTGTCCCACATTGTTAAGTGACTTCCATGTGTGCAAAGGGTCAATGATCCCCCACTGTGTGCGTTAATGGGTTGCAAAGCTTAACAGTCCCAACTGCAGCAACACCTTGGCATTTTGACATTTGAAACCTGCTCTGGTGCTGTACCTCCAACTCCCACTCCACACCTGCACACATGCACACACACAGTGTTCTTTTTCTAACCTGCTTTTGGATTCTTACAACTTAAAAGTTGGGTGGCAATGAGAGAGAACAAAGGAAACTGGATGTCTTAGATTAAGTTTTGAAGGCTGATTCCAGTGCTTTCTGGGCCTGGCAATCGTAATTGAACAGGTAGACAGACAGACAGATACACACACACACACACACACACACACCACAGCTTGGAGTATTTCTATACGACAACAGAAGAATAAATCACTGACTGGTCCCCAGAGAAAACTGCATACAAACGACAATGAATAGTCAATGGAGTCCTCGTGGCTCTTGAGTCAAACCATGTGTTGGGGCTGTGATGAGATCCAGGATGCTGATGGCTGAGGGGACATGGACTGGCTCCATCCACACCACTGACTCAGCTGCACATCAAAGGAATTAGCTATTGGATGGATCAGTACATCTGTCCTAGAAGCCTCTGCTAAAGCCAACCTCTGTGAATCCAGGGCAGCCCCTCCCCCAGGCAGCACACCTGTAGGTGAGAGAGTGCAGAGAGAAGATGATGATAAGTGTATTATCCTTGGGAAGAACAGGTCCCACTTCCTGCCTGCCTCTGCCTGTTGCCATCCTTGATGGCTACTACCTTGCTTCTGCCAGGAGCATCGTCCTTAAGGCTGATTATAAATCGACTCAAAAAATATTGAGGATCTACTAGGTACTTGAGGGGCAGAGGGGACAGCGAGAACCGAGACAGTTGGGGTTTCTGCTCCCCAGGAACAATCTGACCAGGCGGTAGTGGCGAGGTACAAATGATGGCGCAATGGGACCTGGCTTTGTATCACAGCTCTCCCATGTTCCAGTTCTTTGACTTTAGGGAAATCTGCTTTCATTTTTATAAGCTTCAGTTTCTCTTTAGTAAAATGAAGATTCAAAAAATTACTTATCACCAAAGGTTGTGGTGAAGATCAAGTAACATAAATGTCAAGTGCTTTGGAACACTGTCAGGTGCTTGGCAGGCAAACATTCAAAAGCTAAAATGTTGGCTACTGCCACTGCTGTGGTCAGTGTGCTGGCAGCATAGGAGAGGCGAAAACACATAGTCCCTGCTGCTACGAAGCTATCAGTGACGGGGGAGCGACAGACAACAGACAATTCAAGTGAATGTCAGGTAAGTTATCCAGATGACAGCCAGGGACAGGAAACATAAGGAATAAGGAAATGCGTTGAGAATAAAAGCAGGAGTGCGAGACTCATGCAGACCAAGCACTGACCCTCCTCCAGTGTGCTAGACCCCCAACCTCCAAAAGCAGAAGAGAATCACCCCACTCTGATCCCCCTTTTTTCCCCACCGAAGAAAACCTGGTGGTTTAGTGTAGACCGTTCTCTCTTCTAAATCCCAGAAACTCCCACCCCTGATTTCCTATGAAATTACCATTACTAGTGGCACTCAGCACCTCAAAGCATGAATCTACTTGGCATCCTAGTGATTTCAAGATATCCCAGTTTTAAAAGTACCGCGTTGATGGTGGAGGGCAGGGGAGAACATGTGTCCAGCCCATACTTTAAGATGACTGCCTCCCACATCGGAGTGGATGGGCTCAACTCCCAGCTCTGGGAGGCAGTGGGGATGGCTCAAGACGCTGGGTTCCTGCCACCTGTTTGGGAGACCTGGCTTGAAATCCTGGCTCTTCCTTCAACTCTTGTTATCATGGGCATTGGAGAATGGACCAGTAATGGGCACTCAAGTCTTTCTCTTTGCTTCTCTGCCTCATACATGAAATAACTTTTTAAGTACTACAAGGAACATGAGGTTAGGCACAATCCTTGCCTTCCTGAGTCCACTCACCATAAGGAATCTAAAGACCCTAGAATCAATGAATACCATCTACACCATATACCACAACCCTGCAGACAGCTTAAGGTTGCCCAGAAAAATCATGCAGTTTATGCAACTTTATGTGGAGAGCCCACAGACAGTGGTACTGCATCTCATTGCCCTTACCAACCCAGTCCCCAGGGTCCCTGCCAGTGGCTGCTGAAACTGATTTAATTCTTTGATAGAAGCCTTGCAAGAGGATGGCCAGGAGAACTCAGCGACCCCAGCTTCCTTCGTTCACTGCACCTGCTGTCCCCACTCGATTGACTCCGAGTCCTGATCCTGTCCCACATGATGGAGGATTTGGGTTGCTTTGGACACATGTGGAAAATATTGTTATCTCCACATAAAATGTAAATGTGGTCTCTGTCAGTGGAAACCCAGGCCATGTTCCTAGCATTTGGCCAGGTCCACCCTGTGGTCATAGGAGGTTTAAGTCCTCAAGGGAAACCATCCCCATGGGCAGTCCTTCCAGGGGCATTTTGTGGCTATTGCTCCTCACCACAGACATCAAAGAACCACGTCTGGTACTAGTTTACAACCGTCTTGGTCCAAAGCGCCTGCTTTGCTTTAGGTATGCAGTAGTGAGGGAAATCTCGACACCTGTTAGAAGCTGAGCTACGCCCTCCCCAAGATCCCCTTGTGCCTATAGAAGAGAAGGAAAAGGATTCATCCCTCCATTCACAGCAGGCTTCAGGGGCCCTTCCCTGCCCTGGGCATATGGTTCTTACTGATCTGAACTTCATCCTCAGGTCAGCTTTGCACCTACACAGGAAGGTGGGGTCTGTGTTCATGCATAGTCCTTTCAGGCACCTCCTCGGGATGGCTTCGCACACTGCTGCCCCAAATCTGATATTCTGGACCCAGTCCGGGTTCCCTGTCCTCACTCCCAGCCCAGTCACAGCTGCTGCCCTCCCAGCAGGGTCAAGTCCACAAAGAGAGGCAGAGGTGGCGCTCAGCCCCACAGATGCCTGAGCGCAGGAGATATGACCCTGGCAGCCAGGGTGGGCAGGGCACTGTGAAGCCACCTTCTCACTTACCCTGATCCACAATCAAGGGTGCACCGGCCTTGGTGGTGGCCCTGGCAGGAGACTTGGGACATGATGGTGAGAAGCAGGGATTCACTCAGCAGCCCCCGCACCACACATATGCCCAGGTGCAGGTACAGGCTGTGTTAAATATCAAGTTCAAAACATCACCAGCAGCTGAGAGAGAGCTGGCAGACACAGTCAAACATTTCCTGGTTGATCACCTCCAAGGGGAAGTTTTTCCTTGGATTTTGAGCAACAAGCCTGACATTTTCATTTTTCACTGGGCTCCGCAGCCTGAGTCACCTAGCTGAGTCGACAGCAGTGCTGGGCAACATGTGGACCCAAGAGGCTAGCACGTGGCTCTGAAGCCAGACTGCCACACACATTTGGCTACCCACTGTGATGTGCACAATGTCTTCATGTTCCTGCCCCAGCTTCCTCCTCTGTGAAACAGGGACAAGACAGGCAGGCTTCACTAAAGCAGGACACCTGCATCCTACACAGACATACCTGAGTTCAATTCCAGGACCAGGACGCAGGGACCCTGGGATGGCTCAAAGGATTGGGTCCCTGCCGCTCTCATGGGGGACCTGGATTGAGTTCCTGCATTTGGGGGGTGGGCTGGTGACCAGGATCTCTTTCTCTCCTTCTCCTCCCTCTCCCCTCACTCTCTCCTAAATCAATCAATCGATCAACACATAAATAAGTAACATGGGGATGATGATTTCTCAGAGTACCTTGTGAAGTTTATGCCATTGGTGACCTGGAATTCTTAGCATAGGACCTGGATCAGAGTAAGGCTTCCATAAATGTTACCAAATATCATTCCACTGACTCTACCAAGTCAATATGATTATTTCCACTTGATAGATGTAGACTAGGACACAACAGTCGTAAGGGCAGAGCCCAGACCCCGTATCAGCCTCTCTCACACCTCACAGCCTGCGACTTTACACAGGGTACAGCTGAGAAGCATTGAGAAACAAAGCAGAAGACACTACAACAGATCTTCATGGAGGTGAGCCAAATTGGAGCTGCCTTGAGGTCAAGCTCATCAACATTCAACACCCACTGGCCAGCACAACGCCCAAGACCACAGAGACGCTCAGAGGATGTTTGGCAATTGAACAAATGCCTCTCAGGGACCAGTTCTCCATTTCTTGCTTCCCTACAGTTGTATGGCCAAATGGCAGAGGAGAGTGAACTCTTAGGGCACACAGCAGGGGGGAGGTGCAAAGGGCCAGTACTTGGGAGGAGAGGCCATAGACGCACAGCTGTTAGGACTGCAATTTTTAAGGTTCTCTTTGCACTGGAATTACTGTGTGTGCTTGGCATTCTACTGCAGAATTCTACTTTCAAGGAAAGTACAGGGATATTCCTCTAACATTTGAGTAAATGCCTTTTCCATCCATCTGTGCCATGCCAGAAACTTTCAGAAAGGCCACTAACTGCCTAGCCCACTTATGACCCTAGAGCATTCAAACATGCATTTCCAAGAATGTCATTCCACTGAGCAGAGTGCCTTGCCCTGTCCCATCTATCAACACCCTGCTTCAGACACACTCACTGTTGGTTTCACAAAGAGTCAGTATCACCAAGCAGGTCTTTTATACCCAACCGTCCTAGTTTCCTGTTTCAGCAGGGCCTAACCTGTGCACAGACTACATTCTATGAAGACACAGGGATAGCCAAATCCCTAAGAGATTCTACCGAAGTGTGCTGGTGCTTCCAAAGCCGGCTTGCACCCCTGCTCAGAGCTTAGCGGCCACACTGCCAAGGGAGCGCACCTTGCACATGAGAAACATGGGTGCTTCTGCCTTCTCAAGCCCCTTTGCCACAGGCCGAGTTCATCTGCTTTCTCACTCCATTTCATTTCATCTTCTCCTTGAACTCTGGGCTCCACCACATCAGCTACTCAAAGATCTTTTGAACCTGAAATCTTCCATCTGCCATCTCCTGGGCAAGGACTTGCCTTCTTTCTGCTCCCCTCCTGGCTGCCTCTGAACTCCTACCCGGTCTTCAAAACCAGGGCACACAGTGTGTTCCCGGAAGGCTCACCAGGTTTAAGAGTCTCCTGTTTCTGCACAGACAGGACATGGCTTCCATGGAGGCAGTGTGGCTCACATGCAAGGGAGTGGCTGGAAGCCAGGTCAACCTGGGTGGAATTCCAAGTCTTCCTTCCCAGCCGGGGCAGGTTCCTTAGCCTCGTGCAGTGCCCATCTCCCCCACCGCGGGCAGCACTAACAGCACACGTGCTGTGCTTCCGGGAAATGAGAACTCGCGAAGACTTGATCAGCGGGCGGAGCCCTAGTAAGGAGATCCACACAGGTTAGAGAAATCTTCATCATCACGACACAGTAGTTGTGCCTGGTCTCACTCAACAAGTATGCTGCTGCGACAGAAGGCCCCTCGGCCCCCCAAGGTTCCAGGGGGGAACCTCTCCAGGCCTGACTCCCGGGTTTTGCAGGAGTCCTCAAAAATCTCTCCTTCCTGCATTGCTCACCAGGGAAGTTCTACATACCATCACCTCCTCCGTTTATCCTAACTTCCTTAAGCTCCTGTGGTTTCAGCAGGCAGGGGAACAGCCACTGTGGCTTCAATCAGGATGCTGCTGGCGGCAGCACCCCTTCCTCCCTCACCTCTCCCAGCTCTGGCCTACAGACCCTAGACTGGGCCACCCAAGGGATGGCAGTCTCGTCCAGGGCCTAATGTCCCCTTTCACGGATCCCTGAAAGGCCTTCCTCCATTGCTGGCATGACTTCCTCCTCATCCCCTCTAGAGTCACTGAAAAGAGCCAGAGAGGCAGCGGAGGGCGTAGCTGCCTCAGTTTACTCAGTAGCTGGGTGAGGTGGACTGGCAGTCCCCCTTTAGTGAGGACGCTGCAATGCCCCCAAGCCCTGGCAGGGGGCGGAAGGCCGGTTGCCGAGGCCGTGGACTCCACGCACCGCACCATGCAAACCGCGGCCAGGCTCCTCCCAGCTCCTCCCAACCATCACAACCTGGCTCAGGTGTAACCCAGCAGCATGGAACTCGGTTAAACGCAAGGCCGCGAAATCGACAATAGGATGGCAGTGGTTGAAGCAGACAGAAGTGGAAAATGCGTTGGCGCACGGGGGATGGAGGTGGGCATAAAATCACATCCCATTTTGGAGTTCCTGGGTTTGAGCCACGGCTCCAGTTCCAGTTCATGGCTGAAGCCTCCTGCTAATGCAGACCCTAGTGGGCAGCAGTGATGGCTCAATGGTTGGGTCCCTGCCACCCTCCTAAGAGATCCAGCTTGAGCACCCAGCTCAGGTTTCCCTGTATGCCTATGGGGAGTGAACCAGCACATGGGGATTCTTTGTATCTTTCTGCCTCTCCTATATATATATATATTTTTAAGTGAACCGTCATTAAGGTCTCTTGTTCTACTACTGGAAGATCCTTGACATGGAATATAAAATCAATTTCAAGTCACAAGTTTAGCACTGATTTTGCCACTAGATGGCAATGTTGACTCAAAAATGCTAGAAAACTACACATTTCATATGTATTCACTATATTTTGTGACTAACTTAAACCTGTTTCCCAAGAATCGAGATATTCAGAAAGTTTGGGGAATTGCACTACTAGGCAGTAAAAACTGCAAACTAAAATGTGGATTAACAAAATCATCAAAGGACAACTGGAAGAAAAAGAAGTGGAGTTCTGTTAGGATAGAGAGAGCATGTAGAACAGCAGGCAAGGCCTAGAAGCCTGCAGGAGGGGGATGGCCAAGGCTGCTGGCCCTCCACTGCTCTGTACTAATCTACCATCTGTGCTCCAGTACCCACTGCTGATCCACCATCCATGTTCTAGTACCCACTGCTGATCCACCATCCATGTTCCGTTACCCTTTGCTAATTCAGTATCCATGTTCTAGTACCCTTTGCTAATCTACCATCTGTGCTTAGTAGTCAATGCTTGTCCACCATCCATGCCGATCTACCAGCTCTGCTTGGCACAGAGAAGACTATGCACTAAATACATACCATGAGCTCTGGCTGCAGGCAAGCAAATGATGCATCCCAATTTTCCTGTCTTGTCCTATTCCGTGATTCCCAGCCACTGTCTACAATGGCTGGCTTTTCCTGATTTTACTGTGCTCTGTGACTTGAGATGGGCTCTTCCCTGAGAATTCATGGTAGGGATCCCTCTGCCTCACCCCGATCCTTCCTCCCAGACTTCAGACAAACCTGATCACTGTTAGGGCTGGAAGATCTCTGGACTTATCATATCAATCCTTTTTCCTTCTTAAGGGAAACAAAGGGGAGACCAGCAGTAATAAACGCTTTCTAACAAATTCTAGACAGAAGGGGATTGATTCTCTCCTACAACAAAAGTCCTGGTTGGGGCAGCTCCAGGAGTGGTTAATTCAACAGCAGCAGTAGCAGGGCCCATGTTCCCTCTCATTCCTCCTCTCTGCTGACCTCTCTTGGCTAAGATGTGTCTGCAGTACCAAGAAAGCTGTCTCAGCTCCAAGCACCACATCCCCACACACCGAGGATCCAAGGGCATGGGCCATTTTCCACTTGTGCATCTCTTCTTCAAAGTGGAAAAAAGCCCCCCAGCAGATGAACCCTCACCATCTATTAGCTGGAAATGGGTCATCTGGCTAATGCTCTGTGAGTCACTGTGCAGAGAAGACAACCACTGTAATTGGCTTTACCCATCAGATCTGACTCACATGGACGAGGGGCTGACACTGGAACAACACCTGGCAGGAAAGGAAAAGGAAAAATGCTTGCTGCTCATGTGTGAGTCAGCATCAGGCCAGCAGTAACCAGCACTAGGAGGTCCATTCATGGGAGAGACTGGAGAAATCAGAAATTAGGGAGTGTGCAAGCAATCAGACACGGACACTACTGCCTCGACGCTGGACCTTTGTCCCACCGTGACCATCACTTGTCAGTTGGCAGGAGGCTGTCCACCCTACTTTCTCATGTCACTGCTCAGTGCCGGCACACATGGCTCACATGGATGCATCACAGTTCACTCATCATGCTCTTGTGAGCGTTGGTTTCTCACAATCAACCAAACGGGACAGCAAGAAGTGGAGATTCACTTGGCAGCCCCCACACTACCCACATGCCCAGGTGTGGGTACAGGCTGTACTCATGCAATGCAGTGTTAAATATCAAGTTCCAAACATCGCCACCAGCTAAGAGCTGGCAGACACAAGGCAAAGGTTTCCTGGCTACCCCCAAGGGGAATTTTTTACTTGGATTTTGAGCAACAGGCCTGTGTCTCTCATCAGAAGACCTGCCTTTGATAACCCAGCTCCAACTCCTGACTTCCGCTTCCGGCTGATGGGTGGCGCCCTGAGAGGCAGTGGTGATGACTCAAGTAGTTCAGTTCCTGTCACCCAAGTGGTTGTTTTTAAAATACTACACATGGTTTTCAAAAATTTTTGTACCAAAATAAATTGGTGTTGCTGTTGCACGCATTTGGGAGGGAACCAGCAAACAAGGACTCTCTTGCTCTCTGCCTCTCTGCTTCTCAAATAAATAATTGTTTAAATAATTTTGCATCATGACAAAATGGTGATAACAAACTCAGCTCCTGGCTAAGTTGGAACAATAACAAGAATTCCATCCTATGAAGGACCAAGTTTTAAGAGTAAACCCTGGCCCTGAGGCTGGGAAACTTTCATTTTGGGAAATTCTTACTGGACTCCATCAAAAAAATTCCCCACACCCAAGCTCCTGTCATGGCACCCTGCCAGTAATGTCAGCTTCCGATAATGATGAGGTTACAGAGACCAGTCTAAGAACACGACCCAGAAAGTCATTTCTAGACTTACTCCTGGCGTTGGCACCACCATGACAGGGGCTGCTTCTGGCTACATCTATGTGAGGGTCCACATGTTGCACACTGCAGGATGGATGCTCTATGTCCACTGATTCCACACTGTGATAATCGTAACTTCCTTTTCACTGCAGAAGTCACTTGCTCAACTAGCCCACAGACAAGGAAACCATTTTTAGATGGGACCACGGGTTCCTGGTTGTGGTTTAACCACCCCTCCCCTCTGGCTTCCACCCGGGAAAGAGAGGACACACAGAGAAGGGCAGGTCTCTTCCCTCCCTGCCCAACACACAACAGCCACATTTTTAACCTCACAATGCCCCATAGTGTTGTCCTGGGCAAGAGCATCTGCTACCGAAACCTTCCTTGTCTGTGTGTGCCCTCAAGGCCAAGGTTCCCTCTCCTTTGGCCATGTAACAATTTTCTCTTTGTCTGCAAAAGGCTGGATCTTACATCAGCGAATGCCCAATACCTTGAGTCCTGGGCCATTCCATTCCCAAGTGATCACTGACAATCATAAAACAAAGGGAGGGGTGAGAAGTACTCACAGGCTGTGGTCTGTTTTCCCTGTGCCGTGAGTTTTACCTGCTCTTGGCTCTGAGGAGTCCCAGACAAGAAAGCAGTGCCTTTACATCAGTATCCATTGCTATAGGTTGGCCTGAGTACAAAGGAGGGAGGCGGTCACCCTGCCTGGAAGGGATCCGGGGAACTAGCCATCTGTACCTGGAACTAGACTGTGGGTGGCTGTGTGGCAGCCTCCCAAGCTCTGGGACACGGGAAGAAAATGTGCACAGCTCCAGCTTGTGAAACAAAGAATGGACAGCTCCACCCTGGAAGCGTGAGAAAGCAGCAGAGCGATCTCCAGGATTCATTCGTGTTGTCCTGTACACAAAATAAAAGGGACTTTGTTGAAGAAGACTGCCACCAGATGTCTGTACCTTGAAATTCTGAACCTTTTGTTTATAAGACATAAAAAGAACCTGCTGGTTGTTTTAGGGCATGGCGAGGAGAAGAAAGTCCTCCTTGAACATTAGCCTGGGTTACTTATGAATTATTACATTTATTTTGCAGAAGAGAAGACTACGTGGGGGCCAAAAAGTCTGGAATGTTCCTTCCTCACATCCTTTTTGACATTGGGGCATGCACAGAAATTGGTCATTTTGGTAGAGCTGTACATTTTTCACATTTTGTTACAGTTCTTCCTTTCTCTAGAGCATAACAGAGTAAACTTTGTCAAAATGATGCATACTGATGTTGAATTTCATAGAACTTTACAGGAACACATGAGGCTCTAATTTCCAAAAGGCTCACGTGTTATTAAAAGAATCATCCTACGAGATCCTTGAATCCTGTCAAAATGGCCCATCAGCCAAAATGCAACAGAAGTCTCAGCCCTATGAAGAAAGAAATTGGGGACTATCATGTGGACCGGTGCCCTGAGGAGCCCCTACCCACCCTGAATCCAGTCCTGGTCCCACACTCCCCAGGTCATCAGCCACCTGTCAGCAGTGGGAGTGGCTGTGCCCACCCCTGGCTGCTGCAGATGTCTGAACTCCCACTGGCAGTGCACGACACATTGGCAGAGGAGCCTGAATGCTGATGTGGCTTACTGTGCTCACCACCTGGGAAGCTGAGGGCCTCACTTTGCTAGGTCTGCCCTCTGAGGTCCCCTAGACAAGCCTGCTGCCAGCCGCATCAGGTACCAGGGGCCCTAAGTGGCCCCAAGTGTGGGAGAGATCAATGATTGGAAGCACCACTGCGATGCATTCATAACCCTGTGCTTGGGGAGCCCCAGAGTAGGTCTTATTACAAGAGGCCATTTACAACCATTGCTTTTGGCTTCCAATCCCACAGAGCTACAGAGGGTGAAGGCTGCAGTTACAGGAGGGATGGACTTGGAAGAACCAGGAACAGAAGAGTTGGCAGGAAGAAAAGTCAAGGCCCCCTTAGCTCATAGAACCCAACACACCCAACCAGGGAAGCAGCCCTGTACCATGGGAAGGGTCTCCGGGAGATGGGAAGTCCACAGTCCCAATGTGGGGACAGGTAGCCTCACTCTCACACCCCTGGAGAAGGAAGGGAGGCCATGCAGGCGGCAATAGGTGCCTCCCACATCCAGAACTTTCCTGTCCACTACCTCTAGCCTCTCTGGTGTCTGCTCCCCCATGCATTCTATTTTGTTCATTTCATTCAGCTCTGATTCGGTGGTGGCCACTTTCAAGGGCCCCAGTCTTTGTAAGGTGAGGGACAGTGGGTGGCAGGGCTGAGCGAAGTCTTCAAGAATAAGCAGGAAGTGTTGCTCCTGTAAGACCCACATGAGGCTGGAGAGAGACATGGCTAAGCGGCCTCAGGTGCCCCCACCGACCACAGTCTGCTGGGATTCACCGGGGTTCCTGCTTCCTTGTGAGTAGCTGGGCAGTCTCTCAGGCTCCTCCCCTTCACCCAGAGCAGGGGGCGAGCATCCCCCGGGACCAGGAGGCCACTGAGGTCCCTCACCTGACACTTCATGTGCTCTCATTTCAAGTTTGTTGTTGTCGCTGCTGCTGTTGCATTTTGTTGTCTTTATTATTATTATAATTCATATGACATAAAAAAATCACCATCTTAAACGATACAACCCAATGGATTTTTCTAGCATATTCATAACATTGTGCAACCATCTCTACTGATTCTAGGATCTTTCCGTCACCCTGAAAGAAACACCTTACCATTAGCAATCACTGCCTAGTCTCTCCAATAGTCTGCTTCTTGTCCACTGATTAACCTATTCTGTGCATTTCATACATGGAATGACACAGTCCGCGGCCTTGTGTGTCTGGCTTCTCTCATTGAGCATAAAGGCTTCCAGGTTCGCCCATGTGGTTGTACTGGTTGTACGTGTTAGTACCTCACTCCTTTTTATCGGTAAATACCATCCTGTTCTATGAATGTGCCACATTTTGTTTATCTACCCATCCCATAGTGACGGCTGGGCTGTTTCCAACTTTTGGTAAAGATAATGCTGGAAGGTACATTTTTTTATACAGGTTATTTTATGGACACGTTTTTGGGTTTGGTTTTTCATTTGTTTGCAAAATCATTCAAAAATTCGTTCATAAGTTTTTCTCAAAAAGAAAGCTTTAGCTTTCACAACCATTGCCTCTGATGTTGATTCCAGTCTATCGCATAGCCTGGTAAAGGCTGAACATTGATCCTTTCTTACTCAAGACATTTCTAGAAAGAACCCTCCCAGGACAACTGGGAGATTGGCTGAACTGAGGAAGGTTTTTTACATAGATATGCACAAGAGAACACATTTCCATGTGTGTGAAGACAATATTCAACTATATATGAGTAATAGCTGGTCGTTCCAAGTGACACTTGTTTTCATGAGACCAATTCGAGATGCTTCCATTGGAAAAATCAACCAGATTCAATTGCTGAAAGACACTTATATTAACCCTAAAGATTTAAGTTGTCTTAATATTAATAAATTTTAAATTTTTTAAAATATTAAATATTTAACTTTTTTTCATCCAAGGAAAAAGAAAGTTTTGTAATCTCCTCCACAATATTCACTATGAAGCCCAAAGCTATACTCAACATAACTTCGAAGCAAATGATTGTCAAATAAAAATATCAATGAACAAGTGAATAAATGGACAGTTGACAGTTGAGAGAACAGCTTTGGACAGATGCCTGTCACTTTTCTTTAGAAACATCCAGTGTTTGGTTTAGAAAAATGCCAAACACTGAAAAATTAAAAAATTTTTTTCAATTTTAATTAATTTATTTAAAAGGTAGTGTGACAGAAACAGCAAGACGGACAGAGGGAGGTCTTCCCTCTGTTGCTTCACCCCCCCCCCCCAAATGCCCACACAGCCAAGACTGAACCAGGCCAAAGCCAGGTGCATAAAATTCCATCCAGATCTCCCCACCCGCGTGGCCGGGGACCCAAGAGTTTCAGCCATCGTCTGCTACCTCCCAGGTGCATTAGCAGGAAGCTGTGTTAGGTGGGAAGTCAGATGTGAGCTTATGTGTGTGTGACATAAAGGCCTAAAGAAAAGACATCTATGTCCAGCATATGCATCTGCATCTCAAAGTCATCCCGATAATGTTTCAGGGGCAGCCCAGTGTTTGCTCCTGCCCTGCCCCTTCTACCCAATAACCTGCCAGGTGGGGGTCCCCACCCCTTCTGCCTGACAATCTTCCAGATGCAGCCCAGTATCTGCATTTCAAATACCCTGCTCTGGACCTGCTCTGGATCCCTGGGTTAAGACGGTGCCAGCTAGGCTTCCTCCTGATACCTTCAGGGGAAAACTCAAGTAGGAATTTCTTAATATTTAAATCCATAAAATCCTTTGTTTCAGGAGGAGATGTGTGAAGACAAAGACCCATCTCCTTAAAAACCCCCGGCCTCAACCAGAAGGTGCGCTCAACTCTCTGCCTCTCTGCTGAGTCGCCCGCCTGCCTACCCAGATGTAATCTCTCCACTCACCCATGTAACCTTGCCCCCCACCCCAGTCCGAGCGACTGGGCACTCTCTCTCAGGTCCTGTCTGGAGAGGTGCCCATCCGTCCTTACGGATGTCCTTTCCCTAATAAACTTTGTTACTTTACTTTCCACTACTCTGTCTCACACCTGAATTCTTTCTTGCATGAAGACAAGAACCCTGCTATTCACCAGTAATGGCTGGATCAGAAGTGGAGACGGAACTTGCTCCCACACACTCCAATATGAGTGTCAAGGGGAAGCTTAACCCACCACACCACAACACCCACCCAAAATGTAAAACTTTATACTTGAGAATATTATTTCTACAAAGACAAAAGCTATTTGGGGATGAAATAATATTGTTGTATTCAAGATGAGTTTAGCTAATAATATCTCACTATTCAAAGGAATAACATAAGCTCCCCAAGCTAGTTAACGGGAGCTGTAGATCCTTTGCCCCCTAGACCAACACATGCTGGCCCCAACTCATGGGCAGGAGCAGAGAATCAATGAAGCTTAAGAGGGAAGCCAAAAAGGAACGAGAAAAGAAGGATCTAATGAGAGAAAAAGCAGACAGCTGGTGCTGAGGTCCAGTGTCCCAGGAGCATCTGTCTCCAGTCTGCTCCAGTCTGGACTCCACCTGCAAGTGATCTGGTGGCACTGGACGGGTCGCTAAGATTTCTGTGGCCTTGGCTGCTCAGTCTGTAATAACTCCGGGGGCTGACATCACTCTCCCTTAAGAAGTTCTAACAGCATCAAGGTCCAAAGTTGGAAGGGCTCCACCTGGGCCTTCAAAGAATATTTACAACTCCCTGGAGCAAAGCAGGCCCCAGTAGTTACAAAGTCAGAATCCATCCTCCTTCAGGTTTTAAGGCTTTCAAAGAGCCCTTTGTTTTTTTTCCCCACCTAAGTTTTGGCCCCCAGGGAGAAATACTTTGTCTTTCAAAAGGTTTCTTTCATAAACAGGTCATTCTTTATAAGTGGGTTGTGCTGCCTAGGTTTATTAACGTGTAGTAACACTTATGGAAGGCTGCGTTGGGTCCTGGGAATAAAGTGGTGTGGGCAGCCTGCCACTACTTAGCCTAAAAAGCAGTATTGTCTAGAACAAGGCCCCAGGTACCTGGAGGCCAGCGCTGTCATACACTGCGGCTGCTTCTGCTGCTGCCTGGGGCCCTGCCTCACCTGAACCCAGTGGCAATGACAATGACGGGTATCCCTGGGGCCCCTTGTTGGAGGCAAGGCCAGCCACAGAAGTCCCCTGAAACGATCCCACCAGTGGGACATCTCTGTCTGCCTGCAGAAGATGAAGACACGCAAGCTGGTAACACAGCAGCAAACTGAACTGAGCAGGCTGTCTAGGCCTCCTGCCCATGAAGCGGCCAGGGCCCCCTATTCTCTGGAGTGAGCAGTGCCAGCTCTGGCTCTGATGGATACAGCACTTGCTGGATGCCTCCTGCTGATCTCCCATCTCACTCAGGCCTCTTCCTTTTCTTTATATTCAAGAATCAGAAGCACAGTCAAGGACAAGGCTCCATAAATCTCACAGGAGGGTCACACCTGGGACCCAAAGAATGTTCTGGAAGAAGGCACTGATCACTGGGGCCTCAGTGTATTGGACGGAGCTGCGTGAAGGTGACCGGCTAGGGGGACCACCCCTTCTCCACTGGGAGTTTGACCCCGAGTGCTCATGGGTAACCGGCAAAGCAAACACCCTCCCCTGGTGGATGGACAAGCACTGCCTGTCTTCACAGCTCCAGAGCCTTCCACCTTCATCCCAGAATCACTGAATCCTCCCCCTGCCCCGCGATGTCAGAAACTGATTTTTTTTTTTTAAATCCAGAAACTTAAACTCTGTCTAAAATGTGATACAAATACTCTCCCTCAGCTGGGTGGCCAGCTTTAGGTGCCCTGAGTGTGAAAAGAGATCGTGACCTCCATGCCATCAGCACCCACCCTCCGTAACGTCGTGTTAGATCTCGTGTGAAGCTCTCAACTCTGAAGCAAGAATGTCACCGAAGTCTGGACATTTCCCACGCTAAAGATGCAATGCAGTTTCAGGAATACCAATTATTTTCCTCCAAATTGTGTCTGTTTGTAGGTCTCTACCAACTGGTTATCCAAGCAGGCAGTCATCCTGATGGGGGTCCCACCCTTGCCTCTGCCCACCCTGTACGTCCCCACCCAACGCACCATTAGCTGGCATTAATGCATTCATTAACACACTTTCTGAGTGCCTGTGATATTCCAAGGAGAGCACCAGAAGTCAACTACAATACAAAGAAGATGCTAGGGGTGATGCCGTGTGTGGGCAGCTCTTGAAAAGCAAGAAATGAGCCCTGTGAGTGAGGTACACAGTACCTTAAGAGTCAGGAGAGGGGCCAGTGCTGTGGTGTAGCGGGTGAAGCCACGGCCTGCAGTGCCGGCATCCCATATGGGCACCAGTTTGAGTCCCAGCTGCTCCCCTTCTGATCCAGCTCTCTGCTATTGCCTGGAAAAGCAGTAGAAGATGATCCAAGTCCTTGTACCCGCATTGGAGACCCAGAAAAAACTCCAGGCTCCTGACTTTAGATTGGCACAGCTCTGACCATTGCAGCCAATTGGGGAGTGAGCCAGCAGATGGAAGATCGATCTCTCTCTCTCTCTCTCTCTCTCTCTGCCTCTCCTCCTCTCTCTGTGTAACTCTTTCAAATAAATAAATAAATCTTTAAAAAAAACAAAAAGAAGTCAGCAGAAGCTCCTGTACCCAAAAAGCAGCTCTGGCCACAGTGGAGCAGGTGCCACATTGAGAGCTGCCTCACAGGCTTTCAAAGCAGTTTCTAATTGATTCTGAGGGCAATGGAGTGAATGCAACAGAAATATGTCAGGCAGGGCACACCTTGGTCAGTTATGAGCTTCACATAAACATAAAAAATCTTTTGGGTGTTTAATTCAGCAGTTAAGACAGTGGTTAAGGTGCCCACATTCCATATCAGTGTGTTAAGGTCTTAGTCCTGGCTCTGGCTCCTGACTCCAGCTTCCTGCTAGGAGGCAGTGGCAGTGGCTCAATTGATTGGGTTCCTGTTAACCACATCAGGGACCTGGACTGAATTCCCAACCTGAATCTGGAGAGTGAACCAGATGGGAGTGCTCGCTCGCTTGCTCTCTCTCTCTAAAATAAAGTGTGTAAAAGAAAACATTTTGGTTAAGCTACTTTTTAAAGAGATGAGAAAGAGAGGAGTAAGGGAGATAGAGAAAGAGCACAGGATGGTGACACAGGCAGGTTACACAACTCCTCTGTGTTAGACAAACAACTCTTGTTTTGATTTGGGAAAAACTCCTCTTCAGGTCCTTGGCCCAATGTTTTCATTGCCAAAAGAAGAGAAAGGTCACAGCACACTAGGGAGCCCTTTCTGCTTAAGACCTGTCTGTCTGAGAGCCAACACACTCCATTGTATTGTTGTGAGCACATATGTCAAGATATAAAATAGCTCAAGGCTGGGAGACTCCAGAGCTCAAGACGTGTGAGAAACAGGAAGAGGACAATGCACCTCACGGCCTGGCTTCTGCTGACTCTGTGTGCAGGTGCAGCTGCTGTGCTCAACCACCTGCTGTGGCTGCCTGAGCACCCGGCATCAGCAAGATGCTGAGACAGACAGGAAGCACACCAAGAGGTGGGGAGTGACGACGATGTGTGTAGGGTCCTGACACACGAGACAACTTCAGAAATGCTTACTGAGTAGAGAAAGGAGCCTGGGGATGGTCCAATGGGCACAAGCTGTTAATGCTATTGCCAGCACCACTTCTCATTTCAGGAGCATCCTACTTGGACCAGAACAATCCTTATGGTTCGTACATTGCATATTGATCTATGTATTGATGACATCGTTTTATTAAATGCAAACACTACTTACACAACTAGTGCATCAAGTCCTATCATGTGGCATACTGGGGAGAGCTACAGCATGCAACAGCTGCATCCCATATGGGCACCAATTGGAGACCTGGCTGCTCCACTTCTGCTCCAGCTCCTTGCTAATGAGCCTGAGAAAAGCAGCAAATGGCCCAAGTGTCTGGACTCCACCTTGTATGATGTGTTTGACACTCCTGGCTCTTGGCTTCTGCCTAACTCAGTCCTGGTGGTTGTGGCCACTTGGGGAGTGAACCAGCAGATGGAAGATCTTTCTTCTCCATCTCTCCCTCTCTGTTTTTAACCCTTTCAAATAGATAAATCTTAAAGAAAAAATAACAAAAAAAGTGTTCTACTGGTTGAGGAAAAACTCTACTGAATGCTGACTCTAGCATCCATGTGTGAGCCCTGAGGGCTGCGCCTGCAAGCCTGCGACACACCGCACCAATCCCAGGCCCCATGGGCCAGGAGAGGGCGCCATGCCTCTGAAGGAAACTCCGGATCTCCGTGAACTGCCCAAGAAAGGGTACGTGATGGGAATAAATAAAGGGAGCTCACCAAGCACAGCAGCATGCGGGCGGCTTTACCAAGGCTTCCCACTAGAGGGCGGTGCCGCATCATCATTAACAACTTCCCATGCCCCAGCCAAAGCCCGCGGGTCCCCACACAGGCCACGCTGGCAGGCTGCCTGTGGCCCACAGCCACCTGGAACACCCCAAAGGTGCTCTTTTCTTTTCCTTTCCCCTCCCCTATCCTTCTTTTTTACTTTTCATCTTTTCTTTTTTCTTTCCTTTCCCCTCTCCTCCCCTCCTTTCCCTTTTCCTTTCCGCTCCCCTCCCCTCCCCTCCTCTCCTCTCTTCTCCTCTCCTCTCCTATTCTCCTCTCTTCTCTACTCCCCTCTCCCCTCTCCCCTCCCCTCACACTGGAGATCTCACACTTCCTGATTTCTAAACTTACCCTGTAGTAAATCACAATGGTCAATACCATTAGACCTGGCATCAGTGCAGACATAGGGATCAATGGAACAGAATTCAGAGCTCCAATATAAATACAGACATCTGTGGCTAAATGACTTTTGATAAGGGTGCCAAGATAAATTAATGGGGGAGGGGTTTCAATAAATGGTGCTGAGACAAGTACATCCAAAGTAGAAGGAGTTTGGACCTTTACCTAACATCATCCGCAAATGTTAACTGAAAACACATCAAAGGTTAAGACCCAAATGTGAGAGCCAGAGGTATAAAACTCATGGGGAAGAAAACAATAGTGGTATAAATCCTGGTGCCTTTGAACTTGGCAACAGATTCATAGATGTGACACCACAATCACAAGAGGGGAAGTAAAACACGTGCAGTGGACTTCATCAAAACTTAAAAATTGTCAGCTTCAAAGGACACTTTCAAGAAAGTAAAAAGAACCCATAGAAGGGGAAAAAATGCTCCCGAAGCCTATCTCTGATAAGGATCTAGTATCTAGAATACATATTTTAAATTCTTAGAGTGTTACAATAAAAAGACCACATACTTTTTCATTGGGCAAAGGTCTGAATAGACACTTCTCCTAAGATACTATGCAAATGACCAAGAAGCATATGAAAAGAGTTCAACATCCACAGTCACCAGGGCAATGTCCATCAAAATCGCGATGAGACACTGCTTCATCTCTAGTATGGCTATAACAGAACACACACACACACACACACACACAAAGAAGCACTGGCAAAGATGTACAGAAACTAGAACCTTCATGCACTGCCAGTGGGAATACCCAATGGTCCAGCAATTTGAGAGTATTGTTTATTTGCAGGTCTTGGAAGGGCTGAACCCAGCCAGTCTATTCCTAGATGGATACTCAAGATAATTGATAATGCAGGTTTCATACAAAAGCTTCTACACCACTGTTTTAACAGCCCCAGACTGAAAACAATCCATCAGCTGATGGATGGCTACACAAATCACGGTGTAGATAATGTATGCGGTGGAATGGTACTCAGCCACAAACGAGGGGTGGGCACTCATTGCCATATGCTGCAACATGGATTGACCTTGGGACAATGTGCTAAGCGGAGAGAAGGGAGTCAGCAGGTTCCTTTTTGTATGAAACTTCCAGAGTAGCAAATCTATAGAGGCAGAAGGTAACTGTCACTTTCCAAGGGGTGGTTACCCTATATACCTACCTCCATCAATGATAAACACCACCTGTGTGAAGAGACAGGTGCAGAGACCCAAAGGGTACAGGAATGTGGGGAGTGAATGGGTAATGGGAGATCTGTCTGTCTCTCTCAGCCTCTTGTCTTCCAAATACATACATCTCTGGGTAGAGTTAAGCCACTTCTCCACTTCTTCTTCTTCTTCTTTTTTTTTTTTCTTAAGGATTATATTTATTTATGTGACAGTGCTGCTGGACACAGGTGGGGACAGGGACTTGAGTCCCTGTGTTCAGTTCTGTGCTCAGACGAGTTCTGCAGGCCCTCCTGCAACCTGCAAGGGCCTTCCCTTCTCCTGTGCACAGTGAGGACTCTGCGCCCCTCCCTGCAGCAGCTGCTCTGATTGACAGCTCAAGGGCACTGGGAAGCTCCTTCTCCCATAGGATTCCTGGGACAGACTCCAGGAGGAAGGCTGTTTTATTCACAAGGATTAAAAAAAGATCAAGCAGAACAGACTGGCAATGAAATGCCCTAGGCCATGGAGCTGGCAGTAAGGGAGGTTGGCTCCCTGCTCACCTCTCAAGGTGTTCAATAAGGAGCTGACCCCATGTCCCACCCTAGCTTTTCAACATTGGGGTGACCACACCCTATTGCCTGCCATCTCCCTGCCACCCGACCCCCGGTATCTACAACCAGCTGAAGCCAGGCAATCTAGAAACAAAAAAGTTGGAGACTCCATAGGGTTCGGCACACTTAGACAGAGTGCAGGACAAGCAGACTAAAGGAGACTCAGGAGTGCCCCAAAAACTCATGGGTGGAGTCCTTTCCCTCCGTCACTCTCCATGTCACCACCATCCTAGCAAGGGATGAATGACATGACAAATGCCATGAACAGCTCAGATCAGTGGAGTACACAGAACAGGTGCAGCAACAGGAGTCTGGGGAACAAACAACAAGGGCAGGCAGTGAAAGAATAATCACCCTGATGGGAAGAATCCAGGCTACACACTGACTTCTGGACCTCAGAAATAACGGCCCTGTGCCCAGATCAACCAGGAGTCAGGCTGTGTATCAGCACCTGCTCTGCACGAGTCAAGCCCAAGATCCTGTAGGACCATCAGAGACACCAGGGCTTCATTCAGAATGCACATCAGAGGTGTAGGACAGGCAACCAAGGCGTAAGCCACAATCAGCTAGACAGAGCTGCACATGAGGCCACTGAGTGCGGGTGGTTGCATATAAGCTTTGGGGGTAAGAGAGAGGAACCACGCTCCAGGTGCCTGTGGCTGGGAGGAGCCACACTTCAGGGGCTGGGACAGGGCTCCCAATGCACAGGGAGCGGCTCCCGGTCGGTCTCAGGGTGTGATGGGAGCTCTTGCTCCTCAGGGTCCACAGCTGGGCAGCTGAGGGCACCAGCTTCACTGGGACACGACCCCAGGGACCACACGGGAGGCTGGGGCGTCTTGACAGGGACAATGACCATGCAGGGTGAGTAGCCCTCAAGCAGGGGGGAACAGGTCTAGCCCAGCTGTGACAAAGGCTGGACCCACACCTGCTGTGGCAGGCGGAGGCTTCCCCCTGTTGGTGCGACGGGGGACAGTGTGCACAGGGCATGGCTTAGAAGTGCAGCAGGCAGCGCCCGCTGGGACTCGGCAGCCATCTTGTGTGAGAGGAGGGGGCTCAGTTGAGGAGCCACAGGAAGTGACCTCACCTGGAGACCTGGGGGGCCCGGCAACAACCCCAACATTCCAGAGTTGAGTCTGAACCAGCTCACCTGGATAGAGTCTCGCAGGAAGATGTTCCTGAGTTGTATCCCGCGATGCCCAAGCCCAGCCCCCAAGAAACCCTGCGGTGGGTGCCTCGCCCAGTGGTGGGGACGCTGGGCCAGCCCTCACCCCCGACGCTCCTGGTGCTTCCAACAGAAAACGGCCATGGTGAGTCTGGAAGCAGGACAGGTCTCTGCGGGCCAGGACACCACTGGGAACCCACCCGAAGCCCATAGGCCCCTGGGGCTGGGTGTGGGTGTGGGTGTGGGTGTGGGTGTGGGTGTGGGTGTGGGGGGCAAGGGGCCACTTCCCTCTCAGAGGAGGGAGGCTGGAAGTCCTAGGTGGAGGCAGCCTGAGGCCCAGAGCTCCTGGCTGCGGAGGGATCCAGGGACTGCCTCTTACCTGCCATTCTCTGCTCTTGTCTCCCAGGGCCAGGACAGGTCAGCCTCGCGCCTGGCAATGCACAGAAGGCTGCGGATCGCCAGCAGGCAGGACGTGTGTCAGGCCCCTTTCACTGATGACCTGTGTGTGGTGGGGGAGTGGTCAAACGAGCCCACAGCTCCGAAGCCCCCGTACCGGGCGTTCCCCGGCACACAGAAACCACTGGACGTCCCCCTCAGTCACACACTGTTGGTCAGAGCCCAGATAGAGCCCAGGGACTCCGCAAATGCCCATCTCACAGCGGAGGAAGTAGGGCCCGTTGACTTCGCCTGTGTCAGTCGTGACCCAGGGTCAGGGCCGGGCCTGGCACCTGACCTCACGGCTGGGGCGGCACAGAGCCCTGATCTCCCAACAACACCCCCGCTGGAGCAGTGCTGGTCCTCCATCGATCAGCGCCACCACAAGGATGCGCGGGGGACAGCTGTGTCCCCGGGGGCCGAGCAGGGCTCAGGGGAGGCCCTGAGAGAAGAGGCTCTGGGGATGGAGGGTCTGGAGCCAGGACTGTACGCAGCAGCTGAAGCCGAGGACGCTGCAGGGGCACCAGACGCAGCACTGGCCCCGGCCTCAGCCCCAGCTCCGCAAGTCCCTTCTGCTGCAGCCCCAGTGCCACACCTGGCCTTCCCCGCCCCCGTCGTCCTGTATTTCTCTTTACTCCTCCCCACTCTCTTCCTTTTCTCCACCTTATTGTCCCTGATCCTCAATAAAATGTAAGTTGTTACCCACTGTGGAATGTACAATTTGCACCGTGCCAGCTCCCCAGGCCGTGCCCTCCCCACCCCACTCTCCCTGCACCATGGCTCCAATGCCTGGGACCTGCATCCTCTGCAGAGGACACGGGCACCTCCCCAGGGGCAGAGCCAACGTTCCCCGTTTGGACAAAGAGCACCACATGCTGGGAAGGCCAAGGGAAGCAAGGAACAGGGAGACGCTGGCATGGCTGGGGCAGCGCCTCCTCATGCTCAGGGACGCAGACTCTGAGGTCACAGAACGCACCTGCCGGGGGTGCTGTCCCCGCAGCCTCAGTGTCCTCATCTGTGCAATGGGAAGGCAGCCCTGCCACAGCCATCACCGCATCAGGGAATGCGATGCTCTGCACCTCCCTGCACACAATGGGAGCCCCCAGCTTCCAGGATGAGGGGTGCACAGGGAGTGGGTTGGGGGCTTCCACGGAGGGAACACAATCCGTCCAGGGACACACACAAACAACACCTGTCACAGGCTCTGGCCCTGTGCTCAACAACGGGTCACTGACAGACGGATCACAGCAGGGATGTGCTCACTGCACAGGAGACAGGGGGGCCTTGTCCAGGACCCCACGTGACCCAGACTGCCCGCTGTGCAGGCCACATGGGTGGGTCTCAGCTGGGAAGATGGAGACACAGAGGATGTCCCCAAGGACAGGGGTTGCTCCTAGCCCGAGCTCCTGGGATTTTGGGTCCCTGGCCACGTCCACCAGGCACCTTGTCTCAGCCATGGGGTGGCACTGGCTTCACTCCCATTGGCAGATGAGGAACCCCCTGAGAGGGAGGCCCCACCCAGGTCAGGGCTGTGCCGATCCCAGAAGAGGACTCCCCTCCCCACGTGAGCCCGGACTCTGGGACCCTATGGGCCTATGGGCCAGCAAGAGGGCAGCACAGCAGGGAGCACAGGGGTCAGGAACGCTATGACTTTCTCCAACAGATCACACCCTGAAGATTTTCTGATCGAATGCCTCAGATGTTCTACTAGGGCTGAGGGGTGCCTGTGGAGGAGGAAGCCGGGGCCCTGGGGGGCTGACCTGTGTGTGTTCCTGGGAATGGCCTGCATCACACCCAGTGACATCACTGTCCCCCCACAGTCCTTCTGCAACATGTCAAGGATCACCACCATGCTCCGCCCTGCACACCTGTCCAGTGGAACCCAGGCGCAGTCCACCTGCAGTTAGTGATGGTCTTAGGTGCACGTGACAGCAGCGTCCCTGGGCGTTCCATTGCACAGCTCTGGCATGGAGAAGACCAGAGATCTGTGCTCCCCACACTGGCCTGCCGCAGGGAGGGGGCCCATGGCAGGGCGCTGAGCTGAGACATCAACATTCAGAACCAGCAGAGGACATGGGGTCAGGCTCCTTGCAGGCCCACAGCCCAAGGCCAGATCACGACCACCCTTGGGGCTTTCGGGAATGCAGGAGGCTCTTCCTGCCAACGACCTGCCACACAGGACGTGACAGCACACGGCTAGCTTCCCGTCCCACTCTGTACGTCCTGGGTGTGCTAAGCCTAGGTTGACAGCGTCGCTTCTCCCAGGTACATTCATGTGCTCCTGGGTCAGCATGCAAAAGTGCTTTCCGAAAGTTCAGATCATCTCTCATCCTGAGCATTCTTGCCCTGTGCCCAGCTACTGCCCCACATGCTGACTAGGAGACCCGCTCAGGCCCCTCCCCTCCGGGTCATCTGCACTCTCAGGCTTCATGTTCTGCTGTATTCACCCGCCCCGCACTTCTAAATGCCCGCAAGACCTTCCCAGTGTCACATGCCAACCATGACACAGGACAGGCTTCTCCAGTACCAGCCTGGCTCGTTCCCATCATTCCTTGTTTCTGCCTGCTTTTCCCCATCGCCCGAGTCCTGCACATCCTCTCCTTCTGAGTGTCACCTCCCTACCTGCACGTGCCCTCGGGACAGCTCAATTCCACCTACAGCATGAAAAAGCCACCTCCAACAGGGATCCTGAGCTCTGATGGAGGTCGGGAAGGTAGACTTGGGCACCTGTTACAACGTGGATTCCCCCTTCTCTGATTCAGGGGTCCTGAGAGGCAGAACATCCTTTCACAGGAACCCCTGGAAGGTTTTCCGCCACCTAGGCCCATGGGGCTGGCGCTGTGGCCCACAGGCTAAAACTCCACCTGCAGGGCTGGCATCCCACATCAGAACCCTGGTTCTGCTCCTGGAGCCCTGCTTTCATTCCAGCTCCCTGCTCACACACCTGGCAGAGCAGCACAAGTTGCCCAAGTGCTCCAGTCCCTGCCACCTGTGTGCCAGGCCCAGAAGGTGTTCCAGGCTCCTGGCTTCAGCCTGACTCAGCCTCAGCCAGCATGGGCTTCTGGGAGATTAAATCAGCAATTCAGAGTCATCCTTCTGGATCTCTCTCCCTGTCCCTTCCTCCAACTCTGCCTTTCAAGTCAACAACTGAAAAGAAGAAAAGAAAGGAGAAGAGAAGAGAAGAGAAGAGAAGAGAAGAGAAGAGAAGAGAAGAGAAGAGAAGAGAAGAGAAGAGAAGAGAGAGGGGAGGGGAGGGGAGGGGAGGGGAGGGGAGGGGAGGGGAGGGGAAGGGAAGGGAAGGGAAGGGAAGGGAAGGGAAGGGAAGGGAAGGGAAGGGACAAGACGACATCCTGGGGCGGCGCTGTGGCATAGCAGGTTGAACATCTGCCTATGACATCGAGATACCATATGGGCACCGGTTGGAGTCCCAGCTGCTCCACTTCCAATGCAGCTCTCTGCTAAGACACGAGAAGGCAGTGGAACATGGGCCATGGACTTGGCCCCCTTATCCACGTGGTAGACCCAGAAGAAGCTCCTGGCTCCTGGCTTTGGATCAGCTCAGCACCGGCTGTTGTGGCCCTTTGGGGAGTGACCCATTGGATCAAAGACCTCTCTGTCTCTCTTTCTCCCTCTCTCTCTCCCTCTCTCTCTCTGTCTCTCTTGCCTCTTTCTCTCCTGTCACTCTGCCAGTGAAGTAAATAAATCAATCTTAACAACAACAACAAAAAACCCTGAGCCCAAACTTAGATGAAAGTGGCTGCACTCCTGGGTCGGCAGTGTAGAGCAGTAGGTTAAGCCTCCACCTGCGGCGCCAGCATCCCATATGGGCACTGGCTTGTGTGCTGGCTGCTCCACTTCCACCCAGCTCCCTGGTGATGGCCTGCGAAAGCAATGAAGATGGCCCAAGTCCTTGGACCCCTGCACCCATGCCGCCGGAGACCTGTAGACGCTCTCAGCTCCTGGCCTCCGATTAGCCCATTTGAGGACACTGTGGCCAGTAGCGGATTGAACCAGCACATGGAAGACCTCTCTGTCTCTCCCTCTCTGTGTCTCACTCTACTTCTCAGAGAAAGAAGGAAAAGAGTATTCAAAGCACAGCAGCAGCTTAACTCCTCCCAGAAACTTTTCACAGGAGGTCTTTACTATCGAGAGTACACCCAAATAGCATCTTTTCAGGCTCTGGTTGGGGGACAGGAGAGCTCCCCACAGGGAAGGGCCACGGGCCACTGCCATCTAAACCACTCGACATCGCCAGTGCTGCCACCGTCAGCACCAACCCCGGCACATGAGCCTGTCCCTCATCTTTCAGGGAAGGACATTCCCACAACAGGGAACTAGCCATTAGCTAACAGGAAGGACACGCACACTATGTGTCCCCACCACGGCCATCTACTCCCCAGACATTCCTCACTGAACCACGCCCAACACCACTCCTGATCTCTCCCCACGCCCCTGTCCAAACCCAACACGGAACAGCCCCGGTGTCTAGGGTCTCCTCAGGACGCTGGATGGAAACACTCTCTCACACATGCCACCTATCCCGTCTGGCTCCTCACACTGACCTCCCTCAGGCTCATGGCAGGCCCAGACCCCAGAGATGCCTGGCACGATCCCTACCAGCCCTGGGGAACAATCAGCAAGTGCAGGGCCACGGTAGTCATCACCCTGGTCCTCAGAGAGCCGGCCCTGAGCCCAACCAACTCCCCTGGGAGTCTGAATGAGCTTCAAGAACCACTGTGCACTGCTAAAGCCCCAGATCCTGCAGGACCCAAAGGACCACCCCACGACTCCTCCGGGGTGCAGGCCAGAGCTAGGAGCACTCGGTTCTCCACTGACCATCAGCTCCCTAGAGCAGACAGCCCCAGGTGCACACAGGGCAACTGAGTCTGGGTGGTCGCAGCCTCATTTTGGGCTTTGAGAGAGGAACCACCCTCCAGGTGCCTGTGGCTGGGAGGAGCCACACTTCAGGGGCTGGGACAGGGCTCCCAATGCACAGGGAGTGGCTCCCGGTCGGTCTCAGGGTGTGATGGGAGCTCTTGCTCCTCAGGGTCCACAGCTGGGCAGCTGAGGGCGCCAGCTTCACTGGGACACGACCCCAGGGACCACACGGGAGGCTGGGGCGTCTTGACAGGGACAATGACCATGCAGGGTGAGAAGCCCTCAAGCAGGGGGGAACAGGTCTAGCCCAGCTGTGACAAAGGCTGGACCCACACCTGCTGTGGCAGGCGGAGGCTTCCCCCTGTTGGTGCGACGGGGGGCAGTGTGCACAGGGCATGGCTTAGAAGTGCAGCAGGCAGCGCCCGCTGGGATTCGGCAGCCATCTTGTGTGAGAGGAGGGGGCTCAGTTGAGGAGCCACAGGAAGTGACCTCACCTGGAGACCTGGGGGGCCCGGCAACAACCCCAACATTCCAGAGTTGAGTCTGAACCAGCTCACCTGGATAGAGTCTCGCAGGAAGATGTTCCTGAGTTGTATCCCGCGATGCCCAAGCCCAGCCCCCAAGAAACCCTGCGGTGGGTGCCTCGCCCAGTGGTGGGGACGCTGGGCCAGCCCTCACCCCCGACGCTCCTGGTGCTTCCAACAGAAAACGGCCATGGTGAGTCTGGAAGCAGGACAGGTCTCTGCGGGCCAGGACACCACTGGGAACCCACCCGAAGCCCATAGGCCCCTGGGGCTGGGTGTGGGTGTGGGGGCCAAGGGGCCACTTCCCTCTCAGAGGAGGGAGGCTGGAAGTCCTAGGTGGAGGCAGCCTGAGGCCCAGAGCTCCTGGCTGCGGAGGGATCCAGGGACTGCCTCTTACCTGCCATTCTCTGCTCTTGTCTCCCAGGGCCAGGACAGGTCAGCCTCGCGCCTGGCAATGCACAGAAGGCTGCGGATCGCCAGCAGGCAGGACGTGTGTCAGGCCCCTTTCACTGATGACCTGTGTGTGGTGGGGGAGTGGTCAAACGAGCCCACAGCTCCGAAGCCCCCATACCGGGCGTTCCCCGGCACACAGAAACCACTGGACGTCCCTCTCAGTCACACACTGTTGGTCAGAGCCCAGATAGAGCCCAGGGGCTCCGCAAATGCCCATCTCACAGCGGAGGAAGTAGGGCCCGTTGACTTCGCCTGTGTCAGTCGTGACCGAGGGTCAGGGCCGGGCCTGGCACCTGACCTCACGGCTGGGGCGGCACAGAGCCCTGATCTCCCAACAACACCCCCGCTGGAGCAGTGCTGGTCCTCCAGCGATCAGCGCCACCACAAGGATGCGCGGGGGACAGCTGTGTCCCCGGGGGCCGAGCAGGGCTCAGGGGAGGCCCTGAGAGAAGAGGCTCTGGGGATGGAGGGTCTGGAGCCAGGACTGTACGCAGCAGCTGAAGCCGAGGACGCTGCAGGGGCACCAGACGCAGCACTGGCCCCGGCCTCAGCCCCAGCTCCGCAAGTCCCTTCTGCTGCAGCCCCAGTGCCACACCTGGCCTTCCCCGCCCCCGTCGTCCTGTATTTCTCTTTACTCCTCCCCACTCTCTTCCTTTTCTCCACCTTATTGTCCCTGAACCTCAATAAAATGTAAGTTGTTACCCACTGTGGAATGTACAATTTGCACCCTGCCAGCTCCCCAGGCCGTGCCCTCCCCACCCCACTCTCCCTGCACCATGGCTCCAATGCCCGGGACCTGCATCCTCTGCAGAGGACACGGGCACCTCCCCAGGGGCAGAGCCAACGTTCCCCGTTTGGACAAAGAGCACCACATGCTGGGAAGGCCAAGGGAAGCAAGGAACAGGGAGACGCTGGCATGGCTGGGGCAGCGCCTCCTCATGCTCAGGGACGCAGACTCTGAGGTCACAGAACGGACCTGCCGGGGGTGCTGTCCCCGCAGCCTCAGTGTCCTCATCTGTGCAATGGGAAGGCAGCCCTGCCACAGCCATCATCGCGTCAGGGAATGCGATGCTCTGCACCTCCCTGCACACAATGGGAGCCCCCAGCTTCCAGGATGAGGGGTGCACAGGGAGTGGGTTGGGGGCTTCCACGGAGGGAACCCAATCCGTCCAGGGACACACACAAACAACACCTGTCACAGGCTCTGGCCCTGTGCTCAACAACGGGTCACTGACAGACGGATCACAGCAGGGATGTGCTCACTGCACAGGAGACAGGGGGGCCTTGTCCAGGACCCCACGTGACCCAGACTGCCCGCTGTGCAGGCCACATGGGTGGGTCTCGGCTGGGAAGATGGAGACACAGAGGATGTCCCCAAGGACGGGGGCTGCTCCTTCCCCGAGCTCCTGGGATTTCCGGGTCCCTGGCCACGTCCACCAGGCACCTTGTCTCAGCCATGGGGTGATACTGGCTTCACTCCCATTGGCAGATGAGGAACCCCCTGAGAGGGAGGCCCCACCCAGGTCAGGGCTGTGCCGATCCCAGAAGAGGACTCCCCTCCCCACGTGAGCCCGGACTCTGGGACCCTATGGGCCTGTGGGCCAGCAATAGGGCAGCACAGCAGGGAGCACAGGGGTCAGGAACGCTATGACTTTCTCCAACAGATCACACCCTGAAGATTTTCTGATCGAATGCCTCAGATGTTCTACTAGGGCTGAGGGGTGCCTGTGGAGGAGGAAGCCGGGGCCCTGGGGGGCTGACCTGTGTGTGTTCCTGGGAATGGCCTGCATCACACCCAGTGACATCACTGTCCCCCCACAGTCCTTCTGCAACATGTCAAGGATCACCACCATGCTCCGCCCTGCACACCTGTCCAGTGGAACCCAGGCGCAGTCCACCTGCAGTTAGTGATGGTCTTAGGTGCACGTGACAGCAGCGTCCCTGGGCGTTCCATTGCACAGCTCTGGCATGGAGAAGACCAGAGATCTGTGCTCCCCACACTGGCCTGCCGCAGGGAGGGGGCCCATGGCAGGGCGCTGAGCTGAGACATCAACATTCAGAACCAGCAGAGGACATGGGGTCAGGCTCCTTGCAGGCCCACAGCCCAAGGCCAGATCACGACCACCCTTGGGGCTTTCGGGAATGCAGGAGGCTCTTCCTGCCAACGACCTGCCACACAGGACGTGACAGCACACGGCTAGCTTCCCGTCCCACTCTGTACGTCCTGGGTGTGCTAAGCCTAGGTTGACAGCGTCGCTTCTCCCAGGTACATTCATGTGCTCCTGGGTCAGCATGCAAAAGTGCTTTCCGAAAGTTCAGATCATCTCTCATCCTGAGCATTCTTGCCCTGTGCCCAGCTACTGCCCCACATGCTGACTAGGAGACCCGCTCAGGCCCCTCCCCTCCGGGTCATCTGCACTCTCAGGCTTCATGTTCTGCTGTATTCACCCGCCCCGCACTTCTAAATGCCCGCAAGACCTTCCCAGTGTCACATGCCAACCATGACACAGGACAGGCTTCTCCAGTACCAGCCTGGCTCGTTCCCATCATTCCTTGTTTCTGCCTGCTTTTCCCCATCGCCCGAGTCCTGCACATCCTCTCCTTCTGAGTGTCACCTCCCTACCTGCACGTGCCCTCAGGACAGCTCAATTCCACCTACAGCATGAAAAAGCCACCTCCAACAGGGATCCTGAGCTCTGATGGAGGTCGGGAAGGTAGACTCGGGCACCTGTTACAACGTGGATTCCCCCTTCTCTGATTCAGGGGTCCTGAGAGGCAGAACATCCTTTCACAGGAACCCCTGGAAGGTTTTCCGCCACCTAGGCCCATGGGGCTGGCGCTGTGGCCCACAGGCTAAAGCCCCACCTGCAGGGCTGGCATCCCACATCAGAACCCCGGTTCTGCTCCTGGAGCCCTGCTTTCATTCCAGCTCCCTGCTCACACACCTGGCAGAGCAGCACAAGTTGACCCAAGTGCCCCCGGCCCTGCCACCTGTGTGCCAGGCCCAGAAGGTGTTCCAGGCTCCTGGCTTCAGCCTGACTCAGCCTCAGCCAGCATGGGCTTCTGGGAGATTAAATCAGCAATTCAGAGTCATCCTTCTGGATCTCTCTTCCTGTCCCTTCCTCCAACTTTGCCTTTCAAGTCAACAACTGAAAAGAAGAAGAGAAGAGAAGAGAAGAGAAGAGAAGAGAAGAGAAGAGAAGAGAAGAGAAGAGAAGAGAAGAGAAGAGAAGAGAAGAGAAGAGAAGAGAAGAGAGAGGGGAGGGGAGGGGAAGGGAAGGGAAGGGAAGGGAAGGGAAGCGAAGGGAAGGGAAGGGAAGGGAAGGGAAGGGAAGGGAAGGGAAGGGAAGGGAAGGGAAGGGAAGGGAAGGGAAGGGAAGGGACAAGACGACATCCTGGGGCGGCGCTGTGGCATAGTAGGTTGAACATCTGCCTATGACATCGAGATACCATATGGGCACCGGTTGGAGTCCCAGCTGCTCCACTTCCAATGCAGCTCTCTGCTAAGACACGAGAAGGCAGTGGAACATGGGCCATGTACTTGGCCCCCTTATCCACGTGGTAGACCCAGAAGAAGCTCCTGGCTCCTGGCTTTGGATCAGCTCAGCACCGGCTGTTGTGGCCCTTTGGGGAGTGACCCATTGGATCAAAGACCTCTCTGTCTCTCTTTCTCCCTCTCTCTCTCCCTCTCTCTCTCTGTCTCTCTTGCCTCTTTCTCTCCTGTCACTCTGCCAGTGAAGTAAATAAATCAATCTTAACAACAACAAAAAAAACCCTGAGCCCAAACTTAGATGAAAGTGGCTGCACTCCTGGGTCGGCAGTGTAGAGCAGTAGGTTAAGCCTCCACCTGCGGCGCCAGCATCCCATATGGGCACTGGCTTGTGTGCTGGCTGCTCCACTTCCATCCAGCTCCCTGGTGATGGCCTGCGAAAGCAATGAAGATGGCCCAAGTCCTTGGACCCCTGCACCCATGCCGCCGGAGACCTGTAGACGCTCTCAGCTCCTGGCCTCCGATTAGCCCATTTGAGGACACTGTGGCCAGTAGCGGATTGAACCAGCACATGGAAGACCTCTCTGTCTCTCCCTCTCTGTGTCTCACTCTACTTCTCAGAGAAAGAAGGAAAAGAGTATTCAAAGCACAGCAGCAGCTTAACTCCTCCCAGAAACTTTTCACAGGAGGTCTTTACTATCGAGAGTACACCCAAATAGCATCTTTTCAGGCTCTGGTTGGGGGACAGGAGAGCTCCCCACAGGGAAGGGCCACGGGCCACTGCCATCTAAACCACTCGACATCGCCAGTGCTGCCACCATCAGCACCAACCCCGGCACATGAGCCTGTCCCTCATCTTTCAGGGAAGGACATTCCCACAACAGGGAACTAGCCATTAGCTAACAGGAAGGACACGCACACTGTGTGTCCCCACCACGGCCATCTACTCCCCAGACATTCCTCACTGAACCACGCCCAACACCACTCCTGATCTCTCCCCACGCCCCTGTCCAAACCCAACACGGAACAGCCCCGGTGTCTAGGGTCTCCTCAGGACGCTGGATGGAAACACTCTCTCACACATGCCACCTATCCCGTCTGGCTCCTCACACTGACCTCCCTCAGGCTCATGGCAGGCCCAGACCCCAGAGATGGCTGGCACGATCCCTACCAGCCCTGGGGAACAATCAGCAAGTGCAGGGCCACGGTAGTCATCACCCTGGTCCTCAGAGAGCCGGCCCTGAGCCCAACCAACGCCCCTGGGAGTCTGAATGAGCTTCAAGAACCACTGTGCACTGCTAAAGCCCCAGATCCTGCAGGACCCAAAGGACCACCCCACGACTCCTCCGGGGTGCAGGCCAGAGCTAGGAGCACTCAGTTCTCCACTGACCATCAGCTCCCTAGAGCAGACAGCCCCAGGTGCACACGGGGCAACTGAGTCTGGGTGGTCGCAGCCTCGTTTTGGGCTTTGAGAGAGAAGAACCACCCTCCAGGTGCCTGTGGCTGGGAGGAGCCACACTTCAGGGGCTGGGACAAGGCTCCCAATGCACAGGGAGCGGCTCCCGGTCGGTCTCAGGGTGTGATGGGAGCTCTTGCTCCTCAGGGTCCACAGCTGGGCAGCTGAGGGCGCCAGCTTCACTGGGACACGATCCCCAGGGACCACACGGGAGGCTGGGGCGTCTTGACAGGGACAATGACCATGCAGGGTGAGAAGCCCTCAAGCAGGGGGGAACAGGTCTAGCCCAGCTGTGACAAAGGCTGGACCCACACCTGCTGTGGCAGGCGGAGGCTTCCCCCTGTTGGTGCGACGGGGGGCAGTGTGCACAGGGCATGGCTTAGAAGTGCAGCAGGCAGCGCCCGCTGGGATTCGGCAGCCATCTTGTGTGAGAGGAGGGGGCTCAGTTGAGGAGCCACAGGAAGTGACCTCACCTGGAGACCTGGGGGGCCCGGCAACAACCCCAACATTCCAGAGTTGAGTCTGAACCAGCTCACCTGGATAGAGTCTCGCAGGAAGATGTTCCTGAGTTGTATCCCGCGATGCCCAAGCCCAGCCCCCAAGAAACCCTGCGGTGGGTGCCTCGCCCAGTGGTGGGGACGCTGGGCCAGCCCTCACCCCCGACGCTCCTGGTGCTTCCAACAGAAAACGGCCATGGTGAGTCTGGAAGCAGGACAGGTCTCTGCGGGCCAGGACACCACTGGGAACCCACCCGAAGCCCATAGGCCCCTGGGGGTGGGCGTGGGTGTGGGTGTGGGGGGCAAGGGGCCACTTCCCTCTCAGAGGAGGGAGGCTGGAAGTCCTAGGTGGAGGCAGCCTGAGGCCCAGAGCTCCTGGCTGCGGAGGGATCCAGGGACTGCCTCTTACCTGCCATTCTCTGCTCTTGTCTCCCAGGGCCAGGACAGGTCAGCCTCGCGCCTGGCAATGCACAGAAGGCTGCGGATCGCCAGCAGGCAGGACGTGTGTCAGGCCCCTTTCACTGATGACCTGTGTGTGGTGGGGGAGTGGTCAAACGAGCCCACAGCTCCGAAGCCCCCGTACCGGGCATTCCCCGGCACACAGAAACCACTGGACGTCCCCCTCAGTCACACACTGTTGGTCAGAGCCCAGATAGAGCCCAGGGGCTCCGCAAATGCCCATCTCACAGCGGAGGAAGTAGGGCCCGTTGACTTCGCCTGTGTCAGTCGTGACCCAGGGTCAGGGCCGGGCCTGGCACCTGACCTCACGGCTGGGGCGGCACAGAGCCCTGATCTCCCAACAACACCCCCGCTGGAGCAGTGCTGGTCCTCCAGCGATCAGCGCCACCACAAGGATGCGCGGGGGACAGCTGTGTCCCCGGGGGCCGAGCAGGGCTCAGGGGAGGCCCTGAGAGAAGAGGCTCTGGGGATGGAGGGTCTGGAGCCAGGACTGTACGCAGCAGCTGAAGCCGAGGACGCTGCAGGGGCACCAGACGCAGCACTGGCCCCGGCCTCAGCCCCAGCTCCGCAAGTCCCTTCTGCTGCAGCCCCAGTGCCACACCTGGCCTTCCCCGCCCCCGTCGTCCTGTATTTCTCTTTACTCCTCCCCACTCTCTTCCTTTTCTCCACCTTATTGTCCCAGAACCTCAATAAAATGTAAGTTGTTACCCACTGTGGAATGTACAATTTGCACCCTGCCAGCTCCCCAGGCCGTGCCCTCCCCACCCCACTCTCCCTGCACCATGGCTCCAATGCCCGGGACCTGCATCCTCTGCAGAGGACACGGGCACCTCCCCAGGGGCAGAGCCAACGTTCCCCGTTTGGACAAAGAGCACCACACGCTGGGAAGGCCAAGGGAAGCAAGGAACAGGGAGACGCTGGCATGGCTGGGGCAGCGCCTCCTCATGCTCAGGGACGCAGACTCTGAGGTCACAGAACGCACCTGCCGGGGGTGCTGTCCCCGCAGCCTCAGTGTCCTCATCTGTGCAATGGGAAGGCAGCCCTGCCACAGCCATCACCGCATCAGGGAATGCGATGCTCTGCACCTCCCTGCACACAATGGGAGCCCCCAGCTTCCAGGATGAGGGGTGCACAGGGAGTGGGTTGGGGGCTTCCACGGAGGGAACACAATCCGTCCAGGGACACACACAAACAACACCTGTCACAGGCTCTGGCCCTGTGCTCAACAACGGGTCACTGACAGACGGATCACAGCAGGGATGTGCTCACTGCACAGGAGACAGGGGGGCCTTGTCCAGGACCCCACGTGACCCAGACTGCCCGCTGTGCAGGCCACATGGGTGGGTCTCAGCTGGGAAGATGGAGACACAGAGGATGTCCCCAAGGACAGGGGTTGCTCCTAGCCCGAGCTCCTGGGATTTCTGGGTCCCTGGCCACGTCCACCAGGCACCTTGTCTCAGCCATGGGGTGACACTGGCTTCACTCCCATTGGCAGATGAGGAACCCCCTGAGAGGGAGGCCCCGCCCAGGTCAGGGCTGTGCCGATCCCAGAAGAGGACTCCCCTCCCCACGTGAGCCCGGACTCTGGGACCCTATGGGCCTGTGGGCCAGCAAGAGGGCAGCACAGCAGGGAGCACAGGGGTCAGGAACGCTATGACTTTCTCCAACAGATCACACCCTGAAGATTTTCTGATCGAATGCCTCAGATGTTCTACTAGGGCTGAGGGGTGCCTGTGGAAGAGGAAGCCGGGGCCCTGGGGGGCTGACCTGTGTGTGTTCCTGGGAATGGCCTGCATCACACCCAGTGACACCACTGTCCCCCCACAGTCCTTCTGCAACATGTCAAGGATCACCACCATGCTCCGCCCTGCACACCTGTCCAGTGGAACCCAGGCGCAGTCCACCTGCAGTTAGTGATGGTCTTAGGTGCACATGACAGCAGCGTCCCTGGGCGTTCCATTGCACAGCTCTGGCATGGAGAAGACCAGAGATCTGTGCTCCCCACACTGGCCTGCCGCAGGGAGGGGGCCCATGGCAGGGCGCTGAGCTGAGACATCAACATTCAGAACCAGCAGAGGACATGAGGTCAGGCTCCTTGCAGGCCCACAGCCCAAGGCCAGATCACGACCACCCTTGGGGCTTTCGGGAATGCAGGAGGCTCTTCCTGCCAACGACCTGCCACACAGGACGTGACAGCACACGGCTAGCTTCCCGTCCCACTCTGTACGTCCTGGGTGTGCTAAGCCTAGGTTGACAGCGTCGCTTTTCCCAGGTACATTCATGTGCTCCTGGGTCAGCACGCAAAAGTGCTTTCCGAAAGTTCAGAGTCATCTCTCATCCTGAGCATTCTTGCCCTGTGCCCAGCTACTGCCCCACATGCCGACTAGGAGACCCGCTCAGGCCCCTCCCCTCCGGGTCATCTGCACTCTCAGGCTTCATGTTCTGCTGTATTCACCCGCCCCGCACTTCTAAATGCCCGCAAGACCTTCCCAGTGTCACATGCCAACCATGACACAGGACAGGCTTCTCCAGTACCAGCCTGGCTCGTTCCCATCATTCCTTGTTTCTGCCTGCTTTTCCCCATTGCCCGAGTCTTGCACATCCTCTCCTTCTGAGTGTCACCTCCCTACCTGCACGTGCCCTCAGGACAGCTCAATTCCACCTACAGCATGAAAAAGCCACCTCCAACAGGGATCCTGAGCTCTGATGGAGGTCGGGAAGGTAGACTCGGGCACCTGTTACAACGTGGATTCCCCCTTCTCTGATTCAGGGGTCCTGAGAGGCAGAACATCCTTTCACAGGAACCCCTGGAAGGTTTTCCGCCACCTAGGCCCATGGGGCTGGTGCTGTGGCCCACAGGCTATAGCCCCACCTGCAGGGCTGGCATCCCACATCAGAACCCCGGTTCTGCTCCTGGAGCCCTGCTTTCATTCCAGGTCCCTGCTCACACACCTGGCAGAGCAGCACAAGTTGACCCAAGTGCCCCCGGCCCTGCCACCTGTGTGCCAGGCCCAGAAGGTGTTCCAGGCTCCTGGCTTCAGCCTGACTCAGCCTCAGCCAGCATGGGCTTCTGGGAGATTAAATCAGCAATTCAGAGTCATCCTTCTGGATCTCTCTCCCTGTCCCTTCCTCCAACTCTGCCTTTCAAGTCAACAACTGAAAAGAAGAAGAGAAAAGAAAAGAAAAGAAGAGAAGAGAAGAGAAGAGAGGAGAGGAGAGGAGAGGAGAGGAGAGGAGAGGAGAGGAGAGGAGAGGAGAGGAGAGGAGAGGAGAGGAGAGGAGAGGAGAGGAGAGGAGAGGAGAGGAGAGGAGAAGAGAAGAGAAGAGAAGAGAAGAGAAGAGAAGAGAAGAGAAGAGAAGAGAAGAGAATAGAGAGGGGAGGGGAGGGGAGGGGAGGGGAGGGAAGGGAAGGGAAGGGAAGGGAAGGGAAGGGAAGGGACAAGACAACATCCTGGGGCGGCGCTGTGGCATAGTAGGTTGAACATCTGCCTATGACATCGCGATACCATATGGGCACCGGTTGGAGTCCCAGCTGCTCCACTTCCAATGCAGCTCTCTGCTAAGACACGAGAAGGCAGTGGAACATGGGCCATGGACTTGGCCCCCTTATCCACGTGGTAGACCCAGAAGAAGCTCCTGGCTCCTGGCTTTGGATCAGCTCAGCACCGGCTGTTGTGGCCCTTTGGGGAGTGACCCATTGGATCAAAGACCTCTCTGTCTCTCTTTCTCCCTCTCTCTCTCCCTCTCTCTCTCTGTCTCTCTTGCCTCTTTCTCTCCTGTCACTCTGCCAGTGAAGTAAATAAATCAATCTTAACAACAACAACAAAAAACCCTGAGCCCAAACTTAGATGAAAGTGGCTGCACTCCTGGGTCGGCAGTGTAGAGCAGTAGGTTAAGCCTCCACCTGCGGCGCCAGCATCCCATATGGGCACTGGCTTGTGTGCTGGCTGCTCCACTTCCACCCAGCTCCCTGGTGATGGCCGGCGAAAGCAATGAAGATGGCCCAAGTCCTTGGACCCCTGCACCCATGCCGCCGGAGACCTGTAGACGCTCTCAGCTCCTGGCCTCCGATTAGCCCATTTGAGGACACTGTGGCCAGTAGCGGATTGAACCAGCACATGGAAGACCTCTCTGTCTCTCTCTTTCTGTGTCTCACTCTACTTCTCAGAGAAAGAAGGAAAAGAGTATTCAAAGCACAGCAGCAGCTTAACTCCTCCCAGAAACTTTTCACAGGAGGTCTTTACTATCGAGAGTACACCCAAATAGCATCTTTTCAGGCTCTGGTTGGGGGACAGGAGAGCTCCCCACAGGTATGGGCCACGGGCCACTGCCATCTAAACCACTCGACATCGCCAGTGCTGCCACCGTCAGCACCAACCCCGGCACATGAGCCTGTCCCTCATCTTTCAGGGAAGGACATTCCCACAACAGGGAACTAGCCATTAGCTAACAGGAAGGACACGCACACTGTGTGTCCCCACCACGGCCATCTACTCCCCAGACATTCCTCACTGAACCATGCCCAACACCACTCCTGATCTCTCCCCACGCCCCTGTCCAAACCCAACACGGAACAGCCCCGGTGTCTAGGGTCTCCTCAGGACGCTGGATGGAAACACTCTCTCACACATGCCACCTATCCCGTCTGGCTCCTCACACTGACCTCCCTCAGGCTCATGGCAGGCCCAGACCCCAGAGATGGCTGGCACGATCCCTACCAGCCCTGGGGAACAATCAGCAAGTGCAGGGCCACGGTAGTCATCACCCTGGTCCTCAGAGAGCCGGCCCTGAGCCCAACCAACTCCCCTGGGAGTCTGAATGAGCTTCAAGAACCACTGTGCACTGCTAAAGCCCCAGATCCTGCAGGACCCAAAGGACCACCCCACGACTCCTCCGGGGTGCAGGCCAGAGCTAGGAGCACTCAGTTCTCCACTGACCATCAGCTCCCTAGAGCAGACAGCCCCAGGTGCACACGGGGCAACTGAGTCTGGGTGGTCGCAGCCTCGTTTTGGGCTTTGAGAGAGAAGAACCACCCTCCAGGTGCCTGTGGCTGGGAGGAGCCACACTTCAGGGGCTGGGACAGGGCTCCCAATGCACAGGGAGCGGCTCCCGGTCGGTCTCAGGGTGTGATGGGAGCTCTTGCTCCTCAGGGTCCACAGCTGGGCAGCTGAGGGCGCCAGCTTCACTGGGACACGATCCCCAGGGACCACACGGGAGGCTGGGGCGTCTTGACAGGGACAATGACCATGCAGGGTGAGTAGCCCTCAAGCAGGGGGGAACAGGTCTAGCCCAGCTGTGACAAAGGCTGGACCCACATCTGCTGTGGCAAGCGGAGGCTTCCCCCTGTTGGTGCGACGGGGGACAGTGTGCACAGGGCATGGCTTAGAAGTGCAGCAGGCAGCGCCCGCTGGGACTAGGCAGCCATCTTGTGTGAGAGGAGGGGGCTCAGTTGAGGAGCCACAGGAAGTGACCTCACCTGGAGACCTGGGGGGCCCAGCAACAACCCCAACATTCCAGAGTTGAGGCTGAACCAGCTCACCTGGATAGAGTCTCGCAGGAAGATGTTCCTGAGTTGTATCCCGCGATGCCCAAGCCCAGCCCCCAAGAAACCCTGCGGTGGGTGCCTCGCCCAGTGGTGGGGACGCTGGGCCAGCCCTCACCCCCGACGCTCCTGGTGCTTCCAACAGAAAACGGCCATGGTGAGTCTGGAAGCAGGACAGGTCTCTGCGGGCCAGGACACCACTGGGAACCCACCCGAAGCCCATAGGCCCCTGGGCGTGGGTGTGGGTGTGGGGGGCAAGGGGCCACTTCCCTCTCAGAGGAGGGAGGCTGGAAGTCCTAGGTGGAGGCAGCCTGAGGCCCAGAGCTCCTGGCTGCGGAGGGATCCAGGGACTGCCTCTTACCTGCCATTCTCTGCTCTTGTCTCCCAGGGCCAGGACAGGTCAGCCTCGCGCCTGGCAATGCACAGAAGGCTGCGGATCGCCAGCAGGCAGGACGTGTGTCAGGCCCCTTTCACTGATGACCTGTGTGTGGTGGGGGAGTGGTCAAACGAGCCCACAGCTCCGAAGCCCCCGTACCGGGCATTCCCCGGCACACAGAAACCACTGGACGTCCCCCTCAGTCACACACTGTTGGTCAGAGCCCAGATAGAGCCCAGGGACTCCGCAAATGCCCATCTCACAGCGGAGGAAGTAGGGCCCGTTGACTTCGCCTGTGTCAGTCGTGACCCAGGGTCAGGGCCGGGCCTGGCACCTGACCTCACGGCTGGGGCGGCACAGAGCCCTGATCTCCCAACAACACCCCCGCTGGAGCAGTGCTGGTCCTCCATCGATCAGCGCCACCACAAGGATGCGCGGGGGACAGCTGTGTCCCCGGGGGCCGAGCAGGGCTCAGGGGAGGCCCTGAGAGAAGAGGCTCTGGGGATGGAGGGTCTGGAGCCAGGACTGTACGCAGCAGCTGAAGCCGAGGACGCTGCAGGGGCACCAGACGCAGCACTGGCCCCGGCCTCAGCCCCAGCTCCGCAAGTCCCTTCTGCTGCAGCCCCAGTGCCACACCTGGCCTTCCCCGCCCCCGTCGTCCTGTATTTCTCTTTACTCCTCCCCACTCTCTTCCTTTTCTCCACCTTATTGTCCCTGAACCTCAATAAAATGTAAGTTGTTACCCACTGTGGAATGTACAATTTGCACCCTGCCAGCTCCCCAGGCCGTGCCCTCCCCACCCCACTCTCCCTGCACCATGGCTCCAATGCCCGGGACCTGCATCCTCTGCAGAGGACACGGGCACCTCCCCAGGGGCAGAGCCAACATTCCCCTTTTGGACAAAGAGCACCACATGCTGGGAAGGCCAAGGGAAGCAAGGAACAGGGAGACGCTGGCATGGCTGGGGCAGCGCTTCCTCATGCTCAGTGACGCAGACTCAGAGGTCACAGAACGGACCTGCCGGGGGTGCTGTCCCCACAGCCTCAGTGTCCTCATCTGTGGAATGGGAAGGCAGCTCTGCCACAGCCATCACCGCGTCATGTAATGCGATGTTGTGCACCTCCCTGCACACACTGGGAGCTCACAGCTCCAGTATGAAGTGTGCACAGGCATTGGGTGATTCTTAACTGAGGGCACACGATCAGGTCCAGCATCATACACACACAGAAGCAGTCACAGGCTCTGGCCCTGTGCTCAAAAATGGGTCACTGGTACCTAAAATAGAGGAAGGATTTGCCTACTGCACAGGAGACTGAGGGGCCTTGTCCAGGACCCCATGTAACCCAGACTGCCTGGTGTGCAGGAGACATGGGTGGTCTTGGCTGAGAAGATGGAGACACAGAGGATGTCCCAAGGATAGTGACCATGTTCCTCTGGAACAGGCTGTGTTTCCATAGGGAAGTGCACCCCAGGCTTTCATAATCTTCCACTGCCGTGTGGTTCTGGCTTACAGATGAAGAACCTCGCAGTCCCTGAGAGCCCACAGGTAGAACACAGTGATACCGATGAACTGAGGGACACTGTTGACCTCTGGGGACCAGCTGCCCTGCCTACAGGTGGACTGAAATGGGTCCAACAGACATGTGTGCACCAGCAAGAGCTCTGTCACCCAGGATTTCCCTCTCCCCAGTGCGCCAGACTCAAGTTCACAGAGCAGAACCAGGAAGACCGACATCTGGACCTGGAAGGTCTTCTGTATTTCCGTGGTGATGTAGAGGTTGTTGTGCACATGGGGGCCTGGGCTACATCAGTAAACAAAGAGAAGGTCCTTTCTGTCTACTCACCCCTGATCAGGCGTGAAGACTTGCGCATCTGCGCAGGAGACATGAGAAGGCCCAGAGAAGGGAGCATCCTGGGCAGACTTACAAACACAGCAAATGATGCTCTAAATACCTAATGGCCCAGCAGAAAATGAGCTTCCAGGCCTCTCATTTACATGTTCACCTCATCCACTCTTAAACATAACTCAAAATAAAGCATCTAAGCATAAATGTTAAAAGTCAAAAATATAAATCACTTAGAAGAAAACTTACAAAATCTTGACAATTTTGAGTGACCCGCAGATTTTTGATACATTATCACAACTATGATACATAATAAAAAGATAAACACTAATTTCTCCAAATCTCAAACACTTCTGATTCAGGAAACACATTATCAAAGTGAAAAAAAGATCACACAGATTCAGACAAAATATTTTAAAAGCATGTATCTGATAAGAACCTTTGTCCACAAATATAAGGAACACTTACAATTGAACAATATGAAAATGAACAACCCAAACCACCATGTGTCAAATATTTGAATATGCATTTCTTCTAAGATGAGCGCAGTAAAAGTTGCCCAACATCTTCAGGCCCCAGAGAAAAGCAAATGGAAGCCACAATGTGACACCAACTCTCCCCCACTTGAGTGGCAGGAGTTTAAACAATGGGGAGGAACCAGAGTTGTAAAGGATATGGACAAACAGACCTCACCCATTGATGCTGAGAATGTGAAATGGTGCAGCCACTGTAAAGATCAAGCAGTTGTCCAAATGGAGATATGAAGAGTTACTGTCGGACTCAGCACCTAGCTCATACTCAAGATAAATGAAAATACTTGTCCCTAAAAAAAGTGTCAAGGTAGACATAGGTTGTTATCTGTTAATAACAACTTTGAATGTAAATTGGTTAAATTCCCCACTTAAAGGATAAAGACTGGCTGAGTGGATAAAGACCAACACTCAAGATACTGCCTGGAAGAAACCCATTTCAGACACACATTACATCAGGATAAAAGAATCTGTCAGAAAGAGCATCTAACAACTGCAAATACATACATGCACCTGAAAACAACACCACCTAAGCATGGAATACAAACAATATTGGTTCTAAAGGGAGGTAGAGACCCCACAACAATAGGAGCTGGGGACTTCCACATCCCACCTGTCAATGGACAGATCATCTAGACAGACAACCAGCAAAGAAGCACTAGACTTAAGAAGCACTACACACCAAATGGACTTAACATTTGTGGAGCACTACAGAATATGCATTCTTCCCCTCAGCACGTGGAACATTCTCCAGAAGAGACCCTACATTCGCCCACAAAACAAGCCTCAACTCATTTTAAAAAATCAAAATCACCTTTTCACAGGCCATAATGGAATAAAATATTAGTAATCAACCAGAGGAATTGTAGATATCAGCCAAATGCATGGAAATCAAACACCATGTTCCTGTCCAATCAATGGATCCCTTTTACCACTCTCCTCAACACACAACTGGGAGTGCTACCCAGCACAATTTAGCAAGAGCAAAAAATCACAGCATCAGTTTGGAAACAACAAAGTCAAATAGTCCTTACTTGCAATCTATATGATCTTATATATAGGAAAATTTAAAACTTCATCAAAGAGTTAAAAGAATTCAATAAAAGTGTAGGATACAGGATCAACTTACAAAAACCAATAGCATTTAAATACCCTAGGAACAAATCAGATGAAAAGAGATCAAGAGGGCAACCCAGTGGTAGAACAAGGAGTTGACAGAAATTGAAGAGATGACTAAAAAGTGCAAAGTCATCCCATGGTCATGCATTTGAAGAACTAGAACTTTTAAATGTCCAACTACTATAGACACAATGCAATTCCTCTCACAATACCAATGACATTCTTCAAAGAATAAGAGAAAGTATTTGCAAGTTGTTCCCCTGATGAGATTAAGGAACTCAACCCAAAAGTCCCCCCACAAAAATGCAATTAAAAATGAGCTAATTATCTGAGTAGATACATGTCAGAAGAAGATATACAAATGGCCAAAAACTACATGAAATAATGCTCAATCATATTAATCATCAGGGACTTGAAACTCAAAACCTCAATCAAAGATTCTCTCTCCCAGGTCTGACCAGAAAAAAACACAATGAACAAATTCAAGGACATGGAGAAAGGGGAATTCTCACACACTCTGGACAAGAATGTCAATCAATGCAGCCCTTGTGGCAAACACTGTGGTGTTTCCCAAAACACCAGAAATAGAACTGCCATATGATCCAGCAATCTGTCTGTGCGTATACATCCAAAGGAAAGGAAACCAAATGTGGACAACATAGTTGCACGCCACGTTTACTGCAGCACTGTTCATGAAAGCCAAGGTATGGAGTCAACCTAGACACTCTACTGGTAGATGAATTGATAAAGAACACCTGGTTACATATGCATAATGGAATAATACTCAGCCATAAAAAAGAACATAGCCATGTCATCTGCAGCAACATCCATGAGCCTGGAAGGTATTGTGGGTTCTTCTGTTTGTGTATGGTTTTTTTCGGAGGGAGAAGGATTTTATTCATTTGAGAAGTTGAGTTACAGACAGAGGGAAACAGACAAAGGTCTCCCATACACTGGTTCACTCCCTAAATGGGTACAAAGGCCAGAGCTGAGCCGATCTAAAGCCAGGAGACAGAAGCCTCTTTCATGTCTCCCAGGTGGGTGCAGGAGTCCAAACACTTGGGCCATTCTCCACTGCTTTTGCAGCGGAGAGCTGGATTGGAAGAACAACCGCTGGGGCATGAACCAGCACCCATTTGGCATGCCAGCACCACATGGGGAGGGTTAGCCCACTACATCACAGTGCCGGCCCCAGGGAGGACACTGTATTAGTTAAACAAATCAATCGCAGGAGGAAAACTACTGCATGTTCCCATTTACGTATGAAATCCTAAAAAGTTGATCTCACAGAGGTAGGCAAATAGAACAGAGTTTACCAGAGGTTGGAAAGGGGAGGGGGGAGTGGAGGGAGGATGGTGGACGGGTACAGAGCACAGTTCACTGTGAAGAGCAATGTCAAATGTTCTGCCACACCGTGAGGTAACCAATGGAAAAGTAATTAATTATGTGCCTCACAATAGCTAGTAGAGGAGATTCTGGATGTTCCCAACACAAATGATGAGTATGTTTCAGGTGACGGATATCTTAATTAACCTGATCAGATCATTATATACCATATATTTACACTGAAATACCACACTGTACCCCATAAACATGTACAATTATATGTGTCAATTATGAATAACCATACATATATTCTATTTTTCAAAAGCGAGTCTAGAATGCCCTAACTGCATCATTCATAATAACCAGCAAGTAGAAGCCATCAAATGGCCAGCAACTGATGTACGAATAAACATATGGTCTGTCCTCAATATAGACAACTCTCCACCCCACAGAAGGGCATACTGTTCTGACACTCCCTATCCAACTCGGGAGCCCTGAAGACATGTGGCTCTGGGAAGGTAGAGAGAGGCAAAGGCCTCATACACCGTGACACTATCAACACGCATGGGACATTTGTGAAAGTGAGTAGACATGTGTCTCAAGGGCCTGGAGGCGGGACTGAGAACTGAGTGCCAATAGGCAGGAGGTTCTTTAAGTGTTTGGGGAATGTTCCACAGCTACACTGTGCTGATGGCTACACAGCCTATACATATATTAAAGTCACTGACATGGACACAAGAGGACATACATCATGTTCTGTCAATTGTAGGTCAAGAAACCTGTCCACAGAAAGTGATCAGAGTGATCCAGAAGCAACTGTTCCTTCACTTGTGTGGACATCATGCCAGTTGACCACCCTAGGGCCAGAAGGATGCTGAGGTCAAGGTCTTCTTGGAGACTGGAAGAGGATCTCACAGCACAGAGCCTGACAGAGGGGAGAGACAGAGCAGTATCTTCACCATCCAGGGCAGTTAACATGAGGTCTGGATTCAGTGGCAGTCCCTGACTTACAGCCCAGAGGCCAAATCCTGCTCTGGGACACTAGGCCTCTGCACTGCTTAGGCTTTGTGCCTGGGGAGCCTCAACTGCAACACAGAACCTATACCACTGTTGGGAAGAACAAATTTATTAAATGAAATGCACCTAGAAGAAAACATGGTACCAATGAGCACAGAACATACTCATCAATGCTGTGGGTTATTCATACTGGTTTCAAAAAAGAAATGAAGGGACCGGTGCTGTGGCATAGCGGGTAAAGCCTCCGTCAGCAATACCAGCTTCCCGGATGAGTGCTGGTGTAGTCCCAGCTGCTCCTCTACCAATCTAGCTCTCACCTGTGGTCCAGGAAAGCAGTAAAAGATGGCACAAGTCCTTGGGCTCCTGCACCCTCGTGGCTGACCTGGAGGAAGCTCCTGGATCTTGGCTTTGGATCAGCACAGCCATGGCCATTGTGGCCATCTGGGGAGTGAACCAGTGGATGGACAACTACTTTCTCTCTGCCTAACCTTCTCTGTGTACTTCTGACTTTAAAATAAATAAATAAATCTGTGAAAAGTAAAGAAAACAGAAGACAAACTGAAATGTAAGATCTGAGCCTTTGAAACAATTAGAAGAAAACACAGGGGAACTGCTTCCGGACAGTGCCATGGGCAAGGATTTCTTAGATCAGACCCCAAGAGCATAGGAAACAAAGCCAACCAGCAGACAAATGGGATTTCACCAAATTAAACAGCTTTTGTACAGCAAAGAAACAATGTCTACAAGCCATCCATCTGACATAGCTGTTAGTAAAGTCAACATAAAAACAACTAAACAGCAAAAACAAGAAACAACAAATAAGTCAGACTTAAGAGTCTCAGTTAGAAATAGACATTTCTTTTTTTTAAAAAAAAAAAGATCTATATATTTACTTGCAAATCAGAGTTACACAGAGAGGGGAGAGGCAGAGAAAGAAAGGACTCCCATCCGATGGTTCACTCCCCAGTTGGTAGCGACAGCCGGGGCTGCGCCGATCCGAAGCCAGGAGCTAGGAGCTTCCTCTGGGTCCCCTACGTGGGTGCAGGAACCCAAGGAACTAGGCCATCCTCTACAGCTTTCCCACACCATAGCATATAGCTGGATCAGAAATGGAAAGCCAGGTCTCGAACCAGCGCCCACATGGGATGCCAGCACTTTAGGCCAGGATATCAACTCGCTGCGCCACAGTGCTGGCCTCGGAAATAGACATTCCTTAAAGTAAGACATGTCAGTGGTTCTCCTGTTCCACAGCACTCAAGGGAACTACTTATAATGTGAAATACGGGACAAAAGTGCTCATCACTGATCTCAGAGAGATACAAAGCAAAACCACAATAGGATACCAAAGGAATGAACGATAACTAGTGAGGATGTGTGTGGAGGGGAGGGAACACTTGGCATTCTGTGGGTGGGAATGTAGATGTGGTAAAGAGTAAGGAAGTTGCTCAATAAACAGAAACTAGACCTACCATCCACTCCACCAACCCTACTGCCAGTGTACAATAAAGGGGAAGGAAGTCAGTCTGTGGAAGAGAGATCTGTGCCCCCAATTTTACTGCAGTCCTGTTCCCAGTAGCTAAGGCATGCAAACAACCTACACATCCATCCGCCATGGATGGAAAAAGAAAAAAAGGGGTACGTGTGCACATAGGAATACTACTCAGCTATAAAAAAGGTTGAAATCTTGTCATTTGTGGTACCATGGGAGGATCTGGAAATCACTGGGTTAAGTGAAATCAACCAAGCACAGAAAGACAAACACCACATGACCTCACTCACATGTGGAATCTGCAAAGTGGTGATGCCCTGGAGGCTCAGGGCACAACGGCAGTTGTCAGAGGCCAGGAGGAAGGGACGAGGGCAGTGGACAGAGACGGACTAGTATGAGTCACAGCTGACGGAGCAGGAGTCTCTGTGCTTCTGCTGCGTGGGAGAGGACAAGGCTGTGTATCTCCCTAAGAAGGCAGACACAGCCCCGCAGTGTGGCATTTGCTTCCCCGCAGGAACAAGCCCAGTGAACTCGGGGGACAGAGGAGGTGGAGGTGGGGAGCAAGGGCTTTCCACCCCTCTGCTCACTTCCTGCAGGGCCAACCAACAAAGATGAAAGTCCAGGGTGATCACACCATGGACAGGACCAGTCCTAACCCTGTGATTCCCCACAACCTCAGGTTACACTCAGGTCTGAACTCATGCAATCCTAAGCCCTAAAAACCAAGGACCCAGATAAGATGACCTTGGTGAAGTTCTAGGGATGCTGGGAAGGGAGATCCCGCCCCAGTTCCCTGTCCTCATGCACTGACACTCAGTAACGGCGGCCGCAGCACCTATGAGGGTACAGGTGCAGAGACTCAGGTATCAGGATATGACAGAATCACCTTCTGCAATCCTGAAAAAAATGAGGAGGGGGCTACTATGCCCATTTTGTAGCAGGGAAATTGAGGCATGGGACAGGGAATCCACATAAAGCCACGTCACCTCTCATGGCAGAGTCCAGATCACACCCTGTCTCTCCAGCTCCTCATTAATCTCCTGGTTCCACTCCTGTACCCCAGACCTAGGGGCTCTCCCCTAGGCACTGGACCCAGATTGTTCTTGCTCCGGGGCACTCTGGGCACTGCAGGGTGAGGGGCAGCATCTCTGGCAACCACCTGACCCAAGCCAGGAGCACCTCCCAGTTGGGCCAACCACAGTGTCCCTTAAGGAGGCACAATCTCCACAGCTAGGAACCAGGACCCCATGGACAATCTTTACTCAGTGGACAAAGAAACTGTTTTTTAAATTTTTTCATCAATTTTCATTTGACTTGAAAAGCAGAAAGAGAGGTGGAGCTCTCATTGGTGGCAGGGACCCAAGTGCTCGAGCCACTGCCTGTGCCCCCCAGAGACACATCAGTGGGAAGCTGGATTGGAAGCAGAATACTGGCAGCCAAACCCAGCACCCTCATGGGGGATACAGGCATCCAAGCTGGCAATTTGACCTCCTGTGCCACAAACCCTCCTGCAACAAAGCTTTTAAAAACAAATCCAACAGCCTGCACCACTGCCTGCAGTGCCACCATCCCTTATGGGCACCGGTTCAAGTCCCAGCTGTTCCACTCTGATCCAGCTCTCTGGGAATGCAGATGATGGCTCAAGTCCTTGTGCCCCTGCACCTGAATGGGAGACACAGAGGAAGCTCCTGGTTCCTGGCTTCCAATCGACCCAGCTCCAGTTGTTGGAGCTATCTGAGGACTGAACCACAGTGGTTGGAAGACTTCTCTCTCTCTGCCTCTGCCTCTCTGAAACTCTGCCTTTCAAATAAATAAATAAATCTTTAAAAAAAAAAAAGAGACCTAATACTCAGAAAAAAAATTCAGGAGCCAATGTTGTGACATGGCAGGTAAAGCCACCACCTGCCTGGCAAGCATCCCAAATGGGCACAAGTTCAAGTCCCTAATGCTCCACTTCTGATCCAGCTCCTTGCTGATGTGTCTGGAGGCAGCAGAAAATGGCCCAAGTACTTGGAAGTCCCAGGTTTTCGCCACATCTGCAGGTCAGGAGCCTGAGTGCTACAGGCTCAAGGTCTCTCCTGAGGTTACATGGTGCCATCTGGTGTGCTGCCGTCTCAGTTCCTTGTGGCTGTAGGGCTGCATCCCTGTTTTATACCTGGCCTGGGTGGTTTGCTCGGAAGCTCCTGTGGGGTGAGCTGATGTACGGTCAGGTTCTTAATCAAGTCCAGGTGAATGTCAGGTCCCCTCAGGCCCTGGCTGCCTCACTCAGTGTCACACACATCGTCTCCCTTTACAGTGACACAGTCGCTGATTCAGGGCCCTCCACCACAGCTGCAGAGTCTGTCCCACAATGGGATACTACAGGAGAATGACACTGTGGGTTGAGACCCAGGATCAGGTGTCACCCGTGGGGCATGGGAAGGTATCCTGGGGTAGGGGGCTGGGCAGTAGGAGCCAGGAGGAGAGCAGGTCAGGCTGTCCAGGTAGAAGCAGAAGGGGGCCCCCAGTAGGTAGGTTGTGCTGCCAAGGAGCAGGGAGCCTGGACGGAGACGCCTCCCAGGATGCAAAATAGCTCAGCCCCTCTCAGGCTGCCATCAAGAAGATCCAAAGGTGTGCCCTCCAGTCAGGGAGCCACACCGTGAGACATCAAGGCTCAGTAAGCAGAGAAATGAGGCTGGAGCAGAAGTGACAGTGGTGAAAGATCCGCAGACCCAAGGCCTGGACAGGAGTCTCCAGGATGCACGGCAGACCCATGCCAGTGCGGAGATGTCCCCAGATGTCACTATCCCAGCACCTGCGGGCCAGACCTGATACAACACCTGTTTGCTTCCTTTAATCGAGCAGAGTCCACAAAACACAGAATTTTAGAGCATGCAGCTCAGCTACGTTAACAACATTCCCATGGCTGGACAACCCTCACCATCCTGTCTCAATCAGGGTCCCAGACTGCCTTCCTTGGCCTGTGCACTACTCAGCCTGCTGTCTGCTCCCACTGATCCCGATGAGCCGTACAGGCTGAGGGAGGACACAGGCAGCTGGTCCTGGGTGTCAGGGCACTCATATGCCAACAGGACAGCACAGAGCCCACTCGCAACCCTATGTGCCACTCTGGATGTCCGGTACACTCAGGCGCTGCTGAATGGAGACTCCGCCTTTCAGTTTGGTTTGCCTTCATCTTTTTCTTAATAAAACTGCAAACCTCCAAATAATAAGAAAAAATACAGTCAAAGAAATGTCTACTTATTTTCACCTACTTGAAAGGTAGAGAGAGAGACACACGGAGAGAAGTCTCCCATTAACTGGTGCACTTCCCAAATGCACACAACCACCAAGACAGGACCAGGTGAAGCCAGGAGCCAGAAACTCCATCTGCGTCTCCCATGTGGGTATCAGAGGCCCAGGGACTCAAGTCACCGAATGCTCCCTCTCAGTGCATCCAAGAGGAGCTGGATCAGAAGCAGGGCAGCCAGGTCTTCACCTGGCACCCAGATAAGAAATGGGGTTGCCCCAAGGGGAGGCTTAACCATCTGTACCTTGACATCCTCAATTTACTTTGTATTCTGACCAAGAATGCGAAATTATTAGGTGCACTGGTGAAATGAGCTTCCACTTTACTTTTTTCCTATGGGTACTATTTCTTTTAAAGATTTATTTGGTTTATTTGATAGAGTTATGAAGAGATGCAGAGGCCAAGAGAGAGAGGTCATCCCACTAGGTCGCTCCCTAAATGACTGCAAAAGCCAGAGCTGAGCCAACATGAAGCCAGGATCCAGGAGCTCCTTCCAGGTTTCCCACATGGGTGCAGGGGCCCAACGACTTCTGCCATCCTCGGCTGCCTGTCCCAGGCACATTAGCAGGGAGCTGGACTCGAAGTGCAGCACCCATATGGGATGCAGGCACTGCAGGCCAGGGATTTAACCCTCTGAGCCACAGTGCACGCCCCATCTATGAGAATGTTAACCATATAAATTGCAACAGATATATTCTAAATATTAACTGCATACAAATACACAATGCTTAACTTGGGCACTTTCAAATCTGTTTCTATAAAAATACATGTCCCCTTTATAAACAGGTTCCCCATTACAGAGATGAAAACTCACTTCATTTCTATATATGTAAGCAGTTTAAGAATACTGCCAAGGATCAGGTCAATTTTTTTCCCCAAAAACGTTCTAAAGATGTCCACAGGACAAAAGAGGATTCACTACAGCCTGCTGACTTAACCCTTGGTTCACTACCCTCCTTCACAGGTACGAGATCACCCTGGATAATCTTCCCAGGGAATCAAAAATGCAATCCGTCCTCTCGTGCTGTCAGAACAACCGCGGAAAGCACACTGGGGACACTCAACCAACACCAGTGCTCACGTGACTGAGGCAGTCGTCTTGGACAACAAAGAAAGACTTCCATCCAGGATCCAGAAAAAGCAGGAGGCTGGGAGATGAAGAAGTTCTGGAAACGGGGCCCGTGTTGTGGTGCACTGGATAAAGCCACAGCCTGCAAACCCTCACATCCCATGTGGGCACTGGTTCCTGTCCTGGCTGCTCCAATTCCAATCCAGCTCCCTGCAAGTGGTCTGCAAAAAGCAGAGGAAGATGGCCCAAGTACCTGTGCCCCTGCAACACACACAGGGCACTGAGCAGAAGTACCTGGCTTCAGCTTGGACCAGGGAAGCCACTGCCACCATCTTGGGAGTGAACCAACAGATGGAAGATAGCTCTCTCTGTCTCTCCTTTTTCTGGAACTGTGACTTTCAAAATAAGAAATAAATCTTTTTTTTTTAAGATTTAGAAATTCTAGAGATGCAGATGAGCCTCAGATGGCAGATTTCCCATGCAGGGTTCTCAACACAACAAAAGGATATGGAAGAATCACAGAGCGCAAGGGCAGCGCAGCCATGTTCTTGTCAGCCCTTCAGGGAGAACCCTACGGGAGGAAGTCACGCATCGCCAACAGGATGCACACCCAGCACTCACCCCCTACCCCTCCTACACACCCAGCCCTGCCTCCTCAGCCAGCTCCCTCCATGGCCTAGCTCCTCCAAGTGCACCCTGTACTTTGGTTAATATCGACACTTGTCCTTCCCTAAGTAATACAGCAGGTGGACGAAGACCAAAAACTTGAGTCTGTTCCTCCCGTCATTCTCTCCACAAACCCTGCACATTCAGGTCATTCTCATGCCTCCACGTCCAGACTACAGATGCCAAATGGCCCACAGGACAACAGCAAGAGACTCAGGAGGCAGCAGCCCTGAGTGTCCACACATGAGACACAGCTCCTGATCCGCTGGGGGCTTGCTCCCTACAGGAACTGATCCTGGTGACCCAGGGCCCACAAGTTATTCGGTGGTGACCCCCAAATCTCCTGCCGTGGGCTGCAGACACAGACCGCAGTGGAGACTGGGGAGTGACTGTCCTGGTGAGACTGGAAAGAGTCTGAGGTCTGAAGGAGGAAGATTCTGAGCCAAGGCTCCCAAGTGAAGCCCTGCTCCCCACTCACACACACCTGACCAGCATCCTACTGCACTCAATGCCAGCTGACCCCTGCTCAGACTCCCAGCATGCTGGGTGGACCCCCTTCAGCTCAGCTCCCAAGACCACCACTCTCCAGCCCAGTGTTCCTACCCAGCCTGACTGCTTCCCCCATGAGTGCTCCCACCCTTCAGCAGAGATCGCTCCTCTTCCTCTCCCCAACACCGGGCTTGCTGTCCCCAGAGGCCCTGCCACCTCCTCTGCCTCACTCGGGCAAAACACCCACAGCAAACACCAGCACAGCCCTTAGCATGGCCTGGCCCTGAGGTAAGCACTCACCCAGAAATGCAACAGACTCTAATGAAGTGCTATGGATACCACTGAGGAGAATCCCACAGGACTCCCAAAAATGAGTCACAGATCACGGCCCACACAATGAATAAAAGGCTCTGGACTGTGGAGAAAGCCACTGGTAGCCCAAAAAAGAGTTATAGCTCACTGCTGCCCACAAACAAGCAAAAACAGGAAATAAAAATGGAGTCACTTATGCTAAGCCAGAAGCTGATGACATCACTTATGTCAAGCTCAGCGCTTGCCAGAAAGATGCTCCTCATCAGACTGAACAGACATCCCTGGGCAGTCTGATAACCTGTATGCTACAGACGACAACCTCAAGTTACCTTCCTACTCGCACAGGGATTGGCTGCACCCCAGGAATACTGCAGATACACCCTGTCCTAAACAACAGATTGGTGGCACCCCGGGAAACTCCCAGAGGGAGCACAACTGATTGGTGACACCCTACCGCTCCTGGAGACTCTCCCTTCAAAATGACAAGGATAAAAGGATCATGGTCCCGGTGTCTGTGAACCTCTGGATCTTCACACATTCAGAGCTGAAGAGGCAGCCCGTTACACATGGATCTGTAATGGCACAAGATGACAACCGATCAAGGGCCCAGTGCATGTGAACCTCTGGATCTCCTTACACATGGAGCTTAAGAGCCAGCTCACTAGCCCCCTTGCTAAGCAACACACGGTGACTACAGGACCAAACCCCAGTGGAGCCACCGCCTCGCCTGGACCCCTTATCAGCCTGCTGCCTGGCCTGACCACACAGCTGGACCAGACCTCTCAGCAGGGGACCTCTCCAACTCCTTATCTTGTCGTTCCCCTGGGAACTCCTGGCTTCTGCTCAGAGTGACAGCCATCCCACTACTGCATGCCTGTAAGTGACTGTTCTGAGATCCATCTCTCCGAGTGGTAATGAGACTCTGGACTCTGGACTTTGAACTTTCACTTTTTGGGAATGTGATAGGAACCTTAAGAACACAGCATTTATAATGATATTAGCCATATGTAATAGGAAGGAATGTGCCTCGACCCTATGATTAAGAATGTCTTCTGCTTCGCTGTACTTATATTATTACAGTTGGACTGCCTTTGAGATTGCTTGATGCCAGGTGTGTGTTATGATGTGTGGAGTAATGAACATAACTACAGAGATTGGTTTGCAGTGGGAAAGCCCTAGTGTGAATTGGAGTGAGCAATAAAAAGCCTTTCATTGGGAAGACAGTGTCGTCTCCGTGTGTTCCTTCTTCCCTATGCTCCGACAATTCACCCTTGAGCCCTGTCGAAATGCGTGACAGCAAACACTCACTACATACCACCACCACTGCTAAACTCGGGAGACACCCACACTGTACATTCACTCCATTACAATTAGTAACACCTCTACAGCACACCCTACCCCACAGGCCCCACAACTCTCAGGTGGACACGGCTCCCCCACTACTGCAAAAACCGTCTCCATAAGCCACTGCCACTTCTACAGATTCCTCCAAGTAATTCTAAGAGTAAGGCAGTGCTATCCAACTCTACCAGACCACTCTTCCAACTCCTGGACCCTCAGCTCCAGGGCAATCTCTAGGAATTCACCCTACTCAGATACCCTTTTTTATCCTCTGTTCACATCTCTCGCTTTAAAGCACTGTACCCCGTTGCTATCTTTTGTTGTGATATTAGCCCTTGACTTTGTCAGAAACCAGCCAAACCGAATGGACCCATAGCAGAAGACTTCTCTCAGCACTCTCTCTCTTCTGGGTTGCATGCTTTACTACGGTCTGCTGCTTCTAACCTGCTGCCCTTTTTGTGGTCCCCAATTCTATATATCTCTCACATCCTCCCAAAGCCTCTACACAGCTCTCATCAATGCTTCCTCTCGTCTCTTCTTTGAACATAACCCCACCATCACTTCATGCGGGATCTGTACATACTCTTCCCACTTCCCAGCCAGTCTGGACAAAGGCCACAGGACTGAAGGGATACCCTGTACTTTCCCCAAAATAGGAAGAATTCAACCAACCTTATATACCTATCAAAGGCATTTTCTCTGTGCTTCGCTGACAGGTCAAGCCCTTAAACGCATCCTACGTGTTCCCTTCCCTTTTTCCATGAAGCAGGATCACTGTCCCACAAACTCTATAACTGGACGATTACTCTCCCAGCCTCCCCTGTTTCCTCCATTTCCTTCCCCTACTCCCACAGGTTAGCGAAATTAGCCACAAAGGCAAATACTCCCACTCTAACTGAACCATCACTGTCAGGACCCAGCCCAAGGATGCATTGGTGAACATGCGGGGGACCATAAATAGAAGCATTCTTGCTCTGTGGCATCTAGCTGTACAACTGTCTTCCCATGAACTGGACAGGCACGTGTCCTCTCACGTTCCTATTTCACCCTTTCTCCTATACTCTCAACCAGACTTGATGTCCCATACCTCAAACACCCCATGTCAAGAGTGACTTGGACTTAGCAACCCTTCTTCCTTGTTGGGTGTTTTTTGCCAGGGATTGGGCCAGGAGCAGCCAGACTGGCAATTTCAGGAGACAAGACAAAGAAATACAAAGAATTATGTCTCACTCTCAAAGAAAACATAAATGACCCAGCACCACACCTGTCTCACTTCCAAGACCAGGTAGAGTCCTGTCAGCAGTGGTCCTGCAAAATCACTGAGGATTTAGACGTCCTCACCTCCAAAAAAAGGAGGACTTTGCCTCTGGGTAAAGAGTGTGGGTGTGGCGAGTGCCGCCATAGCTCAATAGGATAATCCTCCACCTGCTCGCCAGCACACCAGGTTCTGGTCCCGGTTGGGGCGCCGGATTCTGTCCCAGTTGCTCCCCTTCATTCCAGCTCTCTGCTGTGGCCCAGAAGTGCAGTGGAGGATGGCTCTAGTGCTTTGGCCCTGCACCCGCATGGGAGACCAGGAGGAACCACCTGGCTCCGGGCTTCGGATCAGTGTAGTGCGCCGGCCCCAGTGGCCATTGCGGGGTGAACCAATAGAAAAGGAAGACCTTGCTCTCTGTGTTTCTCTCTCTCTCAGTGTCCATTCTGTCAAAAAAAAAAAGAGTGTGGCTTGTACACCAGTCAGTCAGGTGCTGTGAGAGATGCTATTGAGCACATTGAAAAGCATGCTAATGAAATGTAAGAATGCATTACAATACCCTTGCCACATCTTAGCCATCTTTGCCACTCTGGGTAACTTTTCTACTACTTTCTTTTTTCCTCATAATCACGGTGCTTTATTCTTATGATATATAATTGCACATTTCAAAAGTGCTCACAGGAACCAGTGACTGCTAGATCCCAAGACATCCCTCAGGAACATCACAAGACTGCTCTTCTTCTCCAGTCACTCTGGACTACAGCCCTGCATCAGCAGGAAGTGGCCAATAGGACACCAGCACCCATCTCTCTCTCTGTCCTGGGAGTAGGAATACAGGACCTTGAGCAACATCATGGGCAGAAGAGATGCCGTGTTACAGCCACATCACTGCCTCAAGAGTTCAACCATTATCCCCAGCACTCTGGAAGGTTGAAAAAGCCAAGGCAAACCATCTCAGCTCTGCCTAATCCCTGCCCAGCCCGAACCAAAAGTACCCAGGCTAGATAAGCCCCAGTCTCTACCAGAACGTGTCCCGACCCTCGCTAGTAGTGGGCCCTCAGGTCTGTCTCTGAATAAACAGTCTCTAGCTACTGAGTTCGTAGTTTGTAGTCTGTCTTCCCTGTGTCTTGTGCATATTGTCTAAAACACCATCAGGGAAAGAGCAAACCAGACAACACCAGCATTCAGTCCTCGGTCAGGGGAAACCATTAGATGGATTCCCGGCAAAGGAACATTCCGTGTGTTTGAGTTTAGTTGCTTATTCATCCACTGATCCACTCCCCACACACATGCAATGGCACCAGGGGCGAGCCAAGAACCAGGAAGTCACCCCAGATCTCCCTGACAGGTGGCAGTAACCCAAGCATTTCAGCCTTAACCCCCCAGGATCTCTTTAGCAGGAAGGTGATACACATGAAACCCAGGCACTCTGATACTCTGATGTCCCAACCACAAAACACAATGCTCACACCCCACTTTTATTCCCAAATAAAACACCACTCACCTGGACGGATACTAAAATGTCCTGCCAACAACACCTCAGCCAGCACACGTCTGGGCCAAGACTTCAACTCAGATGAGACTGAAACCGCAAGTTGTAACCAGGAACCTATAGGAGGAAAACACCCTCATGTTTCAACTGCCTTGGAGAACCTAAGAACCAATTCACACCTACCAGATGACAAAGAGAAAGATGTCTGCTGCTAGCAACACAAACTTTGGGATTCTCTACTGAGTCCACCGTGACCTCAGCCATAAGACCAAAAGGGCCTCACTTAGAAATGAAAGCTTGAAAGGGCTGGGCCCTGTTGGCAACCAGTCCTCTGCCTGTCACGAGCTGTTCAACCACAGCCCTGACACAGACAATAAAGATGCTTCCTGCTCCCCCTCTTCCATGGCTTATAAAGGAAAGGGGACCCCTAAAGTGAAAGTAGGGCAATGCCAGGGCTGAGCAAAGATCAGCAAGGGGGCTCCAAAGTCAAGTCCACTTGCTGTGCTGGGGCACACTGTCCCCTAAACTGCTCCAGACTACTTGGAAAAAAAAAAAAAAGAGGGTTCCTTTTTGTATGTAGGATCCAAACTGAGGAGGCCCTCCCTTAGTACCATAATGGGGAGGTGGAGGGCTCAATCTAAGGCGCTGTGGAAGAGGTAGCTGTGATCCAGACACGCACCCTTGAGGGCAGCCAGGGCCTCCACCAAGACCACCATCAACACCATGACCTCCCCCGGGAGTCAGGAGCCACCAAGGGAATGAAATGGCCTGACCCCAGATCAAGGCAGTCAGCTCACCCTGTCAGTGCTCATCACCAATTTCATAGTGTCCCATGTCTACAGGGAAATACACTTCATTGTGTCTATTCATTCAAAATAGGCCCAGCACTCAATGTCAAGTCTACCATTGCTTTAAGAAAAACAAAGAGCCAACTGCAGTCCCCTCTCCTTGTCCCCACCCTCCCAGGGAGAAGCCCCAGAGCAGGTGGGCCTCAGAGGCTCTAATTCAGCCCCTTCCCAAGAAGAGCTCACTGCCCAGAGAGGAGGGGAGTGAGGCCTTCCAACCAGGCTCTGCTGGGGGGGGGGTGTTTATCCAGACACCCACCAGGTGCAGGCCTCTTTCTGCTCTCACCCAGACAGAGCACCTCCATCCCACAGCCTTGCTTTACCCTCTGTAATATGGAAGGTCTGATGGAGACCACGCATTGGCCTCCTTGCCACTCTAAACGTCTGTGCCCATTTTGCTTGCATGTCCCCACATCTCTGGGAACAGCAGATCCTCCCTTAAAGTAGGCAACGCCCACCCAATCCAGCTTGCTGCTGAGAGGGGCCAGAGCTTTTCTGGAATCCAGGCTGAGCCCTTGCCCCACCCTCTCCCAGGGCCTCATTCTAGACCCAGCCCCCTCCTCAGACAGCCAGCCTCTCATTTAATCCTCCCTGCACACCTGGCCACAGGAGAGACAGGCCTCCAGTCAGCACCTGAAAACCCCACCTCTCTCCCAGCCAGCAGGGGTCTACACCTGCCTGCAGAGAAGAAGGCCCTGCAATCCCTGAAGGGAAGTGGCTGCATGCTCTGCCCCACCGCAACTGTGCAGGAAGAGCCCAGCAGGTCGGCCAGCACTTACCAGTGGTCCGGGGGTGGCACAGGCCGGGGACAGGTGCCAGGCGTGGGCACTGCAGACACAAAGGCGCTATGGCGGTTTCGGCGTCTGGGATGCCAAAAGAGACTTCCAGCACCCAGGAGCACAGGAGAGAGCAACCCCATGCTCCCTGGGCACACAACATAAAGGTCCTGAGCCCGGAGTCCGCCACCAGCTTTCGACCGCCAGGGGGCGTCTGCTTCAGCATTGGTGCAGGCCACTGGCAACTGACATTTCCAGGGACCCCGCAGGCAGCAGCAGTTTCAGGAATCCAGAACCATGACCTCAGTCCCCAAAGCCGGGTTGGGGTGTAAAGGCCCCCATTGACCGCGATGCTAAGAGTAAAGCAATGCAAGCAGCAGCCACGGGACTCGGCCCAGGAAGCCACCGGGAGCTGGCATCCCAGCCCCTCATCTGCGGGCACCATGCGGGGAGGGGTGCGGGGAGTGCCCCAGCATGGGGGCCTGCGTGTGGGCTGTAAATGCCAACTACTCTGTTAGAAACTTCTAATAAAGTATTTAGGGGGAAAGCTTCGGATACCTCCAAGCACGCCTGATGAAGAAAATGTTTCCAAAATGGCGTCCCAGAGGGAGGAAAGGACGCCATCGTCATGGCGGCCTCCTCTTTCCGTTACCCGCTGCTGTGGACCATTCGGGACTCGCCAGGGACGCTGGGAGGCAGCACATCCGGGTGTCCGCAGTCAGGGTCCACTAGCTTCAGGCGTCCCCACATGCCGAAGTGAAAAGTAGGCCATGGGAAGAAGGGTTCCCCCAAAGAAACTACCCCCATCATCTGCCTGGGCTTCTGCAGCAGGGCGAAGGGCATGGCCAAGGCCAGCCACAGACCAGAGGGCCCCTCCTGCTTCCGCCCGGGCCAATCTTCATACTTCCTCAGTTCAGCAAATGGCAGCCGTCTCCTCCCCTGGCGGAGAACTGCACCGCGCTGTGAGGAAAGCCTAGCTCAGGTCTGCAAGATCTGACTCAAACTGGCTTCTTGCTGCTTCGGTGGTGGTTTGTGGCGGTCCAGCCACGCTGAGTTCAGTGTAAAAAATTCTGCTCCCCGGGCACATCAGGAAAACAAGCTCTAGGCAGTTTACAATCCCTGCCCCTGTTCCACATCTCCCCTCCCCATTTCGCCCAAATCCTACACATTAGGCTACAAGGTGCCCCCTGAGACATTTCACTCCCACTCTGGGGGGTAAAGCACGAAGTCATGCTTTTGTAACTACTTCTTGTTGATCCTGGACATGGCCCAGGCTGGTGGAGAGACACTCTCCTACTCAACATCAACAAAGGACTTCAGACACCGGGTGTAGCCCCCAGAGGCTGTGGGCAACAGGGCAGGCGTCTAGAGGCATCCTCACCTGACATTCAACGTGGCGCCCTGTTGAGCAGCAGTCTGAGGTCTGACAGGGGCTCTCCAAGGAGCCATCCGGGGTGCAGGAGAGACAAGGAACTTCCCTGCTCTCAGCTGTGGTGACTGCAAGGAGTCCCATGGAGAAGTTTAGGAGAACAATCAGTGGTAAACAGCGCCAAGTGTGGTCCTGCCCAGAAGGAGTTAAACTGCTCCTGAAGAGAGCTCAGTTTACAATCAAGGGGGTGGGCTGCCTAGTGTGTTGGTGAGACTAGGTCTGAGGTGCACATCAGATGAGAGCAGCCACTACCTGTCCTCATTGTGTTGTCTTGTTCTCATTTCCCACCTTTGGCAGGTTAAGGGGCCAGCCCAATTGGGAAAGGGCCTTCCATAGATAATTCAAAGGGGCTGAATCCTAATTCCTTTTTGTGGCTGCTCTAACACAGGCTAAGGCACTTGGAACAGACCTTTAAGCACTTCTCATGAATTTCTTGGCAAAGGCTAACTGATTTATATGTAGGGTCTCACTGGATGGTTTCCAGACAATTGGGGTCTCCAGGCAGCAAGTCATTTGTACCTTATGCCTAAAACCTAGGGACTCCAGCCATCTTGGAAACCAAAACCTATCCATTACCACTTTGTCAATGATATGCAGCCCACATCTCCAATTTCCCTCTACAGACTTTTATACAATATTATTTCTGGGAAATAGACACAGATATCACACATGTGCTGATTCACCCCTGAAATGCCACTACTGGGGCTGGGCACTCAATTGAGGTCTGACACATGGGTGGCAGGGACCCAACCAGTTGAGACAGCATGTGCTGCCTCCCCAGGACTACATACACAAGAAGCTAGACTCAGAGTGGAGGTAGGCCTGGAACCTTAGCATCACCATGTGGGATATGTGTAACCCCACAGTGTCCAACCTCCTGCTTCAAATCCCACCCTGAGAAGCTTTCAATGCCTTAGACATGCACTGCTGCTCCATCCTGACTTAGGCCAGGAACGTCTGATTTCATAGCCAGTCTCTTCCCAGGTGGGATGCAGAGCTCAGGAAATGTGGGAGTCAGAACTTTTAAACCAGGCCACAGGGCAGAGGTTCCACTCCTCTCTCTGTCTGCTCTCACTGAAACTCCTTTAACAGCTCATTTTGTGACTCCAGTGTCCATCCTCTATCTCTCCAACTCGTCCTATCTCTAGGGTAGCCAAGGGCTTCACACCGGATTTGGATTTTATCCAGAGGCCATCTGCAGAGCCAGTAACCCATTGGACTTCTTCTGTTGAGGGGAGCTGAGCCCTTCCCATCTGGGGACACCTGGGCCACTCCTCACCAGTGTCCTTCCAGCTTGCTGTAGGCACATGGGCGAGGCTCTAAATTAGCCACTGACATATGGATGGGCGCTTTGTGGTTTCACGCTCACCCCCATGTCAGTGTCCCTCATCCTACTGGGGTCCCTGGAATATACAGGAGAGCCAGCAGCAAGCCAGCAGCCTGCCTCCACATCTTTCTACCCATGTAGATATTCTCCATGTTGATATTCTCCATGTTATGACTTACGAAACACAGTAGGCAGTGTCCACCAATAAAGAGGAATAGCCTTAGCACTGATGGTGTTTAGGTTTTCTGGACACTCTGAGATAGGCAGCACCTGTTAGAACCACCCGACTTCCCTGGGCATCAGGGTCCCAGGAAGCCTGCTTTCTATCCTATCCTCTTTGGGATGTCAAGTTACAAGAGTCAGTTGGGGGATGGCTTAAGTCCAGATTCCAGCTTAGAAAAGTGTCTGTCTCCCCCTCCCCCTATGGACAGGTACACAAAACTGGTGAAACATGAAAGCCTCTAGGGATGGGGGAGCAAGAAGAATAAAATCCCAGATGTACCTCAAGTGCTGGGAAGGCAAAGCCAACATCACAGTCATCCATTGAGAAGCATGAAATTCCCTCTATATTTCTACCTATAGAAGGCAGAGGTCTCTAACCCTGAATAAAGTGGCCCCATGCTGTGAAGCAGGGAAGGTCAGACCCAGCAACCCACAGACCAGGCTCAGGGGTTCTCAGACCTCTCCCTTTGCACTCCTCTGTCTCCCAGGGGAGAACCTGACACCAGCATTCTGACGTCCTGGCAATGGCTGTCCCTTTCTCCTCCACAATTCTGAACTGATGCTGAACTTCCGGTCCTGGCAATCATGTCTACGATAAGGAAGACACTTATCAAACTGCCCAAATGACTCAGCCCTGATTCCCGTGAGATGCTGGACAAACAGGAGTGCAGGTGAACGTGCACCTCTCAGCTCTCTGCATCAGCAGCTCAGCATGGCCAGGCCCCAAGCCACACCTGAGTGCCATAAGGTAGACTAAGTGTCCCCAAGACTAAGTGCTCCTGGATGTGCTGCTGCCACCATTGCTCAGATCTTGGTGATGGACAACTTGACCCAGGATGCAGCAAGTGTTACCCACAAGCTGCCTGGCACTCTTCAATCTGACAATACCAACTGCTTTACTCCCAGTTCCCAGAAACCCCTACCCCAGGTTAGGAACCATCTCACATCTAGAGTGTTTGTGCATCAGTACAGGTGACGCCAGGCCTAGGGGTTCCTTGGCACTACACAACTGATGGCATCTGTTGCAAGCACATGCTAGAATGATCCCCAGAAACCACAAGAGAGACTGAGAATGTCCAGAGAGGGACGATGAACTGTGCAGGCTCACACTTGTACAAAGATGAGAGAGCAGGTCCAAGCCCAGCTGTGGCACTGTCTGGGCCCAAGCCAGCCCTGTGGCAGGTGCTGCCTGTATTGGTGCAACTGTGGACAGTGGGTACATGGCGTAGGGGTAAAAGTAGCATAGGCAGTGCCCAAGTAGAATCTGAGGATATCTTGTGTGAGGAGGGGGCTCAGCTTAGGAGCCACAGGAAGTGACCTCACTACGTTGGTGATGACCTAGAGAACTGGGTGCCCCAGCAACCACCCCAACATTCCAGAGTTGAGTCTAAGCCAGCTCACCTGGATAGAGTCTCGTAGCAAGATGTTCCTGAGTTGTATCCCGCGATGCCGAAGCCCAGGCCCCAAGAAACCCTGCTGTGGGCGCCTCGCCCAGTGGTGGGGACGCTGGGCCAGCCCTCACCCCCGATGCTCCTGGAGCTTCAAGCAGAAAAAGGCCAAGGTGAGTCTGGCAGCCAGGGCAGCTCTCTGCTGACCAGGACACCACTGAGACCCCACTGGGAGCCAACAGGCCCGTGGGTGTGGGTGGACATGGTCCACTTCACCCTTGGAGGAGGGAGCCTGAGTTAAGAGGCGGGGGCAGCCTGAGGCCCAGAGCTGCTGGCTGTGGAGGGATCCAGGGACTGCCTCTTACCTGCCATTCTCTGCTCTTGTCTCCCAGGTCCAGGACAGGGCAGCCTCGCACCTGGCACAGCACAGCGGGCTGGGGATCTCAAGCAGCCCAGACAACCATAGGCCAACTAAAACTGATGACCTGTGTGTAGTGGGGGAGTGGTCAAACTCACCCACAACTCCAAAGCTCATGTATCGGGCATTCCCCCAGGCGCACAAGCCACCTGAGGGCCCCCTCAGTCACTTAATCTTGGTAAAGGCCCAGATAGAGCCCAGGGGGTCCGCAAATGCCCATCTCACAGTGGAGGCACTGGGGCTCGACGACTTCGCCTGTTCCAGATGGGAAGCAAGCTCAAGGCTGGGCCTGGAACCTGACCTGACAGCTGGGGCAGAGCAGAGCCATGACCTTCAAGCAACAACCCCACTGGAGCAGTCATGGCCCTCCAAAGATGAGTGGGGGACAGCTGTGTCCCCAGCTGCAGCCAAGGAAACTGCAGAAGCACCAGACACAGCACTGGCCCTGGCCTCAGCCCCAGCTCCGCAAGTCCCTTCTGCTGCAGCCCCAGTGTCACACCTGTCCTTTCCCGCCCCGGTGTTCCTGTATTTCTCTTTAATCCTCCCCATTGTGTTCCTTGTCTCCACCTTATTGTCGCTTTACCAAAATAAAATTTAATTGATTACCCACTGCGAAATGTGCAATTCACACCATGCGAACTCCCCATACTGTGCCCTCCCCACCCCACTCTCCCTGCACCATGGCCCCAATGCCAGGGACCTGGAGCCTCTGGAGAGGACATGGGCACCTCCCCAGGGGCAGAGCCAGGGTTCCCCGCTTGGATAAAGAGCACCAAGTGCTGGGACAGCCAAGGAAAGCAAAGAACAGGGAGACGCTTGCGCGGCTGTGGCAGTGCCTCCTCATGCTCAGGGACATGGACTCTGAGGTCACAGATCTGACCTGCAGTGGGTGTTCTCCCTGCAGCCTCAGTGTCCTCATCTGTGAGATGGGAAGGCAGCCCTGCCACAGCCATCACCGGCACAGGGAATGCGATGCTCTGCACCTCCCTGCACACATTGGGACCCCTGCTTCCAGTATGAGGAGTACACAAGAAAGGGAAAGGGTCCTTACACTGAAGGCACAGTTTGGGTCCTGGGGCCACACACACACACAGAAGCCATCACAGTCTCTGTCCCTGCACTCAACAATGGGTCACTGGCAGAAGGATCCGAGCAGGGATTTGCTCACTGCTCAGGAGACAGGGGGGCCTTGTCTGGGACCCCATGTGCCCCAGACTGCCTGGTGTGCAGGTGACATGGGTGGGTCTTGGCTGGGAACATGGAGACACAGAGGATGTCCCCAAGCACAGTAACTGCTCTTTCCTGAGCTCCTGGGATTTCCCAGCCCCTGGCCAAGCACACGGGTGACCACGTCTCAGCCATGGGGAGGCACTGCTGTCATTCCCAATTTGCAGATGAGGAACCCCTTGGGAGGGCCCCACCCAGGTCACGGCTGTGCTGATCCCACATGAGGACTCCCCTCCCCACCGTAAGCCCAGACTGTCAGGCCCCGATGACCCTGTGGGCAAACAAGAGGGCAGTACAGCAGGCCAGGAAGGAGTGGGAAGGGTAGGACTTTCTCCAAGACATCATAGCCACAGGGATTTACTTAACAGGCTTCTCAGCTGATCCACTAGGGCTGAGGGATGCCTGTGGAGGAGGAAGCTGGGGCACTGGAATGCTGACCTGTGTGTGTTCCTGGGAATGGCCTGGATCACACCCACTGACAGCACTGGCCCCATGACTGTCCCTCTGGATAATGTCCCAGATCACCTGCTGCCTGTGCACCCTGCACACCTGGAACCTGGAATCCAGGTCAGGCCAACTGGAGGGAGTGGGTGGCACTGGGTGCACCTGTCCTGCAGAGTGCCAGGCAGCTCAGTTTGGCTGCCTTGGCAGGGAGGGCCCCAGGGATTCTGTGCTCCCCAGCACTGGGAGGGCACAGAGTGGGGTGTCCACCACTCAGGACAGACGATGTCCCCATCTCAAGGTCATGAGCTCATGGTCATGTTAGTTCCAGGTCCTGGGGTCTAATAGCTGGAGCCCACCCCCAGGAGGCTGAGCTGAGGGTCATCTCACCATGTCCAGTGGTGCAGCCTGATGCCCTGATGAACTGTAGGGTCCTAGAGAGACAGGCTGCCCCAGGACAGTGGACAGAGCGGGCAGAGGCCAGAGATGCAAGCCCTGGGCTGTTGTGGGGAGAGGTGAGTATGAACAGCTGAGGGGCTGAGCCCCTGCAGGCCTCTATCTTTGCACGCGTCTCTCACTGTGTCCTGACCACTCAGTGACATGGGCATGTGAGGTCCCCACTGAGGCTAGAGGCCCTGCTCTCTGCAGTCTACTCAGCAGCAGAGCCAGGTTTAACACAAGGAGAAGCCAGAAACCCTGGGACTCCCTTGAAAATGAAGCTGCACCCAGATGCCTCTGGGGACCAGCTGCCCTGCCTACAGGTAAACTTAAGTAGGCCCAACAGACATGTGTGCACCAGAAAGCGCTCTGCCACCCAGGATTGCGCCCTCCCCAGTGTGCTAGCCTCAAGTTCACATAGCAGGACAGGCAGACAGACATCTGGACCTGGAAAGTCTTCTGTATTTCCCTGGTGGTGGGAACATCTGGGCAGACGACAAACACAGCAAATGATGCTCTAAACATCCAATGACCATGACAGAAAATGAGCCTCCACACCTCTCATTTAGTTTTTCACCTCATGAATTCTAAAATGAAACCTAAAATAAAGCATCAAAAACATAAATGTTGAGTCAAAATATAAATCACATGGAAGACAATTTACAAAATGTTTCTAACTTGGAGTGACTCGCAGATTATGAGTGCATCACAACTATGATAGATAATAAAAAGATATAAGGTAATTTCTCCAAATTTCAAACATTTGTGATTCAAAAAACACATTTTCTTTTTTTTCTGACATGCAGACTGGACAGTGAGAGTGAGAGAGACAGAGAGAAAGGTCTTCCTTTACCATTGGTTCACCCTCCAATGGCCGCTGCGGCCAGCGTAACGTGCTGATCTGAAGCCAGGAGCCAGGTGCTTCTCCTGGTCTCCCATGTAGGTGCAGGACCCAAGCACTTGGGTCATCCTCCACTGCACTCCCGGGCCACAGCAGAGAACTGGACTGGAAGAGGGGCAACCGATACAGAATCCAGCACCCCGACTGGGACTAGAACCCGGGGTGCCGACGCAGCAGATGGAGGTTAGCCTATTAAGCTGCAGCATTGGCCAAAACACATTTTCAATGTGAAAAAACATCACACAGATTCAGAAAAAATATTTTAAAATCATGTATCTAACAAGATCTTCTGTCCACAAAATATAAGGAACACTTACAACTGAATAATAGGAAAATGAACAACTCAACCAACCAGGAGTCAAATATTCAAATGTGCATCTCTTCTAAGATAAGCCCAGAAAAAGTTGCTCAACATCATCTGGACCCAGGGAAAAGCAAATGGAAGCCACAGTGTGAACCAACTCTCCCCTACTTGAGTGGCAGGAGTTTAAACAATGGGGAGGAACCAGAGTTATAAAGGATATGGACAAACAGACCTCACCCATTGATGGTGAGAGTGTGAAATGGTGCAGCCACTGTAGTGTTCAAGCAGTTGTCCCCAAATGGAGATATGAAGAGTTACTGTCGGACTCAGCTACTCCATTCCTAGCTCATACTCAAGATGACTGAAAATACTTGTACCTAGACAAAAGTACCCAGGTAGACATAAGTTGGTATCTGTTAATAAGAACCTAGGATATAAATGGGTTAAATTCTCCACTAAAGGATACCGACTGGCTGAATGGATAAAGACCAACACTCAAGATACTGCCTGGAAGAAGCCCATTTCAGACACACATTACATCAGGATAAAAGAATCTGTCAGAAAGAGCATCTAACAACTGCAAATACATACATGCACCTGAAAACAACACCACCTAAGCATGGAATACAAACAATATTGGTTCTAAAGGGAGGTAGAGACCCCACAACAATAGGAGCTGGGGACTTCACCATCAGGTTATCTAGGCAGTCTAGAAGCACTAGACTTACGAAGTGCTACAAACCAAACGGACTCATCATTTGTGGAACGCTGCCTCTGGATCCTCAACTGCAAGACAGTGCTTAACCACAGAACCTAACTCTATCACTTTTGGGAAGAACAAATTGATTAAATGAAAAGAACATGGAAGAAAACCTGGTCATAACGAGCACACAACATACTCATCAATGCTGTGGGTGATTCATATTGGTATTAAAAAAGAAATCAAAACAGAAGAAAGACTGAAATCTAAGACCTGAGCCTTTGAAACAATTAGAAGAAAACACAGGGGAACTGCTTCCGGACAGTGCTACGGGCAAGGATTTCTTAGATCAGATCCCAAGAGCACAGCATACCAAGCCAACTAGCGGACAAATGGGATTTCACCAAATTAAACAGCTTCGGCACACCAAAGGGAACAATATGTGCCAGCCAACATCTGGCATAGCAGTTAGTAAAGTCAATATAAAACACAACTAACAGCAAAAGCAAAAAACCAACAATAAGTAAGTCAGATTAAAAATGGCCATAGATAGAAATTGACATTTCTTAAAGGAAGACATCTCACTGGTTCTATTCCACAGCACAGGGGGGGACTACAGATACTGTGAAATACTGTACAAAAGTGCTGATCACTAAACTCAGAGAGATACAAAGCAAAACCACAATGGGATACCAAGAGATGAAAGATAACAAGTGAGGATGTCTGTGGAGGGGAGGGAACACTTGGCACTCTGTGGGTGCGAATGAAGATTTGCAAAGCAGCAAGGAAGTTGCTCAATAAACAGAAACTACAGCCACCATCCAGTCCAGCAATCCCACTACCTGGTGTACATCGAAGGGAAAGGAAGTTAAGTCTGTGGAAGAGAGATCTGTGCCCCTAATTTTACTGCAGTCCTGTTCCCAGTAGCTAAGGAATGCAAACAACCTACACATCCATCCACCATGGATGGAAAAAGAAAAAAAGGGGTACGTGTACACATAGGAATACTACTCGGCTATAAACAGGTTGAAATCTTGTCATTTGTGGTACCATGGGAGGATCTGGAAATCACTGGGTTAAGTGAAATCAACCAAGCACAGAAAGACAAATACCACATGACCTCACTCACGCGTGGAATCTGCAAAGTGGTGATGCCCTGGAGGCTCAGGGCACAACGGCAGTTGTCAGAGGCCGGGAGGCAGGGACGAGGGCAGTGGGCAGCGACGGACTAGTGTGAGTCACAGCTGACGGAGCAGGAGTCTCTGTGCTTCTGCTGCACGGGAGAGGACAAGGCTGATGCCCTGTGTATCTCCCTAAGAAGGCAGACACAGCCCTGCAGTGTGGCGTTAGCTTCCCCGCAGGAACAAGCCCAGTGAACTCAGGGGACAGAGGAGGTGGAGGTGGGGAGCAAGGGCTTTCCACCCTTCTGCTCACTTCCTGCAGGTCAACCTACGAAGGTGAAAGTCCATGGCGATCAAACCATGGACGCACGCAGTCCTGACCCTGTGATTCCCCACAAGCTCAGGTTACACTCAGGTCTGAACTCATGCAATCCTAAGCCCTAAAACCCAAGAACCTGGATAAGATGATCTGGGTGAAGTTCCAGGGATGCTGGAAAGGGAGATCCTGCCCCAGTTCCCTCTCCTCACACAGTGACACACAGCAATGGCCGCCGCCGCAGCTATAAGGGTACAGGTGTAGAGGCTCAGGTTTCAGGGCTTTACAAGGAACGCCTTCTGCAATCCTGAAAACTCGAGGAGGGGACTACTATGCCCATTTTGTAGCAGGGAAATTGAGGCACGGGACAGGGAATCCACATAAAGCCACGTCACTTCTCACAGCAGAGTCCAGATCATGCCCTGTCTCTCCAGTTCCTCATCAATCTCCTGGTTCCACTCCTGTACCCCAGCCCCAGGAGCTCACCTCTAGGCACCATGGACACCGGACACAGATCAGATCGATATTGGCCCGGGGCACCCTGGGCACTATAGAGTGTGGGGCAGCATCTCTGGCAACCAACCACCTTACCCAACCCAGGAGCACCTCCCAGTTGGGCCAACCACAGTGTCCCTTAAGGAGTCACAATCTGCACAGCTAGGAACCAGGGCCCCATGGACAATCTTTTCTCAATGGACAAAGAAGCTGTCCCCGCAGCCTCAGTGTCCTCATCTGTGCAATGGGAAGGCAGCCCTGCTGCAGCCATCACCGCGTCAGGAAATGCGATGCTCTGCACCTCCCTGCACACACTGGGAGTCCTCAGCTCCAGTATGAAGTGTTAACAGGGTGTAGGTAAGGGATTCTTAACTGAGGGCACATGATCAGGTCCAGGGGTCATACACACACAGAAGGAGTCACAGTCTCTGTCCCTGTGCTCAACAATGAGTCACTGGTACCTAAATTAGAGGAAGGATTTGCCTACTGCACAGGAGACTGAGGGGCCTTGTCCAGGACCCCATGTAACCCAGACTGCCTGGTATGCAGGTGACATGGGTGGTCTTGGCTGAGAAGATGGAGACACAGAGGATGTCCCAAGGATAGTGACCATGTTCCTCTGGAACAGGCTGTGTTTCCATAGGGAAGTGCACCCCAGGCTTTCATAATCTTCCACTGCCGTGTGGTTCTGGCTTACAGACGAAGAACCTCGCAGTCCCTGAGAGCCCACAGGTAGAACACAGTGATACCAATGAACTGAGGGACACTGTTGACCTCTGGGGACCAGCTGCCCTGCCTACAGGTGGACTGAAATGGGTCCAACAGACATGTGTGCACCAGCAAGAGCTCTGTCACCCAGGATTTCCCTCTCCCCAGTGCGCCAGACTCAAGTTCACAGAGCAGAACCAGGAAGACCGACATCTGGACCTGGAAAGTCTTCTGTGTTTCCCTGGTGATCTAGAGGTTGTTGTGCACATGGGGGCCTGGGCTACATCAGTAAACAAAGAGAAGGTCCCTTCTGCCTACTCACCCCTGATCAGGTGTGAAGACTTGCGCATCTGCGCAGGAGACATGAGAAGGCCCAGAGAAGGGAGCATCCTGGGCAGACTTACAAACACAGCAAATGATGCTCTAAATACCTAATGGCCCAGCAGAAAATGAGCTTCCAGGCCTCTCATTTACATGTTCACCTCATCCACTCCAAAACATAACTCAAAATAAAGCATCTAAGCATAAATGTTAAAAGTCAAAAATATAAATCACTTAGAAGAAAACTTACAAAATCTTGACAATTTTGAGTGACCCGCAGATTTTTGATACATTATCACAACTATGATACATAATAAAAAGATAAACACTAATTTCTCCAAATCTCAAACACTTCTGATTCAAGAAACACATTATCAAAGTGAAAAAAAGATCACACAGATTCAGACAAAATATTTTAAAAGCATGTATACGATAAGATCCTCTGTCCACAAAATATAAGGAACACTTACAATTGAACAATACGAAAATGAACAACCCAAACCACCATGTCTCAAATATCTGAATATGCATTTCTTCTAAGATAAGCACAGTAAAAGTTGCCCAACATCTTCAGGCCCCAGAGAAAAGCAAATGGAAGCCACAATGTGACACCAACTCTCCCCCACTTGAGTGGCAGGAATTTAAACAATGGGGAGGAACCAGAGTTGTAAAGGATATGGACAAACAGACCTCACCCATTGATGCTGAGAATGTGAAATGGTGCAGCCACTGTACAAATCAAGTGGTTGTCCAAATGGAGATATGAAGAGTTACTGTCAGACTCAGCACCTAGCTCATACTCAAGATAAATGAAAATACTTGTCCCTAAAAAAAGTGTCAAGGTAGACATAGGTTGTTATCTGTTAATAACAACTTTGAATGTAAATTGGTTAAATTCCCCACTTAAAGGATAAAGACCGGCTGAGTGGATAAAGACCAACACTCAAGATACTGCCTGGAAGAAACTCATTTCAGACACACATTACATCAGGATAAAAGAATCTGTCAGAAAGAGCATCTAACAACTGGAAATACATACATGCACCTGAAAACAACACCACCTAAGCATGGAATACAAACAATATTGGTTCTAAAGGGAGGTAGAGACCCCACAACAATAGGAGCTGGGGACTTCCACATCCCACCTGTCAATGGACAGATCATCTAGACAGACAACCAGCAAAGAAGCACTAGACTTAAGAAGCACTACACACCAAATGGACTTAACATTTGTGGAGCACTGCAGAATATGCATTCTTCCCCTCAGCACGTGGAACATTCTCCAGAAGAGACCCTACATTCGCCCACAAAACAAGCCTCAACTCATTTTAAAAAATCAAAATCACCTTTTCACAGGCCATAATGGAATAAAATATTAGTAATCAACCAGAGGAATTGTAGATATCAGCCAAATGCATGGAAATCAAACACCATGTTCCTGTCCAATCAATGGATCCCTTATATCACTCTCCTCAACACACAACTGGGAGTGCTACCCAGTACAATTTAGCAAGAGCAAAAAAATAACAGCATCAATTAATAGTCCTTACTTGCAATCTATATGATCTTATATATAGGAAAATTTAAAACTTCATCAAAAGAATTAAAATAATTCAATAAAAGTGTAGGATACAGGATCAGCTTACAAAAACCAACATTTCAATACCCTAGGAACAAATCAGATGAAAAGAGATCAAGAAGGCAACCCAGTGGTAGAACAAGGAGTTGATAGAAATTGAAGAGATGACTAAAAACTGCAAAGTCATCTCATGGTCATGCATTTGAAGAACTAGAACTTTCAAATGTCCAACTACTATAGACACAATGCAATTCCTCTCACAATACCAATGACATTCTTCAAAGAATAAGAGAAAGTATTTGCAAGTTGTTCCCCTGATGAGATTAAGGAACTCAACCCAAAAGTCCCCCCACAAAAATGCAATTAAAAATGAGCTAATTATCTGAGTAGATACATGTCAGAAGAAGATATACAAATGGCCAAAAACTACATGAAATAATGCTCAATCATATTAATCATCAGGGACTTGAAACTCAAAACCTCAATCAAAGATTCTCTCTCCCAGGTCTGACCAGAAAAAAACACAATGAACAAATTCAAGGACATGGAGAAAGGGGAATTCTCACACACTCTGGACAGGAATGTCCATCAATGCAGTCCTTGTGGCAAACAGTATGGTGTTTCCCCAAAACACTAGAAATAGAACTGCCATATGATCCAGCAATCTGTCTGTGCGTATACATCCAAAGGAAAGGAAACCAAATGTGGACAACATAGTTGCACGCCACGTTTACTGCAGCACTGTTCATGAAAGCCAAGGTATGGAGTCAACCTAGACACTCTACTGGTAGATGAATTGATAAAGAACACCTGGTTACATATGCATAATGGAATAATACTCAGCCATAAAAAAGAACATAGCCATGTCATCTGCAGCAACATCCATGAGCCTGGAAGGTATTGTGGGTTTTTCTGTTTGTGTATGGTTTTTTTCGGTGGGGGAAGGATTTTATTTATTTGAGAAGTTGAGTTACAGACAGAGGGAAACAAAGGTATCCCATACACTGGTTCACTCCCTAAATGGGTACAAAGGCCAGAGCTGAGCCGATCTAAAGCCAGGAGACAGAAGCCTCTTTCATGTCTCCCAGGTGGGTGCAGGAGTCCAAACACTTGGACCATTCTCCACTGCTTTTGCAGCAGAGAGCTGGATTGGAAGAAGAACAGCTGGGGCATGAACCAGCACCCATTTGGCATGCCAGCACCACATGGGGAGGGTTAGCCCACTACATCACAGTGCCGGCCCCAGGGAGGACACCGTATTAGTTAAACAAGTCAATCGCAGGAGGAAAACTACTGCATGTTCCCATTTACGTATGAAATCCTAAAACGTTGATCTCACAGAAGTAGGCAAAAAGAACAGAGTTTACCAAAGGTTGGAAAGGGGAGGGGGGAGTGGAGGGAGGATGGTGGACCGGTACAGAGCACAGTTCACTGTGAAGAGCAATGTCAAATGTTCTGCCACACCGTGAGGTAACCAATGGAAAGGTAATTAATTAATTAATTTTACTGCAGTCCTGTTCCCAGTAGCTAAGGAATGCAAACAACCTACACATCCATCCACCATGGATGGAAAAAGAAAAAAAGGGGTACGTGTACACATAGGAATACTACTCGGCTATAAAAAAGGTTGAAATCTTGTCATTTGTGGTACCATGGGAGGATCTGGAAATCACTGGGTTAAGTGAAATCAACCAAGCACAGAAAGACAAACACCACATGACCTCACTCACGCGTGGAATCTGCAAAGTGGTGATGCCCTGGAGGCTCAGGGCACAACGGCAGTTGTCAGAGGCCGGGAGGCAGGGACGAGGGCAGTGGGCAGGGATGGACTAGTGTGAGTCACAGCTGACGGAGCAGGAGTCTCTGTGCTTCTGCTGCGCGGGAGAGGACAAGGCTGATGCCCTGTGTATCTCCCTAGGAAGGCAGACACAGCCCTGCAGTGTGGCGTTTGCTTCCCCACAGGAACAAGCCCAGTGAACTCGGGGGACAGAGGAGGTAGAGGTGGGGAGCAAGGGCTTTCCACCCCTCTGCTCACTTCCTGCAGGGCCAACCAACAAAGATGAAAGTCCAGGGTGATCACACCATGGACAGGACCAGTCCTAACCCTGTGATTCCCCACAAGCTCAGGTTACACTCAGGTCTGAAATCATGCAATTCTAAGCCCTAAAAACCAAGTACCCAGATAAGATGACCTTGGTGAAGTTCCAGGGATGCTGGGAAGGGAGATCCCGCCCCAGTTCCCTGTCCTCATGCACTGACACTCTGTAACGGTGGCCGCGGCAACTATAGGATGCAGGTGCAGAGGCGCAGGTATCGGGATATGACAGAATCACCTTCTGCAATCCTGAAAAAAACGAGAAGGGGGCTACTATGCCCATTTTGTAGCAGGGAAATTGAGGCATGGGACAGGGAATCCACATAAAGCCACGTCACTTCTCACAGCAGAGTCCAGATCAAACCCTGTCTCTCCAGCTCCTCATTAATCTCCTGGATCCTGTCCTGTACCCCAGACCTAGAGGCTCTCCCCTAGGCACTGGACCCAGATTGCTCTTGCTCTAGGGCACTATGGGCACTGCAGGGTGTGGGGCAGCATCTCTGGCAACCACCTGACCCAAGCCAGGAGCACCTCCCGGTTGGGCCAACCACAGTGTCCCTTAAGGAGACACAATCTCCACAGCTAGGAACCAGGGACCCATGGACAATCTCCACCCAGTGGACAAAGAAACTGTTTTTTAAATTTTTTTCATCAATTTTCATTTGACTTGAAAAGCAGAAAGAGAGGCAGAGCTCTCATTGGTGGCAGGGACCCAAGTGCTCGAGCCACTGCCTATGCCCCCCAGAGACACGTCAGTGGGAAGCTGGATTGGAAGCAGAATACTGGCAGCCAAACCCAGCACCCTCATGGGGGATACAGGCATCCAAGCTAGCCATTTGACCTCCTGTGCCACAAACCCCTCCTGCAACAAAGCTTTTAAAAACAAATCCAGCAACCTGCACCACTGCCTGCAGTGCCACCATCCCTTATGGGCACCAGTTCAAGCCCTAGCTGCTCCACTCCGATCCAGCTCTCTGGGAAAGCAGAAGATGGCTCAAGTCCTTGTGCCCCTGCACCTGCATGGGAGACACAGAGGAAGCTCCTGGTTCCTGGCTTCCAATCGACCCAGCTCCAGTTGTTGGAGCTATCTGAGGACTGAACCAGTGGTTGGAAGACTTCTCTCTCTCTGCCTCTGCCTCTCTATAACTATGCACTGGATTCTGCCTCACTCAGTGTCACACACATCATCTCCCTTTACACTGCCACAGTCACTGATTCAGGGCCCTCCACCACAGCTGCAGAGTCTGTCCCACGATGGGATACCACAGGAGAACCACACTGTGGGGTGAGACCCAGGATCAGGTGGCACCCGTGGGGCATGGGAAGGTATCCTGGGGTAGGGGGCTGGGCAGTAAGAGCCAGGAGGAGAGCAGGTCAAGCTGTCCAGGGAGAAGCAGAAGGGGGCCCCCAGCAGGCAGGCTGTGCAGCCAAGGAGCAGGGAGCCTGGACAGAGATGCCTCCCAGGATGCAAAATAGCTCAGCCCCTCTCAGGCTGCCATCAGGAAGATCCAAAGGTGTGCCCTCCAGTCAGGGAGCCACACCGTGAGACATCAAGGCTCAGTAGGCAGAGAAATGAGGCTGGAGCAGAAGTGACAGTGGCGAATGATCCGCAGGCCCCAAGGCCTGGACAGGAGTCTCCAGGATGCACGGAAGACCCATGCCAGCACGGAAATGTCCCCAGATGTCACTATCCCAGCACCTGCAGGCCACACCTGATACAACACCTGTTTGCTTCCTTTCCCACACGGTTGCAGGGGCCCAACGACTTCTGCCATCCTCGGCTGCCTGTCCCAGGCACGTTAGCAGGGAGCTGGACTCGAAGTGCAGCACCCATATGGGATGCAGGCACTGCAGCCCAGGGCTTTAACCCTCTGAGCCACAGTGCAGGCCCCATCTATGGGAATGTTAACCATATAAGTTGCAACATATATTCTAAAATTAACTGCACACAAATACACAATGCTTAACTTGGGCACTTTCAAATCTATTTATATAAAAATACATGCCCCCTTTATAAACAGGTTCCCCATTACAGAGATGAAAACTCACTTCATTTCTATATATGTAAGCAGTTTAAGAATACTGGATCCTGCCGAGGATCAGGCATTTTTCCCCCAAAACGTTCTAAAGATGACCATAGCACAAAAGAGGATTCACTACATGCCTGCTGACTTAACCCTTGGTTCACTGCACTCCTTCACAGGTACGAGATCACCCTGGATAATCTTCCCAGAGAATCAAAAATGCAATCCGTCCTCTCGTGCTGTCAGAACAACCGCAGAAAGCACACTGGGGACACTCAACCAACACCAGTGCTCACGTGACTGAGGCAGTCGTCTTGGACAACAAAGAAAGACTTCCATCCAGGATCCAGTAAAAGCAGGAGGCGGGGAGATGAAGAAGTTCTGGAAACGGGGCCCGTGTTGTGGTGCACTGGATAAAGCCACAGCCTGAAAACCCTCACATCCCATGTGGGCACCGGTTCCTGTCCTGGCTGCTCCAATTCCAATCCAGCTCCCTGCAAGTGGTCTGCAAAAAGCAGAGGAAGATGGCCCAAGTACCTGTGCCCCTGCAACACACACAGGGTACTGGGCAGAAGTACCTGGCTTCAGCTTGGACCAGGGAAGCCACTGCCACCATCTTGGGAGTGAACCAACAGATGGAAGATAGCTCTCTCTGTCTCTCCCTTTTCTGGAACTGTGACTTTCAAAATAATAAATAAATCTTTTTTTAAAAGATTTAGAAATTCTAGAGATGCAGATAAGCCTCAGACAGCAGATTTCCCATGCAGGGTTCTCAACACAACAAAAGGATATGGAAGAATCACAGAGTGCAAGGGCAGCGCAGCCATGTTCTTGTCAGCCCTTCAGGGAGAACCCTATGAGAGGAAGTCACGCATCGCCAACAGGATGCACACCCGGCACTCACCCCCTGCCACTCCTACACACCCAGCCCTGCCTCCTCAGCCAGCTCCCTCCATGGCCTAGCTCCTCCAAGTGCACCCTGTACTTTGGTTAATATCGACACTTGTCCTTCCCTAAGTAATACAGCAGGTGGACGAAGACCAAAAACTTGAGTCTGTTCCTCCCGTCATTCTCTCCACAAACCCTGCACATTCAGGTCATTCCCATGTCTCCACATCCAGGCTACAGATGCCAAATGGCCCACAGGACAACAGCAAGATACTCAGGAGGCAGCAGCCCTGAGTGTCCACACATGAGACACAGCTCCTGATCCGCTGGGGGCTTGCTCTCTACAGGAACTGAGCCTAGTGACCCAGGGCCCACAAGTTATTCGGTGGTGACCCCCAAATCTCCTGCCGTGGGCTGCAGACACAGACCGCAGTGGAGACTGGGGAGTGACTGTCCTGGTGAGACTGGAAAGAGTCTGAGGTCTGAAGGAGGAAGATTCTGAGCCAAGGTTCCCAAGTGAAGCCCTGCTCCCCACTCACACACACCTGACCAGTGTCCTATTGCACTCAATGCCAGCTGACCCCTGCTCAGACTCCCAGCATGCTGGGTGGACTCCCTTCAGCCCAGCGCCCAAGACCACCACTCTCTGGCCCAGTGTTCCTACCCAGCCTGACTGCTTCCTCCATAAGTGCTCCCACCCTTCAGCAGAGATCCCTCCTCTTCCTCTCCCCAACACCGGGCTTGCTGTCCCCAGAGGCCCTGCCACCTCCTCTGCCTCACTCGGGCAAAACACCCACAGCAAACACCAGCACAGCCCTTAGCACGGCCTGGCCCTGAGGTAAGCACTCACCCAGAAATGCAACAGACTCTAATGAAGTGCTATGGACTCCCACTGAGGAGAATCCCACAGGACTCCCAAAAATGGGTCACAGATAACTGCCCACCCAATGATTAAAAGGCTCTGGACTGTGGAGAAAGCCACTGGTAGCCCCAAAAAAGAGTTATAGCTCACTGCTGCCCACAAACAAGCAAAAATAGGAAATAAAAATGGAGTCACTTATGCTAAGCCAGAAGCTGATGACATCACTTATGTCAAGCTCAGCGCTTGCCACAAAGATGCTCCTCATCAGACTGAACAGACATCCCTGGGCAGTCTGATAACATGTATGCTACAGACGACAAACTCAAGTTACCTTCCTACTCGCACAGGGATTGGCTGCACCCCAGGAATACTGCAGATACACCCTGTCCTAAACAACAGATTGGTGGTACCCCGGGAAACTCCCAGAGGGAGCACAACTGATTGGTGACACCCTACCGCTCCTGGAGACTCTCCCTTCAAAATGACAAGGATAAAAGGATCATGGTCCCGGTGTCTGTGAACCTCTGGATCTTCACACATTCAGAGCTGAAGAGGCAGCCCGTTACACATGGATCTGTAATGGCACAAGATGACAACCGATCAAGGGCCCAGTACATGTGAACCTCTGGATCTCCTCGCACATGGAGCTTAAGAGCCAGCTCACTAGCCCCCTTGCTAAGCAACACACGGCGACTACAGGACCAAACACCAGTGGAGCCACCGCCTCGCCTGGACCCCTTATCAGCCTGCTGCCTGACCTGACCACACAGCTGGACCAGACCTCTCAGCAGGGGACCTCTCCAACTCCTTACCTTGTCATTCCCCTGGGAACTCCGGGCTTCTGCTCAGAGTGACAGCCATCCCACTACTTCATGCCTGTAAGTGACTGTTCTGAGATCCATTTCTCCGAGTGGTAATGAGACTCTGGACTCTGGACTTTGAACTTTCACTTCTTGGGAATGTGATAGGAACCTTAAGAACGCAGCATTTATAATGATATTAGCCATACGTAATAGGAAGGAATGTGCCTTGACCCTATGATTAAGAATGTCTTCTGCTTCGCTGTACTTACATTATTACAGTTGGACTGCCTTTGAGATTGCTTTGATGCCAGGTGTGTGTTATGATGTGTGGAGTAATGAACATAACTACAGAGATTGGTTTGCAGTGGGAAAGCCCTAGTGTGAATTGGAGTGAGCAATAAAAAGCCTTTCATTGGGAAGACAGTGTCGTCTCCGTGTGTTCCTTCTTCCCTATGCTCCGACAAGGCACCCTTGAGCCCTGTCGAAATGCGTGACAGCAAACACTCACAACGTACCACCACCACTGCTAAACTCGGGAGACACCCACACTGTACATTCACTCCATTACAATTAGTAACACCTCTACAGCACACCCTACCCCACAGGTCCCACAACTCTCAGGTGGACACGGCTCCCCCACTACTGCAAAAACCATCTCCACAAGCCACTGCCACTTTGACAGATTCCTCCAAGTAATTCTAAAAGTAAGGCAGTGCTATCCAACTCTGCCAGACCACTCTTCCAACTCCTGGACCCTCAGCTCCAGGGCAATCTCTAGGAATTCACTCTACTCAGATACCCTTTTTTATCCTCTGTTCACATCTCTCACTTTAAAGCACTGTACCGCGTTGCTATCTTTTGTTGTGATATTAGCCCTAGACTTTGTCAGAAACCAGCCAAACCGAATGGACCCATAGCAGAAGACTTCTCTCGGCACTCTCTTATCTCTTCTGGGTTGCATGCTTTACTACGGTCTGCTGCTTCTAACCTGCTGCCCTTTTTGTGGTCCCCAAATCTATATATCTCTCACATCTTCCCAAAGCCTCTACACAGCTCTCATCAATGCTTCCTCTCGTCTCTTCTCTGAACATAACCCCACTATCACTTCAAGGTGGATCTGTACACGCTTCTCCCACTTCCCAGCCAATCTGGACAAAGGCCACAGGACTGAAGGGATACCCTGTACTTTCCCCAAAACAGGAAGAATTCAACCGACCTTATATACCTATCAAAGGCATTTTCTCTGTGCTTCGCTGAGAGGTCAAGCCTTAAACGCATCCTACGTGTTCCCTTCCCTTTTCCCATGAAGCAGGATCACTGTCCCACAAACTCTACAACTGGACGATTACTCTCCCAGCCTCCCCTGTTTCCTCCATTTCCTTCCCCTACTCCCACAGGTTAGCGAAATTAGCTACAAAGGCAAATACTCCCACTCTAACTGAACCATCACTGTCAGGACCCAGCCCAAGGATGCATTGGTGAGCATGCGGGGGACCATACATAGAAGCGTTCTTGCTCTGTGGCATCCAGGTGTGCAAGTGTCTTCCCATGAACTGGACAGGCACGTGTCTGCTCACGTTCCTATTTCACCCTTTCTCCTATACTCTCAACCAGACTTGATGTCCCAGACCTCGAACACCCCATGTCAAGAGTGACTTGGACTTAGCAACCCTTCTTTCTCGTTGGGTGTTTTTTGCCAGGGATTGGGCCAGGAGCAGCCAGACTGGCAATTTCAGGAGACAAGACAAAGAAATACAAAGAATTATGTCTCACTCTCAAAGAAAACATAAATGACCCAGCACCACACCTGTCTCACTTCCAAGACCAGGTAGATTCTTGTCAGCAGTGGTCCTGCAAAATCACTGAGGATTTAGAGTCCTCACCTCCAAAAAAAGGAGGACTTTGGCTCTGGGTAAAGAGTGTGGCTTGTGGCGAGTGCCGCCATAGCTCAATAGGATAATCCTCCACCTGCGTCGCCCGCACACCAGGTTCTGGTCCTGGTCAGGGCGCCGGATTCTGTCCCGGTTGCTCCCCTTCATTCCAGCTCTCTGCTGTGGCCCAGAAGTGCAGTGGAGGATGGCTCAAGTGCTTTGGCCCTGCACCTGCATGGTAGACCAGGAGGAACCACCTGGCTCCCGTTTTCAGATCAGCGTGGTGTGCCAGCCACAGCGGCCATTGGTGGGTGAACCAATAGAAAAGGAAGACCTTTCTCTCTGTGTTTCTCTCTCTCTCACTGTCCACTCTGTCAAAAAAAAAAAAAAAAAGAGTGTGGCTTGTACACCAGTCAGTCAGGTGCTGTGAGAGATGCTATTGAGCACATTGAAAAGCATGCTAATAAAATGTAAGAATGCATTACAATACCCTTGCCACATCTTAGCCATCTTTGCCACTCTGGGTAACTTTTCTACTACTTTCTTTTTTCCTCATAATCACGGTGCTTTATTCTTATGATATATAATTGCACATTTCAAAAGTGCTCACAGGAACCAGTGACTGCTAGATCCCAAGACATCCCGCAGGAACATCACAAGACTGCTCTTCTTCTCCAGTCACTCTGGACTACAGCCCTGCATCAGCAGCAAGTGGCCAATAGAACACCAGCACCCGTCTCTCTCTCTGTCCTGGGAGTAGGAATACAGGACCTTGAGCAACATCATGGGCAGAAGTGATGCCATGTTACAGCCACATCACTGCCTCAAGAATTCAACCATTAGCCCCAGCCCTCCGGAAGGTTGCAAAAGCCAAGGCAAAACAGCTCAGCTCTGCCTAATCCCTGCCCAGCCTGATCCAAAAGTACTCAGGCTAGATAAGCCCCAGTCTCTATCAGAACTTGTCCTGACCCTCGCTAGTAGTGGGCCCTCAGGTCTGTCTCTGAATAAACAGGCTCTAGCTACTGAGTTCGTAGTTTGTAGTCTGTCTTCCCTGACTCCTGTGCATATTGTCTAAAACACCATCAGGGAAAGAGCAAACCAGACAACACCAGCATTCAGTCCTCAGTCAGTGGAAACCATTAGATGGATTCCCGGCAAAGGAACATTCCGTGTGTTTGAGTTCAGTTGCTTATTCATCCACTGAACCACTCCCCACACACATGCAATGGCACCAGGGGCGAGCCAAGAACCAGGAAGTCACCCCAGATCTCCCTGACAGGTGGCAGTAACGCAAGCATTTCAGCCTTAACCCCCGAGGATCTCTTTAGCAGGAAGGTGATACACATGAAACCCAGGCACTCTGATACTCTGATGTCCCAACCACAAAACACAATGCTCACACCCCACTTTTATTCCCAAATAAAACACCACTCACCTGGACGGATACTAAAAGTCCCGCCAACAACACCTCAGCCAGCACACGTCTGGGCCAAGACTTCAACTCAGATGAGACTGAAACCGCAAGTTGTAACTGGGAACCTATAGGAGGAAAACACCCTTGTGTTTGAACAGGCCTTGGAGAACCTAAGAACCAATTCACACCTACCAGATGACAAAGAGAAAGATGTCTGCTGCTAGCAACACAAACTTTGGGATTCTCTACTGAGTCCACCGTGACCTCAGCCATAAGACCAAAAGGGCCTCACTTAGAAATGAAAGCTTGTAAAGGCTGGGCCCTGTTGGCAACCAGTCCTCTGCCTGTCACGAGCTGTTCAACCACAGCCCTGACACAGACAATAAAGATGCTTCCTGCTCCCCCTCTTCCATGGCTTATAAAGGAAAGGGGACCCCTAAAGTGAAAGTAGGGCAATGCCAGGGCTGAGAAAAGATCAGCAAGGGGGCTCCAAAGTCAAGTCCACTTGCTGTGCTGTGGCACACTGTCCCCTAAACTGCTCCAGGCTACTAGGGAAAAAAAAAAAAAAGAGGGTTCCTTTTTGTATGTAGGATCCAAACTGAGAAGGCCCTCCCTTAGTACCATAACCGGGAGGTGGAGGGCTCAATCTAAGGCGCTGTGGAAGAGGTAGCTGTGATCCAGACACGCACCCTTGAGGGGCAGCCAGGGCCTCCACCAAGCCCACCATCAACACCATGACCTCCCCCAGGAGTCAGGAGCCACCAAGGGAATGAAATGGCCTGACCCCAGATCAGGGCAGTCAGCTCACCCTGTCAGTGCTCATCACCAACTTCATAGTGTCCCATGTCTACAGGGAAATACACTTCATTGTGTCTATTCATTCAAAACAGGCCCAGCACTCAATGTCAAGTCTACCATTGCTTTAAGAAAAACAAAGAGCCAACTGCAGTCCCCTCCCCTAGTCCCCACCCACCCAGGGAGAAGCCCCAGAGCAGGTGGGACTCAGAGGCTCCAATTCAGCCCCTTCCCAAGAAGAGCTCACTGCCCAGAGAGGAGGGGAGTGAGGCCTTCCAACCAGGCCCCATATGCCCAGCTCTGCAGTGGGGGAGCCAGACGCCCACCAGGTGCAGGCCTCTTTCTGCTCTCACCCAGACACAGCACCTCCATCCCACAGCCTTGCTTTACCCTCTGTAATATGGAAGATCACCCATTAGCCTCCTTGCCACTCTAAACGTCTGTGCCCATTGCGCTTGCATGTCCCCGCATCTCTGGGGACAGCAGCTCTTCCCTTAAAGTAGACAACGCCCATCCAATCCCGCTTGCTGCTGAGAGGCGCCAGAGTTTTTCTGGAATCCAGGCTGAGCCCTTGCCCCACCCTCTCCCAGGGCCTCATTCTAGACCCAGCCCCCTCCTCAGACAGCCAGCCTGGCATTTAATCCTCCCTGCACACCTGGCCACAGGAGAGACAGGCCTCCAGTCAGCACCTGAAAACCCCACCTCTCTCCCAGCCAGCAGGGGTCTACACCTGCCTGCAGAGAAGAAGGCCCTGCAATCCCTGAAGGGAAGTGGCTGCATGCTCTGCCCCACCGCAACTGTGCAGGAAGAGCCCAGCAGATCGGCCAGCACTTACCGGTGGTCCGGGGACAGCGCAGGCCGGGGACAGGTGCCAGGCGTGGGCACTGCAGACACAAAGGTGCTATGGCGGTTTCGGCGTCTGGGATGCCAAAAGAGGCTTCCAGCGCCCAGGAGCACAGGAGAGAGCAACCCCATGCTCCCTGGGCACACAACATAAAGGTCCTGAGCCCAGAGTCCGCCACCAGCTTTCGACCGCCAGGGGGCGTCTGCCTCGGCGTCCACTTCTGAATCAGCACAGGCAGCTGGCTACTGACATTTCCAGGGACCCCGCAGGCAGCAGCGGTTTCAAGAATCCAGAACCGTGACCTCAGTCCCCAAAGCCGGGTTGGGGTGTAAAGGCCCCCATCGTCCGCAGTGCTGAGGGTAAAGCAATGCAAGCAGCAGCCGCGGGACTCCGCCCAGGAAGCCACCTGGAGCTGGCATCCCAGCCTCTCATCTGCGGGAGCCATGCGGGGAGGGGTGCGGGGAGTGCCCCAGCATGGGGGCCTGCGTGTGGGCTGTAAATGCCGTCTACTCTGTTAGAAACTTCTAATAAAGTATTTATGGGGAAAGCATCGGATACCTCCAAGGACGCCTGATAAAGAAAATGTTTCCAAAATGGTGTCCCGGCGGGAGGAAAGGACGCCATCGTCATGGCGGCCTCCTCTTTCCGTTACCCGCTGCTGTGGCCCATTCGGGACTCGCCAGGGACGCTGGGAGGCCGCACATCCGGGTGTCCGCAGTCAGGGCCCACTAGCTTCAGGCGTCCCCACATAACGAAGTGAAAAGTAGGCCATGGGAAGAAGGGTTCCCCCAAAGAAACTACCCCCATCGTCTGCCTGGGCTTCTGCAGCAGGGCGAAGGGCATGGCCAAGGCCAGCCACAGACCAGAGGGCCCCTCCTGCTTCCGCCCGGGCCAATCTTCATACTTCCTCAGTTCAGCAAATGGCGGCCGTCTACTCCCCTGGCGGAGAACTGCACCGCGCTGTGAGGAAAGCCTAGCTCAGGTCTGCAAGATCTGACTCAAACTGGCTTCTTGCTGCTTCGGTGGTGGTTTGTGGCGGTCCAGCCACTCTGAGTTCAGTGTAAAAAATTCTGCTCCCCGGGCACATCAGGAAAACAAGCTCTAGGCAGTTTACAATCCCTGCCCCTGTTCCACATCTCCCCTCCCCATTTCGCCCAAATCCTACACATTAGGCTACAAGGTGCCCCCTGAGACATTTCACTCCCACTCTGGGGGGTAAAGCACGAAGTCATGCTTTTGTAACTACTTCTTGTTGATCCTGGACATGGCCCAGGCTGGTGGAGAGACACTCTCCTACTCAACATCAACAAAGGACTTCAGACACCGGGTGTAGCCCCCAGAGGCTGTGGGCAACAGGGCAGGCGTCTAGAGGCATCCTCACCTGACATTCAACGTGGCGCCCTGTTGAGCAGCAGTCTGAGGTCTGACAGGGGCTCTCCAAGGAGCCATCCGGGGTGCAGGAGAGACAAGGAACTTCCCTGCTCTCAGCTGTGGTGACTGCAAGGAGTCCCATGGAGAAGTTTAGGAGAACAATCAGTGGTAAACAGCGCCAAGTGTGGTCCTGCCAGAAGGGGTTAAACTGCTCCTGAAGAGAGCTCAGTTTACAATCAAGGGGGTGGGCTGCCTAGTGTGTTGGTGAGACTAGGTCTGAGGTGCACATCAGATGAGAGCAGCCACTACCTGTCCTCATTGTGTTATCTTGTTCTCATTTCCAACCTTTGGCAGGTCAAGGGGCCAGCCCAATTGGGAAAGAGCCTTCCATAGATAATTCAAAGGGGCTGAATCCTAATTCCTTTTTGTGGCTGCTCTAACACAGGCTAAGGCACTTGGAACAGACCTTTAAGCACTTCTCATGAATTTCTTGGCAAAGGCTAACTGATTCATATTTAGGGTCTCACTAGATGGTTCCAGACATTTGGGGTCTCCAGGCAGTAAGTCATTTGTACCTTATGCTTAAAACCTAGGGACTCCAGCCATCTTGGAAACCAAAACCTATCCATTACCACTTTGTCAATGATAAGCAGCCCACATCTCAAATTTCCCTCTACAGACTTTTATACAATATTATTTCTGGGAAATAGACACAGATATCACACATGTGCTGATTCACCCCTGAAATGCCACTACTGGGGCTGGGCACTCAACTGAGGTCTGACACATGGGTGGCAGGGACCCAACCAGTTGAGACAGCATGTGCTGCCTCCCCAGGACTACATACACAAGAAGCTAGACTCAGAGTGGAGGTAGGCCTGGAACCTTAGCATCACCATGTGGGATGTGTGTAACCCCACAGTGTCCAACCTCCTGCTTCAAATCCCACCCTGAGAAGCTTTCAATGCCTTAGACATGCACTGCTGCTCCATCCTGACTTAGACACAGAAACGTCTGATTTCATAGCCAGTCTCTTCCCAGGTGGGATGCAGAGCTCAGGAAATGTGGGAGTCAGAACTTTTAAACCAGGCCACAGGGCAGAGGTTCCACTCCTCTCTCTGTCTGCTCTCACTGAAACTCCTTTAACAGCTCATTTTGTGACTCCAGTGTCCATCCTCTATCTCTCCAACTCATCCTATCTCTAGGGTAGACAAGGGCTTCACACCGGATTTGGATTTTATCCAGAGGCCGTCTGCAGAGCCAGTAACCCATTGGACTTCTTCTGTTGAGGGGAGCTGAGCCCTTCCCATCTGGGGACACCTGGGCCACTCCTCACCAGTGTCCTTCCTGCTTGCTGTAGGCACATGGGCGAGGCTCTAAATTAGCCGCTGACGTATGGATGGGCGTTTTGTGGTTTCACGCTCACCCCCATGTCAGTGTCCCTCATCCTATTGGGGTCCCTGGAATAGACAGGAAAGCCAGCAGCAAGCCAGCAGCCTGCCTCCACATCTTTCTGTACCCATGCAGATGTTCTCCATGTTATGGCTCACGAAACACAGTAGGCAGTGTCCACCAATAAAGAAGAATAGCCTTAGCATTGATGGTGTTTAGGTTTTCTGGACACTCTGAGATAGGAAGCATCTGCTAGAACCACCTGACTTCTCTGGGCATCAGGGTCCCAGGAAGCCTGCTGTCTATCCTATCCTCTTTGGGATGTCAAGTTACAAGAGTCAGTTGTGGGATGGTTTAAGTCCAAATTCCAGCTTGGAAAAGAGTCTGCCTCCCCCTCCCCCTATGGACAGGTGCACAAAACTGGTGAAACATGAAAGCCTCTAGGGATGGGGGAGCAAGAAGAATAAAATCCCAGATGTACCTCAAGTGCTGGGAAGGCAAAGCCAACATCACAGTCATCCATTGAGAAGCATGAAATTCCCTCTCCATTTCTACTTATAGAAGGCAGAGGTCTCTAACCCTGAATAAAGTGGCCCCATGCTGTGAAGCAGGGAAGGTCAGACCCAGCAACGCACAGACCAGGCTCAGGGTTTCGCAGACCTCTCCCTTTGCACTCCTCTGTCTCCCAGGGGAGAACCTGACCCCAGCATTCTGGCGTCCTGGCAAAGGCTGTCCCTTTCTCCTCCACAATTCTGAACTGATGCTGAACTTCCGGTCCGGGCAATCCTGTCTACGATAAGGAAGACACTTATCAAACTGCCCAAATGACTCAGCCCTGATTCCCATGAGATGCTGGACAAACAGGAGTGCAGGTGAACGTGCACCTCTCAGCTCTCTGCATCAGCAGCTCAGCATGGCCAGGCCCCAAGCCACACCTGAGTGCCATAAGGTAGACTAAGTGTCCCCAAGACTAAGTGCTCCTGGATGTGCTGCTGCCACCATTGCTCAGATCTTGGTGATGGACAACTTGACCCAGGATGCAGCAAGTGTTACCCACAAGCTGCCTGGCACTCTTCAATCTGACAATACCAACTGCTTAACTCCCAGTTCCCAGAAACCCCTACCCCAGGTTAGGAACCATCTCACATCTAGAGTGTTTGTGCATCAGTACAGGTGACGCCAGGCCTAGGGGTTCCTTGGCACTACACAACTGATGGCATCTGTTGCAAGCACATGCTAGAATGATCCCCAGAAACCACAAGAGAGACTGAGAATGTCCAGAGAGGGACGATGAACTGTGCAGGCTCACACTTGTACAAAGATGAGAGAGCAGGTCCAAGCCCAGCTGTGGCACTGTCTGGGCCCAAGCCAGCCCTGTGGCAGGTGCTGCCTGTATTGGTGCAACTGTGGACAGTGGGTACATGGCGTAGGGGTAAAAGTAGAATAGGCAGTGCCCAAGTAGAATCTGAGGATATCTTGTGTGAGGAGGGGGCTCAGCTTAGGAGCCACAGGAAGTGACCTCACTACGTTGGTGATGACCTAGAGAACTGGGTGCCCCAGCAACCACCCCAACATTCCAGAGTTGAGTCTAAGCCAGCTCACCTGGATAGAGTCTCGTAGCAAGATGTTCCTGAGTTGTATCCCGCGATGCCGAAGCCCAGGCCCCAAGAAACCCTGCTGTGGGTGCCTCGCCCAGTGGTGGGGACGCTGGGCCAGCCCTCACCCCCGATGCTCCTGGAGCTTCAAGCAGAAAAAGGCCAAGGTGAGTCTGGCAGCCAGGGCAGCTCTCTGCTGACCAGGACACCACTGAGACCCCACTGGGAGCCAACAGGCCCGTGGGTGTGGGTGGACATGGTCCACTTCACCCTTGGAGGAGGGAGCCTGAGTTAAGAGGCGGGGGCAGCCTGAGGCCCAGAGCTGCTGGCTGTGGAGGGATCCAGGGACTGCCTCTTACCTGCCATTCTCTGCTCTTGTCTCCCAGGTCCAGGACAGGGCAGCCTCGCACCTGGCACAGCACAGCGGGCTGGGGATCTCAAGCAGCCCAGACAACCATAGGCCAACTAAAACTGATGACCTGTGTGTAGTGGGGGAGTGGTCAAACTCACCCACAACTCCAAAGCTCATGTATCGGGCATTCCCCCAGGCGCACAAGCCACCTGAGGGCCCCCTCAGTCACTTAATCTTGGTAAAGGCCCAGATAGAGCCCAGGGGGTCCGCAAATGCCCATCTCACAGTGGAGGCACTGGGGCTCGACGACTTCGCCTGTTCCAGATGGGAAGCAAGCTCAAGGCTGGGCCTGGAACCTGACCTGACAGCTGGGGCAGAGCAGAGCCATGACCTTCAAGCAACAACCCCACTGGAGCAGTCATGGCCCTCCAAAGATGAGTGGGGGACAGCTGTGTCCCCAGCTGCAGCCAAGGAAACTGCAGAAGCACCAGACACAGCACTGGCCCCGGCCTCAGCCCCAGCTCCGCAAGTCCCTTCTGCTGCAGCCCCAGTGCCACACCTGTCCTTTCCCGCCCCGGTGTTCCTGTATTTCTCTTTAATCCTCCCCATTGTGTTCCTTGTCTCCACCTTATTGTCGCTTTACCAAAATAAAATTTAATTGATTACCCACTGCGAAATGTGCAATTCACACCATGCGAACTCCCCATACTGTGCCCTCCCCACCCCACTCTCCCTGCACCATGGCCCCAATGCCAGGGACCTGGAGCCTCTGGAGAGGACATGGGCACCTCCCCAGGGGCAGAGCCAGGGTTCCCCGCTTGGATAAAGAGCACCAAGTGCTGGGACAGCCAAGGAAAGCAAAGAACAGGGAGACGCTTGCACGGCTGTGGCAGTGCCTCCTCATGCTCAGGGACATGGACTCTGAGGTCACAGATCTGACCTGCAGTGGGTGTTCTCCCTGCAGCCTCAGTGTCCTCATCTGTGAGATGGGAAGGCAGCCCTGCCACAGCCATCACCGGCACAGGGAATGCGATGCTCTGCACCTCCCTGCACACATTGGGACCCCTGCTTCCAGTATGAGGAGTACACAAGAAAGGGAAAGGGTCCTTACACTGAAGGCACAGTTTGGGTCCTGGGGCCACACACACACACAGAAGCCATCACAGTCTCTGTCCCTGCACTCAACAATGGGTCACTGGCAGAAGGATCCGAGCAGGGATTTGCTCACTGCTCAGGAGACAGGGGGGCCTTGTCTGGGACCCCATGTGCCCCAGACTGCCTGGTGTGCAGGTGACATGGGTGGGTCTTGGCTGGGAACATGGAGACACAGAGGATGTCCCCAAGCACAGTAACTGCTCTTTCCTGAGCTCCTGGGATTTCCCAGCCCCTGGCCAAGCACACGGGTGACCACGTCTCAGCCATGGGGAGGCACTGCTGTCACTCCCCATTTGCAGATGAGGAACCCCCAGAGAGCGAGGCCCCACCCAGGTCACGGCTGTGCTGATCCCACATGAGGACTCCCCTCCCCACCGTAAGCCCAGACTGTCAGGCCCCGATGACCCTGTGGGCAAACAAGAGGGCGGTACAGCAGGCCAGGAAGGAGTGGGAAGGGTAGGACTTTCTCCAAGACATCATAGCCACAGGGATTTACTTAACAGGCTTCTCAGCTGATCCACTAGGGCTGAGGGATGCCTGTGGAGGAGGAAGCTGGGGCACTGGAATGCTGACCTGTGTGTGTTCCTGGGAATGGCCTGGATCACACCCACTGACAGCACTGGCCCCATGACTGTCCCTCTGGATAATGTCCCAGATCACCTGCTGCCTGTGCACCCTGCACACCTGGAACCTGGAATCCAGGTCAGGCCAACTGGAGGGAGTGGGTGGCACTGGGTGCACCTGTCCTGCAGAGTGCCAGGCAGCTCAGTTTGGCTGCCTTGGCAGGGAGGGCCCCAGGGATTCTGTGCTCCCCAGCACTGGGAGGGCACAGAGTGGAGTGTCCACCACTCAGGACAGACGATATCCCCATCTCAAGGTCATGAGCTCATGGTCATGTTAGTTCCAGGTCCTGGGGTCTAATAGCTGGAGCCCACCCCCAGGAGGCTGAGCTAAGTGTCATCTCACCATGTCCAGTGGTGCAGCCTGATGCCCTGATGAACTGTAGGGTCCTAGAGAGACAGGCTGCCCCAGGACAGTGGACAGAGCGGGCAGAGGCCAGAGATGCAAGCCCTGGGCTGTTGTGGGGAGAGGTGAGTATGAACAGCTGAGGGGTGAGCCCCTGCAGGCCTCTATCTTTGCACGTGTCTCTCACTGTGTCCTGACCACTCAGTGACATGGGCATGTGAGGTCCCCACTGAGGCTAGAGGCCCTGCTCTCTGCAGTCTACTCAGCAGCAGAGCCAGGTTTAACACAAGGAGAAGCCAGAAACCCTGGGACTCCCTTGAAAATGAAGCTGCACCCAGATGCCTCTGGGGACCAGCTGCCCTGCCTACAGGTAAACTTAAGTAGGCCCAACAGACATGTGTGCACCAGAAAGCGCTCTGCCACCCAGGATTGCGCCCTCCCCAGTGTGCTAGCCTCAAGTTCACATAGCAGGACAGGCAGACAGACATCTGGACCTGGAAAGTCTTCTGTATTTCCCTGGTGGTGGGAACATCCTGGGCAGACGACAAACACAGCAAATGATGCTCTAAACATCCAATGACCATGACAGAAAATGAGCCTCCACACCTCTCATTTAGTTTTTCACCTCATGAATTCTAAAATGAAACCTAAAATAAAGCATCAAAAACATAAATGTTGAGTCAAAATATAAATCACATGGAAGACAATTTACAAAATGTTTCTAACTTGGAGTGACTCGCAGATTATGAGTGCATCACAACTATGATAGATAATAAAAAGATATAAGGTAATTTCTCCAAATTTCAAACATTTGTGATTCAAAAAATACATTTTCTTTTTTTTCTGACATGCAGACTGGACAGTGAGAGTGAGAGAGACAGAGAGAAAGGTCTTCCTTTACCATTGGTTCACCCTCCAATGGCCGCTGTGGCCAGCATAACATGCTGATCTGAAGCCAGGAGCCAGGTGCTTCTCCTGGTCTCCCATGTAGGTGCAGGACCCAAGCACTTTGGCCATCCTCCACTGCACTCCCGGGCCACAGCAGAGAACTGACTGGAAGAGGGGCAACTGGGACAGAATCCGGCACCCCGACCGGGACTAGAACCCGGGGTGCCGATGCAGCAGATGGAGATTAGCCTATTAAGCTGCAGCATTGGCCAAAACACATTTTCAATGTGAAAAAACAGATTCAGAAAAAATATTTTAAAATCATGTATCTAACAAGATCCTCTGTCCACAAAATATAAGGAACACTTACAACTGAATAATAGGAAAATGAACAACTCAACCAACCAGGAGTCAAATATTCAAATGTGCATCTCTTCTAAGATAAGCCCAGAAAAAGTTGCTCAACATCATCTGGACCCAGGGAAAAGCAAAGGAAAGCCACAGTGTGAACCAACTCTCCCCTACTTGAGTGGCAGGAGTTTAAACAATGGGGAGGAACCAGAGTTATAAAGGATATGGACAAACAGACCTCACCCATTGATGGTGAGAGTGTGAAATGGTGCAGCCACTGTAGTGTTCAAGCAGTTGTCCCCAAATGGAGATATGAAGAGTTACTGTCGGACTCAGCTACTCCATTCCTAGCTCATACTCAAGATGACTGAAAATACTTGTACCTAGACAAAAGTACCCAGGTAGACATAAGTTGGTATCTGTTAATAAGAACCTAGGATATAAATGGGTTAAATTCTCCACTAAAGGATACCGACTGGCTGAATGGATAAAGACCAACACTCAAGATACTGCCTGGAAGAAGCCCATTTCAGACACACATTACATCAGGATAAAAGAATCTGTCAGAAAGAGCATCTAACAACTGCAAATACATACATGCACCTGAAAACAACACCACCTAAGCATGGAATACAAACAATATTGGTTCTAAAGGGAGGTAGAGACCCCACAACAATAGGAGCTGGGGACTTCACCATCAGGTTATCTAGGCAGTCCAGAAGCACTAGACTTATGAAGTGCTACAAACCAAACGGACTCATCATTTGTGGAACGCTGCCTCTGGATCCTCAACTGCAAGACAGTGCTTAACCACAGAACCTAACTCTATCACTTTTGGGAAGAACAAATTGATTAAATGAAAAGAACATGGAAGAAAACCTGGTCATAACGAGCACACAACATACTCATCAATGCTGTGGGTGATTCATATTGGTATTAAAAAAGAAATCAAAACAGAAGAAAGACTGAAATCTAAGACCTGAGCCTTTGAAACAATTAGAAGAAAACACAGGGGAACTGCTTCCGGACAGTGCTACGGGCAAGGATTTCTTAGATCAGATCCCAAGAGCACAGCATACCAAGCCAACTAGCGGACAAATGGGATTTCAACAAATTAAAGAGCTTCTGCACACCAAAGGGAACAATATGTGCCAGCCAACATCTGGCATAGCAGTTAGTAAAGTCAATATAAAACACAACTAACAGCAAAAGCAAAAAACCAACAATAAGTAAGTCAGATTAAAAATGGCCATAGATAGAAATAGACATTTCTTAAAGGAAGACATGTCAGTGGTTCTATTCCACAGCACAGGGAGGAACTACAGATACTGTGAAATACTGGACAAAAGTGCTCATCACTGATCTCAGAGAGATACAAAGCAAAACCACAATAGGATACCAAAGAGACGAAAGATAACAAGTGAGGATGTCTGTGGAGGGGAGGGAACACTTGGCACTCTGTGGGTGGGAATGAAGATCTAGCAAAGCAGTAAGGAAGTTGCTCAATAAACAGAAACTACAGCCACCATCCAGTCCAGCAATCCCACTACCTGGTGTACATCGAAGGGAAAGGAAGTTAAGTCTGTGGAAGAAAGATCTGTGCCCCCAATTTTACTGCAGTCCTGTTCCCAGTAGCTAAGGAATGCAAACAACCTACACATCCATCCACCATGGATGGAAAAAGAAAAAAAGGGGTACGTGTACACATAGGAATACTACTCGGCTATAAAAAAGGTTGAAATCTTGTCATTTGTGGTACCATGGGAGGATCTGGAAATCACTGGGTTAAGTGAAATCAACCAAGCACAGAAAGACAAACACCACATGACCTCACTCACACGTGGAATCCGGCAGTTGTCAGAGGCCGGGAGGCAGGTACGAGGGCAGTAGGCAGCGACGGACTAGTGTGAGTCACAGCTGACAGAGCAGGAGTCTCTGTGCTTCTGCTGCACGGGAGAGGACAAGGCTGATGCCCTGTGTATCTCCCTAGGAAGGCAGACACAGCCCTGCAGTGTGGCGTTTGCTTCCCCACAGGAACAAGCCCAGTGAACTTGGGGGACAGAGGAGGTGGAGGTGGGGAGCAAGGGCTTTCTACCCCTCTGCTTACTTCTTGCAGGTCAACCTACAAAGGTGAAAGTCCAGGGCGATCAAAGCATGGACGCACACAGTCCTGACCCTGTGATTCCCCACAAGCTCAGGTTACACTCAGGTCTGAACTCATGCAATCCTAAGCCCTACAAACCAAGAACCCAGATAAGATGATCTGGGTGAAGTTCCAGGGATGCTGGGAAGGGAGATCCTGCCCCAGTTCCCTCTCCTCACACAGTGACACACAGCAATGGCGGCCACCGCAGCTGTAAGTGTGCAGGTGTAGAGGCTCAGGTTTCAGGGCTTTACAAGGAACGCCTTCTGCAATCCTGAAAACTCGAGGAGGGGACTCCTATGCCCATTTTGTAGCAGGGAAATTGAGGCACAGGACAGGGAATCCACATAAAGCCACGTCACTTCTCACAGCAGAGTCCTGTCTCTCCAGCTCCTCATTAATCTGGTTCCACTCCTGTACCCCTGCCCCAGGAGCTCTCCTCTAGGCACCGTGGACACCGGACACAGATCAGATCGATATTGGCCCAGGGCACCCTGGGCACTGTAGGGTGTGGGGCAGCATCTCTGGCAACCACCTGACCCAAGCCAGGAGCTCCTCCCAGAAGTGCCAACCACAGTGTTCCTTAAGGAGACACAATCTCCACAGCTAGGAACCAGGGCCCCATGGACAATCTTTACTCAGTGGACAAAGAAACTGTTTTTTAATATTTTTCATCAATTTTCATTTGACTTGAAAAGCACAAAGAGAAGCAGAGCTCCCATCCGGTGGCAGGGACCCAACTGCTCGAGACACTGCCTGTGCCCCCCAGAGACACGTCAGTGGGAAGCTGGATTGGAAGCAGAATACTGGCAGCCAAACCCAGCACCCTCATGGGGGATACAGGCATCCAAGCTGGCAAGTTGACCTCCTGTGCCACAAAACCCTCCTGCAACAAAGCTTTTAAAAACAAATCCAGCGGCTGGCACCATTACCTGCAGTGCAACCATCCCTTATGGGCACCAGTTCAAGTCCTGGCTGCTCCACTTCAGATACAGCTCTCTGGGAAAGCAGAAGATGGCTCAATTCTTTGCACCCCTGACCTGCATGGGAGACACAGAGGAAGCTCCTGGTTCCTGGCTTCCAATCAACCCAGCTCCAGCTCTTGGAGCTACCTGAGATCTGAACGAGAGGATGGAAGACCTCTCTGCCTCTGCCTCTCTGTAACTCTGCCTTTCAAATAAATAAATAGATCATAAAAAAAAAAAACTTTAAAAAACAAAAAGACCTAACACATGCACTTAAAAAATAAAAATCAAAGAACCAATGTTGTGACATGGCAGGTCAAGCCACCACCTGCCAGGCAAGCATCCTAAATGTGCAAAAGTTCAGGTCCCTAATGCTCCATTTCTGAGCTGGCTCCTTGCATATGTGTCTGTAGGCAGCAGAAAATGGCCCAAGTACTTGGATGTCCCAGCTTCTCACTTCAGCCTAGCCCAGCCCCAGCCATTCATGCCATCTGGGGAGTGAACCATTAAATGGAAGATTTCCCTCTGTATCTCCTCTCCCTCTCTCCTGGGGAGAAAAAATGTTTGCCGAGACCCACACTAGCTCTCCCTGGCTCCAGGTTAAAACCCAGAACCACTCCCTCTGAATAAGGCCTGGAGCTCCAGGTTGCCCCAAAGCTGCCAGGCACCTGTTCCCCCTATGCCCGCAATGTTACTCCCAGAGAACTCCCAGAGGCACAAGCTCCCAAACCCCCCACATCAGATCCAGTCCTCTATCATCAAGTTCCCTGGAGCTCCCATCACAGTCTGCCATGTGCATTTAAGGAGGGGTGGGAACAAGAGCTGCTGTGCCCATGTCTGCTGCTAAGAGCCTGGCTTCAGTTCTAACCATCTTGGGTTAGAGCCCTGGCCCTTCCACTCGTTGGGCAGGCACCGCGGAGCAAGCACACCCTGCCCCGCTCTGAGCCGCCATTTCCTCACTTATCAAATGGGCTCACTCCACATCATCACACAGAGAATGGAAGGGTAACACAGTACTTGATGTGGCTCCCTGGGAGTTCGGATACTCAGCAGCCTCTTTGATCATTTCTTTTTCCAAAGATGGCCAAAAAAAAAAAAAAAAAAAAAAAAAAAGAAGATGTCCCAGTTGGGTGACATCAGAATTGCCAAGAACAGAGAGCTGGGAAATCTGGGTGCCCGGCAGAGAGGGAACAGGTGATGCTTGCTCACCCCACTCCACGCTGCGTGAGGTGCGACTCTCCATCCTGAAGGTGCCTGCAGAGGTGCCTGCCCTGCACAGCTGGTTCTATGACACAGATGTATCATCTCACCACACCTGCAGGTCAGGAGCCCAGGAGCTGCAGGCTCAAGGTCTCTCCTGAGGTTACATGGGCCCATCTGGTACCCTGCCATCTCGGTTCCTTGTGGCTGTAGGGCTGCATCCCCATTTTCTGCCTGGCCTGGGTGGTTAGCTCGGATGCTCGTGTGGGCTGAGCTGATGTATGGTCAGGTTCTCGGTCAGGTCCAGGAGGACTCTCGGGTCCCCTCAGGCATTGGCTGACTCACGCAGTGCCACCCACATCATCTCTCTTTACACTGATGCAGTGGCTGATTCAGGGCCCTCCACCACAGCTGCAGAGTCTGTCCCAAGATGGGGCACCACAGGAGAACAACAACGTGGGGTGAGACCCAGGAGCAGGTGGCACCTGTGGGGCATGGGCAGACATCCTGGGGTTGGAGGATAGGCAGTGAGAACCAAACAAAGGGAGGGTAGGCTGTCCAGGGAGCAGCAGCAGTGAGCACCCAGGCAGGCAGACAGTGCAGCCAGGGAGCAGGGAGCCTGGACGGAGATGTCTCCCAGGATGCAAGATAGCTCAGCCCCTCACAGGCTGTCACCAGGAAGATCCAAAGCTGTGCCCTCCGGTCAGGGAACCACAATGTGACACAGCAAGGCTTCGGGGGCAGAGAAACAAGGCTGGAGCAGAAGTGACAGTGGCGAAGGATCCGCAAGGCCCAGGACCTGGTTAGGAGTCTCCCTGATGCTTGCCAGGCCTATGGCAGGTGCTGAGACAGCCCCAAATGTCACTATCCTAGCACCTGTGGGCCAGGCCTGGTACAGCACCTGCTGGCTTCCTTTAAGTGAGCAAAGTCCACAAAACATGGAAATTTGGAGCACACACCTCAGCTACATTTGGAACATTCCCATGGTTGGACAACCCTCTTCATCCTGTCTCAAGTCAGGGTCCCAGCCCACCTTCCTTGGCCTGTGCACTACTCAGCCTGCTGTCCGCTCCCCCTGATCCCGATGAGCCATACAGGCTGAGGGAGGACACAGGCAGCTGGGCCTGGGCGTCAGGGCGCTCATCTGCCCGCAGGACAGCACAGAGCCCACCCGCAACCCTACATGCCATTTAGGATGTCCAGTACACTCAGGCGCCACTGGAATGGAGAAGCCACCTTTCTGCTTAGCTTGCCTCCTTCTTTTTCTTAATAATACTGCAAACCTCCAAATAATAAGATAAAATACAGTCAAAGAAATGTCTACTTAATTTCACCTACTTGAAAGGTAGAGAGAGAGACATACGGAGAGAAGTCTCCCATTAACTGGTGCACTTCCCAAATGCACACAACCACCAAGATAGGACCAGGCAGAAGCCAGGAGCCAGAAACTACATCTGCTTCTCCCATGTGGGTATCAGAGGCCCAGGGACTCAGGTCACTGAATGCTTCCCCTCAGTGCATCCAAGGGGAGCTGGATCAGAAGCAAGGCAGCCAGGTCTTCACCTGGCACCCAGATAAGAAATGGGGTTGCCCCAAGGGGAGGCTTAACCCTCTGTACCTTGAGAATCTCCAATTTACTTTGTAGGCTGACCAAGAATGCAAAACTACTAGGGCACTGGTGAAATGAGCTTCCACTTTTCTATTTTCCTATGGGTAATATTATTTTAAAGATTTCTTTATTTGAAAGAGTTACAAAGAGAGGCAGAGGCCAAGAGAGAGAGGTGTTCCCACTGGGTCACTCCCCAAATGGCAGCAACCGCCAGAGCTGAGCCAACATGAAGCCAGAAGCCAGGAGCTCCTTCCAGGTTACCCACATGGGTGCAGGGGCCCAAAGACTTCTGCCATCCTCTGCTGCCTGTCCCAGGCACATTAGCAGGGAGCTGGACTCAAAGTGGAGCACTCATATAGCATGCAGGCACTGCAGGCTGGGGATTTAACCCTCTGCACCATTGTGCTGGCCTCATCTATGGATAATCTTAACCACATAAGTTGCAACAGATATATTGTAAATATTAATTGCATACAAATACACAATGCTTAACTTGGGCACCTTCAAATCTATTGATATTATTTATATAAAAATACATGTCCCCTTTATAAACGGTTTTATGAACAGGTATGAGATCACCCTGGATAATCTTCCCAGTGAATCAAAAATGTAATCCGTCCTCCTGTGTTGTCAGAACAACCGCGGAAAGCACACTGGGGACACTCAACCAACACCAGTGCTCACGTGACTGAGGCAGTCATCTTGCACAACAAAGACTTCCTTCCAGGATCCAGTAAAAGCAGGAGGCTGGGAGATGAAGAAGTTCTAGAGAATAAAGCCACAGCCTGCAAACCCTCACATCCCATGTGGGCACTGGTTCCTGTCCTGGCTACTCCAATTCCAGTCCAGCTACTTGCAAATGATCTGAAAAAAAGTAGAGAAAGAGTGCCCAAGTCCCTTGGGCTGCTGCAACCCACAAGTTACTGGGCACAAGCTGTTGGCATAGGTCTGGCCCCGGGAGGCCACTGCCACCATCTGGGGAGTGAATCAATAGATGGAAGATATCTCTGTTTCTCTCCCTCTTTTTGTAACTGTGACTTTCAAAAAGAATAAATAAATTTTTTTTAAAGAATTAGAAATTCTAGAGACACAGAGAAGCCTGAGGGCAGATCTCCCATGCGGGATTCTCAGCACAACAAAAGGATATGGAAGAATCACAGAGTGCAGGGGCAGCGCAGCCATGTTCTTGTCAGCCATTCAGGGAGAACCCTACAGGAGGAAGTCATGCATCGCCAACAGGATACACACCCGGCACTCACCCCCTGCCCCTCCTACATGTCCAGCCCTGCCTCCTCAGCCAGCTGCCTCCATGGCCTAGCTCCTCCAAGTGCACCCTGTACTTTGGTTAACATCAACACCTGTCCTTCCCTGAATAACGCAGCAGGTGGACAAAGAGCAAAAACTGGAGTCTGTTCCTCCAATCAACTCTCCACAAACCCTGCACATTCAGGTCATTCCTGTGTCTCCACGCCCAGGCCACAGATGCCAAATGGCCCAAAGGACAATTTTACACTTGAGACGCAGCTCCTGATCTACTGGGGGCTTGCTGTCTACAGGAACTGAGCCTGGTGACCCAGGGCCCACAAATTATTCGGTGGTGACCCCCAAATCTCCTGCTGTGGGCTGCAGACACACACCACAGTGGAGACTGGGGAGTGACTGTCCTGGTGAGACTGGAAAGAGTCTGAGGTCTGAAGGAGGAAGATTCTGAGCCAAAGATCCCAAGTGAAGCCCTGCTCCCCACTCACACACACCTGACCAGTGTCCTACTGGACTCACTGCCAGCTGGCCCCTGCTGACTCCCAGCATGCTTGGTGGACCCTCTTCAGCCAGCTCCCAAGACCACCACTCTCCAGCCCAGTATTCCTACCCAGCCTGACTGCTTCCCCCATGAGTGCTCCCACCTTCAATAGAGACCCCTCCTCTTCCTCTCCCCAACACCGGGCCTGCTGTCTCACTTAGCCAAACCATCCACAGCAAACACCAGCACAGCCCTTAGCATGGCCTGGACATGGCCAAGCATTGCACACGGGAACTCCTGAACTGCCCACAGCAGCCCTTTGGGGGCCCCTTGTGAGACTCCTCACTGCAGCATTTAGGCAACTGATGCAGAGAGATGAAGGGGCTTCCTCGTGTCCTGCACCCAGAAGTGAGAGAACACACATTCAAACCTACCAATGAAGCGCTTTTGTCTGCAAGTTTGGTCTCAATACAAATCAGACAACCACAACCACTGGCCAGAATTTGGCACCTTTGATCAGAACGTCCTTGTGGACCTATACAACTTCCTCAAATGAAATGGCAAGTGGTCTGAAGTACCTACTTGCAAGAACTCTTTACAACCAACAGTCTGTGTGTAAGGACTGTTCCTCCTATGACGTCCTTCTCTCTTCCCCTCTTTCCCTCCCAAGCCCACCACAGAATCTGAGGCCTCACCCTTCGATCCACCTGTTTTCAATCCAGCTAATGAGACCCTCCTTACTGACCCCCACTCTCTGCTCTGCCCAAACCACTCAACTCCCCCCTAACAACCCAGCCCCAGCCTTGACCTCCCAGCCCCTCTTGGAAACTCCCTCAAAAACACTAACACTTCCACAATCATAGAGATCCCACAGGATCCCCGCAGCAACCCCTCAGGTCAGGCAGACTCATCCATCTCCTCCCTTTCTTCTCATGCCTCCCCATACCAACCACATTGATTGGCTCCTTCCCCCACGCAGCTGCATCACTAGAACCCATCCCCCAACTCAATCTCAGAGCACAGAGAAACATGTTGCCCACAATGGAGGTGGCAAGCCCAGAGTGTCCCACTGTGTTCATGTTCCCTTCTCTCTCTTTTTTTCCCCCACAAATTACCTTTTATTTAACGAGTACAAATTTCATAAGTACAACTTTAGGAATATAGTGATTCTGCCCACCATACCCGCCTTCCCACCCACCTCCTCCTCCATCTCCATTCTCAGTCACATTCTCCATTAAGGGGAAAAAAAAAAAAAAAAAACTGCTCCTCAACAGTCTAGACAAGCACTTTCCATTGCTTCTCAATTTCACCTCTACAGATTTCCTTTTAGGTGCGCTATTAGTTATCACAGATAGAGAGAACATATGGTATTTGTCCCTTTGGGTCATGTCCCCTTCTCATTGTCTGATATGAGACAGCCTGAGGAAAAATTAGGCTCCCTTTCAGAAAGCCCATCTAAATACAAAACGGAGTTCCTCTGCCTCACTTTTACCCTGGTGAGATGTCTAAAATACCTAACCTCCAGGCTCCCTGCTGATGAAAATGAGCGCATCTGGCACTCAGCCTGGACTCATACAGACTACCTGCATCAACAAGACCCCTCACACTATCAGGTGGCGTACACACTCTCCCGGGCACACAGCCAAACTGGACGTATCAGCCTGGAGATTTGGGTGCTCAGAGACTTCATCATATGTTCATCTGTCTCCTGGAAGGTGCGCACAACAATGCTCATACCTGTGTCAACCATGACAACAAAATTACTCACGGCCCTGATGATGTGAGTACCCTGGCTGGGACTCCGTATCTTCAAGTCCAGTTCATTAGCCAATGACATTGATACCAGACTCATTTCTGACAGTTTCAGGTAAGGGACAAATATGGTATAATCCTAGAGGTCTACAACATCATAAAACCAGGTCCCTCCCCAGCTATTATTCAGTTCAATATTTGTGAGGTTGCAAACAAAGGACAAATACAATGCAGGGGAATAGGCTGGGAATGGTCTTATACCCAGGAATACAAACACATGTGTTTCCAAGAAGGCAATCTAGCCAAGGATAGACAGAAATGGGGCTGCCCAACCCCAGACTCTCCCCCTCCTCACCAGTACTATTGCCCTTCATGGATATGCATGGATGACCCTTACCCCCTAATGTTCCCCTAAAAGCTGAGGTCAGGATTTAAAACTTAAAAGTGGTCCCTGCTTCACCTCCTTGCAGTCCTGGGGAACCCAACTCAGTAATATACACCATTACCAGTCCCAAAGATCCTAAGTGGGTTCGAGGACAGAGGGCCAGTATTCATATCAATGCCAAAGGTTCCTGGGGGCATAATTCACATAATACAAATCCTTGTAGAAAACCACAACCCCTGCAGGCAAGTCAGGACTCTGCCCCAATTCAATCCCTGGCCAAACAGGATTAGCCCAAGCAAACTTCATCATTCTTTTACCCCGACTCCATGCTCTACAACTAGCAAGTCTTACCCAGGCCATCCTCCAATCCTCGGGATCATCCTTGGGCCAGGACTGCCCGCTCTGCCTGCCAATGAGAGAATGGGAATTTTCTGCACTGGGCCACATTGCCACACCACTTCACACACAGTTCTGTACCCTATGACTACACTGCATCCCATGTTATAGGGCCCACCACCTGTATCACCTTCAACACTGCCTAAGCGGCCTTACCCTAGGACTGTAATAACACCATCACTATCAACCGAACCACAAAAGCCATAAGAGCTCCCCACAGCACCCATTTTTTTTCTTTTATGTTAACACTTTATTTAAACCAGTACAGGCACCATGCTTAACAAAAGACTGTCCAAAATAAACATGCAATATGAACTAGCAGAGACTGGAACCCCAGCTTAATAAGTTGTGCCAATTGTTGGTTTTCTTAAACAATGACAGAGAACTGTTAAAATCCATAAGACTAAACCATTCTAGTTTCAAGCCTCCTGGATGAGATGATATTGGACCATATATATCGAGAGGAACTGGCCTGCCATGTCAGTGACCTTAAACAATACTCAAGTAAGCGCATGTGTATGAATCTTATTCCAAAGAGTGGGAAAACACAGTTTATATCACAAGCTTAATGGAGTTGTTTGAAACATGGCAGGAACACGATCACTGATTTGAAATGTCAAATGGTGTAAGAGGAAAACAAATTTCTCACCAATTTCCAACTTGGAACCATGGGTTTTAAAGTGGCTTAGAAGATTATTTACATATTTCCACAAATACAAAATAATATTTGACCTGAAGTGTTTGAAACACTTTTTCACATAAACTGTAAAGGCTCAAACTCTGTAGATTCCAGCATTATCAGTCTATTGAACAAACAGGGAAAGCAACCACTCTAAGAATGCTTCACTTGGTAGAATACAAGTTACCCTCTACTCCCAAATATCAGCATTTAAATGCTGATGAAAATATTATTCATCACTAGTCCACATACGGATTAATGACATTACTTGGAGTTTAAAAGCAGTCCAACCATTTTTAAAGTACACCTTCCTTAATATCTATAATGGGTGGGGGGGAAAACAGCCAAATTTAATTTGGCAATAAACTCCTCTAACCGTGAACTTTTCAAAGTGTCAGACCATGGTACAGTTTATGGCTACAACTGACTCTTAAAAATAGGAGCTAAAGCGAGGTGAAAGTGCTGATGTTTTTGCCACACAGATTATTTGATGATGGCAATACAAATTTTAGGAACACCCTCCTATTGGATGATGACCATACAAATTTTAGGAACACCTAGTGCAGTATGTATAACTGCACTAGGCATCTAGCCATCTTTTCAGAAAGAGAATTCAAACCTTTACTTTAGAAGATAAGCAATCAAAAGTCAGTCAACCAACTTTTTTCCTAACATAATAACTTCAGTACCAGAGCAAAGTGATTACTATTCAAAACTCAGACATTTTGGGATTTCAGCATAGTGACCTGAGAACAGTTTTCTTCATATGTCATTTATGTTGCCACAAAAACCACACTAAATGCATACTGGGATTACTGATTGGCTCTATTTTGACATTAGATGCTACACAGAACTTCAAGACCAACAATCTCAATACTAACACTGACTTCAAAGACCATGAAGGAGGTGCCCAGGGAAAAAGCTGCTGCGCAAAAGGAACGATTAGGATTTAGGGCTGAATGGCAATGGTTGTGCCAGAAAATATGGAATGTAAAAACTGGAATTATGAAATCTGAAGTTCCTCTCTGTCCTTAATGTGTTGTCCAATGTGGAAGGAATTTTACACTTTATGTTCTGTGTGGGTACAAACTGATGAAATCTTTACTTAATATATACTAAATTGATTTTCTGTATATAAAGATAATTGAAAATGAATCTTGATGTGAATGGAATGGGAGAGGGAGCGGGAGATGGGAGGGGTGTGGATGGGAGGGAAGTTATGGGAGGGGGGCATTGTAATCCATAAATTGTACTTTGGAAAGTTATATTTACTAATTAAAAGTTAAAAAAACATTCCTTCCAGAAAAAAAAAAAAAAAGAAATCTGAAGTTACTCCTGATTCAAGGGAAAAAAATAATAAATAGCAAATTAACGTGAAAAGGATAATATAAAAATATACTTAGATAGAAGAAAGTTTCCATAGATGAGGATATTTTAGAGCACAGGATTTATAAACTCTTGCCATAGGACAGATGGAATATAAAGCTATACCGATTCTCTAACCTCAATGTGACATGTTGCAGAATACATGTCATTGATGAGAAGTCAAACAAGGCAAAAAAAAAAAAAATGCGAGGGGATTTCACACAGCTCTCTGCTCCTGTTGGACAACAGAAACCAAGAGTTGTGTGTGTGGTGGTCAGTGTCATCTGACATCAAGGAGGGCTTCCAAATTGGAAAAACCAAATTAAAAACCTTAACACAAGACCAATGAAGGAACCTCATTTTAAAAATATATTCTTGCAGCATTAGTTTGTCTTATTGATGTGAACCAAATGAAACAAATCTCATTTCCTTCCTTCAAAAACAAATACTCTCAGCTCAATTGCTTACATCTGCATTTCTGCAGAATGATAAACAAGTTATTCTCCAACATCAAAATACCTCTTTCAAGAATTCTTCAACTTCCTGGGTGAAGATTTTTCTCTCTCAAAATTGGAATGAAGAATCCTTTCCATTCATTAACCAAATACCTACTCTAGCACTTCCTCATCTCCAACTGACTTGGATTGCTTCCTGAATCCCAGATTAGGGAAGCCAGCCTGTCCAGAAGAGAAGATGTTCTATTCAGTATCGGCAAATTCTCTACTATCGTTACCATTTTATTAAAGTTTATGCAGAAACCTCAAAAATGAAATGCAAAGAATATGTAAGTGGGAAATATGACAACATAAGAATGCCTTGGCTAGTTCTGAAATGACTAAGATAGTCTTAATATAAGAATTCACTCACCAAATATGGTTGGTCTCTAGCTCTCCAGATCTTGTATTAAGTTAGCATTAAACAATTACTTATAGGTTTGTTTTTAAACTGGCACCAGCACCCCGGGTTCTAGTCCCAGTCAGGGTGCCAGATTCTGTCCCGGTTGCTCCTCTTCCAGTCCAGCTCTCTGTTATGGCCCAGGAGTGCAGTGGAGGATGGCCCAAGTCCTTGGGCCCTGCACCCACATGGGAGACCAGGAGGAAGCACCTGGCTCCTGGTTTCCGATCAGCGCGGTGCACCGGCCACAGCAGCCAGTGGGGGGTGAACCAATGGAAAAGGAAGACATTTCCCTCTGTCTCTCTCTCTTACTGTCCACTCTGCCTGTCAAAAATAAAAATAAAAATAAAAAATAAAGTGTGCTATACATTAGCATCCTTGCTTTATGCCAAGGAGACCATCATCTAACAAGACTGGTTAGTTAACTACTCATGCATCCAGTTTAAAATATCTTCTGACATTCAGGATATAAGATGTGTTTTCTACTGATATGTTACTAACTTTACTCACTACAGCCAAAATTTTATAAGTATTCTTTTCTTATGGCACAAAACTAATCACAAATATACTCCAAATACATTCATGTGCTCCTGGGTCAGCATGCAAAAGTGCTTTCCGAAAGTTCAGAGTCATCTCTCATCCTGAGCATTCTTGCCCTGTGCCCAGCTACTGCCCCACATGCCGACTAGGAGACCCGCTCAGGCCCCTCCCCTCCGGGTCATCTGCACTCTCAGGCTTCATGTTCTGCTGTATTCACCCGCCCCGCACTTCTAAATGCCCGCAAGACCTTCCCAGTGTCACATGCCAACCATGACACAGGACAGGCTTCTCCAGTACCAGCCTGGCTCGTTCCCATCATTCCTTGTTTCTGCCTGCTTTTCCCCATCGCCCGAGTCCTGCACATCCTCTCCTTCTGAGTGTCACCTCCCTACCTGCACGTGCCCTCAGGACAGCTCAATTCCACCTACAGCATGAAAAAGCCACCTCCAACAGGGATCCTGAGCTCTGATGGAGGTCGGGAAGGTAGACTCGGGCACCTGTTACAACGTGGATTCCCCCTTCTCTGATTCAGGGGTCCTGAGAGGCAGAACATCCTTTCACAGGAACCCCTGGAAGGTTTTCTGCCACCTAGGCCCATGGGGCTGGCGCTGTGGCCCACAGGCTAAAGCCCCACCTGCAGGGCTGGCATCCCACATCAGAACCCCGGTTCTGCTCCTGGAGCCCTGCTTTCATTCCAGCTCCCTGCTCACACACCTGGCAGAGCAGCACAAGTTGACCCAAGTGCTCCCGTCCCTGCCACCTGTGTGCCAGGCCCAGAAGGTGTTCCAGGCTCCTGGCTTCAGCCTGACTCAGCCTCAGCCAGCATGGGCTTGTGGGAGATTAAATCAGCTCATCAGAGTCATCCTTCTGGATCTCTCTCCCTGTCCCTTCCTCCAACTCTGCCTTTCAAGTCCACAACTGAAAAGAAGAAAAAAGAAGAGAAGAGAAGAGAAGAGAAGAGAAGAGAAGAGAAGAGAAGAGAAGAGAAGAGAAGAGAAGAGAAGAGAAGAGAAGAGAAGAGAAGAGAAAAGAGAGGGGAGGGGAGGGGAGGGGAGGGGAGGGGAGGGGAGGAGAGCGGAGGGGAGGGGAAGGGAGGGGAAGGGAAGGGAAGGGAAGGGAAGGGAAGGGAAGGGAAGGGAAGGGAAGGGAAGGGAAGGGAAGGGAAGGGAAGGGACAAGACGACATCGTGGGGCGGCGCTGTGGCATAGTAGGTTGAACATCTTCCTATGACATCGAGATACCATATGGGCACCGGTTGGAGTCCCAGCTGCTCCACTCCCAATGCAGCTCTCTGCTAAGACACGAGAAGGCAGTGGAACATGGGCCATGTACTTGGCCCCCTTATCCACGTGGTAGACCCAGAAGAAGCTCCTGGCTCCTGGCTTTGGATCAGCTCAGCACCGGCTGTTGTGGCCCTTTGGGGAGTGAACCACTGGTTTCAAGACCTCTCTGTCTCTCTTTCTCCCTCTCTCTCCCTCTCTCTCTCTGTCTCTCTTGCCTCTTTCTCTCCTGTCACTCTGCCAGTGAAGTAAATAAATCAATCTTAACAACAACAAAAAACCCTGAGCCCAAGCTTAGATGAAAGTGGCTGCACTCCTGGATCGGCAGTGTAGAGTAGTAGGTTAAGCCTCCACCTGCGGCGCCAGCATCCCATATGAGCACTGGCTTGTGTGCTGGCTGCTCCACTTCCATCCAGCTCCCTGGTGATGGCCTGCGAAACAATGAAGATGGCCCAAGTCCTTGGACCCCTGCACCCATGCCGCCGGAGACCTGTAGATGCTCTCAGCTCCTGGCCTCCAATTAGCCCATTTGAGGACACTGTGGCCAGTAGCGGATTGAACCAGCACATGGAAGACCTCTCTGTCTCTCCCTCTCTGTGTCTCACTCTACTTCTCAGAGAAAGAAGGAAAAGAGTATTCAAAGCACAGCAGCAGCTTAACTCCTCCCAGAAACTTTTCACAGGAGGTCTTTACTATCGAGAGTACACCCAAATAGCATCTTTTCAGGCTCTGGTTGGGGGACAGGAGAGCTCCCCACAGGGAAGGGCCACGGGCCACTGCCATCTAAACTGCTCGACATCGCCAGTGCTGCCACCGTCAGCACCAACCCCAGCACATGAGCCTGTCCCTCATCTTTCAGGGAAGGACATTCCCACAACAGGGAACTAGCCATTAGCTAACAGGAAGGACACGCACACTATGTGTCCCCACCAAGGCCATCTACTCCCCAGACATTCATCACTGAACCACGCCCAACACCACTCCTGATCTCTCCCCACGCCCCTGTCCAAACCCAACACGGAACAGCCCTGGTGTCTAGGGTCTCCTCAGGACGCTGGATGGAAACACTCTCTCACACATGAAACCTATCCCGTCTGGCTCCTCACACTGACCTCCCTCAGGCTCATGGCAGGCCCAGACCCCAGAGATGCCTGGCACGATCCCTACCAGCCCTGGGGAACAATCAGCAAGTGCAGGGCCACGGTAGTCATCACCCTGGTCCTCAGAGAGCCGGCCCTGAGCCCAACCAACTCCCCTGGGAGTCTGACTGAGCTTCAAGAACCACTGTGCACTGCTAAAGCCCCAGATCCTGCAGGACCCAAAGGACCACCCCACGACTCCTCCGGGGTGCAGGCCAGAGCTAGGAGCACTCGGTTCTCCACTGACCATCAGCTCCCTAGAGCAGACAGCCCCAGGTGCACACGGGGCAACTGAGTCTGGGTGGTCGCAGCCTCGTTTTGGGCTTTGAGAGAGAGGAACCACCCTCCAGGTGCCTGTGGCTGGGAGGAGCCACACTTCAGGGGCTGGGACAGGGCTCCCAATGCACAGGGAGCGGCTCCCGGTCAGTCTCAGGGTGTGATGGGAGCTCTTGCTCCTCAGGGTCCACAGCTGGGCAGCTGAGGGCGCCAGCTTCACAGGGACACGATCCCCAGGGACCACACGGGAGGCTGGGGCGTCTTGACAGGGACAATGACCATGCAGGGTGAGAAGCCCTCAAGCAGGGGGGAACAGGTCTAGCCCAGCTGTGACAAAGGCTGGACCCACACCTGCTGTGGCAGGCGGAGGCTTCCCCCTGTTGGTGCGACGGGGGACAGTGTGCACAGGGCATGGCTTAGAAGTGCAGCAGGCAGCGCCTGCTGGGACTCGGCAGCCATCTTGTGTGAGAGGAGGGGGCTCAGTTGAGGAGCCACAGGAAGTGACCTCACCTGGAGACCTGGGGGGCCCGGCAACAACCCCAACATTCCAGAGTTGAGTCTGAACCAGCTCACCTGGATAGAGTCTCGCAGGAAGATGTTCCTGAGTTGTATCCCGCGATGCCCAAGCCCAGCCCCCAAGAAACCCTGCGGTGGGTGCCTCGCCCAGTGGTGGGGACGCTGGGCCAGCCCTCACCCCCGACGCTCCTGGTGCTTCCAACAGAAAACGGCCATGGTGAGTCTGGAAGCAGACAGGTCTCTGCGGGCCAGGACACCACTGGGAACCCACCCGAAGCCCATAGGCCCCTGGGTGTGGGAGTGGGTGTGGGGGGCAAGGGACCAATTCCCCCTCAGAGGAGGGAGGCTGGAAGTCCTAGGTGGAGGCAGCCTGAGGCCCAGAGCTCCTGGCCGCGGAGGGATCCAGGGACTGCCTCTTACCTGCCATTCTCTGCTCTTGTCTCCCAGGGCCAGGACAGGTCAGCCTCGCGCCTGGCAATGCACAGAAGGCTGCGGATCGCCAGCAGGCAGGACGTGTGTCAGGCCCCTTTCACTGATGACCTGTGTGTGGTGGGGGAGTGGTCAAATGAGCCCACAGCTCCGAAGCCCCCGTACCGGGCATTCCCCGGCACACAGAAACCACTGGACGTCCCTCTCAGTCACACACTGTTGGTCAGAGCCCAGATAGAGCCCAGGGGCTCCGCAAATGCCCATCTCACAGCGGAGGAAGTAGGGCCCGTTGACTTCGCCTGTGTCAGTCATGACCCAGGGTCAGGGCCGGGCCTGGCACCTGACCTCACGGCTGGGGCGGCACAGAGCCCTGATCTCCCAACAACACCCCCGCTGGAGCAGTGCTGGTCCTCCATCGATCAGCGCCACCACAAGGATGCGCGGGGGACAGCTGTGCCCCCGGGGGCCGAGCAGGGCTCAGGGGAGGCCCTGAGAGAAGAGGCTCTGGGGATGGAGGGTCTGGAGCCAGGACCGTACGCAGCAGCTGAAGCCGAGGACGCTGCAGGGGCACCAGACGCAGCACTGGCCCCGGCCTCAGCCCCAGCTCCGCAAGTCCCTTCTGCTGCAGCCCCAGTGCCACACCTGGCCTTCCCCGCCCCCGTCGTCCTGTATTTCTCTTTATTCCTCCCCACTCTCTTCCTTTTCTCCACCTTATTGTCCCTGAACCTCAATAAAATGTAAGTTATTACCCACTGTGGAATGTACAATTTGCACCGTGCCAGCTCCCCAGGCCGTGCCCTCCCCACCCCACTCTCCCTGCACCATGGCTCCAATGCCCGGGACCTGCATCCTCTGCAGAGGACACGGGCACCTCCCCAGGGGCAGAGCCAACGTTCCCCGTTTGGACAAACAGCACCACACGCTGGGAAGGCCAAGGTAAGCAAATAACAGGGCGACGCTGCATGGCTGGGGCAGTGCCTCCTCATGCTCAGGGATGCAGACTCTGAGGTCACAGAACGGACCTGCCGGGGGTGCTGTCCCCACAGCCTCAGTGTCCTCATCTGTGCAATGGGAAGGCAGCCCTGCCACAGCCATCACCACATCAGGGAATGCGATGTTCTGCACCTCCCTGCACACAATGGGAGCTCACAGCTTCAGTTTGAAGTGTGCACAGGGAGTGGGTGAGATTCTTAACTGAGGGCACAAGATCAGGTCCAGCATCATAAACACCCAGAAGCAGTCACAGTATCTGTCCCTGTGCTCAACAATGGGTCACTGGTAACTAAAGTAGAGCAAGGATTTGCCTACTGCACAGGAGACTGTGGGGCCTTGTCCAGGACCCCATGTAACCCAGACTGCCTGGTGTGCAGGAGACATGGGTGGTCTTGGCTGAGAAGATGGAGACACAGAGGATGTCCCAAGGAGAGTGACCATGTTCCACTGGAACAGGCTGTGTTTCCATAGGGAAGTGCACCCCAGGCTTTCATAATCTTCCACTGCCGTGTGGTTCTGGCTTACAGATGAAGAACCTCGCAGTCCCTGAGAGCCCACAGGTAGAACGCAGTGATACCGATGAACTGAGGGACACTGTTGACCTCTGGGGACCAGCTGCCCTGCCTACAGGTGGACTGAAATGGGTCTAACAGACATGTGTGCACACGCAAGAGCTCTGTCACCCAGGATTTCCCTCTCCCCAGTGTGCCAGACTCAAGTTCACAGAGCAGAACCAGGAAGACCGACATCTGGACCTGGAAAGTCTTCTGTATTTCCGTGGTGATCTAGAGGTTGTTGTGCACATGGGGGCCTGGGCTACATCAGTAAACAAAGAGAAGTTCCTTTCTGTCTACTCACCCCTGATCAGGTGTGAAGACTTGCGCATCTGCGCAGGAGACATGAGCCGGCCCAGAGAAGGGAGCATCCTGGGCAGACTTACAAACACAGCAAATGATGCTCTAAATACCTAATGGCCCAGCAGAAAATGAGCTTCCAGGCCTCTCATTTACATGTTCACCTCATCCACTCCAAAACATAACTCAAAATAAAGCATCTAAGCATAAATGTTAAAAGTCAAAAATATAAATCACTTAGAAGAAAACTTACAAAATCTTGACAATTTTGAGTGACCCGCAGATTTTTGATACATTATCACAACTATGATACATAATAAAAAGATAAACACTAATTTCTCCAAATCGCAAACACTTCTGATTCAAGAAACACATTATCAAAGTAAAAAAAAGATCACACTGATTCAGACAAAATATTTTAAAAGCATGTATCTGATAAGATCCTCTGTCCACAAAATATAAGGAACACTTACAATTGAACAATACGAAAATGAACAACCCAAACCACCATGCGTCAAATATTTGAATACGCATTTCTTCTAAGATAAGCACAGTAAAAGTTGCCCAACATCTTCGGGCCCCAGACAAAAGCAAATGAAAGCCACAATGTGACACCAACTCTCCCCCACTTGAGTGGCAGGAGTTTAAACAATGGGGAGGAACCAGAGTTGTAAAGGATATGGACAAACAGACCTCACCCATTGATGGTGAGAATGTGAAATGGTGCAGCCACTGTACAAATCAAGCAGTTGTCCAAATGGAGATATGAAGAGTTGCTGTTGGACTCAGCACCTAGCTCATACTCAAGATAAATGAAAATACTTGTCCCTAAAAAAAGTGTCAAGGTAGACATAGGTTGTTATCTGTTAATAACAACTTTGAATGTAAATTGGTTAAATTCCCCACTTAAAGGATAAAGACCGGCTGAGTGGATAAAGACCAACACTCAATATACTGCCTGGAAGAAACTCATTTCAGACACACATTACATCAGGATAAAAGAATCTGTCAGAAAGAGCATCTAACAACTGGAAATACATACATGCACCTGAAAACAACACCACCTAAGCATGGAATACAAACAATATTGGTTCTAAAGGGAGGTAGAGACCCCACAACAATAGGAGCTGGGGACTTCCACATCCCACCTGTCAATGGACAGATCATCTAGACAGACAACCAGCAAAGAAGCACTAGACTTAAGAAGCACTACACACCAAATGGACTTAACATTTGTGGAACGCTGCAGAATATGCATTCTTCCCCTCAGCACGTGGAACATTCTCCAGAAGAGACCCTACATTCGCCCACAAAACAAGCCTCAACTCATTTTAAAAAATCAAAATCACCTTTTCGCAGGCCATAATGGAATAAAATATTAGTACTCAACCAGAGGAATTGTATATATCAGCCAAATGCATGGAAATCAAACACCATGTTCCTGTCCAATCAATGGATCCCTTTTACCACTCTCCTCAACACACAACTGGGAGTGCTACCCAGTACAATTTAGCAAGAGAAAAAAAAAATAACAGCATCAATTTGGAAACAACAAAGTCAAATAGTCCTTACTTGCAATCTATATGATCTTATATATAGGAAAATTTAAAACTTCATCAAAGAGTTAAAAGAATTCAATAAAAATGCAGGATACAGGATCAGCTTACAAAAACCAACAGCATTTCAATACCCTAGGAACAAATCAGATGAAAAGAGATCAAGAAGGCAACCCAGTGGTAGAACAAGGAGTTGATAGAAATTGAAGAGATGACTAAAAAGTGCAAAGTCATCCCATGGTCATGCATTTGAAGAACTAGAATGTTTAAATGTCCAACTGCTACAGACACAATGCAATTCCTCTCACAATACCAATGACATTCTTCAAAGAATAAGAGAAAGTATTTGCAAGTTGTTCCCCTGATGAGATTAAGGAACTCAACCCAAAGGTCCCCCCACAAAAATGCAATTAAAAATGAGCTAATTATCTCAGTAGATACATGTCAGAAGAAGATATACAAATGGCCAAAAACTACATGAAATAATGCTCAATCATATTAATCATCAGGGAATTGGAACTCAAAACCTCAATGAAAGATTCTCTCTCCCAGGTCTGACCAGAAAAAAACACAATGAACAAATTCAAGGACATGGAGAAAGGGGAATTCTCACACACTCTGGACAGGAATGTCCATCAATGCAGTCCTTGTGGCAAACAGTATGGTGTTTCCCCAAAACACTAGAAATAGAACTGCCATATGATCCAGCAATCTGTCTGTGCATATACATCCAAAGGAAAGGAAACCAAATGTGGACAACATAGTTGCACGCCACGTTTACTGCAGCACTGTTCATGAAAGCCAAGGTATGGAGTCAACCTAGACACTCTATTGGTAGATGAATTGATAAAGAACACCTGGTTACATATGCATAATGGAATAATACTCAGCCATAAAAAAGAACATAGCCATGTCATCTGCAGCAACATCCATGAGCCTGGAAGGTATTGTGGGTTTTTCTGTTTGTGTATGGTTTTTTTCGGTGGGGGAAGGATTTTATTTATTTGAGAAGTTGAGTTCCAGACAGAGGGAAAGACAGACAATGGTCTCCCATACACTGGTTCACTCCTTAAATGGGTACAAAGCCAGAGCTGAGCCGATCTAAAGCCAGGAGACAGAAGCCTCTTTCGTGTCTCCCAGGTGGGTGCAGGAGTCCAAACACTTGGGCCATTCTCCACTGCTTTTGCAGCAGAGAGCTGGATTGGAAGAAGAACAGCTGGGGCATGAACCAGCACCCATTTGGCATGCCAGCACCACATGGGGAGGGTTAGCCCACTACATCACAGTGCTGGCTCCAGGGAGGACACTGTATTGGTTAAACAAGTCAATCGCAGGAGGAAAACTACTGCATGTTCCCATTTACGTATGAAATCCTAAAAAGTTGATCTCACAGAAGTAGGCAAATAGAACAGAGTTTACCAGAGGTTGGAAAGGGGAGGGGGGAGTGGAGGGAGGATGGTGGATGGGTACAGAGCACAGTTCACTGTGAAGAGCAATGTCAAATGTTCTGCCACACCGTAAGGTAACCAATGGAAAGGTAATTAATTATGTGCCTCACAATAGCTAGTAGAGGAGATTCTGGATGTTCCCAACACAAATGATGAGTATGTTTCAGGTGACGGATATCTTAATTAACCTGATCAGATCATTATATACCATATATTTACATTGAAATACCACACTGTACCCCATAAACATGTACAATTATATGTGTCAATTATGAATAACCATACAGATATTCTTTTTCAAAAATGAGTCTAGATGCTCCTAACTGCATCATTCATAATAACCAGAAAGCAGAAGCCATCAAGTGGCCAGCAACTGATGTACGAATAAACATATGGTCTCTCCTCAATATAGACAACTCTCCACCCCACAGAAGGGCATACTGTTCTAACACTCCCTATCCAACTCCGGAGCCCTGAAGACATGTGGCTCTGGGAAGGTAGAGAGAGGCAAAGGCCTCATATAGCATGACACCATCAACACACATGGGACATTTGTGAAAGTGAGCAGACACGTGTCTCAAGGGCCTGGAGGCGGGACTGAGAACTGAGTGCCAATAGGCAGGAGGTTCTTTAAGTGTTTGGGGAATGTTCCACAGCTACACTGTGCTGATGGCTACACAACCTATACATATATTAAAGTCACTGACATGGACACAAAAGGACATACATCATGTTCTGTCAATTGTAGGTCAAGAAACCTGTCCACAGAAAGTGATCAGAGTGATCCAGAAGCGACTGTTCCTTCACTTGTGTGGGCACCATGCCAGTTGACCACCCTAGGGCCAGAAGGATGCTGATGCTGAGGTCAAGGTCTTCTTGGAGACTGGAAGAGGATCTCACAGCACAGAGCCTGGCAGAGGGGAGAGACAGAGCAGTATCTTCACCATCCAGGGCAGTTAACATGAGGTCTGGATTCAGTGACAGTCCCTGACTTACAGCCCAGAGGCCAAATCCTGCTCTGGGACACTAGCCTCTTCACTGCTTAGGCTTTGTGCCTGGGGAGCCTCAACTGCAACACAGAACCTATACCAGTGTTGGGAAGAACAAATTTATTAAATGAAAAGCACCTAGAAGAAAACATGGTACCAATGAGCACAGAACATACTCATCAATGCTGTGGGTTATTCATACTGGTTTCAAAAAAGAAATGAAGGGACCGGTGCTGTGGCATAGCGGGTAAAGCCTCCGTCAGCAATACCAGCTTCCCGGATGAGTGCTGGTGTAGTCCCAGCTGCTCCTCTACCAATCTAGCTCTCACCTGTGGTCCAGGAAAGCAGTAAAAGATGGCACAAGTCCTTGGGCTCCTGCACCCTCGTGGCTGACCTGGAGGAAGCTCCTGGATCTTGGCTTTGGATCAGCACAGCCATGGCCATTGTGGCCATCTGGGGAGTGAACCAGTGGATGGACAACTACTTTCTCTCTGCCTAACCTTCTCTGTGTACTTCTGACTTTAAAATAAATAAATAAATCTGTGAAAAGTAAAGAAAACAGAAGACAAACTGAAATGTAAGATCTGAGCCTTTGAAACAATTAGAAGAAAACACAGGGGAACTGCTTCCGGACAGTGCCATGGGCAAGGATTTCTTAGATCAGACCCCAAGAGCATAGGAAACAAAGCCAACCAGCAGACAAATGGGATTTCACCAAATTAAACAGCTTTTGTACAGCAAAGAAACAATGTCTACAAGCCATCCATCTGACATAGCTGTTAGTAAAGTCAACATAAAAACAACTAAACAGCAAAAACAAGAAACAACAAATAAGTCAGACTTAAGAGTCTCAGTTAGAAATAGACATTTCTTTTTTTTTTAAAAAAAAAAAAAGATCTATATATTTACTTGCAAATCAGAGTTACACAGAGAGGGGAGAGGCAGAGAAAGAAAGGACTCCCATCCGATGGTTCACTCCCCAGTTGGTAGCGACAGCCGGGGCTGCGCCGATCCGAAGCCAGGAGCTAGGAGCTTCCTCTGGGTCCCCTACGTGGGTGCAGGAACCCAAGGAACTAGGCCATCCTCTACAGCTTTCCCACACCATAGCATATAGCTGGATCAGAAATGGAAAGCCAGGTCTCGAACCAGCGCCCACATGGGATGCCAGCACTTTAGGCCAGGATATCAACTCGCTGCGCCACAGTGCTGGCCTCGGAAATAGACATTCCTTAAAGTAAGACATGTCAGTGGTTCTCCTGTTCCACAGCACTCAAGGGAACTACAGATAATGTGAAATACGGGACAAAAGTGCTCTTCACTGATCTCAGAGAGATACAAAGCAAAACCACAATAGGATACCAAAGGAATGAACGATAACTAGTGAGGATGTGTGTGGAGGGGAGGGAACACTTGGCACTCTGTGGGTGGGAATGTAGATGTGGTAAAGAGTAAGGAAGTTGCTCAATAAACAGAAACTAGACCTACCATCCACTCCAGCAACCCTACTGCCAGTGTACAATAAAGGGGAAGGCAGTCAGTCTGGGGAAGAGAGATCTGTGCCCCCAGTTTTACTGCAGTCCTGTTCCCAGTAGCTAAGGCATGCAAACAACCTACACATCCATCCACCATGGATGGAAAAAGAAAAAAAGGGGTACGTGTACACATAGGAATACTACTCGGCTATAAAAAAGGTTGAAATCTTGTCATTTGTGGTACCATGGGAGGATCTGGAAATCACTGGGTTAAGTGAAATCAACCAAGCACAGAAAGACAAACACCACATGACCTCACTCACATGTGGAATCTGCAAAGTGGTGATGCCCTGGAGGCTCAGGGCACAACGGCAGTTGTCAGAGGCCAGGAGGAAGGGATGAGGGCAGTGGACAGAGATGGGCTAGTGTGAGTCACAGCTGATGGAGCATGAGTCTCTGTGCTTCTGCTGCATTGGAGAGGACAAGGCTGATGCCCTGTGTATCTCCCTAGGAATGCAGACACAGCCCTGCAGTGTGGCGTTTGCTTCCCCGCAGGAACAAGCCCAGTGAACTCAGGGGGACAGAGGAGGTAGAGGTGGGGAGCAAGGGCAGGTCAGGAGCTACAGGCTCAAGGTCTCTCCTGAGGTTACATGGTGCCATCTGGTGTGCTGCCGTCTCAGTTCCTTGTGGCTGTAGGGCTGCATCCCTGTTTTATGCCTGGCCTGGGTGGTTTGCTCGGATGCTCCTGTGGGGTGAGCTCATGTACGGTCAGGTTCTTAATCAAGTCCAGGGGAGTGTCAGGTCCCCTCAGGTCCTGCCTGCCTCACTCAGTGTCACACACATCGTCTCCCTTTACACTGACACAGTCGCTGATTCAGGGCCCTCCACCACAGCTGCAGAGTCTGTCCCACGATGGGATACCACAGGAGAATGACACTGTGGGGTGAGACCCAGGATCAGGTGGCACCCGTGCGGCATGGGAAGGTATCCTAGGGTAGGGGGCTGGGCAGTAAGAGCCAGGAGGAGAGCAGGTCAGGCTGTCCAGGGAGAAGCAGAAGGGGGCCCCCAGCAGGCAGGCTGTGCTGCCAAGGAGCAGGGAGCCTGGACAGAGACACCTCCCAGGATGCAAAATAGCTCAGCCCCTCTCAGACTGCCATCAAGAAGATCCAAAGGTGTGCCCTCCAGTCAGGGAGCCACAACGTGAGACCTCAAGGCTCAGTAGGCAGAGAAATGAGGCTGGAGCAGAAGTGACAGTGGCGAAAGATCCGCAGACCCAAGGCCTGGACAGGAGTCTCCAGGATGCACGGCAGACCCATGCCAGCGAGGAGATGTCCCCAGATGTCACTATCCCAGCACCTGCGGGCCAGACCTGATACAACACCTGTTTGCTTCCTTTAATCGAGCAGAGTCCACAAAACACAGAATTTTAGAGCATGCAGCTCAGCTACATTAACAACATTCCCATGGCTGGACAACCCTCACCATCCTGTCTCAATCAGGGTCCCAGACTGCCTTCCTTGGCCTGTGCACTACTCAGCCTGCTGTCTGCTCCCACTGATCCCGATGAGCCGTACAAGCTGAGGCAGGACACAGGCAGCTGGGCCTGGGTGTCAGGGCATTCGTATGTCAACAGGACAGCACGGAGCCCTCTCGCAACCCTATGTGCCACTCTGGATGTCCGGTACACTCAGGCGCTGCTGAATGGAGACTCCGCCTTTCAGTTTGGTTTGTCTTTGCCTTTTTCTTAATAAAACTGCAAACCTCCAAATAATAAGAAAAAATACAGTCAAAGAAATGTCTACTTATTTTCACCTACTTGAAAGGTAGAGAGAGAGACACACGGAGAGAAGTCTCCCATTAACTGGTGCACTTCCCAAATGCACACAACCACCAAGACAGGACCAGGTGAAGCCAGGAGCCAGAAACTCCATCTGCGTCTCCCATGTGGGTATCAGAGGCCCAGGGACTCAAGTCACCGAATGCTCCCTCTCAGTGCATCCAAGAGGAGCTGGATCAGAAGCAGGGCAGCCAGGTCTTCACCTGGCACCCAGATAAGAAATGGGGTTGCCCCAAGGGGAGGCTTAACCCTCTGTTCCTTGACAGCCTCCAATTTAGTTCGTATTCTGACCAAGAATTAGAAACTATTAGGTGCACTGGTCAAATGAGCTTCCACTTTACTTTTTTCCTATGGGTACTATTTCTTTTAAAGATTTATTTGGTTTATTTCATAGAGTTATGAAGAGATGCAGAGGCCAAGAGAGAGAGGTCATCCCACTAGGTCGCTCCCTAAATGACTGCAAAAGCCAGAGCTGAGCCAACATGAAGCCAGGATCCAGGAGCTGCTTCCAGATTTCCCTCATGGGTGCAGGGGCCCAACGACTTCTGCCATCCTCGGCTGCCTGTCACAGGCACATTAGCAGGGAGCTGGACTCGAAGTGCAGCACCCATATGGGATGCAGGCACTGCAGCCCAGGGATTTAACCCTTTGAGCCACAGTGCAGGCCCCATCTATGAGAATGTTAACCATATAAGTTGCAACATAGATTCTAAATATTAACTGCATACAAATACACAATGCTTAACTTGGGCACTTTCAAATCTATTTCTATAAAAATACATGCCCCCTTTATAAACAGGTTCCCCATTACAGAGATGAAAACTCACTTCATTTCTATATATGTAAGCAGTTTAAGAATACTGCTGAGGATCAGGTCATTTCTTTTCCCCAAAAATGTTCTAAAGATGTCCACAGGACAAAAGAGGATTCACTACATGCCTGCTGACTTAACCCTTGGTTCACTGCCCTCCTTCACAGGTATGAGATCACCCTGGATAATCTTCCCAGGGAATCAAAAATGCAATCTGTCCTCTCGTGCTATCAGAACAACCGTGGAAAGCACACTGGGGCACTCAACCAACACCAGTGCTCACGTGACTGAGGCAGTCGTCTTGGACAACAAAGAAAGACTTCCATCCAGGATCCAGTAAAAGCAGGAGGCGGGGAGATGAAGAAGTTCTGGAAACGGGGCCCATGTTGTGGTGCACTGGATAAAGCCACAGCCTGCAAACCCTCACATCCCATGTGGGCACCGGTTCCTGTCCTGGCTGCTCCAATTCCAATCCAGCTCCCTGCAAGTGGTCTGCAAAAAGCAGAGGAAGATGGCCCAAGTACCTGTGCCCCTGCAACACACACAGGGTACTGGGCAGAAGTATCTGGCTTCAGCTTGGACCAGGGAAGCCACTGCCACCATCTTGGGAGTGAACCAACAGATGGAAGATATTCTCTCTGTCTCTGTCTTTTCTGGAACTGCGACTTTCAAAATCATAAATAAATCTTGTTATTTTAAAGATTTAGAAATTCTAGAGAAGCAGATAAGCCTCAGATGGCAGATTTCCCATGCAGGGTTCTCAACACAACAAAAGCATATGGAAGAATCACAGAGCGCAAGGGCAGCGCAGCCATGTTCTTGTCAGCCCTTCAGGGAGAACCCTATGAGAGGAAGTCATGCATCGCCAACAGGATGCACACCCGGCACTCACCCCCTGTCCCTCCTACACACCCAGCCCTGCTCCTCAGCCAGCTCCCTCCATGGCCTAGCTCCTCCAAGTGTACCCTGTACTTTGGTTAATATCGACACTTGTCCTTCCCTAAGTAATACAGCAGGTGGACGAAGACCAAAAACTTGAGTCTGTTCCTCCCGTCATTCTCTCCACAAACTCTGCACATTCAGGTCATTCTCATGCCTCCATGTCCAGACTACAGATGCCAAATGGCCCACAGGACAACAGCAAGAGACTCAGGAGGCAGCAGCCCTGAGTGTCCACACATGAGACACAGCTCCTGATCCGCTGGGGGCTTGCTCTCTACAGGAACTGAGCCTGGTGGCCCAGGGCCCATAAGTTATTCGGTGGTGACCCCCAAATCTCCTGCTGTGGGCTGCAGACACACACCACAGTGGAGACTGGGGAGTGACTGTCCTGGTGAGACTGGAAAGAGTCTGAGGTCTGAAGGAGGAAGATTCTGAGCCAAGGCTCCCAAGTGAAGCCCTGCTCCCCACTCACACACACCTGACCAGCGTCCTAATGCACTCACGGCCAGCTGACCCCTGCTCAGACTCCCAGCATGCTGGGTGGACTCCCTTCAGCTCAGCTCCCAAGACCACCACTCTCTGGCCCAGTGTTCCTACCCAGCCTGACTGCTTCCCCCATGAGTGCTCCCACCCTTCAGCAGAGATCCCTCCTCTTCCTCTCCCCAACACCGGGCTTGCTGTCCCCAGAGGCCCTGCCACCTCCTCTGCCTCACTCGGGCAAAACACCCACAGCAAACACCAGCACAGCCCTTAGCATGGCCTGGCCCTGAGGCAAGTACTCACCCAGAAATGCAACAGACTCTAATGAAGTGCTATGGATACCACTGAGGAGAATCCCACAGGACTCCCAAAAATGAGTCACAGATCACTGCCCACCCAATGATTAAAAGGCTCTGGACTGTGGAGAAAGCCACTGGTAGCCCCAATAGAGAGTTATAGCTCACTGCTGCCCACAAACAAGCAAAAATAGGAAATAAAAATGGAGTCACTTATGCTAAGCCAGAAGCTGATGACATCACTTATGTCAAGCTCAGCGCTTGCCAGAAAGATGCTCCTCATCAGACTGAACAGACATCCCTGGGCAGTCTGATAACCTGTACGCAACAGACGACAACCTCAAGTTACCTTCCTACTCGCACAGGGATTGGCTGCACCCCAGGAATACTGCAGATACACCCTGTCCTAAACAACAGATTGGTGGCACCCCGGGAAACTCCCAGAGGGAGCACAACTGATTGGTGACACCCTACCGCTCCTGGAGACTCTCCCTTCAAAATGACAAGGATAAAAGGATCATGGTCCCGGTGTCTGTGAACCTCTGGATCTTCACACATTCAGAGCTGAAGAGGCAGCCCGTTACACATGGATCTGTAATGGCACAAGATGACAACCGATCAAGGGCCCAGTGCATGTGAACCTCTGGATCTCCTTACACATGGAGCTTAAGAGGCAGCTCACTAGCCCCCTTGCTAAGCAACACACGGAGACTACAGGACCAAACTCCAGTGGAGCCACTCCCTCACCTGGACCCCTTATCAGCCTGTTGCCTGGCCTGACCACACAGCTGGACCAGACCTCTCAGCAGGGGACCTCTCCAACTCCTTACCTTGTCATTCCCCTGGGAACTCCGGGCTTCTGCTCAGAGTGACAGCCATCCCACTACTGCATGCCTGTAAGTGACTGTTCTGAGATCCATCTCTCCGAGTGGTAATGAGACTCTGGACTCTGGACTTTGAACTTTCACTTCTTGGGAATGTGATAGGAACCTTAAGAACACAGCATTTATAATGATATTAGCCATATGTAATAGGAAGGAATGTGCCTCGACCCTATGATTAAGAATGTCTTCTGCTTCGCTGTACTTACATTATTACAGTTGGACTGCCTTTGAGATTGCTTTGATGCCAGGTGTGTGTTATGATGTGTGGAGTAATGAACATAACTACAGAGATTGGTTTGCAGTGGGAAAGCCCTAGTGTGAATTGGAGTGAGCAATAAAAAGCCTTTCATTGGGAAGACAGTGTCGTGTCCGTGTGTTCCTTCTTCCCTATGCTCCGACAATGCACCCTTGAGCCCTGTCGAAATGCGTGACAGCAAACACTCACAACGTACCACCACCACTGCTAAACTCGGGAGACACCCACACTGTACATTCACTCCATTACAATTAGTAACACCTCTACAGCACACCCTACCCCACAGGTCCCACAACTCTCAGGTGGACGCGGCTCCCCCACTACTGCAAAAACCATCTCCACAAGCCACTGCCACTTCTACAGATTCCTCCAAGTAACTCTAAAAGTAAGGCAGTGCTATCCAACTCTGCCAGACCACTCTTCCAACTCCTGGACCCTCAGCTCCAGGGCAATCTCTAGGAATTCACCCTACTCAGATACCCTTTTTTATCCTCTGTTCACATCTCTCACTTTAAAGCACTGTACCCCGTTGCTATCTTTTGTTGTGATATTAGCCCTAGACTTTGTCAGAAACCAGCCAAACCGAATGGACCCATAGCAGAAGACTTCTCTCGGCACTCTCTTATCTCTTCTGGGTTGCATGCTTTACTACGGTCTGCTGCTTCTAACCTGCTGCCCTTTTTGTGGTCCCCAATTCTATATATCTCTCACATCCTCCCAAAGCCTCTACACAGCTCTCATCAATGCTTCCTCTCATCTCTTCTCTGAACATAACCCCACTATCGCTTCATGCGGGATCTGTACACACTCTTCCCACTTCCCAGCCAATCTGGACAAAGGCCACAGGACTGAAGGGATACCCTGTACTTTCCCCAAAACAGGAAGAATTCAACCAACCTTATTTACCTATCAAAGGCATGTTCTGTGCTTTGCTGACAGGTCAAGCCCTTAAATGCATCCTACGTGCTCCCTTCCCTTTTTCCATGAAGTAGGATCACTGTCCCACAAACTCTTTAATTGGACGATTACTCTCCCAGCCTTCCCTGTTTCCTCCATTTCCTTCCCCTACTCCCACAGGTTAGAAAAATTAGCCACAAAGGCAAATACTCCCACTCTACCTGAACCATCACTGTCAGGACCCAGCCCAAGGATGCATTGGTGAGCATGCGGGGGACCATAAATAGAAGCATTCTTGCTCTGTGGCATCCAGGTGTACAACTGTCTTCCCATGAACTGGAGAGGCACGTGTCCTCTTAGGTTCCTATTTCACCCTTTCTCCTATACTCTCAACCAGACTTGATGTCCCATACCTCGAACACCCTGTGTCAAGAGTGACTTGGACTTAGCAACCCTTCTTTCTCGTTGGGTGTTTGTTGCCAGGGATTGGGCCAGGAGCAGCCAGACTGGCAATTTCAGGAGACAAGACAAAGAAATACAAAGAATTATGTCTCACTCTCAAAGAAAACATAAATGACCCAGCACCACACCTGTCTCACTTCCAAGAACAGGTAGATTCCTGTCAGCAGTGGTCCTGCAAAATCACTGAGGATTTAGACGTCCTCAGCTCCATAAAAGGAGGACTTTGCCTCTGGGTAAAGAGTGTGGCTTGTGGTCAGTGCCACCATAGCTCAATAGGATAATCCTCCACCTGCTCGCCGGCACACCAGGTTCTGGTCCCGGTTGGGGCGCCGGATTCTGTCCCAGTTGCTCCCCTTCATTCCAGCTCTCTGCTGTGGCCCAGAAGTGCAGTGGAGGATGGCTCTAGTGCTTTGGCCCTGCACCCACATGGGAGACCAGGAGGAACCACCTGGCTCCGGGTTTCAGATCAGCGTGGTGTGCCAGCCACAGCGGCCATTGGGGAGTGAACCAACAGAAAACGAAGACCTTTCTCTCTTTCTCTCTCTGTCCACTCTGCCTGTCAAAAAAAAAAAAAAAAAAAAAAAAAAAGAGTGTGGCTTGTACACCAGTCAGTCAGGTGCTGTGAGAGATGCTATTGAGCACATTGAAAAGCATGCTAATAAAATGTAAGAATGCATTACAATACCCTTGCCACATTTTAGCCATCTTTGCCACTCTGGGTAACTTTTCTACTGCTTTCTTTTTCCCTCATAATCACAGTGCTTTATTCTTATGATATAAAATTACACATTTCAAAAGTGCTCACAGGAACCAGTGATTGCTAAATACCAAGACATCCCGCAGGAACATCACAAGACTGCTCTTCTTCTCCAGTCACTCTGGACTACAGCCCTGCATCAGCAGGAAGTGGCCAATAGGACACCAGCACCCATCTCTCTCTGTCCTGGGAGTAGGAATACAGGACCTTGAGCAACATCATGGGCAGAAGAGATGTCGTGTTACAGCCACATCACTGCCTCCAGAGTTCAACCATTAGCCCCAGCCCTCTGGAAGGTTGAAAAAGCCAAGGCAAAACAGCTCAGCTCTGTCTAATCCCTGCCCAGCCTGAACCAAAAGTACCCAGGCTAGATAAGCCCCAGTCTCTACCAGAACGTGTCCCAACCCTCGCTAGTAGTGGGCCCTCAGGTCTGTCTCTGAATAAACAGGCTCTAGCTACTGAGTTCGTAGTTTGTAGTCTGTCTTCCCTGTGTCTTGTGCATATTGTCTAAAACACACCATCAGGGAAATGAGCAAACCAGACAACACCAGCATTCAGTCCTCGGTCAGTGGAAACCATTAGATGGATTCCCAGTAAAGGAACATTCCGTGTGTTTGAGTTCAGTTGCTTATTCATCCACTGATCCACTCCCCACACACATGCAATGGCACCAGGGGCTAGCTAAGACCAGGAAGTCACCCCAGATCTCCCTGACAGGTGGCAGTAACCCAAGCATTTGAGCCTTAACCCCCCAGGATCTCTTTAGCAGGAAGGTGATGCACATGAAACCCAGGCACTCTGATACTCTGATGTCCCAACCACAAAACACAATGCTCACACCCCACTTTTATTCCCAAATAAAACACCACTCACCTGGACGGATACTAAAATGTCCTGCCAACAACACCTCAGCCAGCACACGTCTGGGCCAAGACTTCAACTCAGATGAGACTGAAACCGCAAGTTGTAACTGGGAACCTATAGGAGGAAAACACCCTCGTGTTTGAACAGGCCTTGGAGAACCTAAGAACCAATTCACACCTACCAGATGACAAAGAGAAAGATGTCTGCTGCTAGCAACACAAACTTTGGGATTCTCTACTGAGTCCACCGTGACCTCAGCCATAAGACCAAAAGGGCCTCACTTAGAAATGAAAGCTTGTAAGGGCTGGGCCCTGTTGGCAACCAGTCCTCTGCCTGTCACAAGCTGTTCAACCACAGCCCTGACACAGACAATAAAGATGCTTCCTGCTCCCCCTCTTCCATGGCTTATAAAGGAAAGGGGACCCCTAAAGTGAAAGTAGGGCAATGCCAGGGCTGAGAAATGATCAGCAAGGGGGCTCCAAAATCAAGTCCACTTGCTGTGCTGTGGCACACTGTCCCCTAAACTGCTCCAGGCTACTTGGAAAAAAAAAAAAAAGAGGGTTCCTTTTTGTATGTAGGATCCAAACTGAGGAGGCCCTCCCTTAGTACCATAATGGGGAGGTGGAGGGCTCAATCTAAGGCGCTGTGGAAGAGGTAGCTGTGATCCAGACACGCACCCTTGAGGGGCAGCCAGGGCCTCCACCAAGCCCACCATCAACACCATGACCTCCCCTGGGAGTCAGGAGCCACCAAGAAATGAAATTGCCTGACCGCAGATCAGGGCGGTCAGCTCAACCTGTTAGTGCTCATCACCAATTTCATAGTGTCCCATGTCTACAGGGAAATACACTTCATTGTGTCTCTTCATTCAAAATAGGCCCAGCACTCAATGTCCAGTCTACCATTGCTTTAAGAAAAACAAAGAGCCAACTGCAGTCCCCTCCCCTCGTCCCCACCCTCCCAGGGAGCAGCCCCAGAGCACGTGGGCCTCAGAGGCTCTAATTCAGCCCCTTCCCAAGAAGAGCTCACTGCCCAGAGAGGAGGGGAGTGAGGCCTTCCAACCAGGCTCTGCTGGGGGGGGGGTGTTTATCCAGATGCCCACCAGGTGCAGGCCTCTTTCTGCTCTCACCCAGACAGAGCACCTCCATCCCACAGCCTTGCTTTACCCTCTGTAATATTAAGGTCTGATGGAGACTACGCATTGGCCTCCTTGCCACTCTAAATGTCTGTGGCCATTTTGCTTGCATGTCCCCACATCTCTGGGAAGAGCAGATCCTCCCTTAAAGTAGACAACGCCCACCCAATCCCACTTACTGCTGAGAGGCACCAGAGCTTTTCTGGAATCCAGGCTGAGCCCTTGCCCCACCCTCTCCCAGGGCCTCATTCTAGACCCAGCCCCCTCCTCAGACAGCCAGCCTGGCATTTAATCCTCCCTGCACACCTGGCCACGGAGAGACAGGCCTCCAGTCAGCACCTGAAAACCCCACCTCTCTCCCATGAGCAGAGGTCTACACCTGCCTGCAGAGAGGAAGGTCCTGCAATCCCTGAAGGGAAGTGGCTGCCTGCTCTGCCCCACCGCAACTGTGCAGGAAGAGCCCAGCAGGTCGGCCAGCACTTACCGGTGGTCCGGGGGCGGCACAGGCCGGGGACAGGTGCCAGGCGTGGGCACTGCAGACACAAAGGCGCTATGGCAGTTTCGGCGTCTGGGATGCCAAAAGAGGCTTCCAGCGCCCAGGAGCACAGGAGAGAGCAACTCCATGCTCCCTGGGCACACAACATAAAGGTCCTGAGCCCAGAGTCCGCCACCAGCTTTCGACCGCCAGGGGGCGTCTGCTTCAGCATCAGTGCAGGCCACTGGCAACTGACATTTACAGGGACCCCGCAAGGCAGCAGAGGTTTCAGGAATCCAGAACCCTGACCTCAGTCCCCAAAGCCGGGTTGGGGTGTAAAGTCCCCCATCGACCGCGGTGCTGAGGGTAAAGCAATGCAAGCAGCAGCCGCGGGACTCGGCCCAGGAAGCCACCTGGAGCTGGCATCCCAGCCCCTCATCTGCGAGCGCCATTCGGGGAGGGGTGCGGGGAGTGCCCCAGCTTGGGGGCCTGCGTGTGGGCTGTAAATGCCGACTACTCTGTTAGAAACTTCTAATAAAGTATTTAGGGGGAAAGCTTCGGATACCTCCAAGGACGTCTGATGAAGAAAATGTTTCCAAAATGGCGTCCTGGAGGGAGGAAAGGACGCCATCGTCATGGCGGCCTCCTCTTTCCGTTACCCGCTGCTGTGGCCCATTCGGGACTCGCCAGGGACGCTGGGAGGCCGCACATCCGGGTGTCCACAGTCAGGGTCCACTGGCTTCAGGCGTCCCCACATAACCTAGTGAAAAGTAGGCCATGGGAAGAAGGGTTCCCCCAAAGAAACTACCCCCATCATCTGCCTGGGCTTCTGCAGCAGGGGGAAGGGCATGGCCAAGGCCAGCCACAGACCAGAGGGCCCCTCCTGCTTCCGCCCGGCCAATCTTCATACTTCCTCAGTTCAGCAAATGGCGGCCGTCTACTCCCCTGGCGGAGAACTGCACCGCGCTGTGAGGAAAGCCTAGCTCAGGTCTGCATGATCTGACTCAAACTGGCTTCTTGCTGCTTCGGTGGTGGTTTGTGGCAGTCCAGCCACTCTGAGTTCAGTGTAAAAAATTCTGCTCCCCGGGCACATCAGGAAAACAAGCTCTAGGCAGTTTACAATCCCTGCCCCTGTTCCACATCTCCCCTCCCCACTTCGCCCAAATCCTACACATTAGGCTACAAGGTGCCCCCTGAGACATTTCACTCCCACTCTGGGGGGTAAAGCACGAAGTCATGCTTTTGTAACTACTTCTTGTTGATCCTGGACATGGCCCAGGCTGGTGGAGAGACACTCTCCTACTCAACATCAACAAAGGACTTCAGACACTGGTTGTAGCCCCTACAGGCTGTGGGCAACAGGGCAGGCATCTAGAGGCATCCTCACCTGACATTCAATGTGTCGCCCTGTAGAGCAGCAGTCTGAGGTCTGACAGGGGCTCTCCAAGGAGCCATCCGGGGTTCAGGAGAGACAAGGAACTTCCCTGCTCTCAGCTGTGGTGACTGCAAGGAGTCCCATGGAGAAGTTTAGGAGAACAATCAGTGGTAAACAGCGCCAAGTGTGGTCCTGCCCAGAAGGGTTTAAACTGCTCCTGAAGAGAGCTCAGTTTACAATCAAGGGGGTGGGCTGCCTACCTGTGTAGGTGAGACTAGGTCTGAGGTGCACATCAGATGAGAGCAGCCACTACCTGCCCTCATTGTATTGTCTTGTTCTCATTTCCAACCTTTGGCAGGTCAAGGGGCCAGCCCAATTGGGAAAGAGCCTTCCATAGATAATTCAAAGGGGCTGAATCCTAATTCCTTTTTGTGGCTGCTCTAACACAGGCTAAGGCACTTGGAACAGACCTTTAAGCACTTCTCATGAATTTCTTGGCAAAGGCTAACTGATTCATATGTAGGGTCTCACTGGATGGTTTCCAGACAATTGGGGTCTCCAGGCACCAAGTCATTTGTATCTTATGCCTACAACCTAGGGACTCCAGCCATCTTGGAAACCAAAACCTATCCATTACCACTTTGTCAATGATTAGCAGCCCACATCTCCAATTTCCCTCTACAGACTTTTATACAATATTATTTCTGGGAAATAGACACAGATATCACACATGTGCTGATTCACCCCTGAAATGCCACTACTGGGGCTGGGCACTCAACTGAGGTCTGACACATGGGTGGCAGGGACCCAACCAGTTGAGACAGCATGTGCTGCCTCCCCAGGACTACATACACAAGAAGCTAGACTCAGAGTGGAGGTAGGCCTGGAACCTTAGCATCACCATGTGGGATGTGTGTAACCCCACAGTGTCCAACCTCCTGCTTCAAATCCCACCCTGAGAAGCTTTCAATGCCTTAGACATGCACTGCTGCTCCATCCTGACTTAGACACAGAAACGTCTGATTTCATAGCCAGTCTCTTCCCAGGTGGGATGCAGAGCTCAGGAAATGTGGGAGTCAGAACTTTTAAACCAGGCCACAGGGCAGAGGTTCCACTCCTCTCTCTGTCTGCTCTCACGGAAACTCCTTTAACAGCTCATTTTGTGACTCCAGTGTCCATCCTCTATCTCTCCAGCTTCTCCTATCTCTAGGGTAACCAAGGGCTTCACATGGGATTTGGATTTTATCCAGAGGCCATCTGCAGAGCCAGTAACCCATTGGACTTCTTCTGTTGAGGGGAGCTGAGCCCTTCCCATCTGGGGACACCTGGGCCACTCCTCACCAGTGTCCTTCCTGCTTGCTGTAGGCACATGGGCGAGGCTCTAACTTAACCACTGACATGGATGGGCGCTTTGTGGTTTCAGGCTCACCCCCATGTCAGTGTCCCTCATCCTATTGGGGTCCCTGGAATAGACAGGAGATCCGGCAGCAAGCCAGCAGCCTGCCTCCACATCTTTCAGTTCCCATGCTGATGTTCTCCATATTATGGCTCAAGAAACACAGTAGCCAGTGTCCACCAATAAAGAGGAATAGCCTTAGCACTGATGGTGTTTAGGTTTTCTGGACACTCTGAGATAGGCAGCACCTGTTAGACCCACCCGACTTCTCTGGGCATTAGGGTCCCAGGAAGCCTGCTTTCTATCCTATCCTCTTTGGGAATGTCGAGTTACAAGAGTCAGTTGGGGGATGGTTTAAGTCCAGATTCCAGCTTGGAAAAGAGTCTGCCACCCCCTCCCCCTATGGACAGGTGCACAAAATTGGTGAAACATGAAAGTCACTAGGGATGGGGGAGCAAAAAGAATAAAATCCCAGATGTACCTCAAGTGCTGGGAAGGCAAAGCCAACATCACAGTCATCCATTGAGAAGCATGAAATTCCCTCTCCATTTCTACCTATAGAAGGCAGAGGTCTCTAACCCTGAATAAAGTGGCCCCATGCTGTGAAGCAGGGAAGGTCAGACCCAGCAACCCAGAGACCAGGCTCGGGGTTTCTCAGACCTCTCCCTTTGCACTCCTCTGTCTCCCAGGGGAGAGCCTCACCCCAGCATTCTGGCGTCCTGGTAAAGGCTGTGCCTTTCTCCTCCACAATTCTGAACTGATGCTGAACTTCAGGTCCTGGCAATCCTGTCTACGTTAATTAAGACACTTATCAAACTGCCTAAATGACTCAGCCCTGAATCCTGTGAGATGCTGGACAAACAGGAGTGCAGGTGACCGTGTACCTCTCAGCTCTCTGCATCAGCAGCTCAGCATGGCCAGGTCCCAAGCCACACCTGAGTGCCATAAGGTGGAGTAAGTGTCCCCAAGACTAAGTGCTCCTAGATGTGCTGCTGCCACCATTGCTCAGATCTTGGTGATGGACAACTTGACCCAGGATGCAGCAAGTGGTACCCACAAGCTGCCTGGCACTCTTCAATCTGATACTGCCAACTGCTTAACTCCCAGTTCCCAGAAACCCCTACCCCAGGTTAGGAACCATCTCACATCTAGAGTGTTTGTGCATCAGTACAGGTGATGCCAGGCCTAGGGGTTCCTTGGCACTACACAACTGATGGCATCCCTTGCAAGCACATGCTAGAATGATCCCCAGAAACCACAAGAGAGACTGAGAATGTCCAGAGAGGGACGATGAACTGTGCAGGCTCACACTTGTACAAGGATGTGAGAGCAGGTCCGAGCCCAGCTGTGGCACTGTCTGGGCCCAAGCCAGCCCTGTGGCAGGTGCTGCCTGGGTTGTTGCAACTGTGGACAGCGGGCACATGGCATAGGGGTAGAAGTAGAATAGGAAGAGTCCAAGTAGAATCTGAGGATATCTTGTGTGAGGAGGGGGCTCAGCTTAGGAGCCACAGGAAGTGACCTCACTACGTTGGTGATGACCTAGAGAACTGGGTGCCCCAGCAACCACCCCAACATTCCAGAGTTGAGTCTAAGCCAGCTCACCTGGATAGAGTCTCGCAGGAAGATGTTCCTGAGTTGTATCCCGCGATGCCCAAGCCCAGGCCCCAAGAAACCCTGCTGTGGGCGCCTCGCCCAGTGGTGGGGACGCTGGGCCAGCCCTCACCCCCGATGCTCCTGGAGCTTCAAGCAGAAAAAGGCCAAGGTGAGTCTGGCAGCCAGGGCAGCTCTCTGCTGACCAGGACACCACTGAGACCCCATGGGAGCCCATAGGCCTCTGTGGGGGGGACATGGTCTACTTCACTCTTGGAGGAGGGAGGCTGGAGTTCAGAGGCAGGGCAGCCCAGAGCTGCTGGCTGCGGAGGGATCCAGGGACTGCCTCTTACCTGCCATTCTCTGCTCTTGTCTCCCAGGTCCAGGACAGGGCACCCTCGCGCCTGGCACAACACAGCGGGCTGGGGATCGCAAGCAGCCCAGACAACCGTAGGCCAACTAAAACTGATGAGCTGTGTGTAGTGGGGGAGTGGTCAAACTCACCCACAACTCCAACGCTCATGTATCGGGCGTTCCACCGGGCACACAAGCCACCTGAGGCCCCCCTCAGTCACTTAATCTTGGTAAAGGCCCAGATAGAGCCCAGGGGGTCCGCAAATGCCCATTTCACAGTGGAGGCACTGGGGCACGACGGCTTCACCAGTTCCAGATGGGAAGCAAGCTCAGGGCTGGGCTTGGAACCTGACCTGACAGCTGGGGCGAAGCAGAGCCATGACCTTCAAGCAACACCCCCACTGGAGCAGTCATGGCCCTCCAAAGATGAGTGGGGGACAGCTGTGTCCCCAGCTGCAGCCAAGAAAGCTGCAGGAGCACCAGAGACAGCACTGGCCCAGGCCTCAGCCCCAGCTCTGCAAGTCCCTTTTGCTTCAGCCCCAGTGCCACACCTGCCCTTCCCCACCCCGGTGTTCCTGTATTTCTCTTTAATCCTCCCCATTGTGTTCCTTGTCTCCACCTTATTGTTGCTTTACCAAAATAAAATTTAATTGATTACCCACTGCGAAGTGTGCAATTCACACCATGCAAACTCCCCATACTGTGCCCTCCCCACCCCACTCTCCCTGCACCATGGCCCCAATGCCAGGGACCTGGATCCCCTGCAGAGGACACTGGCACTTCCCCAGGGGCAGAGCCAGGGTTCCCCATTTGGACAAAGAGCACCAAGTGCTGGGACAGCCAAGGAAAGCAAAGAACAGGGAGATGCTTGCAGGGCTGTGGTGGCGCCTCCTCATGGTCAGGGACGCGGACTCTGAGGTCACAGATCTGACCTGCAGTGGGTGTTCTCCCTGCAGCCTCAGTGTCCTCATCTGTGAGATGGGAAGGCAGCCCTGCCCACAGCTATCACCGGCACAGGGAATGCGATGCTCTACACCTCCCTGCACACATTGGGCCCCCTGCTTCCAGTATGAGGAGTACACAAGAAAGGGAAAGGGTTCTTACACTGAAGGCACAGTTTGGGTCCTGGGGCCACACATACACACAGAAGCTGTCACAGTCTCTGTCCCTGCACTCAACAATGGGTCACTGGCAGAAGGATCCGAGCAGGGTTTTGCTCACTGCTCAGGAGACAGGGGGGCCTTGTCTGGGACCCCATGTGCCCCAGACTGCCTGGTGTGCAGGTGACATGGGTGGGTCTTGGCTGGGAACATGGAGACACAGAGGATATCCCCAAGCACAGTGACTGCTCTTTCCCCGAGCTCCTGGGATTTCCCAGCCCCTGGCCAGGCACACGGGTGACCATGTCTCAGCCATGGGGAGGCACTGCTATCACTCCCCATTTGCAGATGAGGAACCCCTTGGGGGGGCCCCACCCAGGTCACGGCTGTGCTGATCCCACATGAGGACTCCCCTCCCCACTGTAAGCCCAGACTGTCGGGGCCCGAGGACCCTGTGGGCAAACAAGAGGGCAGCACAGCAGGCCAGGAAGGAGTGGGAAGGGTAGGACTATCTCCAAGAGATCATAGTCACAGGGATTTACTTAACGGGTGTGGGGAGCAACTTGGACTAGAATAAGTTACTGGAATTAAGACGTATTCTATGCATCTGCTCTCCCACAATATTGCGCTGAGAAGGGAGAAACAGCTTCTACACAGCTGCCTCCAGTTCGACCAATAAACTGTAGGACCTACTCCTGATTGGAGGAGAGCAGCGTACTCGGCGTGTGGGTAGCAGAGTTGGGATTGGTGGAAGAGGACTATAAAGGAGGAGAGAGACAACATGCACCAGGAACATCTAAGGGGAACATCTATCTGAAGGAACACCTGTGCAGCCCCCGAGAGAGCTGGCCGGCGGTGTGCCACTCCCCCGCGTAAGTGGGAATGTGGCAGGGGGAACCGCCCTTCCACGGAGGTGGAAGGGTCGGTAGCCAACCCGGGAAGAACCAGCAGCAAACCCGGGGAGGGCCGAGCAGACGAAAGAACAGCGCAGGGTCCTGTGTCGTTCCTCCACAAAGACGGGGAGCGACAACGGGCTTCTCAGCTGATCCACTGGGGCTGAGGGATGCCTGTGGAGGAGGAAGCTGGGGCACTGGAATGCTGACCTGTGTGTGTTCCTGGGAATGGCCTGGATCACACCCACTGACAGCACTGGCCCCATGACTGTCCCTCTGGATATTGTCCCAGATCACCTGCTGCCTGTGCACCCTGCACACCTGCCAGCCTGGGGCCCAGGTCAGGCCAACTGGAGGGAATGGGTGGCACTGGGTGCACCTGTCCTGCAGAATGCCAGGCAGCTCAGTTTGGCTGCCTTGGCAGGGAGGGCCCCAGGGATTCTGTGCTCCCCAGCACTGGGAGGGCACAGAGTGGAGTGTCCACCACTCAGGACAGCCGATGTCCCCATCTCAAGGTCATGAGCTCATGGTCATGTCTAGTTCCAGGTCCTGGGATCTAATGGCTAGAGCCCACCCCCAGGAAGCTGAGCTGAGGGTATTCTCACCATGTCTAGTGGTGCAGCCTGATGCCCTGATGAACTGTAGGGTCCTAGAGAGGCAGGCTGCCCCAGCACAGGGGACAGAGAGGGCAGAAGAAAGAGATGCAAGCCCTGGGCTGTTGTGGGGAGAGGTGAGTATGAACAGCTGAGGGGTGAGCCCCTGCAGGCCTCTGTCTTTGCGTGGGTCTCTCACTGTGTCCTGACCACTCAGTGACATGGGAGTATGAGATCCCCACTGAGGCTAGAGGCCCTGCTCTCTGCAGTCTACTCAACAGCAGAGCCAGGTTTAACACAAGGAGAAGCCAGAAACCCTGGGACTCCCTTGAAAATGAGGCTGCACCCAGATGCCTCTGGGGACCAGCTGCCCTGCCTACAGGTAAACTTAAGTAGGCCCAACAGACATGTGTGCACCAGAAAGCGCTCTGCCACCCAGGATTGCGCCCTCCCCAGTGTGCTACCCTCAAGTTCACATAGCAGGACAGGCAGACAGACATCCGGACCTGGAAAGTCTTCTGTATTTCCCTGGTGGTGGGAACATCCTGGGCAGACGACAAACACAGCAAATGATGCTCTAAACATCCAATGGCCATGGCAGAAAATAAGCCTCCACGCCTCTCATTTAGTATTGCACCTCATGAATTCTAAACTGAAACCTAAAATAAAGCATCAAAAACATAAATGTTGAGTCAAAATATAAATCACGTGGAAGACAATTTACAAAATGTTTCTAACTTGGAGTGACTCGCAGATTATGAGTGCATCACAACTATGATAGATAATAAAAAGATATAAGGTAATTTCTCCAAATTTCAAACATTTGTGATTCAAAAAACACATTTTCTTTTTTTTTCTGACATGCAGACTGGACAGTGAGAGAGAGAGAGACAGAGAGAAAGGTCTTCCTTTACCATTTGTTCACTCTCCAATGGCCGCTGCTGCCAGCGCTGCAGCCGGCGTAACGTGCTGATCCAAAGCCAGGAGCCAGGTCCTTCTCCTGGTCTCCCATGGGGTGCAGGGCCCAAGCACTTTGGCCATCCTCCACTGCACTCCCGGGCCACAGCAGAGAACTGGACTGGAAGAGGGGCAACTGGGACAGAATCCGGCACCCCGACCTGGACTAGAACCCGGGGTGCCGACGCAGCAGATGGAGGATTAGCCTATTAAGCTGCAGCATTGGCCAAAACACATTTTCAATGTGAAAAAACATCACACAGATTCAGACAAAATATTTTAAAATCATGCATCTGTCCACAAAATATAAGGTACACTTACAACAGAATAATAGGAAAATGAACAACTCAACCAACCAGGAGTCAAATATTCAAATGTGCATCTCTTCTAAGATAAGCCCAGAAAAAGTTGCTCAACATCATCTGGACCCAGGGAAAAGCAAATGAAAGCCACAGTGTGAACCAACTCTCCCCTACTTGAGTGGTAGGAGTGTAAACAATGGGGAGGAACCAGAGTTATAAAGGATATGGACAAACAGACCTCACCCATTGATGGTGAGAGTGTGAAATGGTGCAGCCACTGTAGTGTTCAAGCAGTTGTCCAAATGGAGATATGAAGAGTTACTGTCGGACTCAGCTACTCCATTCCTAGCTCATACTCAAGATGACTGAAAATACTTGTACCTAGAAAAAAGTACCCAGGTAGACATAAGTTGGTATCTGTTAATAAGAACCTAGGATGTAAATGGGTTGAATTCTCCACTAAAGGATACCGATTGGCTGAGTGGATAAAGACCAACACTCAAGATACTGCCTGGAAGAAACCCATTTCAGACACACATTACATCATGATAAAAGAATCTGTCAGAAAGAGGATATAACAACTGTCAATACATACATGCACCTGAAAACGACACCACCTAAGCATGTAATGTAAACAATATTGGTTCTAAAGGGAGGTAGAGACCCCACAACAATAGGTGCTGGGGACTTCACCATCAGGTTATCTAGGCAGTCTAGAAGCACTAGACTTACGAAGTGCTACAAACCAAACGGACTCATCATTTGTGGAACGCTGCCTCTGGATCCTCAACTGCAAGACAGTGCTTAACCACAGAACCTAACTCTATCACTTTTGGGAAGAACAAATTGATTAAATGAAAAAACATGGAAGAAAACCTGGTCATAACGAGCACACAACATACTCATCAATGCTGTGGGTGATTCATATTGGTATTAAAAAAGAAATCAAAACAGAAGAAAGACTGAAATCTAAGACCTGAGCCTTTGAAACAATTAGAAGAAAACACAGGGGAACTGCTTCCGGACAGTGCTACGGGCAAGGATTTCTTAGATCAGATCCCAAGAGCACAGCATACCAAGCCAACTAGTGGACAAATGGGATTTCACCAAATTAGGTGAGCTTCTGCACACCAAAGGAAACAATATGTGCCAGCCAACATCTGACATAGCAGTTAGTAAAGTCAATATAAAACACAACTAACAGCAAAAGCAAAAAACCAACAATAAGTAAGTCAGATTAAAAATGGCCATAGATAGAAATAGACATTTGGTAAAGGAAGACATGTCAGTGGTTCTATTTCACAGCACAGGGAGGAACTACAGATACTGTGAAATACTGGACAAAAGTGCTGATCACTAAACTCAGAGAGATACAAAGCAAGACCACAATGGGATACCAAGAGATGAAAGATAACAAGTGAGGATGTCTGTGGAGGGGAGGGAACACTTGGCACTCTGTGGGTGGGAATGAAGATCTAGCAAAGCAGCAAGGAAGTTGCTCAATAAACAGAAACTACAGCCACCATCCAGTCCAGCAATCCCACTACCTGGTGTACATCGAAGGGAAAGGAAGTTAAGTCTGTGGAAGAAAGATCTGTGCCCCCAATTTTACTGCAATCCTGTTCCCAGTAGCTAAGGAATGCAAACAACCTACACATCCATCCACCATGGATGGAAAAAGAAAAAAAGGGGTACATGTACACATAGGAATACTACTCGGCTATAAAAAAGGTTGAAATCTTGTCATTTGTGGTACCATGGGAGGATCTGGAAATCACTGGGTTAAGTGAAATCAACCAAGCACAGAAAGACAAACACCACATGACCTCACTCACATGTGGAATCTGCAAAGTGGTGATATCCTGAGGGCTCAGGGCACAACGGCAGTTGTCAGAGGCCGGGAGGCAGGGACAAGGGCAGTGGGCAGGGACAGACTAGTGTGAGTCACAGCTGACGGAGCAGGAGTCTCGGTGCTTCTGCTGCACAGGATGGGACTGGGGAGGAGAGGACAAGGCTGATGCCCTGTGTATCTCCCTAGGAATGCAGATACAGCCCTGCAGTGTGGCGTTTGCTTCCCCACAGGAACAAGCCCAGTGAACTCGGGGGACAGAGGAGGAGGAGGTGGGGAGCAAGGGCTTTCCACCCTTCTGCTCACTTCCTGCAGGTCAACCTACGAAGGTGAAAGTCCATGGCGATCAAACCATGGACGCACGCAGTCCTGACCCTGTAATTCCCCACAAGCTCAGGTTACACTCAGGTCTGAACTCATGCAATCCTAAGCCCTACAAACCAAGAACCTGGGTAAGATGATCTGGGTGAAGTTCCAGGGATGCTGGGAAGGCAGATCCCGCCCCAGTACCCTCTCCTCACACAGTGACACACAGCAATGGCGGCCGCCGCAGCTGTAAGGGTGCAGGTGCAAAGGCTCGGGTTTCAGGGCTTGACAAGGAACGCCTTCTGCAATCCTGAAAACTCGAGGAGGGGACTACTATGCCCATTTTGTAGCAGGGAAATTGAGGCACGGGACAGGGAATCCACATAAAGCCACGTCACTTCTCACAGCAGAGTCCAGATCATGCCCTGTCTCTCCAGCTCCTCATCAATCTCCTGGTTCCACTCCTGTACCCCAGCCCCAGAAGCTCTCCTCTAGGCACCGTGGACACCGGATAGAGATCAGATCGATATTGGCCCGGGGCACCCTGGGCACTGTAGGGTGTGGGGCAGCATCTCTGGCAACCACCTGACCCAAGCCAGGAGCACCTCCCAGAAGTACCAACCACAGTGTCCCTTAAGGAGTCACAATCTCCACAGCTAGGAACCAGGACCCCATGGACAATCTTTACTCAGTGGACAAAGAAACTGTTTTTTAAATTTTTTCATCAATTTTCATTTGACTTGAAAAGCAGAAAGACAGGCGGAGCTCTCATTGGTGGCAGGGACCCAAGTGCTCGAGCCACTGCCTGTGCCCCCCCAGAGACACGTCAGTGGGAAGCTGGATTGGAAGCAGAATACTGGCAGCCAAACCCAGCACCCTCATGGGGGATACAGGCATCCAAGCTGGCAATTTGACCTCCTGGGCCACAAACCCCTCCTGCAACAAAGCTTTTAAAAACAAATCCAGCGGCTGGCACCATTACCTGCAGTGCCACCATCCCTTATGGGCACCGGTTGAAGTCCTGGCTGCTCCACTTCTGATCCAGCTCTCTGGGAAAGCAGAAGATGGCTCAAGTCTTTGTGCCCCTGCACCTGCATGGGAGACACAGAGGAAGCTCCTGGTTCCTGGCTTCAAAATGACCCAGCTCCAGCTCTTGGAGCTATCTGAGGACTGAACAAGAGGATGGAAGACCTCTCTGCCTCTGCCTCTCTGTAACTCTGCCTTTCAAATAAATAAATAAATCTTAAAAAAAACTTAAAAAAAACACCTAACACATTCACTTAAAAAAGAAAAATCAAGGAACCAATGTTGTGACATGGCTGGTCAAGCCACCACCTGCCAGGCAAGCATCCTAAATGTGCAAAAGTTCAGGTCCCTAATGCTCCATTTCTGAGCTGGCTCCTTGCATATGTGTCTGTAGGCAGCAGAAAATGGCCCAAGTACTTGGATGTCCCAGCTTCTCACTTCAGCCTAGCCCAGCCCCAGCCATTCATGCCATCTGGGCAGTGAACCATTAAATGGAAGATTTCCCTCTGTATCTCCTCTCCCTCTCTCCTGGGGAGAAAAAATGTTTGCAGAGACCCACACTAGCTCTCCCTGGCTCCAGGTTAAAACCCAGAACCACTCCCTCTGAATAAGGCCTGGAGCTCCAGGTTGCCCCAAAGCTGCCAGGCACCTGTTCCCCCTATGCCCGCAATGTTACTCCCAGAGAACTCCCAGAGGCACAAGCTCCCAAACCCCCCCCACATCAGCTCCAGTCCTCTATCATCAAGTCCCCTGGAGCTCCTGTCACAGTCTGCCATGTGCTTTTAAGGAGGGGTGGGAACGAGAGCTGCTGTGCCCATGTCTGCTGCTAAGAGCCTGGCTTCAGTTCTAACCATCTTGGGTTAGAGCCCTGGCCCTTCCACTCGTTGGGCAGGCACCGCGGAGCAAGCACACCCTGCCCCGCTCTGAGCCGCCATTTCCTCACTTATCAAATGGGCTCACTCCACATCATCACACAGAGAATGGAAGGGTTACACAGTACTTGATGCGGCTCCCCAGGAGTTCAGATACTCAGCAGCCTCTTTGATTGTTTGTTTTTCCAAAGATGGCCAAAAAAAAAAAAAAAAAAAAAAAAAAAAAAAAAAAAAAAAAAAAGTCCCAGTTGTGTGGACATCAGAATTGCCAAGAATAGAGAGCTGGGAAATCTGGGTGCCCGGCAGCGCGGGAAGAGGTGACGCTTGCTCGTCCCACTCCACGCTGCATGAGGCGCGACTCTCCATCCTGAAGGTGCCTGCCCTGCACAGCTGGTTCTATGACACAGATGTATCATCTCGCCACATCTGCAGGTCAGGAGCCCAGGAGCTGCAGGCTCAAGGTCTCTCCTGAGGTTACATGGGGCCATCTGGTACCCTGCCATCTCAGTTCCTTGTGGCTGTAGGGCTGCATCCCCATTTTCTGCCTGGCCTGGGTGGTTAGCTCGGATGCTCGTGTGGGCTGAGCTGATGTATGGTCAGGTTCTCGGTCAGGTCCAGGAGGACTCTCAGGTCCCCTCAGATATTGGCTGACTCACGCAGTGCCACCCACATCATCTCTCTTTACACTGATGCAGTGGCTGATTCAGGGCCCTCCACCACAGCTGCAGAGTCTGTCCCAAGATGGGGCACCACAGGAGAACAACAACGTGGGGTGAGACCCAGGAGCAGGTGGCACCTGTGGGGCATGGGCAGACATCCTGGGGTTGGAAGATAGGCAGTGAGAGCCAAACAAAGGGCAGAGCAGGCTGTCCAGGGAGCAGCAGCAGTGAGCACCCAGGCAGGCAGATAGTGCAGCCAGGGAGCAGGGAGCCTGGACGGAGACGTCTCCCAGGATGCAAGACAGCTCAGCCCCTCGCAGGCTGTCACCAGGAAGATTCAAAGCTGTGCCCTCTGGTCAGGGAACCACAACGTGAGACAGCAAGGCTTCGGGGGCAGAGAAACAAGGCTGGAGCAGAAGTGACAGTGGCAAAGGATCCGCAAGGCCCAGGACCTGGCCAGGAGTCTCCCTGATGCTTGCCAGGCTTATGGCAGGTGCTGAGACAGCCCCAAATGTCACTATCCTAGCACCTGTGGGCCAGGCCTGGTACAGCACCTGCTGGCTTCCTTTAAGTGAGCAAAGTCCACAAAACATGGAAATTTGGAGCACACACCTCAGCTACATTTAGAACATTCCCATGGCTGGACAACCCTCTTCATCCTGTCTCAAGTCAGGGTCCCAGCCCGCCTTCCTTGGCCTGTGCACTACTCAGCCCGCTGTCTGCTCCCCCGATCCCAATGAGCCGTACAGCTGAGGGAGGAAACAGGCAGCTGGGCCTGGGCGTCAGGGTGCTCATCTGCCGGCAGGACAGCACGGAGCCCACTCGCAACCCTACATGCCATTTAGGACATCCAGTACACTCAGGCACCACTGGAATGGAGAAGCAGCCTTTCTGTTTAGCTTGCCTCCTTCTTTTTCTTAATAATACTGCAAACCTCCAAATAATAAGATAAAATACAGTCAAAGAAATGTCTACTTAATTTCACCTACTTGAAAGGTAGAGAGAGACACACACAGAGAGAAGTCTCCCATTAACTGGTGCACTTCCCAAATGCACACAACCACCAAGACAGGACCAGGTGAAGCCAGGAGCCAGAAACTCCATCTGCATCTCCCATGTGGGTATCAGAGGCCCAGGGACTCAGGTCACTGAATGCTTCCTCTCAGTGCATCCAAGGGGAGCTGGATCAGAAGCAGGGCAGCCAGGTCTTCACCTGGCACCCAGATAAGAAATGGGGTTGCCCCAAGGGGAGGCTTAACCCTCTGTACCTTGAGACTCTCCAATTTACTTTGTAGGCTGACCAAGAATGCAAAACTACTAGGGCACTGGTGAAATGAGCTTCCACTTTTCTTTTTTCCTATGGGTAATATTTTTTTAAAGATTTCTTTATTTGAAAGAGTTACAAAGAGAGGCAGAGGCCAAGATAGAGCGGTCTTCCCACTGGGTCACTCTGTAAATGCCTGCAACCGCCAGAGCTGAGCCAACATGAAGCCAGAAGCCAGGAGCTCCTTCCAGGTTTCCCACATGGGTGCAGGGGACCAAAGACTTCTGCCATCCTCTGCTGCCTGTCCCAGGCACGTTAGCAGGGAGCTGGACTCGAAGTGGAGCACTCATATGGGATGCAGGCGCTGCAGGCTGGGGATTTAACCCTCTGCACCATTGTGCTGGCCTCATCTATGGATAATCTTAACCACATAAGTTGCAACAGATATATTGTAAATATTAATTGCATACAAATACACAATGCTTAACTTGGGCACCTTCAAATCTATTGATATTATTTATATAAAAATACATGTCCCCTTTATAAACGGTTTTATGAACAGGTATGAGATCACCCTGGATAATCTTCCCAGTGAATCAAAAATGCAATCCGTCCTCTCGTGCTGTCAGAACAACCACGGAAAGCACACTGGGGACACTCAACCAACACCAGTGCTCAGGTGACTGATGCAGTTGTCTTGCATAACAAAGACTTCCTTCCAGGATCCAGTAAAAGCAGGAGGCTGGGAGATGAAGAAGTTCTAGAGAATAAAGCCACAGCCTGCAAACCCTCACATCCCATGTGGGCACTGGTTCCTGTCCTGGCTACTCCAATTCCAGTCCAGCTACTTGCAAATGATCTGAAAAAAAAGTAGAGAAAGAGTGCCCAAGTCCCTTGGGCTGCTGCAACCCACAAGTTACTGGGTAGAAGCTGCTGGCGTAGGTCTGGCCCAGGGAGGCCACTGCCACCATCTGGGGAGTGAACCAATAGATGGAAGATATCTCTGTTTCTCTCCCTCTTTTTGTAACTGTGACTTTCAAAAAGAATAAATAAATCTTTTTTTAAAGAATTAGAAATTCTAGAGACACAGAGAAGCCTGAGAGCAGATCTCCCATGCGGGGTTCTCAGCACAACAAAAGGATATGGAAGAATCACAGAGCGCAGGGGCAGCGCAGCCATGTTCTTGTCCCATTCAGGGAGACCCTACAGGAGGAAGTCATGCATCGCCAACAGGATACACACCGGGCACTCACCCCTGCCCCTCCTACATGCCCAGCCCTGCCTCCTCAGCCAGCTGCCTCCGTGGCCTAGCTCCTCCAAGTGCACCCTGTCCTTTGGTTAACATCAACACCTGTCCTTCCCTGAATAACGCAGCAGGTGGACAAAGAGCAAAAACTGGAGTCTGTTCCTCCAATCAACTCTCCACAAACCCTGCACATTCAGGTCATTCTTGTGTCTCCACGCCCAGGCTACAGATGCCAAATGGCCCACAGGACAATTGTGCACTTGAGACGCAGCTCCTGATCTGCTGGGGGCTTGCTCTCTACAGGAACTGAGCCTGGTGACCCAGGGCCCACAAGTTATTCGGTGGTGACCCCCAAATCTCCTGCTGTGGGCTGCAGACACACACCACAGTGGAGACTGGGGAGTGACTGTCCTGGTGAGACTGGAAAGAGTCTGAGTTCTGAAGGAGGAAGATTCTGAGCCAAAGATCCCAAGTGAAGCCCTGCTCCCCACTCACACACACCTGACCAGTGTCCTACTGGTCTCACTGCCAGCTGACCCCTGCTCAGACTCCCAGCATGCTGGGTGGACCCTCAGCCAGCTCCCAAGACCACCACTCTCCAGCCCAGTATTCCTACCCAGCCTGACTGCTTCCCCCATGAGTGCTCCCACCTTCAATAGAGACCCCTCCTCTTCCTCTCCCCAACACCAGGCTTGCTGTCTCACTTAGCCAAACCATCCACAGCAAACCCCAGCACAGCCCTTAGCACGGCCTGGACATGGCCAAGCACTGCACACGGGAACTCCTGAACTGCCCACAGCAGCCCTTTGGGGGCCCCTTGTGAGACTCCTCACTGCAGCATGTAGTCAACTGATGCAGAGAGATGAAGGGGCTTCCTCGTGCCCTGCACCCAGAAGTGAGAGAACAGACATTCAAACCCTACAAAGAAGCACTTTTGTCTGCAAGTTTGGTCTCAATATGAATCAGTCAACCACAACCACTGGCCAGAATTTGGCACCTTTGATCAGAACGTCCTTGTGGACCTATACAACTTCCTCAAATGAAATGGCAAGTGGTCTGAAGTACCTACTTGCAAGAACTCTTCACAACCAACAGTCTGTGTGTAAGGACTGTTCCTCCTATGACGTCCTTCTCTCTTCCCCTCTTTCCCTCCCAAGCCCACCACCGAATCTGCAGCTGAGGCCTCACCCTTCGATCCACCTATTTTCAATCCAGCTAATGAGCCCCTCCTTACTGACCCCTACCCTCTGCTCTGCCCAAACCACTCAACTCCCCCCATAACAACCCAGCCCCAGCCTTGACCTCCCAGCCCCTCTTGGAAACTCCCTCAAAAACACTAACACTTCCACAATCATAGAGATCCCACAGGATCCCCGCAGCAACCCCTCAGGTCAGGCAGACTCATCCATCTCCTCCCTTTCTTCTCATGCCTCCCCATACCAACCACATTGATTGGCTCCTTCCCCCACGCAGCTGCATCACTAGAACCCATCCCCCAACTCAATCTCAGAGCACAGAGAAACATGTTGCCCACAATGGAGGTGGCAAGCCCAGAGTGTCCCACTGTGTTCATGTTCCCTTCTCTCTCTTTTTTTCCCCCACAAATTACCTTTTATTTAACGAGTACAAATTTCATAAGTACAACTTTAGGAATATAGTGATTCTGCCCACCATACCTGCCTTCCCACCCACCTCCTCCTCCATCTCCATTCTCAGTCACATTCTCCATTAAGGGGAAAAAAAAAAAAAAAAACTGCTCCTCAACAGTCTAGACAAGCACTTTCCATTGCTTCTCAATTTCACCTCTACAGATTTCCTTTTAGGTGCTCTATTAGTTATCACAGATAGAGAGAACATATGGTATTTGTCCCTTTGGGTCATGTCCCCTTCTCATTGTCTGATATGAGACAGCCTGAGGAAAAATTAGGCTCCCTTTCAGAAAGCCCATCTAAATACAAAACGGAGTTCCTCTGCCTCACTTTTACCCTGGTGAGATGTCTAAAATACCTAACCTCCAGGCTCCCTGCTGATGAAAATGAGCGCATCTGGCACTCAGCCTGGACTCATACAGACTACCTGCATCAACAAGACCCCTCACACTATCAGGTGGCGTACACACTCTCCCGGGCACACAGCCAAACTGGACGTATCAGCCTGGAGATTTGGGTGCTCAGAGACTTCATCATATGTTCATCTGTCTCCTGGAAGGTGCGCACAACAATGCTCATACCTGTGTCAACCATGACAACAAAATTACTCACGGCCCTGATGATGTGAGTACCCTGGCTGGGACTCTGTATCTTCAAGTCCAGTTCATTAGCCAATGACATTGATACCAGACTCATTTCTGACAGTTTCAGGTAAGGGACAAATATGGTATAATCCTAGAGGTCTACAACATCACAAAACCAGGTCCCTCCCCAGCTATTATTCGGTTCAATATTTGTGAGGATGCAAACAAAGGACAAATACAATGCAGGGGAATAGGCTGGGAATGGTCTTATACCCAGGAATACAAACACATGTGTTTCCAAGAAGGCAATCTAGCCAAGGATAGACAGAAATGGGGCTGCCCAACCCCAGACTCTCCCCCTCCTCCCCAGTACTATTGCCCTTCATGGATATGCATGGATGACCCTTACCCCCTAATGTTCCCCTAAAAGCTGAGGTCAGGATTTAAAACTTAAAAGTGGTCCCTGCTTCACCTCCCTGCAGTCCTGGGGAACCCAACTCAGTAATATACACCATTACCAGTCCCAAAGATCCTAAGTGGGTTCGAGGACAGAGGGCCAGTATTCATATCGATGCCAAAGGATCCTGGGGGCATAATTCACATAATACAAATCCTTGTAGAAAACCACAACCCCTGCAGGCAAGTCAGGACTCTGCCCCAATTCAATCCCTGGCCAAACAGGATTAGCCCAAGCAAACTCCATCATTCTTTTACCCCGACTCCATGCTCTACAACTAGCAAGTCTTACCCAGGCCTTCCTCCAATCCTTGGGATCATCCTTGGGCCAGGACTGCCCGCTCTGCCTGCCAATGAGAGAATGGGAATTTTCTGCACTGGGCCACATTGCCACACCACACAGCACAGACACCAGTTCTGTACCCTATGACTACACTGCATCCCATGTTATAGGGCCCACCACCTGTATAACCTTCAACACTGCCTAAGCAGCCTTACCCTAGGACTGTAATAACACCATCACTATCAACCGAACCACAAAAGCCATAAGAGCTCCCCACAGCACCCATTTTTTTTTCTTTTATGTTAACACTTTATTTAAACCAGTACAGGCACCATGCTTAACAAAAGACTGTCCAAAATAAACATGCAATATGAACTAGCAGAGACTGGAGCCACAGCTTAACAAGTTGTGCCAGTTGTTGGTTTTCTTAAACAATGACAGAGAACTGTTAAAATCCATAAGACTAAACCATTCTAGTTTCAAGCCTCCTGGATGAGATGATATTGGACCATATATATCGAGAGGAACTGGCCTGCCATGTCAGTGACCTTAAACAATACTCAAGTAAGTGTATGTGTATGAATCTTATTCCAAAGAGTGGGAAAACACAGTTTATATCACAACCTTAATGGAGTTGTTTGAAACATGGCAGGAACACGATCACTGATTTGAAATGTCAAATGGTGTAAGAGGAAAACAAATTTCTCACCAATTTCCAACTTGGAACCATTGGTTTTAAAGTGGCTTAGAAGATTATTTACATATTTCCACAAATACAAAATAATATTTGACCTGAAGTGTTTGAAACACTTTTTCACATAAACTGTAAAGGCTCAAACTCTGTAGATTCCAGCATTATCAGTCTATTGAACAAACAGGGAAAGCAACCACTCTAAGAATGCTTCACTTGGTAGAATACAAGTTACCCTCTACTCCCAAATATCAGCATTTAAATGCTGATGAAAATATTATTCATCACTAGTCCACATACGGATTAATGACATTACTTGGAGTTTAAAAGCAGTCCAACCATTTTTAAAGTACACCTTCCTTAATATCTATAATGGGTGGGGGGAAAACAGCCAAATTTAATTTGGCAATAAACTCCTCTAACCGTGAACTTTTCAAAGTGTCAGACCATGGTACAGTTTATGGCTACAACTGACTCCTAAAAATAGGAGCTAAAGCGAGGTGAAAGTGCTGATGTTTTTGCCACACAGATTATTTGATGATGGCAATACAAATTTTAGGAACACCCTCCTATTGGATGATGACCATACAAATTTTAGGAACACCTAGTGCAGTATGTATAACTGCACTAGGCATCTAGCCATCTTTTCAGAAAGAGAATTCAAACCTTTACTTTAGAAGATAAGCAATCAAAAGTCAGTCAACCAACTTTTTTCCTAACATAATTGCTTCAGTACCAGAGCAAAGTGATTACTATTCAAAACTCAGACATTTTGGGATTTCAGCATAGTGACCTGAGAACAGTTTTCTTCATATGTCATTTATGTTGCCACAAAAACCACACTAAATGCATACTGGGATTACTGATTGGCTCTATTTTGACATTAGATGCTACACAGAACTTCAAGACCAACAATCTCAATACTAACACTGACTTCAAAGACCATGAAGGAGGTGCCCAGGGAAAAAGCTGCTGCGCAAAAGGAACGATTAGGATTTAGGGCTGAATGGCAATGGTTGTGCCAGAAAATATGGAATGTAAAAACTGGAATTATGAAATCTGAAGTTCCTCTCTGTCCTTAATGTGTTGTCCAATGTGGAAGGAATTTTACACTTTATGTTCTGTGTGGGTACAAACTGATGAAATCTTTACTTAATATATACTAAATCGATCTTCTGTATATAAAGATAATTGAAAATGAATCTTGATGTGAATGGAATGGGAGAGGGAGCGGGAGATGGGAGGGGTGTGGATGGGAGGGAAGTTATGGGGGGGGCATTGTAATCCATAAACTGTACTTTGGAAAATTATATTTACTAAATTAAAGTTAAAAAAAATTCCTTCCAGAAAAAAACAAAAAGCAATACGAAGTTACTCCTGATTCAAGGGAAAAAATACTAAATAGCAAATTAACTTGAAAAGGATAATGTAAAATATACTTAGATAGAAGAAAGTTTCCATAGATGAGGATATTTTAGAGCACAGGATTTATAAACTCTTGCCATAGGACAGATGGAATAAAAAGCTATACCGATCCCCTAACCTCAATGTGACGTGTTGCAGAATACATGTCATTGATGAGAAGTCAAACAAGGCAAAAAAAAGGGGGGGCGGATTTCACACAGCTCTCTGCTCCTGTTGGACAACAGAAACCAAGAGTTGTGTGTGTGGCGGTCAGTGTCATCTGACATCAAGGAGGGCTTCCAAATTGGAAAAACCAAATTAAAAACCTTAACACAAGACCAATGAAGGAACCTCATTTTAAAAATATATTCTTGCAGCATTAGTTTGTCTTATTGATGTGAACCAAATGAAACAAAGTCTCATTTCCTTCCTTCAAAAACAAATACTCTCAGCTCAATTGGTTACATTTGCATTTCTGCAGAATGATAAACAAGTTATTCTCCAACATCAAAATACCTCTTTCAAGAATTCCTCAACTTCCTGGGTGAAGATTTTTCTCTCTCAAAATTGGAATGAAGAATCCTTTCCATTCATTAACCAAATACCTACTCTAGCACTTCCTCATCTCCAACTGACCTGGATTGCTTCCTGAATCCCAGATTAGGGAAGCCAGCCTGTCTGGAAGAGAAGATGTTCTATTCAGTATCGGCAAATTCTCTACTATCGTTACCATTTTATTAAAGTTTGTGCAGAAACCTCAAAAATGAAATGCAAAGAATATGTAAGTGGGAAATATGACAACATAAGAATGCCTTGGCTAGTTCTGAAATGACTAAGATAGTCTTAATATAAGAATTCACTCACCAAATATGGTTGGTCTCTAGCTCTCCAGATCTTGTATTAAGTTAGCATTAAACAATTACTTATAGGTTTGTTTTTAAAGTGTGCTATACAGGCTACACCGGCACCCCGGGTTCTAGTCCCGGTCAGGGTGCCAGATTCTGTCCCGGTTGCTCCTCTTCCAGTCCAGCTCTCTGCTATGGCCCAGGAGTGCAGTGGAGGATGGCCCAAGTCCTTGGGCCCTGCACCCACATGGGAGACCAGGAGGAAGCACCTGGCTCCTGGTTTCGGATCAGCGCGGTGCACCGGCCACAGCAGCCAGTGGGGGGTGAACCAATGGAAAAGGAAGACATTTCCCTCTGTCTCTCTCTCTTACTGTCCACTCTACCTGTCAAAAATAAAAATAAAAATAAAAAATAAAGTGTGCTATACATTAGCATCCTTGATTTATGCCAAGGATACCATCATCTAACAAGACTGGTTAGTTAACTACTCATGCATCCAGTTTAGATTATCTTCTGACATTCAGGATATAAGATGTGTTTTCTACTGATACGTTAATAACTTTACTCACTACAGCCAAAATTTTATAAGTATTCTTTTCTTATGGCACAAAACTATTCACAAATATACCCCAAATCGTAACTCTCAACAACTATATACTCACTAATGCAAGCAGATAGTTGGAATTTTAAAAATATGAAGTTGATGTTACTACAAATTTTAGATACACATATTAGAACATTGTTTTACTTGGACCCTTTAAAAACGTATTAATTTCAGCAAATTTGGAATAATGGCAGTGTAGAAGTCTTAAACTAACTTCAAAGCTAACAAATCAAAGGCACAGTATTAACACACTTAAAATCACTGGTGTTCACAGGACATTAGGAGACGCTTATAAATAAAGTGCTACGAACCTAGGTTTGAAACTCTCTAGAAGTAACATAGTCAGGAATGGAGCCCTTGATTAGTACAACCCACCAGTTGCTAAAACTAAGATCTATTTTATACAAGAAAACCCAATACTCATGTAATTCTATCATAAAATCTAACTTCCAAACCTTAAGAATGACTGATGAGGGGCTGCCACTGTGGTGCAGCAGGTTGACGTCCTCGCCTAAAGCATCGGCATCCCATATGGGCACCGGTTCGAGCCCCAGCTGCTCCTCTTCCCATCCAGCTCTCTGCTAGGGCCTGGGAAAGCAGTAGAAGATGGCCCAAGTCCTTGGGCCCCTGCATTCATGTGGGAGACCTGGAAGAAGCTCCTGGCTCATATATATCTGCCTCTTCTCTCTCTCTGTAACTCTGACTTTCAAATAAATAAATAAATCTAAAACAACAAAGGAATGACTGATGAACAGAGTTTCCAGAGCTGAGTGAAAACAAGCAGGAAACCAAAGGAGGTATGGAATTGAGAAAAAAGTGTCCTTGTAACACAGATTATGCTACAGGAAATTATTATTCATGGCTCAAAATTTGGGTCTCTCAAAGCTTTCACTCCAAATTCACGGAAATGATTTAACAAGTGATAATATGCTATTTTCACTTATAAACTGCTCATTTCCAGGATTTGTCAAAAGGAGGCAACTGTTGTCTATCACAGTCCAAGAACCTACTTTCCAATGCTCTCTGTAAATAGTAACAAATCCTAAACCATAAGTTATAGAAATTAATCACAAGAGTGTAAAAAGCCCCTGGAGGAAAGTAGTCCACCTAACAATTACAAATTGTTAAGGAACCGCTTTAGGAAGTTTCATTACGATGAAGATGATTTCCTCTTTGTTGTTCAAACTTCGCACACATGAAGACGTTTTCTTTACTGCAGGAAACATACTGTAAGTAACAATGCATTTTTAGGCATAAATAAGTATTTATGTCTGGTTCCAGTATGGTCAGGTTAATATATAAATACTTTGGAAACACAGAAGTTCACATTAGCGGAAAAATTCCACGTAACCACTCTTCAGGTAGGTCTTCAGTATTTCTTATTTCAAATACCTTGGGCAGCTCAGCTGTCTGCACTAGCTTATTCCTACTTCCAGCATACATCACCTGCTGCTCAGGCTTACATCCAACAAGACCGGAGAAAATAAAGCACGGAGGATGCGACACTCTTCATCATCATGTTGATATTTGGAACTATACACAATGAAGCGAGGCTGTCGCTCAGGTAGCTCATCCTTAAGTTCATCCGGAGAAATGCCCTCAAGTTCCTCATCCAGTACCACCAAGTGTTTATCTTTCTCAATCTTCATTATAATGGCAGCATCAATTGTTTCTTTGTGAAAATGAAACTTCCTCAGCTTTTCCAGTAAATCTTCAGCCACATCACAAACCACCAAAGACTCACTCACTTTCCTTCCAGCCATCAGCAGCCCATAGCCTTCTCTAGGTCCCTTTAAGAATGGCACGGCGGCCGCCTCCCTTCCTGCCCCAGCACCAGACATTCCAATAGCACCCATTTCGTGTGCCACAACAGTCTTCTAAAAACCATCACCCCTGCCCATCCTCCCTGTGCCCAGTAATACTCATTCCTATTTTTATCTACACCCAGGAAACAGCACTTAGATCCCAAATAAACTCAACTCCAGTTTCAGCTTCAGGAAGGCCCCTGCTGTTGTCCTCACTCTCCTAGCCCTGTTGGGGGTGGGAAGTGCAGCCCTAGGCTCCATCTCCACACTCCCTAAACCAACTGGCCTAACAGACACTGACTTGGAAGCCTCCACCAGGCTGCATCCACCTTACAAGAACAAACTCCCTGGCATCCTGCAAAACACCAAAGCACTAGATCTCCTGACAGCACAATAGGTCAGAACCTGTCTTTTCCTGGGAGAAGAGCGCGGTTATTACGCTAATCAATCCAAAGTGGTAACCAACTCCCTAGATAAAATCAACAACAGGCTACTGCCTCCAGCAGAGGGCTGAAACCAATGAAACAAGGGCTGGACTGCACTGAGACAGGGTCATGGTTAGCTCCTTTTCTCTGGCCAGTCACAGTCATTCTTATGGCCCTGCTATTGAGACCCATCCCTATTTCATTGGTTCCAAATTTTTTTACAGAATCACATCAAAGCCATCACTCAAGACCATTTTAAGAACATGATGCTACTCTACCACTTCAACCAAGGATACCAACCCCTTCGCCCGAAATTCAAAGCTGACCCCAAACTCTGACTATGGAACCTGACATCACGGCTGGGGCGGCACAGAGCCCTGATCTCCCAACAACACCCCCGCTGGAGCAGTGCTGGTCCTCCATCGATCAGCGCCACCACAAGGATGCGCGGGGGACAGCTGTGTCCCCGGGGGCCGAGCAGGGCTCAGGGGAGGCCCTGAGAGAAGAGGCTCTGGGGATGGAGGGTCTGGAGCCAGGACTGTACGCAGCAGCTGAAGCCGAGGACGCTGCAGGGGCACCAGACGCAGCACTGGCCCCGGCCTCAGCCCCAGCTCCGCAAGTCCCTTCTGCTGCAGCCCCAGTGCCACACCTGGCCTTCCCCGCCCCCGTCGTCCTGTATTTCTCTTTACTCCTCCCCACTCTCTTCCTTTTCTCCACCTTATTGTCCCTGAACCTCAATAAAATGTAAGTTGTTACCCACTGTGGAATGTACAATTTGCACCGTGCCAGCTCCCCAGGCCGTGCCCTCCCCACCCCACTCTCCCTGCACCATGGCTCCAATGCCCGGGACCTGCATCCTCTGCAGAGGACACGGGCACCTCCCCAGGGGCAGAGCCAACGTTCCCCGTTTGGACAAAGAGCACCACATGCTGGGAAGGCCAAGGGAAGCAAGGAACAGGGAGACGCTGGCATGGCTGGGGCAGCGCCTCCTCATGCTCAGGGACGCAGACTCTGAGGTCACAGAACGCACCTGCCGCGGGTGCTGTCCCCGCAGCCTCAGTGTCCTCATCTGTGCAATGGGAAGGCAGCCCTGCCACAGCCATCACCGCATCAGGGAATGCGATGCTCTGCACCTCCCTGCACACAATGGGAGACCCCAGCTTCCAGGATGAGGGGTGCACAGGGAGTGGGTTGGGGGCTTCCACGGAGGGAACACAATCCGTCCAGGGACACACACAAACAACACCTGTCACAGGCTCTAGCCCTGTGCTCAACAACGGGTCACTGACAGACGGATCACAGCAGGGATGTGCTCACTGCACAGGAGACAGGGGGCCTTGTCCAGGACCCCACGTGACCCAGACTGCCCGCTGTGCAGGCCACATGGGTGGGTCTCGGCTGGGAAGATGGAGACACAGAGGATGTCCCCAAGGACGGGGGCTGCTCCTTCCCCGAGCTCCTGGGATTTTCGGGTCCCTGGCCACGTCCACCAGGCACCTTGTCTCAGCCATGGGGTGACACTGGCTTCACTCCCATTGGCAGATGAGGAACCCCCTGAGAGGGAGGCCCCGCCCAGGTCAGGGCTGTGCCGATCCCAGAAGAGGACTCCCCTCCCCACGGGAGCCCGGACTCTGGGACCCTATGGGCCTGTGGGCCAGCAAGAGGGCAGCACAGCAGGGAGCACAGGGGTCAGGAACGCTATGACTTTCTCCAACAGATCACACCCTGAAGATTTTCTGATCGAATGCCTCAGATGTTCTACTAGGGCTGAGGGGTGCCTGTGGAGGAGGAAGCCGGGGCCCTGGGGGGCTGACCTGTGTGTGTTCCTGGGAATGGCCTGCATCACACCCAGTGACATCACTGTCCCCCCACAGTCCTTCTGCAACATGTCAAGGATCACCACCATGCTCCGCCCTGCACACCTGTCCAGTGGAACCCAGGCGCAGTCCACCTGCAGTTAGTGATGGTCTTAGGTGCACGTGACAGCAGCGTCCCTGGGCGTTCCATTGCACAGCTCTGGCATGGAGAAGACCAGAGATCTGTGCTCCCCACACTGGCCTGCCGCAGGGAGGGGGCCCATGGCAGGGTGCTGAGCTGAGACATCAACATTCAGAACCAAGGGAATGAGGTCAGGCTCCTTGCAGGCCCACAGCCCAAGGCCAGATCACGACCACCCTTGGGGCTTTCGGGAATGCAGGAGGCTCTTCCTGCCAACGACCTGCCACACAGGACGTGACAGCACACGGCTAGCTTCCCGTCCCACTCTGTACGTCCTGGGTGTGCTAAGCCTAGGTTGACAGCGTCGCTTTTCCCAGGTACATTCATGTGCTCCTGGGTCAGCATGCAAAAGTGCTTTCCGAAAGGTCAGAGTCATCTCTCATCCTGAGCATTCTTGCCCTGTGCCCAGCTACTGCCCCACATGCTGACTAGGAGACCCGCTCAGGCCCCTCCCCTCCGGGTCATCTGCACTCTCAGGCTTCATGTTCTGCTGTATTCACCCGCCCCGCACTTCTAAATGCCCGCAAGACCTTCCCAGTGTCACATGCCAACCATGGCACAGGACAGGCTTCTCCAGTACCAGCCTGGCTCGTTCCCATCATTCCTTGTTTCTGCCTGCTTTTCCCCATCGCCCGAGTCCTGCACATCCTCTCCTTCTGAGTGTCACCTCCCTACCTGCTCGTGCCCTCAGGACAGCTCAATTCCACCTACAGCATGAAAAAGCCACCTCCAACAGGGATCCTGAGCTCTGATGGAGGTCGGGAAGGTAGACTCGGGCACCTGTTACAACGTGGATTCCCCCTTCTCTGATTCAGGGGTCCTGAGAGGCAGAACATCCTTTCACAGGAACCCCTGGAAGGTTTTCCGCCACCTAGGCCCATGGGGCTGGCGCTGTGGCCCACAGGCTAAAGCCCCACCTGCAGGGCTGGCATCCCACATCAGAACCCCGGTTCTGCTCCTGGAGCCCTGCTTTCATTCCAGCTCCCTGCTCACACACCTGGCAGAGCAGCACAAGTTGACCCAAGTGCCCCCGGCCCTGCCACCTGTGTGCCAGGCCCAGAAGGTGTTCCAGGCTCCTGGCTTCAGCCTGACTCAGCCTCAGCCAGCATGGGCTTCTGGGAGATTAAATCAGCAATTCAGAGTCATCCTTCTGGATCTCTCTCCCTGTCCCTTCCTCCAACTCTGCCTTTCAAGTCAACAACTGAAAAGAAGAAGACAAAAGAAGAGAAGAGAAGAGAAGAGAAGAGAAGAGAAGAGAAGAGAAGAGAAGAGAAGAGAAGAGAAGAGAAGAGAAGAGAAGAGAAGAGAAGAGAAGAGAAGAGAAGAGAAGAGAAGAGAAGAGAAAAGAGAGGGGAGGGGAGGGGAGGGGAGGGGAGGGGAAGGGAAGGGAAGGGAAGGGAAGGGAAGGGAAGGGAAGGGAAGGGAAGGGAAGGGAAGGGAAGGGAAGGGAAGGGAAGGGAAGGGAAGGGACAAGACGACATCCTGGGGCGGCGCTGTGGCATAGTAGGTTGAACATCTGCCTATGACATCGAGATACCATATGGGCACCGGTTGGAGTCCCAGCTGCTCCACTTCCAATGCAGCTCTCTGCTAAGACACGAGAAGGCAGTGGAACATGGGCCATGGACTTGGCCCCCTTATCCACGTGGTAGACCCAGAAGAAGCTCCTGGCTCCTGGCTTTGGATCAGCTCAGCACCGGCTGTTGTGGCCCTTTGGGGAGTGACCCATTGGATCAAAGACCTCTCTGTCTCTCTTTCTCCCTCTCTCTCTCCCTCTCTCTCTCTGTCTCTCTTGCCTCTTTCTCTCCTGTCACTCTGCCAGTGAAGTAAATAAATCAATCTTAACAACAACAACAAAAAACCCTGAGCCCAAACTTAGATGAAAGTGGCTGCACTCCTGGGTCGGCAGTGTAGAGCAGTAGGTTAAGCCTCCACCTGCGGCGCCAGCATCCCATATGGGCACTGGCTTGTGTGCTGGCTGCTCCACTTCCACCCAGCTCCCTGGTGATGGCCTGCGAAAGCAATGAAGATGGCCCAAGTCCTTGGACCCCTGCACCCATGCCGCCGGAGACCTGTAGACGCTCTCAGCTCCTGGCCTCCGATTAGCCCATTTGAGGACACTGTGGCCAGTAGCGGATTGAACCAGCACATGGAAGACCTCTCTGTCTCTCCCTCTCTGTGTCTCACTCTACTTCTCAGAGAAAGAAGGAAAAGAGTATTCAAAGCACAGCAGCAGCTTAACTCCTCCCAGAAACTTTTCACAGGAGGTCTTTACTACCGAGAGTACACCCAAATAGCATCTGTTTAGGCTCTGGTTGGAGGACAGGAGAGCTCCCCACAGGGAAGGGCCACGGGCCACTGCCATCTAAACCACTCGACATCGCCAGTGCTGCCACCGTCAGCACCAACCCCGGCACATGAGCCTGTCCCTCATCTTTCAGGGAAGGACATTCCCACAACAGGGAACTAGCCATTAGCTAACAGGAAGGACACGCACACTATGTGTCCCCACCATGGCCATCTACTCTCCAGACATTCCTCACTGAACCACGCCCAACACCACTCCTGATCTCTCCCCACGCCCCTGTCCAAACCCAACACGGAACAGCCCCGGTGTCTAGGGTCTCCTCAGGACGCTGGATGGAAACACTCTCTCACACATGCCACCTATCCCGTCTGGCTCCTCACACTGACCTCCCTCAGGCTCATGGCAGGCCCAGACCCCAGAGATGCCTGGCATGATCCCTACCAGCCCTGGGGAACAATCAGCAAGTGCAGGGCCACGGTAGTCATCACCCTGGTCCTCAGAGAGCCGGCCCTGAGCCCAACCAACTCCCCTGGGAGTCTGAATGAGCTTCAAGAACCACTGTGCACTGCTAAAGCCCCAGATCCTGCAGGACCCAAAGGACCACCCCACGACTCCTCCGGGGTGCAGGCCAGAGCTAGGAGCACTCAGTTCTCCACTGACCATCAGCTCCCTAGAGCAGACAGCCCCAGGTGCACACGGGGCAACTGAGTCTGGGTGGTCGCAGCCTCGTTTTGGGCTTTGAGAGAGAAGAACCACCCTCCAGGTGCCTGTGGCTGGGAGGAGCCACACTTCAGGGGCTGGGACAGGGCTCCCAATGCACAGGGAGTGGCTCCCGGTCGGTCTCAGGGTGTGATGGGAGCTCTTGCTCCTCAGGGTCCACAGCTGGGCAGCTGAGGGCGCCAGCTTCACTGGGACACGATCCCCAGGGACCACACGGGAGGCTGGGGCGTCTTGACAGGGACAATGACCATGCAGGGTGAGAAGCCCTCAAGCAGGGGGGAACAGGTCTAGCCCAGCTGTGACAAAGGCTGGACCCACACCTGCTGTGGCAGGCGGAGGCTTCCCCCTGTTGGTGCGACGGGGGACAGTGTGCACAGGGCATGGCTTAGAAGTGCAGCAGGCAGCGCCCGCTGGGACTCGGCAGCCATCTTGTGTGAGAGGAGGGGGCTCAGTTGAGGAGCCACAGGAAGTGACCTCACCTGGAGACCTGGGGGGCCCGGCAACAACCCCAACATTCCAGAGTTGAGTCTGAACCAGCTCACCTGGATAGAGTCTCGCAGGAAGATGTTCCTGAGTTGTATCCCGCGATGCCCAAGCCCAGCCCCCAAGAAACCCTGCGGTGGGTGCCTCGCCCAGTGGTGGGGACGCTGGGCCAGCCCTCACCCCCGACGCTCCTGGTGCTTCCAACAGAAAACGGCCATGGTGAGTCTGGAAGCAGGACAGGTCTCTGCGGGCCAGGACACCACTGGGAACCCACCCGAAGCCCATAGGCCCCTGGGGGTGGGTGTGGGTGTGGGTGTGGGGGGCAAGGGGCCACTTCCCTCTCAGAGGAGGGAGGCTGGAAGTCCTAGGTGGAGGCAGCCTGAGGCCCAGAGCTCCTGGCTGCGGAGGGATCCAGGGACTGCCTCTTACCTGCCATTCTCTGCTCTTGTCTCCCAGGGCCAGGACAGGTCAGCCTCGCGCCTGGCAATGCACAGAAGGCTGCGGATCGCCAGCAGGCAGGACGTGTGTCAGGCCCCTTTCACTGATGACCTGTGTGTGGTGGGGGAGTGGTCAAACGAGCCCACAGCTCCGAAGCCCCCGTACCGGGCGTTCCCCGGCACACAGAAACCACTGGACGTCCCCCTCAGTCACACACTGTTGGTCAGAGCCCAGATAGAGCCCAGGGGCTCCGCAAATGCCCATCTCACAGCGGAGGAAGTAGGGCCCGTTGACTTCGCCTGTGTCAGTCGTGACCCAGGGTCAGGGCCGGGCCTGGCACCTGACCTCACGGCTGGGGCGGCACAGAGCCCTGATCTCCCAACAACACCCCCGCTGGAGCAGTGCTGGTCCTCCATCGATCAGCGCCACCACAAGGATGCGCGGGGGACAGCTGTGTCCCCGGGGGCCGAGCAGGGCTCAGGGGAGGCCCTGAGAGAAGAGGCTCTGGGGATGGAGGGTCTGGAGCCAGGACTGTACGCAGCAGCTGAAGCCGAGGACGCTGCAGGGGCACCAGACGCAGCACTGGCCCCGGCCTCAGCCCCAGCTCCGCAAGTCCCTTCTGCTGCAGCCCCAGTGCCACACCTGGCCTTCCCCGCCCCCGTCGTCCTGTATTTCTCTTTACTCCTCCCCACTCTCTTCCTTTTCTCCACCTTATTGTCCCTGAACCTCAATAAAATGTAAGTTGTTACCCACTGTGGAATGTACAATTTGCACCGTGCCAGCTCCCCAGGCCGTGCCCTCCCCACCCCACTCTCCCTGCACCATGGCTCCAATGCCCGGGACCTGCATCCTCTGCAGAGGACACGGGCACCTCCCCAGGGGCAGAGCCAACGTTCCCCGTTTGGACAAAGAGCACCACATGCTGGGAAGGCCAAGGGAAGCAAGGAACAGGGAGACGCTGGCATGGCTGGGGCAGCGCCTCCTCATGCTCAGGGACGCAGACTCTGAGGTCACAGAACGGACCTGCCGGGGGTGCTGTCCCCGCAGCCTCAGTGTCCTCATCTGTGCAATGGGAAGGCAGCCCTGCCACAGCCATCACCGCATCAGGGAATGCGATGCTCTGCACCTCCCTGCACACAATGGGAGACCCCAGCTTCCAGGATGAGGGGTGCACAGGGAGTGGGTTGGGGGCTTCCACGGAGGGAACACAATCCGTCCAGGGACACACACAAACAACACCTGTCACAGGCTCTAGCCCTGTGCTCAACAACGGGTCACTGACAGACGGATCACAGCAGGGATGTGCTCACTGCACAGGAGACAGGGGGCCTTGTCCAGGACCCCACGTGACCCAGACTGCCCGCTGTGCAGGCCACATGGGTGGGTCTCGGCTGGGAAGATGGAGACACAGAGGATGTCCCCAAGGACGGGGGCTGCTCCTTCCCCGAGCTCCTGGGATTTCCGGGTCCCTGGCCACATCCACCAGGCACCTTGTCTCAGCCATGGGGTGACACTGGCTTCACTCCCATTGGCAGATGAGGAACCCCCTGAGAGGGAGGCCCCGCCCAGGTCAGGGCTGTGCCGATCCCAGAAGAGGACTCCCCTCCCCACGTGAGCCCGGACTCTGGGACCCTATGGGCCTATGGGCCAGCAAGAGGGCAGCACAGCAGGGAGCACAGGGGTCAGGAACGCTATGACTTTCTCCAACAGATCACACCCTGAAGATTTTCTGATCGAATGCCTCAGATGTTCTACTAGGGCTGAGGGGTGCCTGTGGAGGAGGAAGCCGGGGCCCTGGGGGGCTGACCTGTGTGTGTTCCTGGGAATGGCCTGCATCACACCCAGTGACATCACTGTCCCCCCACAGTCCTTCTGCAACATGTCAAGGATCACCACCATGCTCCGCCCTGCACACCTGTCCAGTGGAACCCAGGCGCAGTCCACCTGCAGTTAGTGATGGTCTTAGGTGCACGTGACAGCAGCGTCCCTGGGCGTTCCATTGCACAGCTCTGGCATGGAGAAGACCAGAGATCTGTGCTCCCCACACTGGCCTGCCGCAGGGAGGGGGCCCATGGCAGGGCGCTGAGCTGAGACATCAACATTCAGAACCAGCAGAGGACATGAGGTCAGGCTCCTTGCAGGCCCACAGCCCAAGGCCAGATCACGACCACCCTTGGGGCTTTCGGGAATGCAGGAGGCTCTTCCTGCCAACGACCTGCCACACAGGACGTGACAGCACACGGCTAGCTTCCCGTCCCACTCTGTACGTCCTGGGTGTGCTAAGCCTAGGTTGACAGCCTCGCTTTTCCCAGGTACATTCATGTGCTCCTGGGTCAGCATGCAAAAGTGCTTTCCGAAAGGTCAGAGTCATCTCTCATCCTGAGCATTCTTGCCCTGTGCCCAGCTACTGCCCCACATGCTGACTAGGAGACCCGCTCAGGCCCCTCCCCTCCGGGTCATCTGCACTCTCAGGCTTCATGTTCTGCTGTATTCACCCGCCCCGCACTTCTAAATGCCCGCAAGACCTTCCCAGTGTCACATGCCAACCATGGCACAGGACAGGCTTCTCCAGTACCAGCCTGGCTCATTCCCATCATTCCTTGTTTCTGCCTGCTTTTCCCCATCGCCCGAGTCCTGCACATCCTCTCCTTCTGAGTGTCACCTCCCTACCTGCACGTGCCCTCAGGACAGCTCAATTCCACCTACAGCATGAAAAAGCCACCTCCAACAGGGATCCTGAGCTCTGATGGAGGTCGGGAAGGTAGACTCGGGCACCTGTTACAACGTGGATTCCCCCTTCTCTGATTCAGGGGTCCTGAGAGGCAGAACATCCTTTCACAGGAACCCCTGGAAGGTTTTCCGCCACCTAGGCCCATGGGGCTGGCGCTGTGGCCCACAGGCTAAAGCCCCACCTGCAGGGCTGGCATCCCACATCAGAACCCCGGTTCTGCTCCTGGAGCCCTGCTTTCATTCCAGCTCCCTGCTCACACACCTGGCAGAGCAGCACAAGTTGACCCAAGTGCCCCCAGCCCTGCCACCTGTGTGCCATTCCCAGAAGGTGTTCCAGGCTCCTGGCTTCAGCCTGACTCAGCCTCAGCCAGCATGGGCTTCTGGGAGATTAAATCAGCAATTCAGAGTCATCCTTCTGGATCTCTCTCCCTGTCCCTTCCTCCAACTCTGCCTTTCAAGTCAACAACTGAAAAGAAGAAGAGAAAAGAAGAGAAGAGAAGAGAAGAGAAGAGAAGAGAAGAGAAGAGAAGAGAAGAGAAGAGAAGAGAAGAGAAGAGAAGAGAAGAGAAGAGAAGAGAAGAGAGAGGGGAGGGGAGGGGAGGGGAAGGGAAGGGAAGGGAAGGGAAGGGAAGGGAAGGGAAGGGAAGGGAAGGGAAGGGAAGGGAAGGGAAGGGGAGGGGAGGGGAGGGGAGGGGAGGGGAGGGGAGGGGAGGGAAGGGAAGGGGAGGGAAGGGAAGGGGAGGGAAGGGAAGGGAAGGGACAAGACGCCGCTGTGGCATAGTAGGTTGAACATCTGCCTATGACATCGAGATACCATATGGGCACTGGTTGGAGTCCCAGCTGCTCCACTTCCAATGCAGCTCTCTGCTAAGACACGAGAAGGCAGTGGAACATGGGCCATGGACTTGGCCCCCTTATCCACGTGGTAGACCCAGAAGAAGCTCCTGGCTCCTGGCTTTGGATCAGCTCAGCACCGGCTGTTGTGGCCCTTTGGGGAGTGACCCATTGGATCAAAGACCTCTCTGTCTCTCTTTCTCCCTCTCTCTCTCCCTCTCTCTCTCTGTCTCTCTTGCCTCTTTCTCTCCTGTCACTCTGCCAGTGAAGTAAATAAATCAATCTTAACAACAACAACAAAAAACCCTGAGCCCAAACTTAGATGAAAGTGGCTGCACTCCTGGGTCGGCAGTGTAGAGCAGTAGGTTAAGCCTCCACCTGCGGTGCCAGCATCCCATATGGGCACTGGCTTGTGTGCTGGCTGCTCCACTTCCACCCAGCTCCCTGGTGATGGCCTGCGAAAGCAATGAAGATGGCCCAAGTCCTTGGACCCCTGCACCCATGCCGCCGGAGACCTGTAGACGCTCTCAGCTCCTGGCCTCCGATTAGCCCATTTGAGGACACTGTGGCCAGTAGCGGATTGAACCAGCACATGGAAGACCTCTCTGTCTCTCCCTCTCTGTGTCTCACTCTACTTCTCAGAGAAAGAAGGAAAAGAGTATTCAAAGCACAGCAGCAGCTTAACTCCTCCCAGAAACTTTTCACAGGAGGTCTTTACTATCGAGAGTACACCCAAATAGCATCTTTTCAGGCTCTGGTTGGGGGACAGGAGAGCTCCCCACAGGGAAGGGCCACGGGCCACTGCCATCTAAACCACTCGACATCGCCAGTGCTGCCACCGTCAGCACCAACCCCGGCACATGAGCCTGTCCCTCATCTTTCAGGGAAGGACATTCCCACAACAGGGAACTAGCCATTAGCTAACAGGAAGGACACGCACACTATGTGTCCCCACCACGGCCATCTACTCCCCAGACATTCCTCACTGAACCACGCCCAACACCACTCCTGATCTCTCCCCACGCCCCTGTCCAAACCCAACACGGAACAGCCCCGGTGTCTAGGGTCTCCTCAGGATGCTGGATGGAAACACTCTCTCACACATGCCACCTATCCCGTCTGGCTCCTCACACTGACCTCCCTCAGGCTCATGGCAGGCCCAGACCCCAGAGATGCCTGGCACGATCCCTACCAGCCCTGGGGAACAATCAGCAAGTGCAGGGCCACGGTAGTCATCACCCTGGTCCTCAGAGAGCCGGCCCTGAGCCCAACCAACTCCCCTGGGAGTCTGAATGAGCTTCAAGAACCACTGTGCACTGCTAAAGCCCCAGATCCTGCAGGACCCAAAGGACCACCCCACGACTCCTCCGGGGTGCAGGCCAGAGCTAGGAGCACTCAGTTCTCCACTGACCATCAGCTCCCTAGAGCAGACAGCCCCAGGTGCACACGGGGCAACTGAGTCTGGGTGGTCGCAGCCTCGTTTTGGGCTTTGAGAGAGAAGAACCACCCTCCAGGTGCCTGTGGCTGGGAGGAGCCACACTTCAGGGGCTGGGACAGGGCTCCCAATGCACAGGGAGCGGTCTCAGGGTGTGATGGGAGCTCTTGCTCCTCAGGGTCCACAGCTGGGCAGCTGAGGGCGCCAGCTTCACTGGGACACGATCCCCAGGGACCACACGGGAGGCTGGGGCGTCTTGACAGGGACAATGACCATGCAGGGTGAGAAGCCCTCAAGCAGGGGGGAACAGGTCTAGCCCAGCTGTGACAAAGGCTGGACCCACACCTGCTGTGGCAGGCGGAGGCTTCCCCCTGTTGGTGCGACGGGGGGCAGTGTGCACAGGGCATGGCTTAGAAGTGCAGCAGGCAGCGCCCGCTGGGACTCAGCAGCCATCTTGTGTGAGAGGAGGGGGCTCAGTTGAGGAGCCACAGGAAGTGACCTCACCTGGAGACCTGGGGGGCCCGGCAACAACCCCAACATTCCAGAGTTGAGTCTGAACCAGCTCACCTGGATAGAGTCTCGCAGGAAGATGTTCCTGAGTTGTATCCCGCGATGCCCAAGCCCAGCCCCCAAGAAACCCTGCGGTGGGTGCCTCGCCCAGTGGTGGGGATGCTGGGCCAGCCCTCACCCCCGACGCTCCTGGTGCTTCCAACAGAAAACGGCCATGGTGAGTCTGGAAGCAGGACAGGTCTCTGTGGGCCAGGACACCACTGGGAACCCACCCGAAGCCCATAGGCCCCTGGGGGTGGGTGTGGGTGTGGGTGTGGGGGGCAAGGGGCCACTTCCCTCTCAGAGGAGGGAGGCTGGAAGTCCTAGGTGGAGGCAGCCTGAGGCCCAGAGCTCCTGGCTGCGGAGGGATCCAGGGACTGCCTCTTACCTGCCATTCTCTGCTCTTGTCTCCCAGGGCCAGGACAGGTCAGCCTCGCGCCTGGCAATGCACAGAAGGCTGCGGATCGCCAGCAGGCAGGACGTGTGTCAGGCCCCTTTCACTGATGACCTGTGTGTGGTGGGGGAGTGGTCAAACGAGCCCACAGCTCCGAAGCCCCCGTACCGGGCGTTCCCCGGCACACAGAAACCACTGGACGTCCCCCTCAGTCACACACTGTTGGTCAGAGCCCAGATAGAGCCCAGGGGCTCCGCAAATGCCCATCTCACAGCGGAGGAAGTAGGGCCCGTTGACTTCGCCTGTGTCAGTCGTGACCCAGGGTCAGGGCCGGGCCTGGCACCTGACCTCACGGCTGGGGCGGCACAGAGCCCTGATCTCCCAACAACACCCCCGCTGGAGCAGTGCTGGTCCTCCATCGATCAGCGCCACCACAAGGATGCGCGGGGGACAGCTGTGTCCCCGGGGGCCGAGCAGGGCTCAGGGGAGGCCCTGAGAGAAGAGGCTCTGGGGATGGAGGGTCTGGAGCCAGGACCGTACGCAGCAGCTGAAGCCGAGGACGCTGCAGGGGCACCAGACGCAGCACTGGCCCCGGCCTCAGCCCCAGCTCCGCAAGTCCCTTCTGCTGCAGCCCCAGTGCCACACCTGGCCTTCCCCGCCCCCGTCGTCCTGTATTTCTCTTTACTCCTCCCCACTCTCTTCCTTTTCTCCACCTTATTGTCCCTGAACCTCAATAAAATGTAAGTTGTTACCCACTGTGGAATGTACAATTTGCACCGTGCCAGCTCCCCAGGCCGTGCCCTCCCCACCCCACTCTCCCTGCACCATGGCTCCAATGCCCGGGACCTGCATCCTCTGCAGAGGACACGGGCACCTCCCCAGGGGCAGAGCCAACGTTCCCCGTTTGGACAAAGAGCACCACATGCTGGGAAGGCCAAGGGAAGCAAGGAACAGGGAGACGCTGGCATGGCTGGGGCAGCGCCTCCTCATGCTCAGGGACGCAGACTCTGAGGTCACAGAACGCACCTGCCGGGGGTGCTGTCCCCGCAGCCTCAGTGTCCTCATCTGTGCAATGGGAAGACAGCCCTGCCACAGCCATCACCGCATCAGGGAATGCGATGCTCTGCACCTCCCTGCACACAATGGGAGCCCCCAGCTTCCAGGATGAGGGGTGCACAGGGAGTGGGTGGGGGCTTCCACGGAGGGAACACAATCCGTCCAGGGACACACACAAACAACACCTGTCACAGGCTCTGGCCCTGTGCTCAACAACGGGTCACTGACAGACGGATCACAGCAGGGATGTGCTCACTGCACAGGAGACAGGGGGGCCTTGTCCAGGACCCCACGTGACCCAGACTGCCCGCTGTGCAGGCCACATGGGTGGGTCTCGGCTGGGAAGATGGAGACACAGAGCATGTCCCCAAGGACGGGGGCTGCTCCTTCCCCGAGCTCCTGGGATTTCCGGGTCCCTGGCCACGTCCACCAGGCACCTTGTCTCAGCCATGGGGTGACACTGGCTTCACTCCCATTGGCAGATGAGGAACCCCCTGAGAGGGAGGCCCCGCCCAGGTCAGGGCTGTGCCGATCCCAGAAGAGGACTCCCCTCCCCACGGGAGCCCGGACTCTGGGACCCTATGGGCCTGTGGGCCAGCAAGAGGGCAGCACAGCAGGGAGCACAGGGGTCAGGAACGCTATGACTTTCTCCAACAGATCACACCCTGAAGATTTTCTGATCGAATGCCTCAGATGTTCTACTAGGGCTGAGGGGTGCCTGTGGAGGAGGAAGCCGGGGCCCTGGGGGGCTGACCTGTGTGTGTTCCTGGGAATGGCCTGCATCACACCCAGTGACATCACTGTCCCCCCACAGTCCTTCTGCAACATGTCAAGGATCACCACCATGCTCCACCCTGCACACCTGTCCAGTGGAACCCAGGCGCAGTCCACCTGCAGTTAGTGATGGTCTTAGGTGCACGTGACAGCAGCGTCCCTGGGCGTTCCATTGCACAGCTCTGGCATGGAGAAGACCAGAGATCTGTGCTCCCCACACTGGCCTGCCGCAGGGAGGGGGCCCATGGCAGGGCGCTGAGCTGAGACATCAACATTCAGAACCAGCAGAGGACATGAGGTCAGGCTCCTTGCAGGCCCACAGCCCAAGGCCAGATCACGACCACCCTTGGGGCTTTCGGGAATGCAGGAGGCTCTTCCTGCCAACGACCTGCCACACAGGACGTGACAGCACACGGCTAGCTTCCCGTCCCACTCTGTACGTCCTGGGTGTGCTAAGCCTAGGTTGACAGCGTCGCTTTTCCCAGGTACATTCATGTGCTCCTGGGTCAGCATGCAAAAGTGCTTTCCGAAAGGTCAGAGTCATCTCTCATCCTGAGCATTCTTGCCCTGTGCCCAGCTACTGCCCCACATGCTGACTAGGAGACCCGCTCAGGCCCCTCCCCTCCGGGTCATCTGCACTCTCAGGCTTCATGTTCTGCTGTATTCACCCGCCCCGCACTTCTAAATGCCCGCAAGACCTTCCCAGTGTCACATGCCAACCATGGCACAGGACAGGCTTCTCCAGTACCAGCCTGGCTCGTTCCCATCATTCCTTGTTTCTGCCTGCTTTTCCCCATCGCCCGAGTCCTGCACATCCTCTCCTTCTGAGTGTCACCTCCCTACCTGCTCGTGCCCTCAGGACAGCTCAATTCCACCTACAGCATGAAAAAGCCACCTCCAACAGGGATCCTGAGCTCTGATGGAGGTCGGGAAGGTAGACTCGGGCACCTGTTACAACGTGGATTCCCCCTTCTCTGATTCAGGGGTCCTGAGAGGCAGAACATCCTTTCACAGGAACCCCTGGAAGGTTTTCCGCCACCTAGGCCCATGGGGCTGGCGCTGTGGCCCACAGGCTAAAGCCCCACCTGCAGGGCTGGCATCCCACATCAGAACCCCGGTTCTGCTCCTGGAGCCCTGCTTTCATTCCAGCTCCCTGCTCACACACCTGGCAGAGCAGCACAAGTTGACCCAAGTGCCCCGGCCCTGCCACCTGTGTGCCAGGCCCAGAAGGTGTTCCAGGCTCCTGGCTTCAGCCTGACTCAGCCTCAGCCAGCATGGGCTTCTGGGAGATTAAATCAGCAATTCAGAGTCATCCTTCTGGATCTCTCTCCCTGTCCCTTCCTCCAACTCTGCCTTTCAAGTCAACAACTGAAAAGAAGAAGACAAAAAGAAGAGAAGAGAAGAGAAGAGAAGAGAAGAGAAGAGAAGAGAAGAGAAGAGAAGAGAAGAGAAGAGAAGAGAAGAGAAGAGAAGAGAAGAGAAGAGAAGAGAAGAGAAGAGAAGAGAAGAGAAGAGAAGAGAAGAGAAGAGAAGAGAAGAGAAGAGAAGAGAAGAGAAGAGAAGAGAAGAGAAGAGAAGAGAAGAGAAAAGAGAGGGGAGGGGAGGGGAAGGGAAGGGAAGGGAAGGGAAGGGAAGGGAAGGGAAGGGAAGGGAAGGGAAGGGAAGGGAAGGGAAGGGAAGGGAAGGGAAGGGAAGGGAAGGGACAAGATGACATCCTGGGGCAGCGCTGTGGCATCGTAGGTTGAACATCTGCCTATGACATCGAGATACCATATGGGCACCGGTTGGAGTCCCAGCTGCTCCACTTCCAATGCAGCTCTCTGCTAAGACACGAGAAGGCAGTGGAACATGGGCCATGGACTTGGCCCCCTTATCCACGTGGTAGACCCAGAAGAAGCTCCTGGCTCCTGGCTTTGGATCAGCTCAGCACCGGCTGTTGTGGCCCTTTGGGGAGTGACCCATTGGATCAAAGACCTCTCTGTCTCTCTTTCTCCCTCTCTCTCTCCCTCTCTCTCTCTGTCTCTCTTGCCTCTTTCTCTCCTGTCACTCTGCCAGTGAAGTAAATAAATCAATCTTAACAACAACAACAAAAAACCCTGAGCCCAAACTTAGATGAAAGTGGCTGCACTCCTGGGTCGGCAGTGTAGAGCAGTAGGTTAAGCCTCCACCTGCGGCGCCAGCATCCCATATGGGCACTGGCTTGTGTGCTGGCTGCTCCACTTCCATCCAGCTCCCTGGTGATGGCCTGCGAAAGCAATGAAGATGGCCCAAGTCCTTGGACCCCTGCACCCATGCCGCCGGAGACCTGTAGACGCTCTCAGCTCCTGGCCTCCGATTAGCCCATTTGAGGACACTGTGGCCAGTAGCGGATTGAACCAGCACATGGAAGACCTCTCTGTCTCTCCCTCTCTGTGTCTCACTCTACTTCTCAGAGAAAGAAGGAAAAGAGTATTCAAAGCACAGCAGCAGCTTAACTCCTCCCAGAAACTTTTCACAGGAGGTCTTTACTATCGAGAGTACACCCAAATAGCATCTTTTCAGGCTCTGGTTGGGGGACAGGAGAGCTCCCCACAGGGAAGGGCCACGGGCCACTGCCATCTAAACCACTCGACATCGCCAGTGCTGCCACCGTCAGCACCAACCCCGGCACATGAGCCTGTCCCTCATCTTTCAGGGAAGGACATTCCCACAACAGGGAACTAGCCATTAGCTAACAGGAAGGACACGCACACTATGTGTCCCCACCACGGCCAACCACTCCCCAGACATTCCTCACTGAACCACGCCCAACACCACTCCTGATCTCTCCCCACGCCCCTGTCCAAACCCAACACGGAACAGCCCCGGTGTCTAGGGTCTCCTCAGGACGCTGGATGGAAACACTCTCTCACACATGCCACCTATCCCGTCTGGCTCCTCACACTGACCTCCCTCAGGCTCATGGCAGGCCCAGACCCCAGAGATGCCTGGCACGATCCCTACCAGCCCTGGGGAACAATCAGCAAGTGCAGGGCCACGGTAGTCATCACCCTGGTCCTCAGAGAGCCGGCCCTGAGCCCAACCAACGCCCCTGGAAGTCTGAATGAGCTTCAAGAACCACTGTGCACTGCTAAAGCCCCAGATCCTGCAGGACCCAAAGGACCACCCCACGACTCCTCCGGGGTGCAGGCCAGAGCTAGGAGCACTCAGTTCTCCACTGACCATCAGCTCCCTAGAGCAGACAGCCCCAGGTGCACACGGGGCAACTGAGTCTGGGTGGTCGCAGCCTCGTTTTGGGCTTTGAGAGAGAAGAACCACCCTCCAGGTGCCTGTGGCTGGGAGGAGCCACACTTCAGGGGCTGGGACAGGGCTCCCAATGCACAGGGAGCGGCTCCCGGTCGGTCTCAGGGTGTGATGGGAGCTCTTGCTCCTCAGGGTCCACAGCTGGGCAGCTGAGGGCGCCAGCTTCACTGGGACACGATCCCCAGGGACCACACGGGAGGCTGGGGCGTCTTGACAGGGACAATGACCATGCAGGGTGAGAAGCCCTCAAGCAGGGGGGAACAGGTCTAGCCCAGCTGTGACAAAGGCTGGACCCACACCTGCTGTGGCAGGCGGAGGCTTCCCCCTGTTGGTGCGACTGGGGACAGTGTGCACAGGGCATGGCTTAGAAGTGCAGCAGGCAGCACCCGCTGGGACTCGGCAGCCATCTTGTGTGAGAGGAGGGGGCTCAGTTGAGGAGCCACAGGAAGTGACCTCACCTGGAGACCAGGGGGGCCCGGCAACAACCCCAACATTCCAGAGTTGAGTCTGAACCAGCTCACCTGGATAGAGTCTCGCAGGAAGATGTTCCTGAGTTGTATCCCGCGATGCCCAAGCCCAGCCCCCAAGAAACCCTGCGGTGGGTGCCTCGCCCAGTGGTGGGGACGCTGGGCCAGCCCTCACCCCCGACGCTCCTGGTGCTTCCAACAGAAAACGGCCATGGTGAGTCTGGAAGCAGGACAGGTCTCTGCGGGCCAGGACACCACTGGGAACCCACCCGAAGCCCATAGGCCCCTGGGGGTGGGTGTGGGTGTGGGTGTGGGGGGCAAGGGGCCACTTCCCTCTCAGAGGAGGGAGGCTGGAAGTCCTAGGTGGAGGCAGCCTGAGGCCCTGAGCTCCTGGCCGCGGAGGGATCCAGGGACTGCCTCTTACCTGCCATTCTCTGCTCTTGTCTCCCAGGGCCAGGACAGGTCAGCCTCGCGCCTGGCAATGCACAGAAGGCTGCGGATCGCCAGCAGGCAGGACGTGTGTCAGGCCCCTTTCACTGATGACCTGTGTGTGGTGGGGGAGTGGTCAAACGAGCCCACAGCTCCGAAGCCCCCGTACCGGGCGTTCCCCGGCACACAGAAACCACTGGACGTCCCCCTCAGTCACACACTGTTGGTCAGAGCCCAGATAGAGCCCAGGGGCTCCGCAAATGCCCATCTCACAGCGGAGGAAGTAGGGCCCGTTGACTTCGCCTGTGTCAGTCGTGACCCAGGGTCAGGGCCGGGCCTGGCACCTGACCTCACGGCTGGGGCGGCACAGAGCCCTGATCTCCCAACAACACCCCCGCTGGAGCAGTGCTGGTCCTCCATCGATCAGCGCCACCACAAGGATGCGCGGGGGACAGCTGTGTCCCCGGGGGCCGAGCAGGGCTCAGGGGAGGCCCTGAGAGAAGAGGCTCTGGGGATGGAGGGCCTGGAGCCAGGACTGTACGCAGCAGCTGAAGCCGAGGACGCTGCAGGGGCACCAGACGCAGCACTGGCCCCGGCCTCAGCCCCAGCTCCGCAAGTCCCTTCTGCTGCAGCCCCAGTGCCACACCTGGCCTTCCCCGCCCCCGTCGTCCTGTATTTCTCTTTACTCCTCCCCACTCTCTTCCTTTTCTCCACCTTATTGTCCCTGAACCTCAATAAAATGTAAGTTGTTACCCACTGTGGAATGTACAATTTGCACCGTGCCAGCTCCCCAGGCCGTGCCCTCCCCACCCCACTCTCCCTGCACCATGGCTCCAATGCCCGGGACCTGCATCCTCTGCAGAGGACACGGGCACCTCCCCAGGGGCAGAGCCAACGTTCCCCGTTTGGACAAAGAGCACCACATGCTGGGAAGGCCAAGGGAAGCAAGGAACAGGGAGACGCTGGCATGGCTGGGGCAGCGCCTCCTCATGCTCAGGGACGCAGACTCTGAGGTCACAGAACGCACCTGCCGGGGGTGCTGTCCCCGCAGCCTCAGTGTCCTCATCTGTGCAATGGGAAGGCAGCCCTGCCACAGCCATCACCGCATCAGGGAATGCGATGCTCTGCACCTCCCTGCACACAATGGGAGCCCCCAGCTTCCAGGATGAGGGGTGCACAGGGAGTGGGTTGGGGGCTTCCACGGAGGGAACACAATCCGTCCAGGGACACACACAAACAACACCTGTCACAGGCTCTGGCCCTGTGCTCAACAACGGGTCACTGACAGACGGATCACAGCAGGGATGTGCTCACTGCACAGGAGACAGGGGGGCCTTGTCCAGGACCCCACGTGACCCAGACTGCCCGCTGTGCAGGCCACATGGGTGGGTCTCGGCTGGGAAGATGGAGACACAGAGCATGTCCCCAAGGACGGGGGCTGCTCCTTCCCCGAGCTCCTGGGATTTCCGGGTCCCTGGCCACGTCCACCAGGCACCTTGTCTCAGCCATGGGGTGACACTGGCTTCACTCCCATTGGCAGATGAGGAACCCCCTGAGAGGGAGGCCCCGCCCAGGTCAGGGCTGTGCCGATCCCAGAAGAGGACTCCCCTCCCCACGGGAGCCCGGACTCTGGGACCCTATGGGCCTGTGGGCCAGCAAGAGGGCAGCACAGCAGGGAGCACAGGGGTCAGGAACGCTATGACTTTCTCCAACAGATCACACCCTGAAGATTTTCTGATCGAATGCCTCAGATGTTCTACTAGGGCTGAGGGGTGCCTGTGGAGGAGGAAGCCGGGGCCCTGGGGGGCTGACCTGTGTGTGTTCCTGGGAATGGCCTGCATCACACCCAGTGACATCACTGTCCCCCCACAGTCCTTCTGCAACATGTCAAGGATCACCACCATGCTCCGCCCTGCACACCTGTCCAGTGGAACCCAGGCGCAGTCCACCTGCAGTTAGTGATGGTCTTAGGTGCACGTGACAGCATCGTCCCTGGGCGTTCCATTGCACAGCTCTGGCATGGAGAAGACCAGAGATCTGTGCTCCCCACACTGGCCTGCCGCAGGGAGGGGGCCCATGGCAGGGCGCTGAGCTGAGACATCAACATTCAGAACCAGCAGAGGACATGAGGTCAGGCTCCTTGCAGGCCCACAGCCCAAGGCCAGATCACGACCACCCTTGGGGCTTTCGGGAATGCAGGAGGCTCTTCCTGCCAACGACCTGCCACACAGGACGTGACAGCACACGGCTAGCTTCCCGTCCCACTCTGTACGTCCTGGGTGTGCTAAGCCTAGGTTGACAGCGTCGCTTTTCCCAGGTACATTCATGTGCTCCTGGGTCAGCATGCAAAAGTGCTTTCCGAAAGTTCAGAGTCATCTCTCATCCTGAGCATTCTTGCCCTGTGCCCAGCTACTGCCCCACATGCTGACTAGGAGACCCGCTCAGGCCCCTCCCCTCCGGGTCATCTGCACTCTCAGGCTTCATGTTCTGCTGTATTCACCCGCCCCGCACTTCTAAATGCCCGCAAGACCTTCCCAGTGTCACATGCCAACCATGACACAGGACAGGCTTCTCCAGTACCAGCCTGGCTCGTTCCCATCATTCCTTGTTTCTGCCTGCTTTTCCCCATCGCCCGAGTCCTGCACATCCTCTCCTTCTGAGTGTCACCTCCCTACCTGCTCGTGCCCTCAGGACAGCTCAATTCCACCTACAGCATGAAAAAGCCACCTCCAACAGGGATCCTGAGCTCTGATGGAGGTCGGGAAGGTAGACTCGGGCACCTGTTACAACGTGGATTCCCCCTTCTCTGATTCAGGGGTCCTGAGAGGCAGAACATCCTTTCACAGGAACCCCTGGAAGGTTTTCCGCCACCTAGGCCCATGGGGCTGGCGCTGTGGCCCACAGGCTAAAGCCCCACCTGCAGGGCTGGCATCCCACATCAGAACCCCGGTTCTGCTCCTGGAGCCCTGCTTTCATTCCAGCTCCCTGCTCACACACCTGGCAGACCACCACAAGTTGACCCAAGTGCCCCCGGCCCTGCCACCTGTGTGCCAGGCCCAGAAGGTGTTCCAGGCTCCTGGCTTCAGCCTGACTCAGCCTCAGCCAGCATGGGCTTCTGGGAGATTAAATCAGCAATTCAGAGTCATCCTTCTGGATCTCTCTCCCTGTCCCTTCCTCCAACTCTGCCTTTCAAGTCAACAACTGAAAAGAAGAAGACAAAAGAAGAGAAGAGAAGAGAAGAGAAGAGAAGAGAAGAGAAGAGAAGAGAAGAGAAGAGAAGAGAAGAGAAGAGAAGAGAAGAGAAGAGAAGAGAAAAGAGAGGGGAGGGGAGGGGAGGGGAGGGGAGGGGAGGGGAAGGGAAGGGAAGGGAAGGGAAGGGAAGGGAAGGGAAGGGAAGGGAAGGGAAGGGAAGGGAAGGGAAGGGACAAGACGACATCCTGGGGCGGCGCTGTGGCATAGTAGGTTGAACATCTGCCTATGACATCGAGATACCATATGGGCACCGGTTGGAGTCCCAGCTGCTCCACTTCCAATGCAGCTCTCTGCTAAGACACGAGAAGGCAGTGGAACATGGGCCATGGACTTGGCCCCCTTATCCACGTGGTAGACCCAGAAGAAGCTCCTGGCTCCTGGCTTTGGATCAGCTCAGCACCGGCTGTTGTGGCCCTTTGGGGAGTGACCCATTGGATCAAAGACCTCTCTGTCTCTCTTTCTCCCTCTCTCTCTCCCTCTCTCTCTCTGTCTCTCTTGCCTCTTTCTCTCCTGTCACTCTGCCAGTGAAGTAAATAAATCAATCTTAACAACAACAACAAAAAACCCTGAGCCCAAACTTAGATGAAAGTGGCTGCACTCCTGGGTCGGCAGTGTAGAGCAGTAGGTTAAGCCTCCACCTGCGGCGCCAGCATCCCATATGGGCACTGGCTTGTGTGCTGGCTGCTCCACTTCCACCCAGCTCCCTGGTGATGGCCTGCGAAAGCAATGAAGATGGCCCAAGTCCTTGGACCCCTGCACCCATGCCGCCGGAGACCTGTAGACGCTCTCAGCTCCTGGCCTCCAATTAGCCCATTTGAGGACACTGTGGCCAGTAGCGGATTGAACCAGCACATGGAAGACCTCTCTGTCTCTCCCTCTCTGTGTCTCACTCTACTTCTCAGAGAAAGAAGGAAAAGAGTATTCAAAGCACAGCAGCAGCTTAACTCCTCCCAGAAACTTTTCACAGGAGGTCTTTACTATCGAGAGTACACCCAAATAGCATCTTTTCAGGCTCTGGTTGGGGGACAGGAGAGCTCCCCACAGGGAAGGGCCACGGGCCACTGCCATCTAAACCACTCGACATCGCCAGTGCTGCCACCGTCAGCACCAACCCCGGCACATGAGCCTGTCCCTCATCTTTCAGGGAAGGACATTCCCACAACAGGGAACTAGCCATTAGCTAACAGGAAGGACACGCACACTGTGTGTCCCCACCACGGCCATCTACTCCCCAGACATTCCTCACTGAACCACGCCCAACACCACTCCTGATCTCTCCCCATGCCCCTGTCCAAACCCAACACGGAACAGCCCCGGTGTCTAGGGTCTCCTCAGGACGCTGGATGGAAACACTCTCTCACACATGCCACCTATCCCGTCTGGCTCCTCACACTGACCTCCCTCAGGCTCATGGCAGGCCCAGACCCCAGAGATGCCTGGCACGATCCCTACCAGCCCTGGGGAACAATCAGCAAGTGCAGGGCCACGGTAGTCATCACCCTGGTCCTCAGAGAGCCGGCCCTGAGCCCAACCAACGCCCCTGGGAGTCTGAATGAGCTTCAAGAACCACTGTGCACTGCTAAAGCCCCAGATCCTGCAGGACCCAAAGGACCACCCCACGACTCCTCCGGGGTGCAGGCCAGAGCTAGGAGCACTCAGTTCTCCACTGACCATCAGCTCCCTAGAGCAGACAGCCCCAGGTGCACACGGGGCAACTGAGTCTGGGTGGTCACAGCCTCGTTTTGGGCTTTGAGAGAGAAGAACCACCCTCCAGGTGCCTGTGGCTGGGAGGAGCCACACTTCAGGGGCTGGGACAGGGCTCCCAATGCACAGGGAGCGGCTCCCGGTCGGTCTCAGGGTGTGATGGGAGCTCTTGCTCCTCAGGGTCCACAGCTGGGCAGCTGAGGGCGCCAGCTTCACTGGCACACGATCCCCAGGGACCACACGGGAGGCTGGGGCGTCTTGACAGGGACAATGACCATGCAGGGTGAGAAGCCCTCAAGCAGGGGGGAACAGGTCTAGCCCAGCTGTGACAAAGGCTGGACCCACACCTGCTGTGGCAGGCGGAGGCTTCCCCCTGTTGGTGCGACGGGGGGCAGTGTGCACAGGGCATGGCTTAGAAGTGCAGCAGGCAGCGCCCGCTGGGACTCGGCAGCCATCTTGTGTGAGAGGAGGGGGCTCAGTTGAGGAGCCACAGGAAGTGACCTCACCTGGAGACCTGGGGGGCCCGGCAACAACCCCAACATTCCAGAGTTGAGTCTGAACCAGCTCACCTGGATAGAGTCTCGCAGGAAGATGTTCCTGAGTTGTATCCCGCGATGCCCAAGCCCAGACCCCAAGAAACCCTGCGGTGGGTGCCTCGCCCAGTGGTGGGGACGCTGGGCCAGCCCTCACCCCCGACGCTCCTGGTGCTTCCAACAGAAAACGGCCATGGTGAGTCTGGAAGCAGGACAGGTCTCTGCGGGCCAGGACACCACTGGGAACCCACCCGAAGCCCATAGGCCCCTGGGGGTGGGTGTGGGTGTGGGTGTGGGGGGCAAGGGGCCACTTCCCTCTCAGAGGAGGGAGGCTGGAAGTCCTAGGTGGAGGCAGCCTGAGGCCCAGAGCTCTTGGCCGCGGAGGGATCCAGGGACTGCCTCTTACCTGCCATTCTCTGCTCTTGTCTCCCAGGGCCAGGACAGGTCAGCCTCGCGCCTGGCAATGCACAGAAGGCTGCGGATCGCCAGCAGGCAGGACGTGTGTCAGGCCCCTTTCACTGATGACCTGTGTGTGGTGGGGGAGTGGTCAAACGAGCCCACAGCTCCGAAGCCCCCGTACCGGGCGTTCCCCGGCACACAGAAACCACTGGACGTCCCCCTCAGTCACACACTGTTGGTCAGAGCCCAGATAGAGCCCAGGGGCTCCGCAAATGCCCATCTCACAGCGGAGGAAGTAGGGCCCGTTGACTTCGCCTGTGTCAGTCGTGACCCAGGGTCAGGGCCGGGCCTGGCACCTGACCTCACGGCTGGGGCGGCACAGAGCCCTGATCTCCCAACAACACCCCCGCTGGAGCAGTGCTGGTCCTCCATCGATCAGCGCCACCACAAGGATGCGCGGGGGACAGCTGTGTCCCCGGGGGCCGAGCAGGGCTCAGGGGAGGCCCTGAGAGAAGAGGCTCTGGGGATGGAGGGCCTGGAGCCAGGACTGTACGCAGCAGCTGAAGCCGAGGACGCTGCAGGGGCACCAGACGCAGCACTGGCCCCGGCCTCAGCCCCAGCTCCGCAAGTCCCTTCTGCTGCAGCCCCAGTGCCACACCTGGCCTTCCCCGCCCCCGTCGTCCTGTATTTCTCTTTACTCCTCCCCACTCTCTTCCTTTTCTCCACCTTATTGTCCCTGAACCTCAATAAAATGTAAGTTGTTACCCACTGTGGAATGTACAATTTGCACCGTGCCAGCTCCCCAGGCCGTGCCCTCCCCACCCCACTCTCCCTGCACCATGGCTCCAATGCCCGGGACCTGCATCCTCTGCAGAGGACACGGGCACCTCCCCAGGGGCAGAGCCAACGTTCCCCGTTTGGACAAAGAGCACCACACGCTGGGAAGGCCAAGGGAAGCAAGGAACAGGGAGACGCTGGCATGGCTGGGGCAGCGCCTCCTCATGCTCAGGGACGCAGACTCTGAGGTCACAGAACGCACCTGCCGGGGGTGCTGTCCCCGCAGCCTCAGTGTCCTCATCTGTGCAATGGGAAGGCAGCCCTGCCACAGCCATCACCGCATCAGGGAATGCGATGCTCTGCACCTCCCTGCACACAATGGGAGACCCCAGCTTCCAGGATGAGGGGTGCACAGGGAGTGGGTTGGGGGCTTCCACGGAGGGAACACAATCCGTCCAGGGACACACACAAACAACACCTGTCACAGGCTCTGGCCCTGTGCTCAACAACGGGTCACTGACAGACGGATCACAGCAGGGATGTGCTCACTGCACAGGAGACAGGGGGGCCTTGTCCAGGACCCCACGTGACCCAGACTGCCCGCTGTGCAGGCCACATGGGTGGGTCTCGGCTGGGAAGATGGAGACACAGAGCATGTCCCCAAGGACGGGGGCTGCTCCTTCCCCGAGCTCCTGGGATTTCCGGGTCCCTGGCCACGTCCACCAGGCACCTTGTCTCAGCCATGGGGTGACACTGGCTTCACTCCCATTGGCAGATGAGGAACCCCCTGAGAGGGAGGCCCCGCCCAGGTCAGGGCTGTGCCGATCCCAGAAGAGGACTCCCCTCCCCACGGGAGCCCGGACTCTGGGACCCTATGGGCCTGTGGGCCAGCAAGAGGGCAGCACAGCAGGGAGCACAGGGGTCAGGAACGCTATGACTTTCTCCAACAGATCACACCCTGAAGATTTTCTGATCGAATGCCTCAGATGTTCTACTAGGGCTGAGGGGTGCCTGTGGAGGAGGAAGCCGGGGCCCTGGGGGGCTGACCTGTGTGTGTTCCTGGGAATGGCCTGCATCACACCCAGTGACATCACTGTCCCCCCACAGTCCTTCTGCAACATGTCAAGGATCACCACCATGCTCCGCCCTGCACACCTGTCCAGTGGAACCCAGGCGCAGTCCACCTGCAGTTAGTGATGGTCTTAGGTGCACGTGACAGCAGCGTCCCTGGGCGTTCCATTGCACAGCTCTGGCATGGAGAAGACCAGAGATCTGTGCTCCCCACACTGGCCTGCCGCAGGGAGGGGGCCCATGGCAGGGCGCTGAGCTGAGACATCAACATTCAGAACCAGCAGAGGACATGAGGTCAGGCTCCTTGCAGGCCCACAGCCCAAGGCCAGATCACGACCACCCTTGGGGCTTTCGGGAATGCAGGAGGCTCTTCCTGCCAACGACCTGCCACACAGGATGTGACAGCACACGGCTAGCTTCCCGTCCCACTCTGTACGTCCTGGGTGTGCTAAGCCTAGGTTGACAGCGTCGCTTTTCCCAGGTACATTCATGTGCTCCTGGGTCAGCATGCAAAAGTGCTTTCCGAAAGGTCAGAGTCATCTCTCATCCTGAGCATTCTTGCCCTGTGCCCAGCTACTGCCCCACATGCTGACTAGGAGACCCGCTCAGGCCCCTCCCCTCCGGGTCATCTGCACTCTCAGGCTTCATGTTCTGCTGTATTCACCCGCCCCGCACTTCTAAATGCCCGCAAGACCTTCCCAGTGTCACATGCCAACCATGGCACAGGACAGGCTTCTCCAGTACCAGCCTGGCTCGTTCCCATCATTCCTTGTTTCTGCCTGCTTTTCCCCATCGCCCGAGTCCTGCACATCCTCTCCTTCTGAGTGTCACCTCCCTACCTGCTCGTGCCCTCAGGACAGCTCAATTCCACCTACAGCATGAAAAAGCCACCTCCAACAGGGATCCTGAGCTCTGATGGAGGTCGGGAAGGTAGACTCGGGCACCTGTTACAACGTGGATTCCCCCTTCTCTGATTCAGGGGTCCTGAGAGGCAGAACATCCTTTCACAGGAACCCCTGGAAGGTTTTCCGCCACCTAGGCCCATGGGGCTGGCGCTGTGGCCCACAGGCTAAAGCCCCACCTGCAGGGCTGGCATCCCACATCAGAACCCCGGTTCTGCTCCTGGAGCCCTGCTTTCATTCCAGCTCCCTGCTCACACACCTGGCAGACCACCACAAGTTGACCCAAGTGCCCCCGGCCCTGCCACCTGTGTGCCAGGCCCAGAAGGTGTTCCAGGCTCCTGGCTTCAGCCTGACTCAGCCTCAGCCAGCATGGGCTTCTGGGAGATTAAATCAGCAATTCAGAGTCATCCTTCTGGATCTCTCTCCCTGTCCCTTCCTCCAACTCTGCCTTTCAAGTCAACAACTGAAAAGAAGAAGAGAAGAGAAGAGAAGAGAAGAGAAGAGAAGAGAAGAGAAGAGAAGAGAAGAGAAGAGAAGAGAAGAGAAGAGAAGAGAAGAGAAGAGAAGAGAGAAGAGAAGAGAAGAGAAGAGAAGAGAGAGGGGAGGGGACGGGAGGGGAAGGGAAGGGAAGGGAAGGGAAGGGAAGGGAAGGGAAGGGAAGGGAAGGGAAGGGAAGGGAAGGGAAGGGAAGGGAAGGGAAGGGACAAGACGACATCCTGGGGTGGCGCTGTGGCATAGTAGGTTGAACATCTGCCTATGACATCGAGATACCATATGGGCACTGGTTGGAGTCCCAGCTGCTCCACTTCCAATGCAGCTCTCTGCTAAGACACGAGAAGGCAGTGGAACATGGGCCATGGACTTGGCCCCCTTATCCACGTGGTAGACCCAGAAGAAGCTCCTGGCTCCTGGCTTTGGATCAGCTCAGCACCGGCTGTTGTGGCCCTTTGGGGAGTGACCCATTGGATCAAAGACCTCTCTGTCTCTCTTTCTCCCTCTCTCTCTCCCTCTCTCTCTCTGTCTCTCTTGCCTCTTTCTCTCCTGTCACTCTGCCAGTGAAGTAAATAAATCAATCTTAACAACAACAACAAAAAACCCTGAGCCCAAACTTAGATGAAAGTGGCTGCACTCCTGGGTCGGCAGTGTAGAGCAGTAGGTTAAGCCTCCACCTGCGGCGCCAGCATCCCATATGGGCACTGGCTTGTGTGCTGGCTGCTCCACTTCCACCCAGCTCCCTGGTGATGGCCTGCGAAAGCAATGAAGATGGCCCAAGTCCTTGGACCCCTGCACCCATGCCGCCGGAGACCTGTAGACGCTCTCAGCTCCTGGCCTCCGATTAGCCCATTTGAGGACACTGTGGCCAGTAGCGGATTGAACCAGCACATGGAAGACCTCTCTGTCTCTCCCTCTCTGTGTCTCACTCTACTTCTCAGAGAAAGAAGGAAAAGAGTATTCAAAGCACAGCAGCAGCTTAACTCCTCCCAGAAACTTTTCACAGGAGGTCTTTACTATCGAGAGTACACCCAAATAGCATCTTTTCAGGCTCTGGTTGGGGGACAGGAGAGCTCCCCACAGGGAAGGGCCACGGGCCACTGCCATCTAAACCACTCGACATCGCCAGTGCTGCCACCGTCAGCACCAACCCCGGCACATGAGCCTGTCCCTCATCTTTCAGGGAAGGACATTCCCACAACAGGGAACTAGCCATTAGCTAACAGGAAGGACACGCACACTATGTGTCCCCACCACGGCCATCTACTCCCCAGACCTTCCTCACTGAACCACGCCCAACACCACTCCTGATCTCTCCCCACACCCCTGTCCAAACCCAACACGGAACAGCCCCGGTGTCTAGGGTCTCCTCAGGACGCTGGATGGAAACACTCTCTCACACATGCCACCTATCCCGCCTGGCTCCTCACACTGACCTCCTTCAGGCTCATGGCAGGCCCAGACCCCAGAGATGGCTGGCACGATCCCTACCAGCCCTGGGGAACAATCAGCAAGTGCAGGGCCACGGTAGTCATCACCCTGGTCCTCAGAGAGCCGGCCCTGAGCCCAACCAACGCCCCTGGGAGTCTGAATGAGCTTCAAGAACCACTGTGCACTGCTAAAGCCCCAGATCCTGCAGGACCCAAAGGACCACCCCACAACTCCTCCGGGGTGCAGGCCAGAGCTAGGAGCACTCAGTTCTCCACTGACCATCAGCTCCCTAGAGCAGACAGCCCCAGGTGCACACGGGGCAACTGAGTCTGGGTGGTCGCAGCCTCGTTTTGGGCTTTGAGAGAGAAGAACCACCCTCCAGGTGCCTGTGGCTGGGAGGAGCCACACTTCAGGGGCTGGGACAGGGCTCCCAATGCACAGGGAGCGGCTCCCGGTCGGTCTCAGGGTGTGATGGGAGCTCTTGCTCCTCAGGGTCCACAGCTGGGCAGCTGAGGGCGCCAGCTTCACTGGCACACGATCCCCAGGGACCACACGGGAGGCTGGGGCGTCTTGACAGGGACAATGACCATGCAGGGTGAGAAGCCCTCAAGCAGGGGGGAACAGGTCTAGCCCAGCTGTGACAAAGGCTGGACCCACACCTGCTGTGGCAGGCGGAGGCTTCCCCCTGTTGGTGCGACGGGGGACAGTGTGCACAGGGCATGGCTTAGAAGTGCAGCAGGCAGCGCCCGCTGGGACTCGGCAGCCATCTTGTGTGAGAGGAGGGGGCTCAGTTGAGGAGCCACAGGAAGTGACCTCACCTGGAGACCTGGGGGGCCCGGCAACAACCCCAACATTCCAGAGTTGAGTCTGAACCAGCTCACCTGGATAGAGTCTCGCAGGAAGATGTTCCTGAGTTGTATCCCGCGATGCCCAAGCCCAGCCCCCAAGAAACCCTGCAGAGGGTGCCTCGCCCAGTGGTGGGGACGCTGGGCCAGCCCTCACCCCCGACGCTCCTGGTGCTTCCAACAGAAAACGGCCATGGTGAGTCTGGAAGCAGGACAGGTCTCTGCGGGCCAGGACACCACTGGGAACCCACCCGAAGCCCATAGGCCCCTGGGGGTGGGTGTGGGTGTGGGTGTGGGGGGCAAGGGGCCACTTCCCTCTCAGAGGAGGGAGGCTGGAAGTCCTAGGTGGAGGCAGCCTGAGGCCCAGAGCTCTTGGCCGCGGAGGGATCCAGGGACTGCCTCTTACCTGCCATTCTCTGCTCTTGTCTCCCAGGGCCAGGACAGGTCAGCCTCGCGCCTGGCAATGCACAGAAGGCTGCGGATCGCCAGCAGGCAGGACGTGTGTCAGGCCCCTTTCACTGATGACCTGTGTGTGGTGGGGGAGTGGTCAAACGAGCCCACAGCTCCGAAGCCCCCGTACCGGGCGTTCCCCGGCACACAGAAACCACTGGACGTCCCCCTCAGTCACACACTGTTGGTCAGAGCCCAGATAGAGCCCAGGGGCTCCGCAAATGCCCATCTCACAGCGGAGGAAGTAGGGCCCGTTGACTTCGCCTGTGTCAGTCGTGACCCAGGGTCAGGGCCGGGCCTGGCACCTGACCTCACGGCTGGGGCGGCACAGAGCCCTGATCTCCCAACAACACCCCCGCTGGAGCAGTGCTGGTCCTCCATCGATCAGCGCCACCACAAGGATGCGCGGGGGACAGCTGTGTCCCCGGGGGCCGAGCAGGGCTCAGGGGAGGCCCTGAGAGAAGAGGCTCTGGGGATGGAGGGTCTGGAGCCAGGACCGTACGCAGCAGCTGAAGCCGAGGACGCTGCAGGGGCACCAGACGCAGCACTGGCCCCGGCCTCAGCCCCAGCTCCGCAAGTCCCTTCTGCTGCAGCCCCAGTGCCACACCTGGCCTTCCCCGCCCCCGTCGTCCTGTATTTCTCTTTACTCCTCCCCACTCTCTTCCTTTTCTCCACCTTATTGTCCCTGAACCTCAATAAAATGTAAGTTGTTACCCACTGTGGAATGTACAATTTGCACCGTGCCAGCTCCCCAGGCCGTGCCCTCCCCACCCCACTCTCCCTGCACCATGGCTCCAATGCCCGGGACCTGCATCCTCTGCAGAGGACACGGGCACCTCCCCAGGGGCAGAGCCAACGTTCCCCGTTTGGACAAAGAGCACCACATGCTGGGAAGGCCAAGGGAAGCAAGGAACAGGGAGACGCTGGCATGGCTGGGGCAGCGCCTCCTCATGCTCAGGGACGCAGACTCTGAGGTCACAGAACGCACCTGCCGGGGGTGCTGTCCCCGCAGCCTCAGTGTCCTCATCTGTGCAATGGGAAGGCAGCCCTGCCACTGCCATCACCGCATCAGGGAATGCGATGCTCTGCACCTCCCTGCACACAATGGGAGCCCCCAGCTTCCAGGATGAGGGGTGCACAGGGAGTGGGTTGGGGGCTTCCACGGAGGGAACACAATCCGTCCAGGGACACACACAAACAACACCTGTCACAGGCTCTGGCCCTGTGCTCAACAACGGGTCACTGACAGACGGATCACAGCAGGGATGTGCTCACTGCACAGGAGACAGGGGGGCCTTGTCCAGGACCCCACGTGACCCAGACTGCCCGCTGTGCAGGCCACATGGGTGGGTCTCGGCTGGGAAGATGGAGACACAGAGCATGTCCCCAAGGACGGGGGCTGCTCCTTCCCCGAGCTCCTGGGATTTCTGGGTCCCTGGCCACGTCCACCAGGCACCTTGTCTCAGCCATGGGGTGACACTGGCTTCACTCCCATTGGCAGATGAGGAACCCCCTGAGAGGGAGGCCCCGCCCAGGTCAGGGCTGTGCCGATCCCAGAAGAGGACTCCCCTCCCCACGGGAGCCCGGACTCTGGGACCCTATGGGCCTGTGGGCCAGCAAGAGGGCAGCACAGCAGGGAGCTCAGGGGTCAGGAACGCTATGACTTTCTCCAACAGATCACACCCTGAAGATTTTCTGATCGAATGCCTCAGATGTTCTACTAGGGCTGAGGGGTGCCTGTGGAGGAGGAAGCCGGGGCCCTGGGGGGCTGACCTGTGTGTGTTCCTGGGAATGGCCTGCATCACACCCAGTGACATCACTGTCCCCCCACAGTCCTTCTGCAACATGTCAAGGATCACCACCATGCTCCACCCTGCACACCTGTCCAGTGGAACCCAGGCGCAGTCCACCTGCAGTTAGTGATGGTCTTAGGTGCACGTGACAGCAGCGTCCCTGGGCGTTCCATTGCACAGCTCTGGCATGGAGAAGACCAGAGATCTGTGCTCCCCACACTGGCCTGCCGCAGGGAGGGGGCCCATGGCAGGGCGCTGAGCTGAGACATCAACATTCAGAACCAGCAGAGGACATGAGGTCAGGCTCCTTGCAGGCCCACAGCCCAAGGCCAGATCACGACCACCCTTGGGGCTTTCGGGAATGCAGGAGGCTCTTCCTGCCAACGACCTGCCACACAGGACGTGACAGCACACGGCTAGCTTCCCGTCCCACTCTGTACGTCCTGGGTGTGCTAAGCCTAGGTTGACAGCGTCGCTTTTCCCAGGTACATTCATGTGCTCCTGGGTCAGCATGCAAAAGTGCTTTCCGAAAGGTCAGAGTCATCTCTCATCCTGAGCATTCTTGCCCTGTGCCCACCTACTGCCCCACATGCTGACTAGGAGACCCGCTCAGGCCCCTCCCCTCCGGGTCATCTGCACTCTCAGGCTTCATGTTCTGCTGTATTCACCCGCCCCGCACTTCTAAATGCCCGCAAGACCTTCCCAGTGTCACATGCCAACCATGACACAGGACAGGCTTCTCCAGTACCAGCCTGGCTCGTTCCCATCATTCCTTGTTTCTGCCTGCTTTTCCCCATCGCCCGAGTCCTGCACATCCTCTCCTTCTGAGTGTCACCTCCCTACCTGCACGTGCCCTCAGGACAGCTCAATTCCACCTACAGCATGAAAAAGCCACCTCCAACAGGGATCCTGAGCTCTGATGGAGGTCGGGAAGGTAGACTCGGGCACCTGTTACAACGTGGATTCCCCCTTCTCTGATTCAGGGGTCCTGAGAGGCAGAACATCCTTTCACAGGAACCCCTGGAAGGTTTTCCGCCACCTAGGCCCATGGGGCTGGCGCTGTGGCCCACAGGCTAAAGCCCCACCTGCAGGGCTGGCATCCCACATCAGAACCCCGGTTCTGCTCCTGGAGCCCTGCTTTCATTCCAGCTCCCTGCTCACACACCTGGCAGACCACCACAAGTTGACCCAAGTGCCCCCGGCCCTGCCACCTGTGTGCCAGGCCCAGAAGGTGTTCCAGGCTCCTGGCTTCAGCCTGACTCAGCCTCAGCCAGCATGGGCTTCTGGGAGATTAAATCAGCAATTCAGAGTCATCCTTCTGGATCTCTCTCCCTGTCCCTTCCTCCAACTCTGCCTTTCAAGTCAACAACTGAAAAGAAGAAGAGAAGAGAAAAGAGAAGAGAAGAGAAGAGAAGAGAAGAGAAGAGAAGAGAAGAGAAGAGAAGAGAAGAGAAGAGAAGAGAAGAGAAGAGAAGAGAAGAGAAGAGAGAGGGGAGGGGAGGGGAGGGGAGGGGAAGGGGAGGGGAGGGGAGGGGAGGGGAAGGGAAGGGAAGGGAAGGGAAGGGAAGGGAAGGGAAGGGAAGGGAAGGGAAGGGAAGGGAAGGGAAGGGAAGGGAAGGGAAGGGACAAGACGACATCCTGGGGCGGCGCTGTGGCATAGTAGGTTGAACATCTTCCTATGACATCGAGATACCATATGGGCACCGGTTGGAGTCCCAGCTGCTCCACTTCCAATGCAGCTCTCTGCTAAGACACAAGAAGGCAGTGGAACATGGGCCATGGACTTGGCCCCCTTATCCACGTGGTAGACCCAGAAGAACCTCCTGGCTCCTGGCTTTGGATCAGCTCAGCACCGGCTGTTGTGGCCCTTTGGGGAGTGACCCATTGGATCAAAGACCTCTCTGTCTCTCTTTCTCCCTCTCTCTCTCCCTCTCTCTCTCTGTCTCTCTTGCCTCTTTCTCTCCTGTCACTCTGCCAGTGAAGTAAATAAATCAATCTTAACAACAACAACAAAAAACCCTGAGCCCAAACTTAGATGAAAGTGGCTGCACTCCTGGGTCGGCAGTGTAGAGCAGTAGGTTAAGCCTCCACCTGCGGCGCCAGCATCCCATATGGGCACTGGCTTGTGTGCTGGCTGCTCCACTTCCACCCAGCTCCCTGGTGATGGCCTGCGAAAGCAATGAAGATGGCCCAAGTCCTTGGACCCCTGCACCCATGCCGCCGGAGACCTGTAGACGCTCTCAGCTCCTGGCCTCCGATTAGCCCATTTGAGGACACTGTGGCCAGTAGCGGATTGAACCAGCACATGGAAGACCTCTCTGTCTCTCCCTCTCTGTGTCTCACTCTACTTCTCAGAGAAAGAAGGAAAAGAGTATTCAAAGCACAGCAGCAGCTTAACTCCTCCCAGAAACTTTTCACAGGAGGTCTTTACTATCGAGAGTACACCCAAATAGCATCTTTTCAGGCTCTGGTTGGGGGACAGGAGAGCTCCCCACAGGGAAGGGCCACGGGCCACTGCCATCTAAACCACTCGACATCGCCAGTGCTGCCACCGTCAGCACCAACCCCGGCACATGAGCCTGTCCCTCATCTTTCAGGGAAGGACATTCCCACAACAGGGAACTAGCCATTAGCTAACAGGAAGGACACGCACACTATGTGTCCCCACCACGGCCATCTACTCCCCAGACATTCCTCACTGAACCACGCCCAACACCACTCCTGATCTCTCCCCACGCCCCTGTCCAAACCCAACACGGAACAGCCCCGGTGTCTAGGGTCTCCTCAGGACGCTGGATGGAAACACTCTCTCACACATGCCACCTATCCCGTCTGGCTCCTCACACTGACCTCCCTCAGGCTCATGGCAGGCCCAGACCCCAGAGATGCCTGGCACGATCCCTACCAGCCCTGGGGAACAATCAGCAAGTGCAGGGCCACGGTAGTCATCACCCTGGTCCTCAGAGAGCCGGCCCTGAGCCCAACCAACTCCCCTGGGAGTCTGAATGAGCTTCAAGAACCACTGTGCACTGCTAAAGCCCCAGATCCTGCAGGACCCAAAGGACCACCCCACGACTCCTCCGGGGTGCAGGCCAGAGCTAGGAGCACTCAGTTCTCCACTGACCATCAGCTCCCTAGAGCAGACAGCCCCAGGTGCACACGGGGCAACTGAGTCTGGGTGGTCGCAGCCTCGTTTTGGGCTTTGAGAGAGAAGAACCACCCTCCAGGTGCCTGTGGCTGGGAGGAGCCACACTTCAGGGGCTGGGACAGGGCTCCCAATGCACAGGGAGCGGCTCCCGGTCGGTCTCAGGGTGTGATGGGAGCTCTTGCTCCTCAGGGTCCACAGCTGGGCAGCTGAGGGCGCCAGCTTCACTGGCACACGATCCCCAGGGACCACACGGGAGGCTGGGGCGTCTTGACAGGGACAATGACCATGCAGGGTGAGAAGCCCTCAAGCAGGGGGGAACAGGTCTAGCCCAGCTGTGACAAAGGCTGGACCCACACCTGCTGTGGCAGGCGGAGGCTTCCCCCTGTTGGTGCGACGGGGGACAGTGTGCACAGGGCATGGCTTAGAAGTGCAGCAGGCAGCGCCCGCTGGGACTCGGCAGCCATCTTGTGTGAGAGGAGGGGGCTCAGTTGAGGAGCCACAGGAAGTGACCTCACCTGGAGACCTGGGGGGCCCGGCAACAACCCCAACATTCCAGAGTTGAGTCTGAACCAGCTCACCTGGATAGAGTCTCGCAGGAAGATGTTCCTGAGTTGTATCCCGCGATGCCCAAGCCCAGCCCCCAAGAAACCCTGCGGTGGGTGCCTCGCCCAGTGGTGGGGACGCTGGGCCAGCCCTCACCCCCGACGCTCCTGGTGCTTCCAACAGAAAACGGCCATGGTGAGTCTGGAAGCAGGACAGGTCTCTGCGGGCCAGGACACCACTGGGAACCCACCCGAAGCCCATAGGCCCCTGGGGGTGGGTGTGGGTGTGGGTGTGGGGGGCAAGGGGCCACTTCCCTCTCAGAGGAGGGAGGCTGGAAGTCCTAGGTGGAGGCAGCCTGAGGCCCAGAGCTCCTGGCTGCGGAGGGATCCAGGGACTGCCTCTTACCTGCCATTCTCTGCTCTTGTCTCCCAGGGCCAGGACAGGTCAGCCTCGCGCCTGGCAATGCACAGAAGGCTGCGGATCGCCAGCAGGCAGGACGTGTGTCAGGCCCCTTTCACTGATGACCTGTGTGTGGTGGGGGAGTGGTCAAACGAGCCCACAGCTCCGAAGCCCCCGTACCGGGCGTTCCCCGGCACACAGAAACCACTGGACGTCCCCCTCAGTCACACACTGTTGGTCAGAGCCCAGATAGAGCCCAGGGGCTCCGCAAATGCCCATCTCACAGCGGAGGAAGTAGGGCCCGTTGACTTCGCCTGTGTCAGTCGTGACCCAGGGTCAGGGCCGGGCCTGGCACCTGACCTCACGGCTGGGGCGGCACAGAGCCCTGATCTCCCAACAACACCCCCGCTGGAGCAGTGCTGGTCCTCCATCGATCAGCGCCACCACAAGGATGCGCGGGGGACAGCTGTGTCCCCGGGGGCCGAGCAGGGCTCAGGGGAGGCCCTGAGAGAAGAGGCTCTGGGGATGGAGGGCCTGGAGCCAGGACTGTACGCAGCAGCTGAAGCCGAGGACGCTGCAGGGGCACCAGACGCAGCACTGGCCCCGGCCTCAGCCCCAGCTCCGCAAGTCCCTTCTGCTGCAGCCCCAGTGCCACACCTGGCCTTCCCCGCCCCCGTCGTCCTGTATTTCTCTTTACTCCTCCCCACTCTCTTCCTTTTCTCCACCTTATTGTCCCTGAACCTCAATAAAATGTAAGTTGTTACCCACTGTGGAATGTACAATTTGCACCGTGCCAGCTCCCCAGGCCGTGCCCTCCCCACCCCACTCTCCCTGCACCATGGCTCCAATGCCCGGGACCTGCATCCTCTGCAGAGGACACGGGCACCTCCCCAGGGGCAGAGCCAACGTTCCCCGTTTGGACAAAGAGCACCACATGCTGGGAAGGCCAAGGGAAACAAGGAACAGGGAGACGCTGGCATGGCTGGGGCAGCGCCTCCTCATGCTCAGGGACGCAGACTCTGAGGTCACAGAACGGACCTGCCGGGGGTGCTGTCCCCGCAGCCTCAGTGTCCTCATCTGTGCAATGGGAAGGCAGCCCTGCCACAGCCATCACCGCATCAGGGAATGCGATGCTCTGCACCTCCCTGCACACAATGGGAGCCCCCAGCTTCCAGGATGAGGGGTGCACAGGGAGTGGGTTGGGGGCTTCCACGGAGGGAACACAATCCGTCCAGGGACACACACAAACAACACCTGTCACAGGCTCTGGCCCTGTGCTCAACAACGGGTCACTGACAGACGGATCACAGCAGGGATGTGCTCACTGCACAGGAGACAGGGGGGCCTTGTCCAGGACCCCACGTGACCCAGACTGCCCGCTGTGCAGGCCACATGGGTGGGTCTCGGCTGGGAAGATGGAGACACAGAGCATGTCCCCAAGGACGGGGGCTGCTCCTTCCCCGAGCTCCTGGGATTTCCGGGTCCCTGGCCACGTCCACCAGGCACCTTGTCTCAGCCATGGGGTGACACTGGCTTCACTCCCATTGGCAGATGAGGAACCCCCTGAGAGGGAGGCCCCGCCCAGGTCAGGGCTGTGCCGATCCCAGAAGAGGACTCCCCTCCCCACGGGAGCCCGGACTCTGGGACCCTATGGGCCTGTGGGCCAGCAAGAGGGCAGCACAGCAGGGAGCACAGGGGTCAGGAACGCTATGACTTTCTCCAACAGATCACACCCTGAAGATTTTCTGATCGAATGCCTCAGATGTTCTACTAGGGCTGAGGGGTGCCTGTGGAGGAGGAAGCCGGGGCCCTGGGGGGCTGACCTGTGTGTGTTCCTGGGAATGGCCTGCATCACACCCAGTGACATCACTGTCCCCCCACAGTCCTTCTGCAACATGTCAAGGATCACCACCATGCTCCGCCCTGCACACCTGTCCAGTGGAACCCAGGCGCAGTCCACCTGCAGTTAGTGATGGTCTTAGGTGCACGTGACAGCAGCGTCCCTGGGCGTTCCATTGCACAGCTCTGGCATGGAGAAGACCAGAGATCTGTGCTCCCCACACTGGCCTGCCGCAGGGAGGGGGCCCATGGCAGGGCGCTGAGCTGAGACATCAACATTCAGAACCAGCAGAGGACATGAGGTCAGGCTCCTTGCAGGCCCACAGCCCAAGGCCAGATCACGACCACCCTTGGGGCTTTCGGGAATGCAGGAGGCTCTTCCTGCCAACGACCTGCCACACAGGACGTGACAGCACACGGCTAGCTTCCCGTCCCACTCTGTACGTCCTGGGTGTGCTAAGCCTAGGTTGACAGCGTCGCTTTTCCCAGGTACATTCATGTGCTCCTGGGTCAGCATGCAAAAGTGCTTTCCGAAAGGTCAGAGTCATCTCTCATCCTGAGCATTCTTGCCCTGTGCCCACCTACTGCCCCACATGCTGACTAGGAGACCCGCTCAGGCCCCTCCCCTCCGGGTCATCTGCACTCTCAGGCTTCATGTTCTGCTGTATTCACCCGCCCCGCACTTCTAAATGCCCGCAAGACCTTCCCAGTGTCACATGCCAACCATGACACAGGACAGGCTTCTCCAGTACCAGCCTGGCTCGTTCCCATCATTCCTTGTTTCTGCCTGCTTTTCCCCATCGCCCGAGTCCTGCACATCCTCTCCTTCTGAGTGTCACCTCCCTACCTGCTCGTGCCCTCAGGACAGCTCAATTCCACCTACAGCATGAAAAAGCCACCTCCAACAGGGATCCTGAGCTCTGATGGAGGTCGGGAAGGTAGACTCGGGCACCTGTTACAACGTGGATTCCCCCTTCTCTGATTCAGGGGTCCTGAGAGGCAGAACATCCTTTCACAGGAACCCCTGGAAGGTTTTCCGCCACCTAGGCCCATGGGGCTGGCGCTGTGGCCCACAGGCTAAAGCCCCACCTGCAGGGCTGGCATCCCACATCAGAACCCCGGTTCTGCTCCTGGAGCCCTGCTTTCATTCCAGCTCCCTGCTCACACACCTGGCAGAGCAGCACAAGTTGACCCAAGTGCCCCCGGCCCTGCCACCTGTGTGCCAGGCCCAGAAGGTGTTCCAGGCTCCTGGCTTCAGCCTGACTCAGCCTCAGCCAGCATGGGCTTCTGGGAGATTAAATCAGCAATTCAGAGTCATCCTTCTGGATCTCTCTCCCTGTCCCTTCCTCCAACTCTGCCTTTCAAGTCAACAACTGAAAAGAAGAAGAGAAGAGAAGAGAAGAGAAGAGAAGAGAAGAGAAGAGAAGAGAAGAGAAGAGAAGAGAAGAGAAGAGAGAGGGGAGGGGAGGGGAGGGGAGGGGAGGGGAGGGGAGGGGAAGGGAAGGGAAGGGAAGGGAAGGGAAGGGAAGGGAAGGGAAGGGAAGGGAAGGGAAGGGAAGGGACAAGACGACATCCTGGGGCGGCGCTGTGGCATAGTAGGTTGAACATCTGCCTATGACATCGAGATACCATATGGGCACCGGTTGGAGTCCCAGCTGCTCCACTTCCAATGCAGCTCTCTGCTAAGACACGAGAAGGCAGTGGAACATGGGCCATGTACTTGGCCCCCTTATCCACGTGGTAGACCCAGAAGAAGCTCCTGGCTCCTGGCTTTGGATCAGCTCAGCACCGGCTGTTGTGGCCCTTTGGGGAGTGACCCATTGGATCAAAGACCTCTCTGTCTCTCTTTCTCCCTCTCTCTCTCCCTCTCTCTCTCTGTCTCTCTTGCCTCTTTCTCTCCTGTCACTCTGCCAGTGAAGTAAATAAATCAATCTTAACAACAACAACAAAAAACCCTGAGCCCAAACTTAGATGAAAGTGGCTGCACTCCTGGGTCAGCAGTGTAGAGCAGTAGGTTAAGCCTCCACCTGCGGCGCCAGCATCCCATATGGGCACTGGCTTGTGTGCTGGCTGCTCCACTTCCATCCAGCTCCCTGGTGATGGCCGGCGAAAGCAATGAAGATGGCCCAAGTCCTTGGACCCCTGCACCCATGCCGCCGGAGACCTGTAGACGCTCTCAGCTCCTGGCCTCCGATTAGCCCATTTGAGGACACTGTGGCCAGTAGCGGATTGAACCAGCACATGGAAGACCTCTCTGTCTCTCCCTCTCTGTGTCTCACTCTACTTCTCAGAGAAAGAAGGAAAAGAGTATTCAAAGCACAGCAGCAGCTTAACTCCTCCCAGAAACTTTTCACAGGAGGTCTTTACTATCGAGAGTACACCCAAATAGCATCTTTTCAGGCTCTGGTTGGGGGACAGGAGAGCTCCCCACAGGGAAGGGCCACGGGCCACTGCCATCTAAACCACTCGACATCGCCAGTGCTGCCACCGTCAGCACCAACCCCGGCACATGAGCCTGTCCCTCATCTTTCAGGGAAGGACATTCCCACAACAGGGAACTAGCCATTAGCTAACAGGAAGGACACGCACACTATGTGTCCCCACCACGGCCATCTACTCCCCAGACATTCCTCACTGAACCATGCCCAACACCACTCCTGATCTCTCCCCACGCCCCTGTCCAAACCCAACACGGAACAGCCCCGGTGTCTAGGGTCTCCTCAGGACGCTGGATGGAAACACTCTCTCACACATGCCACCTATCCCGTCTGGCTCCTCACACTGACCTCCCTCAGGCTCATGGCAGGCCCAGACCCCAGAGATGCCTGGCACGATCCCTACCAGCCCTGGGGAACAATCAGCAAGTGCAGGGCCACGGCAGTCATCACCCTGGTCCTCAGAGAGCCGGCCCTGAGCCCAACCAACGCCCCTGGGAGTCTGAATGAGCTTCAAGAACCACTGTGCACTGCTAAAGCCCCAGATCCTGCAGGACCCAAAGGACCACCCCACGACTCCTCCGGGGTGCAGGCCAGAGCTAGGAGCACTCAGTTCTCCACTGACCATCAGCTCCCTAGAGCAGACAGCCCCAGGTGCACACGGGGCAACTGAGTCTGGGTGGTCGCAGCCTCGTTTTGGGCTTTGAGAGAGAAGAACCACCCTCCAGGTGCCTGTGGCTGGGAGGAGCCACACTTCAGGGGCTGGGACAGGGCTCCCAATGCACAGGGAGCGGCTCCCGGTCGGTCTCAGGGTGTGATGGGAGCTCTTGCTCCTCAGGGTCCACAGCTGGGCAGCTGAGGGCGCCAGCTTCACTGGGACACGATCCCCAGGGACCACACGGGAGGCTGGGGCGTCTTGACAGGGACAATGACCATGCAGGGTGAGAAGCCCTCAAGCAGGGGGGAACAGGTCTAGCCCAGCTGTGACAAAGGCTGGACCCACATCTGCTGTGGCAGGCGGAGGCTTCCCCCTGTTGGTGCGACGGGGGACAGTGTGCACAGGGCATGGCTTAGAAGTGCAGCAGGCAGCGCCCGCTGGGACTCGGCAGCCATCTTGTGTGAGAGGAGGGGGCTCAGTTGAGGAGCCACAGGAAGTGACCTCACCTGGAGACCTGGGGGGCCCGGCAACAACCCCAACATTCCAGAGTTGAGTCTGAACCAGCTCACCTGGATAGAGTCTCGCAGGAAGATGTTCCTGAGTTGTATCCCGCGATGCCCAAGCCCAGCCCCCAAGAAACCCTGCGGTGGGTGCCTCGCCCAGTGGTGGGGACGCTGGGCCAGCCCTCACCCCCGACGCTCCTGGTGCTTCCAACAGAAAACGGCCATGGTGAGTCTGGAAGCAGGACAGGTCTCTGCGGGCCAGGACACCACTGGGAACCCACCCGAAGCCCATAGGCCCCTGGGGGTGGGTGTGGGTGTGGGTGTGGGGGGCAAGGGGCCACTTCCCTCTCAGAGGAGGGAGGCTGGAAGTCCTAGGTGGAGGCAGCCTGAGGCCCAGAGCTCCTGGCTGCGGAGGGATCCAGGGACTGCCTCTTACCTGCCATTCTCTGCTCTTGTCTCCCAGGGCCAGGACAGGTCAGCCTCGCGCCTGGCAATGCACAGAAGGCTGCGGATCGCCAGCAGGCAGGACGTGTGTCAGGCCCCTTTCACTGATGACCTGTGTGTGGTGGGGGAGTGGTCAAACGAGCCCACAGCTCCGAAGCCCCCGTACCGGGCGTTCCCCGGCACACAGAAACCACTGGACGTCCCCCTCAGTCACACACTGTTGGTCAGAGCCCAGATAGAGCCCAGGGGCTCCGCAAATGCCCATCTCACAGCGGAGGAAGTAGGGCCCGTTGACTTCGCCTGTGTCAGTCGTGACCCAGGGTCAGGGCTGGGCCTGGCACCTGACCTCACGGCTGGGGCGGCACAGAGCCCTGATCTCCCAACAACACCCCCGCTGGAGCAGTGCTGGTCCTCCATCGATCAGCGCCACCACAAGGATGCGCGGGGGACAGCTGTGTCCCCGGGGGCCGAGCAGGGCTCAGGGGAGGCCCTGAGAGAAGAGGCTCTGGGGATGGAGGGCCTGGAGCCAGGACTGTACGCAGCAGCTGAAGCCGAGGACGCTGCAGGGGCACCAGACGCAGCACTGGCCCCGGCCTCAGCCCCAGCTCCGCAAGTCCCTTCTGCTGCAGCCCCAGTGCCACACCTGGCCTTCCCCGCCCCCGTCGTCCTGTATTTCTCTTTACTCCTCCCCACTCTCTTCCTTTTCTCCACCTTATTGTCCCTGAACCTCAATAAAATGTAAGTTGTTACCCACTGTGGAATGTACAATTTGCACCGTGCCAGCTCCCCAGGCCGTGCCCTCCCCACCCCACTCTCCCTGCACCATGGCTCCAATGCCCGGGACCTGCATCCTCTGCAGAGGACACGGGCACCTCCCCAGGGGCAGAGCCAACGTTCCCCGTTTGGACAAAGAGCACCACATGCTGGGAAGGCCAAGGGAAGCAAGGAACAGGGAGACGCTGGCATGGCTGGGGCAGCGCCTCCTCATGCTCAGGGACGCAGACTCTGAGGTCACAGAACGCACCTGCCGGGGGTGCTGTCCCCGCAGCCTCAGTGTCCTCATCTGTGCAATGGGAAGGCAGCCCTGCCACAGCCATCACCGCATCAGGGAATGCGATGCTCTGCACCTCCCTGCACACAATGGGAGCCCCCAGCTTCCAGGATGAGGGGTGCACAGGGAGTGGGTTGGGGGCTTCCACGGAGGGAACACAATCCGTCCAGGGACACACACAAACAACACCTGTCACAGGCTCTGGCCCTGTGCTCAACAACGGGTCACTGACAGACGGATCACAGCAGGGATGTGCTCACTGCACAGGAGACAGGGGGGCCTTGTCCAGGACCCCACGTGACCCAGACTGCCCGCTGTGCAGGCCACATGGGTGGGTCTCGGCTGGGAAGATGGAGACACAGAGCATGTCCCCAAGGACGGGGGCTGCTCCTTCCCCGAGCTCCTGGGATTTCCGGGTCCCTGGCCACGTCCACCAGGCACCTTGTCTCAGCCATGGGGTGACACTGGCTTCACTCCCATTGGCAGATGAGGAACCCCCTGAGAGGGAGGCCCCGCCCAGGTCAGGGCTGTGCCGATCCCAGAAGAGGACTCCCCTCCCCACGGGAGCCCGGACTCTGGGACCCTATGGGCCTGTGGGCCAGCAAGAGGGCAGCACAGCAGGGAGCACAGGGGTCAGGAACGCTATGACTTTCTCCAACAGATCACACCCTGAAGATTTTCTGATCGAATGCCTCAGATGTTCTACTAGGGCTGAGGGGTGCCTGTGGAGGAGGAAGCCGGGGCCCTGGGGGGCTGACCTGTGTGTGTTCCTGGGAATGGCCTGCATCACACCCAGTGACATCACTGTCCCCCCACAGTCCTTCTGCAACATGTCAAGGATCACCACCATGCTCCGCCCTGCACACCTGTCCAGTGGAACCCAGGCGCAGTCCACCTGCAGTTAGTGATGGTCTTAGGTGCACGTGACAGCAGCGTCCCTGGGCGTTCCATTGCACAGCTCTGGCATGGAGAAGACCAGAGATCTGTGCTCCCCACACTGGCCTGCCACAGGGAGGGGGCCCATGGCAGGGCGCTGAGCTGAGACATCAACATTCAGAACCAGCAGAGGACATGAGGTCAGGCTCCTTGCAGGCCCACAGCCCAAGGCCAGATCACGACCACCCTTGGGGCTTTCGGGAATGCAGGAGGCTCTTCCTGCCAACGACCTGCCACACAGGACGTGACAGCACACGGCTAGCTTCCCGTCCCACTCTGTACGTCCTGGGTGTGCTAAGCCTAGGTTGACAGCGTCGCTTTTCCCAGGTACATTCATGTGCTCCTGGGTCAGCATGCAAAAGTGCTTTCCGAAAGGTCAGAGTCATCTCTCATCCTGAGCATTCTTGCCCTGTGCCCACCTACTGCCCCACATGCTGACTAGGAGACCCGCTCAGGCCCCTCCCCTCCGGGTCATCTGCACTCTCAGGCTTCATGTTCTGCTGTATTCACCCGCCCCGCACTTCTAAATGCCCGCAAGACCTTCCCAGTGTCACATGCCAACCATGACACAGGACAGGCTTCTCCAGTACCAGCCTGGCTCGTTCCCATCATTCCTTGTTTCTGCCTGCTTTTCCCCATTGCCCGAGTCCTGCACATCCTCTCCTTCTGAGTGTCACCTCCCTACCTGCACGTGCCCTCAGGACAGCTCAATTCCACCTACAGCATGAAAAAGCCACCTCCAACAGGGATCCTGAGCTCTGATGGAGGTCGGGAAGGTAGACTCTGGCACCTGTTACAACGTGGATTCCCCCTTCTCTGATTCAGGGGTCCTGAGAGGCAGAACATCCTTTCACAGGAACCCCTGGAAGGTTTTCCGCCACCTAGGCCCATGGGGCTGGCGCTGTGGCCCACAGGCTAAAGCCCCACCTGCAGGGCTGGCATCCCACATCAGAACCCCGGTTCTGCTCCTGGAGCCCTGCTTTCATTCCAGCTCCCTGCTCACACACCTGGCAGAGCAGCACAAGTTGACCCAAGTGCCCCCGGCCCTGCCACCTGTGTGCCAGGCCCAGAAGGTGTTCCAGGCTCCTGGCTTCAGCCTGACTCAGCCTCAGCCAGCATGGGCTTCTGGGAGATTAAATCAGCAATTCAGAGTCATCCTTCTGGATCTCTCTCCCTGTCCCTTCCTCCAACTCTGCCTTTCAAGTCAACAACTGAAAAGAAGAAGAGAAGAGAAGAGAAGAGAAGAGAAGAGAAGAGAAGAGAAGAGAAGAGAAGAGAAGAGAAGAGAAGAGAAGAGAAGAGAAGAGAAGAGAAGAGAGAGGGGAGGGGAAGGGAAGGGAAGGGAAGGGAAGGGAAGGGAAGGGAAGGGAAGGGAAGGGAAGGGAAGGGAAGGGAAGGGAAGGGAAGGGAAGGGAAGGGAAGGGACAAGACGACATCCTGGGGCGGCGCTGTGGCATAGTAGGTTGAACATCTGCCTATGACATCGAGATACCATATGGGCACCGGTTGGAGTCCCAGCTGCTCCACTTCCAATGCAGCTCTCTGCTAAGACACGAGAAGGCAGTGGAACATGGGCCATGTACTTGGCCCCCTTATCCACGTGGTAGACCCAGAAGAAGCTCCTGGCTCCTGGCTTTGGATCAGCTCAGCACCGGCTGTTGTGGCCCTTTGGGGAGTGACCCATTGGATCAAAGACCTCTCTGTCTCTCTTTCTCCCTCTCTCTCTCCCTCTCTCTCTCTGTCTCTCTTGCCTCTTTCTCTCCTGTCACTCTGCCAGTGAAGTAAATAAATCAATCTTAACAACAACAACAAAAAACCCTGAGCCCAAACTTAGATGAAAGTGGCTGCACTCCTGGGTCGGCAGTGTAGAGCAGTAGGTTAAGCCTCCACCTGCGGCGCCAGCATCCCATATGGGCACTGGCTTGTGTGCTGGCTGCTCCACTTCCACCCAGCTCCCTGGTGATGGCCTGCGAAAGCAATGAAGATGGCCCAAGTCCTTGGACCCCTGCACCCATGCCGCCGGAGACCTGTAGACGCTCTCAGCTCCTGGCCTCCGATTAGCCCATTTGAGGACACTGTGGCCAGTAGCGGATTGAACCAGCACATGGAAGACCTCTCTGTCTCTCCCTCTCTGTGTCTCACTCTACTTCTCAGAGAAAGAAGGAAAAGAGTATTCAAAGCACAGCAGCAGCTTAACTCCTCCCAGAAACTTTTCACAGGAGGTCTTTACTATCGAGAGTACACCCAAATAGCATCTTTTCAGGCTCTGGTTGGGGGACAGGAGAGCTCCCCACAGGGAAGGGCCACAGGCCACTGCCATCTAAACCACTCGACATCGCCAGTGCTGCCACCGTCAGCACCAACCCCGGCACATGAGCCTGTCCCTCATCTTTCAGGGAAGGACATTCCCACAACAGGGAACTAGCCATTAGCTAACAGGAAGGACACGCACACTATGTGTCCCCACCACGGCCATCTACTCCCCAGACATTCATCACTGAACCACGCCCAACACCACTCCTGATCTCTCCCCACGCCCCTGTCCAAACCCAACACGGAACAGCCCCGGTGTCTAGGGTCTCCTCAGGACGCTGGATGGAAACACTCTCTCACACATGCCACCTATCCCGTCTGGCTCCTCACACTGACCTCCCTCAGGCTCATGGCAGGCCCAGACCCCAGAGATGGCTGGCACGATCCCTACCAGCCCTGGGGAACAATCAGCAAGTGCAGGGCCACGGTAGTCATCACCCTGGTCCTCAGAGAGCCGGCCCTGAGCCCAACCAACGCCCCTGGGAGTCTGAATGAGCTTCAAGAACCACTGTGCACTGCTAAAGCCCCAGATCCTGCAGGACCCAAAGGACCACCCCACGACTCCTCCGGGGTGCAGGCCAGAGCTAGGAGCACTCAGTTCTCCACTGACCATCAGCTCCCTAGAGCAGACAGCCCCAGGTGCACACGGGGCAACTGAGTCTGGGTGGTCGCAGCCTCGTTTTGGGCTTTGAGAGAGAAGAACCACCCTCCAGGTGCCTGTGGCTGGGAGGAGCCACACTTCAGGGGCTGGGACAGGGCTCCCAATGCACAGGGAGCGGCTCCCGGTCGGTCTCAGGGTGTGATGGGAGCTCTTGCTCCTCAGGGTCCACAGCTGGGCAGCTGAGGGCGCCAGCTTCACTGGGACACGATCCCCAGGGACCACACGGGAGGCTGGGGCGTCTTGACAGGGACAATGACCATGCAGGGTGAGAAGCCCTCAAGCAGGGGGGAACAGGTCTAGCCCAGCTGTGACAAAGGCTGGACCCACACCTGCTGTAGCAGGCAGAGGCTTCCCCCTGTTGGTGCGACGGGGGACAGTGTGCACAGGGCATGGCTTAGAAGTGCAGCAGGCAGCGCCCGCTGGGACTCGGCAGCCATCTTGTGTGAGAGGAGGGGGCTCAGTTGAGGAGCCACAGGAAGTGACCTCACCTGGAGACCTGGGGGGCCCGGCAACAACCCCAACATTCCAGAGTTGAGTCTGAACCAGCTCACCTGGATAGAGTCTCGCAGGAAGATGTTCCTGAGTTATATCCCGCGATGCCCAAGCCCAGCCCCCAAGAAACCCTGCGGTGGGTGCCTCGCCCAGTGGTGGGGACGCTGGGCCAGCCCTCACCCCCGACGCTCCTGGTGCTTCCAACAGAAAACGGCCATGGTGAGTCTGGAAGCAGGACAGGTCTCTGCGGGCCAGGACACCACTGGGAACCCACCCGAAGCCCATAGGCCCCTGGGGGTGGGTGTGGGTGTGGGTGTGGGGGGCAAGGGGCCACTTCCCTCTCAGAGGAGGGAGGCTGGAAGTCCTAGGTGGAGGCAGCCTGAGGCCCAGAGCTCCTGGCCGCGGAGGGATCCAGGGACTGCCTCTTACCTGCCATTCTCTGCTCTTGTCTCCCAGGGCCAGGACAGGTCAGCCTCGCGCCTGGCAATGCACAGAAGGCTGCGGATCGCCAGCAGGCAGGACGTGTGTCAGGCCCCTTTCACTGATGACCTGTGTGTGGTGGGGGAGTGGTCAAACGAGCCCACAGCTCCGAAGCCCCCGTACCGGGCGTTCCCCGGCACACAGAAACCACTGGACGTCCCCCTCAGTCACACACTGTTGGTCAGAGCCCAGATAGAGCCCAGGGGCTCCGCAAATGCCCATCTCACAGCGGAGGAAGTAGGGCCCGTTGACTTCGCCTGTGTCAGTCGTGACCCAGGGTCAGGGCCGGGCCTGGCACCTGACCTCACGGCTGGGGCGGCACAGAGCCCTGATCTCCCAACAACACCCCCGCTGGAGCAGTGCTGGTCCTCCATCGATCAGCGCCACCACAAGGATGCGCGGGGGACAGCTGTGTCCCCGGGGGCTGAGCAGGGCTCAGGGGAGGCCCTGAGAGAAGAGGCTCTGGGGATGGAGGGCCTGGAGCCAGGACTGTACGCAGCAGCTGAAGCCGAGGACGCTGCAGGGGCACCAGACGCAGCACTGGCCCCGGCCTCAGCCCCAGCTCCGCAAGTCCCTTCTGCTGCAGCCCCAGTGCCACACCTGGCCTTCCCCGCCCCCGTCGTCCTGTATTTCTCTTTACTCCTCCCCACTCTCTTCCTTTTCTCCACCTTATTGTCCCTGAACCTCAATAAAATGTAAGTTGTTACCCACTGTGGAATGTACAATTTGCACCGTGCCAGCTCCCCAGGCCGTGCCCTCCCCACCCCACTCTCCCTGCACCATGGCTCCAATGCCCGGGACCTGCATCCTCTGCAGAGGACACGGGCACCTCCCCAGGGGCAGAGCCAACGTTCCCCGTTTGGACAAAGAGCACCACATGCTGGGAAGGCCAAGGGAAGCAAGGAACAGGGAGACGCTGGCATGACTGGGGCAGCGCTTCCTCATGCTCAGGGACGCAGACTCAGAGGTCACAGAACGGACCTGCCGGGGGTGCTGTCCCCACAGCCTCAGTGTCCTCATCTGTGGAATGGGAAGGCAGCTCTGCCACAGCCATCACCGCGTCATGTAATGCGATGTTGTGCACCTCCCTGCACACACTGGGAGCTCACAGCTCCAGTATGAAGTGTGCACAGGCATTGGGTGATTCTTAACTGAGGGCACACGATCAGGTCCAGCATCATACACACACAGAAGCAGTCACAGGCTCTGGCCCTGTGCTCAAAAATGGGTCACTGGTACCTAAAGTAGAGGAAGGATTTGCCTACTGCACAGGAGACTGAGGGGCCTTGTCCAGGACCCCATGTAACCCAGACTGCCTGGTGTGCAGGAGACATGGGTGGTCTTGGCTGAGAAGATGGAGACACAGAGGATGTCCCAAGGATAGTGACCATGTTCCTCTGGAACAGGCTGTGTTTCCATAGGGAAGTGCACCCCAGGCTTTCATAATCTTCCACTGCCGTGTGGTTCTGGCTTACAGATGAAGAACCTCGCAGTCCCTGAGAGCCCACAGGTAGAACACAGTGATACCGATGAACTGAGGGACACTGTTGACCTCTGGGGACCAGCTGCCCTGCCTACAGGTGGACTGAAATGGGTCCAACAGACATGTGTGCACCAGCAAGAGCTCTGTCACCCAGGATTTCCCTCTCCCCAGTGCGCCAGACTCAAGTTCACAGAGCAGAACCAGGAAGACCGACATCTGGACCTGGAAGGTCTTCTGTATTTCCGTGGTGAAGTAGAGGTTGTTGTGCACATGGGGGCCTGGGCTACATCAGTAAACAAAGAGAAGGTCCTTTCTGTCTACTCACCCCTGATCAGGCGTGAAGACTTGCGCATCTGCGCAGGAGACATGAGAAGGCCCAGAGAAGGGAGCATCCTGGGCAGACTTACAAACACAGCAAATGATGCTCTAAATACCTAATGGCCCAGCAGAAAATGAGCTTCCAGGCCTCTCATTTACATGTTCACCTCATCCACTCCAAAACATAACTCAAAATAAAGCATCTAAGCATAAATGTTAAAAGTCAAAAATATAAATCACTTAGAAGAAAACTTACAAAATCTTGACAATTTTGAGTGACCCGCAGATTTTTGATACATTATCACAACTATGATACATAATAAAAAGATAAACACTAATTTCTCCAAATCGCAAACACTTCTGATTCAAGAAACACATTATCAAAGTGAAAAAAAGATCACACAGATTCAGACAAAATATTTTAAAAGCATGTATACGATAAGATCCTCTGTCCACAAAATATAAGGAACACTTACAATTGAACAATATGAAAATGAACAACCCAAACCACCATGCGTCAAATATTTGAATATGCATTTCTTCTAAGATGAGCGCAGTAAAAGTTGCCCAACATCTTCAGGCCCCAGAGAAAAGCAAATGGAAGCCACAATGAGACACCAACTCTCCCCCACTTGAGTGGCAGGAGTTTAAACAATGGGGAGGAACCAGAGTTGTAAAGGATATGGACAAACAGACCTCACCCATTGATGCTGAGAATGTGAAATGGTGCAGCCACTGTAAAGATCAAGCAGTTGTCCAAATGGAGATATGAAGAGTTACTGTCGGACTCAGCACCTAGCTCATACTCAAGATAAATGAAAATACTTGTCCCTAAAAAAAGTGTCAAGGTAGACATAGGTTGTTATCTGTTAATAACAACTTTGAATGTAAATTGGTTAAATTCCCCACTTAAAGGATAAAGACTGGCTGAGTGGATAAAGACCAACACTCAAGATACTGCCTGGAAGAAACCCATTTCAGACACACATTACATCAGGATAAAAGAATCTGTCAGAAAGAGCATCTAACAACTGGAAATACATACATGCACCTGAAAACAACACCACCTAAGCATGGAATACAAACAATATTGGTTCTAAAGGGAGGTAGAGACCCCACAACAATAGGAGCTGGGGACTTCCACATCCCACCTGTCAATGGACAGATCATCTAGACAGACAACCAGCAAAGAAGCACTAGACTTAAGAAGCACTACACACCAAATGGACTTAACATTTGTGGAGCACTGCAGAATATGCATTCTTCCCCTCAGCACGTGGAACATTCTCCAGAAGAGACCCTACATTCGCCCACAAAACAAGCCTCAACTCATTTTAAAAAATCAAAATCACCTTTTCACAGGCCATAATGGAATAAAATATTAGTAATCAACCAGAGGAATTGTAGATATCAGCCAAATGCATGGAAATCAAACACCATGTTCCTGTCCAATCAATGGATCCCTTTTACCACTCTCCTCAACACACAACTGGGAGTGCTACCCAGCACAATTTAGCAAGAGCAAAAAATCACAGCATCAATTTGGAAACAACAAAGTCAAATAGTCCTTACTTGCAATCTATATGATCTTATATATAGGAAAATTTAAAACTTCATCAAAGAGTTAAAAGAATTCAATAAAAGTGTAGGATACAGGATCAACTTACAAAAACCAATAGCATTTCAATACCCTAGGAACAAATCAGATGAAAAGAGATCAAGAGGGCAACCCAGTGGTAGAACAAGGAGTTGACAGAAATTGAAGAGATGACTAAAAAGTGCAAAGTCATCCCATGGTCATGCATTTGAAGAACTAGAACTTTTAAATGTCCAACTACTATAGACACAATGCAATTCCTCTCACAATACCAATGACATTCTTCAAAGAATAAGAGAAAGTATTTGCAAGTTGTTCCCCTGATGAGATTAAGGAACTCAACCCAAAAGTCCCCCCACAAAAATGCAATTAAAAATGAGCTAATTATCTGAGTAGATACATGTCAGAAGAAGATATACAAATGGCCAAAAACTACATGAAATAATGCTCAATCATATTAATCATCAGGGACTTGAAACTCAAAACCTCAATCAAAGATTCTCTCTCCCAGGTCTGACCAGAAAAAAACACAATGAACAAATTCAAGGACATGGAGAAAGGGGAATTCTCACACACTCTGGACAAGAATGTCAATCAATGCAGCCCTTGTGGCAAACACTGTGGTGTTTCCCAAAACACCAGAAATAGAACTGCCATATGATCCAGCAATCTGTCTGTGCGTATACATCCAAAGGAAAGGAAACCAAATGTTGACAACATAGTTGCACGCCACGTTTACTGCAGCACTGTTCATGAAAGCCAAGGTATGGAGTCAACCTAGACACTCTACTGGTAGATGAATTGATAAAGAACACCTGGTTACATATGCATAATGGAATAATACTCAGCCATAAAAAAGAACATAGCCATGTCATCTGCAGCAACATCCATGAGCCTGGAAGGTATTGTGGGTTCTTCTGTTTGTGTATGGTTTTTTTCGGAGGGAGAAGGATTTTATTTATTTGAGAAGTTGAGTTACAGACAGAGGGAAACAGACAAAGGTCTCCCATACACTGGTTCACTCCCTAAATGGGTACAAAGGCCAGAGCTGAGCCGATCTAAAGCCAGGAGACAGATGCCTCTTTCATGTCTCCCAGGTGGGTGCAGGAGTCCAAACACTTGGGCCATTCTCCACTGCTTTTGCAGCGGAGAGCTGGATTGGAAGAACAACCGCTGGGGCATGAACCAGCACCCATTTGGCATGCCAGCACCACATGGGGAGGGTTAGCCCACTACATCACAGTGCCGGCCCCAGGGAGGACACTGTATTAGTTAAACAAATCAATCGCAGGAGGAAAACTACTGCATGTTCCCATTTACGTATGAAATCCTAAAAAGTTGATCTCACAGAGGTAGGCAAATAGAACAGAGTTTACCAGAGGTTGGAAAGGGGAGGGGGGAGTGGAGGGAGGATGGTGGACGGGTACAGAGCACAGTTCACTGTGAAGAGCAATGTCAAATGTTCTGCCACACCGTGAGGTAACCAATGGAAAAGTAATTAATTATGTGCCTCACAATGGCTAGTAGAGGAGATTCTGGATGTTCCCAACACAAATGATGAGTATGTTTCAGGTGACGGATATCTTAATTAACCTGATCAGATCATTATATACCATATATTTACACTGAAATACCACACTGTACCCCATAAACATGTACAATTATATGTGTCAATTATGAATAACCATACATATATTCTATTTTTCAAAAGCGAGTCTAGAATGCCCTAACTGCATCATTCATAATAACCAGCAAGTAGAAGCCATCAAATGGCCAGCAACTGATGTACGAATAAACATATGGTCTGTCCTCAATATAGACAACTCTCCACCCCACAGAAGGGCATACTGTTCTGACACTCCCTATCCAACTCGGGAGCCCTGAAGACATGTGGCTCTGGGAAGGTAGAGAGAGGCAAAGGCCTCATACACCGTGACACTATCAACACGCATGGGACATTTGTGAAAGTGAGTAGACATGTGTCTCAAGGGCCTGGAGGCGGGACTGAGAACTGAGTGCCAATAGGCAGGAGGTTCTTTAAGTGTTTGGGGAATGTTCCACAGCTACACTGTGCTGATGGCTACACAGCCTATACATATATTAAAGTCACTGACATGGACACAAGAGGACATACATCATGTTCTGTCAATTGTAGGTCAAGAAACCTGTCCACAGAAAGTGATCTGAGTGATCCAGAAGCAACTGTTCCTTCACTTGTGTGGACATCATGCCAGTTGACCACCCTAGGGCCAGAAGGATGCTGAGGTCAAGGTCTTCTTGGAGACTGGAAGAGGATCTCACAGCACAGAGCCTGGCAGAGGGGAGAGACAGAGCAGTATCTTCACCATCCAGGGCAGTTAACATGAGGTCTGGATTCAGTGGCAGTCCCTGACTTACAGCCCAGAGGCCAAATCCTGCTCTGGGACACTAGGCCTCTGCACTGCTTAGGCTTTGTGCCTGGGGAGCCTCAACTGCAACACAGAACCTATACCACTGTTGGGAAGAACAAATTTATTAAATGAAATGCACCTAGAAGAAAACATGGTACCAATGAGCACAGAACATACTCATCAATGCTGTGGGTTATTCATACTGGTTTCAAAAAAGAAATGAAGGGACCGGGTAAAGCCTCCGTCAGCAATACCAGCTTCCCGGATGAGTGCTGGTGTAGTCCCAGCTGCTCCTCTACCAATCTAGCTCTCACCTGTGGTCCAGGAAAGCAGTAAAAGATGGCACAAGTCCTTGGGCTCCTGCACCCTCGTGGCTGACCTGGAGGAAGCTCCTGGATCTTGGCTTTGGATCAGCACAGCCATGGCCATTGTGGCCATCTGGGGAGTGAACCAGTGGATGGACAACTACTTTCTCTCTGCCTAACCTTCTCTGTGTACTTCTGACTTTAAAATAAATAAATAAATCTGTGAAAAGTAAAGAAAACAGAAGACAAACTGAAATGTAAGATCTGAGCCTTTGAAACAATTAGAAGAAAACACAGGGGAACTGCTTCCGGACAGTGCCATGGGCAAGGATTTCTTAGATCAGACCCCAAGAGCATAGGAAACAAAGCCAACCAGCAGACAAATGGGATTTCACCAAATTAAACAGCTTTTGTACAGCAAAGAAACAATGTCTACAAGCCATCCATCTGACATAGCTGTTAGTAAAGTCAACATAAAAACAACTAAACAGCAAAAACAAGAAACAACAAATAAGTCAGACTTAAGAGTCTCAGTTAGAAATAGACATTTCTTTTTTTAAAAAAAAAAAGATCTATATATTTACTTGCAAATCAGAGTTACACAGAGAGGGGAGAGGCAGAGAAAGAAAGGACTCCCATCCGATGGTTCACTCCCCAGTTGGTAGCGACAGCCGGGGCTGCGCCGATCCGAAGCCAGGAGCTAGGAGCTTCCTCTGGGTCCCCTACGTGGGTGCAGGAACCCAAGGAACTAGGCCATCCTCTACAGCTTTCCCACACCATAGCATATAGCTGGATCAGAAATGGAAAGCCAGGTCTCGAACCAGCGCCCACATGGGATGCCAGCACTTTAGGCCAGGATATCAACTCGCTGCGCCACAGTGCTGGCCTCGGAAATAGACATTCCTTAAAGTAAGACATGTCAGTGATTCTCCTGTTCCACAGCACTCAAGGGAACTACTTATAATGTGAAATACGGGACAAAAGTGCTCATCACTGATCTCAGAGAGATACAAAGCAAAACCACAATAGGATACCAAAGGAATGAACGATAACTAGTGAGGATGTGTGTGGAGGGGAGGGAACACTTGGCATTCTGTGGGTGGGAATGTAGATGTGGTAAAGAGTAAGGAAGTTGCTCAATAAACAGAAACTAGACCTACCATCCACTCCACCAACCCTACTGCCAGTGTACAATAAAGGGGAAGGAAGTCAGTCTGTGGAAGAGAGATCTGTGCCCCCAATTTTACTGCAGTCCTGTTCCCAGTAGCTAAGGCATGCAAACAACCTACACATCCATCCGCCATGGATGGAAAAAGAAAAAAAGGGGTACGTGTGCACATAGGAATACTACTCAGCTATAAAAAAGGTTGAAATCTTGTCATTTGTGGTACCATGGGAGGATCTGGAAATCACTGGGTTAAGTGAAATCAACCAAGCACAGAAAGACAAACACCACATGACCTCACTCACATGTGGAATCTGCAAAGTGGTGATGCCCTGGAGGCTCAGGGCACAACGGCAGTTGTCAGAGGCCAGGAGGAAGGGACGAGGGCAGTGGACAGAGACGGACTAGTATGAGTCACAGCTGACGGAGCAGGAGTCTCTGTGCTTCTGCTGCGTGGGAGAGGACAAGGCTGTGTATCTCCCTAAGAAGGCAGACACAGCCCCGCAGTGTGGCATTTGCTTCCCCGCAGGAACAAGCCCAGTGAACTCGGGGGACAGAGGAGGTGGAGGTGGGGAGCAAGGGCTTTCCACCCCTCTGCTCACTTCCTGCAGGGCCAACCAACAAAGATGAAAGTCCAGGGTGATCACACCATGGACAGGACCAGTCCTAACCCTGTGATTCCCCACAAGCTCAGGTTACACTCAGGTCTGAACTCATGCAATCCTAAGCCCTAAAAACCAAGGACCCAGATAAGATGACCTTGGTGAAGTTCTAGGGATGCTGGGAAGGGAGATCCCGCCCCAGTTCCCTGTCCTCATGCACTGACACTCAGTAACGGCGGCCGCAGCAGCTATGAGGGTACAGGTGCAGAGACTCAGGTATCAGGATATGACAGAATCACCTTCTGCAATCCTGAAAAAAATGAGGAGGGGGCTACTATGCCCATTTTGTAGCAGGGAAATTGAGGCATGGGACAGGGAATCCACATAAAGCCACGTCACCTCTCATGGCAGAGTCCAGATCACACCCTGTCTCTCCAGCTCCTCATTAATCTCCTGGTTCCACTCCTGTACCCCAGACCTAGGGGCTCTCCCCTAGGCACTGGACCCAGATTGTTCTTGCTCCGGGGCACTCTGGGCACTGCAGGGTGAGGGGCAGCATCTCTGGCAACCACCTGACCCAAGCCAGGAGCACCTCCCAGTTGGGCCAACCACAGTGTCCCTTAAGGAGGCACAATCTCCACAGCTAGGAACCAGGACCCCATGGACAATCTTTACTCAGTGGACAAAGAAACTGTTTTTTAAATTTTTTCATCAATTTTCATTTGACTTGAAAAGCAGAAAGAGAGGTGGAGCTCTCATTGGTGGCAGGGACCCAAGTGCTCGAGCCACTGCCTGTGCCCCCCAGAGACACGTCAGTGGGAAGCTGGATTGGAAGCAGAATACTGGCAGCCAAACCCAGCACCCTCATGGGGGATACAGGCATCCAAGCTGGCAATTTGACCTCCTGTGCCACAAACCCTCCTGCAACAAAGCTTTTAAAAACAAATCCAACAGCCTGCACCACTGCCTGCAGTGCCACCATCCCTTATGGGCACCGGTTCAAGTCCCAGCTGTTCCACTCTGATCCAGCTCTCTGGGAATGCAGATGATGGCTCAAGTCCTTGTGCCCCTGCACCTGAATGGGAGACACAGAGGAAGCTCCTGGTTCCTGGCTTCCAATCGACCCAGCTCCAGTTGTTGGAGCTATCTGAGGACTGAACCACAGTGGTTGGAAGACTTCTCTCTCTCTGCCTCTGCCTCTCTGAAACTCTGCCTTTCAAATAAATAAATAAATCTTTAAAAAAAAAAGAGACCTAATACTCAGAAAAAAAATTCAGGAGCCAATGTTGTGACATGGCAGGTAAAGCCACCACCTGCCTGGCAAGCATCCCAAATGGGCACAAGTTCAAGTCCCTAATGCTCCACTTCTGATCCAGCTCCTTGCTGATGTGTCTGGAGGCAGCAGAAAATGGCCCAAGTACTTGGAAGTCCCAGGTTTTCGCCACATCTGCAGGTCAGGAGCCTGAGTGCTACAGGCTCAAGGTCTCTCCTGAGGTTACATGGTGCCATCTGGTGTGCTGCCGTCTCAGTTCCTTGTGGCTGTAGGGCTGCATCCCTGTTTTATACCTGGCCTGGGTGGTTTGCTCGGAAGCTCCTGTGGGGTGAGCTGATGTACGGTCAGGTTCTTAATCAAGTCCAGGTGAATGTCAGGTCCCCTCAGGCCCTGGCTGCCTCACTCAGTGTCACACACATCGTCTCCCTTTACAGTGACACAGTCGCTGATTCAGGGCCCTCCACCACAGCTGCAGAGTCTGTCCCACAATGGGATACTACAGGAGAATGACACTGTGGGTTGAGACCCAGGATCAGGTGTCACCCGTGGGGCATGGGAAGGTATCCTGGGGTAGGGGGCTGGGCAGTAGGAGCCAGGAGGAGAGCAGGTCAGGCTGTCCAGGTAGAAGCAGAAGGGGGCCCCCAGTAGGTAGGTTGTGCTGCCAAGGAGCAGGGAGCCTGGACGGAGACGCCTCCCAGGATGCAAAATAGCTCAGCCCCTCTCAGGCTGCCATCAAGAAGATCCAAAGGTGTGCCCTCCAGTCAGGGAGCCACACCGTGAGACATCAAGGCTCAGTAAGCAGAGAAATGAGGCTGGAGCAGAAGTGACAGTGGTGAAAGATCCGCAGACCCAAGGCCTGGACAGGAGTCTCCAGGATGCACGGCAGACCCATGCCAGCGAGGAGATGTCCCCAGATGTCACTATCCCAGCACCTGCGGGCCAGACCTGATACAACACCTGTTTGCTTCCTTTAATCGAGCAGAGTCCACAAAACACAGAATTTTAGAGCATGCAGCTCAGCTACGTTAACAACATTCCCATGGCTGGACAACCCTCACCATCCTGTCTCAGTCAGGGTCCCAGACTGCCTTCCTTGGCCTGTGCACTACTCAGCCTGCTGTCCGCTCCCACTGATCCCGATGAGCCGTACAGGCTGAGGGAGGACACAGGCAGCTGGTCCTGGGTGTCAGGGCACTCATATGCCAACAGGACAGCACAGAGCCCACTCGCAACCCTATGTGCCACTCTGGATGTCCGGTACACTCAGGCGCTGCTGAATGGAGACTCCGCCTTTCAGTTTGGTTTGCCTTCATCTTTTTCTTAATAAAACTGCAAACCTCCAAATAATAAGAAAAAATACAGTCAAAGAAATGTCTACTTATTTTCACCTACTTGAAAGGTAGAGAGAGAGACACACGGAGAGAAGTCTCCCATTAACTGGTGCACTTCCCAAATGCACACAACCACCAAGACAGGACCAGGTGAAGCCAGGAGCCAGAAACTCCATCTGCGTCTCCCATGTGGGTATCAGAGGCCCAGGGACTCAAGTCACCGAATGCTCCCTCTCAGTGCATCCAAGAGGAGCTGGATCAGAAGCAGGGCAGCCAGGTCTTCACCTGGCACCCAGATAAGAAATGGGGTTGCCCCAAGGGGAGGCTTAACCATCTGTACCTTGACATCCTCAATTTACTTTGTATTCTGACCAAGAATGCGAAATTATTAGGTGCACTGGTGAAATGAGCTTCCACTTTACTTTTTTCCTATGGGTACTATTTCTTTTAAAGATTTATTTGGTTTATTTGATAGAGTTATGAAGAGATGCAGAGGCCAAGAGAGAGAGGTCATCCCACTAGGTCGCTCCCTAAATGACTGCAAAAGCCAGAGCTGAGCCAACATGAAGCCAGGAGCCAGGAGCTCCTTCCAGGTTTCCCACATGGGTGCAGGGGCCCAACGACTTCTGCCATCCTCGGCTGCCTGTCCCAGGCACATTAGCAGGGAGCTGGACTCGAAGTGCAGCACCCATATGGGATGCAGGCACTGCAGGCCAGGGATTTAACCCACTGAGCCACAGTGCACGCCCCATCTATGAGAATGTTAACCATATAAATTGCAACAGATATATTCTAAATATTAACTGCATACAAATACACAATGCTTAACTTGGGCACTTTCAAATCTGTTTCTATAAAAATACATGTCCCCTTTATAAACAGGTTCCCCATTACAGAGATGAAAACTCACTTCATTTCTATATATGTAAGCAGTTTAAGAATACTGCCAAGGATCAGGTCAATTTTTTTCCCCAAAAACGTTCTAAAGATGTCCACAGGACAAAAGAGGATTCACTACAGCCTGCTGACTTAACCCTTGGTTCACTACCCTCCTTCACAGGTATGAGATCACCCTGGATAATCTTCCCAGGGAATCAAAAATGCAATCCGTCCTCTCGTGCTGTCAGAACAACCGCGGAAAGCACACTGGGGACACTCAACCAACACCAGTGCTCACGTGACTGAGGCAGTCGTCTTGGACAACAAAGAAAGACTTCCATCCAGGATCCAGAAAAAGCAGGAGGCGGGGAGATGAAGAAGTTCTGGAAACGGGGCCCATGTTGTGGTGCACTGGATAAAGCCACAGCCTGCAAACCCTCACATCCCATGTGGGCACTGGTTCCTGTCCTGGCTGCTCCAATTCCAATCCAGCTCCCTGCAAGTGGTCTGCAAAAAGCAGAGGAAGATGGCCCAAGTACCTGTGCCCCTGCAACACACACAGGGTACTGGGCAGAAGTACCTGGCTTCAGCTTGGACCAGGGAAGCCACTGCCACCATCTTGGGAGTGAACCAACAGATGGAAGATAGCTCTCTCTGTCTCTCCTTTTTCTGGAACTGTGACTTTCAAAATAAGAAATAAATCTTTTTTTTTTTAAGATTTAGAAATTCTAGAGATGCAGATGAGCCTCAGATGGCAGATTTCCCATGCAGGGTTCTCAACACAACAAAAGGATATGGAAGAATCACAGAGCGCAAGGGCAGCGCAGCCATGTTCTTGTCAGCCCTTCAGGGAGAACCCTACGGGAGGAAGTCACGCATCGCCAACAGGATGCACACCCAGCACTCACCCCCTACCCCTCCTACACACCCAGCCCTGCCTCCTCAGCCAGCTCCCTCCATGGCCTAGCTCCTCCAAGTGCACCCTGTACTTTGGTTAATATCGACACTTGTCCTTCCCTAAGTAATACAGCAGGTGGACGAAGACCAAAAACTTGAGTCTGTTCCTCCCGTCATTCTCTCCACAAACCCTGCACATTCAGGTCATTCTCATGCCTCCACGTCCAGACTACAGATGCCAAATGGCCCACAGGACAACAGCAAGAGACTCAGGAGGCAGCAGCCCTGAGTGTCCACACATGAGACACAGCTCCTGATCCGCTGGGGGCTTGCTCCCTACAGGAACTGAGCCTGGTGACCCAGGGCCCACAAGTTATTCGGTGGTGACCCCCAAATCTCCTGCCGTGGGCTGCAGACACAGACCGCAGTGGAGACTGGGGAGTGACTGTCCTGGTGAGACTGGAAAGAGTCTGAGGTCTGAAGGAGGAAGATTCTGAGCCAAGGCTCCCAAGTGAAGCCCTGCTCCCCACTCACACACACCTGACCAGCATCCTACTGCACTCAATGCCAGCTGACCCCTGCTCAGACTCCCAGCATGCTGGGTGGACCCCCTTCAGCTCAGCTCCCAAGACCACCACTCTCCAGCCCAGTGTTCCTACCCAGCCTGACTGCTTCCCCCATGAGTGCTCCCACCCTTCAGCAGAGATCGCTCCTCTTCCTCTCCCCAACACCGGGCTTGCTGTCCCCAGAGGCCCTGCCACCTCCTCTGCCTCACTCGGGCAAAACACCCACAGCAAACACCAGCACAGCCCTTAGCATGGCCTGGCCCTGAGGTAAGCACTCACCCAGAAATGCAACAGACTCTAATGAAGTGCTATGGATACCACTGAGGAGAATCCCACAGGACTCCCAAAAATGAGTCACAGATCACGGCCCACACAATGAATAAAAGGCTCTGGACTGTGGAGAAAGCCACTGGTAGCCCAAAAAGAGTTATAGCTCACTGCTGCCCACAAACAAGCAAAAACAGGAAATAAAAATGGAGTCACTTATGCTAAGCCAGAAGCTGATGACATCACTTATGTCAAGCTCAGCGCTTGCCAGAAAGATGCTCCTCATCAGACTGAACAGACATCCCTGGGCAGTCTGATAACCTGTATGCTACAGACGACAACCTCAAGTTACCTTCCTACTCGCACAGGGATTGGCTGCACCCCAGGAATACTGCAGATACACCCTGTCCTAAACAACAGATTGGTGGCACCCCGGGAAACTCCCAGAGGGAGCACAACTGATTGGTGACACCCTACCGCTCCTGGAGACTCTCCCTTCAAAATGACAAGGATAAAAGGATCATGGTCCCGGTGTCTGTGAACCTCTGGATCTTCACACATTCAGAGCTGAAGAGGCAGCCCGTTACACATGGATCTGTAATGGCACAAGATGACAACCGATCAAGGGCCCAGTGCATGTGAACCTCTGGATCTCCTTACACATGGAGCTTAAGAGCCAGCTCACTAGCCCCCTTGCTAAGCAACACACGGTGACTACAGGACCAAACCCCAGTGGAGCCACCGCCTCGCCTGGACCCCTTATCAGCCTGCTGCCTGGCCTGACCACACAGCTGGACCAGACCTCTCAGCAGGGGACCTCTCCAACTCCTTATCTTGTCGTTCCCCTGGGAACTCCTGGCTTCTGCTCAGAGTGACAGCCATCCCACTACTGCATGCCTGTAAGTGACTGTTCTGAGATCCATCTCTCCGAGTGGTAATGAGACTCTGGACTCTGGACTTTGAACTTTCACTTTTTGGGAATGTGATAGGAACCTTAAGAACACAGCATTTATAATGATATTAGCCATATGTAATAGGAAGGAATGTGCCTCGACCCTATGATTAAGAATGTCTTCTGCTTCGCTGTACTTATATTATTACAGTTGGACTGCCTTTGAGATTGCTTGATGCCAGGTGTGTGTTATGATGTGTGGAGTAATGAACATAACTACAGAGATTGGTTTGCAGTGGGAAAGCCCTAGTGTGAATTGGAGTGAGCAATAAAAAGCCTTTCATTGGGAAGACAGTGTCGTCTCCGTGTGTTCCTTCTTCCCTATGCTCCGACAATTCACCCTTGAGCCCTGTCAAAATGCGTGACAGCAAACACTCACTACATACCACCACCACTGCTAAACTCGGGAGACACCCACACTGTACATTCACTCCATTACAATTAGTAACACCTCTACAGCACACCCTACCCCACAGGCCCCACAACTCTCAGGTGGACACGGCTCCCCCACTACTGCAAAAACCGTCTCCATAAGCCACTGCCACTTCTACAGATTCCTCCAAGTAATTCTAAGAGTAAGGCAGTGCTATCCAACTCTACCAGACCACTCTTCCAACTCCTGGACCCTCAGCTCCAGGGCAATCTCTAGGAATTCACCCTACTCAGATACCCTTTTTTATCCTCTGTTCACATCTCTCGCTTTAAAGCACTGTACCCCGTTGCTATCTTTTGTTGTGATATTAGCCCTTGACTTTGTCAGAAACCAGCCAAACCGAATGGACCCATAGCAGAAGACTTCTCTCAGCACTCTCTCTCTTCTGGGTTGCATGCTTTACTACGGTCTGCTGCTTCTAACCTGCTGCCCTTTTTGTGGTCCCCAATTCTATATATCTCTCACATCCTCCCAAAGCCTCTACACAGCTCTCATCAATGCTTCCTCTCGTCTCTTCTTTGAACATAACCCCACCATCACTTCATGCGGGATCTGTACATACTCTTCCCACTTCCCAGCCAGTCTGGACAAAGGCCACAGGACTGAAGGGATACCCTGTACTTTCCCCAAAATAGGAAGAATTCAACCAACCTTATATACCTATCAAAGGCATTTTCTCTGTGCTTCGCTGACAGGTCAAGCCCTTAAACGCATCCTACGTGTTCCCTTCCCTTTTTCCATGAAGCAGGATCACTGTCCCACAAACTCTATAACTGGACGATTACTCTCCCAGCCTCCCCTGTTTCCTCCATTTCCTTCCCCTACTCCCACAGGTTAGCGAAATTAGCCACAAAGGCAAATACTCCCACTCTAACTGAACCATCACTGTCAGGACCCAGCCCAAGGATGCATTGGTGAACATGCGGGGGACCATAAATAGAAGCATTCTTGCTCTGTGGCATCTAGCTGTACAACTGTCTTCCCATGAACTGGACAGGCACGTGTCCTCTCACGTTCCTATTTCACCCTTTCTCCTATACTCTCAACCAGACTTGATGTCCCATACCTCAAACACCCCATGTCAAGAGTGACTTGGACTTAGCAACCCTTCTTCCTTGTTGGGTGTTTTTTGCCAGGGATTGGGCCAGGAGCAGCCAGACTGGCAATTTCAGGAGACAAGACAAAGAAATACAAAGAATTATGTCTCACTCTCAAAGAAAACATAAATGACCCAGCACCACACCTGTCTCACTTCCAAGACCAGGTAGAGTCCTGTCAGCAGTGGTCCTGCAAAATCACTGAGGATTTAGACGTCCTCACCTCCAAAAAAAGGAGGACTTTGCCTCTGGGTAAAGAGTGTGGGTGTGGCGAGTGCCGCCATAGCTCAATAGGATAATCCTCCACCTGCTCGCCAGCACACCAGGTTCTGGTCCCGGTTGGGGCACCGGATTCTGTCCCAGTTGCTCCCCTTCATTCCAGCTCTCTGCTGTGGCCCAGAAGTGCAGTGGAGGATGGCTCTAGTGCTTTGGCCCTGCACCCGCATGGGAGACCAGGAGGAACCACCTGGCTCCGGGCTTCGGATCAGTGTAGTGCGCCGGCCCCAGTGGCCATTGCGGGGTGAACCAATAGAAAAGGAAGACCTTGCTCTCTGTGTTTCTCTCTCTCTCAGTGTCCATTCTGTCAAAAAAAAAAAGAGTGTGGCTTGTACACCAGTCAGTCAGGTGCTGTGAGAGATGCTATTGAGCACATTGAAAAGCATGCTAATGAAATGTAAGAATGCATTACAATACCCTTGCCACATCTTAGCCATCTTTGCCACTCTGGGTAACTTTTCTACTACTTTCTTTTTTCCTCATAATCACGGTGCTTTATTCTTATGATATATAATTGCACATTTCAAAAGTGCTCACAGGAACCAGTGACTGCTAGATCCCAAGACATCCCGCAGGAACATCACAAGACTGCTCTTCTTCTCCAGTCACTCTGGACTACAGCCCTGCATCAGCAGGAAGTGGCCAATAGGACACCAGCACCCATCTCTCTCTCTGTCCTGGGAGTAGGAATACAGGACCTTGAGCAACATCATGGGCAGAAGAGATGCCGTGTTACAGCCACATCACTGCCTCAAGAGTTCAACCATTATCCCCAGCACTCTGGAAGGTTGAAAAAGCCAAGGCAAACCATCTCAGCTCTGCCTAATCCCTGCCCAGCCTGAACCAAAAGTACCCAGGCTAGATAAGCCCCAGTCTCTACCAGAACGTGTCCCGACCCTCGCTAGTAGTGGGCCCTCAGGTCTGTCTCTGAATAAACAGTCTCTAGCTACTGAGTTCGTAGTTTGTAGTCTGTCTTCCCTGTGTCTTGTGCATATTGTCTAAAACACCATCAGGGAAAGAGCAAACCAGACAACACCAGCATTCAGTCCTCGGTCAGGGGAAACCATTAGATGGATTCCCGGCAAAGGAACATTCCGTGTGTTTGAGTTCAGTTGCTTATTCATCCACTGATCCACTCCCCACACACATGCAATGGCACCAGGGGCGAGCCAAGAACCAGGAAGTCACCCCAGATCTCCCTGACAGGTGGCAGTAACCCAAGCATTTCAGCCTTAACCCCCGAGGATCTCTTTAGCAGGAAGGTGATACACATGAAACCCAGGCACTCTGATACTCTGATGTCCCAACCACAAAACACAATGCTCACACCCCACTTTTATTCCCAAATAAAACACCACTCACCTGGACGGATACTAAAATGTCCTGCCAACAACACCTCAGCCAGCACACGTCTGGGCCAAGACTTCAACTCAGATGAGACTGAAACCGCAAGTTGTAACCAGGAACCTATAGGAGGAAAACACCCTCATGTTTCAACTGCCTTGGAGAACCTAAGAACCAATTCACACCTACCAGATGACAAAGAGAAAGATGTCTGCTGCTAGCAACACAAACTTTGGGATTCTCTACTGAGTCCACCGTGACCTCAGCCATAAGACCAAAAGGGCCTCACTTAGAAATGAAAGCTTGAAAGGGCTGGGCCCTGTTGGCAACCAGTCCTCTGCCTGTCACGAGCTGTTCAACCACAGCCCTGACACAGACAATAAAGATGCTTCCTGCTCCCCCTCTTCCATGGCTTATAAAGGAAAGGGGACCCCTAAAGTGAAAGTAGGGCAATGCCAGGGCTGAGCAAAGATCAGCAAGGGGGCTCCAAAGTCAAGTCCACTTGCTGTGCTGGGGCACACTGTCCCCTAAACTGCTCCAGACTACTTGGAAAAAAAAAAAGAGGGTTCCTTTTTGTATGTAGGATCCAAACTGAGGAGGCCCTCCCTTAGTACCATAATGGGGAGGTGGAGGGCTCAATCTAAGGCGCTGTGGAAGAGGTAGCTGTGATCCAGACACGCACCCTTGAGGGCAGCCAGGGCCTCCACCAAGCCCACCATCAACACCATGACCTCCCCCGGGAGTCAGGAGCCACCAAGGGAATGAAATGGCCTGACCCCAGATCAAGGCAGTCAGCTCACCCTGTCAGTGCTCATCACCAATTTCATAGTGTCCCATGTCTACAGGGAAATACACTTCATTGTGTCTATTCATTCAAAATAGGCCCAGCACTCAATGTCAAGTCTACCATTGCTTTAAGAAAAACAAAGAGCCAACTGCAGTCCCCTCTCCTTGTCCCCACCCTCCCAGGGAGGAGCCCCAGAGCAGGTGGGCCTCAGAGGCTCTAATTCAGCCCCTTCCCAAGAAGAGCTCACTGCCCAGAGAGGAGGGGAGTGAGGCCTTCCAACCAGGCTCTGCTGGGGGGGGGGGTGTTTATCCAGACGCCCACCAGGTGCAGGCCTCTTTCTGCTCTCACCCAGACAGAGCACCTCCATCCCACAGCCTTGCTTTACCCTCTGTAATATGGAAGGTCTGATGGAGACCACGCATTGGCCTCCTTGCCACTCTAAACGTCTGTGCCCATTTTGCTTGCATGTCCCCACATCTCTGGGAACAGCAGATCCTCCCTTAAAGTAGGCAACGCCCACCCAATCCAGCTTGCTGCTGAGAGGGGCCAGAGCTTTTCTGGAATCCAGGCTGAGCCCTTGCCCCACCCTCTCCCAGTGCTTCATTCTAGACCCAGCCCCCTCCTCAGACAGCCAGCCTCTCATTTAATCCTCCCTGCACACCTGGCCACAGGAGAGACAGGCCTCCAGTCAGCACCTGAAAACCCCACCTCTCTCCCAGCCAGCAGGGGTCTACACCTTCCTGCAGAGAAGAAGGCCCTGCAATCCCTGAAGGGAAGTGGCTGCATGCTCTGCCCCACCGCAACTGTGCAGGAAGAGCCCAGCAGGTCGGCCAGCACTTACCAGTGGTCCGGGGGTGGCACAGGCCGGGGACAGGTGCCAGGCGTGGGCACTGCAGACACAAAGGCGCTATGGCGGTTTCGGCGTCTGGGATGCCAAAAGAGACTTCCAGCACCCAGGAGCACAGGAGAGAGCAACCCCATGCTCCCTGGGCACACAACATAAAGGTCCTGAGCCCGGAGTCCGCCACCAGCTTTCGACCGCCAGGGGGCGTCTGCTTCAGCATTGGTGCAGGCCACTGGCAACTGACATTTCCAGGGACCCCGCAGGCAGCAGCAGTTTCAGGAATCCAGAACCATGACCTCAGTCCCCAAAGCCGGGTTGGGGTGTAAAGGCCCCCATCGACCGCGGTGCTAAGAGTAAAGCAATGCAAGCAGCAGCCACGGGACTCGGCCCAGGAAGCCACCGGGAGCTGGCATCCCAGCCCCTCATCTGCAGGCACCATGCGGGGAGGGGTGCGGGGAGTGCCCCAGCATGGGGGCCTGCGTGTGGGCTGTAAATGCCGACTACTCTGTTAGAAACTTCTAATAAAGTATTTAGGGGGAAAGCTTCGGATACCTCCAAGCACGCCTGATGAAGAAAATGTTTCCAAAATGGCGTCCCAGAGGGAGGAAAGGACGCCATCGTCATGGCGGCCTCCTCTTTCCGTTACCCGCTGCTGTGGCCCATTCGGGACTCGCCAGGGACGCTGGGAGGCAGCACATCCGGGTGTCCGCAGTCAGGGTCCACTGGCTTCAGGCGTCCCCACATGCCGAAGTGAAAAGTAGGCCATGGGAAGAAGGGTTCCCCCAAAGAAACTACCCCCATCGTCTGCCTGGGCTTCTGCAGCAGGGCGAAGGGCATGGCCAAGGCCAGCCACAGACCAGAGGGCCCCTCCTGCTTCCGCCCGGGCCAATCTTCATACTTCCTCAGTTCAGCAAATGGCAGCCGTCTCCTCCCCTGGCGGAGAACTGCACCGCGCTGTGAGGAAAGCCTAGCTCAGGTCTGCAAGATCTGACTCAAACTGGCTTCTTGCTGCTTCGGTGGTGGTTTGTGGCGGTCCAGCCACTCTGAGTTCAGTGTAAAAAATTCTGCTCCCTGGGCACATCAGGAAAACAAGCTCTAGGCAGTTTACAATCCCTGCCCCTGTTCCACATCTCCCCTCCCCATTTCGCCCAAATCCTACACATTAGGCTACAAGGTGCCCCCTGAGACATTTCACTCCCACTCTGGGGGGTAAAGCACGAAGTCATGCTTTTGTAACTACTTCTTGTTGATCCTGGACATGGCCCAGGCTGGTGGAGAGACACTCTCCTACTCAACATCAACAAAGGACTTCAGACACCGGGTGTAGCCCCCAGAGGCTGTGGGCAACAGGGCAGGCGTCTAGAGGCATCCTCACCTGACATTCAACGTGGCGCCCTGTTGAGCAGCAGTCTGAGGTCTGACAGGGGCTCTCCAAGGAGCCATCCGGGGTGCAGGAGAGACAAGGAACTTCCCTGCTCTCAGCTGTGGTGACTGCAAGGAGTCCCATGGAGAAGTTTAGGAGAACAATCAGTGGTAAACAGCGCCAAGTGTGGTCCTGCCCAGAAGGAGTTAAACTGCTCCTGAAGAGAGCTCAGTTTACAATCAAGGGGGTGGGCTGCCTAGTGTGTTGGTGAGACTAGGTCTGAGGTGCACATCAGATGAGAGCAGCCACTACCTGTCCTCATTGTGTTGTCTTGTTCTCATTTCCCACCTTTGGCAGGTTAAGGGGCCAGCCCAATTGGGAAAGGGCCTTCCATAGATAATTCAAAGGGGCTGAATCCTAATTCCTTTTTGTGGCTGCTCTAACACAGGCTAAGGCACTTGGAACAGACCTTTAAGCACTTCTCATGAATTTCTTGGCAAAGGCTAACTGATTTATATGTAGGGTCTCACTGGATGGTTTCCAGACAATTGGGGTCTCCAGGCAGCAAGTCATTTGTACCTTATGCCTAAAACCTAGGGACTCCAGCCATCTTGGAAACCAAAACCTATCCATTACCACTTTGTCAATGATATGCAGCCCACATCTCCAATTTCCCTCTACAGACTTTTATACAATATTATTTCTGGGAAATAGACACAGATATCACACATGTGCTGATTCACCCCTGAAATGCCACTACTGGGGCTGGGCACTCAACTGAGGTCTGACACATGGGTGGCAGGGACCCAACCAGTTGAGACAGCATGTGCTGCCTCCCCAGGACTACATACACAAGAAGCTAGACTCAGAGTGGAGGTAGGCCTGGAACCTTAGCATCACCATGTGGGATGTGTGTAACCCCACAGTGTCCAACCTCCTGCTTCAAATCCCACCCTGAGAAGCTTTCAATGCCTTAGACATGCACTGCTGCTCCATCCTGACTTAGACCAGGAACGTCTGATTTCATAGCCAGTCTCTTCCCAGGTGGGATGCAGAGCTCAGGAAATGTGGGAGTCAGAACTTTTAAACCAGGCCACAGGGCAGAGGTTCCACTCCTCTCTCTGTCTGCTCTCACTGAAACTCCTTTAACAGCTCATTTTGTGACTCCAGTGTCCATCCTCTATCTCTCCAACTCGTCCTATCTCTAGGGTAGCCAAGGGCTTCACACCGGATTTGGATTTTATCCAGAGGCCATCTGCAGAGCCAGTAACCCATTGGACTTCTTCTGTTGAGGGGAGCTGAGCCCTTCCCATCTGGGGACACCTGGGCCACTCCTCACCAGTGTCCTTCCAGCTTGCTGTAGGCACATGGGCGAGGCTCTAAATTAGCCGCTGACATATGGATGGGCGCTTTGTGGTTTCACGCTCACCCCCATGTCAGTGTCCCTCATCCTACTGGGGTCCCTGGAATATACAGGAGAGCCAGCAGCAAGCCAGCAGCCTGCCTCCACATCTTTCTACCCATGTAGATATTCTCCATGTTGATATTCTCCATGTTATGACTTACGAAACACAGTAGGCAGTGTCCACCAATAAAGAGGAATAGCCTTAGCACTGATTGTGTTTAGGTTTTCTGGACACTCTGAGATAGGCAGCACCTGTTAGAACCACCCAACTTCCCTGGGCATCAGGGTCCCAGGAAGCCTGCTTTCTATCCTATCCTCTTTGGGATGTCAAGTTACAAGAGTCAGTTGGGGGATGGCTTAAGTCCAGATTCCAGCTTAGAAAAGTGTCTGTCTCCCCCTCCCCCTATGGACAGGTACACAAAACTGGTGAAACATGAAAGCCTCTAGGGATGGGGGAGCAAGAAGAATAAAATCCCAGATGTACCTCAAGTGCTGGGAAGGCAAAGCCAACATCACAGTCATCCATTGAGAAGCATGAAATTCCCTCTATATTTCTACTTATAGAAGGCAGAGGTCTCTAACCCTGAATAAAGTGGCCCCATGCTGTGAAGCAGGGAAGGTCAGACCCAGCAACCCACAGACCAGGCTCAGGGGTTCTCAGACCTCTCCCTTTGCACTCCTCTGTCTCCCAGGGGAGAACCTGACACCAGCATTCTGATGTCCTGGCAATGGCTGTCCCTTTCTCCTCCACAATTCTGAACTGATGCTGAACTTCCGGTCCTGGCAATCATGTCTACGATAAGGAAGACACTTATCAAACTGCCCAAATGACTCAGCCCTGATTCCCGTGAGATGCTGGACAAACAGGAGTGCAGGTGAACGTGCACCTCTCAGCTCTCTGCATCAGCAGCTCAGCATGGCCAGGTCCCAAGCCACACCTGAGTGCCATAAGGTGGAGTAAGTGTCCCCAAGACTAAGTGCTCCTGGATGTGCTGCTGCCACCATTGCTCAGATCTTGGTGATGGACAACTTGACCCAGGATGCAGCAAGTGTTACCCACAAGCTGCCTGGCACTCTTCAATCTGACAATACCAACTGCTTTACTCCCAGTTCCCAGAAACCCCTACCCCAGGTTAGGAACCATCTCACATCTAGAGTGTTTGGGCATCAGTACAGGTGACGCCAGGCCTAGGGGTTCCTTGGCACTACACAACTGATGGCATCTGTTGCAAGCACATGCTAGAATGATCCCCAGAAACCACAAGAGAGACTGAGAATGTCCAGAGAGGGACGATGAACTGTGCAGGCTCAAACTCGTACAAAGATGAGAGAGCAGGTCCAAGCCCAGCTGTGGCACTGTCTGGGCCCAAGCCAGCCCTGTGGCAGGTGCTGCCTGTATTGGTGCAACTGTGGACAGTGGGTACATGGCGTAGGGGTAAAAGTAGCATAGGCAGTGCCCAAGTAGAATCTGAGGATATCTTGTGTGAGGAGGGGGCTCAGCTTAGGAGCCACAGGAAGTGACCTCACTACGTTGGTGATGACCTAGAGAACTGGGTGCCCCAGCAACCACCCCAACATTCCAGAGTTGAGTCTAAGCCAGCTCACCTGGATAGAGTCTCGTAGCAAGATGTTCCTGAGTTGTATCCCGCGATGCCGAAGCCCAGGCCCCAAGAAACCCTGCTGTGGGCGCCTCGCCCAGTGGTGGGGACGCTGGGCCAGCCCTCACCCCCGATGCTCCTGGAGCTTCAAGCAGAAAAAGGCCAAGGTGAGTCTGGCAGCCAGGGCAGCTCTCTGCTGACCAGGACACCACTGAGACCCCATTGGTAGCCCACAGGCCCGTGGGTGTGGGTGGACATGGTCCACTTCACCCTTGGAGGAGGGAGCCTGAGTTAAGAGGCGGGGGCAGCCTGAGGCCCAGAGCTGCTGGCTGTGGAGGGATCCAGGGACTGCCTCTTACCTGCCATTCTCTGCTCTTGTCTCCCAGGTCCAGGACAGGGCAGCCTCGCACCTGGCACAGCACAGCGGGCTGGGGATCTCAAGCAGCCCAGACAACCGTAGGCCAACTAAAACTGATGACCTGTGTGTAGTGGGGGAGTGGTCAAACTCACCCACAACTCCAAAGCTCATGTATCGGGCATTCCCCCAGGCGCACAAGCCACCTGAGGGCCCCCTCAGTCACTTAATCTTGGTAAAGGCCCAGATAGAGCCCAGGGGGTCCGCAAATGCCCATCTCACAGTGGAGGCACTGGGGCTCAACGACTTCGCCTGTTCCAGATGGGAAGCAAGCTCAAGGCTGGGCCTGGAACCTGACCTGACAGCTGGGGCAGAGCAGAGCCATGACCTTCAAGCAACACCCCCACTGGAGCAGTCATGGCCCTCCAAAGATGAGTGGGGGACAGCTGTGTCCCCAGCTGCAGCCAAGAAAGCTGCAGGAGCACCAGACACAGCACTGGCCCCGGCCTCAGCCCCAGCTCCGCAAGTCCCTTCTGCTGCAGCCCCAGTGCCACACCTGTCCTTTCCCGCCCCGGTGTTCCTGTATTTCTCTTTAATCCTCCCCATTGTGTTCCTTGTCTCCACCTTATTGTCGCTTTACCAAAATAAAATTTAATTGATTACCCACTGCGAAATGTGCAATTCACACCATGCGAACTCCCCATACTGTGCCCTCCCCACCCCACTCTCCCTGCACCATGGCCCCAATGCCAGGGACCTGGAGCCTCTGGAGAGGACATGGGCACCTCCCCAGGGGCAGAGCCAGGGTTCCCCGCTTGGATAAAGAGCACCAAGTGCTGGGACAGCCAAGGAAAGCAAAGAACAGGGAGACGCTTGCGCGGCTGTGGCAGTGCCTCCTCATGCTCAGGGACATGGACTCTGAGGTCACAGATCTGACCTGCAGTGGGTGTTCTCCCTGCAGCCTCAGTGTCCTCATCTGTGAGATGGGAAGGCAGCCCTGCCACAGCCATCACCGGCACAGGGAATGCGATGCTCTGCACCTCCCTGCACACATTGGGACCCCTGCTTCCAGTATGAGGAGTACACAAGAAAGGGAAAGGGTCCTTACACTGAAGGCACAGTTTGGGTCCTGGGGCCACACACACACACAGAAGCCATCACAGTCTCTGTCCCTGCACTCAACAATGGGTCACTGGCAGAAGGATCCGAGCAGGGATTTGCTCACTGCTCAGGAGACAGGGGGGCCTTGTCTGGGACCCCATGTGCCCCAGACTGCCTGGTGTGCAGGTGACATGGGTGGGTCTTGGCTGGGAACATGGAGACACAGAGGATGTCCCCAAGCACAGTAACTGCTCTTTCCTGAGCTCCTGGGATTTCCCAGCCCCTGGCCAAGCACACGGGTGACCACGTCTCAGCCATGGGGAGGCACTGCTGTCATTCCCAATTTGCAGATGAGGAACCCCCAGAGAGCGAGGCCCCACCCAGGTCACGGCTGTGCTGATCCCACATGAGGACTCCCCTCCCCACCGTAAGCCCAGACTGTCAGGCCCCGATGACCCTGTGGGCAAACAAGAGGGCAGTACAGCAGGCCAGGAAGGAGTGGGAAGGGTAGGACTTTCTCCAAGACATCATAGCCACAGGGATTTACTTAACAGGCTTCTCAGCTGATCCACTAGGGCTGAGGGATGCCTGTGGAGGAGGAAGCTGGGGCACTGGAATGCTGACCTGTGTGTGTTCCTGGGAATGGCCTGGATCACACCCACTGACAGCACTGGCCCCATGACTGTCCCTCTGGATAATGTCCCAGATCACCTGCTGCCTGTGCACCCTGCACACCTGGAACCTGGAATCCAGGTCAGGCCAACTGGAGGGAGTGGGTGGCACTGGGTGCACCTGTCCTGCAGAGTGCCAGGCAGCTCAGTTTGGCTGCCTTGGCAGGGAGGGCCCCAGGGATTCTGTGCTCCCCAGCACTGGGAGGGCACAGAGTGGGGTGTCCACCACTCAGGACAGACGATGTCCCCATCTCAAGGTCATGAGCTCATGGTCATGTTAGTTCCAGGTCCTGGGGTCTAATAGCTGGAGCCCACCCCCAGGAGGCTGAGCTGAGGGTCATCTCACCATGTCCAGTGGTGCAGCCTGATGCCCTGATGAACTGTAGGGTCCTAGAGAGACAGGCTGCCCCAGGACAGTGGACAGAGCGGGCAGAGGCCAGAGATGCAAGCCCTGGGCTGTTGTGGGGAGAGGTGAGTATGAACAGCTGAGGGGCTGAGCCCCTGCAGGCCTCTATCTTTGCACGCGTCTCTCACTGTGTCCTGACCACTCAGTGACATGGGCATGTGAGGTCCCCACTGAGGCTAGAGGCCCTGCTCTCTGCAGTCTACTCAGCAGCAGAGCCAGGTTTAACACAAGGAGAAGCCAGAAACCCTGGGACTCCCTTGAAAATGAAGCTGCACCCAGATGCCTCTGGGGACCAGCTGCCCTGCCTACAGGTAAACTTAAGTAGGCCCAACAGACATGTGTGCACCAGAAAGCGCTCTGCCACCCAGGATTGCGCCCTCCCCAGTGTGCTAGCCTCAAGTTCACATAGCAGGACAGGCAGACAGACATCTGGACCTGGAAAGTCTTCTGTATTTCCCTGGTGGTGGGAACATCTGGGCAGACGACAAACACAGCAAATGATGCTCTAAACATCCAATGACCATGACAGAAAATGAGCCTCCACACCTCTCATTTAGTTTTGCACCTCATGAATTCTAAAATGAAACCTAAAATAAAGCATCAAAAACATAAATGTTGAGTCAAAATATAAATCACATGGAAGACAATTTACAAAATGTTTCTAACTTGGAGTGACTCGCAGATTATGAGTGCATCACAACTATGATAGATAATAAAAAGATATAAGGTAATTTCTCCAAATTTCAAACATTTGTGATTCAAAAAACACATTTTCTTTTTTTTCTGACATGCAGACTGGACAGTGAGAGTGAGAGAGACAGAGAGAAAGGTCTTCCTTTACCATTGGTTCACCCTCCAATGGCCGCTGCGGCCAGCGTAACGTGCTGATCTGAAGCCAGGAGCCAGGTGCTTCTCCTGGTCTCCCATGTAGGTGCAGGACCCAAGCACTTGGGTCATCCTCCACTGCACTCCCGGGCCACAGCAGAGAACTGGACTGGAAGAGGGGCAACCGATACAGAATCCAGCACCCCGACTGGGACTAGAACCCGGGGTGCCGACGCAGCAGATGGAGGTTAGCCTATTAAGCTGCAGCATTGGCCAAAACACATTTTCAATGTGAAAAAACATCACACAGATTCAGAAAAAATATTTTAAAATCATGTATCTAACAAGATCTTCTGTCCACAAAATATAAGGAACACTTACAACTGAATAATAGGAAAATGAACAACTCAACCAACCAGGAGTCAAATATTCAAATGTGCATCTCTTCTAAGATAAGCCCAGAAAAAGTTGCTCAACATCATCTGGACCCAGGGAAAAGCAAATGGAAGCCACAGTGTGAACCAACTCTCCCCTACTTGAGTGGCAGGAGTTTAAACAATGGGGAGGAACCAGAGTTATAAAGGATATGGACAAACAGACCTCACCCATTGATGGTGAGAGTGTGAAATGGTGCAGCCACTGTAGTGTTCAAGCAGTTGTCCCCAAATGGAGATATGAAGAGTTACTGTCGGACTCAGCTACTCCATTCCTAGCTCATACTCAAGATGACTGAAAATACTTGTACCTAGACAAAAGTACCCAGGTAGACATAAGTTGGTATCTGTTAATAAGAACCTAGGATATAAATGGGTTAAATTCTCCACTAAAGGATACCGACTGGCTGAATGGATAAAGACCAACACTCAAGATACTGCCTGGAAGAAGCCCATTTCAGACACACATTACATCAGGATAAAAGAATCTGTCAGAAAGAGCATCTAACAACTGGAAATACATACATGCACCTGAAAACAACACCACCTAAGCATGGAATACAAACAATATTGGTTCTAAAGGGAGGTAGAGACCCCACAACAATAGGTGCTGGGGACTTCACCATCAGGTTATCTAGGCAGTCTAGAAGCACTAGACTTACGAAGTGCTACAAACCAAACGGACTCATCATTTGTGGAACGCTGCCTCTGGATCCTCAACTGCAAGACAGTGCTTAACCACAGAACCTAACTCTATCACTTTTGGGAAGAACAAATTGATTAAATGAAAAGAACATGGAAGAAAACCTGGTCATAACGAGCACACAACATACTCATCAATGCTGTGGGTGATTCATATTGGTATTAAAAAAGAAATCAAAACAGAAGAAAGACTGAAATCTAAGACCTGAGCCTTTGAAACAATTAGAAGAAAACACAGGGGAACTGCTTCCGGACAGTGCTACGGGCAAGGATTTCTTAGATCAGATCCCAAGAGCACAGCATACCAAGCCAACTAGCGGACAAATGGGATTTCACAAAATTAAACAGCTTCGGCACACCAAAGGGAACAATATGTGCCAGTCAACATCTGGCATAGCAGTTAGTAAAGTCAATATAAAACACAACTAACAGCAAAAGCAAAAAAACAACAATAAGTAAGTCAGATTAAAAATGGCCATAGATAGAAATTGACATTTCTTAAAGGAAGACATCTCACTGGTTCTATTCCACAGCACAGGGGGGGACTACAGATACTGTGAAATACTGTACAAAAGTGCTGAACACTAAACTCAGAGAGATACAAAGCAAAACCACAATGGGATACCAAGAGATGAAAGATAACAAGTGAGGATGTCTGTGGAGGGGAGGGAACACTTGGCACTCTGTGGGTGCGAATGAAGAATTGCAAAGCAGCAAGGAAGTTGCTCAATAAACAGAAACTACAGCCACCATCCAGTCCAGCAATCCCACTACCTGGTGTACATCGAAGGGAAAGGAAGTTAAGTCTGTGGAAGAGAGATCTGTGCCCCTAATTTTACTGCAGTCCTGTTCCCAGTAGCTAAGGAATGCAAACAACCTACACATCCATCCACCATGGATGGAAAAAGAAAAAAAGGGGTACGTGTACACATAGGAATACTACTCGGCTATAAACAGGTTGAAATCTTGTCATTTGTGGTACCATGGGAGGATCTGGAAATCACTGGGTTAAGTGAAATCAACCAAGCACAGAAAGACAAATACCACATGACCTCACTCACGCGTGGAATCTGCAAAGTGGTGATGCCCTGGAGGCTCAGGGCACAACGGCAGTTGTCAGAGGCCGGGAGGCAGGGACGAGGGCAGTGGGCAGCGACGGACTAGTGTGAGTCACAGCTGACGGAGCAGGAGTCTCTGTGCTTCTGCTGCACGGGAGAGGACAAGGCTGATGCCCTGTGTATCTCCCTAAGAAGGCAGACACAGCCCTGCAGTGTGGCGTTAGCTTCCCCGCAGGAACAAGCCCAGTGAACTCAGGGGACAGAGGAGGTGGAGGTGGGGAGCAAGGGCTTTCCACCCTTCTGCTCACTTCCTGCAGGTCAACCTACGAAGGTGAAAGTCCATGGCGATCAAACCATGGACGCACACAGTCCTGACCCTGTGATTCCCCACAAGCTCAGGTTACACTCAGGTCTGAACTCATGCAATCCTAAGCCCTAAAACCCAAGAACCTGGATAAGATGATCTGGGTGAAGTTCCAGGGATGCTGGAAAGGGAGATCCTGCCCCAGTTCCCTCTCCTCACACAGTGACACACAGCAATGGCCGCCGCCGCAGCTATAAGGGTACAGGTGTAGAGGCTCAGGTTTCAGGGCTTTACAAGGAACGCCTTCTGCAATCCTGAAAACTCGAGGAGGGGACTACTATGCCCATTTTGTAGCAGGGAAATTGAGGCACGGGACAGGGAATCCACATAAAGCCACGTCACTTCTCACAGCAGAGTCCAGATCATGCCCTGTCTCTCCAGTTCCTCATCAATCTCCTGGTTCCACTCCTGTACCCCAGCCCCAGGAGCTCACCTCTAGGCACCATGGACACCGGACACAGATCAGATCGATATTGGCCCGGGGCACCCTGGGCACTATAGAGTGTGGGGCAGCATCTCTGGCAACCAACCACCTTACCCAAGCCAGGAGCACCTCCCAGTTGGGCCAACCACAGTGTCCCTTAAGGAGTCACAATCTGCACAGCTAGGAACCAGGGCCCCATGGACAATCTTTTCTCAATGGACAAAGCTGTCCCCGCAGCCTCAGTGTCCTCATCTGTGCAATGGGAAGGCAGCCCTGCTGCAGCCATCACCGCGTCAGGAAATGCGATGCTCTGCACCTCCCTGCACACACTGGGAGTCCTCAGCTCCAGTATGAAGTGTTAACAGGGTGTAGGTAAGGGATTCTTAACTGAGGGCACACGATCAGGTCCAGGGGTCATACACACACAGAAGGAGTCACAGTCTCTGTCCCTGTGCTCAACAATGAGTCACTGGTACCTAAATTAGAGGAAGGATTTGCCTACTGCACAGGAGACTGAGGGGCCTTGTCCAGGACCCCATGTAACCCAGACTGCCTGGTATGCAGGTGACATGGGTGGTCTTGGCTGAGAAGATGGAGACACAGAGGATGTCCCAAGGATAGTGACCATGTTCCTCTGGAACAGGCTGTGTTTCCATAGGGAAGTGCACCCCAGGCTTTCATAATCTTCCACTGCCGTGTGGTTCTGGCTTACAGACGAAGAACCTCGCAGTCCCTGAGAGCCCACAGGTAGAACACAGTGATACCAATGAACTGAGGGACACTGTTGACCTCTGGGGACCAGCTGCCCTGCCTACAGGTGGACTGAAATGGGTCCAACAGACATGTGTGCACCAGCAAGAGCTCTGTCACCCAGGATTTCCCTCTCCCCAGTGCGCCAGACTCAAGTTCACAGAGCAGAACCAGGAAGACCGACATCTGGACCTGGAAAGTCTTCTGTGTTTCCCTGGTGATCTAGAGGTTGTTGTGCACATGGGGGCCTGGGCTACATCAGTAAACAAAGAGAAGGTCCCTTCTGCCTACTCACCCCTGATCAGGTGTGAAGACTTGCGCATCTGCGCAGGAGACATGAGAAGGCCCAGAGAAGGGAGCATCCTGGGCAGACTTACAAACACAGCAAATGATGCTCTAAATACCTAATGGCCCAGCAGAAAATGAGCTTCCAGGCCTCTCATTTACATGTTCACCTCATCCACTCCAAAACATAACTCAAAATAAAGCATCTAAGCATAAATGTTAAAAGTCAAAAATATAAATCACTTAGAAGAAAACTTACAAAATCTTGACAATTTTGAGTGACCCGCAGATTTTTGATACATTATCACAACTATGATACATAATAAAAAGATAAACACTAATTTCTCCAAATCTCAAACACTTCTGATTCAAGAAACACATTATCAAAGTGAAAAAAAGATCACACAGATTCAGACAAAATATTTTAAAAGCATGTATACGATAAGATCCTCTGTCCACAAAATATAAGGAACACTTACAATTGAACAATACGAAAATGAACAACCCAAACCACCATGTCTCAAATATCTGAATATGCATTTCTTCTAAGATAAGCACAGTAAAAGTTGCCCAACATCTTCAGGCCCCAGAGAAAAGCAAATGGAAGCCACAATGTGACACCAACTCTCCCCCACTTGAGTGGCAGGAATTTAAACAATGGGGAGGAACCAGAGTTGTAAAGGATATGGACAAACAGACCTCACCCATTGATGCTGAGAATGTGAAATGGTGCAGCCACTGTACAAATCAAGTGGTTGTCCAAATGGAGATATGAAGAGTTACTGTCAGACTCAGCACCTAGCTCATACTCAAGATAAATGAAAATACTTGTCCCTAAAAAAAGTGTCAAGGTAGACATAGGTTGTTATCTGTTAATAACAACTTTGAATGTAAATTGGTTAAATTCCCCACTTAAAGGATAAAGACCGGCTGAGTGGATAAAGACCAACACTCAAGATACTGCCTGGAAGAAACTCATTTCAGACACACATTACATCAGGATAAAAGAATCTGTCAGAAAGAGCATCTAACAACTGGAAATACATACATGCACCTGAAAACAACACCACCTAAGCATGGAATACAAACAATATTGGTTCTAAAGGGAGGTAGAGACCCCACAACAATAGGAGCTGGGGACTTCCACATCCCACCTGTCAATGGACAGATCATCTAGACAGACAACCAGCAAAGAAGCACTAGACTTAAGAAGCACTACACACCAAATGGACTTAACATTTGTGGAGCACTGCAGAATATGCATTCTTCCCCTCAGCACGTGGAACATTCTCCAGAAGAGACCCTACATTCGCCCACAAAACAAGCCTCAACTCATTTTAAAAAATCAAAATCACCTTTTCACAGGCCATAATGGAATAAAATATTAGTAATCAACCAGAGGAATTGTAGATATCAGCCAAATGCATGGAAATCAAACACCATGTTCCTGTCCAATCAATGGATCCCTTATATCACTCTCCTCAACACACAACTGGGAGTGCTACCCAGCACAATTTAGCAAGAGCAAAAAAATAACAGCATCAATTAATAGTCCTTACTTGCAATCTATATGATCTTATATATAGGAAAATTTAAAACTTCATCAAAAGAATTAAAATAATTCAATAAAAGTGTAGGATACAGGATCAGCTTACAAAAACCAACATTTCAATACCCTAGGAACAAATCAGATGAAAAGAGATCAAGAAGGCAACCCAGTGGTAGAACAAGGAGTTGATAGAAATTGAAGAGATGACTAAAAACTGCAAAGTCATCTCATGGTCATGCATTTGAAGAACTAGAACTTTCAAATGTCCAACTACTATAGACACAATGCAATTCCTCTCACAATACCAATGACATTCTTCAAAGAATAAGAGAAAGTATTTGCAAGTTGTTCCCCTGATGAGATTAAGGAACTCAACCCAAAAGTCCCCCCACAAAAATGCAATTAAAAATGAGCTAATTATCTGAGTAGATACATGTCAGAAGAAGATATACAAATGGCCAAAAACTACATGAAATAATGCTCAATCATATTAATCATCAGGGACTTGAAACTCAAAACCTCAATCAAAGATTCTCTCTCCCAGGTCTGACCAGAAAAAAACACAATGAACAAATTCAAGGACATGGAGAAAGGGGAATTCTCACACACTCTGGACAGGAATGTCCATCAATGCAGTCCTTGTGGCAAACAGTATGGTGTTTCCCCAAAACACTAGAAATAGAACTGCCATATGATCCAGCAATCTGTCTGTGCGTATACATCCAAAGGAAAGGAAACCAAATGTGGACAACATAGTTGCACGCCACGTTTACTGCAGCACTGTTCATGAAAGCCAAGGTATGGAGTCAACCTAGACACTCTACTGGTAGACGAATTGATAAAGAACACCTGGTTACATATGCATAATGGAATAATACTCAGCCATAAAAAAGAACATAGCCATGTCATCTGCAGCAACATCCATGAGCCTGGAAGGTATTGTGGGTTTTTCTGTTTGTGTATGGTTTTTTTCGGTGGGGGAAGGATTTTATTTATTTGAGAAGTTGAGTTACAGACAGAGGGAAACAAAGGTATCCCATACACTGGTTCACTCCCTAAATGGGTACAAAGGCCAGAGCTGAGCCGATCTAAAGCCAGGAGACAGAAGCCTCTTTCATGTCTCCCAGGTGGGTGCAGGAGTCCAAACACTTGGACCATTCTCCACTGCTTTTGCAGCAGAGAGCTGGATTGGAAGAAGAACAGCTGGGGCATGAACCAGCACCCATTTGGCATGCCAGCACCACATGGGGAGGGTTAGCCCACTACATCACAGTGCCGGCCCCAGGGAGGACACCGTATTAGTTAAACAAGTCAATCGCAGGAGGAAAACTACTGCATGTTCCCATTTACGTATGAAATCCTAAAACGTTGATCTCACAGAAGTAGGCAAAAAGAACAGAGTTTACCAAAGGTTGGAAAGGGGAGGGGGGAGTGGAGGGAGGATGGTGGACCGGTACAGAGCACAGTTCACTGTGAAGAGCAATGTCAAATGTTCTGCCACACCGTGAGGTAACCAATGGAAAGGTAATTAATTAATTAATTTTACTGCAATCCTGTTCCCAGTAGCTAAGGAATGCAAACAACCTACACATCCATCCACCATGGATGGAAAAAGAAAAAAAGGGGTACGTGTACACATAGGAATACTACTCGGCTATAAAAAAGGTTGAAATCTTGTCATTTGTGGTACCATGGGAGGATCTGGAAATCACTGGGTTAAGTGAAATCAACCAAGCACAGAAAGACAAACACCACATGACCTCACTCACGCGTGGAATCTGCAAAGTGGTGATGCCCTGGAGGCTCAGGGCACAACGGCAGTTGTCAGAGGCCGGGAGGCAGGGACGAGGGCAGTGGGCAGGGATGGACTAGTGTGAGTCACAGCTGATGGAGCAGGAGTCTCTGTGCTTCTGCTGCGTGGGAGAGGACAAGGCTGATGCCCTGTGTATCTCCCTAGGAAGGCAGACATAGCCCTGCAGTGTGGCGTTTGCTTCCCCACAGGAACAAGCCCAGTGAACTCGGGGGACAGAGGAGGTAGAGGTGGGGAGCAAGGGCTTTCCACCCCTCTGCTCACTTCCTGCAGGGCCAACCAACAAAGATGAAAGTCCAGGGTGATCACACCATGGACAGGACCAGTCCTAACCCTGTGATTCCCCACAAGCTCAGGTTACACTCAGGTCTGAAATCATGCAATTCTAAGCCCTAAAAACCAAGTACCCAGATAAGATGACCTTGGTGAAGTTCCAGGGATGCTGGGAAGGGAGATCCCGCCCCAGTTCCCTGTCCTCATGCACTGACACTCTGTAACGGTGGCCGCGGCAACTATAGGATGCAGGTGCAGAGGCGCAGGTATCGGGATATGACAGAATCACCTTCTGCAATCCTGAAAAAAACGAGAAGGGGGCTACTATGCCCATTTTGTAGCAGGGAAATTGAGGCATGGGACAGGGAATCCACATAAAGCCACGTCACTTCTCACAGCAGAGTCCAGATCAAACCCTGTCTCTCCAGCTCCTCATTAATCTCCTGGATCCTGTCCTGTACCCCAGACCTAGAGGCTCTCCCCTAGGCACTGGACCCAGATTGCTCTTGCTCTAGGGCACTATGGGCACTGCAGGGTGTGGGGCAGCATCTCTGGCAACCACCTGACCCAAGCCAGGAGCACCTCCCGGTTGGGCCAACCACAGTGTCCCTTAAGGAGACACAATCTCCACAGCTAGGAACCAGGACCCCATGGACAATCTCCACCCAGTGGACAAAGAAACTGTTTTTTAAATTTTTTTCATCAATTTTCATTTGACTTGAAAAGCAGAAAGAGAGGCAGAGCTCTCATTGGTGGCAGGGACCCAAGTGCTCGAGCCACTGCCTATGCCCCCCAGAGACACGTCAGTGGGAAGCTGGATTGGAAGCAGAATACTGGCAGCCAAACCCAGCACCCTCATGGGGGATACAGGCATCCAAGCTAGCCATTTGACCTCCTGTGCCACAAACCCCTCCTGCAACAAAGCTTTTAAAAACAAATCCAGCAACCTGCACCACTGCCTGCCGTGCCACCATCCCTTATGGGCACCAGTTCAAGCCCTAGCTGCTCCACTCCGATCCAGCTCTCTGGGAAAGCAGAAGATGGCTCAAGTCCTTGTGCCCCTGCACCTGCATGGGAGACACAGAGGAAGCTCCTGGTTCCTGGCTTCCAATCGACCCAGCTCCAGTTGTTGGAGCTATCTGAGGACTGAACCAGTGGTTGGAAGACTTCTCTCTCTCTGCCTCTGCCTCTCTATAACTATGCACTGGATTCTGCCTCACTCAGTGTCACACACATCATCTCCCTTTACACTGCCACAGTCACTGATTCAGGGCCCTCCACCACAGCTGCAGAGTCTGTCCCACGATGGGATACCACAGGAGAACCACACTGTGGGGTGAGACCCAGGATCAGGTGGCACCCGTGGGGCATGGGAAGGTATCCTGGGGTAGGGGGCTGGGCAGTAAGAGCCAGGAGGAGAGCAGGTCAAGCTGTCCAGGGAGAAGCAGAAGGGGGCCCCCAGCAGGCAGGCTGTGCAGCCAAGGAGCAGGGAGCCTGGACAGAGATGCCTCCCAGGATGCAAAATAGCTCAGCCCCTCTCAGGCTGCCATCAGGAAGATCCAAAGGTGTGCCCTCCAGTCAGGGAGCCACACCGTGAGACATCAAGGCTCAGTAGGCAGAGAAATGAGGCTGGAGCAGAAGTGACAGTGGCGAATGATCCGCAGGCCCCAAGGCCTGGACAGGAGTCTCCAGGATGCACGGAAGACCCATGCCAGCACGGAAATGTCCCCAGATGTCACTATCCCAGCACCTGCAGGCCACACCTGATACAACACCTGTTTGCTTCCTTTCCCACACGGTTGCAGGGGCCCAACGACTTCTGCCATCCTCGGCTGCCTGTCCCAGGCACGTTAGCAGGGAGCTGGACTCGAAGTGCAGCACCCATATGGGATGCAGGCACTGCAGCCCAGGGCTTTAACCCTCTGAGCCACAGTGCAGGCCCCATCTATGGGAATGTTAACCATATAAGTTGCAACATATATTCTAAAATTAACTGCACACAAATACACAATGCTTAACTTGGGCACTTTCAAATCTATTTATATAAAAATACATGCCCCCTTTATAAACAGAGATGCCCCCCATTACAGAGATGAAAACTCACTTCATTTCTATATATGTAAGCAGTTTAAGAATACTGGATCCTGCCGAGGATCAGGCATTTTTCCCCCAAAACGTTCTAAAGATGACCATAGCACAAAAGAGGATTCACTACATGCCTGCTGACTTAACCCTTGGTTCACTGCACTCCTTCACAGGTACGAGATCACCCTGGATAATCTTCCCAGAGAATCAAAAATGCAATCCGTCCTCTCGTGCTGTCAGAACAACCGCAGAAAGCACACTGGGGACACTCAACCAACACCAGTGCTCACGTGACTGAGGCAGTCGTCTTGGACAACAAAGAAAGACTTCCATCCAGGATCCAGTAAAAGCAGGAGGCGGGGAGATGAAGAAGTTCTGGAAACGGGGCCCGTGTTGTGGTGCACTGGATAAAGCCACAGCCTGCAAACCCTCACATCCCATGTGGGCACCGGTTCCTGTCCTGGCTACTCCAATTCCAATCCAGATCCCTGCAAGTGGTCTGCAAAAAGCAGAGGAAGATGGCCCAAGTACCTGTGCCCCTGCAACACACACAGGGTACTGGGCAGAAGTACCTGGCTTCAGCTTGGACCAGGGAAGCCACTGCCACCATCTTGGGAGTGAACCAACAGATGGAAGATAGCTCTCTCTGTCTCTCCCTTTTCTGGAACTGTGACTTTCAAAATAATAAATAAATCTTTTTTTAAAAGATTCAGAAATTCTAGAGATGCAGATAAGCCTCAGACAGCAGATTTCCCATGCAGGGTTCTCAACACAACAAAAGGATATGGAAGAATCACAGAGTGCAAGGGCAGCGCAGCCATGTTCTTGTCAGCCCTTCAGGGAGAACCCTATGAGAGGAAGTCACGCATCGCCAACAGGATGCACACCCGGCATTCACCCCCTGCCACTCCTACACACCCAGCCCTGCCTCCTCAGCCAGCTCCCTCCATGGCCTAGCTCCTCCAAGTGCACCCTGTACTTTGGTTAATATCGACACTTGTCCTTCCCTAAGTAATACAGCAGGTGGACGAAGACCAAAAACTTGAGTCTGTTCCTCCCGTCATTCTCTCCACAAACCCTGCACATTCAGGTCATTCCCATGTCTCCACATCCAGGCTACAGATGCCAAATGGCCCACAGGACAACAGCAAGATACTCAGGAGGCAGCAGCCCTGAGTGTCCACACATGAGACACAGCTCCTGATCCGCTGGGGGCTTGCTCTCTACAGGAACTGAGCCTAGTGACCCAGGGCCCACAAGTTATTCGGTGGTGACCCCCAAATCTCCTGCCGTGGGCTGCAGACACAGACCGCAGTGGAGACTGGGGAGTGACTGTCCTGGTGAGACTGGAAAGAGTCTGAGGTCTGAAGGAGGAAGATTCTGAGCCAAGGTTCCCAAGTGAAGCCCTGCTCCCCACTCACACACACCTGACCAGTGTCCTATTGCACTCAATGCCAGCTGACCCCTGCTCAGACTCCCAGCATGCTGGGTGGACTCCCTTCAGCCCAGCGCCCAAGACCACCACTCTCTGGCCCAGTGTTCCTACCCAGCCTGACTGCTTCCTCCATAAGTGCTCCCACCCTTCAGCAGAGATCCCTCCTCTTCCTCTCCCCAACACCGGGCTTGCTGTCCCCAGAGGCCCTGCCACCTCCTCTGCCTCACTCGGGCAAAACACCCACAGCAAACACCAGCACAGCCCTTAGCACGGCCTGGCCCTGAGGTAAGCACTCACCCAGAAATGCAACAGACTCTAATGAAGTGCTATGGACTCCCACTGAGGAGAATCCCACAGGACTCCCAAAAATGGGTCACAGATAACTGCCCACCCAATGATTAAAAGGCTCTGGACTGTGGAGAAAGCCACTGGTAGCCCCAAAAAAGAGTTATAGCTCACTGCTGCCCACAAACAAGCAAAAATAGGAAATAAAAATGGAGTCACTTATGCTAAGCCAGAAGCTGATGACATCACTTATGTCAAGCTCAGCGCTTGCCACAAAGATGCTCCTCATCAGACTGAACAGACATCCCTGGGCAGTCTGATAACATGTATGCTACAGACGACAAACTCAAGTTACCTTCCTACTCGCACAGGGATTGGCTGCACCCCAGGAATACTGCAGATACACCCTGTCCTAAACAACAGATTGGTGGTACCCCGGGAAACTCCCAGAGGGAGCACAACTGATTGGTGACACCCTACCGCTCCTGGAGACTCTCCCTTCAAAATGACAAGGATAAAAGGATCATGGTCCCGGTGTCTGTGAACCTCTGGATCTTCACACATTCAGAGCTGAAGAGGCAGCCCGTTACACATGGATCTGTAATGGCACAAGATGACAACCGATCAAGGGCCCAGTACATGTGAACCTCTGGATCTCCTCGCACATGGAGCTTAAGAGCCAGCTCACTAGCCCCCTTGCTAAGCAACACACGGCGACTACAGGACCAAACACCAGTGGAGCCACCGCCTCGCCTGGACCCCTTATCAGCCTGCTGCCTGACCTGACCACACAGCTGGACCAGACCTCTCAGCAGGGGACCTCTCCAACTCCTTACCTTGTCATTCCCCTGGGAACTCCGGGCTTCTGCTCAGAGTGACAGCCATCCCACTACTTCATGCCTGTAAGTGACTGTTCTGAGATCCATTTCTCCGAGTGGTAATGAGACTCTGGACTCTGGACTTTGAACTTTCACTTCTTGGGAATGTGATAGGAACCTTAAGAACGCAGCATTTATAATGATATTAGCCATACGTAATAGGAAGGAATGTGCCTTGACCCTATGATTAAGAATGTCTTCTGCTTCGCTGTACTTACATTATTACAGTTGGACTGCCTTTGAGATTGCTTTGATGCCAGGTGTGTGTTATGATGTGTGGAGTAATGAACATAACTACAGAGATTGGTTTGCAGTGGGAAAGCCCTAGTGTGAATTGGAGTGAGCAATAAAAAGCCTTTCATTGGGAAGACAGTGTCGTCTCCGTGTGTTCCTTCTTCCCTATGCTCCGACAAGGCACCCTTGAGCCCTGTCGAAATGCGTGACAGCAAACACTCACAACGTACCACCACCACTGCTAAACTCGGGAGACACCCACACTGTACATTCACTCCATTACAATTAGTAACACCTCTACAGCACACCCTACCCCACAGGTCCCACAACTCTCAGGTGGACGCGGCTCCCCCACTACTGCAAAAACCATCTCCACAAGCCACTGCCACTTTGACAGATTCCTCCAAGTAATTCTAAAAGTAAGGCAGTGCTATCCAACTCTGCCAGACCACTCTTCCAACTCCTGGACCCTCAGCTCCAGGGCAATCTCTAGGAATTCACTCTACTCAGATACCCTTTTTTATCCTCTGTTCACATCTCTCACTTTAAAGCACTGTACCGCGTTGCTATCTTTTGTTGTGATATTAGCCCTAGACTTTGTCAGAAACCAGCCAAACCGAATGGACCCATAGCAGAAGACTTCTCTCGGCACTCTCTTATCTCTTCTGGGTTGCATGCTTTACTACGGTCTGCTGCTTCTAACCTGCTGCCCTTTTTGTGGTCCCCAAATCTATATATCTCTCACATCTTCCCAAAGCCTCTACACAGCTCTCATCAATGCTTCCTCTCGTCTCTTCTCTGAACATAACCCCACTATCACTTCAAGGTGGATCTGTACACGCTTCTCCCACTTCCCAGCCAATCTGGACAAAGGCCACAGGACTGAAGGGATACCCTGTACTTTCCCCAAAACAGGAAGAATTCAACCGACCTTATATACCTATCAAAGGCATTTTCTCTGTGCTTCGCTGAGAGGTCAAGCCTTAAACGCATCCTACGTGTTCCCTTCCCTTTTCCCATGAAGCAGGATCACTGTCCCACAAACTCTACAACTGGACGATTACTCTCCCAGCCTCCCCTGTTTCCTCCATTTCCTTCCCCTACTCCCACAGGTTAGCGAAATTAGCTACAAAGGCAAATACTCCCACTCTAACTGAACCATCACTGTCAGGACCCAGCCCAAGGATGCATTGGTGAGCATGCGGGGGACCATACATAGAAGCGTTCTTGCTCTGTGGCATCCAGGTGTGCAAGTGTCTTCCCATGAACTGGACAGGCACGTGTCCGCTCACGTTCCTATTTCACCCTTTCTCCTATACTCTCAACCAGACTTGATGTCCCAGACCTCGAACACCCCATGTCAAGAGTGACTTGGACTTAGCAACCCTTCTTTCTCGTTGGGTGTTTTTTGCCAGGGATTGGGCCAGGAGCAGCCAGACTGGCAATTTCAGGAGACAAGACAAAGAAATACAAAGAATTATGTCTCACTCTCAAAGAAAACATAAATGACCCAGCACCACACCTGTCTCACTTCCAAGACCAGGTAGATTCTTGTCAGCAGTGGTCCTGCAAAATCACTGAGGATTTAGAGTCCTCACCTCCAAAAAAAGGAGGACTTTGCCTCTGGGTAAAGAGTGTGGCTTGTGGCGAGTGCCGCCATAGCTCAATAGGATAATCCTCCACCTGCGTCGCCCGCACACCAGGTTCTGGTCCTGGTCAGGGCGCCGGATTCTGTCCCGGTTGCTCCCCTTCATTCCAGCTCTCTGCTGTGGCCCAGAAGTGCAGTGGAGGATGGCTCAAGTGCTTTGGCCCTGCACCTGCATGGTAGACCAGGAGGAACCACCTGGCTCCCGTTTTCAGATCAGCGTGGTGTGCCAGCCACAGCGGCCATTGGTGGGTGAACCAATAGAAAAGGAAGACCTTTCTCTCTGTGTTTCTCTCTCTCTCACTGTCCACTCTGTCAAAAAAAAAAAAAAAAGAGTGTGGCTTGTACACCAGTCAGTCAGGTGCTGTGAGAGATGCTATTGAGCACATTGAAAAGCATGCTAATAAAATGTAAGAATGCATTACAATACCCTTGCCACATCTTAGCCATCTTTGCCACTCTGGGTAACTTTTCTACTACTTTCTTTTTTCCTCATAATCACGGTGCTTTATTCTTATGATATATAATTGCACATTTCAAAAGTGCTCACAGGAACCAGTGACTGCTAGATCCCAAGACATCCCGCAGGAACATCACAAGACTGCTCTTCTTCTCCAGTCACTCTGGACTACAGCCCTGCATCAGCAGCAAGTGGCCAATAGAACACCAGCACCCGTCTCTCTCTCTGTCCTGGGAGTAGGAATACAGGACCTTGAGCAACATCATGGGCAGAAGTGATGCCATCTTACAGCCACATCACTGCCTCAAGAATTCAACCATTAGCCACAGCCACATCACTGCCTCAAGAATTCAACCATTAGCCCCAGCCCTCCGGAAGGTTGCAAAAGCCAAGGCAAAACAGCTCAGCTCTGCCTAATCCCTGCCCAGCCTGATCCAAAAGTACTCAGGCTAGATAAGCCCCAGTCTCTATCAGAACTTGTCCTGACCCTCGCTAGTAGTGGGCCCTCAGGTCTGTCTCTGAATAAACAGGCTCTAGCTACTGAGTTCGTAGTTTGTAGTCTGTCTTCCCTGACTCCTGTGCATATTGTCTAAAACACCATCAGGGAAAGAGCAAACCAGACAACACCAGCATTCAGTCCTCGGTCAGTGGAAACCATTAGATGGATTCCCGGCAAAGGAACATTCCGTGTGTTTGAGTTCAGTTGCTTATTCATCCACTGAACCACTCCCCACACACATGCAATGGCACCAGGGGCGAGCCAAGAACCAGGAAGTCACCCCAGATCTCCCTGACAGGTGGCAGTAACCCAAGCATTTCAGCCTTAACCCCCGAGGATCTCTTTAGCAGGAAGGTGATACACATGAAACCCAGGCACTCTGATACTCTGATGTCCCAACCACAAAACACAATGCTCACACCCCACTTTTATTCCCAAATAAAACACCACTCACCTGGACGGATAGTAAAATGTCCCGCCAACAACACCTCAGCCAGCACACGTCTGGGCCAAGACTTCAACTCAGATGAGACTGAAACCGCAAGTTGGAACCGGGAACCTATAGGAGGAAAACACCCTTGTGTTTGAACAGGCCTTGGAGAACCTAAGAACCAATTCACACCTACCAGATGACAAAGAGAAAGATGTCTGCTGCTAGCAACACAAACTTTGGGATTCTCTACTGAGTCCACCGTGACCTCAGCCATAAGACCAAAAGGGCCTCACTTAGAAATGAAAGCTTGAAAGGGCTGGGCCCTGTTGGCAACCAGTCCTCTGCCTGTCACGAGCTGTTCAACCACAGCCCTGACACAGACAATAAAGATGCTTCCTGCTCCCCCTCTTCCATGGCTTATAAAGGAAAGGGGACCCCTAAAGTGAAAGTAGGGCAATGCCAGGGCTGAGAAAAGATCAGCAAGGGGGCTCCAAAGTCAAGTCCACTTGCTGTGCTGTGGCACACTGTCCCCTAAACTGCTCCAGGCTACTTGGGAAAAAAAAAAAAAAAGAGGGTTCCTTTTTGTATGTAGGATCCAAACTGAGAAGGCCCTCCCTTAGTACCATAACCGGGAGGTGGAGGGCTCAATCTAAGGCGCTGTGGAAGAGGTAGCTGTGATCCAGACACGCACCCTTGAGGGGCAGCCAGGGCCTCCACCAAGCCCACCATCAACACCATGACCTCCCCCGGGAGTCAGGAGCCACCAAGGGAATGAAATGGCCTGACCCCAGATCAGGGCAGTCAGCTCACCCTGTCAGTGCTCATCACCAACTTCATAGTGTCCCATGTCTACAGGGAAATACACTTCATTGTGTCTATTCATTCAAAACAGGCCCAGCACTCAATGTCAAGTCTACCATTGCTTTAAGAAAAACAAAGAGCCAACTGCAGTCCCCTCCCCTAGTCCCCACCCTCCCAGGGAGAAGCCCCAGAGCAGGTGGGACTCAGAGGCTCCAATTCAGCCCCTTCCCAAGAAGAGCTCACTGCCCAGAGAGGAGGGGAGTGAGGCCTTCCAACCAGGCCCCATATGCCCAGCTCTGCAGTGGGGGGAGCCAGACGCCCACCAGGTGCAGGCCTCTTTCTGCTCTCACCCAGACACAGCACCTCCGTCCCACAGCCTTGTTTTACCCTCTGTAATATGGAAGATCACCCATTAGCCTCCTTGCCACTCTAAACGTCTGTGCCCATTGCGCTTGCATGTCCCCGCATCTCTGGGGACAGCAGCTCTTCCCTTAAAGTAGACAACGCCCATCCAATCCCGCTTGCTGCTGAGAGGCGCCAGAGTTTTTCTGGAATCCAGGCTGAGCCCTTGCCCCACCCTCTCCCAGGGCCTCATTCTAGACCCAGCCCCCTCCTCAGACAGCCAGCCTGGCATTTAATCCTCCCTGCACACCTGGCCACAGGAGAGACAGCGCCTGGGGTCAGCACCTGAAAACCCCACCTCTCTCCCAGCCAGCAGGGGTCTACACCTGCCTGCAGAGAGGAAGGCCCTGCAATCCCTGAAGGGAAGTGGCTGCCTGCTCTGCCCCACCGCAACTGTGCAGGAAGAGCCCAGCAGATCGGCCAGCACTTACCGGTGGTCCGGGGACAGCGCAGGCCGGGGACAGGTGCCAGGCGTGGGCACTGCAGACACAAAGGTGCTATGGCGGTTTCGGCGTCTGGGATGCCAAAAGAGGCTTCCAGCGCCCAGGAGCACAGGAGAGAGCAACCCCATGCTCCCTGGGCACACAACATAAAGGTCCTGAGCCCAGAGTCCGCCACCAGCTTTCGACCGCCAGGGGGCGTCTGCCTCGGCGTCCACTTCTGAATCAGCACAGGCAGCTGGCTACTGACATTTCCAGGGACCCCGCAGGCAGCAGCGGTTTCAAGAATCCAGAACCGTGACCTCAGTCCCCAAAGCCGGGTTGGGGTGTAAAGGCCCCCATCGTCCGCGGTGCTGAGGGTAAAGCAATGCAAGCAGCAGCCGCGGGACTCCGCCCAGGAAGCCACCTGGAGCTGGCATCCCAGCCTCTCATCTGCGGGAGCCATGCGGGGAGGGGTGCGGGGAGTGCCCCAGCATGGGGGCCTGCGTGTGGGCTGTAAATGCAGTCTACTCTGTTAGAAACTTCTAATAAAGTATTTATGGGGAAAGCATCGGATACCTCCAAGGACGCCTGATAAAGAAAATGTTTCCAAAATGGTGTCCCGGCGGGAGGAAAGGACGCCATCGTCATGGCGGCCTCCTCTTTCCGTTACCCGCTGCTGTGGCCCATTCGGGACTCGCCAGGGACGCTGGGAGGCCGCACATCCGGGTGTCCGCAGTCAGGGCCCACTAGCTTCAGGCGTCCCCACATAACGAAGTGAAAAGTAGGCCATGGGAAGAAGGGTTCCCCCAAAGAAACTACCCCCATCGTCTGCCTGGGCTTCTGCAGCAGGGCGAAGGGCATGGCCAAGGCCAGCCACAGACCAGAGGGCCCCTCCTGCTTCCGCCCGGGCCAATCTTCATACTTCCTCAGTTCAGCAAATGGCGGCCGTCTACTCCCCTGGCGGAGAACTGCACCGCGCTGTGAGGAAAGCCTAGCTCAGGTCTGCAAGATCTGACTCAAACTGGCTTCTTGCTGCTTCGGTGGTGGTTTGTGGCGGTCCAGCCACTCTGAGTTCAGTGTAAAAAATTCTGCTCCCCGGGCACATCAGGAAAACAAGCTCTAGGCAGTTTACAATCCCTGCCCCTGTTCCACATCTCCCCTCCCCATTTCGCCCAAATCCTACACATTAGGCTACAAGGTGCCCCCTGAGACATTTCACTCCCACTCTGGGGGGTAAAGCACGAAGTCATGCTTTTGTAACTACTTCTTGTTGATCCTGGACATGGCCCAGGCTGGTGGAGAGACACTCTCCTACTCAACATCAACAAAGGACTTCAGAAACCGGGTGTAGCCCCCAGAGGCTGTGGGCAACAGGGCAGGCGTCTAGAGGCATCCTCACCTGACATTCAACGTGGCGCCCTGTTGAGCAGCAGTCTGAGGTCTGACAGGGGCTCTCCAAGGAGCCATCCGGGGTGCAGGAGAGACAAGGAACTTCTCTGCTCTCAGCTGTGGTGACTGCAAGGAGTCCCATGGAGAAGTTTAGGAGAACAATCAGTGGTAAACAGCGCCAAGTGTGGTCCTGCCAGAAGGGTTTAAACTGCTCCTGAAGAGAGCTCAGTTTACAATCAAGGGGGTGGGCTGCCTAGTGTGTTGGTGAGACTAGGTCTGAGGTGCACATCAGATGAGAGCAGCCACTACCTGTCCTCATTGTGTTATCTTGTTCTCATTTCCAACCTTTGGCAGGTTAAGGGGCCAGCCCAATTGGGAAAGAGCCTTCCATAGATAATTCAAAGGGGCTGAATCCTAATTCCTTTTTGTGGCTGCTCTAACACAGGCTAAGGCACTTGGAACAGACCTTTAAGCACTTCTCATGAATTTCTTGGCAAAGGCTAACTGATTCATATTTAGGGTCTCACTAGATGGTTCCAGACATTTGGGGTCTCCAGGCAGTAAGTCATTTGTACCTTATGCTTAAAACCTAGGGACTCCAGCCATCTTGGAAACCAAAACCTATCCATTACCACTTTGTCAATGATAAGCAGCCCACATCTCCAATTTCCCTCTACAGACTTTTATACAATATTATTTCTGGGAAATAGACACAGATATCACACATGTGCTGATTCACCCCTGAAATGCCACTACTGGGGCTGGGCACTCAACTGAGGTCTGACACATGGGTGGCAGGGACCCAACCAGTTGAGACAGCATGTGCTGCCTCCCCAGGACTACATACACAAGAAGCTAGACTCAGAGTGGAGGTAGGCCTGGAACCTTAGCATCACCATGTGGGATGTGTGTAACCCCACAGTGTCCAACCTCCTGCTTCAAATCCCACCCTGAGAAGCTTTCAATGCCTTAGACATGCACTGCTGCTCCATCCTGACTTAGACACAGAAACGTCTGATTTCATAGCCAGTCTCTTCCCAGGTGGGATGCAGAGCTCAGGAAATGTGGGAGTCAGAACTTTTAAACCAGGCCACAGGGCAGAGGTTCCACTCCTCTCTCTGTCTGCTCTCACTGAAACTCCTTTAACAGCTCATTTTGTGACTCCAGTGTCCATCCTCTATCTCTCCAACTTGTCCTATCTCTAGGGTAGACAAGGGCTTCACACCGGATTTGGATTTTATCCAGAGGCCGTCTGCAGAGCCAGTAACCCATTGGACTTCTTCTGTTGAGGGGAGCTGAGCCCTTCCCATCTGGGGACACCTGGGCCACTCCTCACCAGTGTCCTTCCAGCTTGCTGTAGGCACATGGGCGAGGCTCTAAATTAGCCGCTGACGTATGGATGGGCGTTTTGTGGTTTCACGCTCACCCCCATGTCAGTGTCCCTCATCCTATTGGGGTCCCTGGAATAGACAGGAAAGCCAGCAGCAAGCCAGCAGCCTGCCTCCACATCTTTCTGTACCCATGCAGATGTTCTCCATGTTATGGCTCACGAAACACAGTAGGCAGTGTCCACCAATAAAGAAGAATAGCCTTAGCATTGATGGTGTTTAGGTTTTCTGGACACTCTGAGATAGGAAGCATCTGCTAGAACCACCCGACTTCCCTGGGCATCAGGGTCCCAGGAAGCCTGCTGTCTATCCTATCCTCTTTGGGATGTCGAGTTACAAGAGTCAGTTGGGGGATGGTTTAAGTCCAAATTCCAGCTTGGAAAAGAGTCTGCCTCCCCCTCCCCCTATGGACAGGTGCACAAAACTGGTGAAACATGAAAGCCTCTAGGGATGGGGGAGCAAGAAGAATAAAATCCCAGATGTACCTCAAGTGCTGGGAAGGCAAAGCCAACATCACAGTCATCCATTGAGAAGCATGAAATTCCCTCTCCATTTCTACCTATAGAAGGCAGAGGTCTCTAACCCTGAATAAAGTGGCCCCATGCTGTGAAGCAGGGAAGGTCAGACCCAGCAACGCACAGACCAGGCTCAGGGTTTCGCAGACCTCTCCCTTTGCACTCCTCTGTCTCCCAGGGGAGAACCTGACCCCAGCATTCTGGCGTCCTGGCAAAGGCTGTCCCTTTCTCCTCCACAATTCTGAACTGATGCTGAACTTCCGGTCCGGGCAATCCTGTCTACGATAAGGAAGACACTTATCAAACTGCCCAAATGACTCAGCCCTGATTCCCATGAGATGCTGGACAAACAGGAGTGCAGGTGAACGTGCACCTCTCAGCTCTCTGCATCAGCAGCTCAGCATGGCCAGGCCCCAAGCCACACCTGAGTGCCATAAGGTGGAGTAAGTGTCCCCAAGACTAAGTGCTCCTAGATGTGCTGCTGCCACCATTGCTCAGATCTTGGTGATGGACAACTTGACCCAGGATGCAGCAAGTGTTACCCACAAGCTGCCTGGCACTCTTCAATCTGACAATACCAACTGCTTAACTCCCAGTTCCCAGAAACCCCTACCCCAGGTTAGGAACCATCTCACATCTAGAGTGTTTGTGCATCAGTACAGGTGACGCCAGGCCTAGGGGTTCCTTGGCACTACACAACTGATGGCATCTGTTGCAAGCACATGCTAGAATGATCCCCAGAAACCACAAGAGAGACTGAGAATGTCCAGAGAGGGACGATGAACTGTGCAGGCTCAAACTCGTACAAAGATGAGAGAGCAGGTCCAAGCCCAGCTGTGGCACTGTCTGGGCCCAAGCCAGCCCTGTGGCAGGTGCTGCCTGTATTGGTGCAACTGTGGACAGTGGGTACATGGCGTAGGGGTAAAAGTAGCATAGGCAGTGCCCAAGTAGAATCTGAGGATATCTTGTGTGAGGAGGGGGCTCAGCTTAGGAGCCACAGGAAGTGACCTCACTACGTTGGTGATGACCTAGAGAACTGGGTGCCCCAGCAACCACCCCAACATTCCAGAGTTGAGTCTAAGCCAGCTCACCTGGATAGAGTCTCGTAGCAAGATGTTCCTGAGTTGTATCCCGCGATGCCGAAGCCCAGGCCCCAAGAAACCCTGCTGTGGGCGCCTCGCCCAGTGGTGGGGACGCTGGGCCAGCCCTCACCCCCGATGCTCCTGGAGCTTCAAGCAGAAAAAGGCCAAGGTGAGTCTGGCAGCCAGGGCAGCTCTCTGCTGACCAGGACACCACTGAGACCCCATTGGTAGCCCACAGGCCCGTGGGTGTGGGTGGACATGGTCCACTTCACCCTTGGAGGAGGGAGCCTGAGTTAAGAGGCGGGGGCAGCCTGAGGCCCAGAGCTGCTGGCTGTGGAGGGATCCAGGGACTGCCTCTTACCTGCCATTCTCTGCTCTTGTCTCCCAGGTCCAGGACAGGGCAGCCTCGCACCTGGCACAGCACAGCGGGCTGGGGATCTCAAGCAGCCCAGACAACCGTAGGCCAACTAAAACTGATGACCTGTGTGTAGTGGGGGAGTGGTCAAACTCACCCACAACTCCAAAGCTCATGTATCGGGCATTCCTCCAGGCGCACAAGCCACCTGAGGGCCCCCTCAGTCACTTAATCTTGGTAAAGGCCCAGATAGAGCCCAGGGGGTCCGCAAATGCCCATCTCACAGTGGAGGCACTGGGGCTCAACGACTTCGCCTGTTCCAGATGGGAAGCAAGCTCAAGGCTGGGCCTGGAACCTGACCTGACAGCTGGGGCAGAGCAGAGCCATGACCTTCAAGCAACACCCCCACTGGAGCAGTCATGGCCCTCCAAAGATGAGTGGGGGACAGCTGTGTCCCCAGCTGCAGCCAAGAAAGCTGCAGGAGCACCAGACACAGCACTGGCCCCGGCCTCAGCCCCAGCTCCGCAAGTCCCTTCTGCTGCAGCCCCAGTGCCACACCTGTCCTTTCCCGCCCCGGTGTTCCTGTATTTCTCTTTAATCCTCCCCATTGTGTTCCTTGTCTCCACCTTATTGTCGCTTTACCAAAATAAAATTTAATTGATTACCCACTGCGAAATGTGCAATTCACACCATGCGAACTCCCCATACTGTGCCCTCCCCACCCCACTCTCCCTGCACCATGGCCCCAATGCCAGGGACCTGGAGCCTCTGGAGAGGACATGGGCACCTCCCCAGGGGCAGAGCCAGGGTTCCCCGCTTGGATAAAGAGCACCAAGTGCTGGGACAGCCAAGGAAAGCAAAGAACAGGGAGACGCTTGCACGGCTGTGGCAGTGCCTCCTCATGCTCAGGGACATGGACTCTGAGGTCACAGATCTGACCTGCAGTGGGTGTTCTCCCTGCAGCCTCAGTGTCCTCATCTGTGAGATGGGAAGGCAGCCCTGCCACAGCCATCACCGGCACAGGGAATGCGATGCTCTGCACCTCCCTGCACACATTGGGACCCCTGCTTCCAGTATGAGGAGTACACAAGAAAGGGAAAGGGTCCTTACACTGAAGGCACAGTTTGGGTCCTGGGGCCACACACACACACAGAAGCCATCACAGTCTCTGTCCCTGCACTCAACAATGGGTCACTGGCAGAAGGATCCGAGCAGGGATTTGCTCACTGCTCAGGAGACAGGGGGGCCTTGTCTGGGACCCCATGTGCCCCAGACTGCCTGGTGTGCAGGTGACATGGGTGGGTCTTGGCTGGGAACATGGAGACACAGAGGATGTCCCCAAGCACAGTAACTGCTCTTTCCTGAGCTCCTGGGATTTCCCAGCCCCTGGCCAAGCACACGGGTGACCACGTCTCAGCCATGGGGAGGCACTGCTGTCACTCCCCATTTGCAGATGAGGAACCCCCAGAGAGCGAGGCCCCACCCAGGTCACGGCTGTGCTGATCCCACATGAGGACTCCCCTCCCCACCGTAAGCCCAGACTGTCAGGCCCCGATGACCCTGTGGGCAAACAAGAGGGCGGTACAGCAGGCCAGGAAGGAGTGGGAAGGGTAGGACTTTCTCCAAGACATCATAGCCACAGGGATTTACTTAACAGGCTTCTCAGCTGATCCACTAGGGCTGAGGGATGCCTGTGGAGGAGGAAGCTGGGGCACTGGAATGCTGACCTGTGTGTGTTCCTAGGAATGGCCTGGATCACACCCACTGACAGCACTGGCCCTATGACTGTCCCTCTGGATAATGTCCCAGATCACCTGCTGCCTGTGCACCCTGCACACCTGGAACCTGGAACCCAGGTCAGGCCAACTGGAGGGAGTGGGTGGCACTGGGTGCACCTGTCCTGCAGAGTGCCAGGCAGCTCAGTTTGGCTGCCTTGGCAGGGAGGGCCCCAGGGATTCTGTGCTCCCCAGCACTGGGAGGGCACAGAGTGGGGTGTCCACCACTCAGGACAGACGATATCCCCATCTCAAGGTCATGAGCTCATGGTCATGTTAGTTCCAGGTCCTGGGGTCTAATAGCTGGAGCCCACCCCCAGGAGGCTGAGCTAAGTGTCATCTCACCATGTCCAGTGGTGCAGCCTGATGCCCTGATGAACTGTAGGGTCCTAGAGAGACAGGCTGCCCCAGGACAGTGGACAGAGCGGGCAGAGGCCAGAGATGCAAGCCCTGGGCTGTTGTGGGGAGAGGTGAGTATGAACAGCTGAGGGGTGAGCCCCTGCAGGCCTCTATCTTTGCACGTGTCTCTCACTGTGTCCTGACCACTCAGTGACATGGGCATGTGAGGTCCCCACTGAGGCTAGAGGCCCTGCTCTCTGCAGTCTACTCAGCAGCAGAGCCAGGTTTAACACAAGGAGAAGCCAGAAACCCTGGGACTCCCTTGAAAATGAAGCTTCACCCAGATGCCTCTGGGGACCAGCTGCCCTGCCTACAGGTAAACTTAAGTAGGCCCAACAGACATGTGTGCACCAGAAAGTGCTCTGCCACCCAGGATTGCACCCTCCCCAGTGTGCTAGCCTCAAGTTCACATAGCAGGACAGGCAGACAGACATCTGGACCTGGAAAGTCTTCTGTATTTCCCTGGTGGTGGGAACATCCTGGGCAGACGACAAACACAGCAAATGATGCTCTAAACATCCAATGACCATGACAGAAAATGAGCCTCCACACCTCTCATTTAGTTTTTCACCTCATGAATTCTAAAATGAAACCTAAAATAAAGCATCAAAAACATAAATGTTGAGTCAAAATATAAATCACATGGAAGACAATTTACAAAATGTTTCTAACTTGGAGTGACTCGCAGATTATGAGTGCATCACAACTATGATAGATAATAAAAAGATATAAGGTAATTTCTCCAAATTTCAAACATTTGTGATTCAAAAAATACATTTTCTTTTTTTTCTGACATGCAGACTGGACAGTGAGAGTGAGAGAGACAGAGAGAAAGGTCTTCCTTTACCATTGGTTCACCCTCCAATGGCCGCTGTGGCCAGCATAACATGCTGATCTGAAGCCAGGAGCCAGGTGCTTCTCCTGGTCTCCCATGTAGGTGCAGGACCCAAGCACTTTGGCCATCCTCCACTGCACTCCCGGGCCACAGCAGAGAACTGGACTGGAAGAGGGGCAACTGGGACAGAATCCGGCACCCCGACCGGGACTAGAACCCGGGGTGCCGATGCAGCAGATGGAGATTAGCCTATTAAGCTGCAGCATTGGCCAAAACACATTTTCAATGTGAAAAAACAGATTCAGAAAAAATATTTTAAAATCATGTATCTAACAAGATCCTCTGTCCACAAAATATAAGGAACACTTACAACTGAATAATAGGAAAATGAACAACTCAACCAACCAGGAGTCAAATATTCAAATGTGCATCTCTTCTAAGATAAGCCCAGAAAAAGTTGCTCAACATCATCTGGACCCAGGGAAAAGCAAAGGAAAGCCACAGTGTGAACCAACTCTCCCCTACTTGAGTGGCAGGAGTTTAAACAATGGGGAGGAACCAGAGTTATAAAGGATATGGACAAACAGACCTCACCCATTGATGGTGAGAGTGTGAAATGGTGCAGCCACTGTAGTGTTCAAGCAGTTGTCCCCAAATGGAGATATGAAGAGTTACTGTCGGACTCAGCTACTCCATTCCTAGCTCATACTCAAGATGACTGAAAATACTTGTACCTAGACAAAAGTACCCAGGTAGACATAAGTTGGTATCTGTTAATAAGAACCTAGGATATAAATGGGTTAAATTCTCCACTAAAGGATACCGACTGGCTGAATGGATAAAGACCAACACTCAAGATACTGCCTGGAAGAAACTCATTTCAGACACACATTACATCAGGATAAAAGAATCTGTCAGAAAGAGCATCTAACAACTGGAAATACATACATGCACCTGAAAACAACACCACCTAAGCATGGAATACAAACAATATTGGTTCTAAAGGGAGGTAGAGACCCCACAACAATAGGAGCTGGGGACTTCACCATCAGGTTATCTAGGCAGTCCAGAAGCACTAGACTTATGAAGTGCTACAAACCAAACGGACTCATCATTTGTGGAACGCTGCCTCTGGATCCTCAACTGCAAGACAGTGCTTAACCACAGAACCTAACTCTATCACTTTTGGGAAGAACAAATTGATTAAATGAAAAGAACATGGAAGAAAACCTGGTCATAACGAGCACACAACATACTCATCAATGCTGTGGGTGATTCATATTGGTATTAAAAAAGAAATCAAAACAGAAGAAAGACTGAAATCTAAGACCTGAGCCTTTGAAACAATTAGAAGAAAACACAGGGGAACTGCTTCCGGACAGTGCTACGGGCAAGGATTTCTTAGATCAGATCCCAAGAGCACAGCATACCAAGCCAACTAGCGGACAAATGGGATTTCAACAAATTAAAGAGCTTCTGCACACCAAAGGGAACAATATGTGCCAGCCAACATCTGGCATAGCAGTTAGTAAAGTCAATATAAAACACAACTAACAGCAAAAGCAAAAAACCAACAATAAGTAAGTCAGATTAAAAATGGCCATAGATAGAAATAGACATTTGGTAAAGGAAGACATGTCAGTGGTTCTATTCCACAGCACAGGGAGGAACTACAGATACTGTGAAATACTGGACAAAAGTGCTCATCACTGATCTCAGAGAGATACAAAGCAAAACCACAATAGGATACCAAAGAGACGAAAGATAACAAGTGAGGATGTCTGTGGAGGGGAGGGAACACTTGGCACTCTGTGGGTGGGAATGAAGATCTAGCAAAGCAGCAAGGAAGTTGCTCAATAAACAGAAACTACAGCCACCATCCAGTCCAGCAATCCCACTACCTGGTGTACATCGAAGGGAAAGGAAGTTAAGTCTGTGGAAGAAAGATCTGTGCCCCCAATTTTACTGCAGTCCTGTTCCCAGTAGCTAAGGAATGCAAACAACCTACACATCCATCCACCATGGATGGAAAAAGAAAAAAAGGGGTACGTGTACACATAGGAATACTACTCGGCTATAAAAAAGGTTGAAATCTTGTCATTTGTGGTACCATGGGAGGATCTGGAAATCACTGGGTTAAGTGAAATCAACCAAGCACAGAAAGACAAACACCACATGACCTCACTCACACGTGGAATCCGGCAGTTGTCAGAGGCCGGGAGGCAGGTACGAGGGCAGTAGGCAGGGACGGACTAGTGTGAGTCACAGCTGACAGAGCAGGAGTCTCTGTGCTTCTGCTGCACGGGAGAGGACAAGGCTGATGCCCTGTGTATCTCCCTAGGAAGGCAGACACAGCCCTGCAGTGTGGCGTTTGCTTCCCCACAGGAACAAGCCCAGTGAACTCGGGGGACAGAGGAGGTGGAGGTGGGGAGCAAGGGCTTCTGCCCCTCTGCTTACTTCTTGCAGGTCAACCTACAAAGGTGAAAGTCCAGGGCGATCAAAGCATGGACGCACACAGTCCTGACCCTGTGATTCCCCACAAGCTCAGGTTACACTCAGGTCTGAACTCATGCAATCCTAAGCCCTACAAACCAAGAACCCAGATAAGATGATCTGGGTGAAGTTCCAGGGATGCTGGGAAGGGAGATCCTGCCCCAGTTCCCTCTCCTCACACAGTGACACACAGCAATGGCGGCCACCGCAGCTGTAAGTGTGCAGGTGTAGAGGCTCAGGTTTCAGGGCTTTACAAGGAACGCCTTCTGCAATCCTGAAAACTCGAGGAGGGGACTCCTATGCCCATTTTGTAGCAGGGAAATTGAGGCACAGGACAGGGAATCCACATAAAGCCACGTCACTTCTCACAGCAGAGTCCTGTCTCTCCAGCTCCTCATTAATCTGGTTCCACTCCTGTATCCCTGCCCCAGGAGCTCTCCTCTAGGCACCGTGGACACCGGACACAGATCAGATCGATATTGGCCCAGGGCACCCTGGGCACTGTAGGGTGTGGGGCAGCATCTCTGGCAACCACCTGACCCAAGCCAGGAGCTCCTCCCAGAAGTGCCAACCACAGCGTTCCTTAAGGAGACACAATCTCCACAGCTAGGAACCAGGGCCCCATGGACAATCTTTACTCAGTGGACAAAGAAACTGTTTTTTAATATTTTTCATCAATTTTCATTTGACTTGAAAAGCACAAAGAGAAGCAGAGCTCCCATCCGGTGGCAGGGACCCAACTGCTCGAGACACTGCCTGTGCCCCCCAGAGACACGTCAGTGGGAAGCTGGATTGGAAGCAGAATACTGGCAGCCAAACCCAGCACCCTCATGGGGGATACAGGCATCCAAGCTGGCAAGTTGACCTCCTGTGCCACAAAACCCTCCTGCAACAAAGCTTTTAAAAACAAATCCAGCGGCTGGCACCATTACCTGCAGTGCAACCATCCCTTATGGGCACCAGTTCAAGTCCTGGCTGCTCCACTTCAGATACAGCTCTCTGGGAAAGCAGAAGATGGCTCAATTCTTTGCACCCCTGACCTGCATGGGAGACACAGAGGAAGCTCCTGGTTCCTGGCTTCCAATCAACCCAGCTCCAGCTCTTGGAGCTACCTGAGATCTGAACGAGAGGATGGAAGACCTCTCTGCCTCTGCCTCTCTGTAACTCTGCCTTTCAAATAAATAAATAGATCATAAAAAAAAAACTTTAAAAAACAAAAAGACCTAACACATGCACTTAAAAAATAAAAATCAAAGAACCAATGTTGTGACATGGCAGGTCAAGCCACCACCTGCCAGGCAAGCATCCTAAATGTGCAAAAGTTCAGGTCCCTAATGCTCCATTTCTGAGCTGGCTCCTTGCATATGTGTCTGTAGGCAGCAGAAAATGGCCCAAGTACTTGGATGTCCCAGCTTCTCACTTCAGCCTAGCCCAGCCCCAGCCATTCATGCCATCTGGGGAGTGAACCATTAAATGGAAGATTTCCCTCTGTATCTCCTCTCCCTCTCTCCTGGGGAGAAAAAATGTTTGCCGAGACCCACACTAGCTCTCCCTGGCTCCAGGTTAAAACCCAGAACCACTCCCTCTGAATAAGGCCTGGAGCTCCAGGTTGCCCCAAAGCTGCCAGGCACCTGTTCCCCCTATGCCCGCAATGTTACTCCCAGAGAACTCCCAGAGGCACAAGCTCCCAAACCCCCCACATCAGATCCAGTCCTCTATCATCAAGTTCCCTGGAGCTCCCATCACAGTCTGCCATGTGCATTTAAGGAGGGGTGGGAACAAGAGCTGCTGTGCCCATGTCTGCTGCTAAGAGCCTGGCTTCAGTTCTAACCATCTTGGGTTAGAGCCCTGGCCCTTCCACTCGTTGGGCAGGCACCGCGGAGCAAGCACACCCTGCCCCGCTCTGAGCCGCCATTTCCTCACTTATCAAATGGGCTCACTCCACATCATCACACAGAGAATGGAAGGGTAACACAGTACTTGATGTGGCTCCCTGGGAGTTCGGATACTCAGCAGCCTCTTTGATCATTTCTTTTTCCAAAGATGGCCAAAAAAAAAAAAAAAAAAAAAAAAAAAAAAAAAAAAAAAAGATGTCCCAGTTGGGTGACATCAGAATTGCCAAGAACAGAGAGCTGGGAAATCTGGGTGCCCGGCAGAGAGGGAACAGGTGATGCTTGCTCACCCCACTCCACGCTGCGTGAGGTGCGACTCTCCATCCTGAAGGTGCCTGCAGAGGTGCCTGCCCTGCACAGCTGGTTCTATGACACAGATGTATCATCTCACCACACCTGCAGGTCAGGAGCCCAGGAGCTGCAGGCTCAAGGTCTCTCCTGAGGTTATATGGGCCCATCTGGTACCCTGCCATCTCGGTTCCTTGTGGCTGTAGGGCTGCATCCCCATTTTCTGCCTGGCCTGGGTGGTTAGCTCGGATGCTCGTGTGGGCTGAGCTGATGTATGGTCAGGTTCTCGGTCAGGTCCAGGAGGACTCTCGGGTCCCCTCAGGCATTGGCTGACTCACGCAGTGCCACCCACATCATCTCTCTTTACACTGATGCAGTGGCTGATTCAGGGCCCTCCACCACAGCTGCAGAGTCTGTCCCAAGATGGGGCACCACAGGAGAACAACAACGTGGGGTGAGACCCAGGAGCAGGTGGCACCTGTGGGGCATGGGCAGACATCCTGGGGTTGGAGGATAGGCAGTGAGAGCCAAACAAAGGGAGGGTAGGCTGTCCAGGGAGCAGCAGCAGTGAGCACCCAGGCAGGCAGACAGTGCAGCCAGGGAGCAGGGAGCCTGGACGGAGATGTCTCCCAGGATGCAAGATAGCTCAGCCCCTCACAGGCTGTCACCAGGAAGATCCAAAGCTGTGCCCTCCGGTCAGGGAACCACAATGTGACACAGCAAGGCTTCGGGGGCAGAGAAACAAGGCTGGAGCAGAAGTGACAGTGGCGAAGGATCCGCAAGGCCCAGGACCTGGTTAGGAGTCTCCCTGATGCTTGCCAGGCCTATGGCAGGTGCTGAGACAGCCCCAAATGTCACTATCCTAGCACCTGTGGGCCAGGCCTGGTACAGCACCTGCTGGCTTCCTTTAAGTGAGCAAAGTCCACAAAACATGGAAATTTGGAGCACACACCTCAGCTACATTTAGAACATTCCCATGGTTGGACAACCCTCTTCATCCTGTCTCAAGTCAGGGTCCCAGCCCACCTTCCTTGGCCTGTGCACTACTCAGCCTGCTGTCCGCTCCCCCTGATCCCGATGAGCCATACAGGCTGAGGGAGGACACAGGCAGCTGGGCCTGGGCGTCAGGGCGCTCATCTGCCCGCAGGACAGCACAGAGCCCACCCGCAACCCTACATGCCATTTAGGATGCCCAGTACACTCAGGCGCCACTGGAATGGAGAAGCCACCTTTCTGCTTAGCTTGCCTCCTTCTTTTTCTTAATAATACTGCAAACCTCCAAATAATAAGATAAAATACAGTCAAAGAAATGTCTACTTAATTTCACCTACTTGAAAGGTAGAGAGAGACACACACAGAGAGAAGTCTCCCATTAACTGGTGCACTTCCCAAATGCACACAACCACCAAGATAGTACCAGGCAGAAGCCAGGAGCCAGAAACTACATCTGCTTCTCCCATGTGGGTATCAGAGGCCCAGGGACTCAGGTCACTGAATGCTTCCCCTCAGTGCATCCAAGGGGAGCTGGATCAGAAGCAGGGCAGCCAGGTCTTCACCTGGCACCCAGATAAGAAATGGGGTTGCCCCAAGGGGAGGCTTAACCCTCTGTACCTTGAGACTCTCCAATTTACTTTGTAGGCTGACCAAGAATGCAAAACTACTAGGGCACTGGTGAAATGAGCTTCCACTTTTCTATTTTCCTATGGGTAATATTATTTTAAAGATTTCTTTATTTGAAAGAGTTACAAAGAGAGGCAGAGGCCAAGAGAGAGAGGTCTTCCCACTGGGTCACTCCCCAAATGGCAGCAACCGCCAGAGCTGAGCCAACATGAAGCCAGAAGCCAGGAGCTCCTTCCAGGTTACCCACATGGGTGCAGGGGCCCAAAGACTTCTGCCATCCTCTGCTGCCTGTCCCAGGCACAATAGCAGGGAGCTGGACTCAAAGTGGAGCACTCATATAGGATGCAGGCACTGCAGGCTGGGGATTTAACCCTCTGCACCATTGTGCTGGCCTCATCTATGGATAATCTTAACCACATAAGTTGCAACAGATATATTGTAAATATTAATTGCATACAAATACACAATGCTTAACTTGGGCACCTTCAAATCTATTGATATTATTTATATAAAAATACATGTCCCCTTTATAAACGGTTTTATGAACAGGTATGAGATCACCCTGGATAATCTTCCCAGTGAATCAAAAATGTAATCCGTCCTCCTGTGTTGTCAGAACAACCGCGGAAAGCACACTGGGGACACTCAACCAACACCAGTGCTCACGTGACTGAGGCAGTCATCTTGCACAACAAAGACTTCCTTCCAGGATCCAGTAAAAGCAGGAGGCTGGGAGATGAAGAAGTTCTAGAGAATAAAGCCACAGCCTGCAAACCCTCACATCCCATGTGGGCACTGGTTCCTGTCCTGGCTACTCCAATTCCAGTCCAGCTACTTGCAAATGATCTGAAAAAAAGTAGAGAAAGAGTGCCCAAGTCCCTTGGGCTGCTGCAACCCACAAGTTACTGGGCACAAGCTGTTGGCATAGGTCTGGCCCCGGGAGGCCACTGCCACCATCTGGGGAGTGAATCAATAGATGGAAGATATCTCTGTTTCTCTCCCTCTTTTTGTAACTGTGACTTTCAAAAAGAATAAATAAATTTTTTTTAAAGAATTAGAAATTCTAGAGACACAGAGAAGCCTGAGGGCAGATCTCCCATGCGGGATTCTCAGCACAACAAAAGGATATGGAAGAATCACAGAGTGCAGGGGCAGCGCAGCCATGTTCTTGTCAGCCATTCAGGGAGAACCCTACAGGAGGAAGTCATGCATCGCCAACAGGATACACACCCGGCACTCACCCCCTGCCCCTCCTACATGTCCAGCCCTGCCTCCTCAGCCAGCTGCCTCCATGGCCTAGCTCCTCCAAGTGCACCCTGTCCTTTGGTTAACATCAACACCTGTCCTTCCCTGAATAACGCAGCAGGTGGACAAAGAGCAAAAACTGGAGTCTGTTCCTCCAATCAACTCTCCACAAACCCTGCACATTCAGGTCATTCCTGTGTCTCCACGCCCAGGCCACAGATGCCAAATGGCCCAAAGGACAATTTTACACTTGAGACGCAGCTCCTGATCTACTGGGGGCTTGCTGTCTACAGGAACTGAGCCTGGTGACCCAGGGCCCACAAGTTATTCGGTGGTGACCCCCAAATCTCCTGCTGTGGGCTGCAGACACACACCACAGTGGAGACTGGGGAGTGACTGTCCTGGTGAGACTGGAAAGAGTCTGAGGTCTGAAGGAGGAAGATTCTGAGCCAAAGATCCCAAGTGAAGCCCTGCTCCCCACTCACACACACCTGACCAGTGTCCTACTGGACTCACTGCCAGCTGGCCCCTGCTGACTCCCAGCATGCTTGGTGGACCCTCTTCAGCCAGCTCCCAAGACCACCACTCTCCAGCCCAGTATTCCTACCCAGCCTGACTGCTTCCCCCATGAGTGCTCCCACCTTCAATAGAGACCCCTCCTCTTCCTCTCCCCAACACCGGGCCTGCTGTCTCACTTAGCCAAACCATCCACAGCAAACACCAGCACAGCCCTTAGCATGGCCTGGACATGGCCAAGCATTGCACACGGGAACTCCTGAACTGCCCACAGCAGCCCTTTGGGGGCCCCTTGTGAGACTCCTCACTGCAGCATTTAGGCAACTGATGCAGAGAGATGAAGGGGCTTCCTCGTGTCCTGCACCCAGAAGTGAGAGAACACACATTCAAACCTACCAATGAAGCGCTTTTGTCTGCAAGTTTGGTCTCAATACAAATCAGACAACCACAACCACTGGCCAGAATTTGGCACCTTTGATCAGAACGTCCTTGTGGACCTATACAACTTCCTCAAATGAAATGGCAAGTGGTCTGAAGTACCTACTTGCAAGAACTCTTTACAACCAACAGTCTGTGTGTAAGGACTGTTCCTCCTATGACGTCCTTCTCTCTTCCCCTCTTTCCCTCCCAAGCCCACCACAGAATCTGAGGCCTCACCCTTCGATCCACCTGTTTTCAATCCAGCTAATGAGACCCTCCTTACTGACCCCCACTCTCTGCTCTGCCCAAACCACTCAACTCCCCCCTAACAACCCAGCCCCAGCCTTGACCTCCCAGCCCCTCTTGGAAACTCCCTCAAAAACACTAACACTTCCACAATCATAGAGATCCCACAGGATCCCCGCAGCAACCCCTCAGGTCAGGCAGACTCATCCATCTCCTCCCTTTCTTCTCATGCCTCCCCATACCAACCACATTGATTGGCTCCTTCCCCCACGCAGCTGCATCACTAGAACCCATCCCCCAACTCAATCTCAGAGCACAGAGAAACATGTTGCCCACAATGGAGGTGGCAAGCCCAGAGTGTCCCACTGTGTTCATGTTCCCTTCTCTCTCTTTTTTTCCCCCACAAATTACCTTTTATTTAACGAGTACAAATTTCATAAGTACAACTTTAGGAATATAGTGATTCTGCCCACCATACCCGCCTTCCCACCCACCTCCTCCTCCATCTCCATTCTCAGTCACATTCTCCATTAAGGGGAAAAAAAAAAAAAAAACTGCTCCTCAACAGTCTAGACAAGCACTTTCCATTGCTTCTCAATTTCACCTCTACAGATTTCCTTTTAGGTGCGCTATTAGTTATCACAGATAGAGAGAACATATGGTATTTGTCCCTTTGGGTCATGTCCCCTTCTCATTGTCTGATATGAGACAGCCTGAGGAAAAATTAGGCTCCCTTTCAGAAAGCCCATCTAAATACAAAACGGAGTTCCTCTGCCTCACTTTTACCCTGGTGAGATGTCTAAAATACCTAACCTCCAGGCTCCCTGCTGATGAAAATGAGCGCATCTGGCACTCAGCCTGGACTCATACAGACTACCTGCATCAACAAGACCCCTCACACTATCAGGTGGCGTACACACTCTCCCGGGCACACAGCCAAACTGGACGTATCAGCCTGGAGATTTGGGTGCTCAGAGACTTCATCATATGTTCATCTGTCTCCTGGAAGGTGCGCACAACAATGCTCATACCTGTGTCAACTATGACAACAAAATTACTCACGGCCCTGATGATGTGAGTACCCTGGCTGGGACTCCGTATCTTCAAGTCCAGTTCATTAGCCAATGACATTGATACCAGACTCATTTCTGACAGTTTCAGGTAAGGGACAAATATGGTATAATCCTAGAGGTCTACAACATCATAAAACCAGGTCCCTCCCCAGCTATTATTCAGTTCAATATTTGTGAGGTTGCAAACAAAGGACAAATACAATGCAGGGGAATAGGCTGGGAATGGTCTTATACCCAGGAATACAAACACATGTGTTTCCAAGAAGGCAATCTAGCCAAGGATAGACAGAAATGGGGCTGCCCAACCCCAGACTCTCCCCCTCCTCACCAGTACTATTGCCCTTCATGGATATGCATGGATGACCCTTACCCTCTAATGTTCCCCTAAAAGCTGAGGTCAGGATTTAAAACTTAAAAGTGGTCCCTGCTTCACCTCCTTGCAGTCCTGGGGAACCCAACTCAGTAATATACACCATTACCAGTCCCAAAGATCCTAAGTGGGTTCGAGGACAGAGGGCCAGTATTCATATCAATGCCAAAGGTTCCTGGGGGCATAATTCACATAATACAAATCCTTGTAGAAAACCACAACCCCTGCAGGCAAGTCAGGACTCTGCCCCAATTCAATCCCTGGCCAAACAGGATTAGCCCAAGCAAACTTCATCATTCTTTTACCCCGACTCCATGCTCTACAACTAGCAAGTCTTACCCAGGCCTTCCTCCAATCCTCGGGATCATCCTTGGGCCAGGACTGCCCGCTCTGCCTGCCAATGAGAGAATGGGAATTTTCTGCACTGGGCCACATTGCCACACCACTTCACACACAGTTCTGTACCCTATGACTACACTGCATCCCATGTTATAGGGCCCACCACCTGTATCACCTTCAACACTGCCTAAGCGGCCTTACCCTAGGACTGTAATAACACCATCACTATCAACCGAACCACAAAAGCCATAAGAGCTCCCCACAGCACCCATTTTTTTTCTTTTATGTTAACACTTTATTTAAACCAGTACAGGCACCATGCTTAACAAAAGACTGTCCAAAATAAACATGCAATATGAACTAGCAGAGACTGGAACCCCAGCTTAATAAGTTGTGCCAATTGTTGGTTTTCTTAAACAATGACAGAGAACTGTTAAAATCCATAAGACTAAACCATTCTAGTTTCAAGCCTCCTGGATGAGATGATATTGGACCATATATATCGAGAGGAACTGGCCTGCCATGTCAGTGACCTTAAACAATACTCAAGTAAGCGCATGTGTATGAATCTTATTCCAAAGAGTGGGAAAACACAGTTTATATCACAAGCTTAATGGAGTTGTTTGAAACATGGCAGGAACACGATCACTGATTTGAAATGTCAAATGGTGTAAGAGGAAAACAAATTTCTCACCAATTTCCAACTTGGAACCATGGGTTTTAAAGTGGCTTAGAAGATTATTTACATATTTCCACAAATACAAAATAATATTTGACCTGAAGTGTTTGAAACACTTTTTCACATCAACTGTAAAGGCTCAAACTCTGTGGATTCCAGTATAATCAGTCTATTGAACAAACAGGGAAAGCAACCACTCTAAGAATGCTTCACTTGGTAGAATACAAGTTACCCTCTACTCCCAAATATCAGCATTTAAATGCTGATGAAAATATTATTCATCACTAGTCCACATACGGATTAATGACATTACTTGGAGTTAAAAAGCAGTCCAACCATTTTTAAAGTACACCTTCCTTAATATCTATAATGGGTGGGGGGGAAAACAGCCAAATTTAATTTGGCAATAAACTCCTCTAACCATGAACTTTTCAAAGTGTCAGACCATGGTACAGTTTATGGCTACAACTGACTCCTAAAAATAGGAGCTAAAGCGAGGTGAAAGTGCTGATGTTTTTGCCACACAGATTATTTGATGATGGCAATACAAATTTTAGGAACACCCTCCTATTGGATGATGACCATACAAATTTTAGGAACACCTAGTGCAGTATGTATAACTGCACTAGGCATCTAGCCATCTTTTCAGAAAGAGAATTCAAACCTTTACTTTAGAAGATAAGCAATCAAAAGTCAGTCAACCAACTTTTTTCCTAACATAATTGCTTCAGTACCAGAGCAAAGTGATTACTATTCAAAACTCAGACATTTTGGGATTTCAGCATAGTGACCTGAGAACAGTTTTCTTCATATGTCATTTATGTTGCCACAAAAACCACACTAAATGCATACTGGGATTACTGATTGGCTCTATTTTGACATTAGATGCTACACAGAACTTCAAGACCAACAATCTCAATACTAACACTGACTTCAAAGACCATGAAGGAGGTGCCCAGGGAAAAAGCTGCTGCGCAAAAGGAACGATTAGGATTTAGGGCTGAATGGCAATGGTTGTGCCAGAAAATATGGAATGTAAAAACTGGAATTATGAAATCTGAAGTTCCTCTCTGTCCTTAATGTGTTGTCCAATGTGGAAGGAATTTTACACTTTATGTTCTGTGTGGGTACAAACTGATGAAATCTTTACTTAATATATACTAAATTGATTTTCTGTATATAAAGATAATTGAAAATGAATCTTGATGTGAATGGAATGGGAGAGGGAGCGGGAGATGGGAGGGGTGTGGATGGGAGGGAAGTTATGGGAGGGGGGCATTGTAATCCATAAATTGTACTTTGGAAAGTTATATTTACTAATTAAAAGTTAAAAAAAACATTCCTTCCAGAAAAAAAAAAAAAAGAAATCTGAAGTTACTCCTGATTCAAGGGAAAAAAATAATAAATAGCAAATTAACGTGAAAAGGATAATATAAAAATATACTTAGATAGAAGAAAGTTTCCATAGATGAGGATATTTTAGAGCACAGGATTTATAAACTCTTGCCATAGGACAGATGGAATATAAAGCTATACCGATTCTCTAACCTCAATGTGACATGTTGCAGAATACATGTCATTGATGAGAAGTCAAACAAGGCAAAAAAAAAAAAAAATGCGAGGGGATTTCACACAGCTCTCTGCTCCTGTTGGACAACAGAAACCAAGAGTTGTGTGTGTGGTGGTCAGTGTCATCTGACATCAAGGAGGGCTTCCAAATTGGAAAAACCAAATTAAAAACCTTAACACAAGACCAATGAAGGAACCTCATTTTAAAAATATATTCTTGCAGCATTAGTTTGTCTTATTGATGTGAACCAAATGAAACAAATCTCATTTCCTTCCTTCAAAAACAAATACTCTCAGCTCAATTGCTTACATCTGCATTTCTGCAGAATGATAAACAAGTTATTCTCCAACATCAAAATACCTCTTTCAAGAATTCTTCAACTTCCTGGGTGAAGATTTTTCTCTCTCAAAATTGGAATGAAGAACCCTTTCCATTCATTAACCAAATACCTACTCTAGCACTTCCTCATCTCCAACTGACTTGGATTGCTTCCTGAATCCCAGATTAGGGAAGCCAGCCTGTCCAGAAGAGAAGATGTTCTATTCAGTATCGGCAAATTCTCTACTATCGTTACCATTTTATTAAAGTTTATGCAGAAACCTCAAAAATGAAATGCAAAGAATATGTAAGTGGGAAATATGACAACATAAGAATGCCTTGGCTAGTTCTGAAATGACTAAGATAGTCTTAATATAAGAATTCACTCACCAAATATGGTTGGTCTCTAGCTCTCCAGATCTTGTATTAAGTTAGCATTAAACAATTACTTATAGGTTTGTTTTTAAACTGGCACCAGCACCCCGGGTTCTAGTCCCAGTCAGGGTGCCAGATTCTGTCCCGGTTGCTCCTCTTCCAGTCCAGCTCTCTGCTATGGCCCAGGAGTGCAGTGGAGGATGGCCCAAGTCCTTGGGCCCTGCACCCACATGGGAGACCAGGAGGAAGCACCTGGCTCCTGGTTTCCGATCAGCGCGGTGCACCGGCCACAGCAGCCAGTGGGGGGTGAACCAATGGAAAAGGAAGACATTTCCCTCTGTCTCTCTCTCTTACTGTCCACTCTGCCTGTCAAAAATAAAAATAAAAATAAAAAATAAAGTGTGCTATACATTAGCATCCTTGCTTTATGCCAAGGAGACCATCATCTAACAAGACTGGTTAGTTAACTACTCATGCATCCAGTTTAAAATATCTTCTGACATTCAGGATATAAGATGTGTTTTCTACTGATATGTTACTAACTTTACTCACTACAGCCAAAATTTTATAAGTATTCTTTTCTTATGGCACAAAACTAATCACAAATATACTCCAAATACATTCATGTGCTCCTGGGTCAGCATGCAAAAGTGCTTTCCGAAAGTTCAGAGTCATCTCTCATCCTGAGCATTCTTGCCCTGTGCCCAGCTACTGCCCCACATGCCGACTAGGAGACCCGCTCAGGCCCCTCCCCTCCGGGTCATCTGCACTCTCAGGGTTCATGTTCTGCTGTATTCACCCGCCCCGCACTTCTAAATGCCCGCAAGACCTTCCCAGTGTCACATGCCAACCATGACACAGGACAGGCTTCTCCAGTACCAGCCTGGCTCGTTCCCATCATTCCTTGTTTCTGCCTGCTTTTCCCCATCGCCCGAGTCCTGCACATCCTCTCCTTCTGAGTGTCACCTCCCTACCTGCACGTGCCCTCAGGACAGCTCAATTCCACCTACAGCATGAAAAAGCCACCTCCAACAGGGATCCTGAGCTCTGATGGAGGTCGGGAAGGTAGACTCGGGCACCTGTTACAACGTGGATTCCCCCTTCTCTGATTCAGGGGTCCTGAGAGGCAGAACATCCTTTCACAGGAACCCCTGGAAGGTTTTCTGCCACCTAGGCCCATGGGGCTGGCGCTGTGGCCCACAGGCTAAAGCCCCACCTGCAGGGCTGGCATCCCACATCAGAACCCCGGTTCTGCTCCTGGAGCCCTGCTTTCATTCCAGCTCCCTGCTCACACACCTGGCAGAGCAGCACAAGTTGACCCAAGTGCCCCCGGCCCTGCCACCTGTGTGCCAGGCCCAGAAGGTGTTCCAGGCTCCTGGCTTCAGCCTGACTCAGCCTCAGCCAGCATGGGCTTGTGGGAGATTAAATCAGCTCATCAGAGTCATCCTTCTGGATCTCTCTCCCTGTCCCTTCCTCCAACTCTGCCTTTCAAGTCCACAACTGAAAAGAAGAAAAGAGAAGAGAAGAGAAGAGAAGAGAAGAGAAGAGAAGAGAAGAGAAGAGAAGAGAAGAGAAGAGAAGAGAAGAGAAGAGAAGAGAAGAGAAAAGAGAGGGGAGGGGAGGGGAGGGGAGGGGAGGAGAGCGGAGGGGAGGGGAAGGGAGGGGAAGGGAAGGGAAGGGAAGGGAAGGGAAGGGAAGGGAAGGGAAGGGAAGGGAAGGGAAGGGAAGGGAAGGGAAGGGAAGGGAAGGGAAGGGAAGGGAAGGGAAGGGAAGGGAAGGGACAAGACGACATCCTGGGGCGGCGCTGTGGCATAGTAGGTTGAACATCTGCCTATGACATCGAGATACCATATGGGCACCGGTTGGAGTCCCAGCTGCTCCACTCCCAATGCAGCTCTCTGCTAAGACACGAGAAGGCAGTGGAACATGGGCCATGGACTTGGCCCCCTTATCCACGTGGTAGACCCAGAAGAAGCTCCTGGCTCCTGGCTTTGGATCAGCTCAGCACCGGCTGTTGTGGCCCTTTGGGGAGTGAACCACTGGTTTCAAGACCTCTCTGTCTCTCTTTCTCCCTCTCTCTCTCCCTCTCTCTCTCTGTCTCTCTTGCCTCTTTCTCTCCTGTCACTCTGCCAGTGAAGTAAATAAATCAATCTTAACAACAACAACAAAAAACCCTGAGCCCAAGCTTAGATGAAAGTGGCTGCACTCCTGGATCGGCAGTGTAGAGTAGTAGGTTAAGCCTCCACCTGCGGCGCCAGCATCCCATATGAGCACTGGCTTGTGTGCTGGCTGCTCCACTTCCATCCAGCTCCCTGGTGATGGCCTGCGAAACAATGAAGATGGCCCAAGTCCTTGGACCCCTGCACCCATGCCGCCGGAGACCTGTAGATGCTCTTAGCTCCTGGCCTCCAATTAGCCCATTTGAGGACACTGTGGCCAGTAGCGGATTGAACCAGCACATGGAAGACCTCTCTGTCTCTCCCTCTCTGTGTCTCACTCTACTTCTCAGAGAAAGAAGGAAAAGAGTATTCAAAGCACAGCAGCAGCTTAACTCCTCCCAGAAACTTTTCACAGGAGGTCTTTACTATCGAGAGTACACCCAAATAGCATCTTTTCAGGCTCTGGTTGGGGGACAGGAGAGCTCCCCACAGGGAAGGGCCACGGGCCACTGCCATCTAAACTGCTCGACATCGCCAGTGCTGCCACCGTCAGCACCAACCCCGGCACATGAGCCTGTCCCTCATCTTTCAGGGAAGGACATTCCCACAACAGGGAACTAGCCATTAGCTAACAGGAAGGACACGCACACTATGTGTCCCCACCACGGCCATCTACTCCCCAGACATTCATCACTGAACCACGCCCAACACCACTCCTGATCTCTCCCCACGCCCCTGTCCAAACCCAACACGCAACAGCCCTGGTGTCTAGGGTCTCCTCAGGATGCTGGATGGAAACACTCTCTCACACATGAAACCTATCCCGTCTGGCTCCTCACACTGACCTCCCTCAGGCTCATGGCAGGCCCAGACCCCAGAGATGCCTGGCACGATCCCTACCAGCCCTGGGGAACAATCAGCAAGTGCAGGGCCACGGTAGTCATCACCCTGGTCCTCAGAGAGCTGGCCCTGAGCCCAACCAACTCCCCTGGGAGTCTGAATGAGCTTCAAGAACCACTGTGCACTGCTAAAGCCCCAGATCCTGCAGGACCCAAAGGACCACCCCACGACTCCTCCGGGGTGCAGGCCAGAGCTAGGAGCACTCGGTTCTCCACTGACCATCAGCTCCCTAGAGCAGACAGCCCCAGGTGCACACGGGGCAACTGAGTCTGGGTGGTCGCAGCCTCGTTTTGGGCTTTGAGAGAGAGGAACCACCCTCCAGGTGCCTGTGGCTGGGAGGAGCCACACTTCAGGGGCTGGGACAGGGCTCCCAATGCACAGGGAGCGGCTCCCGGTCGGTCTCAGGGTGTGATGGGAGCTCTTGCTCCTCAGGGTCCACAGCTGGGCAGCTGAGGGCACCAGCTTCACTGGCACACGATCCCCAGGGACCACACGGGAGGCTGGGGCGTCTTGACAGGGACAATGACCATGCAGGGTGAGAAGCCCTCAAGCAGGGGGGAACAGGTCTAGCCCAGCTGTGACAAAGGCTGGACCCACACCTGCTGTGGCAGGCGGAGGCTTCCCCCTGTTGGTGCGACGGGGGACAGTGTGCACAGGGCATGGCTTAGAAGTGCAGCAGGCAGCGCCCGCTGGGACTCGGCAGCCATCTTGTGTGAGAGGAGGGGGCTCAGTTGAGGAGCCACAGGAAGTGACCTCACCTGGAGACCTGGGGGGCCCGGCAACAACCCCAACATTCCAGAGTTGAGTCTGAACCAGCTCACCTGGATAGAGTCTCGCAGGAAGATGTTCCTGAGTTGTATCCCGCGATGCCCAAGCCCAGCCCCCAAGAAACCCTGCTGTGGATGCCTCGCCCAGTGGTGGGGACGCTGGGCCAGCCCTCACCCCCGACGCTCCTGGTGCTTCCAACAGAAAACGGCCATGGTGAGTCTGGAAGCAGGACAGGTCTCTGCGGGCCAGGACACCACTGGGAACCCACCCGAAGCCCATAGGCCCCTGGGGCTGGGTGTGGGTGTGGGTGTGGGGGGCAAGGGGCCACTTCCCCCTCAGAGGAGGGAGGCTGGAAGTCCTAGGTGGAGGCAGCCTGAGGCCCAGAGCTCCTGGCTGCGGAGGGATCCAGGGACTGCCTCTTACCTGCCATTCTCTGCTCTTGTCTCCCAGGGCCAGGACAGGTCAGCCTCGCGCCTGGCAATGCACAGAAGGCTGCGGATCGCCAGCAGGCAGGACGTGTGTCAGGCCCCTTTCACTGATGACCTGTGTGTGGTGGGGGAGTGGTCAAATGAGCCCACAGCTCTGAAGCCCCCGTACCGGGCATTCCCCGGCACACAGAAACCACTGGACGTCCCCCTCAGTCACACACTGTTGGTCAGAGCCCAGATAGAGCCCAGGGGCTCCGCAAATGCCCATCTCACAGCGGAGGAAGTAGGGCCCGTTGACTTCGCCTGTGTCAGTCGTGACCCAGGGTCAGGGCCGGGCCTGGCACCTGACCTCACGGCTGGGGCGGCACAGAGCCCTGATCTCACAACAACACCCCCGCTGGAGCAGTGCTGGTCCTCCATCAATCAGCGCCACCACAAGGATGCGCGGGGGACAGCTGTGTCCCCGGGGGCCGAGCAGGGCTCAGGGGAGGCCCTGAGAGAAGAGGCTCTGGGGATGGAGGGTCTGGAGCCAGGACTGTACGCAGCAGCTGAAGCTGAGGACGCTGCAGGGGCACCAGATGCAGCACTGGCCCCGGCCTCAGCCCCAGCTCCGCAAGTCCCTTCTGCTGCAGCCCCAGTGCCACACCTGGCCTTCCCCGCCCCCGTCGTCCTGTATTTCTCTTTATTCCTCCCCACTCTCTTCCTTTTCTCCACCTTATTGTCCCTGAACCTCAATAAAATGTAAGTTATTACCCACTGTGGAATGTACAATTTGCACCGTGCCAGCTCCCCAGGCCGTGCCCTCCCCACCCCACTCTCCCTGCACCATGGCTCCAATGCCCGGGACCTGCATCCTCTGCAGAGGACACGGGCACCTCCCCAGGGGCAGAGCCAACGTTCCCCGTTTGGACAAACAGCACCACACGCTGGGAAGGCCAAGGTAAGCAAATAACAGGGCGACGCTGCATGGCTGGGGCAGTGCCTCCTCATGCTCAGGGATGCAGACTCTGAGGTCACAGAACGGACCTGCCGGGGGTGCTGTCCCCGCAGCCTCAGTGTCCTCATCTGTGCAATGGGAAGGCAGCCCTGCCACAGCCATCACCACATCAGGGAATGCGATGTTCTGCACCTCCCTGCACACAATGGGAGCTCACAGCTTCAGTTTGAAGTGTGCACAGGGAGTGGGTGAGAGATTCTTAACTGAGGGCACAAGATCAGGTCCAGCATCATAAACACACAGAAGCAGTCACAGGCTCTGGCCCTGTGCTCAACAATGGGTCACTGGTAACTAAAGTAGAGCAAGGATTTGCCTACTGCACAGGAGACTGTGGGGCCTTGTCCAGGACCCCATGTAACCCAGACTGCCTGGTGTGCAGGAGACATGGGTGGTCTTGGCTGAGAAGATGGAGACACAGAGGATGTCCCAAGGAGAGTGACCATGTTCCACTGGAACAGGCTGTGTTTCCATAGGGAAGTGCACCCCAGGCTTTCATAATCTTCCACTGCCGTGTGGTTCTGGCTTACAGATGAAGAACCTCGCAGTCCCTGAGAGCCCACAGGTAGAACGCAGTGATACCGATGAACTGAGGGACACTGTTGACCTCTGGGGACCAGCTGCCCTGCCTACAGGTGGACTGAAATGGGTCTAACAGACATGTGTGCACCAGCAAGAGCTCTGTCACCCAGGATTTCCCTCTCCCCAGTGCGCCAGCCTCAAGTTCACATAGCAGAACCAGGAAGACCGACATCTGGACCTGGAAAGTCTTCTGTATTTCCGTGGTGATCTAGAGGTTGTTGTGCACATGGGGGCCTGGGCTACATCAGTAAACAAAGAGAAGTTCCTTTCTGTCTACTCACCCCTGATCAGGTGTGAAGACTTGCGCATCTGCGCAGGAGACATGAGAAGGCCCAGAGAAGGGAGCATCCTGGGCAGACTTACAAACACAGCAAATGATGCTCTAAATACCTAATGGCCCAGCAGAAAATGAGCTTCCAGGCCTCTCATTTACATGTTCACCTCATCCACTCCAAAACATAACTCAAAATAAAGCATCTAAGCATAAATGTTAAAAGTCAAAAATATAAATCACTTAGAAGAAAACTTACAAAATCTTGACAATTTTGAGTGACCCGCAGATTTTTGATACATTATCACAACTATGATACATAATAAAAAGATAAACACTAATTTCTCCAAATCGCAAACACTTCTGATTCAAGAAACACATTATCAAAGTAAAAAAAAGATCACACAGATTCAGACAAAATATTTTAAAAGCATGTATCTGATAAGATCCTCTGTCCACAAAATATAAGGAACACTTACAATTGAACAATACGAAAATGAACAACCCAAACCACCATGCGTCAAATATTTGAATATGCATTTCTTCTAAGATAAGCACAGTAAAAGTTGCCCAACATCTTCGGGCCCCAGACAAAAGCAAATGAAAGCCACAATGTGACACCAACTCTCCCCCACTTGAGTGGCAGGAGTTTAAACAATGGGGAGGAACCAGAGTTGTAAAGGATATGGACAAACAGACCTCACCCATTGATGCTGAGAATGTGAAATGGTGCAGCCACTGTACAAATCAAGCAGTTGTCCAAATGGAGATATGAAGAGTTGCTGTTGGACTCAGCACCTAGCTCATACTCAAGATAAATGAAAATACTTGTCCCTAAAAAAAGTGTCAAGGTAGACATAGGTTGTTATCTGTTAATAACAACTTTGAATGTAAATTGGTTAAATTCCCCACTTAAAGGATAAAGACCGGCTGAGTGGATAAAGACCAACACTCAATATACTGCCTGGAAGAAACTCATTTCAGACACACATTACATCAGGATAAAAGAATCTGTCAGAAAGAGCATCTAACAACTGGAAATACATACATGCACCTGAAAACAACACCACCTAAGCATGGAATACAAACAATATTGGTTCTAAAGGGAGGTAGAGACCCCACAACAATAGGAGCTGGGGACTTCCACATCCCACCTGTCAATGGACAGATCATCTAGACAGACAACCAGCAAAGAAGCACTAGACTTAAGAAGCACTACACACCAAATGGACTTAACATTTGTGGAACGCTGCAGAATATGCATTCTTCCCCTCAGCACGTGGAACATTCTCCAGAAGAGACCCTACATTCGCCCACAAAACAAGCCTCAACTCATTTTAAAAAATCAAAATCACCTTTTCGCAGGCCATAATGGAATAAAATATTAGTAATCAACCAGAGGAATTGTAGATATCAGCCAAATGCATGGAAATCAAACACCATGTTCCTGTCCAATCAATGGATCCCTTTTACCACTCTCCTCAACACACAACTGGGAGTGCTACCCAGTACAATTTAGCAAGAGAAAAAAAAAAAAAATAACAGCATCAATTTGGAAACAACAAAGTCAAATAGTCCTTACTTGCAATCTATATGATCTTATATATAGGAAAATTTAAAACTTCATCAAAGAGTTAAAAGAATTCAATAAAAATGCAGGATACAGGATCAGCTTACAAAAACCAACAGCATTTCAATACCCTAGGAACAAATCAGATGAAAAGAGATCAAGAAGGCAACCCAGTGGTAGAACAAGGAGTTGATAGAAATTGAAGAGATGACTAAAAAGTGCAAAGTCATCCCATGGTCATGCATTTGAAGAACTAGAATGTTTAAATGTCCAACTGCTACAGACACAATGCAATTCCTCTCACAATACCAATGACATTCTTCAAAGAATAAGAGAAAGTATTTGCAAGTTGTTCCCCTGATGAGATTAAGGAACTCAACCCAAAGGTCCCCCCACAAAAATGCAATTAAAAATGAGCTAATTATCTCAGTAGATACATGTCAGAAGAAGATATACAAATGGCCAAAAACTACATGAAATAATGCTCAATCATATTAATCATCAGGGAATTGGAACTCAAAACCTCAATGAAAGATTCTCTCTCCCAGGTCTGACCGGAAAAAAAGACAATGAACAAATTCAAGGACATGGAGAAAGGGGAATTCTCACACACTCTGGACAGGAATGTCCATCAATGCAGCCCTTGTGGCAAACAGTATGGTGTTTCCCCAAAACACTAGAAATAGAACTGCCATATGATCCAGCAATCTGTCTGTGCGTATACATCCAAAGGAAAGGAAACCAAATGTTGACAACATAGTTGCACGCCACGTTTACTGCAGCACTGTTCATGAAAGCCAAGGTATGGAGTCAACCTAGACACTCTATTGGTAGATGAATTGATAAAGAACACCTGGTTACATATGCATAATGGAATAATACTCAGCCATAAAAAAGAACATAGCCATGTCATCTGCAGCAACATCCATGAGCCTGGAAGGTATTGTGGGTTTTTCTGTTTGTGTATGGTTTTTTTCGGAGGGAGAAGGATTTTATTTATTTGAGAAGTTGAGTTCCAGACAGAGGGAAAGACAGACAATGGTCTCCCATACACTGGTTCACTCCTTAAATGGGTACAAAGCCAGAGCTGAGCCGATCTAAAGCCAGGAGACAGAAGCCTCTTTCGTGTCTCCCAGGTGGGTGCAGGAGTCCAAACACTTGGGCCATTCTCCACTGCTTTTGCAGCAGAGAGCTGGATTGGAAGAAGAACAGCTGGGGCATGAACCAGCACCCATTTGGCATGCCAGCACCACATGGGGAGGGTTAGCCCACTACATCACAGTGCTGGCTCCAGGGAGGACACTGTATTGGTTAAACAAGTCAATCGCAGGAGGAAAACTACTGCATGTTCCCATTTACGTATGAAATCCTAAAAAGTTGATCTCACAGAAGTAGGCAAATAGAACAGAGTTTACCAGAGGTTGGAAAGGGGAGGGGGGAGTGGAGGGAGGATGGTGGATGGGTACAGAGCACAGTTCACTGTGAAGAGCAATGTCAAATGTTCTGCCACACCGTAAGGTAACCAATGGAAAGGTAATTAATTATGTGCCTCACAATAGCTAGTAGAGGAGATTCTGGATGTTCCCAACACAAATGATGAGTATGTTTCAGGTGACAGATATCTTAATTAACCTGATCAGATCATTATATACCATATATTTACATTGAAATACCACACTGTACCCCATAAACATGTACAATTATATGTGTCAATTATGAATAACCATACAGATATTCTTTTTCAAAAATGAGTCTAGATGCTCCTAACTGCATCATTCATAATAACCAGCAAGCAGAAGCCATCAAGTGGCCAGCAACTGATGTACGAATAAACATATGGTCTCTCCTCAATATAGACAACTCTCCACCCCACAGAAGGGCATACTGTTCTAACACTCCCTATCCAACTCCGGAGCCCTGAAGACATGTGGCTCTGGGAAGGTAGAGAGAGGCAAAGGCCTCATATAGCATGACACCATCAACACACATGGGACATTTGTGAAAGTGAGCAGACACGTGTCTCAAGGGCCTGGAGGCGGGACTGAGAACTGAGTGCCAATAGGCAGGAGGTTCTTTAAGTGTTTGGGGAATGTTCCACAGCTACACTGTGCTGATGGCTACACAGCCTATACATATATTAAAGTCACTGACATGGACACAAGAGGACATACATCATGTTCTGTCAATTGTAGGTCAAGAAACCTGTCCACAGAAAGTGATCAGAGTGATCCAGAAGCGACTGTTCCTTCACTTGTGTGGGCACCATGCCAGTTGACCACCCTAGGGCCAGAAGGATGCTGATGCTGAGGTCAAGGTCTTCTTGGAGACTGGAAGAGGATCTCACAGCACAGAGCCTGGCAGAGGGGAGAGACAGAGCAGTATCTTCACCATCCAGGGCAGTTAACATGAGGTCTGGATTCAGTGACAGTCCCTGACTTACAGCCCAGAGGCCAAATCCTGCTCTGGGACACTAGCCTCTTCACTGCTTAGGCTTTGTGCCTGGGGAGCCTCAACTGCAACACAGAACCTATACCACTATTGGGAAGAACAAATTTATTAAATGAAATGCACCTAGAAGAAAACATGGTACCAATCAGCACAGAACATACTCATCAATGCTGTGGGTTATTCATACTGGTTTCAAAAAAGAAATGAAGGGACCGGTGCTGTGGCATAGCGGGTAAAGCCTCCGTCAGCAATACCAGCTTCCCAGATGAGTGCTGGTGTAGTCCCAGCTGCTCCTCTACCAATCTAGCTCTCACCTGTGGTCCAGGAAAGCAGTAAAAGATGGCACAAGTCCTTGGGCTCCTGCACCCTTGTGGCTGACCTGGAGGAAGCTCCTGGATCTTGGCTTTGGATCAGCACAGCCATGGCCATTGTGGCCATCTGGGGAGTGAACCAGTGGATGGACAACTACTTTCTCTCTGCCTAACCTTCTCTGTGTACTTCTGACTTTAAAATAAATAAATAAATCTGTGAAAAGTAAAGAAAACAGAAGACAAACTGAAATGTAAGATCTGAGCCTTTGAAACAATTAGAAGAAAACACAGGGGAACTGCTTCCGGACAGTGCCATGGGCAAGGATTTCTTAGATCAGACCCCAAGAGCATAGGAAACAAAGCCAACCAGCAGACAAATGGGATTTCACCAAATTAAACAGCTTTTGTACAGCAAAGAAACAATGTCTACAAGCCATCCATCTGACATAGCTGTTAGTAAAGTCAACATAAAAACAACTAAACAGCAAAAACAAGAAACAACAAATAAGTCAGACTTAAGAGTCTCAGTTAGAAATAGACATTTCTTTTTTTAAAAAAAAAAAAGATCTATATATTTACTTGCAAATCAGAGTTACACAGAGAGGGGAGAGGCAGAGAAAGAAAGGACTCCCATCCGATGGTTCACTCCCCAGTTGGTAGCGACAGCCGGGGCTGCGCCGATCCGAAGCCAGGAGCTAGGAGCTTCCTCTGGGTCCCCTATGTGGGTGCAGGAACCCAAGGAACTAGGCCATCCTCTACAGCTTTCCCACACCATAGCATATAGCTGGATCAGAAATGGAAAGCCAGGTCTCGAACCAGCGCCCACATGGGATGCCAGCACTTTAGGCCAGGATATCAACTCGCTGCGCCACAGTGCTGGCCTCGGAAATAGACATTCCTTAAAGTAAGACATGTCAGTGGTTCTCCTGTTCCACAGCACTCAAGGGAACTACAGATAATGTGAAATACGGGACAAAAGTGCTCTTCACTGATCTCAGAGAGATACAAAGCAAAACCACAATAGGATACCAAAGGAATGAACGATAACTAGTGAGGATGTGTGTGGAGGGGAGGGAACACTTGGCACTCTGTGGGTGGGAATGTAGATGTGGTAAAGAGTAAGGAAGTTGCTCAATAAACAGAAACTAGACCTACCATCCACTCCAGCAACCCTACTGCCAGTGTACAATAAAGGGGAAGGCAGTCAGTCTGGGGAAGAGAGATCTGTGCCCCCAGTTTTACTGCAGTCCTGTTCCCAGTAGCTAAGGAATGCAAACAACCTACACATCCATCCACCATGGATGGAAAAAGAAAAAAAGGGGTACGTGTACACATAGGAATACTACTCGGCTATAAAAAAGGTTGAAATCTTGTCATTTGTGGTACCATGGGAGGATCTGGAAATCACTGGGTTAAGTGAAATCAACCAAGCACAGAAAGACAAACACCACATGACCTCACTCACATGTGGAATCTGCAAAGTGGTGATGCCCTGGAGGCTCAGGGCACAACGGCAGTTGTCAGAGGCCAGGAGGAAGGGATGAGGGCAGTGGACAGAGATGGGCTAGTGTGAGTCACAGCTGATGGAGCATGAGTCTCTGTGCTTCTGCTGCGCGGGAGAGGACAAGGCTGATGCCCTGTGTATCTCCCTAGGAATGCAGATACAGCCCTGCAGTGTGGCGTTTGTTTCCCCGCAGGAACAAGCCCAGTGAACTCAGGGGGACAGAGGAGGTAGAGGTGGGGAGCAAGGGCAGGTCAGGAGCTACAGGCTCAAGGTCTCTCCTGAGGTTACATGGTGCCATCTGGTGTGCTGCCGTCTCAGTTCCTTCTGGCTGTAGGGCTGCATCCCTGTTTTATGCCTGGCCTGGGTGGTTTGCTCGGATGCTCCTGTGGGGTGAGCTCATGTACGGTCAGGTTCTTAATCAAGTCCAGGGGAGTGTCAGGTCCCCTCAGGTCCTGCCTGCCTCACTCAGTGTCACACACATCGTCTCCCTTTACACTGACACAGTCGCTGATTCAGGGCCCTCCACCACAGCTGCAGAGTCTGTCCCACGATGGGATACCACAGGAGAATGACACTGTGGGGTGAGACCCAGGATCAGGTGTCACCCGTGCGGCATGGGAAGGTATCCTAGGGTAGGGGGCTGGGCAGTAAGAGCCAGGAGGAGAGCAGGTCAGGCTGTCCAGGGAGAAGCAGAAGGGGGCCCCCAGCAGGCAGGCTGTGCTGCCAAGGAGCAGGGAGCCTGGACAGAGACACCTCCCAGGATGCAAAATAGCTCAGCCCCTCTCAGACTGCCATCAAGAAGATCCAAAGGTGTGCCCTCCAGTCAGGGAGCCACAACGTGGGACCTCAAGGCTCAGTAGGCAGAGAAATGAGGCTGGAGCAGAAGTGACAGTGGCGAAAGATCCGCAGACCCAAGGCCTGGACAGGAGTCTCCAGGATGCACGGCAGACCCATGCCAGCGAGGAGATGTCCCCAGATGTCACTATCCCAGCACCTGCGGGCCAGACCTGATACAACACCTGTTTGCTTCCTTTAATCGAGCAGAGTCCACAAAACACAGAATTTTAGAGCATGCAGCTCAGCTACATTAACAACATTCCCATGGCTGGACAACCCTCACCATCCTGTCTCAATCAGGGTCCCAGACTGCCTTCCTTGGCCTGTGCACTACTCAGCCTGCTGTCTGCTCCCACTGATCCCGATGAGCCGTACAAGCTGAGGCAGGACACAGGCAGCTGGGCCTGGGTGTCAGGGCATTCGTATGTCAACAGGACAGCACGGAGCCCGCTCGCAACCCTATGTGCCACTCTGGATGTCCGGTACACTCAGGCGCTGCTGAATGGAGACTCCGCCTTTCAGTTTGGTTTGTCTTTGCCTTTTTCTTAATAAAACTGCAAACCTCCAAATAATAAGAAAAAATACAGTCAAAGAAATGTCTACTTATTTTCACCTACTTGAAAGGTAGAGAGAGAGACACACGGAGAGAAGTCTCCCATTAACTGGTGCACTTCCCAAATGCACACAACCACCAAGACAGGACCAGGTGAAGCCAGGAGCCAGAAACTCCATCTGCGTCTCCCATGTGGGTATCAGAGGCCCAGGGACTCAAGTCACCGAATGCTCCCTCTCAGTGCATCCAAGAGGAGCTGGATCAGAAGCAGGGCAGCCAGGTCTTCACCTGGCACCCAGATAAGAAATGGGGTTGCCCCAAGGGGAGGCTTAACCCTCTGTTCCTTGACAGCCTCCAATTTAGTTCGTATTCTGACCAAGAATTAGAAACTATTAGGTGCACTGGTCAAATGAGCTTCCACTTTACTTTTTTCCTATGGGTACTATTTCTTTTAAAGATTTATTTGGTTTATTTCATAGAGTTATGAAGAGATGCAGAGGCCAAGAGAGAGAGGTCATCCCACTAGGTCGCTCCCTAAATGACTGCAAAAGCCAGAGCTGAGCCAACATGAAGCCAGGATCCAGGAGCTGCTTCCAGATTTCCCTCATGGGTGCAGGGGCCCAACGACTTCTGCCATCCTCGGCTGCCTGTCACAGGCACATTAGCAGGGAGCTGGACTCGAAGTGCAGCACCCATATGGGATGCAGGCACTGCAGCCCAGGGATTTAACCCTTTGAGCCACAGTGCAGGCCCCATCTATGAGAATGTTAACCATATAAGTTGCAACATAGATTCTAAATATTAACTGCATACAAATACACAATGCTTAACTTGGGCACTTTCAAATCTATTTCTATAAAAATACATGCCCCCTTTATAAACAGGTTCCCCATTACAGAGATGAAAACTCACTTCATTTCTATATATGTAAGCAGTTTAAGAATACTGCTGAGGATCAGGTCATTTTTTTTCCCCAAAAATGTTCTAAAGATGTCCACAGGACAAAAGAGGATTCACTACATGCCTGCTGACTTAACCCTTGGTTCACTGCCCTCCTTCACAGGTATGAGATCACCCTGGATAATCTTCCCAGGGAATCAAAAATGCAATCTGTCCTCTCGTGCTATCAGAACAACCGTGGAAAGCACACTGGGGACACTCAACCAACACCAGTGCTCACGTGACTGAGGCAGTCGTCTTGGACAACAAAGAAAGACTTCCATCCAGGATCCAGTAAAAGCAGGAGGCGGGGAGATGAAGAAGTTCTGGAAACGGGGCCCGTGTTGTGGTGCACTGGATAAAGCCACAGCCTGCAAACCCTCACATCCCATGTGGGCACCGGTTCCTGTCCTGGCTACTCCAATTCCAATCCAGATCCCTGCAAGTGGTCTGCAAAAAGCAGAGGAAGATGGCCCAAGTACCTGTGCCCCTGCAACACACACAGGGTACTGGGCAGAAGTATCTGGCTTCAGCTTGGACCAGGGAAGCCACTGCCACCATCTTGGGAGTGAACCAACAGATGGAAGATATTCTCTCTGTCTCTGTCTTTTCTGGAACTGCGACTTTCAAAATCATAAATAAATCTTGTTATTTTAAAGATTTAGAAATTCTAGAGAAGCAGATAAGCCTCAGATGGCAGATTTCCCATGCAGGGTTCTCAACACAACAAAAGCATATGGAAGAATCACAGAGCGCAAGGGCAGCGCAGCCATGTTCTTGTCAGCCCTTCAGGGAGAACCCTATGAGAGGAAGTCACGCATCGCCAACAGGATGCACACCCGGCACTCACCCCCTGTCCCTCCTACACACCCAGCCCTGCTCCTCAGCCAGCTCCCTCCATGGCCTAGCTCCTCCAAGTGTACCCTGTACTTTGGTTAATATCGACACTTGTCCTTCCCTAAGTAATACAGCAGGTGGACGAAGACCAAAAACTTGAGTCTGTTCCTCCCGTCATTCTCTCCACAAACTCTGCACATTCAGGTCATTCTCATGCCTCCATGTCCAGACTACAGATGCCAAATGGCCCACAGGACAACAGCAAGAGACTCAGGAGGCAGCAGCCCTGAGTGTCCACACATGAGACACAGCTCCTGATCCGCTGGGGGCTTGCTCTCTACAGGAACTGAGCCTGGTGGCCCAGGGCCCACAAGTTATTCGGTGGTGACCCCCAAATCTCCTGCCGTGGGCTGCAGACACAGACCGCAGTGGAGACTGGGGAGTGACTGTCCTGGTGAGACTGGAAAGAGTCTGAGGTCTGAAGGAGGAAGATTCTGAGCCAAGGCTCCCAAGTGAAGCCCTGCTCCCCACTCACACACACCTGACCAGCGTCCTAATGCACTCACAGCCAGCTGACCCCTGCTCAGACTCCCAGCATGCTGGGTGGACTCCCTTCAGCTCAGCTCCCAAGACCACCACTCTCTGGCCCAGTGTTCCTACCCAGCCTGACTGCTTCCCCCATGAGTGCTCCCACCCTTCAGCAGAGATCCCTCCTCTTCCTCTCCCCAACACCGGGCTTGCTGTCCCCAGAGGCCCTGCCACCTCCTCTGCCTCACTCGGGCAAAACACCCACAGCAAACACCAGCACAGCCCTTAGCATGGCCTGGCCCTGAGGCAAGCACTCACCCAGAAATGCAACAGACTCTAATGAAGTGCTATGGATACCACTGAGGAGAATCCCACAGGACTCCCAAAAATGAGTCACAGATCACTGCCCACCCAATGATTAAAAGGCTCTGGACTGTGGAGAAAGCCACTGGTAGCCCCAATAGAGAGTTATAGCTCACTGCTGCCCACAAACAAGCAAAAATAGGAAATAAAAATGGAGTCACTTATGCTAAGCCAGAAGCTGATGACATCACTTATGTCAAGCTCAGCGCTTGCCAGAAAGATGCTCCTCATCAGACTGAACAGACATCCCTGGGCAGTCTGATAACATGTATGCTACAGACGACAAACTCAAGTTACCTTCCTACTCGCACAGGGATTGGCTGCACCCCAGGAATACTGCAGATACACCCTGTCCTAAACAACAGATTGGTGGCACCCCGGGAAACTCCCAGAGGGAGCACAACTGATTGGTGACACCCTACCGCTCCTGGAGACTCTCCCTTCAAAATGACAAGGATAAAAGGATCATGGTCCCGGTGTCTGTGAACCTCTGGATCTTCACACATTCAGAGCTGAAGAGGCAGCCTGTTACACATGGATCTGTAATGGCACAAGATGACAACCGATCAAGGGCCCAGTGCTGGTGAACCTCTGGATCTCCTTACACATGGAGCTTAAGAGGCAGCTCACTAGCCCCCTTGCTAAGCAACACACGGTGACTACAGGACCAAACTCCAGTGGAGCCACTCCCTCACCTGGACCCCTTATCAGCCTGTTGCCTGGCCTGACCACACAGCTGGACCAGACCTCTCAGCAGGGGACCTCTCCAACTCCTTACCTTGTCATTCCCCTGGGAACTCCGGGCTTCTGCTCAGAGTGACAGCCATCCCACTACTGCATGCCTGTAAGTGACTGTTCTGAGATCCATCTCTCCGAGTGGTAATGAGACTCTGGACTCTGGACTTTGAACTTTCACTTTTTGGGAATGTGATAGGAACCTTAAGAACGCAGCATTTATAATGATATTAGCCATATGTAATAGGAAGGAATGTGCCTCGACCCTATGATTAAGAATGTCTTCTGCTTCGCTGTACTTACATTATTACAGTTGGACTGCCTTTGAGATTGCTTTGATGCCAGGTGTGTGTTATGATGTGTGGAGTAATGAACATAACTACAGAGATTGGTTTGCAGTGGGAAAGCCCTAGTGTGAATTGGAGTGAGCAATAAAAAGCCTTTCATTGGGAAGACAGTGTCGTCTCCGTGTGTTCCTTCTTCCCTATGCTCCGACAATGCACCCTTGAGCCCTGTCGAAATGCGTGACAGCAAACACTCACAACGTACCACCACCACTGCTAAACTCGGGAGACACCCACACTGTACATTCACTCCATTACAATTAGTAACACCTCTACAGCACACCCTACCCCACAGGTCCCACAACTCTCAGGTGGACACGGCTCCCCCACTACTGCAAAAACCATCTCCACAAGCCACTGCCACTTCTACAGATTCCTCCAAGTAACTCTAAAAGTAAGGCAGTGCTATCCAACTCTGCCAGACCACTCTTCCAACTCCTGGACCCTCAGCTCCAGGGCAATCTCTAGGAATTCACCCTACTCAGATACCCTTTTTTATCCTCTGTTCACATCTCTCACTTTAAAGCACTGTACCCCGTTGCTATCTTTTGTTGTGATATTAGCCCTAGACTTTGTCAGAAACCAGCCAAACCGAATGGACCCATAGCAGAAGACTTCTCTCGGCACTCTCTTATCTCTTCTGGGTTGCATGCTTTACTACGGTCTGCTGCTTCTAACCTGCTGCCCTTTTTGTGGTCCCCAAATCTATATATCTCTCACATCCTCCCAAAGCCTCTACACAGCTCTCATCAATGCTTCCTCTCATCTCTTCTCTGAACATAACCCCACTATCGCTTCATGCGGGATCTGTACACACTCTTCCCACTTCCCAGCCAATCTGGACAAAGGCCACAGGACTGAAGGGATACCCTGTACTTTCCCCAAAACAGGAAGAATTCAACCAACCTTATTTACCTATCAAAGGCATGTTCTGTGCTTTGCTGACAGGTCAAGCCCTTAAATGCATCCTACGTGCTCCCTTCCCTTTTTCCATGAAGTAGGATCACTGTCCCACAAACTCTTTAATTGGACGATTACTCTCCCAGCCTTCCCTGTTTCCTCCATTTCCTTCCCCTACTCCCACAGGTTAGAAAAATTAGCCACAAAGGCAAATACTCCCACTCTACCTGAACCATCACTGTCAGGACCCAGCCCAAGGATGCATTGGTGAGCATGCGGGGGACCATAAATAGAAGCATTCTTGCTCTGTGGCATCCAGGTGTACAACTGTCTTCCCATGAACTGGAGAGGCACGTGTCCTCTTAGGTTCCTATTTCACCCTTTCTCCTATACTCTCAACCAGACTTGATGTCCCATACCTCGAACACCCTGTGTCAAGAGTGACTTGGACTTAGCAACCCTTCTTTCTCGTTGGGTGTTTGTTGCCAGGGATTGGGCCAGGAGCAGCCAGACTGGCAATTTCAGGAGACAAGACAAAGAAATACAAAGAATTATGTCTCACTCTCAAAGAAAACATAAATGACCCAGCACCACACCTGTCTCACTTCCAAGAACAGGTAGATTCCTGTCAGCAGTGGTCCTGCAAAATCACTGAGGATTTAGACGTCCTCAGCTCCATAAAAGGAGGACTTTGCCTCTGGGTAAAGAGTGTGGCTTGTGGTCAGTGCCACCATAGCTCAATAGGATAATCCTCCACCTGCTCGCCGGCACACCAGGTTCTGGTCCCGGTTGGGGCGCCGGATTCTGTCCCAGTTGCTCCCCTTCATTCCAGCTCTCTGCTGTGGCCCAGAAGTGCAGTGGAGGATGGCTCTAGTGCTTTGGCCCTGCACCCACATGGGAGACCAGGAGGAACCACCTGGCTCCGGGTTTCAGATCAGCGTGGTGTGCCAGCCACAGCGGCCATTGGGGGGTGAACCAACAGAAAACGAAGACCTTTCTCTCTTTCTCTCTCTGTCCACTGTGCCTGTCAAAAAAAAAAAAAAAAAAAGAGTGTGGCTTGTACACCAGTCAGTCAGGTGCTGTGAGAGATGCTATTGAGCACATTGAAAAGCATGCTAATAAAATGTAAGAATGCATTACAATACCCTTGCCACATTTTAGCCATCTTTGCCACTCTGGGTAACTTTTCTACTGCTTTCTTTTTCCCTCATAATCACAGTGCTTTATTCTTATGATATATAATTACACATTTCAAAAGTGCTCACAGGAACCAGTGATTGCTAAATACCAAGACATCCCGCAGGAACATCACAAGACTGCTCTTCTTCTCCAGTCACTCTGGACTACAGCCCTGCATCAGCAGGAAGTGGCCAATAGGACACCAGCACCCATCTCTCTCTGTCCTGGGAGTAGGAATACAGGACCTTGAGCAACATCATGGGCAGAAGAGATGCCGTGTTACAGCCACATCACTGCCTCTAGAGTTCAACCATTAGCCCCAGCCCTCTGGAAGGTTGAAAAAGCCAAGGCAAAACAGCTCAGCTCTGTCTAATCCCTGCCCAGCCTGAACCAAAAGTACCCAGGCTAGATAAGCCCCAGTCTCTACCAGAACGTGTCCCAACCCTCGCTAGTAGTGGGCCCTCAGGTCTGTCTCTGAATAAACAGGCTCTAGCTACTGAGTTCGTAGTTTGTAGTCTGTCTTCCCTGTGTCTTGTGCATATTGTCTAAAACACACCATCAGGGAAATGAGCAAACCAGACAACACCAGCATTCAGTCCTCGGTCAGGGGAAACCATTAGATGGATTCCCAGTAAAGGAACATTCCGTGTGTTTGAGTTCAGTTGCTTATTCATCCACTGATCCACTCCCCACACACATGCAATGGCACCAGGGGCTAGCTAAGACCAGGAAGTCACCCCAGATCTCCCTGACAGGTGGCAGTAACCCAAGCATTTGAGCCTTAACCCCCCAGGATCTCTTTAGCAGGAAGGTGATGCACATGAAACCCAGGCACTCTGATACTCTGATGTCCCAACCACAAAACACAATGCTCACACCCCACTTTTATTCCCAAATAAAACACCACTCACCTGGACGGATACTAAAATGTCCTGCCAACAACACCTCAGCCAGCACACGTCTGGGCCAAGACTTCAACTCAGATGAGACTGAAACCGCAAGTTGTAACTGGGAACCTATAGGAGGAAAACACCCTCGTGTTTGAACAGGCCTTGGAGAACCTAAGAACCAATTCACACCTACCAGATGACAAAGAGAAAGATGTCTGCTGCTAGCAACACAAACTTTGGGATTCTCTACTGAGTCCACCGTGACCTCAGCCATAAGACCAAAAGGGCCTCACTTAGAAATGAAAGCTTGTAAGGGCTGGGCCCTGTTGGCAACCAGTCCTCTGCCTGTCACAAGCTGTTCAACCACAGCCCTGACACAGACAATAAAGATGCTTCCTGCTCCCCCTCTTCCATGGCTTATAAAGGAAAGGGGACCCCTAAAGTGAAAGTAGGGCAATGCCAGGGCTGAGAAATGATCAGCAAGGGGGCTCCAAAATCAAGTCCACTTGCTGTGCTGTGGCACACTGTCCCCTAAACTGCTCCAGGCTACTTGGAAAAAAAAAAAAAAGAGGGTTCCTTTTTGTATGTAGGATCCAAACTGAGGAGGCCCTCCCTTAGTACCATAATGGGGAGGTGGAGGGCTCAATCTAAGGCGCTGTGGAAGAGGTAGCTGTGATCCAGACACGCACCCTTGAGGGGCAGCCAGGGCCTCCACCAAGCCCACCATCAACACCATGACCTCCCCTGGGAGTCAGGAGCCACCAAGAAATGAAATTGCCTGACCGCAGATCAGGGCGGTCAGCTCACCTGTTAGTGCTCATCACCAATTTCATAGTGTCCCATGTCTACAGGGAAATACACTTCATTGTGTCTCTTCATTCAAAATAGGCCCAGCACTCAATGTCCAGTCTACCATTGCTTTAAGAAAAACAAAGAGCCAACTGCAGTCCCCTCCCCTCGTCCCCACCCTCCCAGGGAGCAGCCCCAGAGCACGTGGGCCTCAGAGGCTCTAATTCAGCCCCTTCCCAAGAAGAGCTCACTGCCCAGAGAGGAGGGGAGTGAGGCCTTCCAACCAGGCTCTGCTGGGGGGGGGGGGGGTGTTTATCCAGATGCCCACCAGGTGCAGGCCTCTTTCTGCTCTCACCCATACAGAGCACCTCCATCCCACAGCCTTGCTTTACCCTCTGTAATATTAAGGTCTGATGGAGACTACGCATTGGCCTCCTTGCCACTCTAAATGTCTGTGGCCATTTTGCTTGCATGTCCCCACATCTCTGGGAAGAGCAGATCCTCCCTTAAAGTAGACAACGCCCACCCAATCCCACTTACTGCTGAGAGGCACCAGAGCTTTTCTGGAATCCAGGCTGAGCCCTTGCCCCACCCTCTCCCAGGGCCTCATTCTAGACCCAGCCCCCTCCTCAGACAGCCAGCCTGGCATTTAATCCTCCCTGCACACCTGGCCACGGAGAGACAGGCCTCCAGTCAGCACCTGAAAACCCCACCTCTCTCCCAGTGAGCAGAGGTCTACACCTGCCTGCAGAGAGGAAGGTCCTGCAATCCCTGAAGGGAAGTGGCTGCCTGCTCTGCCCCACCGCAACTGTGCAGGAAGAGCCCAGCAGGTCGGCCAGCACTTACCAGTGGTCCGGGGGCGGCACAGGCCGGGGACAGGTGCCAGGCGTGGGCACTGCAGACACAAAGGCGCTATGGCAGTTTCGGCGTCTGGGATGCCAAAAGAGGCTTCCAGCGCCCAGGAGCACAGGAGAGAGCAACTCCATGCTCCCTGGGCACACAACATAAAGGTCCTGAGCCCAGAGTCCGCCACCAGCTTTCGACCGCCAGGGGGCGTCTGCTTCAGCATCAGTGCAGGCCACTGGCAACTGACATTTACAGGGACCCCGCAAGGCAGCAGAGGTTTCAGGAATCCAGAACCCTGACCTCAGTCCCCAAAGCCGGGTTGGGGTGTAAAGTCCCCCATCGACCGCGGTGCTGAGGGTAAAGCAATGCAAGCAGCAGCCGCGGGACTCGGCCCAGGAAGCCACCTGGAGCTGGCATCCCAGCCCCTCATCTGCGAGCGCCATTCGGGGAGGGGTGCGGGGAGTGCCCCAGCTTGGGGGCCTGCGTGTGGGCTGTAAATGCCGACTACTCTGTTAGAAACTTCTAATAAAGTATTTAGGGGGAAAGCTTCGGATACCTCCAAGGACGCCTGATAAAGAAAATGTTTCCAAAATGGCGTCCTGGAGGGAGGAAAGGACGCCATCGTCATGGCGGCCTCCTCTTTCCGTTACCCGCTGCTGTGGCCCATTCGGGACTCGCCAGGGACGCTGGGAGGCCGCACATCCGGGTGTCCACAGTCAGGGTCCACTGGCTTCAGGCGTCCCCACATAACCTAGTGAAAAGTAGGCCATGGGAAGAAGGGTTCCCCCAAAGAAACTACCCCCATCATCTGCCTGGGCTTCTGCAGCAGGGGGAAGGGCATGGCCAAGGCCAGCCACAGACCAGAGGGCCCCTCCTGCTTCCGCCCGGCCAATCTTCATACTTCCTCAGTTCAGCAAATGGCGGCCGTCTACTCCCCTGGCGGAGAACTGCACCGCGCTGTGAGGAAAGCCTAGCTCAGGTCTGCATGATCTGACTCAAACTGGCTTCTTGCTGCTTCGGTGGTGGTTTGTGGCAGTCCAGCCACTCTGAGTTCAGTGTAAAAAATTCTGCTCCCCGGGCACATCAGGAAAACAAGCTCTAGGCAGTTTACAATCCCTGCCCCTTTTCCACATCTCCCCTCCCCACTTCGCCCAAATCCTACACATTAGGCTACAAGGTGCCCCCTGAGACATTTCACTCCCACTCTGGGGGGTAAAGCACGAAGTCATGCTTTTGTAACTACTTCTTGTTGATCCTGGACATGGCCCAGGCTGGTGGAGAGACACTCTCCTACTCAACATCAACAAAGGACTTCAGACACTGGTTGTAGCCCCTACAGGCTGTGGGCAACAGGGCAGGCATCTAGAGGCATCCTCACCTGACATTCAATGTGTCGCCCTGTAGAGCAGCAGTCTGAGGTCTGACAGGGGCTCTCCAAGGAGCCATCCGGGGTTCAGGAGAGACAAGGAACTTCCCTGCTCTCAGCTGTGGTGACTGCAAGGAGTCCCATGGAGAAGCTTAGGAGAACAATCAGTGGTAAACAGCGCCAAGTGTGGTCCTGCCCAGAAGGGTTTAAACTGCTCCTGAAGAGAGCTCAGTTTACAATCAAGGGGGTGGGCTGCCTACCTGTGTAGGTGAGAATAGGTCTGAGGTGCACATCAGATGAGAGCAGCCACTACCTGCCCTCATTGTATTGTCTTGTTCTCATTTCCAACCTTTGGCAGGTCAAGGGGCCAGCCCAATTGGGAAAGAGCCTTCCATAGATAATTCAAAGGGGCTGAATCCTAATTCCTTTTTGTGGCTGCTCTAACACAGGCTAAGGCACTTGGAACAGACCTTTAAGCACTTCTCATGAATTTCTTGGCAAAGGCTAACTGATTCATATGTAGGGTCTCACTGGATGGTTTCCAGACAATTGGGGTCTCCAGGCACCAAGTCATTTGTATCTTATGCCTACAACCTAGGGACTCCAGCCATCTTGGAAACCAAAACCTATCCATTACCACTTTGTCAATGATAAGCAGCCCACATCTCCAATTTCCCTCTACAGACTTTTATACAATATTATTTCTGGGAAATAGACACAGATATCACACATGTGCTGATTCACCCCTGAAATGCCACTACTGGGGCTGGGCACTCAATTGAGGTCTGACACATGGGTGGCAGGGACCCAACCAGTTGAGACAGCATGTGCTGCCTCCCCAGGACTACATACACAAGAAGCTAGACTCAGAGTGGAGGTAGGCCTGGAACCTTAGCATCACCATGTGGGATGTGTGTAACCCCACAGTGTCCAACCTCCTGCTTCAAATCCCACCCTGAGAAGCTTTCAATGCCTTAGACATGCACTGCTGCTCCATCCTGACTTAGACACAGAAACGTCTGATTTCATAGCCAGTCTCTTCCCAGGTGGGATGCAGAGCTCAGGAAATGTGGGAGTCAGAACTTTTAAACCAGGCCACAGGGCAGAGGTTCCACTCCTCTCTCTGTCTGCTCTCACGGAAACTCCTTTAACAGCTCATTTTGTGACTCCAGTGTCCATCCTCTATCTCTCCAGCTTCTCCTATCTCTAGGGTAACCAAGGGCTTCACATGGGATTTGGATTTTATCCAGAGGCCATCTGCAGAGCCAGTAACCCATTGGACTTCTTCTGTTGAGGGGAGCTGAGCCCTTCCCATCTGGGGACACCTGGGCCACTCCTCACCAGTGTCCTTCCTGCTTGCTGTAGGCACATGGGCGAGGCTCTAACTTAACCACTGACATGGATGGGCGCTTTGTGGTTTCAGGCTCACCCCCATGTCAGTGTCCCTCATCCTATTGGGGTCCCTGGAATAGACAGGAGATCCGGCAGCAAGCCAGCAGCCTGCCTCCACATCTTTCAGTTCCCATGCTGATGTTCTCCATATTATGGCTCAAGAAACACAGTAGCCAGTGTCCACCAATAAAGAGGAATAGCCTTAGCACTGATGGTGTTTAGGTTTTCTGGACACTCTGAGATAGGCAGCACCTGTTAGACCCACCCGACTTCTCTGGGCATTAGGGTCCCAGGAAGCCTGCTTTCTATCCTATCCTCTTTGGGAATGTCGAGTTACAAGAGTCAGTTGGGGGATGGTTTAAGTCCAGATTCCAGCTTGGAAAAGAGTCTGCCACCCCCTCCCCCTATGGACAGGTGCACAAAATTGGTGAAACATGAAAGTCACTAGGGATGGGGGAGCAAAAAGAATAAAATCCCAGATGTACCTCAAGTGCTGGGAAGGCAAAGCCAACATCACAGTCATCCATTGAGAAGCATGAAATTCCCTCTCCATTTCTACCTATAGAAGGCAGAGGTCTCTAACCCTGAATAAAGTGGCCCCATGCTGTGAAGCAGGGAAGGTCAGACCCAGCAACCCAGAGACCAGGCTCGGGGTTTCTCAGACCTCTCCCTTTGCACTCCTCTGTCTCCCAGGGGAGAGCCTCACCCCAGCATTCTGGCGTCCTGGTAAAGGCTGTGCCTTTCTCCTCCACAATTCTGAACTGATGCTGAACTTCCGGTCCTGGCAATCCTGTCTACGTTAATTAAGACACTTATCAAACTGCCTAAATGACTCAGCCCTGAATCCTGTGAGATGCTGGACAAACAGGAGTGCAGGTGACCGTGTACCTCTCAGCTCTCTGCATCAGCAGCTCAGCATGGCCAGGTCCCAAGCCACACCTGAGTGCCATAAGGTGGAGTAAGTGTCCCCAAGACTAAGTGCTCCTAGATGTGCTGCTGCCACCATTGCTCAGATCTTGGTGATGGACAACTTGACCCAGGATGCAGCAAGTGTTACCCACAAGCTGCCTGGCACTCTTCAATCTGATACTGCCAACTGCTTAACTCCCAGTTCCCAGAAACCCCTACCCCAGGTTAGGAACCATCTCACATCTAGAGTGTTTGTGCATCAGTACAGGTGATGCCAGGCCTAGGGGTTCCTTGGCACTACACAACTGATGGCATCCCTTGCAAGCACATGCTAGAATGATCCCCAGAAACCACAAGAGAGACTGAGAATGTCCAGAGAGGGACGATGAACTGTGCAGGCTCACACTTGTACAAGGATGTGAGAGCAGGTCCGAGCCCAGCTGTGGCACTGTCTGGGCCCAAGCCAGCCCTATGGCAGGTGCTGCCTGGGTTGTTGCAACTGTGGACAGCGGGCACATGGCATAGGGGTAGAAGTAGAATAGGAAGAGTCCAAGTAGAATCTGAGGATATCTTGTGTGAGGAGGGGGCTCAGTTGAGGAGCCACAGGAAGTGACCTCACTACGTTGGTGATGACCTAGAGAACTGGGTGCCCCAGCAACCACCCCAACATTCCAGAGTTGAGTCTAAGCCAGCTCACCTGGATAGAGTCTCGCAGGAAGATGTTCCTGAGTTGTATCCCGCGATGCCCAAGCCCAGGCCCCAAGAAACCCTGCTGTGGGCGCCTCGCCCAGTGGTGGGGACGCTGGGCCAGCCCTCACCCCCGATGCTCCTGGAGCTTCAAGCAGAAAAAGGCCAAGGTGAGTCTGGCAGCCAGGGCAGCTCTCTGCTGACCAGGACACCACTGAGACCCCATGGGAGCCCATAGGCCTCTGTGGGGGGGACATGGTCTACTTCACTCTTGGAGGAGGGAGGCTGGAGTTCAGAGGCAGGGCAGCCCAGAGCTGCTGGCTGCGGAGGGATCCAGGGACTGCCTCTTACCTGCCATTCTCTGCTCTTGTCTCCCAGGTCCAGGACAGGGCACCCTCGCGCCTGGCACAACACAGCGGGCTGGGGATCGCAAGCAGCCCAGACAACCGTAGGCCAACTAAAACTGATGAGCTGTGTGTAGTGGGGGAGTGGTCAAACTCACCCACAACTCCAACGCTCATGTATCGGGCGTTCCACCGGGCACACAAGCCACCTGAGGCCCCCCTCAGTCACTTAATCTTGGTAAAGGCCCAGATAGAGCCCAGGGGGTCCGCAAATGCCCATTTCACAGTGGAGGCACTGGGGCACGACGGCTTCACCAGTTCCAGATGGGAAGCAAGCTCAGGGCTGGGCTTGGAACCTGACCTGACAGCTGGGGCGAAGCAGAGCCATGACCTTCAAGCAACACCCCCACTGGAGCAGTCATGGCCCTCCAAAGATGAGTGGGGGACAGCTGTGTCCCCAGCTGCAGCCAAGAAAGCTGCAGGAGCACCAGAGACAGCACTGGCCCAGGCCTCAGCCCCAGCTCTGCAAGTCCCTTTTGCTTCAGCCCCAGTGCCACACCTGCCCTTCCCCACCCCGGTGTTCCTGTATTTCTCTTTAATCCTCCCCATTGTGTTCCTTGTCTCCACCTTATTGTTGCTTTACCAAAATAAAATTTAATTGATTACCCACTGCGAAGTGTGCAATTCACACCATGCAAACTCCCCATACTGTGCCCTCCCCACCCCACTCTCCCTGCACCATGGCCCCAATGCCAGGGACCTGGATCCCCTGCAGAGGACACTGGCACTTCCCCAGGGGCAGAGCCAGGGTTCCCCATTTGGACAAAGAGCACCAAGTGCTGGGATGGCCAAGGAAAGCAAAGAACAGGGAGATGCTTGCAGGGCTGTGGCGGCGCCTCCTCATGGTCAGGGACGCGGACTCTGAGGTCACAGATCTGACCTGCAGTGGGTGTTCTCCCTGCAGCCTCAGTGTCCTCATCTGTGAGATGGGAAGGCAGCCCTGCCCACAGCTATCACCGGCACAGGGAATGCGATGCTCTACACCTCCCTGCACACATTGGGCCCCCTGCTTCCAGTATGAGGAGTACACAAGAAAGGGAAAGGGTTCTTACACTGAAGGCACAGTTTGGGTCCTGGGGCCACACATACACACAGAAGCTGTCACAGTCTCTGTCCCTGCACTCAACAATGGGTCACTGGCAGAAGGATCCGAGCAGGGTTTTGCTCACTGCTCAGGAGACAGGGGGGCCTTGTCTGGGACCCCATGTGCCCCAGACTGCCTGGTGTGCAGGTGACATGGGTGGGTCTTGGCTGGGAACATGGAGACACAGAGGATATCCCCAAGCACAGTGACTGCTCTTTCCCCGAGCTCCTGGGATTTCCCAGCCCCTGGCCAGGCACACGGGTGACCATGTCTCAGCCATGGGGAGGCACTGCTATCACTCCCCATTTGCAGATGAGGAACCCCTTGGGGGGGCCCCACCCAGGTCACGGCTGTGCTGATCCCACATGAGGACTCCCCTCCCCACTGTAAGCCCAGACTGTCGGGGCCCGAGGACCCTGTGGGCAAACAAGAGGGCAGCACAGCAGGCCAGGAAGGAGTGGGAAGGGTAGGACTATCTCCAAGAGATCATAGTCACAGGGATTTACTTAACGGGTGTGGGGAGCAACTTGGACTAGAATAAGTTACTGGAATTAAGACGTATTCTATGCATCTGCTCTCCCACAATATTGCGCTGAGAAGGGAGAAACAGCTTCTACACAGCTGCCTCCAGTTCGACCAATAAACTGTAGGACCTACTCCTGATTGGAGGAGAGCAGCGTACTCAGCGTGTGGGTAGCAGAGTTGGGATTGGTGGAAGAGGACTATAAAGGAGGAGAGAGACAACATGCACCAGGAACATCTAAGGGGAACATCTATCTGAAGGAACACCTGTGCAGCCCCCGAGAGAGCTGGCCGGCGGTGTGCCACTCCCCCGCGTAAGTGGGGAATGTGGCAGGGGGAACCGCCCTTCCACGGAGGTGGAAGGGTCGGTAGCCAACCCGGGAAGAACCAGCAGCAAACCCGGGGAGGGCCGAGCAGACGAAAGAACAGCGCAGGGTCCTGTGTCGTTCCTCCACAAAGACGGGGAGCGACAACGGGCTTCTCAGCTGATCCACTGGGGCTGAGGGATGCCTGTGGAGGAGGAAGCTGGGGCACTGGAATGCTGACCTGTGTGTGTTCCTGGGAATGGCCTGGATCACACCCACTGACAGCACTGGCCCCATGACTGTCCCTCTGGATATTGTCCCAGATCACCTGCTGCCTGTGCACCCTGCACACCTGCCAGCCTGGGGCCCAGGTCAGGCCAACTGGAGGGAATGGGTGGCACTGGGTGCACCTGTCCTGCAGAATGCCAGGCAGCTCAGTTTGGCTGCCTTGGCAGGGAGGGCCCCAGGGATTCTGTGCTCCCCAGCACTGGGAGGGCACAGAGTGGAGTGTCCACCACTCAGGACAGCCGATGTCCCCATCTCAAGGTCATGAGCTCATGGTCATGTCTAGTTCCAGGTCCTGGGGTCTAATGGCTAGAGCCCACCCCCAGGAAGCTGAGCTGAGGGTATTCTCACCATGTCTAGTGGTGCAGCCTGATGCCCTGATGAACTGTAGGGTCCTAGAGAGGCAGGCTGCCCCAGCACAGGGGACAGAGAGGGCAGAGGAAAGAGATGCAAGCCCTGGGCTGTTGTGGGGAGAGGTGAGTATGAACAGCTGAGGGGTGAGCCCCTGCAGGCCTCTGTCTTTGCGTGGGTCTCTCACTGTGTCCTGACCACTCAGTGACATGGGAGTATGAGATCCCCACTGAGGCTAGAGGCCCTGCTCTCTGCAGTCTACTCAACAGCAGAGCCAGGTTTAACACAAGGAGAAGCCAGAAACCCTGGGACTCCCTTGAAAATGAGGCTGCACCCAGATGCCTCTGGGGACCAGCTGCCCTGCCTACAGGTAAACTTAAGTAGGCCCAACAGACATGTGTGCACCAGAAAGTGCTCTGCCACCCAGGATTGCGCCCTCCCCAGTGTGCTACCCTCAAGTTCACATAGCAGGACAGGCAGACAGACATCCGGACCTGGAAAGTCTTCTGTATTTCCCTGGTGGTGGGAACATCCTGGGCAGACGACAAACACAGCAAATGATGCTCTAAACATCCAATGGCCATGGCAGAAAATAAGCCTCCACGCCTCTCATTTAGTATTGCACCTCATGAATTCTAAACTGAAACCTAAAATAAAGCATCAAAAACATAAATGTTGAGTCAAAATATAAATCACGTGGAAGACAATTTACAAAATGTTTCTAACTTGGAGTGACTCGCAGATTATGAGTGCATCACAACTATGATAGATAATAAAAAGATATAAGGTAATTTCTCCAAATTTCAAACATTTGTGATTCAAAAAACACATTTTCTTTTTTTTCTGACATGCAGACTGGACAGTGAGAGAGAGAGAGACAGAGAGAAAGGTCTTCCTTTACCATTTGTTCACTCTCCAATGGCCGCTGCTGCCAGCGCTGCAGCCGGCGTAACGTGCTGATCCAAAGCCAGGAGCCAGGTCCTTCTCCTGGTCTCCCATGGGGTGCAGGGCCCAAGCACTTTGGCCATCCTCCACTGCACTCCCGGGCCACAGCAGAGAACTGGACTGGAAGAGGGGCAACTGGGACAGAATCCGGCACCCCGACCGGGACTAGAACCCGGGGAGCCGACGCAGCAGATGGAGGATTAGCCTATTAAGCTGCAGCATTGGCCAAAACACATTTTCAATGTGAAAAAACATCACACAGATTCAGACAAAATATTTTAAAATCATGCATCTGTCCACAAAATATAAGGTACACTTACAACAGAATAATAGGAAAATGAACAACTCAACCAACCAGGAGTCAAATATTCAAATGTGCATCTCTTCTAAGATAAGCCCAGAAAAAGTTGCTCAACATCATCTGGACCCAGGGAAAAGCAAAGGAAAGCCACAGTGTGAACCAACTCTCCCCTACTTGAGTGGCAGGAGTTTAAACAATGGGGAGGAACCAGAGTTATAAAGGATATGGACAAACAGACCTCACCCATTGATGGTGAGAGTGTGAAATGGTGCAGCCACTGTAGTGTTCAAGCAGTTGTCCAAATGGAGATATGAAGAGTTGCTGTCGGACTCAGCTACTCCATTCCTAGCTCATACTCAAGATGACTGAAAATACTTGTACCTAGAAAAAAGTACCCAGGTAGACATAAGTTGGTATCTGTTAATAAGAACCTAGGATGTAAATGGGTTGAATTCTCCACTAAAGGATACCGATTGGCTGAGTGGATAAAGACCAACACTCAAGATACTGCCTGGAAGAAACCCATTTCAGACACACATTACATCATGATAAAAGAATCTGTCAGAAAGAGGATATAACAACTGTCAATACATACATGACCTGAAAACGACACCACCTAAGCATGTAATGTAAACAATATTGGTTCTAAAGGGAGGTAGAGACCCCACAACAATAGGTGCTGGGGACTTCACCATCAGGTTATCTAGGCAGTCTAGAAGCACTAGACTTACGAAGTGCTACAAACCAAACGGACTCATCATTTGTGGAACGCTGCCTCTGGATCCTCAACTGCAAGACAGTGCTTAACCACAGAACCTAACTCTATCACTTTTGGGAAGAACAAATTGATTAAATGAAAAGAACATGGAAGAAAACCTGGTCATAACGAGCACACAACATACTCATCAATGCTGTGGGTGATTCATATTGGTATTAAAAAAGAAATCAAAACAGAAGAAAGACTGAAATCTAAGACCTGAGCCTTTGAAACAATTAGAAGAAAACACAGGGGAACTGCTTCCGGACAGTGCTACGGGCAAGGATTTCTTAGATCAGATCCCAAGAGCACAGCATACCAAGCCAACTAGTGGACAAATGGGATTTCACCAAATTAGGTGAGCTTCTGCACACCAAAGGAAACAATATGTGCCAGCCAACATCTGACATAGCAGTTAGTAAAGTCAATATAAAACACAACTAACAGCAAAAGCAAAAAACCAACAATAAGTAAGTCAGATTAAAAATGGCCATAGATAGAAATAGACATTTGGTAAAGGAAGACATGTCAGTGGTTCTATTTCACAGCACAGGGAGGAACTACAGATACTGTGAAATACTGGACAAAAGTGCTGATCACTAAACTCAGAGAGATACAAAGCAAGACCACAATGGGATACCAAGAGATGAAAGATAACAAGTGAGGATGTCTGTGGAGGGGAGGGAACACTTGGCACTCTGTGGGTGGGAATGAAGATCTAGCAAAGCAGCAAGGAAGTTGCTCAATAAACAGAAACTACAGCCACCATCCAGTCCAGCAATCCCACTACCTGGTGTACATCGAAGGGAAAGGAAGTTAAGTCTGTGGAAGAAAGATCTGTGCCCCCAATTTTACTGCAATCCTGTTCCCAGTAGCTAAGGAATGCAAACAACCTACACATCCATCCACCATGGATGGAAAAAGAAAAAAAGGGGTACATGTACACATAGGAATACTACTCGGCTATAAAAAAGGTTGAAATCTTGTCATTTGTGGTACCATGGGAGGATCTGGAAATCACTGGGTTAAGTGAAATCAACCAAGCACAGAAAGACAAACACCACATGACCTCACTCACATGTGGAATCTGCAAAGTGGTGATATCCTGAGGGCTCAGGGCACAACGGCAGTTGTCAGAGGCCGGGAGGCAGGGACAAGGGCAGTGGGCAGGGACAGACTAGTGTGAGTCACAGCTGACGGAGCAGGAGTCTCGGTGCTTCTGCTGCACAGGATGGGACTGGGGAGGAGAGGACAAGGCTGATGCCCTGTGTATCTCCCTAGGAATGCAGATACAGCCCTGCAGTGTGGCGTTTGCTTCCCCACAGGAACAAGCCCAGTGAACTCGGGGGACAGAGGAGGAGGAGGTGGGGAGCAAGGGCTTTCCACCCTTCTGCTCACTTCCTGCAGGTCAACCTACGAAGGTGAAAGTCCATGGCGATCAAACCATGGACGCACGCAGTCCTGACCCTGTAATTCCCCACAAGCTCAGGTTACACTCAGGTCTGAACTCATGCAATCCTAAGCCCTACAAACCAAGAACCTGGGTAAGATGATCTGGGTGAAGTTCCAGGGATGCTGGGAAGGCAGATCCCGCCCCAGTACCCTCTCCTCACACAGTGACACACAGCAATGGCGGCCGCCGCAGCTGTAAGGGTGCAGGTGCAAAGGCTCGGGTTTCAGGGCTTGACAAGGAACGCCTTCTGCAATCCTGAAAACTCGAGGAGGGGACTACTATGCCCATTTTGTAGCAGGGAAATTGAGGCACGGGACAGGGAATCCACATAAAGCCACGTCACTTCTCACAGCAGAGTCCAGATCATGCCCTGTCTCTCCAGCTCCTCATCAATCTCCTGGTTCCACTCCTGTACCCCAGCCCCAGAAGCTCTCCTCTAGGCACCGTGGACACCGGATAGAGATCAGATCGATATTGGCCCGGGGCACCCTGGGCACTGTAGGGTGTGGGGCAGCATCTCTGGCAACCACCTGACCCAAGCCAGGAGCACCTCCCAGAAGTACCAACCACAGTGTCCCTTAAGGAGTCACAATCTCCACAGCTAGGAACCAGGACCCCATGGACAATCTTTACTCAGTGGACAAAGAAACTGTTTTTTAAATTTTTTCATCAATTTTCATTTGACTTGAAAAGCAGAAAGACAGGCGGAGCTCTCATTGGTGGCAGGGACCCAAGTGCTCGAGCCACTGCCTGTGCCCCCCCAGAGACACGTCAGTGGGAAGCTGGATTGGAAGCAGAATACTGGCAGCCAAACCCAGCACCCTCATGGGGGATACAGGCATCCAAGCTGGCAATTTGACCTCCTGGGCCACAAACCCCTCCTGCAACAAAGCTTTTAAAAACAAATCCAGCGGCTGGCACCATTACCTGCAGTGCCACCATCCCTTATGGGCACCGGTTGAAGTCCTGGCTGCTCCACTTCTGATCCAGCTCTCTGGGAAAGCAGAAGATGGCTCAAGTCTTTGTGCCCCTGCACCTGCATGGGAGACACAGAGGAAGCTCCTGGTTCCTGGCTTCAAAATGACCCAGCTCCAGCTCTTGGAGCTATCTGAGGACTGAACAAGAGGATGGAAGACCTCTCTGCCTCTGCCTCTCTGTAACTCTGCCTTTCAAATAAATAAATAAATCTTAAAAAAAACTTAAAAAAAAACACCTAACACATTCACTTAAAAAAGAAAAATCAAGGAACCAATGTTGTGACATGGCTGGTCAAGCCACCACCTGCCAGGCAAGCATCCTAAATGTGCAAAAGTTCAGGTCCCTAATGCTCCATTTCTGAGCTGGCTCCTTGCATATGTGTCTGTAGGCAGCAGAAAATGGCCCAAGTACTTGGATGTCCCAGCTTCTCACTTCAGCCTAGCCCAGCCCCAGCCATTCATGCCATCTGGGCAGTGAACCATTAAATGGAAGATTTCCCTCTGTATCTCCTCTCCCTCTCTCCTGGGGAGAAAAAATGTTTGCAGAGACCCACACTGGCTCTCCCTGGCTCCAGGTTAAAACCCAGAACCACTCCCTCTGAATAAGGCCTGGAGCTCCAGGTTGCCCCAAAGCTGCCAGGCACCTGTTCCCCCTATGCCCGCAATGTTACTCCCAGAGAACTCCCAGAGGCACAAGCTCCCAAACCCCCCCCCACATCAGCTCCAGTCCTCTATCATCAAGTCCCCTGGAGCTCCTGTCACAGTCTGCCATGTGCTTTTAAGGAGGGGTGGGAACGAGAGCTGCTGTGCCCATGTCTGCTGCTAAGAGCCTGGCTTCAGTTCTAACCATCTTGGGTTAGAGCCCTGGCCCTTCCACTCGTTGGGCAGGCACCGCGGAGCAAGCACACCCTGCCCCGCTCTGAGCCGCCATTTCCTCACTTATCAAATGGGCTCACTCCACATCATCACACAGAGAATGGAAGGGTTACACAGTACTTGATGCGGCTCCCCAGGAGTTCAGATACTCAGCAGCCTCTTTGATTGTTTGTTTTTCCAAAGATGGCCAAAAAAAAAAAAAAAAAAAAAGTCCCAGTTGTGTGGACATCAGAATTGCCAAGAATAGAGAGCTGGGAAATCTGGGTGCCCGGCAGCGCAGGAAGAGGTGACGCTTGCTCGTCCCACTCCACGCTGCATGAGGCGCGACTCTCCATCCTGAAGGTGCCTGCCCTGCACAGCTGGTTCTATGACACAGATGTATCATCTCGCCACATCTGCAGGTCAGGAGCCCAGGAGCTGCAGGCTCAAGGTCTCTCCTGAGGTTACATGGGGCCATCTGGTACCCTGCCATCTCAGTTCCTTGTGGCTGTAGGGCTGCATCCCCATTTTCTGCCTGGCCTGGGTGGTTAGCTCGGATGCTCGTGTGGGCTGAGCTGATGTATGGTCAGGTTCTCGGTCAGGTCCAGGAGGACTCTCGGGTCCCCTCAGATATTGGCTGACTCACGCAGTGCCACCCACATCATCTCTCTTTACACTGATGCAGTGGCTGATTCAGGGCCCTCCACCACAGCTGCAGAGTCTGTCCCAAGATGGGGCACCACAGGAGAACAACAACGTGGGGTGAGACCCAGGAGCAGGTGGCACCTGTGGGGCATGGGCAGACATCCTGGGGTTGGAAGATAGGCAGTGAGAGCCAAACAAAGGGCAGAGCAGGCTGTCCAGGGAGCAGCAGCAGTGAGCACCCAGGCAGGCAGATAGTGCAGCCAGGGAGCAGGGAGCCTGGACGGAGACGTCTCCCAGGATGCAAGACAGCTCAGCCCCTCGCAGGCTGTCACCAGGAAGATTCAAAGCTGTGCCCTCCGGTCAGGGAACCACAACGTGAGACAGCAAGGCTTCGGGGGCAGAGAAACAAGGCTGGAGCAGAAGTGACAGTGGCAAAGGATCCGCAAGGCCCAGGACCTGGCCAGGAGTCTCCCTGATGCTTGCCAGGCTTATGGCAGGTGCTGAGACAGCCCCAAATGTCACTATCCTAGCACCTGTGGGCCAGGCCTGGTACAGCACCTGCTGGCTTCCTTTAAGTGAGCAAAGTCCACAAAACATGGAAATTTGGAGCACACACCTCAGCTACATTTAGAACATTCCCATGGCTGGACAACCCTCTTCATCCTGTCTCAAGTCAGGGTCCCAGCCCGCCTTCCTTGGCCTGTGCACTACTCAGCCCGCTGTCTGCTCCCCCGATCCCAATGAGCCGTACAGCTGAGGGAGGAAACAGGCAGCTGGGCCTGGGCGTCAGGGTGCTCATCTGCCGGCAGGACAGCACGGAGCCCACTCGCAACCCTACATGCCATTTAGGATGTCCAGTACACTCAGGCACCACTGGAATGGAGAAGCAGCCTTTCTGTTTAGCTTGCCTCCTTCTTTTTCTTAATAATACTGCAAACCTCCAAATAATAAGATAAAATACAGTCAAAGAAATGTCTACTTAATTTCACCTACTTGAAAGGTAGAGAGAGACACACACAGAGAGAAGTCTCCCATTAACTGGTGCACTTCCCAAATGCACACAACCACCAAGACAGGACCAGGTGAAGCCAGGAGCCAGAAACTCCATCTGCATCTCCCATGTGGGTATCAGAGGCCCAGGGACTCAGGTCACTGAATGCTTCCTCTCAGTGCATCCAAGGGGAGCTGGATCAGAAGCAGGGCAGCCAGGTCTTCACCTGGCACCCAGATAAGAAATGGGGTTGCCCCAAGGGGAGGCTTAACCCTCTGTACCTTGAGACTCTCCAATTTACTTTGTAGGCTGACCAAGAATGCAAAACTACTAGGGCACTGGTGAAATGAGCTTCCACTTTTCTATTTTCCTATGGGTAATATTATTTTAAAGATTTCTTTATTTGAAAGAGTTACAAAGAGAGGCAGAGGCCAAGATAGAGCGGTCTTCCCACTGGGTCACTCTGTAAATGCCTGCAAAAGCCAGAGCTGAGCCAACATGAAGCCAGAAGCCAGGAGCTCCTTCCAGGTTTCCCACATGGGTGCAGGGGACCAAAGACTTCTGCCATCCTCTGCTGCCTGTCCCAGGCACGTTAGCAGGGAGCTGGACTCGAAGTGGAGCACTCATATGGGATGCAGGCGCTGCAGGCTGGGGATTTAACCCTCTGCACCATTGTGCTGGCCTCATCTATGGATAATCTTAACCACATAAGTTGCAACAGATATATTGTAAATATTAATTGCATACAAATACACAATGCTTAACTTGGGCACCTTCAAATCTATTGATATTATTTATATAAAAATACATGTCCCCTTTATAAACGGTTTTATGAACAGGTATGAGATCACCCTGGATAATCTTCCCAGTGAATCAAAAATGCAATCCGTCCTCTCGTGCTGTCAGAACAACCACGGAAAGCACACTGGGGACACTCAACCAACACCAGTGCTCAGGTGACTGATGCAGTTGTCTTGCATAACAAAGACTTCCTTCCAGGATCCAGTAAAAGCAGGAGGCTGGGAGATGAAGAAGTTCTAGAGAATAAAGCCACAGCCTGCAAACCCTCACATCCCATGTGGGCACTGGTTCCTGTCCTGGCTACTCCAATTCCAGTCCAGCTACTTGCAAATGATCTGAAAAAAAGTAGAGAAAGAGTGCCCAAGTCCCTTGGGCTGCTGCAACCCACAAGTTACTGGGTAGAAGCTGCTGGCGTAGGTCTGGCCCAGGGAGGCCACTGCCACCATCTGGGGAGTGAACCAATAGATGGAAGATATCTCTGTTTCTCTCCCTCTTTTTGTAACTGTGACTTTCAAAAAGAATAAATAAATCTTTTTTTAAAGAATTAGAAATTCTAGAGACACAGAGAAGCCTGAGAGCAGATCTCCCATGCGGGGTTCTCAGCACAACAAAAGGATATGGAAGAATCACAGAGCGCAGGGGCAGCGCAGCCATGTTCTTGTCCCATTCAGGGAGACCCTACAGGAGGAAGTCATGCATCGCCAACAGGATACACACCGGGCACTCACCCCTGCCCCTCCTACATGCCCAGCCCTGCCTCCTCAGCCAGCTGCCTCCGTGGCCTAGCTCCTCCAAGTGCACCCTGTCCTTTGGTTAACATCAACACCTGTCCTTCCCTGAATAACGCAGCAGGTGGACAAAGAGCAAAAACTGGAGTCTGTTCCTCCAATCAACTCTCCACAAACCCTGCACATTCAGGTCATTCCTGTGTCTCCACGCCCAGGCTACAGATGCCAAATGGCCCACAGGACAATTGTGCACTTGAGACGCAGCTCCTGATCTGCTGGGGGCTTGCTCTCTACAGGAACTGAGCCTGGTGACCCAGGGCCCACAAGTTATTCGGTGGTGACCCCCAAATCTCCTGCTGTGGGCTGCAGACACACACCACAGTGGAGACTGGGGAGTGACTGTCCTGGTGAGACTGGAAAGAGTCTGAGTTCTGAAGGAGGAAGATTCTGAGCCAAAGATCCCAAGTGAAGCCCTGCTCCCCACTCACACACACCTGACCAGTGTCCTACTGGTCTCACTGCCAGCTGACCCCTGCTCAGACTCCCAGCATGCTGGGTGGACCCTCAGCCAGCTCCCAAGACCACCACTCTCCAGCCCAGTATTCCTACCCAGCCTGACTGCTTCCCCCATGAGTGCTCCCACCTTCAATAGAGACCCCTCCTCTTCCTCTCCCCAACACCGGGCTTGCTGTCTCACTTAGCCAAACCATCCACAGCAAACCCCAGCACAGCCCTTAGCACGGCCTGGACATGGCCAAGCACTGCACACGGGAACTCCTGAACTGCCCACAGCAGCCCTTTGGGGGCCCCTTGTGAGACTCCTCACTGCAGCATGTAGTCAACTGATGCAGAGAGATGAAGGGGCTTCCTCGTGCCCTGCACCCAGAAGTGAGAGAACAGACATTCAAACCCTACAAAGAAGCACTTTTGTCTGCAAGTTTGGTCTCAATATGAATCAGTCAACCACAACCACTGGCCAGAATTTGGCACCTTTGATCAGAACGTCCTTGTGGACCTATACAACTTCCTCAAATGAAATGGCAAGTGGTCTGAAGTACCTACTTGCAAGAACTCTTCACAACCAACAGTCTGTGTGTAAGGACTGTTCCTCCTATGACGTCCTTCTCTCTTCCCCTCTTTCCCTCCCAAGCCCACCACAGAATCTGCAGCTGAGGCCTCACCCTTCGATCCACCTATTTTCAATCCAGCTAATGAGCCCCTCCTTACTGACCCCTACCCTCTGCTCTGCCCAAACCACTCAACTCCCCCCATAACAACCCAGCCCCAGCCTTGACCTCCCAGCCCCTCTTGGAAACTCCCTCAAAAACTCTAACACTTCCACAATCATAGAGATCCCACAGGATCCCCGCAGCAACCCCTCAGGTCAGGCAGACTCATCCATCTCCTCCCTTTCTTCTCATGCCTCCCCATACCAACCACATTGATTGGCTCCTTCCCCCACGCAGCTGCATCACTAGAACCCATCCCCCAACTCAATCTCAGAGCACAGAGAAACATGTTGCCCACAATGGAGGTGGCAAGCCCAGAGTGTCCCACTGTGTTCATGTTCCCTTCTCTCTCTTTTTTTCCCCCACAAATTACCTTTTATTTAACGAGTACAAATTTCATAAGTACAACTTTAGGAATATAGTGATTCTGCCCACCATACCCGCCTTCCCACCCACCTCCTCCTCCATCTCCATTCTCAGTCACATTCTCCATTAAGGGGAAAAAAAAAAAAAAAACTGCTCCTCAACAGTCTAGACAAGCACTTTCCATTGCTTCTCAATTTCACCTCTACAGATTTCCTTTTAGGTGCTCTATTAGTTATCACAGATAGAGAGAACATATGGTATTTGTCCCTTTGGGTCATGTCCCCTTCTCATTGTCTGATATGAGACAGCCTGAGGAAAAATTAGGCTCCCTTTCAGAAAGCCCATCTAAATACAAAACGGAGTTCCTCTGCCTCACTTTTACCCTGGTGAGATGTCTAAAATACCTAACCTCCAGGCTCCCTGCTGATGAAAATGAGCGCATCTGGCACTCAGCCTGGACTCATACAGACTACCTGCATCAACAAGACCCCTCACACTATCAGGTGGCGTACACACTCTCCCGGGCACACAGCCAAACTGGACGTATCAGCCTGGAGATTTGGGTGCTCAGAGACTTCATCATATGTTCATCTGTCTCCTGGAAGGTGCGCACAACAATGCTCATACCTGTGTCAACCATGACAACAAAATTACTCACGGCCCTGATGATGTGAGTACCCTGGCTGGGACTCTGTATCTTCAAGTCCAGTTCATTAGCCAATGACATTGATACCAGACTCATTTCTGACAGTTTCAGGTAAGGGACAAATATGGTATAATCCTAGAGGTCTACAACATCACAAAACCAGGTCCCTCCCCAGCTATTATTCGGTTCAATATTTGTGAGGATGCAAACAAAGGACAAATACAATGCAGGGGAATAGGCTGGGAATGGTCTTATACCCAGGAATACAAACACATGTGTTTCCAAGAAGGCAATCTAGCCAAGGATAGACAGAAATGGGGCTGCCCAACCCCAGACTCTCCCCCTCCTCCCCAGTACTATTGCCCTTCATGGATATGCATGGATGACCCTTACCCTCTAATGTTCCCCTAAAAGCTGAGGTCAGGATTTAAAACTTAAAAGTGGTCCCTGCTTCACCTCCTTGCAGTCCTGGGGAACCCAACTCAGTAATATACACCATTACCAGTCCCAAAGATCCTAAGTGGGTTCGAGGACAGAGGGCCAGTATTCATATCGATGCCAAAGGATCCTGGGGGCATAATTCACATAATACAAATCCTTGTAGAAAACCACAACCCCTGCAGGCAAGTCAGGACTCTGCCCCAATTCAATCCCTGGCCAAACAGGATTAGCCCAAGCAAACTCCATCATTCTTTTACCCCGACTCCATGCTCTACAACTAGCAAGTCTTACCCAGGCCTTCCTCCAATCCTTGGGATCATCCTTGGGCCAGGACTGCCCACTCTGCCTGCCAATGAGAGAATGGGAATTTTCTGCACTGGGCCACATTGCCACACCACACAGCACAGACACCAGTTCTGTACCCTATGACTACACTGCATCCCATGTTATAGGGCCCACCACCTGTATAACCTTCAACACTGCCTAAGCAGCCTTACCCTAGGACTGTAATAACACCATCACTATCAACCGAACCACAAAAGCCATAAGAGCTCCCCACAGCACCCATTTTTTTTTCTTTTATGTTAACACTTTATTTAAACCAGTACAGGCACCATGCTTAACAAAAGACTGTCCAAAATAAACATGCAATATGAACTAGCAGAGACTGGAGCCACAGCTTAACAAGTTGTGCCAGTTGTTGGTTTTCTTAAACAATGACAGAGAACTGTTAAAATCCATAAGACTAAACCATTCTAGTTTCAAGCCTCCTGGATGAGATGATATTGGACCATATATATCGAGAGGAACTGGCCTGCCATGTCAGTGACCTTAAACAATACTCAAGTAAGCGCATGTGTATGAATCTTATTCCAAAGAGTGGGAAAACACAGTTTATATCACAAGCTTAATGGAGTTGTTTGAAACATGGCAGGAACACGATCACTGATTTGAAATGTCAAATGGTGTAAGAGGAAAACAAATTTCTCACCAATTTCCAACTTGGAACCATGGGTTTTAAAGTGGCTTAGAAGATTATTTACATATTTCCACAAATACAAAATAATATTTGACCTGAAGTGTTTGAAACACTTTTTCACATAAACTGTAAAGGCTCAAACTCTGTAGATTCCAGCATTATCAGTCTATTGAACAAACAGGGAAAGCAACCACTCTAAGAATGCTTCACTTGGTAGAATACAAGTTACCCTCTACTCCCAAATATCAGCATTTAAATGCTGATGAAAATATTATTCATCACTAGTCCACATACGGATTAATGACATTACTTGGAGTTTAAAAGCAGTCCAACCATTTTTAAAGTACACCTTCCTTAATATCTATAATGGGTGGGGGGAAAACAGCCAAATTTAATTTGGCAATAAACTCCTCTAACCATGAACTTTTCAAAGTGTCAGACCATGGTACAGTTTATGGCTACAACTGACTCCTAAAAATAGGAGCTAAAGCGAGGTGAAAGTGCTGATGTTTTTGCCACACAGATTATTTGATGATGGCAATACAAATTTTAGGAACACCCTCCTATTGGATGATGACCATACAAATTTTAGGAACACCTAGTGCAGTATGTATAACTGCACTAGGCATCTAGCCATCTTTTCAGAAAGAGAATTCAAACCTTTACTTTAGAAGATAAGCAATCAAAAGTCAGTCAACCAACTTTTTTCCTAACATAATTGCTTCAGTACCAGAGCAAAGTGATTACTATTCAAAACTCAGACATTTTGGGATTTCAGCATAGTGACCTGAGAACAGTTTTCTTCATATGTCATTTATGTTGCCACAAAAACCACACTAAATGCATACTGGGATTACTGATTGGCTCTATTTTGACATTAGATGCTACACAGAACTTCAAGACCAACAATCTCAATACTAACACTGACTTCAAAGACCATGAAGGAGGTGCCCAGGGAAAAAGCTGCTGCGCAAAAGGAACGATTAGGATTTAGGGCTGAATGGCAATGGTTGTGCCAGAAAATATGGAATGTAAAAACTGGAATTATGAAATCTGAAGTTCCTCTCTGTCCTTAATGTGTTGTCCAATGTGGAAGGAATTTTACACTTTATGTTCTGTGTGGGTACAAACTGATGAAATCTTTACTTAATATATACTAAATCGATCTTCTGTATATAAAGATAATTGAAAATGAATCTTGATGTGAATGGAATGGGAGAGGGAGCGGGAGATGGGAGGGGTGTGGATGGGAGGGAAGTTATGGGGGGGGCATTGTAATCCATAAACTGTACTTTGGAAAATTATATTTACTAAATTAAAGTTAAAAAAAATTCCTTCCAGAAAAAAAAAAAAAAGCAATACGAAGTTACTCCTGATTCAAGGGAAAAAATACTAAATAGCAAATTAACTTGAAAAGGATAATGTAAAATATACTTAGATAGAAGAAAGTTTACATAAATGAGGATATTTTAGAGCACAGGATTTATAAACTCTTGCCATAGGACAGATGGAATAAAAAGCTATACCGATCCCCTAACCTCAATGTGACGTGTTGCAGAATACATGTCATTGATGAGAAGTCAAACAAGGCAAAAAAAAGGGGGGGCGGATTTCACACAGCTCTCTGCTCCTGTTGGACAACAGAAACCAAGAGTTGTGTGTGTGGCGGTCAGTGTCATCTGACATCAAGGAGGGCTTCCAAATTGGAAAAACCAAATTAAAAACCTTAACACAAGACCAATGAAGGAACCTCATTTTAAAAATATATTCTTGCAGCATTAGTTTGTCTTATTGATGTGAACCAAATGAAACAAAGTCTCATTTCCTTCCTTCAAAAACAAATACTCTCAGCTCAATTGGTTACATTTGCATTTCTGCAGAATGATAAACAAGTTATTCTCCAACATCAAAATACCTCTTTCAAGAATTCCTCAACTTCCTGGGTGAAGATTTTTCTCTCTCAAAATTGGAATGAAGAATCCTTTCCATTCATTAACCAAATACCTACTCTAGCACTTCCTCATCTCCAACTGACCTGGATTGCTTCCTGAATCCCAGATTAGGGAAGCCAGCCTGTCTGGAAGAGAAGATGTTCTATTCAGTATCGGCAAATTCTCTACTATCGTTACCATTTTATTAAAGTTTGTGCAGAAACCTCAAAAATGAAATGCAAAGAATATGTAAGTGGGAAATATGACAACATAAGAATGCCTTGGCTAGTTCTGAAATGACTAAGATAGTCTTAATATAAGAATTCACTCACCAAATATGGTTGGTCTCTAGCTCTCCAGATCTTGTATTAAGTTAGCATTAAACAATTGCTTATAGGTTTGTTTTTAAAGTGTGCTATACAGGCTACACCGGCACCCCGGGTTCTAGTCCCGGTCAGGGTGCCAGATTCTGTCCCGGTTGCTCCTCTTCCAGTCCAGCTCTCTGCTATGGCCCAGGAGTGCAGTGGAGGATGGCCCAAGTCCTTGGGCCCTGCACCCACATGGGAGACCAGGAGGAAGCACCTGGCTCCTGGTTTCCGATCAGCGCGGTGCACCGGCCACAGCAGCCAGTGGGGGGTGAACCAATGGAAAAGGAAGACATTTCCCTCTGTCTCTGTCTCTTACTGTCCACTCTACCTGTCAAAAATAAAAATAAAAATAAAAAATAAAGTGTGCTATACATTAGCATCCTTGATTTATGCCAAGGATACCATCATCTAACAAGACTGGTTAGTTAACTACTCATGCATCCAGTTTAGATTATCTTCTGACATTCAGGATATAAGAAGTGTTTTCTACTGATACGTTAATAACTTTACTCACTACAGCCAAAATTTTATAAGTATTCTTTTCTTATGGCACAAAACTATTCACAAATATACCCCAAATCGTAACTCTCAACAACTATATACTCACTAATGCAAGCAGATAGTTGGAATTTTAAAAATATGAAGTTGATGTTACTACAAATTTTAGATACACATATTAGAACATTGTTTTACTTGGACCCTTTAAAAACGTATTAATTTCAGCAAATTTGGAATAATGGCAGTGTAGAAGTCTTAAACTAACTTCAAAGCTAACAAATCAAAGGCACAGTATTAACACACTTAAAATCACTGGTGTTCACAGGACATTAGGAGACGCTTATAAATAAAGTGCTACGAACCTAGGTTTGAAACTCTCTAGAAGTAACATAGTCAGGAATGGAGCCCTTGATTAGTACAACCCACCAGTTGCTAAAACTAAGATCTATTTTATACAAGAAAACCCAATACTCATGTAATTCTATCATAAAATCTAACTTCCAAACCTTAAGAATGACTGATGAGGGGCTGCCACTGTGGTGCAGCAGGTTGACGTCCTCGCCTAAAGCATCGGCATCCCATATGGGCACCGGTTCGAGCCCCAGCTGCTCCTCTTCCCATCCAGCTCTCTGCTAGGGCCTGGGAAAGCAGTAGAAGATGGCCCAAGTCCTTGGGCCCCTGCATTCATGTGGGAGACCTGGAAGAAGCTCCTGGCTCATATATATCTGCCTCTTCTCTCTCTCTGTAACTTTGACTTTCAAATAAATAAATAAATCTAAAACAACAAAGGAATGACTGATGAACAGAGTTTCCAGAGCTGAGTGAAAACAAGCAGGAAACCAAAGGAGGTATGGAATTGAGAAAAAAGTGTCCTTGTAACACAGATTATGCTACAGGAAATTATTATTCATGGCTCAAAATTTGGGTCTCTCAAAGCTTTCACTCCAAATTCACGGAAATGATTTAACAAGTGATAATATGCTATTTTCACTTATAAACTGCTCATTTCCAGGATTTGTCAAAAGGAGGCAACTGTTGTCTATCACAGTCCAAGAACCTACTTTCCAATGCTCTCTGTAAATAGTAACAAATCCTAAACCATAAGTTATAGAAATTAATCACAAGAGTGTAAAAAGCCCCTGGAGGAAAGTAGTCCACCTAACAATTACAAATTGTTAAGGAACTGCTTTAGGAAGTTTCATTACGATGAAGATGATTTCCTCTTTGTTGTTCAAACTTCGCACACATGAAGACGTTTTCTTTACTGCAGGAAACATACTGTAAGTAACAATGCATTTTTAGGCATAAATAAGTATTTATGTCTGGTTCCAGTATGGTCAGGTTAATATATAAATACTTTGGAAACACAGAAGTTCACATTAGCGGAAAAATTCCACGTAACCACTCTTCAGGTAGGTCTTCAGTATTTCTTATTTCAAATACCTTGGGCAGCTCAGCTGTCTGCACTAGCTTATTCCTACTTCCAGCATACATCACCTGCTGCTCAGGCTTACATCCAACAAGACCGGAGAAAATAAAGCACGGAGGATGCGACACTCTTCATCATCATGTTGATATTTGGAACTATACACAATGAAGCGAGGCTGTCGCTCAGGTAGCTCATCCTTAAGTTCATCCGGAGAAATGCCCTCAAGTTCCTCATCCAGTACCACCAAGTGTTTATCTTTCTCAATCTTCATTATAATGGCAGCATCAATTGTTTCTTTGTGAAAATGAAACTTCCTCAGCTTTTCCAGTAAATCTTCAGCCACATCACAAACCACCAAAGACTCACTCACTTTCCTTCCAGCCATCAGCAGCCCATAGCCTTCTCTAGGTCCCTTTAAGAATGGCACGGCGGCCGCCTCCCTTCCTGCCCCAGCACCAGACATTCCAATAGCACCCATTTCGTGTGCCACAACAGTCTTCTAAAAACCATCACCCCTGCCCATCCTCCCTGTGCCCAGTAATACTCATTCCTATTTTTATCTACACCCAGGAAACAGCACTTAGATCCCAAATAAACTCAACTCCAGTTTCAGCTTCAGGAAGGCCCCTGCTGTTGTCCTCACTCTCCTAGCCCTGTTGGGGGTGGGAAGTGCAGCCCTAGGTTCCATCTCCACACTCCCTAAACCAACTGGCCTAACAGACACTGACTTGGAAGCCTCCACCAGGCTGCATCCACCTTACAAGAACAAACTCCCTGGCATCCTAGTCCTGCAAAACACCAAAGCACTAGATCTCCTGACAGCACAATAGGTCAGAACCTGTCTTTTCCTGGGAGAAGAGCGCGGTTATTACGCTAATCAATCCAAAGTGGTAACCAACTCCCTAGATAAAATCAACAACAGGCTACTGCCTCCAGCAGAGGGCTGAAACCAATGAAACAAGGGCTGGACTGCACTGAGACAGGGTCATGGTTAGCTCCTTTTCTCTGGCCAGTCACAGTCATTCTTATGGCCCTGCTATTGAGACCCATCCCTATTTAATTGGTTCCAAATTTTTTTACAGAATCACATCAAAGCCATCACTCAAGACCATTTTAAGAACATGATGCTACTCTACCACTTCAACCAAGGATACCAACCCCTTCGCCCGAAATTCAAAGCTGACCCCAAACTCTGACTATGGAACCTGACCTCACGGCTGGGGCGGCACAGAGCCCTGATCTCCCAACAACACCCCCGCTGGAGCAGTGCTGGTCCTCCATCGATCAGCGCCACCACAAGGATGCGCGGGGGACAGCTGTGTCCCCGGGGGCCGAGCAGGGCTCAGGGGAGGCCCTGAGAGAAGAGGCTCTGGGGATGGAGGGTCTGGAGCCAGGACTGTACGCAGCAGCTGAAGCCGAGGACGCTGCAGGGGCACCAGACGCAGCACTGGCCCCGGCCTCAGCCCCAGCTCCGCAAGTCCCTTCTGCTGCAGCCCCAGTGCCACACCTGGCCTTCCCCGCCCCCGTCGTCCTGTATTTCTCTTTACTCCTCCCCACTCTCTTCCTTTTCTCCACCTTATTGTCCCTGAACCTCAATAAAATGTAAGTTGTTACCCACTGTGGAATGTACAATTTGCACCGTGCCAGCTCCCCAGGCCGTGCCCTCCCCACCCCACTCTCCCTGCACCATGGCTCCAATGCCCGGGACCTGCATCCTCTGCAGAGGACACGGGCACCTCCCCAGGGGCAGAGCCAACGTTCCCCGTTTGGACAAAGAGCACCACACGCTGGGAAGGCCAAGGGAAGCAAGGAACAGGGAGACGCTGGCATGGCTGGGGCAGCGCCTCCTCATGCTCAGGGACGCAGACTCTGAGGTCACAGAACGGACCTGCCGGGGGTGCTGTCCCCGCAGCCTCAGTGTCCTCATCTGTGCAATGGGAAGGCAGCCCTGCCACAGCCATCACCGCATCAGGGAATGCGATGCTCTGCACCTCCCTGCACACAATGGGAGCCCCCAGCTTCCAGGATGAGGGGTGCACAGGGAGTGGGTTGGGGGCTTCCACGGAGGGAACACAATCCGTCCAGGGACACACACAAACAACACCTGTCACAGGCTCTGGCCCTGTGCTCAACAACGGGTCACTGACAGACGGATCACAGCAGGGATGTGCTCACTGCACAGGAGACAGGGGGGCCTTGTCCAGGACCCCACGTGACCCAGACTGCCCGCTGTGCAGGCCACATGGGTGGGTCTCGGCTGGGAAGATGGAGACACAGAGCATGTCCCCAAGGACGGGGGCTGCTCCTTCCCCGAGCTCCTGGGATTTCCGGGTCCCTGGCCACGTCCACCAGGCACCTTGTCTCAGCCATGGGGTGACACTGGCTTCACTCCCATTGGCAGATGAGGAACCCCCTGAGAGGGAGGCCCCGCCCAGGTCAGGGCTGTGCCGATCCCAGAAGAGGACTCCCCTCCCCACGGGAGCCCGGACTCTGGGACCCTATGGGCGTGGGGGCCAGCAAGAGGGCAGCACAGCAGGGAGCACAGGGGTCAGGAACGCTATGACTTTCTCCAACAGATCACACCCTGAAGATTTTCTGATCGAATGCCTCAGATGTTCTACTAGGGCTGAGGGGTGCCTGTGGAGGAGGAAGCTGGGGCCCTGGGGGGCTGACCTGTGTGTGTTCCTGGGAATGGCCTGCATCACACCCAGTGACATCACTGTCCCCCCACAGTCCTTCTGCAACATGTCAAGGATCACCACCATGCTCCGCCCTGCACACCTGTCCAGTGGAACCCAGGCGCAGTCCACCTGCAGTTAGTGATGGTCTTAGGTGCACGTGACAGGAGCGTCCCTGGGCGTTCCATTGCACAGCTCTGGCATGGAGAAGACCAGAGATCTGTGCTCCCCACACTGGCCTGCCGCAGGGAGGGGGCCCATGGCAGGGCGCTGAGCTGAGACATCAACATTCAGAACCAGCAGAGGACATGAGGTCAGGCTCCTTGCAGGCCCACAGCCCAAGGCCAGATCACGACCACCCTTGGGGCTTTCGGGAATGCAGGAGGCTCTTCCTGCCAACGACCTGCCACACAGGACATGACAGCACACGGCTAGCTTCCCGTCCCACTCTGTACGTCCTGGGTGTGCTAAGCCTAGGTTGACAGCGTCGCTTTTCCCAGGTACATTCATGTGCTCCTGGGTCAGCATGCAAAAGTGCTTTCCGAAAGTTCAGAGTCATCTCTCATCCTGAGCATTCTTGCCCTGTGCCCAGCTACTGCCCCACATGCTGACTAGGGGACCCACTCAGGCCCCTCCCCTCCGGGTCATCTGCGATCTCAGGGTTCATGTTCTGCTGTATTCACCTGCCCCGCACTTCTAAATGCCCGCAAGACCTTCCCAGTGTCACATGCCAACCATGACACAGGACAGGCTTCTCCAGTACCAGCCTGGCTCGTTCCCATCATTCCTTGTTTCTGCCTGCTTTTCCCCATCGCCCGAGTCCTGCACATCCTCTCCTTCTGAGTGTCACCTCCCTACCTGCACGTGCCCTCAGGACAGCTCAATTCCACCTACAGCATGAAAAAGCCACCTCCAACAGGGATCCTGAGCTCTGATGGAGGTCGGGAAGGTAGACTCGGGTACCTGTTACAACGTGGATTCCCCCTTCTCTGATTCAGGGGTCCTGAGAGGCAGAACATCCTTTCACAGGAACCCCTGGAAGGTTTTCCGCCACCTAGGCCCATGGGGCTGGTGCTGGGGCCCACAGGCTAAAGCCCCACCTGCAGGGCTAGCATCCCACATCAGAACCCCGGTTCTGCTCCTGGAGCCCTGCTTTCATTCCAGCTCCCTGCTCACACACCTGGCAGAGCAGCACAAGTTGACCCAAGTGCCCCCGGCCCTGCCACCTGTGTGCCAGGCCCAGAAGGTCTTCCAGGCTCCTGGCTTCAGCCTCACTCAGCCTCAGCCAGCATGGGCTTCTGGGAGATTAAATCAGCAATTCAGAGTCATCCTTCTGGATCTCTCTCCCTGTCCCTTCCTCCAACTCTGCCTTTCAAGTCAACAATTGAAAAGAAGAAGAGAAAAGAAGAGAAGAGAAGAGAAGAGAAGAGAAGAGAAGAGAAGAGAAGAGAAGAGAAGAGAAGAGAAGAGAAGAGAAGAGAAGAGAAAAGAGAGGGGAGGGGAGGGGAGGGGAGGGGAAGGGAAGGGAAGGGAAGGGAAGGGAAGGGAAGGGAAGGGAAGGGAAGGGAAGGGAAGGGAAGGGAAGGGAAGGGAAGGGACAAGACGACATCCTGGGGCGGCGCTGTGGCATAGTAGGTTGAACATCTGCCTATGACATCGAGATACCATATGGGCACCGGTTGGAGTCCCAGCTGCTCCACTTCCAATGCAGCTCTCTGCTAAGACACGAGAAGGCAGTGGAACATGGGCCATGGACTTGGCCCCCTTATCCACGTGGTAGACCCAGAAGAAGCTCCTGGCTCCTGGCTTTGGATCAGCTCAGCACCGGCTGTTGTGGCCCTTTGGGGAGTGACCCATTGGATCAAAGACCTCTCTGTCTCTCTTTCTCCCTCTCTCTCTCCCTCTCTCTCTCTGTCTCTCTTGCCTCTTTCTCTCCTGTCACTCTGCCAGTGAAGTAAATAAATCAATCTTAACAACAACAACAAAAAACCCTGAGCCCAAACTTAGATGAAAGTGGCTGCACTCCTGGGTCGGCAGTGTAGAGCAGTAGGTTAAGCCTCCACCTGCGGCGCCAGCATCCCATATGGGCACTGGCTTGTGTGCTGGCTGCTCCACTTCCACCCAGCTCCCTGGTGATGGCCTGCGAAAGCAATGAAGATGGCCCAAGTCCTTGGACCCCTGCACCCATGCCGCCGGAGACCTGTAGACGCTCTCAGCTCCTGGCCTCCGATTAGCCCATTTGAGGACACTGTGGCCAGTAGCGGATTGAACCAGCACATGGAAGACCTCTCTGTCTCTCCCTCTCTGTGTCTCACTCTACTTCTCAGAGAAAGAAGGAAAAGAGTATTCAAAGCACAGCAGCAGCTTAACTCCTCCCAGAAACTTTTCACAGGAGGTCTTTACTATCGAGAGTACACCCAAATAGCATCTTTTCAGGCTCTGGTTGGGGGACAGGAGAGCTCCCCACAGGGAAGGGCCACGGGCCACTGCCATCTAAACCACTCGACATCGCCAGTGCTGCCACCGTCAGCACCAACCCCGGCACATGAGCCTGTCCCTCATCTTTCAGGGAAGGACATTCCCACAACAGGGAACTAGCCATTAGCTAACAGGAAGGACACGCACACTATGTGTCCCCACCAAGGCCATCTACTCCCCAGACATTCCTCACTGAACCACGCCCAACACCACTCCTGATCTCTCCCCACGCCCCTGTCCAAACCCAACACGGAACAGCCCCGGTGTCTAGGGTCTCCTCAGGACGCTGGATGGAAACACTCTCTCACACATGCCACCTATCCCGTCTGGCTCCTCACACTGACCTCCCTCAGGCTCATGGCAGGCCCAGACCCCAGAGATGGCTGGCACGATCCCTACCAGCCCTGGGGAACAATCAGCAAGTGCAGGGCTACGGCAGTTATCACCCTGGTCCTCAGAGAGCCGGCCCTGAGCCCAACCAACTCCCCTGGGAGTCTGAATGAGCTTCAAGAACCACTGTGCACTGCTAAAGCCCCAGATCCTGCAGGACCCAAAGGACCACCCCACGACTCCTCCGGGGTACAGGCCAGAGCTAGGAGCACTCAGTTCTCCACTGACCATCAGCTCCCTAGAGCAGACAGCCCCAGGTGCACACGGGGCAACTGAGTCTGGGTGGTCGCAGCCTCGTTTTGGGCTTTGAGAGAGAAGAACCACCCTCCAGGTGCCTGTGGCTGGGAGGAGCCACACTTCAGGGGCTGGGACAGGGCTCCCAATGCACAGGGAGCGGCTCCCGGTCGGTCTCAGGGTGTGATGGGAGCTCTTGCTCCTCAGGGTCCACAGCTGGGCAGCTGAGGGCGCCAGCTTCACTGGGACACGATCCCCAGGGACCACACGGGAGGCTGGGGCGTCTTGACAGGGACAATGACCATGCAGGGTGAGAAGCCCTCAAGCAGGGGGGAACAGGTCTAGCCCAGCTGTGACAAAGGCTGGACCCACACCTGCTGTGGCAGGCGGAGGCTTCCCCCTGTTGGTGCGACGGGGGACAGTGTGCACAGGGCATGGCTTAGAAGTGCAGCAGGCAGCGCCCGCTGGGACTCGGCAGCCATCTTGTGTGAGAGGAGGGGGCTCAGTTGAGGAGCCACAGGAAGTGACCTCACCTGGAGACCTGGGGGGCCCGGCAACAACCCCAACATTCCAGAGTTGAGTCTGAACCAGCTCACCTGGATAGAGTCTCGCAGGAAGATGTTCCTGAGTTGTATCCCGCGATGCCCAAGCCCAGACCCCAAGAAACCCTGCGGTGGGTGCCTCGCCCAGTGGTGGGGACGCTGGGCCAGCCCTCACCCCCGACGCTCCTGGTGCTTCCAACAGAAAACGGCCATGGTGAGTCTGGAAGCAGGACAGGTCTCTGCGGGCCAGGACACCACTGGGAACCCACCCGAAGCCCATAGGCCCCTGGGGGTGGGTGTGGGTGTGGGTGTGGGGGGCAAGGGGCCACTTCCCTCTCAGAGGAGGGAGGCTGGAAGTCCTAGGTGGAGGCAGCCTGAGGCCCAGAGCTCCTGGCCGCGGAGGGATCCAGGGACTGCCTCTTACCTGCCATTCTCTGCTCTTGTCTCCCAGGGCCAGGACAGGTCAGCCTCGCGCCTGGCAATGCACAGAAGGCTGCGGATCGCCAGCAGGCAGGACGTGTGTCAGGCCCCTTTCACTGATGACCTGTGTGTGGTGGGGGAGTGGTCAAACGAGCCCACAGCTCCGAAGCCCCCGTACCGGGCGTTCCCCGGCACACAGAAACCACTGGACGTCCCCCTCAGTCACACACTGTTGGTCAGAGCCCAGATAGAGCCCAGGGGCTCCGCAAATGCCCACCTCACAGCGGAGGAAGTAGGGCCCGTTGACTTCGCCTGTGTCAGTCGTGACCCAGGGTCAGGGCCGGGCCTGGCACCTGACCTCACGGCTGGGGCGGCACAGAGCCCTGATCTCCCAACAACACCCCCGCTGGAGCAGTGCTGGTCCTCCATCGATCAGCGCCACCACAAGGATGCGCGGGGGACAGCTGTGTCCCCGGGGGCCGAGCAGGGCTCAGGGGAGGCCCTGAGAGAAGAGGCTCTGGGGATGGAGGGTCTGGAGCCAGGACTGTACGCAGCAGCTGAAGCCGAGGACGCTGCAGGGGCACCAGACGCAGCACTGGCCCCGGCCTCAGCCCCAGCTCCGCAAGTCCCTTCTGCTGCAGCCCCAGTGCCACACCTGGCCTTCCCCGCCCCCGTCGTCCTGTATTTCTCTTTACTCCTCCCCACTCTCTTCCTTTTCTCCACCTTATTGTCCCTGAACCTCAATAAAATGTAAGTTGTTACCCACTGTGGAATGTACAATTTGCACCGTGCCAGCTCCCCAGGCCGTGCCCTCCCCACCCCACTCTCCCTGCACCATGGCTCCAATGCCCGGGACCTGCATCCTCTGCAGAGGACACGGGCACCTCCCCAGGGGCAGAACCAACGTTCCCCGTTTGGACAAAGAGCACCACATGCTGGGAAGGCCAAGGGAAGCAAGGAACAGGGAGACACTGGCATGGCTGGGGCAGCGCCTCCTCATGCTCAGGGACGCAGACTCTGAGGTCACAGAACGCACCTGCTGGGGGTGCTGTCCCCGCAGCCTCAGTGTCCTCATCTGTGCAATGGGAAGGCAGCCCTGCCACAGCCATCACCGCATCAGGGAATGCGATGCTCTGCACCTCCCTGCACACAATGGGAGCCCCCAGCTTCCGGGATGAGGGGTGCACAGGGAGTGGGTTGGGGGCTTCCACGGAGGGAACACAATCCGTCCAGGGACACACACAAACAACACCTGTCACAGGCTCTGGCCCTGTGCTCAACAACGGGTCACTGACAGACGGATCACAGCAGGGATGTGCTCACTGCACAGGAGACAGGGGGGCCTTGTCCAGGACCCCACGTGACCCAGACTGCCCGCTGTGCAGGCCACATGGGTGGGTCTCGGCTGGGAAGATGGAGACACAGAGCATGTCCGCAAGGACGGGGGCTGCTCCTTCCCCGCGCTCCTGGGATTTCCGGGTCCCTGGCCACGTCCACCAGGCACCTTGTCTCAGCCATGGGGTGACACTGGCTTCACTCCCATTGGCAGATGAGGAACCCCCTGAGAGGGAGGCCCCGCCCAGGTCAGGGCTGTGCCGATCCCAGAAGAGGACTCCCCTCCCCACGGGAGCCCGGACTCTGGGACCCTATGGGCGTGGGGGCCAGCAAGAGGGCAGCACAGCAGGGAGCACAGGGGTCAGGGACGCTATGACTTTCTCCAACAGATCACACCCTGAAGATTTTCTGATCGAATGCCTCAGATGTTCTACTAGGGCTGAGGGGTGCCTGTGGAGGAGGAAGCCGGGGCCCTGGGGGGCTGACCTGTGTGTGTTCCTGGGAATGGCCTGCATCACACCCAGTGACATCACTGTCCCCCCACAGTCCTTCTGCAACATGTCAAGGATCACCACCATGCTCCGCCCTGCACACCTGTCCAGTGGAACCCAGGCGCAGTCCACCTGCAGTTAGTGATGGTCTTAGGTGCACGTGACAGCAGCGTCCCTGGGCGTTCCATTGCACAGCTCTGGCATGGAGAAGACCAGAGATCTGTGCTCCCCACACTGGCCTGCCGCAGGGAGGGGGCCCATGGCAGGGCGCTGAGCTGAGACATCAACATTCAGAACCAGCAGAGGACATGAGGTCAGGCTCCTTGCAGGCCCACAGCCCAAGGCCAGATCACGACCACCCTTGGGGCTTTCGGGAATGCAGGAGGCTCTTCCTGCCAACGACCTGCCACACAGGACGTGACAGCACACGGCTAGCTTCCCGTCCCACTCTGTACGTCCTGGGTGTGCTAAGCCTAGGTTGACAGCGTCGCTTTTCCCAGGTACATTCATGTGCTCCTGGGTCAGCATGCAAAAGTGCTTTCCGAAAGTTCAGAGTCATCTCTCATCCTGAGCATTCTTGCCCTGTGCCCAGCTACTGCCCCACATGCTGACTAGGGGACCCGCTCAGGCCCCTCCCCTCCGGGTCATCTGCACTCTCAGGCTTCATGTTCTGCTGTATTCACCCGCCCCGCACTTCTAAATGCCCGCAAGACCTTCCCAGTGTCACATGCCAACCATGACACAGGACAGGCTTCTCCAGTACCAGCCTGGCTCGTTCCCATCATTCCTTGTTTCTGCCTGCTTTTCCCCATCGCCCGAGTCCTGCACATCCTCTCCTTCTGAGTGTCACCTCCCTACCTGCACGTGCCCTCAGGACAGCTCAATTCCACCTACAGCATGAAAAAGCCACCTCCAACAGGGATCCTGAGCTCTGATGGAGGTCGGGAAGGTAGACTCGGGCACCTGTTACAACGTGGATTCCCCCTTCTCTGATTCAGGGGTCCTGAGAGGCAGAACATCCTTTCACAGGAACCCCTGGAAGGTTTTCCGCCACCTAGGCCCATGGGACTGGCGCTGTGGCCCACAGGCTAAAGCCCCACCTGCAGGGCTGGCATCCCACATCAGAACCCCGGTTCTGCTCCTGGAGCCCTGCTTTCATTCCAGCTCCCTGCTCACACACCTGGCAGAGCAGCACAAGTTGACCCAAGTGCCCCCGGCCCTGCCACCTGTGTGCCAGGCCCAGAAGGTCTTCCAGGCTCCTGGCTTCAGCCTCACTCAGCCTCAGCCAGCATGGGCTTCTGGGAGATTAAATCAGCAATTCAGAGTCATCCTTCTGGATCTCTCTCCCTGTCCCTTCCTCCAACTCTGCCTTTCAAGTCAACAACTGAAAAGAAGAAGAGAAAAGAAAAGAAGAGAAGAGAAGAGAAGAGAAGAGAAGAGAAGAGAAGAGAAGAGAAGAGAAGAGAAGAGAAGAGAAGAGAAGAGAAGAGAAGAGAAAAGAGAGGGAAGGGAAGGGAAGGGAAGGGAAGGGAAGGGAAGGGAAGGGAAGGGAAGGGACAAGACGACATCCTGGGACGGCGCTGTGGCATAGTAGGTTGAACATCTGCCTATGACATCGAGATACCATATGGGCACCGGTTGGAGTCCCAGCTGCTCCACTTCCAATGCAGCTCTCTGCTAAGACACGAGAAGGCAGTGGAACATGGGCCATGGACTTGGCCCCCTTATCCACGTGGTAGACCCAGAAGAAGCTCCTGGCTCCTGGCTTTGGATCAGCTCAGCACCGGCTGTTGTGGCCCTTTGGGGAGTGACCCATTGGATCAAAGACCTCTCTGTCTCTCTTTCTCCCTCTCTCTCTCCCTCTCTCTCTCTGTCTCTCTTGCCTCTTTCTCTCCTGTCACTCTGCCAGTGAAGTAAATAAATCAATCTTAACAACAACAACAAAAAACCCTGAGCCCAAACTTAGATGAAAGTGGCTGCACTCCTGGGTCGGCAGTGTAGAGCAGTAGGTTAAGCCTCCACCTGCGGCGCCAGCATCCCATATGGGCACTGGCTTGTGTGCTGGCTGCTCCACTTCCATCCAGCTCCCTGGTGATGGCCTGCGAAAGCAATGAAGATGGCCCAAGTCCTTGGACCCCTGCACCCATGCCGCCGGAGACCTGTAGACGCTCTCAGCTCCTGGCCTCCGATTAGCCCATTTGAGGACACTGTGGCCAGTAGCGGATTGAACCAGCACATGGAAGACCTCTCTGTCTCTCCCTCTCTGTGTCTCACTCTACTTCTCAGAGAAAGAAGGAAAAGAGTATTCAAAGCACAGCAGCAGCTTAACTCCTCCCAGAAACTTTTCACAGGAGGTCTTTACTACCGAGAGTACACCCAAATAGCATCTTTTCAGGCTCTGGTTGGGGGACAGGAGAGCTCCCCACAGGGAAGGGCCACGGGCCACTGCCATCTAAACCACTCGACATCGCCAGTGCTGCCACCGTCAGCACCAACCCCGGCACATGAGCCTGTCCCTCATCTTTCAGGGAAGGACATTCCCACAACAGGGAACTAGCCATTAGCTAACAGGAAGGACACGCACACTATGTGTCCCCACCATGGCCATCTACTCCCCAGATATTCCTCACTGAACCACGCCCAACACCACTCCTGATCTCTCCCCACGCCCCTGTCCAAACCCAACACGGAACAGCCCCGGTGTCTAGGGTCTCCTCAGGACGCTGGATGGAAACACTCTCTCACACATGCCACCTATCCCGTCTGGCTCCTCACACTGACCTCCCTCAGGCTCATGGCAGGCCCAGACCCCAGAGATGCCTGGCACGATCCCTACCAGCCCTGGGGAACAATCAGCAAGTGCAGGGCCACGGTAGTCATCACCCTGGTCCTCAGAGAGCCGGCCCTGAGCCCAACCAACTCCCCTGGGAGTCTGAATGAGCTTCAAGAACCACTGTGCACTGCTAAAGCCCCAGATCCTGCAGGACCCAAAGGACCACCCCACGACTCCTCCGGGGTGCAGGCCAGAGCTAGGAGCACTCAGTTCTCCACTGACCATCAGCTCCCTAGAGCAGACAGCCCCAGGTGCACACGGGGCAACTGAGTCTGGGTGGTCGCAGCCTCGTTTTGGGCTTTGAGAGAGAAGAACCACCCTCCAGGTGCCTGTGGCTGGGAGGAGCCACACTTCAGGGGCTGGGACAGGGCTCCCAATGCACAGGGAGCGGCTCCCGGTCGGTCTCAGGGTGTGATGGGAGCTCTTGCTCCTCAGGGTCCACAGCTGGGCAGCTGAGGGCGCCAGCTTCACTGGGACACGATCCCCAGGGACCACACGGGAGGCTGGGGCGTCTTGACAGGGACAATGACCATGCAGGGTGAGAAGCCCTCAAGCAGGGGGGAACAGGTCTAGCCCAGCTGTGACAAAGGCTGGACCCACACCTGCTGTGGCAGGCGGAGGCTTCCCCCTGTTGGTGCGACGGGGGACAGTGTGCACAGGGCATGGCTTAGAAGTGCAGCAGGCAGCGCCCGCTGGGACTCGGCAGCCATCTTGTGTGAGAGGAGGGGGCTCAGTTGAGGAGCCACAGGAAGTGACCTCACCTGGAGACCTGGGGGGCCCGGCAACAACCCCAACATTCCAGAGTTGAGTCTGAACCAGCTCACCTGGATAGAGTCTCGCAGGAAGATGTTCCTGAGTTGTATCCCGCGATGCCCAAGCCCAGCCCCCAAGAAACCCTGCGGTGGGTGCCTCGCCCAGTGGTGGGGACGCTGGGCCAGCCCTCACCCCCGACGCTCCTGGTGCTTCCAACAGAAAACGGCCATGGTGAGTCTGGAAGCAGGACAGGTCTCTGCGGGCCAGGACACCACTGGGAACCCACCCGAAGCCCATAGGCCCCTGGGGGTGGGTGTGGGTGTGGGTGTGGGGGGCAAGGGGCCACTTCCCTCTCAGAGGAGGGAGGCTGGAAGTCCTAGGTGGAGGCAGCCTGAGGCCCAGAGCTCCTGGCTGCGGAGGGATCCAGGGACTGCCTCTTACCTGCCATTCTCTGCTCTTGTCTCCCAGGGCCAGGACAGGTCAGCCTCGCGCCTGGCAATGCACAGAAGGCTGCGGATCGCCAGCAGGCAGGACGTGTGTCAGGCCCCTTTCACTGATGACCTGTGTGTGGTGGGGGAGTGGTCAAATGAGCCCACAGCTCCGAAGCCCCCGTACCGGGCGTTCCCCGGCACACAGAAACCACTGGACGTCCCCCTCAGTCACACACTGTTGGTCAGAGCCCAGATAGAGCCCAGGGGCTCCGCAAATGCCCATCTCACAGCGGAGGAAGTAGGGCCCGTTGACTTCGCCTGTGTCAGTCGTGACCCAGGGTCAGGGCCGGGCCTGGCACCTGACCTCACGGCTGGGGCGGCACAGAGCCCTGATCTCCCAACAACACCCCCGCTGGAGCAGTGCTGGTCCTCCATCGATCAGCGCCACCACAAGGATGCGCGGGGGACAGCTGTGTCCCCGGGGGCCGAGCAGGGCTCAGGGGAGGCCCTGAGAGAAGAGGCTCTGGGGATGGAGGGTCTGGAGCCAGGACTGTACGCAGCAGCTGAAGCCGAGGACGCTGCAGGGGCACCAGACGCAGCACTGGCCCCGGCCTCAGCCCCAGCTCCGCAAGTCCCTTCTGCTGCAGCCCCAGTGCCACACCTGGCCTTCCCCGCCCCCGTCGTCCTGTATTTCTCTTTACTCCTCCCCACTCTCTTCCTTTTCTCCACCTTATTGTCCCTGAACCTCAATAAAATGTAAGTTGTTACCCACTGTGGAATGTACAATTTGCACCGTGCCAGCTCCCCAGGCCGTGCCCTCCCCACCCCACTCTCCCTGCACCATGGCTCCAATGCCCGGGACCTGCATCCTCTGCAGAGGACACGGGCACCTCCCCAGGGGCAGAGCCAACGTTCCCCGTTTGGACAAAGAGCACCACACGCTGGGAAGGCCAAGGGAAGCAAGGAACAGGGAGACGCTGGCATGGCTGGGGCAGCGCCTCCTCATGCTCAGGGACGCAGACTCTGAGGTCACAGAACGGACCTGCCGGGGGTGCTGTCCCCGCAGCCTCAGTGTCCTCATCTGTGCAATGGGAAGGCAGCCCTGCCACAGCCATCACCGCATCAGGGAATGCGATGCTCTGCACCTCCCTGCACACAATGGGAGCCCCCAGCTTCCAGGATGAGGGGTGCACAGGGAGTGGGTTGGGGGCTTCCACGGAGGGAACACAATCCGTCCAGGGACACACACAAACAACACCTGTCACAGGCTCTGGCCCTGTGCTCAACAACGGGTCACTGACAGACGGATCACAGCAGGGATGTGCTCACTGCACAGGAGACAGGGGGGCCTTGTCCAGGACCCCACGTGACCCAGACTGCCCGCTGTGCAGGCCACATGGGTGGGTCTCGGCTGGGAAGATGGAGACACAGAGCATGTCCCCAAGGACGGGGGCTGCTCCTTCCCCGAGCTCCTGGGATTTCCGGGTCCCTGGCCACGTCCACCAGGCACCTTGTCTCAGCCATGGGGTGACACTGGCTTCACTCCCATTGGCAGATGAGGAACCCCCTGAGAGGGAGGCCCCGCCCAGGTCAGGGCTGTGCCGATCCCAGAAGAGGACTCCCCTCCCCACGGGAGCCCGGACTCTGGGACCCTATGGGCGTGGGGGCCAGCAAGAGGGCAGCACAGCAGGGAGCACAGGGGTCAGGAACGCTATGACTTTCTCCAACAGATCACACCCTGAAGATTTTCTGATCGAATGCCTCAGATGTTCTACTAGGGCTGAGGGGTGCCTGTGGAGGAGGAAGCCGGGGCCCTGGGGGGCTGACCTGTGTGTGTTCCTGGGAATGGCCTGCATCACACCCAGTGACATCACTGTCCCCCCACAGTCCTTCTGCAACATGTCAAGGATCACCACCATGCTCCGCCCTGCACACCTGTCCAGTGCAACCCAGGCGCAGTCCACCTGCAGTTAGTGATGGTCTTAGGTGCACGTGACAGCAGCGTCCCTGGGCGTTCCATTGCACAGCTCTGGCATGGAGAAGACCAGAGATCTGTGCTCCCCACACTGGCCTGCCGCAGGGAGGGGGCCCATGGCAGGGCGCTGAGCTGAGACATCAACATTCAGAACCAGCAGAGGACATGAGGTCAGGCTCCTTGCAGGCCCACAGCCCAAGGCCAGATCACGACCACCCTTGGGGCTTTCGGGAATGCAGGAGGCTCTTCCTGCCAACGACCTGCCACACAGGACGTGACAGCACACAGCTAGCTTCCCGTCCCACTCTGTACGTCCTGGGTGTGCTAAGCCTAGGTTGACAGCGTCGCTTTTCCCAGGTACATTCATGTGCTCCTGGGTCAGCATGCAAAAGTGCTTTCCGAAAGTTCAGAGTCATCTCTCATCCTGAGCATTCTTGCCCTGTGCCCAGCTACTGCCCCACATGCTGACTAGGGGACCCGCTCAGGCCCCTCCCCTCCGGGTCATCTGCACTCTCAGGCTTCATGTTCTGCTGTATTCACCCGCCCCGCACTTCTAAATGCCCGCAAGACCTTCCCAGTGTCACATGCCAACCATGACACAGGACAGGCTTCTCCAGTACCAGCCTGGCTCGTTCCCATCATTCCTTGTTTCTGCCTGCTTTTCCCCATCGCCCGAGTCCTGCACATCCTCTCCTTCTGAGTGTCACCTCCCTACCTGCACGTGCCCTCAGGACAGCTCAATTCCACCTACAGCATGAAAAAGCCACCTCCAACAGGGATCCTGAGCTCTGATGGAGGTCGGGAAGGTAGACTTGGGCACCTATTACAACGTGGATTCCCCTTCTCTGATTCAGGGGTCCTGAGAGGCAGAACATCCTTTCACAGGAACCCCTGGAAGGTTTTCCACCACCTAGGCCCATGGGGCTGGCGCTGTGGCCCACAGGCTAAAGCCCCACCTGCAGGGCTGGCATCCCACATCAGAACCCCGGTTCTGCTCCTGGAGCCCTGCTTTCATTCCAGCTCCCTGCTCACACACCTGGCAGAGCAGCACAAGTTGACCCAAGTGCCCCCGGCCCTGCCACCTGTGTGCCAGGCCCAGAAGGTCTTCCAGGCTCCTGGCTTCAGCCTCACTCAGCCTCAGCCAGCATGGGCTTCTGGGAGATTAAATCAGCAATTCAGAGTCATCCTTCTGGATCTCTCTCCCTGTCCCTTCCTCCAACTCTGCCTTTCAAGTCAACAACTGAAAAGAAGAAGAGAAAAGAAGAGAAAAGAAGAGAAGAGAAGAGAAGAGAAGAGAAGAGAAGAGAAGAGAAGAGAAGAGAAGAGAAGAGAAGAGAAGAGAAGAGAAGAGAAGAGAAGAGAAGAGAAGAGAAGAGAAGAGAAGAGAAGAGAAAAGAGAGGGAAGGGAAGGGAAGGGAAGGGAAGGGAAGGGAAGGGAAGGGAAGGGAAGGGAAGGGAAGGGAAGGGAAGGGAAGGGAAGGGAAGGGAAGGGAAGGGACAAGACGACATCCTGGGGCGGCGCTGTGGCATAGTAGGTTGAACATCTGCCTATGACATCGAGATACCATATGGGCACCGGTTGGAGTCCCAGCTGCTCCACTTCCAATGCAGCTCTCTGCTAAGACACGAGAAGGCAGTGGAACATGGGCCATGGACTTGGCCCCCTTATCCACGTGGTAGACCCAGAAGAAGCTCCTGGCTCCTGGCTTTGGATCAGCTCAGCACCGGCTGTTGTGGCCCTTTGGGGAGTGACCCATTGGATCAAAGACCTCTCTGTCTCTCTTTCTCCCTCTCTCTCTCCCTCTCTCTCTCTGTCTCTCTTGCCTCTTTCTCTCCTGTCACTCTGCCAGTGAAGTAAATAAATCAATCTTAACAACAACAACAAAAAACCCTGAGCCCAAACTTAGATGAAAGTGGCTGCACTCCTGGGTCGGCAGTGTAGAGCAGTAGGTTAAGCCTCCACCTGCGGCGCCAGCATCCCATATGGGCACTGGCTTGTGTGCTGGCTGCTCCACTTCCATCCAGCTCCCTGGTGATGGCCTGCGAAAGCAATGAAGATGGCCCAAGTCCTTGGACCCCTGCACCCATGCCGCCGGAGACCTGTAGACGCTCTCAGCTCCTGGCCTCCGATTAGCCCATTTGAGGACACTGTGGCCAGTAGCGGATTGAACCAGCACATGGAAGACCTCTCTGTCTCTCCCTCTCTGTGTCTCACTCTACTTCTCAGAGAAAGAAGGAAAAGAGTATTCAAAGCACAGCAGCAGCTTAACTCCTCCCAGAAACTTTTCACAGGAGGTCTTTACTATCGAGAGTACACCCAAATAGCATCTTTTCAGGCTCTGGTTGGGGGACAGGAGAGCTCCCCACAGGGAAGGGCCACGGGCCACTGCCATCTAAACCACTCGACATCGCCAGTGCTGCCACCGTCAGCACCAACCCCGGCACATGAGCCTGTCCCTCATCTTTCAGGGAAGGACATTCCCACAACAGGGAACTAGCCATTAGCTAACAGGAAGGACACGCACACTATGTGTCCCCACCAAGGCCATCTACTCCCCAGACATTCCTCACTGAACCACGCCCAACACCACTCCTGATCTCTCCCCACGCCCCTGTCCAAACCCAATACGGAACAGCCCCGGTGTCTAGGGTCTCCTCAGGACGCTGGATGGAAACACTCTCTCACACATGCCACCTATCCCGTCTGGCTCCTCACACTGACCTCCCTCAGGCTCATGGCAGGCCCAGACCCCAGAGATGCCTGGCACGATCCCTACCAGCCCTGGGGAACAATCAGCAAGTGCAGGGCCACGGTAGTCATCACCCTGGTCCTCAGAGAGCCGGCCCTGAGCCCAACCAACTCCCCTGGGAGTCTGAATGAGCTTCAAGAACCACTGTGCACTGCTAAAGCCCCAGATCCTGCAGGACCCAAAGGACCACCCCACGACTCCTCCGGGGTGCAGGCCAGAGCTAGGAGCACTCAGTTCTCCACTGACCATCAGCTCCCTAGAGCAGACAGCCCCAGGTGCACACGGGGCAACTGAGTCTGGGTGGTCGCAGCCTCGTTTTGGGCTTTGAGAGAGAAGAACCACCCTCCAGGTGCCTGTGGCTGGGAGGAGCCACACTTCAGGGGCTGGGACAGGGCTCCCAATGCACAGGGAGCGGCTCCCGGTCGGTCTCAGGGTGTGATGGGAGCTCTTGCTCCTCAGGGTCCACAGCTGGGCAGCTGAGGGCGCCAGCTTCACTGGGACACGATCCCCAGGGACCACACGGGAGGCTGGGGCGTCTTGACAGGGACAATGACCATGCAGGGTGAGAAGCCCTCAAGCAGGGGGGAACAGGTCTAGCCCAGCTGTGACAAAGGCTGGACCCACACCTGCTGTGGCAGGCGGAGGCTTCCCCCTGTTGGTGCGACGGGGGACAGTGTGCACAGGGCATGGCTTAGAAGTGCAGCAGGCAGCGCCCGCTGGGACTCGGCAGCCATCTTGTGTGAGAGGAGGGGGCTCAGTTGAGGAGCCACAGGAAGTGACCTCACCTGGAGACCTGGGGGGCCCGGCAACAACCCCAACATTCCAGAGTTGAGTCTGAACCAGCTCACCTGGATAGAGTCTCGCAGGAAGATGTTCCTGAGTTGTATCCCGCGATGCCCAAGCCCAGCCCCCAAGAAACCCTGCGGTGGGTGCCTCGCCCAGTGGTGGGGACGCTGGGCCAGCCCTCACCCCCGACGCTCCTGGTGCTTCCAACAGAAAACGGCCATGGATGAGCCGGCGCCGTGGCTCAATAGGCTAATCCTCCACCTTGCGGCGCCGGCACACCGGGTTCTAGTCCCGGTTGGGGCGCCGGATTCTGTCCCGGTTGCCCCTCTTCCAGGCCAGCTCTCTGCTATGGCCAGGGAGTGCAGTGGAGGATGGCCCAGGTGCTTGGGCCCTGCACCCCATGGGAGACCAGGAAAAGCACCTGGCTCCTGGCTCCTGCCAGGATCAGCTCGGTGCGCCGGCTGCAGCGGCGGCCATTGGAGGGTGAACCAGCGGCAAAGGAAGACCTTTCTCTCTCTGTCTCTCTCTCTCACTGTCCACTCTGCCTGTCAAAAAAAAAAAAAAAAAAAAAAAAAAAAAAAAAAAAAAAAGGAAACGGCCATGGTGAGTCTGGAAGCAGGACAGGTCTCTGCGGGCCAGGACACCACTGGGAACCCACCCGAAGCCCATAGGCCCCTGGGGGTGGGTGTGGGTGTGGGTGTGGGGGGCAAGGGGCCACTTCCCTCTCAGAGGAGGGAGGCTGGAAGTCCTAGGTGGAGGCAGCCTGAGGCCCAGAGCTCCTGGCCGCGGAGGGATCCAGGGACTGCCTCTTACCTGCCATTCTCTGCTCTTGTCTCCCAGGGCCAGGACAGGTCAGCCTCGCGCCTGGCAATGCACAGAAGGCTGCGGATCGCCAGCAGGCAGGACGTGTGTCAGGCCCCTTTCACTGATGACCTGTGTGTGGTGGGGGAGTGGTCAAACGAGCCCACAGCTCCGAAGCCCCCGTACCGGGCGTTCCCCGGCACACAGAAACCACTGGACGTCCCCCTCAGTCACACACTGTTGGTCAGAGCCCAGATAGAGCCCAGGGGCTCCGCAAATGCCCACCTCACAGCGGAGGAAGTAGGGCCCGTTGACTTCGCCTGTGTCAGTCGTGACCCAGGGTCAGGGCCGGGCCTGGCACCTGACCTCACGGCTGGGGCGGCACAGAGCCCTGATCTCCCAACAACACCCCCGCTGGAGCAGTGCTGGTCCTCCATCGTTCAGCGCCACCACAAGGATGCGCGGGGGACAGCTGTGTCCCCGGGGGCCGAGCAGGGCTCAGGGGAGGCCCTGAGAGAAGAGGCTCTGGGGATGGAGGGCCTGGAGCCAGGACTGTACGCAGCAGCTGAAGCCGAGGACGCTGCAGGGGCACCAGACGCAGCACTGGCCCCGGCCTCAGCCCCAGCTCCGCAAGTCCCTTCTGCTGCAGCCCCAGTGCCACACCTGGCCTTCCCCGCCCCCGTCGTCCTGTATTTCTCTTTACTCCTCCCCACTCTCTTCCTTTTCTCCACCTTATTGTCCCTGAACCTCAATAAAATGTAAGTTGTTACCCACTGTGGAATGTACAATTTGCACCGTGCCAGCTCCCCAGGCCGTGCCCTCCCCACCCCACTCTCCCTGCACCATGGCTCCAATGCCCGGGACCTGCATCCTCTGCAGAGGACACGGGCACCTCCCCAGGGGCAGAGCCAACGTTCCCCGTTTGGACAAAGAGCACCACATGCTGGGAAGGCCAAGGGAAGCAAGGAACAGGGAGACGCTGGCATGGCTGGGGCAGCGCCTCCTCATGCTCAGGGACGCAGACTCTGAGGTCACAGAACGCACCTGCCGGGGGTGCTGTCCCCGCAGCCTCAGTGTCCTCATCTGTGCAATGGGAAGGCAGCCCTGCCACAGCCATCACCGCATCAGGGAATGCGATGCTCTGCACCTCCCTGCACACAATGGGAGCCCCCAGCTTCCAGGATGAGGGGTGCACAGGGAGTGGGTTGGGGGCTTCCACGGAGGGAACACAATCCGTCCAGGGACACACACAAACAACACCTGTCACAGGCTCTGGCCCTGTGCTCAACAACGGGTCACTGACAGACGGATCACAGCAGGGATGTGCTCACTGCACAGGAGACAGGGGGGCCTTGTCCAGGACCCCACGTGACCCAGACTGCCCGCTGTGCAGGCCACATGGGTGGGTCTCGGCTGGGAAGATGGAGACACAGAGCATGTCCCCAAGGACGGGGGCTGCTCCTTCCCCGAGCTCCTGGGATTTCCGGGTCCCTGGCCACGTCCACCAGGCACCTTGTCTCAGCCATGGGGTGACACTGGCTTCACTCCCATTGGCAGATGAGGAACCCCCTGAGAGGGAGGCCCCGCCCAGGTCAGGGCTGTGCCGATCCCAGAAGAGGACTCCCCTCCCCACGGGAGCCCGGACTCTGGGACCCTATGGGCGTGGGGGCCAGCAAGAGGGCAGCACAGCAGGGAGCACAGGGGTCAGGAACGCTATGACTTTCTCCAACAGATCACACCCTGAAGATTTTCTGATCGAATGCCTCAGATGTTCTACTAGGGCTGAGGGGTGCCTGTGGAGGAGGAAGCCGGGGCCCTGGGGGGCTGACCTGTGTGTGTTCCTGGGAATGGCCTGCATCACACCCAGTGACATCACTGTCCCCCCACAGTCCTTCTGCAACATGTCAAGGATCACCACCATGCTCCGCCCTGCACACCTGTCCAGTGGAACCCAGGCGCAGTCCACCAGCAGTTAGTGATGGTCTTAGGTGCACGTGACAGCAGCGTCCCTGGGCGTTCCATTGCACAGCTCTGGCATGGAGAAGACCAGAGATCTGTGCTCCCCACACTGGCCTGCCGCAGGGAGGGGGCCCATGGCAGGGCGCTGAGCTGAGACATCAACATTCAGAACCAGCAGAGGACATGAGGTCAGGCTCCTTGCAGGCCCACAGCCCAAGGCCAGATCACGACCACCCTTGGGGCTTTCGGGAATGCAGGAGGCTCTTCCTGCCAACGACCTGCCACACAGGACGTGACAGCACACGGCTAGCTTCCCGTCCCACTCTGTACGTCCTGGGTGTGCTAAGCCTAGGTTGACAGCGTCGCTTTTCCCAGGTACATTCATGTGCTCCTGGGTCAGCATGCAAAAGTGCTTTCCGAAAGTTCAGAGTCATCTCTCATCCTGAGCATTCTTGCCCTGTGCCCACCTACTGCCCCACATGCTGACTAGGAGACCCGCTCAGGCCTCTCCCCTCCGGGTCATCTGCACTCTCAGGCTTCATGTTCTGCTGTATTCACCCGCCCCGCACTTCTAAATGCCCGCAAGACCTTCCCAGTGTCACATGCCAACCATGACACAGGACAGGCTTCTCCAGTACCAGCCTGGCTCGTTCCCATCATTCCTTGTTTCTGCCTGCTTTTCCCCATCGCCCGAGTCCTGCACATCCTCTCCTTCTGAGTGTCACCTCCCTACCTGCACGTGCCCTCAGGACAGCTCAATTCCACCTACAGCATGAAAAAGCCACCTCCAACAGGGATCCTGAGCTCTGATGGAGGTCGGGAAGGTAGACTCGGGCACCTGTTACAACGTGGATTCCCCCTTCTCTGATTCAGGGGTCCTGAGAGGCAGAACATCCTTTCACAGGAACCCCTGGAAGGTTTTCCGCCACCTAGGCCCATGGGGCTGGCGCTGTGGCCCACAGGCTAAAGCCCCACCTGCAGGGCTGGCATCCCACATCAGAACCCCGGTTCTGCTCCTGGAGCCCTGCTTTCATTCCAGCTCCCTGCTCACACACCTGGCAGAGCAGCACAAGTTGACCCAAGTGCCCCCGGCCCTGCCACCTGTGTGCCAGGCCCAGAAGGTCTTCCAGGCTCCTGGCTTCAGCCTCACTCAGCCTCAGCCAGCATGGGCTTCTGGGAGATTAAATCAGCAATTCAGAGTCATCCTTCTGGATCTCTCTCCCTGTCCCTTCCTCCAACTCTGCCTTTCAAGTCAACAACTGAAAAGAAGAAGACAAAAGAAAAGAAGAGAAGAGAAGAGAAGAGAAGAGAAGAGAAGAGAAGAGAAGAGAAGAGAAGAGAAGAGAAGAGAAGAGAAGAGAAGAGAAAAGAGAGGGGAGGGTAGGAGAAGGGAAGGGAAGGGAAGGGAAGGGAAGGGAAGGGAAGGGAAGGGAAGGGAAGGGAAGGGAAGGGAAGGGAAGGGAAGGGAAGGGAAGGGAAGGGAAGGGAAGGGACAAGACGACATCCTGGGGCAGCGCTGTGGCATAGTAGGTTGAACATCTGCCTATGACATCGAGATACCATATGGGCACCGGTTGGAGTCCCAGCTGCTCCACTTCCAATGCAGCTCTCTGCTAAGACACGAGAAGGCAGTGGAACATGGGCCATGGACTTGGCCCCCTTATCCACGTGGTAGACCCAGAAGAAGCTCCTGGCTCCTGGCTTTGGATCAGCTCAGCACCGGCTGTTGTGGCCCTTTGGGGAGTGACCCATTGGATCAAAGACCTCTCTGTCTCTCTTTCTCCCTCTCTCTCTCCCTCTCTCTCTCTGTCTCTCTTGCCTCTTTCTCTCCTGTCACTCTGCCAGTGAAGTAAATAAATCAATCTTAACAACAACAGCAAAAAACCCTGAGCCCAAACTTAGATGAAAGTGGCTGCACTCCTGGGTCGGCAGTGTAGAGCAGTAGGTTAAGCCTCCACCTGCGGCACCAGCATCCCATATGGGCACTGGCTTGTGTGCTGGCTGCTCCACTTCCATCCAGCTCCCTGGTGATGGCCTGCGAAAGCAATGAAGATGGCCCAAGTCCTTGGAACCCTGCACCCATGCTGCCGGAGACCTGTAGACGCTCTCAGCTCCTGGCCTCCGATTAGCCCATTTGAGGACACTGTGGCCAGTAGCGGATTGAACCAGCACATGGAAGACCTCTCTGTCTCTCCCTCTCTGTGTCTCACTCTACTTCTCAGAGAAAGAAGGAAAAGAGTATTCAAAGCACAGCAGCAGCTTAACTCCTCCCAGAAACTTTTCACAGGAGGTCTTTACTATCGAGAGTACACCCAAATAGCATCTTTTCAGGCTCTGGTTGGGGGACAGGAGAGCTCCCCACAGGGAAGGGCCACGGGCCACTGCCATCTAAACCACTCGACATCGCCAGTGCTGCCACCGTCAGCACCAACCCCGGCACATGAGCCTGTCCCTCATCTTTCAGGGAAGGACATTCCCACAACAGGGAACTAGCCATTAGCTAACAGGAAGGACACGCACACTATGTGTCCCCACCACGGCCATCTACTCCCCAGACATTCCTCACTGAACCACGCCCAACACCACTCCTGATCTCTCCCCACGCCCCTGTCCAAACCCAACACGGAACAGCCCCGGTGTCTAGGGTCTCCTCAGGACGCTGGATGGAAACACTCTCTCACACATGCCACCTATCCCGTCTGGCTCCTCACACTGACCTCCCTCAGGCTCATGGCAGGCCCAGACCCCAGAGATGCCTGGCACGATCCCTACCAGCCCTGGGGAACAATCAGCAAGTGCAGGGCCACGGTAGTCATCACCCTGGTCCTCAGAGAGCCGGCCCTGAGCCCAACCAACTCCCCTGGGAGTCTGAATGAGCTTCAAGAACCACTGTGCACTGCTAAAGCCCCAGATCCTGCAGGACCCAAAGGACCACCCCACGACTCCTCCGGGGTGCAGGCCAGAGCTAGGAGCACTCAGTTCTCCACTGACCATCAGCTCCCTAGAGCAGACAGCCCCAGGTGCACACGGGGCAACTGAGTCTGGGTGGTCGCAGCCTCGTTTTGGGCTTTGAGAGAGAAGAACCACCCTCCAGGTGCCTGTGGCTGGGAGGAGCCACACTTCAGGGGCTGGGACAGGGCTCCCAATGCACAGGGAGCGGCTCCCGGTCGGTCTCAGGGTGTGATGGGAGCTCTTGCTCCTCAGGGTCCACAGCTGGGCAGCTGAGGGCGCCAGCTTCACTGGGACACGATCCCCAGGGACCACACGGGAGGCTGGGGCGTCTTGACAGGGACAATGACCATGCAGGGTGAGAAGCCCTCAAGCAGGGGGGAACAGGTCTAGCCCAGCTGTGACAAAGGCTGGACCCACACCTGCTGTGGCAGGCGGAGGCTTCCCCCTGTTGGTACGACGGGGGACAGTGTGCACAGGGCATGGCTTAGAAGTGCAGCAGGCAGCGCCCGCTGGGACTCGGCAGCCATCTTGTGTGAGAGGAGGGGGCTCAGTTGAGGAGCCACAGGAAGTGACCTCACCTGGAGACCTGGGGGGCCCGGCAACAACCCCAACATTCCAGAGTTGAGTCTGAACCAGCTCACCTGGATAGAGTCTCGCAGGAAGATGTTCCTGAGTTGTATCCCGCGATGCCCAAGCCCAGCCCCCAAGAAACCCTGCGGTGGGTGCCTCGCCCAGTGGTGGGGACGCTGGGCCAGCCCTCACCCCCGACGCTCCTGGTGCTTCCAACAGAAAACGGCCATGGATGAGCCGGCGCCGTGGCTCAATAGGCTAATCCTCCACCTTGCGGCGCCGGCACACCGGGTTCTAGTCCCGGTTGGGGCGCCGGATTCTGTCCCGGTTGCCCCTCTTCCAGGCCAGCTCTCTGCTATGGCCAGGGAGTGCAGTGGAGGATGGCCCAGGTGCTTGGGCCCTGCACCCCATGGGAGACCAGGAAAAGCACCTGGCTCCTGGCTCCTGCCAGGATCAGCTCGGTGCGCCGGCTGCAGCGGCGGCCATTGGAGGGTGAACCAGCGGCAAAGGAAGACCTTTCTCTCTCTGTCTCTCTCTCTCACTGTCCACTCTGCCTGCCAAAAAAAAAAAAAAAAAAAAAAAAAAAAAAAAAAAAAAAAGAAAACGGCCATGGTGAGTCTGGAAGCAGGACAGGTCTCTGCGGGCCAGGACACCACTGGGAACCCACCCGAAGCCCATAGGCCCCTGGGGGTGGGTGTGGGTGTGGGTGTGGGGGGCAAGGGGCCACTTCCCTCTCAGAGGAGGGAGGCTGGAAGTCCTAGGTGGAGGCAGCCTGAGGCCCAGAGCTCCTGGCCGCGGAGGGATCCAGGGACTGCCTCTTACCTGCCATTCTCTGCTCTTGTCTCCCAGGGCCAGGACAGGTCAGCCTCGCGCCTGGCAATGCACAGAAGGCTGCGGATCGCCAGCAGGCAGGACGTGTGTCAGGCCCCTTTCACTGATGACCTGTGTGTGGTGGGGGAGTGGTCAAACGAGCCCACAGCTCCGAAGCCCCCGTACCGGGCGTTCCCCGGCACACAGAAACCACTGGACGTCCCCCTCAGTCACACACTGTTGGTCAGAGCCCAGATAGAGCCCAGGGGCTCCGCAAATGCCCACCTCACAGCGGAGGAAGTAGGGCCCGTTGACTTCGCCTGTGTCAGTCGTGACCCAGGGTCAGGGCCGGGCCTGGCACCTGACCTCACGGCTGGGGCGGCACAGAGCCCTGATCTCCCAACAACACCCCCGCTGGAGCAGTGCTGGTCCTCCATCGTTCAGCGCCACCACAAGGATGCGCGGGGGACAGCTGTGTCCCCGGGGGCCGAGCAGGGCTCAGGGGAGGCCCTGAGAGAAGAGGCTCTGGGGATGGAGGGCCTGGAGCCAGGACTGTACGCAGCAGCTGAAGCCGAGGACGCTGCAGGGGCACCAGACGCAGCACTGGCCCCGGCCTCAGCCCCAGCTCCGCAAGTCCCTTCTGCTGCAGCCCCAGTGCCACACCTGGCCTTCCCCGCCCCCGTCGTCCTGTATTTCTCTTTACTCCTCCCCACTCTCTTCCTTTTCTCCACCTTATTGTCCCTGAACCTCAATAAAATGTAAGTTGTTACCCACTGTGGAATGTACAATTTGCACCCTGCCAGCTCCCCAGGCCGTGCCCTCCCCACCCCACTCTCCCTGCACCATGGCTCCAATGCCCGGGACCTGCATCCTCTGCAGAGGACACGGGCACCTCCCCAGGGGCAGAGCCAACGTTCCCCGTTTGGACAAAGAGCACCACATGCTGGGAAGGCCAAGGGAAGCAAGGAACAGGGAGACGCTGGCATGGCTGGGGCAGCGCCTCCTCATGCTCAGGGACGCAGACTCTGAGGTCACAGAACGCACCTGCCGGGGGTGCTGTCCCCGCAGCCTCAGTGTCCTCATCTGTGCAATGGGAAGGCAGCCCTGCCACAGCCATCACCGCATCAGGGAATGCGATGCTCTGCACCTCCCTGCACACAATGGGAGCCCCCAGCTTCCAGGATGAGGGGTGCACAGGGAGTGGGTTGGGGGCTTCCACGGAGGGAACACAATCCGTCCAGGGACACACACAAACAACACCTGTCACAGGCTCTGGCCCTGTGCTCAACAACGGGTCACTGACAGACGGATCACAGCAGGGATGTGCTCACTGCACAGGAGACAGGGGGGCCTTGTCCAGGACCCCACGTGACCCAGACTGCCCGCTGTGCAGGCCACATGGGTGGGTCTCGGCTGGGAAGATGGAGACACAGAGCATGTCCCCAAGGACGGGGGCTGCTCCTTCCCCGAGCTCCTGGGATTTCCGGGTCCCTGGCCACGTCCACCAGGCACCTTGTCTCAGCCATGGGGTGACACTGGCTTCACTCCCATTGGCAGATGAGGAACCCCCTGAGAGGGAGGCCCCGCCCAGGTCAGGGCTGTGCCGATCCCAGAAGAGGACTCCCCTCCCCACGGGAGCCCGGACTCTGGGACCCTATGGGCGTGGGGGCCAGCAAGAGGGCAGCACAGCAGGGAGCACAGGGGTCAGGAACGCTATGACTTTCTCCAACAGATCACACCCTGAAGATTTTCTGATCGAATGCCTCAGATGTTCTACTAGGGCTGAGGGGTGCCTGTGGAGGAGGAAGCCGGGGCCCTGGGGGGCTGACCTGTGTGTGTTCCTGGGAATGGCCTGCATCACACCCAGTGACATCACTGTCCCCCCACAGTCCTTCTGCAACATGTCAAGGATCACCACCATGCTCCGCCCTGCACACCTGTCCAGTGCAACCCAGGCGCAGTCCACCAGCAGTTAGTGATGGTCTTAGGTGCACGTGACAGCAGCGTCCCTGGGCGTTCCATTGCACAGCTCTGGCATGGAGAAGACCAGAGATCTGTGCTCCCCACACTGGCCTGCCGCAGGGAGGGGGCCCATGGCAGGGCGCTGAGCTGAGACATCAACATTCAGAACCAGCAGAGGACATGAGGTCAGGCTCCTTGCAGGCCCACAGCCCAAGGCCAGATCACGACCACCCTTGGGGCTTTCGGGAATGCAGGAGGCTCTTCCTGCCAACGACCTGCCACACAGGACGTGACAGCACACGGCTAGCTTCCCGTCCCACTCTGTACGTCCTGGGTGTGCTAAGCCTAGGTTGACAGCGTCGCTTTTCCCAGGTACATTCATGTGCTCCTGGGTCAGCATGCAAAAGTGCTTTCCGAAAGTTCAGAGTCATCTCTCATCCTGAGCATTCTTGCCCTGTGCCCACCTACTGCCCCACATGCTGACTAGGAGACCCGCTCAGGCCCCTCCCCTCCGGGTCATCTGCACTCTCAGGCTTCATGTTCTGCTGTATTCACCCGCCCCGCACTTCTAAATGCCCGCAAGACCTTCCCAGTGTCACATGCCAACCATGACACAGGACAGGCTTCTCCAGTACCAGCCTGGCTCGTTCCCATCATTCCTTGTTTCTGCCTGCTTTTCCCCATCGCCCGAGTCCTGCACATCCTCTCCTTCTGAGTGTCACCTCCCTACCTGCACGTGCCCTCAGGACAGCTCAATTCCACCTACAGCATGAAAAAGCCACCTCCAACAGGGATCCTGAGCTCTGATGGAGGTCGGGAAGGTAGACTCGGGCACCTGTTACAACGTGGATTCCCCCTTCTCTGATTCAGGGGTCCTGAGAGGCAGAACATCCTTTCACAGGAACCCCTGGAAGGTTTTCCGCCACCTAGGCCCATGGGGCTGGCGCTGTGGCCCACAGGCTAAAGCCCCACCTGCAGGGCTGGCATCCCACATCAGAACCCCGGTTCTGCTCCTGGAGCCCTGCTTTCATTCCAGCTCCCTGCTCACACACCTGGCAGAGCAGCACAAGTTGACCCAAGTGCCCCCGGCCCTGCCACCTGTGTGCCAGGCCCAGAAGGTCTTCCAGGCTCCTGGCTTCAGCCTCACTCAGCCTCAGCCAGCATGGGCTTCTGGGAGATTAAATCAGCAATTCAGAGTCATCCTTCTGGATCTCTCTCCCTGTCCCTTCCTCCAACTCTGCCTTTCAAGTCAACAACTGAAAAGAAGAAGACAAAAGAAAAGAAGAGAAGAGAAGAGAAGAGAAGAGAAGAGAAGAGAAGAGAAGAGAAGAGAAGAGAAGAGAAGAGAAGAGAAGAGAAGAGAAGAGAAAAGAGAGGGGAGGGTAGGGGAAGGGAAGGGAAGGGAAGGGAAGGGAAGGGAAGGGAAGGGAAGGGAAGGGAAGGGAAGGGAAGGGAAGGGAAGGGAAGGGAAGGGAAGGGACAAGACGACATCCTGGGGCAGCGCTGTGGCATAGTAGGTTGAACATCTGCCTATGACATCGAGATACCATATGGGCACCGGTTGGAGTCCCAGCTGCTCCACTTCCAATGCAGCTCTCTGCTAAGACACGAGAAGGCAGTGGAACATGGGCCATGGACTTGGCCCCCTTATCCACGTGGTAGACCCAGAAGAAGCTCCTGGCTCCTGGCTTTGGATCAGCTCAGCACCGGCTGTTGTGGCCCTTTGGGGAGTGACCCATTGGATCAAAGACCTCTCTGTCTCTCTTTCTCCCTCTCTCTCTCCCTCTCTCTCTCTGTCTCTCTTGCCTCTTTCTCTCCTGTCACTCTGCCAGTGAAGTAAATAAATCAATCTTAACAACAACAGCAAAAAACCCTGAGCCCAAACTTAGATGAAAGTGGCTGCACTCCTGGGTCGGCAGTGTAGAGCAGTAGGTTAAGCCTCCACCTGCGGCACCAGCATCCCATATGGGCACTGGCTTGTGTGCTGGCTGCTCCACTTCCATCCAGCTCCCTGGTGATGGCCTGCGAAAGCAATGAAGATGGCCCAAGTCCTTGGAACCCTGCACCCATGCTGCCGGAGACCTGTAGACGCTCTCAGCTCCTGGCCTCCGATTAGCCCATTTGAGGACACTGTGGCCAGTAGCGGATTGAACCAGCACATGGAAGACCTCTCTGTCTCTCCCTCTCTGTGTCTCACTCTACTTCTCAGAGAAAGAAGGAAAAGAGTATTCAAAGCACAGCAGCAGCTTAACTCCTCCCAGAAACTTTTCACAGGAGGTCTTTACTATCGAGAGTACACCCAAATAGCATCTTTTCAGGCTCTGGTTGGGGGACAGGAGAGCTCCCCACAGGGAAGGGCCACGGGCCACTGCCATCTAAACCACTCGACATCGCCAGTGCTGCCACCGTCAGCACCAACCCCGGCACATGAGCCTGTCCCTCATCTTTCAGGGAAGGACATTCCCACAACAGGGAACTAGCCATCAGCTAACAGGAAGGACACGCACACTATGTGTCCCCACCACGGCCATCTACTCCCCAGACATTCCTCACTGAACCACGCCCAACACCACTCCTGATCTCTCCCCATGTCCCTGTCCAAACCCAACATGGAACAGCCCCGGTGTCTAGGGTCTCCTCAGGACGCTGGATGGAAACACTCTCTCACACATGCCACCTATCCCATCTGGCTCCTCACACTGACCTCCCTCAGGCTCATGGCAGGCCCAGACCCCAGAGATGCCTGGCACGATCCCTACCAGCCCTGGGGAACAATCAGCAAGTGCAGGGCCACGGTAGTCATCACCCTGGTCCTCAGAGAGCCGGCCCTGAGCCCAACCAACTCCCCTGGGAGTCTGAATGAGCTTCAAGAACCACTGTGCACTGCTAAAGCCCCAGATCCTGCAGGACCCAAAGGACCACCCCACGACTCCTCCGGGGTGCAGGCCAGAGCTAGGAGCACTCAGTTCTCCACTGACCATCAGCTCCCTAGAGCAGACAGCCCCAGGTGCACACGGGGCAACTGAGTCTGGGTGGTCGCAGCCTCGTTTTGGGCTTTGAGAGAGAAGAACCACCCTCCAGGTGCCTGTGGCTGGGAGGAGCCACACTTCAGGGGCTGGGACAGGGCTCCCAATGCACAGGGAGTGGCTCCCGGTCGGTCTCAGGGTGTGATGGGAGCTCTTGCTCCTCAGGGTCCACAGCTGGGCAGCTGAGGGCGCCAGCTTCACTGGCACACGATCCCCAGGGACCACACGGGAGGCTGGGGCGTCTTGACAGGGACAATGACCATGCAGGGTGAGAAGCCCTCAAGCAGGGGGGAACAGGTCTAGCCCAGCTGTGACAAAGGCTGGACCCACACCTGCTGTGGCAGGCGGAGGCTTCCCCCTGTTGGTGCGACGGGGGACAGTGTGCACAGGGCATGGCTTAGAAGTGCAGCAGGCAGCGCCCGCTGGGACTCGGCAGCCATCTTGTGTGAGAGGAGGGGGCTCAGTTGAGGAGCCACAGGAAGTGACCTCACCTGGAGACCTGGGGGGCCCGGCAACAACCCCAACATTCCAGAGTTGAGTCTGAACCAGCTCACCTGGATAGAGTCTCGCAGGAAGATGTTCCTGAGTTGTATCCCGCGATGCCCAAGCCCAGCCCCCAAGAAACCCTGCGGTGGGTGCCTCGCCCAGTGGTGGGGACGCTGGGCCAGCCCTCACCCCCGACGCTCCTGGTGCTTCCAACAGAAAACGGCCATGGTGAGTCTGGAAGCAGGACAGGTCTCTGCGGGCCAGGACACCACTGGGAACCCACCCGAAGCCCATAGGCCCCTGGGGCTGGGTGTGGGTGTGGGTGTGGGGGGCAAGGGGCCACTTCCCTCTCAGAGGAGGGAGGCTGGAAGTCCTAGGTGGAGGCAGCCTGAGGCCCAGAGCTCCTGGCCGCGGAGGGATCCAGGGACTGCCTCTTACCTGCCATTCTCTGCTCTTGTCTCCCAGGGCCAGGACAGGTCAGCCTCGCGCCTGGCAATGCACAGAAGGCTGCGGATCGCCAGCAGGCAGGACGTGTGTCAGGCCCCTTTCACTGATGACCTGTGTGTGGTGGGGGAGTGGTCAAACGAGCCCACAGCTCCGAAGCCCCCGTACCGGGCGTTCCCCGGCACACAGAAACCACTGGACGTCCCCCTCAGTCACACACTGTTGGTCAGAGCCCAGATAGAGCCCAGGGGCTCCGCAAATGCCCATCTCACAGCGGAGGAAGTAGGGCCCGTTGACTTCGCCTGTGTCAGTCGTGACCCAGGGTCAGGGCCGGGCCTGGCACCTGACCTCACGGCTGGGGCGGCACAGAGCCCTGATCTCCCAACAACACCCCCGCTGGAGCAGTGCTGGTCCTCCATCGATCAGCGCCACCACAAGGATGCGCGGGGGACAGCTGTGTCCCCGGGGGCCGAGCAGGGCTCAGGGGAGGCCCTGAGAGAAGAGGCTCTGGGGATGGAGGGTCTGGAGCCAGGACTGTACGCAGCAGCTGAAGCCGAGGACGCTGCAGGGGCACCAGACGCAGCACTGGCCCCGGCCTCAGCCCCAGCTCCGCAAGTCCCTTCTGCTGCAGCCCCAGTGCCACACCTGGCCTTCCCCGCCCCCGTCGTCGTGTATTTCTCTTTACTCCTCCCCACTCTCTTCCTTTTCTCCACCTTATTGTCCCTGAACCTCAATAAAATGTAAGTTGTTACCCACTGTGGAATGTACAATTTGCACCCTGCCAGCTCCCCAGGCCGTGCCCTCCCCACCCCACTCTCCCTGCACCATGGCTCCAATGCCCAGGACCTGCATCCTCTGCAGAGGACACGGGCACCTCCCCAGGGGCAGAGCCAACGTTCCCCGTTTGGACAAAGAGCACCACATGCTGGGAAGGCCAAGGGAAGCAAGGAACAGGGAGACGCTGGCATGGCTGGGGCAGCGCCTCCTCATGCTCAGGGACGCAGACTCTGAGGTCACAGAACGGACCTGCTGGTTGTGCTGTCCCCGCAGCCTCAGTGTCCTCATCTGTGCAATGGGAAGGCAGCCCTGCCACAGCCATCACCGCATCAGGGAATGCGATGCTCTGCACCTCCCTGCACACAATGGGAGCCCCCAGCTTCCAGGATGAGGGGTGCACAGGGAGTGGGTTGGGGGCTTCCACGGAGGGAACACAATCCGTCCAGGGACACACACAAACAACACCTGTCACAGGCTCTGGCCCTGTGCTCAACAACGGGTCACTGACAGACGGATCACAGCAGGGATGTGCTCACTGCACAGGAGACAGGGGGGCCTTGTCCAGGACCCCACGTGACCCAGACTGCCCGCTGTGCAGGCCACATGGGTGGGTCTCGGCTGGGAAGATGGAGACACAGAGCATGTCCCCAAGGACGGGGGCTGCTCCTTCCCCGAGCTCCTGGGATTTCCGGGTCCCTGGCCACGTCCACCAGGCACCTTGTCTCAGCCATGGGGTGACACTGGCTTCACTCCCATTGGCAGATGAGGAACCCCCTGAGAGGGAGGCCCCGCCCAGGTCAGGGCTGTGCCGATCCCAGAAGAGGACTCCCCTCCCCACGGGAGCCCGGACTCTGGGACCCTATGGGCGTGGGGGCCAGCAAGAGGGCAGCACAGCAGGGAGCACAGGGGTCAGGAACGCTATGACTTTCTCCAACAGATCACACCCTGAAGATTTTCTGATCGAATGCCTCAGATGTTCTACTAGGGCTGAGGGGTGCCTGTGGAGGAGGAAGCCGGGGCCCTGGGGGGCTGACCTGTGTGTGTTCCTGGGAATGGCCTGCATCACACCCAGTGACATCACTGTCCCCCCACAGTCCTTCTGCAACATGTCAAGGATCACCACCATGCTCCGCCCTGCACACCTGTCCAGTGGAACCCAGGCGCAGTCCACCTGCAGTTAGTGATGGTCTTAGGTGCACGTGACAGCAGCGTCCCTGGGCGTTCCATTGCACAGCTCTGGCATGGAGAAGACCAGAGATCTGTGCTCCCCACACTGGCCTGCCGCAGGGAGGGGGCCCATGGCAGGGCGCTGAGCTGAGACATCAACATTCAGAACCAGCAGAGGACATGAGGTCAGGCTCCTTGCAGGCCCACAGCCCAAGGCCAGATCACGACCACCCTTGGGGCTTTCGGGAATGCAGGAGGCTCTTCCTGCCAACGACCTGCCACACAGGACGTGACAGCACACGGCTAGCTTCCCGTCCCACTCTGTACGTCCTGGGTGTGCTAAGCCTAGGTTGACAGCGTCACTTTTCCCAGGTACATTCATGTGCTCCTGGGTCAGCATGCAAAAGTGCTTTCCGAAAGTTCAGAGTCATCTCTCATCCTGAGCATTCTTGCCCTGTGCCCACCTACTGCCCCACATGCTGACTAGGAGACCCGCTCAGGCCCCTCCCCTCCGGGTCATCTGCACTCTCAGGCTTCATGTTCTGCTGTATTCACCCGCCCCGCACTTCTAAATGCCCGCAAGACCTTCCCAGTGTCACATGCCAACCATGACACAGGACAGGCTTCTCCAGTACCAGCCTGGCTCGTTCCCATCATTCCTTGTTTCTGCCTGCTTTTCCCCATCGCCCGAGTCCTGCACATCCTCTCCTTCTGAGTGTCACCTCCCTACCTGCTCGTGCCCTCAGGACAGCTCAATTCCACCTACAGCATGAAAAAGCCACCTCCAACAGGGATCCTGAGCTCTGATGGAGGTCGGGAAGGTAGACTCGGGCACCTGTTACAACGTGGATTCCCCCTTCTCTGATTCAGGGGTCCTGAGAGGCAGAACATCCTTTCACAGGAACCCCTGGAAGGTTTTCCGCCACCTAGGCCCATGGGGCTGGCGCTGTGGCCCACAGGCTAAAGCCCCACCTGCAGGGCTGGCATCCCACATCAGAACCCCGGTTCTGCTCCTGGAGCCCTGCTTTCATTCCAGCTCCCTGCTCACACACCTGGCAGAGCAGCACAAGTTGACCCAAGTGCCCCCGGCCCTGCCACCTGTGTGCCAGGCCCAGAAGGTCTTCCAGGCTCCTGGCTTCAGCCTCACTCAGCCTCAGCCAGCATGGGCTTCTGGGAGATTAAATCAGCAATTCAGAGTCATCCTTCTGGATCTCTCTCCCTGTCCCTTCCTCCAACTCTGCCTTTCAAGTCAACAACTGAAAAGAAGAAGACAAAAGAAAAGAAGAGAAGAGAAGAGAAGAGAAGAGAAGAGAAGAGAAGAGAAGAGAAGAGAAGAGAAGAGAAGAGAAGAGAAGAGAAGAGAAGAGAAAAGAGAGGGGAGGGTAGGGGAAGGGAAGGGAAGGGAAGGGAAGGGAAGGGAAGGGAAGGGAAGGGGAGGGAAGGGGAGGGAAGGGAAGGGAAGGGAAGGGAAGGGAAGGGACAAGACGACATCCTGGGGCGGCGCTGTGGCATAGTAGGTTGAACATCTGCCTATGACATCGAGATACCATATGGGCACCGGTTGGAGTCCCAGCTGCTCCACTTCCAATGCAGCTCTCTGCTAAGACACGAGAAGGCAGTGGAACATGGGCCATGGACTTGGCCCCCTTATCCACGTGGTAGACCCAGAAGAAGCTCCTGGCTCCTGGCTTTGGATCAGCTCAGCACCGGCTGTTGTGGCCCTTTGGGGAGTGACCCATTGGATCAAAGACCTCTCTGTCTCTCTTTCTCCCTCTCTCTCTCCCTCTCTCTCTCTGTCTCTCTTGCCTCTTTCTCTCCTGTCACTCTGCCAGTGAAGTAAATAAATCAATCTTAACAACAACAACAAAAAACCCTGAGCCCAAACTTAGATGAAAGTGGCTGCACTCCTGGGTCGGCAGTGTAGAGCAGTAGGTTAAGCCTCCACCTGCGGCGCCAGCATCCCATATGGGCACTGGCTTGTGTGCTGGCTGCTCCACTTCCACCCAGCTCCCTGGTGATGGCCTGCGAAAGCAATGAAGATGGCCCAAGTCCTTGGACCCCTGCACCCATGCCGCCGGAGACCTGTAGACGCTCTCAGCTCCTGGCCTCCGATTAGCCCATTTGAGGACACTGTGGCCAGTAGCGGATTGAACCAGCACATGGAAGACCTCTCTGTCTCTCCCTCTCTGTGTCTCACTCTACTTCTCAGAGAAAGAAGGAAAAGAGTATTCAAAGCACAGCAGCAGCTTAACTCCTCCCAGAAACTTTTCACAGGAGGTCTTTACTATCGAGAGTACACCCAAATAGCATCTTTTCAGGCTCTGGTTGGGGGACAGGAGAGCTCCCCACAGGGAAGGGCCACGGGCCACTGCCATCTAAACCACTCGACATCGCCAGTGCTGCCACCGTCAGCACCAACCCCGGCACATGAGCCTGTCCCTCATCTTTCAGGGAAGGACATTCCCACAACAGGGAACTAGCCATTAGCTAACAGGAAGGACACGCACACTGTGTGTCCCCACCACGGCCATCTACTCCCCAGACATTCCTCACTGAACCACGCCCAACACCACTCCTGATCTCTCCCCACGCCCCTGTCCAAACCCAACACGGAACAGCCCCGGTGTCTAGGGTCTCCTCAGGACGCTGGATGGAAACACTCTCTCACACATGCCACCTATCCCATCTGGCTCCTCACACTGACCTCCCTCAGGCTCATGGCAGGCCCAGACCCCAGAGATGCCTGGCACGATCCCTACCAGCCCTGGGGAACAATCAGCAAGTGCAGGGCCACGGTAGTCATCACCCTGGTCCTCAGAGAGCCGGCCCTGAGCCCAACCAACTCCCCTGGGAGTCTGAATGAGCTTCAAGAACCACCGTGCACTGCTAAAGCCCCAGATCCTGCAGGACCCAAAGGACCACCCCACGACTCCTCCGGGGTGCAGGCCAGAGCTAGGAGCACTCAGTTCTCCACTGACCATCAGCTCCCTAGAGCAGACAGCCCCAGGTGCACACGGGGCAACTGAGTCTGGGTGCTCGCAGCCTCGTTTTGGGCTTTGAGAGAGAAGATCCACCCTCCAGGTGCCTATGGCTGGGAGGAGCCACACTTCAGGGGCTAGGACAGGGCTCCCAATGCACAGGGAGCGGCTCCCGGTCGGTCTCAGGGTGTGATGGGAGCTCTTGCTCCTCAGGGTCCACAGCTGGGCAGCTGAGGGCGCCAGCTTCACTGGGACACGATCCCCAGGGACCACACGGGAGGCTGGGGCGTCTTGACAGGGACAATGACCATGCAGGGTGAGAAGCCCTCAAGCAGGGGGGAACAGGTCTAGCCCAGCTGTGACAAAGGCTGGACCCACACCTGCTGTGGCAGGCGGAGGCTTCCCCCTGTTGGTGCGACGGGGGACAGTGTGCACAGGGCATGGCTTAGAAGTGCAGCAGGCAGCGCCCGCTGGGACTCGGCAGCCATCTTGTGTGAGAGGAGGGGGCTCAGTTGAGGAGCCACAGGAAGTGACCTCACCTGGAGACCTGGGGGGCCCGGCAACAACCCCAACATTCCAGAGTTGAGTCTGAACCAGCTCACCTGGATAGAGTCTCGCAGGAAGATGTTCCTGAGTTGTATCCCGCGATGCCCAAGCCCAGCCCCCAAGAAACCCTGCGGTGGGTGCCTCGCCCAGTGGTGGGGACGCTGGGCCAGCCCTCACCCCCGACGCTCCTGGTGCTTCCAACAGAAAACGGCCATGGTGAGTCTGGAAGCAGGACAGGTCTCTGCGGGCCAGGACACCACTGGGAACCCACCCGAAGCCCATAGGCCCCTGGGGCTGGGTGTGGGTGTGGGTGTGGGGGGCAAGGGGCCACTTCCCTCTCAGAGGAGGGAGGCTGGAAGTCCTAGGTGGAGGCAGCCTGAGGCCCAGAGCTCCTGGCCGCGGAGGGATCCAGGGACTGCCTCTTACCTGCCATTCTCTGCTCTTGTCTCCCAGGGCCAGGACAGGTCAGCCTCACGCCTGGCAATGCACAGAAGCCTGCGGATCACCAGCAGGCAGGACGTGTGTCAGGCCCCTTTCACTGATGACCTGTGTGTGGTGGGGGAGTGGTCAAACGAGCCCACAGCTCCGAAGCCCCCGTACCGGGCGTTCCCCGGCACACAGAAACCACTGGACGTCCCCCTCAGTCACACACTGTTGGTCAGAGCCCAGATAGAGCCCAGGGGCTCCGCAAATGCCCATCTCACAGCGGAGGAAGTAGGGCCCGTTGACTTCGCCTGTGTCAGTCGTGACCCAGGGTCAGGGCCGGGCCTGGCACCTGACCTCACGGCTGGGGCGGCACAGAGCCCTGATCTCCCAACAACACCCCCGCTGGAGCAGTGCTGGTCCTCCATCGATCAGCGCCACCACAAGGATGCGCGGGGGACAGCTGTGTCCCCGGGGGCCGAGCAGGGCTCAGGGGAGGCCCTGAGAGAAGAGGCTCTGGGGATGGAGGGCCTGGAGCCAGGACTGTACGCAGCAGCTGAAGCCGAGGACGCTGCAGGGGCACCAGACGCAGCACTGGCCCCGGCCTCAGCCCCAGCTCCGCAAGTCCCTTCTGCTGCAGCCCCAGTGCCACACCTGGCCTTCCCCGCCCCCGTCGTCCTGTATTTCTCTTTACTCCTCCCCACTCTCTTCCTTTTCTCCACCTTATTGTCCCTGAACCTCAATAAAATGTAAGTTGTTACCCACTGTGGAATGTACAATTTGCACCGTGCCAGCTCCCCAGGCCGTGCCCTCCCCACCCCACTCTCCCTGCACCATGGCTCCAATGCCCGGGACCTGCATCCTCTGCAGAGGACACGGGCACCTCCCCAGGGGCAGAGCCAACGTTCCCCGTTTGGACAAAGAGCACCACATGCTGGGAAGGCCAAGGGAAGCAAGGAACAGGGAGACGCTGGCATGGCTGGGGCAGCGCCTCCTCATGCTCAGGGACGCAGACTCTGAGGTCACAGAACGCACCTGCCGGGGGTGCTGTCCCCGCAGCCTCAGTGTCCTCATCTGTGCAATGGGAAGGCAGCCCTGCCACAGCCATCACCGCATCAGGGAATGCGATGCTCTGCACCTCCCTGCACACAATGGGAGCCCCCAGCTTCCAGGATGAGGGGTGCACAGGGAGTGGGTTGGGGGCTTCCACGGAGGGAACACAATCCGTCCAGGGACACACACAAACAACACCTGTCACAGGCTCTGGCCCTGTGCTCAACAACGGGTCACTGACAGACGGATCACAGCAGGGATGTGCTCACTGCACAGGAGACAGGGGGGCCTTGTCCAGGACCCCACGTGACCCAGACTGCCCGCTGTGCAGGCCACATGGGTGGGTCTCGGCTGGGAAGATGGAGACACAGAGCATGTCCCCAAGGACGGGGGCTGCTCCTTCCCCGAGCTCCTGGGATTTCCGGGTCCCTGGCCACGTCCACCAGGCACCTTGTCTCAGCCATGGGGTGACACTGGCTTCACTCCCATTGGCAGATGAGGAACCCCCTGAGAGGGAGGCCCCGCCCAGGTCAGGGCTGTGCCGATCCCAGAAGAGGACTCCCCTCCCCACGTGAGCCCGGACTCTGGGACCCTATGGGCGTGGGGGCCAGCAAGAGGGCAGCACAGCAGGGAGCACAGGGGTCAGGAACGCTATGACTTTCTCCAACAGATCACACCCTGAAGATTTTCTGATCGAATGCCTCAGATGTTCTACTAGGGCTGAGGGGTGCCTGTGGAGGAGGAAGCCGGGGCCCTGGGGGGCTGACCTGTGTGTGTTCCTGGGAATGGCCTGCATCACACCCAGTGACATCACTGTCCCCCCACAGTCCTTCTGCAACATGTCAAGGATCACCACCATGCTCCGCCCTGCACACCTGTCCAGTGGAACCCAGGCGCAGTCCACCTGCAGTTAGTGATGGTCTTAGGTGCACGTGACAGCAGCGTCCCTGGGCGTTCCATTGCACAGCTCTGGCATGGAGAAGACCAGAGATCTGTGCTCCCCACACTGGCCTGCCGCAGGGAGGGGGCCCATGGCAGGGCGCTGAGCTGAGACATCAACATTCAGAACCAGCAGAGGACATGAGGTCAGGCTCCTTGCAGGCCCACAGCCCAAGGCCAGATCACGACCACCCTTGGGGCTTTCGGGAATGCAGGAGGCTCTTCCTGCCAACGACCTGCCACACAGGACGTGACAGCACACGGCTAGCTTCCCGTCCCACTCTGTACGTCCTGGGTGTGCTAAGCCTAGGTTGACAGCGTCGCTTTTCCCAGGTACATTCATGTGCTCCTGGGTCAGCATGCAAAAGTGCTTTCCGAAAGTTCAGAGTCATCTCTCATCCTGAGCATTCTTGCCCTGTGCCCACCTACTGCCCCACATGCTGACTAGGAGACCCGCTCAGGCCCCTCCCCTCCGGGTCATCTGCACTCTCAGGCTTCATGTTCTGCTGTATTCACCCGCCCCGCACTTCTAAATGCCCGCAAGACCTTCCCAGTGTCACATGCCAACCATGACACAGGACAGGCTTCTCCAGTACCAGCCTGGCTCGTTCCCATCATTCCTTGTTTCTGCCTGCTTTTCCCCATCGCCCGAGTCCTGCACATCCTCTCCTTCTGAGTGTCACCTCCCTACCTGCTCGTGCCCTCAGGACAGCTCAATTCCACCTACAGCATGAAAAAGCCACCTCCAACAGGGATCCTGAGCTCTGATGGAGGTCGGGAAGGTAGACTCGGGCACCTGTTACAACGTGGATTCCCCCTTCTCTGATTCAGGGGTCCTGAGAGGCAGAACATCCTTTCACAGGAACCCCTGGAAGGTTTTCCGCCACCTAGGCCCATGGGGCTGGCGCTGTGGCCCACAGGCTAAAGCCCCACCTGCAGGGCTGGCATCCCACATCAGAACCCCGGTTCTGCTCCTGGAGCCCTGCTTTCATTCCAGCTCCCTGCTCACACACCTGGCAGAGCAGCACAAGTTGACCCAAGTGCCCCCGGCCCTGCCACCTGTGTGCCAGGCCCAGAAGGTCTTCCAGGCTCCTGGCTTCAGCCTCACTCAGCCTCAGCCAGCATGGGCTTCTGGGAGATTAAATCAGCAATTCAGAGTCATCCTTCTGGATCTCTCTCCCTGTCCCTTCCTCCAACTCTGCCTTTCAAGTCAACAACTGAAAAGAAGAAGAGAAAAGAAGAGAAGAGAAGAGAAGAGAAGAGAAGAGAAGAGAAGAGAAGAGAAGAGAAGAGAAGAGAAGAGAAGAGAAGAGAAGAGAAGAGAAGAGAAGAGAAGAGAAGAGAAGAGAAGAGAAGAGAAGAGAAAAGAGAGGGGAGGGTAGGGGAAGGGAAGGGAAGGGAAGGGAAGGGAAGGGAAGGGAAGGGAAGGGAAGGGAAGGGAAGGGAAGGGAAGGGAAGGGAAGGGAAGGGAAGGGAAGGGAAGGGAAGGGAAGGGAAGGGACAAGACGACATCCTGGGGCGGCGCTGTGGCATAGTAGGTTGAACATCTGCCTATGACATCGAGATACCATATGGGCACCGGTTGGAGTCCCAGCTGCTCCACTTCCAATGCAGCTCTCTGCTAAGACACGAGAAGGCAGTGGAACATGGGCCATGGACTTGGCCCCCTTATCCACGTGGTAGACCCAGAAGAAGCTCCTGGCTCCTGGCTTTGGATCAGCTCAGCACCGGCTGTTGTGGCCCTTTGGGGAGTGACCCATTGGATCAAAGACCTCTCTGTCTCTCTTTCTCCCTCTCTCTCTCCCTCTCTCTCTCTGTCTCTCTTGCCTCTTTCTCTCCTGTCACTCTGCCAGTGAAGTAAATAAATCAATCTTAACAACAACAACAAAAAACCCTGAGCCCAAACTTAGATGAAAGTGGCTGCACTCCTGGGTCGGCAGTGTAGAGCAGTAGGTTAAGCCTCCACCTGCGGCGCCAGCATCCCATATGGGCACTGGCTTGTGTGCTGGCTGCTCCACTTCCACCCAGCTCCCTGGTGATGGCCTGCGAAAGCAATGAAGATGGCCCAAGTCCTTGGACCCCTGCACCCATGCCGCCGGAGACCTGTAGACGCTCTCAGCTCCTGGCCTCCGATTAGCCCATTTGAGGACACTGTGGCCAGTAGCGGATTGAACCAGCACATGGAAGACCTCTCTGTCTCTCCCTCTCTGTGTCTCACTCTACTTCTCAGAGAAAGAAGGAAAAGAGTATTCAAAGCACAGCAGCAGCTTAACTCCTCCCAGAAACTTTTCACAGGAGGTCTTTACTATCGAGAGTACACCCAAATAGCATCTTTTCAGGCTCTGGTTGGGGGACAGGAGAGCTCCCCACAGGGAAGGGCCACGGGCCACTGCCATCTAAACCACTCGACATCGCCAGTGCTGCCACCGTCAGCACCAACCCCGGCACATGAGCCTGTCCCTCATCTTTCAGGGAAGGACATTCCCACAACAGGGAACTAGCCATTAGCTAACAGGAAGGACACGCACACTGTGTGTCCCCACCACGGCCATCTACTCCCCAGACATTCCTCACTGAACCACGCCCAACACCACTCCTGATCTCTCCCCACGCCCCTGTCCAAACCCAACACGGAACAGCCCCGGTGTCTAGGGTCTCCTCAGGACGCTGGATGGAAACACTCTCTCACACATGCCACCTATCCCATCTGGCTCCTCACACTGACCTCCCTCAGGCTCATGGCAGGCCCAGACCCCAGAGATGCCTGGCACGATCCCTACCAGCCCTGGGGAACAATCAGCAAGTGCAGGGCCACGGTAGTCATCACCCTGGTCCTCAGAGAGCCGGCCCTGAGCCCAACCAACTCCCCTGGGAGTCTGAATGAGCTTCAAGAACCACCGTGCACTGCTAAAGCCCCAGATCCTGCAGGACCCAAAGGACCACCCCACGACTCCTCCGGGGTGCAGGCCAGAGCTAGGAGCACTCAGTTCTCCACTGACCATCAGCTCCCTAGAGCAGACAGCCCCAGGTGCACACGGGGCAACTGAGTCTGGGTGGTCGCAGCCTCGTTTTGGGCTTTGAGAGAGAAGAACCACCCTCCAGGTGCCTGTGGCTGGGAGGAGCCACACTTCAGGGGCTGGGACAGGGCTCCCAATGCACAGGGAGCGGCTCCCGGTCGGTCTCAGGGTGTGATGGGAGCTCTTGCTCCTCAGGGTCCACAGCTGGGCAGCTGAGGGCGCCAGCTTCACTGGGACACGATCCCCAGGGACCACACGGGAGGCTGGGGCGTCTTGACAGGGACAATGACCATGCAGGGTGAGAAGCCCTCAAGCAGGGGGGAACAGGTCTAGCCCAGCTGTGACAAAGGCTGGACCCACACCTGCTGTGGCAGGCGGAGGCTTCCCCCTGTTGGTGCGACGGGGGACAGTGTGCACAGGGCATGGCTTAGAAGTGCAGCAGGCAGCGCCCGCTGGGACTCGGCAGCCATCTTGTGTGAGAGGAGGGGGCTCAGTTGAGGAGCCACAGGAAGTGACCTCACCTGGAGACCTGGGGGGCCCGGCAACAACCCCAACATTCCAGAGTTGAGTCTGAACCAGCTCACCTGGATAGAGTCTCGCAGGAAGATGTTCCTGAGTTGTATCCCGCGATGCCCAAGCCCAGCCCCCAAGAAACCCTGCGGTGGGTGCCTCGCCCAGTGGTGGGGACGCTGGGCCAGCCCTCACCCCCGACGCTCCTGGTGCTTCCAACAGAAAACGGCCATGGTGAGTCTGGAAGCAGGACAGGTCTCTGCGGGCCAGGACACCACTGGGAACCCACCCGAAGCCCATAGGCCCCTGGGGCTGGGTGTGGGTGTGGGTGTGGGTGTGGGGGGCAAGGGGCCACTTCCCTCTCAGAGGAGGGAGGCTGGAAGTCCTAGGTGGAGGCAGCCTGAGGCCCAGAGCTCCTGGCCGCGGAGGGATCCAGGGACTGCCTCTTACCTGCCATTCTCTGCTCTTGTCTCCCAGGGCCAGGACAGGTCAGCCTCGCGCCTGGCAATGCACAGAAGGCTGCGGATCGCCAGCAGGCAGGACGTGTGTCAGGCCCCTTTCACTGATGACCTGTGTGTGGTGGGGGAGTGGTCAAACGAGCCCACAGCTCCGAAGCCCCCGTACCGGGCGTTCCCTGGCACACAGAAACCACTGGACGTCCCCCTCAGTCACACACTGTTGGTCAGAGCCCAGATAGAGCCCAGGGGCTCCGCAAATGCCCATCTCACAGCGGAGGAAGTAGGGCCCGTTGACTTCGCCTGTGTCAGTCGTGACCCAGGGTCAGGGCCGGGCCTGGCACCTGACCTCACGGCTGGGGCGGCACAGAGCCCTGATCTCCCAACAACACCCCCGCTGGAGCAGTGCTGGTCCTCCATCGATCAGCGCCACCACAAGGATGCGCGGGGGACAGCTGTGTCCCCGGGGGCCGAGCAGGGCTCAGGGGAGGCCCTGAGAGAAGAGGCTCTGGGGATGGAGGGTCTGGAGCCAGGACCGTACGCAGCAGCTGAAGCCGAGGACGCTGCAGGGGCACCAGACGCAGCACTGGCCCCGGCCTCAGCCCCAGCTCCGCAAGTCCCTTCTGCTGCAGCCCCAGTGCCACACCTGGCCTTCCCCGCCCCCGTCGTCCTGTATTTCTCTTTACTCCTCCCCACTCTCTTCCTTTTCTCCACCTTATTGTCCCTGAACCTCAATAAAAAGTAAGTTGTTACCCACTGTGGAATGTACAATTTGCACCGTGCCAGCTCCCCAGGCCGTGCCCTCCCCACCCCACTCTCCCTGCACCATGGCTCCAATGCCCGGGACCTGCATCCTCTGCAGAGGACACGGGCACCTCCCCAGGGGCAGAGCCAACGTTCCCCGTTTGGACAAAGAGCACCACATGCTGGGAAGGCCAAGGGAAGCAAGGAACAGGGAGACGCTGGCATGGCTGGGGCAGCGCCTCCTCATGCTCAGGGACGCAGACTCTGAGGTCACAGAACGCACCTGCCGGGGGTGCTGTCCCCGCAGCCTCAGTGTCCTCATCTGTGCAATGGGAAGGCAGCCCTGCCACAGCCATCACCGCATCAGGGAATGCGATGCTCTGCACCTCCCTGCACACAATGGGAGCCCCCAGCTTCCAGGATGAGGGGTGCACAGGGAGTGGGTTGGGGGCTTCCACGGAGGGAACACAATCCGTCCAGGGACACACACAAACAACACCTGTCACAGGCTCTGGCCCTGTGCTCAACAACGGGTCACTGACAGACGGATCACAGCAGGGATGTGCTCCTGCACAGGAGACAGGGGGGCCTTGTCCAGGACCCCACGTGACCCAGACTGCCCGCTGTGCAGGCCACATGGGTGGGTTCTCGGCTGGGAAGATGGAGACACAGAGCATGTCCCCAAGGACGGGGGCTGCTCCTTCCCCGAGCTCCTGGGATTTCCGGGTCCCTGGCCACATCCACCAGGCACCTTGTCTCAGCCATGGGGTGACACTGGCTTCACTCCCATTGGCAGATGAGGAACCCCTGAGAGGGAGGCCCCGCCCAGGTCAGGGCTGTGCCGATCCCAGAAGAGGACTCCCCTCCCCACGGGAGCCCGGACTCTGGGACCCTATGGGCGTGGGGGCCAGCAAGAGGGCAGCACAGCAGGGAGCTCAGGGGTCAGGAACGCTATGACTTTCTCCAACAGATCACACCCTGAAGATTTTCTGATCGAATGCCTCAGATGTTCTACTAGGGCTGAGGGGTGCCTGTGGAGGAGGAAGCCGGGGCCCTGGGGGGCTGACCTGTGTGTGTTCCTGGGAATGGCCTGCATCACACCCAGTGACATCACTGTCCCCCCACAGTCCTTCTGCAACATGTCAAGGATCACCACCATGCTCCGCCCTGCACACCTGTCCAGTGCAACCCAGGCGCAGTCCACCTGCAGTTAGTGATGGTCTTAGGTGCACGTGACAGCAGCGTCCCTGGGCGTTCCATTGCACAGCTCTGGCATGGAGAAGACCAGAGATCTGTGCTCCCCACACTGGCCTGCCGCAGGGAGGGGGCCCATGGCAGGGCGCTGAGCTGAGACATCAACATTCAGAACCAGCAGAGGACATGAGGTCAGGCTCCTTGCAGGCCCACAGCCCAAGGCCAGATCACGACCACCCTTGGGGCTTTCGGGAATGCAGGAGGCTCTTCCTGCCAACGACCTGCCACACAGGACGTGACAGCACACGGCTAGCTTCCCGTCCCACTCTGTACGTCCTGGGTGTGCTAAGCCTAGGTTGACAGCGTCGCTTTTCCCAGGTACATTCATGTGCTCCTGGGTCAGCATGCAAAAAGTGCTTTCCGAAAGTTCAGAGTCATCTCTCATCCTGAGCATTCTTGCCCTGTGCCCACCTACTGCCCCACATGCTGACTAGGAGACCCGCTCAGGCCCCTCCCTCCGGGTCATCTGCACTCTCAGGCTTCATGTTCTGCTGTATTCACCCGCCCCCGCACTTCTAAATGCCCGCAAGACCTTCCCAGTGTCACATGCCAACCATGACACAGGACAGGCTTCTCCAGTACCAGCCTGGCTCGTTCCCATCATTCCTTGTTTCTGCCTGCTTTTCCCCATCGCCCGAGTCCTGCACATCCTCTCCTTCTGAGTGTCACCTCCCTACCTGCACGTGCCCTCAGGACAGCTCAATTCCACCTACAGCATGAAAAAGCCACCTCCAACAGGGATCCTGAGCTCTGATGGAGGTCGGGAAGGTAGACTCGGGCACCTGTTACAACGTGGATTCCCCCTTCTCTGATTCAGGGGTCCTGAGAGGCAGAACATCCTTTCACAGGAACCCCTGGAAGGTTTTCCGCCACCTAGGCCCATGGGGCTGGCGCTGTGGCCCACAGGCTAAAGCCCCACCTGCAGGGCTGGCATCCCACATCAGAACCCCGGTTCTGCTCCTGGAGCCCTGCTTTCATTCCAGCTCCCTGCTCACACACCTGGCAGAGCAGCACAAGTTGACCCAAGTGCCCCCGGCCCTGCCACCTGTGTGCCAGGCCCAGAAGGTCTTCCAGGCTCCTGGCTTCAGCCTCACTCAGCCTCAGCCAGCATGGGCTTCTGGGAGATTAAATCAGCAATTCAGAGTCATCCTTCTGGATCTCTCTCCCTGTCCCTTCCTCCAACTCTGCCTTTCAAGTCAACAACTGAAAAGAAGAAGAGAAGAGAAGAGAAGAGAAGAGAAGAGAAGAGAAGAGAAGAGAGAGAAGAGAAGAGAAGAGAAGAGAAGAGAAGAGAAGAGAAGAGAAGAGAAGAGAAGAGAAGAGAAGAGAGAGGGGAGGGGAGGGGAGGGGAGGGGAAGGGGAGGGGAGGGGAGGGGAGGGGAAGGGAAGGGAAGGGAAGGGAAGGGAAGGGAAGGGAAGGGAAGGGAAGGGAAGGGAAGGGAAGGGAAGGGAAGGGAAGGGAAGGGAAGGGAAGGGACAAGACGACATCCTGGGGCGGCGCTGTGGCATAGTAGGTTGAACATCTGCCTATGACATCGAGATACCATATGGGCACCGGTTGGAGTCCCAGCTGCTCCACTTCCAATGCAGCTCTCTGCTAAGACACGAGAAGGCAGTGGAACATGGGCCATGGACTTGGCCCCCTTATCCACGTGGTAGACCAGAAGAAGCTCCTGGCTCCTGGCTTTGGATCAGCTCAGCACCGGCTGTTGTGGCCCTTTGGGGAGTGACCCATTGGATCAAAGACCTCTCTGTCTCTCTTTCTCCCTCTCTCTCTCCCTCCTCTCTCTCTGTCTCTCTTGCCTCTTTCTCTCCTGTCACTCTGCCAGTGAAGTAAATAAATCAATCTTAACAACAACAACAAAAAACCCTGAGCCCAAACTTAGATGAAAGTGGCTGCACTCCTGGGTCGGCAGTGTAGAGCAGTAGGTTAAGCCTCCACCTGCGGCGCCAGCATCCCATATGGGCACTGGCTTGTGTGCTGGCTGCTCCACTTCCACCCAGCTCCCTGGTGATGGCCTGCGAAAGCAATGAAGATGGCCCAAGTCCTTGGACCCCTGCACCCATGCCGCCGGAGACCTGTAGACGCTCTCAGCTCCTGGCCTCCGATTAGCCCATTTGAGGACACTGTGGCCAGTAGCGGATTGAACCAGCACATGGAAGACCTCTCTGTCTCTCCCTCTCTGTGTCTCACTCTACTTCTCAGAGAAAGAAGGAAAAGAGTATTCAAAGCACAGCAGCAGCTTAACTCCTCCCAGAAACTTTTCACAGGAGGTCTTTACTATCGAGAGTACACCCAAATAGCATCTTTTCAGGCTCTGGTTGGGGGACAGGAGAGCTCCCCACAGGGAAGGGCCACGGGCCACTGCCATCTAAACCACTCGACATCGCCAGTGCTGCCACCGTCAGCACCAACCCCGGCACATGAGCCTGTCCCTCATCTTTCAGGGAAGGACATTCCCACAACAGGGAACTAGCCATTAGCTAACAGGAAGGACACGCACACTATGTGTCCCCACCACGGCCATCTACTCCCCAGACATTCCTCACTGAACCACGCCCAACACCACTCCTGATCTCTCCCCACGCCCCTGTCCAAACCCAACACGGAACAGCCCCGGTGTCTAGGGTCTCCTCAGGACGCTGGATGGAAACACTCTCTCACACATGCCACCTATCCCGTCTGGCTCCTCACACTGACCTCCCTCAGGCTCATGGCAGGCCCAGACCCCAGAGATGGCTGCCACGATCCCTACCAGCCCTGGGGAACAATCAGCAAGTGCAGGGCCACGGTAGTCATCACCCTGGTCCTCAGAGAGCCGGCCCTGAGCCCAACCAACGCCCCTGGGAGTCTGAATGAGCTTCAAGAACCACTGTGCACTGCTAAAGCCCCAGATCCTGCAGGACCCAAAGGACCACCCCACGACTCCTCCGGGGTGCAGGCCAGAGCTAGGAGCACTCAGTTCTCCACTGACCATCAGCTCCCTAGAGCAGACAGCCCCAGGTGCACACGGGGCAACTGAGTCTGGGTGGTCGCAGCCTCGTTTTGGGCTTTGAGAGAGAAGAACCACCCTCCAGGTGCCTGTGGCTGGGAGGAGCCACACTTCAGGGGCTGGGACAGGGCTCCCAATGCACAGGGAGCGGCTCCCGGTCGGTCTCAGGGTGTGATGGGAGCTCTTGCTCCTCAGGGTCCACAGCTGGGCAGCTGAGGGCACCAGCTTCACTGGGACACGATCCCCAGGGACCACACGGGAGGCTGGGGCGTCTTGACAGGGACAATGACCATGCAGGGTGAGAAGCCCTCAAGCAGGGGGGAACAGGTCTAGCCCAGCTGTGACAAAGGCTGGACCCACACCTGCTGTGGCAGGCGGAGGCTTCCCCCTGTTGGTGCGACGGGGGACAGTGTGCACAGGGCATGGCTTAGAAGTGCAGCAGGCAGCGCCCGCTGGGACTCGGCAGCCATCTTGTGTGAGAGGAGGGGGCTCAGTTGAGGAGCCACAGGAAGTGACCTCACCTGGAGACCTGGGGGGCCCGGCAACAACCCCAACATTCCAGAGTTGAGTCTGAACCAGCTCACCTGGATAGAGTCTCGCAGGAAGATGTTCCTGAGTTGTATCCCGCGATGCCCAAGCCCAGCCCCCAAGAAACCCTGCGGTGGGTGCCTCGCCCAGTGGTGGGGACGCTGGGCCAGCCCTCACCCCCGACGCTCCTGGTGCTTCCAACAGAAAACGGCCATGGTGAGTCTGGAAGCAGGACAGGTCTCTGCGGGCCAGGACACCACTGGGAACCCACCCGAAGCCCATAGGCCCCTGGGGCTGGGTGTGGGTGTGGGTGTGGGGGGCAAGGGGCCACTTCCCTCTCAGAGGAGGGAGGCTGGAAGTCCTAGGTGGAGGCAGCCTGAGGCCCAGAGCTCCTGGCCGCGGAGGGATCCAGGGACTGCCTCTTACCTGCCATTCTCTGCTCTTGTCTCCCAGGGCCAGGACAGGTCAGCCTCGCGCCTGGCAATGCACAGAAGGCTGCGGATCGCCAGCAGGCAGGACGTGTGTCAGGCCCCTTTCACTGATGACCTGTGTGTGGTGGGGGAGTGGTCAAACGAGCCCACAGCTCCGAAGCCCCCGTACCGGGCGTTCCCCGGCACACAGAAACCACTGGACGTCCCCCTCAGTCACACACTGTTGGTCAGAGCCCAGATAGAGCCCAGGGGCTCCGCAAATGCCCATCTCACAGCGGAGGAAGTAGGGCCCGTTGACTTCGCCTGTGTCAGTCGTGACCCAGGGTCAGGGCCGGGCCTGGCACCTGACCTCACGGCTGGGGCGGCACAGAGCCCTGATCTCACAACAACACCCCCGCTGGAGCAGTGCTGGTCCTCCATCGATCAGCGCCACCACAAGGATGCGCGGGGGACAGCTGTGTCCCCGGGGGCCGAGCAGGGCTCAGGGGAGGCCCTGAGAGAAGAGGCTCTGGGGATGGAGGGTCTGGAGCCAGGACCGTACGCAGCAGCTGAAGCCGAGGACGCTGCAGGGGCACCAGACGCAGCACTGGCCCCGGCCTCAGCCCCAGCTCCGCAAGTCCCTTCTGCTGCAGCCCCAGTGCCACACCTGGCCTTCCCCGCCCCCGTCGTCCTGTATTTCTCTTTACTCCTCCCCACTCTCTTCCTTTTCTCCACCTTATTGTCCCTGAACCTCAATAAAATGTAAGTTGTTACCCACTGTGGAATGTACAATTTGCACCGTGCCAGCTCCCCAGGCCGTGCCCTCCCCACCCCACTCTCCCTGCACCATGGCTCCAATGCCCGGGACCTGCATCCTCTGCAGAGGACACGGGCACCTCCCCAGGGGCAGAGCCAACGTTCCCCGTTTGGACAAAGAGCACCACATGCTGGGAAGGCCAAGGGAAGCAAGGAACAGGGAGACGCTGGCATGGCTGGGGCAGCGCCTCCTCATGCTCAGGGACGCAGACTCTGAGGTCACAGAACGCACCTGCCGGGGGTGCTGTCACCGCAGCCTCAGTGTCCTCATCTGTGCAATGGGAAGGCAGCCCTGCCACAGCCATCACCGCATCAGGGAATGCGATGCTCTGCACCTCCCTGCACACAATGGGAGCCCCCAGCTTCCAGGATGAGGGGTGCACAGGGAGTGGGTTGGGGGCTTCCACGGAGGGAACACAATCCGTCCAGGGACACACACAAACAACACCTGTCACAGGCTCTGGCCCTGTGCTCAACAACGGGTCACTGACAGACAGATCACAGCAGGGATGTGCTCACTGCACAGGAGACAGGGGTGCCTTGTCCAGGACCCCACGTGACCCAGACTGCCCGCTGTGCAGGCCACATGGGTGGGTCTCGGCTGGGAAGATGGAGACACAGAGCATGTCCCCAAGGACGGGGGCTGCTCCTTCCCCGAGCTCCTGGGATTTCCGGGTCCCTGGCCACGTCCACCAGGCACCTTGTCTCAGCCATGGGGTGACACTGGCTTCACTCCCATTGGCAGATGAGGAACCCCCTGAGAGGGAGGCCCCGCCCAGGTCAGGGCTGTGCCGATCCCAGAAGAGGAATCCCCTCCCCACGGGAGCCCTGACTCTGGGACCCTATGGGCCTGTGGGCCAGCAAGAGGGCAGCACAGCAGGGAGCACAGGGGTCAGGAACGCTATGACTTTCTCCAACAGATCACACCCTGAAGATTTTCTGATCGAATGCCTCAGATGTTCTACTAGGGCTGAGGGGTGCCTGTGGAGGAGGAAGCCGGGGCCCTGGGGGGCTGACCTGTGTGTGTTCCTGGGAATGGCCTGCATCACACCCAGTGACATCACTGTCCCCCCACAGTCCTTCTGCAACATGTCAAGGATCACCACCATGCTCCGCCCTGCACACCTGTCCAGTGGAACCCAGGCGCAGTCCACCTGCAGTTAGTGATGGTCTTAGGTGCACGTGACAGCAGCGTCCCTGGGCGTTCCATTGCACAGCTCTGGCATGGAGAAGACCAGAGATCTGTGCTCCCCACACTGGCCTGCCGCAGGGAGGGGGCCCATGGCAGGGCGCTGAGCTGAGACATCAACATTCAGAACCAGCAGAGGACATGAGGTCAGGCTCCTTGCAGGCCCACAGCCCAAGGCCAGATCACGACCACCCTTGGGGCTTTCGGGAATGCAGGAGGCTCTTCCTGCCAACGACCTGCCACACAGGACGTGACAGCACACGGCTAGCTTCCCGTCCCACTCTGTACGTCCTGGGTGTGCTAAGCCTAGGTTGACAGCGTCGCTTTTCCCAGGTACATTCATGTGCTCCTGGGTCAGCATGCAAAAGTGCTTTCCGAAAGTTCAGAGTCATCTCTCATCCTGAGCATTCTTGCCCTGTGCCCACCTACTGCCCCACATGCTGACTAGGAGACCCGCTCAGGCCCCTCCCCTCCGGGTCATCTGCACTCTCAGGCTTCATGTTCTGCTGTATTCACCCGCCCCGCACTTCTAAATGCCCGCAAGACCTTCCCAGTGTCACATGCCAACCATGACACAGGACAGGCTTCTCCAGTACCAGCCTGGCTCATTCCCATCATTCCTTGTTTCTGCCTGCTTTTCCCCATCGCCCGAGTCCTGCACATCCTCTCCTTCTGAGTGTCACCTCCCTACCTGCTCGTGCCCTCAGGACAGCTCAATTCCACCTACAGCATGAAAAAGCCACCTCCAACAGGGATCCTGAGCTCTGATGGAGGTCGGGAAGGTAGACTCGGGCACCTGTTACAACGTGGATTCCCCCTTCTCTGATTCAGGGGTCCTGAGAGGCAGAACATCCTTTCACAGGAACCCCTGGAAGGTTTTCCGCCACCTAGGCCCATGGGGCTGGCGCTGTGGCCCACAGGCTAAAGCCCCACCTGCAGGGCTGGCATCCCACATCAGAACCCCGGTTCTGCTCCTGGAGCCCTGCTTTCATTCCAGCTCCCTGCTCACACACCTGGCAGAGCAGCACAAGTTGACCCAAGTGCCCCCGGCCCTGCCACCTGTGTGCCAGGCCCAGAAGGTGTTCCAGGCTCCTGGCTTCAGCCTCACTCAGCCTCAGCCAGCATGGGCTTCTGGGAGATTAAATCAGCAATTCAGAGTCATCCTTCTGGATCTCTCTCCCTGTCCCTTCCTCCAACTCTGCCTTTCAAGTCAACAACTGAAAAGAGAGAAGAGAAGAGAGAGAGAGAAGAGAAGAGAAGAGAAGAGAAGAGAAGAGAAGAGAGAAGAGAAGAGAAGAGAAGAGAAGAGAAGAGAAGGGAGAGGGGAGGGGAGGGGAGGGAGGGGAGGGGAGGGGAGGGGAGAGGGAAGGGAAGGGAAGGGGAAGGAAGGGAAGGGAAGGGAAGGGAAGGGAAGGGAAGGGAAGGGAAGGGAAGGGAAGGGAAGGGAAGGGAAGGGACAAGACGACATCCTGGGGCGGCGCTGTGGCATAGTAGGTTGAACATCTGCCTATGACATCGAGATACCATATGGGCACCGGTTGGAGTCCCAGCTGCTCCACTTCCAATGCAGCTCTCTGCTAAGACACGAGAAGGCAGTGGAACATGGGCCATGGACTTGGCCCCCTTATCCACGTGGTAGACCCAGAAGAAGCTCCTGGCTCCTGGCTTTGGATCAGCTCAGCACCGGCTGTTGTGGCCCTTTGGGGAGTGACCCATTGGATCAAAGACCTCTCTGTCTCTCTTTCTCCCTCTCTCTCTCCCTCTCTCTCTCTGTCTCTCTTGCCTCTTTCTCTCCTGTCACTCTGCCAGTGAAGTAAATAAATCAATCTTAACAACAACAACAAAAAACCCTGAGCCCAAACTTAGATGAAAGTGGCTGCACTCCTGGGTCGGCAGTGTAGAGCAGTAGGTTAAGCCTCCACCTGCGGCGCCAGCATCCCATATGGGCACTGGCTTGTGTGCTGGCTGCTCCACTTCCACCCAGCTCCCTGGTGATGGCCTGCGAAAGCAATGAAGATGGCCCAAGTCCTTGGACCCCTGCACCCATGCCGCCGGAGACCTGTAGACGCTCTCAGCTCCTGGCCTCCGATTAGCCCATTTGAGGACACTGTGGCCAGTAGCGGATTGAACCAGCACATGGAAGACCTCTCTGTCTCTCCCTCTCTGTGTCTCACTCTACTTCTCAGAGAAAGAAGGAAAAGAGTATTCAAAGCACAGCAGCAGCTTAACTCCTCCCAGAAACTTTTCACAGGAGGTCTTTACTACCGAGAGTACACCCAAATAGCATCTTTTCAGGCTCTGGTTGGGGGACAGGAGAGCTCCCCACAGGGAAGGGCCACGGGCCACTGCCATCTAAACCACTCGACATCGCCAGTGCTGCCACCGTCAGCACCAACCCCGGCACATGAGCCTGTCCCTCATCTTTCAGGGAAGGACATTCCCACAACAGGGAACTAGCCATTAGCTAACAGGAAGGACACGCACACTATGTGTCCCCACCACGGCCATCTACTCCCCAGACATTCCTCACTGAACCACGCCCAACACCACTCCTGATCTCTCCCCACGCCCCTGTCCAAACCCAACACGGAACAGCCCCGGTGTCTAGGGTCTCCTCAGGACGCTGGATGGAAACACTCTCTCACACATGCCACCTATCCCGTCTGGCTCCTCACACTGACCTCCCTCAGGCTCATGGCAGGCCCAGACCCCAGAGATGGCTGCCACGATCCCTACCAGCCCTGGGGAACAATCAGCAAGTGCAGGGCCACGGTAGTCATCACCCTGGTCCTCAGAGAGCCGGCCCTGAGCCCAACCAACGCCCCTGGGAGTCTGAATGAGCTTCAAGAACCACTGTGCACTGCTAAAGCCCCAGATCCTGCAGGACCCAAAGGACCACCCCACGACTCCTCCGGGGTGCAGGCCAGAGCTAGGAGCACTCAGTTCTCCACTGACCATCAGCTCCCTAGAGCAGACAGCCCCAGGTGCACACGGGGCAACTGAGTCCGGGTGGTCGCAGCCTCGTTTTGGGCTTTGAGAGAGAAGAACCACCCTCCAGGTGCCTGTGGCTGGGAGGAGCCACACTTCAGGGGCTGGGACAGGGCTCCCAATGCACAGGGAGCGGCTCCCGGTCGGTCTCAGGGTGTGATGGGAGCTCTTGCTCCTCAGGGTCCACAGCTGGGCAGCTGAGGGCACCAGCTTCACTGGGACACGATCCCCAGGGACCACACGGGAGGCTGGGGCGTCTTGACAGGGACAATGACCATGCAGGGTGAGAAGCCCTCAAGCAGGGGGGAACAGGTCTAGCCCAGCTGTGACAAAGGCTGGACCCACACCTGCTGTGGCAGGCGGAGGCTTCCCCCTGTTGGTGCGACGGGGGACAGTGTGCACAGGGCATGGCTTAGAAGTGCAGCAGGCAGCGCCCGCTGGGACTCGGCAGCCATCTTGTGTGAGAGGAGGGGGCTCAGTTGAGGAGCCACAGGAAGTGACCTCACCTGGAGACCTGGGGGGCCCGGCAACAACCCCAACATTCCAGAGTTGAGTCTGAACCAGCTCACCTGGATAGAGTCTCGCAGGAAGATGTTCCTGAGTTGTATCCCGCGATGCCCAAGCCCAGCCCCCAAGAAACCCTGCGGTGGGTGCCTCGCCCAGTGGTGGGGACGCTGGGCCAGCCCTCACCCCCGACGCTCCTGGTGCTTCCAACAGAAAACGGCCATGGTGAGTCTGGAAGCAGGACAGGTCTCTGCGGGCCAGGACACCACTGGGAACCCACCCGAAGCCCATAGGCCCCTGGGGCTGGGTGTGGGTGTGGGTGTGGGGGGCAAGGGGCCACTTCCCTCTCAGAGGAGGGAGGCTGGAAGTCCTAGGTGGAGGCAGCCTGAGGCCCAGAGCTCCTGGCTGCGGAGGGATCCAGGGACTGCCTCTTACCTGCCATTCTCTGCTCTTGTCTCCCAGGGCCAGGACAGGTCAGCCTCGCGCCTGGCAATGCACAGAAGGCTGCGGATCGCCAGCAGGCAGGACGTGTGTCAGGCCCCTTTCACTGATGACCTGTGTGTGGTGGGGGAGTGGTCAAACGAGCCCACAGCTCCGAAGCCCCCGTACCGGGCGTTCCCCGGCACACAGAAACCACTGGACGTCCCCCTCAGTCACACACTGTTGGTCAGAGCCCAGATAGAGCCCAGGGGCTCCGCAAATGCCCATCTCACAGCGGAGGAAGTAGGGCCCGTTGACTTCGCCTGTGTCAGTCGTGACCCAGGGTCAGGGCCGGGCCTGGCACCTGACCTCACGGCTGGGGCGGCACAGAGCCCTGATCTCACAACAACACCCCCGCTGGAGCAGTGCTGGTCCTCCATCGATCAGCGCCACCACAAGGATGCGCGGGGGACAGCTGTGTCCCCGGGGGCTGAGCAGGGCTCAGGGGAGGCCCTGAGAGAAGAGGCTCTGGGGATGGAGGGTCTGGAGCCAGGACCGTACGCAGCAGCTGAAGCCGAGGACGCTGCAGGGGCACCAGACGCAGCACTGGCCCCGGCCTCAGCCCCAGCTCCGCAAGTCCCTTCTGCTGCAGCCCCAGTGCCACACCTGGCCTTCCCCGCCCCCGTCGTCCTGTATTTCTCTTTACTCCTCCCCACTCTCTTCCTTTTCTCCACCTTATTGTCCCTGAACCTCAATAAAATGTAAGTTGTTACCCACTGTGGAATGTACAATTTGCACCGTGCCAGCTCCCCAGGCCGTGCCCTCCCCACCCCACTCTCCCTGCACCATGGCTCCAATGCCCGGGACCTGCATCCTCTGCAGAGGACACGGGCACCTCCCCAGGGGCAGAGCCAACGTTCCCCGTTTGGACAAAGAGCACCACATGCTGGGAAGGCCAAGGGAAGCAAGGAACAGGGAGATGCTGGCATGGCTGGGGCAGCGCCTCCTCATGCTCAGGGACGCAGACTCTGAGGTCACAGAACGCACCTGCCGGGGGTGCTGTCCCCGCAGCCTCAGTGTCCTCACCTGTGCAATGGGAAGGCAGCCCTGCCACAGCCATCACCGCATCAGGGAATGCGATGCTCTGCACCTCCCTGCACACAATGGGAGCCCCCAGCTTCCAGGATGAGGGGTGCACAGGGAGTGGGTTGGGGGCTTCCACGGAGGGAACACAATCCGTCCAGGGACACACACAAACAACACCTGTCACAGGCTCTGGCCCTGTGCTCAACAACGGGTCACTGACAGACGGATCACAGCAGGGATGTGCTCACTGCACAGGAGACAGGGGGGCCTTGTCCAGGACCCCACGTGACCCAGACTGCCCGCTGTGCAGGCCACATGGGTGGGTCTCGGCTGGGAAGATGGAGACACAGAGCATGTCCCCAAGGACGGGGGCTGCTCCTTCCCCGAGCTCCTGGGATTTCCGGGTCCCTGGCCACGTCCACCAGGCACCTTGTCTCAGCCATGGGGTGACACTGGCTTCACTCCCATTGGCAGATGAGGAACCCCCTGAGAGGGAGGCCCCGCCCAGGTCAGGGCTGTGCCGATCCCAGAAGAGGACTCCCCTCCCCACGGGAGCCCGGACTCTGGGACCCTATGGGCCTGTGGGCCAGCAAGAGGGCAGCACAGCAGGGAGCACAGGGGTCAGGAACGCTATGACTTTCTCCAACAGATCACACCCTGAAGATTTTCTGATCGAATGCCTCAGATGTTCTACTAGGGCTGAGGGGTGCCTGTGGAGGAGGAAGCCGGGGCCCTGGGGGGCTGACCTGTGTGTGTTCCTGGGAATGGCCTGCATCACACCCAGTGACATCACTGTCCCCCCACAGTCCTTCTGCAACATGTCAAGGATCACCACCATGCTCCGCCCTGCACACCTGTCCAGTGCAACCCAGGCGCAGTCCACCTGCAGTTAGTGATGGTCTTAGGTGCACGTGACAGCAGCGTCCCTGGGCGTTCCATTGCACAGCTCTGGCATGGAGAAGACCAGAGATCTGTGCTCCCCACACTGGCCTGCCGCAGGGAGGGGGCCCATGGCAGGGCGCTGAGCTGAGACATCAACATTCAGAACCAGCAGAGGACATGAGGTCAGGCTCCTTGCAGGCCCACAGCCCAAGGCCAGATCACGACCACCCTTGGGGCTTTCGGGAATGCAGGAGGCTCTTCCTGCCAACGACCTGCCACACAGGACGTGACAGCACACGGCTAGCTTCCCGTCCCACTCTGTACGTCCTGGGTGTGCTAAGCCTAGGTTGACAGCGTCGCTTTTCCCAGGTACATTCATGTGCTCCTGGGTCAGCATGCAAAAGTGCTTTCCGAAAGTTCAGAGTCATCTCTCATCCTGAGCATTCTTGCCCTGTGCCCAGCTACTGCCCCACATGCTGACTAGGAGACCCGCTCAGGCCCCTCCCCTCCGGGTCATCTGCACTCTCAGGCTTCATGCTCTGCTGTATTCACCCGCCCCGCACTTCTAAATGCCCGCAAGACCTTCCCAGTGTCACATGCCAACCATGACGCAGGACAGGCTTCTCCAGTACCAGCCTGGCTCGTTCCCATCATTCCTTGTTTCTGCCTGCTTTTCCCCATCGCCCGAGTCCTGCACATCCTCTCCTTCTGAGTGTCACCTCCCTACCTGCACGTGCCCTCAGGACAGCTCAATTCCACCTACAGCATGAAAAAGCCACCTCCAACAGGGATCCTGAGCTCTGATGGAGGTCGGGAAGGTAGACTCGGGCACCTGTTACAACGTGGATTCCCCCTTCTCTGATTCAGGGGTCCTGAGAGGCAGAACATCCTTTCACAGGAACCCCTGGAAGGTTTTCCGCCACCTAGGCCCATGGGGCTGGCGCTGTGGCCCACAGGCTAAAGCCCCACCTGCAGGGCTGGCATCCCACATCAGAACCCCGGTTCTGCTCCTGGAGCCCTGCTTTCATTCCAGCTCCCTGCTCACACACCTGGCAGAGCAGCACAAGTTGACCCAAGTGCCCCCGGCCCTGCCACCTGTGTGCCAGGCCCAGAAGGTGTTCCAGGCTCCTGGCTTCAGCCTCACTCAGCCTCAGCCAGCATGGGCTTCTGGGAGATTAAATCAGCAATTCAGAGTCATCCTTCTGGATCTCTCTCCCTGTCCCTTCCTCCAACTCTGCCTTTCAAGTCAACAACTGAAAAGAAGAAGAGAAGAGAAGAGAAGAGAAGAGAAGAGAAGAGAAGAGAAGAGAAGAGAAGAGAAGAGAAGAGAAGAGAAGAGAAGAGAAGAGAAAAGAGAGGGGAGGGGAAGGGAAGGGAAGGGAAGGGAAGGGAAGGGAAGGGAAGGGAAGGGAAGGGAAGGGAAGGGAAGGGAAGGGAAGGGAAGGGAAGGGACAAGACGACATCCTGGGGCGGCGCTGTGGCATAGTAGGTTGAACATCTGCCTATGACATCGAGATACCATATGGGCACCGGTTGGAGTCCCAGCTGCTCCACTTCCAATGCAGCTCTCTGCTAAGACACGAGAAGGCAGTGGAACATGGGCCATGGACTTGGCCCCCTTATCCACGTGGTAGACCCAGAAGAAGCTCCTGGCTCCTGGCTTTGGATCAGCTCAGCACTGGCTGTTGTGGCCCTTTGGGGAGTGACCCATTGGATCAAAGACCTCTCTGTCTCTCTTTCTCCCTCTCTCTCTCCCTCTCTCTCTCTGTCTCTCTTGCCTCTTTCTCTCCTGTCACTCTGCCAGTGAAGTAAATAAATCAATCTTAACAACAACAAAAAAAACCCTGAGCCCAAACTTAGATGAAAGTGGCTGCACTCCTGGGTCGGCAGTGTAGAGCAGTAGGTTAAGCCTCCACCTGCGGCGCCAGCATCCCATATGGGCACTGGCTTGTGTGCTGGCTGCTCCACTTCCACCCAGCTCCCTGGTGATGGCCTGCGAAAGCAATGAAGATGGCCCAAGTCCTTGGACCCCTGCACCCATGCCGCCGGAGACCTGTAGACGCTCTCAGCTCCTGGCCTCCGATTAGCCCATTTGAGGACACTGTGGCCAGTAGCGGATTGAACCAGCACATGGAAGACCTCTCTGTCTCTCCCTCTCTGTGTCTCACTCTACTTCTCAGAGAAAGAAGGAAAAGAGTATTCAAAGCACAGCAGCAGCTTAACTCCTCCCAGAAACTTTTCACAGGAGGTCTTTACTATCGAGAGTACACCCAAATAGCATCTTTTCAGGCTCTGGTTGGGGGACAGGAGAGCTCCCCACAGGGAAGGGCCACGGGCCACTGCCATCTAAACCACTCGACATCGCCAGTGCTGCCACCGTCAGCACCAACCCCGGCACATGAGCCTGTCCCTCATCTTTCAGGGAAGGACATTCCCACAACAGGGAACTAGCCATTAGCTAACAGGAAGGACACGCACACTGTGTGTCCCCACCACGGCCATCTACTCCCCAGACATTCCTCACTGAACCACGCCCAACACCACTCCTGATCTCTCCCCACGCCCCTGTCCAAACCCAACACGGAACAGCCCCGGTGTCTAGGGTCTCCTCAGGACGCTGGATGGAAACACTCTCTCACACATGCCACCTATCCCGTCTGGCTCCTCACACTGACCTCCCTCAGGCTCATGGCAGGCCCAGACCCCAGAGATGCCTGGCACGATCCCTACCAGCCCTGGGGAACAATCAGCAAGTGCAGGGCCACGGTAGTCATCACCCTGGTCCTCAGAGAGCCGGCCCTGAGCCCAACCAACTCCCCTGGGAGTCTGAATGAGCTTCAAGAACCACTGTGCACTGCTAAAGCCCCAGATCCTGCAGGACCCAAAGGACCACCCCACGACTCCTCCGGGGTGCAGGCCAGAGCTAGGAGCACTCAGTTCTCCACTGACCATCAGCTCCCTAGAGCAGACAGCCCCAGGTGCACACGGGGCAACTGAGTCTGGGTGGTCGCAGCCTCGTTTTGGGCTTTGAGAGAGAAGAACCACCCTCCAGGTGCCTGTGGCTGGGAGGAGCCACACTTCAGGGGCTGGGACAGGGCTCCCAATGCACAGGGAGCGGCTCCCGGTCGGTCTCAGGGTGTGATGGGAGCTCTTGCTCCTCAGGGTCCACAGCTGGGCAGCTGAGGGCGCCAGCTTCACTGGGACACGATCCCCAGGGACCACACGGGAGGCTGGGGCGTCTTGACAGGGACAATGACCATGCAGGGTGAGAAGCCCTCAAGCAGGGGGGAACAGGTCTAGCCCAGCTGTGACAAAGGCTGGACCCACACCTGCTGTGGCAGGCGGAGGCTTCCCCCTGTTGGTGCGACGGGGGACAGTGTGCACAGGGCATGGCTTAGAAGTGCAGCAGGCAGCGCCCGCTGGGACTCGGCAGCCATCTTGTGTGAGAGGAGGGGGCTCAGTTGAGGAGCCACAGGAAGTGACCTCACCTGGAGACCTGGGGGGCCCGGCAACAACCCCAACATTCCAGAGTTGAGTCTGAACCAGCTCACCTGGATAGAGTCTCGCAGGAAGATGTTCCTGAGTTGTATCCCGCGATGCCCAAGCCCAGCCCCCAAGAAACCCTGCGGTGGGTGCCTCGCCCAGTGGTGGGGACGCTGGGCCAGCCCTCACCCCCGACGCTCCTGGTGCTTCCAACAGAAAACGGCCATGGTGAGTCTGGAAGCAGGACAGGTCTCTGCGGGCCAGATCACCACTGGGAACCCACCCGAAGCCCATAGGCCCCTGGGGGTGGGTGTGGGTGTGGGTGTGGGGGGCAAGGGGCCACTTCCCTCTCAGAGGAGGGAGGCTGGAAGTCCTAGGTGGAGGCAGCCTGAGGCCCTGAGCTCCTGGCCGCGGAGGGATCCAGGGACTGCCTCTTACCTGCCATTCTCTGCTCTTGTCTCCCAGGGCCAGGACAGGTCAGCCTCGCGCCTGGCAATGCACAGAAGGCTGCGGATCGCCAGCAGGCAGGACGTGTGTCAGGCCCCTTTCACTGATGACCTGTGTGTGGTGGGGGAGTGGTCAAACGAGCCCACAGCTCCGAAGCCCCCGTACCGGGCGTTCCCCGGCACACAGAAACCACTGGACGTCCCCCTCAGTCACACACTGTTGGTCAGAGCCCAGATAGAGCCCAGGGGCTCCGCAAATGCCCATCTCACAGCGGAGGAAGTAGGGCCCGTTGACTTCGCCTGTGTCAGTCGTGACCCAGGGTCAGGGCCGGGCCTGGCACCTGACCTCACGGCTGGGGCGGCACAGAGCCCTGATCTCACAACAACACCCCCGCTGGAGCAGTGCTGGTCCTCCATCGATCAGCGCCACCACAAGGATGCGCGGGGGACAGCTGTGTCCCCGGGGGCCGAGCAGGGCTCAGGGGAGGCCCTGAGAGAAGAGGCTCTGGGGATGGAGGGCCTGGAGCCAGGACCGTACGCAGCAGCTGAAGCCGAGGACGCTGCAGGGGCACCAGACGCAGCACTGGCCCCGGCCTCAGCCCCAGCTCCGCAAGTCCCTTCTGCTGCAGCCCCAGTGCCACACCTGGCCTTCCCCGCCCCCGTCGTCCTGTATTTCTCTTTACTCCTCCCCACTCTCTTCCTTTTCTCCACCTTATTGTCCCTGAACCTCAATAAAATGTAAGTTGTTACCCACTGTGGAATGTACAATTTGCACCGTGCCAGCTCCCCAGGCCGTGCCCTCCCCACCCCACTCTCCCTGCACCATGGCTCCAATGCCCGGGACCTGCATCCTCTGCAGAGGACACGGGCACCTCCCCAGGGGCAGAGCCAACGTTCCCCGTTTGGACAAAGAGCACCACATGCTGGGAAGGCCAAGGGAAGCAAGGAACAGGGAGACGCTGGCATGGCTGGGGCAGCGCCTCCTCATGCTCAGGGACGCAGACTCTGAGGTCACAGAACGCACCTGCCGGGGGTGCTGTCCCCGCAGCCTCAGTGTCCTCATCTGTGCAATGGGAAGGCAGCCCTGCCACAGCCATCACCGCATCAGGGAATGCGATGCTCTGCACCTCCCTGCACACAATGGGAGCCCCCAGCTTCCAGGATGAGGGGTGCACAGGGAGTGGGTTGGGGGCTTCCACGGAGGGAACACAATCCGTCCAGGGACACACACAAACAACACCTGTCACAGGCTCTGGCCCTGTGCTCAACAACGGGTCACTGACAGACGGATCACAGCAGGGATGTGCTCACTGCACAGGAGACAGGGGGGCCTTGTCCAGGACCCCACGTGACCCAGACTGCCCGCTGTGCAGGCCACATGGGTGGGTCTCGGCTGGGAAGATGGAGACACAGAGCATGTCCCCAAGGACGGGGGCTGCTCCTTCCCCGAGCTCCTGGGATTTCCGGGTCCCTGGCCACGTCCACCAGGCACCTTGTCTCAGCCATGGGGTGACACTGGCTTCACTCCCATTGGCAGATGAGGAACCCCCTGAGAGGGAGGCCCCGCCCAGGTCAGGGCTGTGCCGATCCCAGAAGAGGACTCCCCTCCCCACGGGAGCCCGGACTCTGGGACCCTATGGGCCTGTGGGCCAGCAAGAGGGCAGCACAGCAGGGAGCACAGGGGTCAGGAACGCTATGACTTTCTCCAACAGATCACACCCTGAAGATTTTCTGATCGAATGCCTCAGATGTTCTACTAGGGCTGAGGGGTGCCTGTGGAGGAGGAAGCCGGGGCCCTGGGGGGCTGACCTGTGTGTGTTCCTGGGAATGGCCTGCATCACACCCAGTGACATCACTGTCCCCCCACAGTCCTTCTGCAACATGTCAAGGATCACCACCATGCTCCGCCCTGCACACCTGTCCAGTGGAACCCAGGCGCAGTCCACCTGCAGTTAGTGATGGTCTTAGGTGCACGTGACAGCAGCGTCCCTGGGCGTTCCATTGCACAGCTCTGGCATGGAGAAGACCAGAGATCTGTGCTCCCCACACTGGCCTGCCGCAGGGAGGGGGCCCATGGCAGGGCGCTGAGCTGAGACATCAACATTCAGAACCAGCAGAGGACATGAGGTCAGGCTCCTTGCAGGCCCACAGCCCAAGGCCAGATCACGACCACCCTTGGGGCTTTCGGGAATGCAGGAGGCTCTTCCTGCCAACGACCTGCCACACAGGACGTGACAGCACACGGCTAGCTTCCCGTCCCACTCTGTACGTCCTGGGTGTGCTAAGCCTAGGTTGACAGCGTCGCTTTTCCCAGGTACATTCATGTGCTCCTGGGTCAGCATGCAAAAGTGCTTTCCGAAAGTTCAGAGTCATCTCTCATCCTGAGCATTCTTGCCCTGTGCCCACCTACTGCCCCACATGCTGACTAGGAGACCCGCTCAGGCCCCTCCCCTCCGGGTCATCTGCACTCTCAGGCTTCATGTTCTGCTGTATTCACCCACCCCGCACTTCTAAATGCCCGCAAGACCTTCCCAGTGTCACATGCCAACCATGACACAGGACAGGCTTCTCCAGTACCAGCCTGGCTCGTTCCCATCATTCCTTGTTTCTGCCTGCTTTTCCCCATCGCCCGAGTCCTGCACATCCTCTCCTTCTGAGTGTCACCTCCCTACCTGCACGTGCCCTCAGGACAGCTCAATTCCACCTACAGCATGAAAAAGCCACCTCCAACAGGGATCCTGAGCTCTGATGGAGGTCGGGAAGGTAGACTCGGGCACCTGTTACAACGTGGATTCCCCCTTCTCTGATTCAGGGGTCCTGAGAGGCAGAACATCCTTTCACAGGAACCCCTGGAAGGTTTTCCGCCACCTAGGCCCATGGGGCTGGCGCTGTGGCCCACAGGCTAAAGCCCCACCTGCAGGGCTGGCATCCCACATCAGAACCCCGGTTCTGCTCCTGGAGCCCTGCTTTCATTCCAGCTCCCTGCTCACACACCTGGCAGAGCAGCACAAGTTGACCCAAGTGCCCCCGGCCCTGCCACCTGTGTGCCAGGCCCAGAAGGTCTTCCAGGCTCCTGGCTTCAGCCTGACTCAGCCTCAGCCAGCATGGGCTTCTGGGAGATTAAATCAGCAATTCAGAGTCATCCTTCTGGATCTCTCTCCCTGTCCCTTCCTCCAACTCTGCCTTTCAAGTCAACAACTGAAAAGAAGAAGAGAAGAGAAGAGAAGAGAAGAGAAGAGAAGAGAAGAGAAGAGAAGAGAAGAGAAGAGAAGAGAAGAGAAGAGAAGAGAAGAGAAAAGAGAGGGGAGGGGAAGGGAAGGGAAGGGAAGGGAAGGGAAGGGAAGGGAAGGGAAGGGAAGGGAAGGGAAGGGAAGGGAAGGGAAGGGAAGGGAAGGGAAGGGAAGGGACAAGACGACATCCTGGGGCGGCGCTGTGGCATAGTAGGTTGAACATCTGCCTATGACATCGAGATACCATATGGGCACCGGTTGGAGTCCCAGCTGCTCCACTTCCAATGCAGCTCTCTGCTAAGACACGAGAAGGCAGTGGAACATGGGCCATGGACTTGGCCCCCTTATCCACGTGGTAGACCCAGAAGAAGCTCCTGGCTCCTGGCTTTGGATCAGCTCAGCACCGGCTGTTGTGGCCCTTTGGGGAGTGACCCATTGGATCAAAGACCTCTCTGTCTCTCTTTCTCCCTCTCTCTCTCCCTCTCTCTCTCTGTCTCTCTTGCCTCTTTCTCTCCTGTCACTCTGCCAGTGAAGTAAATAAATCAATCTTAACAACAACAACAAAAAACCCTGAGCCCAAACTTAGATGAAAGTGGCTGCACTCCTGGGTCGGCAGTGTAGAGCAGTAGGTTAAGCCTCCACCTGCGGCGCCAGCATCCCATATGGGCACTGGCTTGTGTGCTGGCTGCTCCACTTCCACCCAGCTCCCTGGTGATGGCCTGCGAAAGCAATGAAGATGGCCCAAGTCCTTGGACCCCTGCACCCATGCCGCCGGAGACCTGTAGACGCTCTCAGCTCCTGGCCTCCGATTAGCCCATTTGAGGACACTGTGGCCAGTAGCGGATTGAACCAGCACATGGAAGACCTCTCTGTCTCTCCCTCTCTGTGTCTCACTCTACTTCTCAGAGAAAGAAGGAAAAGAGTATTCAAAGCACAGCAGCAGCTTAACTCCTCCCAGAAACTTTTCACAGGAGGTCTTTACTATCGAGAGTACACCCAAATAGCATCTTTTCAGGCTCTGGTTGGGGGACAGGAGAGCTCCCCACAGGGAAGGGCCACGGGCCACTGCCATCTAAACCACTCGACATCGCCAGTGCTGCCACCGTCAGCACCAACCCCGGCACATGAGCCTGTCCCTCATCTTTCAGGGAAGGACATTCCCACAACAGGGAACTAGCCATTAGCTAACAGGAAGGACACGCACACTGTGTGTCCCCACCACGGCCATCTACTCCCCAGACATTCCTCACTGAACCACGCCCAACACCACTCCTGATCTCTCCCCACGCCCCTGTCCAAACCCAACACGGAACAGCCCCGGTGTCTAGGGTCTCCTCAGGACGCTGGATGGAAACACTCTCTCACACATGCCACCTATCCCGTCTGGCTCCTCACACTGACCTCCCTCAGGCTCATGGCAGGCCCAGACCCCAGAGATGGCTGGCACGATCCCTACCAGCCCTGGGGAACAATCAGCAAGTGCAGGGCCACGGTAGTCATCACCCTGGTCCTCAGAGAGCCGGCCCTGAGCCCAACCAACTCCCCTGGGAGTCTGAATGAGCTTCAAGAACCACTGTGCACTGCTAAAGCCCCAGATCCTGCAGGACCCAAAGGACCACCCCACGACTCCTCCGGGGTGCAGGCCAGAGCTAGGAGCACTCAGTTCTCCACTGACCATCAGCTCCCTAGAGCAGACAGCCCCAGGTGCACACGGGGCAACTGAGTCTGGGTGGTCGCAGCCTCGTTTTGGGCTTTGAGAGAGAAGAACCACCCTCCAGGTGCCTGTGGCTGGGAGGAGCCACACTTCAGGGGCTGGGACAGGGCTCCCAATGCACAGGGAGCGGCTCCCGGTCGGTCTCAGGGTGTGATGGGAGCTCTTGCTCCTCAGGGTCCACAGCTGGGCAGCTGAGGGCGCCAGCTTCACTGGGACACGATCCCCAGGGACCACACGGGAGGCTGGGGCGTCTTGACAGGGACAATGACCATGCAGGGTGAGAAGCCCTCAAGCAGGGGGGAACAGGTCTAGCCCAGCTGTGACAAAGGCTGGACCCACACCTGCTGTGGCAGGCGGAGGCTTCCCCCTGTTGGTGCGACGGGGGACAGTGTGCACAGGGCATGGCTTAGAAGTGCAGCAGGCAGCGCCCGCTGGGACTCGGCAGCCATCTTGTGTGAGAGGAGGGGGCTCAGTTGAGGAGCCACAGGAAGTGACCTCACCTGGAGACCTGGGGGGCCCGGCAACAACCCCAACATTCCAGAGTTGAGTCTGAACCAGCTCACCTGGATAGAGTCTCGCAGGAAGATGTTCCTGAGTTGTATCCCGCGATGCCCAAGCCCAGCCCCCAAGAAACCCTGCGGTGGGTGCCTCGCCCAGTGGTGGGGACGCTGGGCCAGCCCTCACCCCCGACGCTCCTGGTGCTTCCAACAGAAAACGGCCATGGTGAGTCTGGAAGCAGGACAGGTCTCTGCGGGCCAGATCACCACTGGGAACCCACCCGAAGCCCATAGGCCCCTGGGGGTGGGTGTGGGTGTGGGTGTGGGGGGCAAGGGGCCACTTCCCTCTCAGAGGAGGGAGGCTGGAAGTCCTAGGTGGAGGCAGCCTGAGGCCCTGAGCTCCTGGCCGCGGAGGGATCCAGGGACTGCCTCTTACCTGCCATTCTCTGCTCTTGTCTCCCAGGGCCAGGACAGGTCAGCCTCGCGCCTGGCAATGCACAGAAGGCTGCGGATCGCCAGCAGGCAGGACGTGTGTCAGGCCCCTTTCACTGATGACCTGTGTGTGGTGGGGGAGTGGTCAAACGAGCCCACAGCTCCGAAGCCCCCGTACCGGGCGTTCCCCGGCACACAGAAACCACTGGACGTCCCCCTCAGTCACACACTGTTGGTCAGAGCCCAGATAGAGCCCAGGGGCTCCGCAAATGCCCATCTCACAGCGGAGGAAGTAGGGCCCGTTGACTTCGCCTGTGTCAGTCGTGACCCAGGGTCAGGGCCGGGCCTGGCACCTGACCTCACGGCTGGGGCGGCACAGAGCCCTGATCTCCCAACAACACCCCCGCTGGAGCAGTGCTGGTCCTCCATCGATCAGCGCCACCACAAGGATGCGCGGGGGACAGCTGTGTCCCCGGGGGCCGAGCAGGGCTCAGGGGAGGCCCTGAGAGAAGAGGCTCTGGGGATGGAGGGCCTGGAGCCAGGACCGTACGCAGCAGCTGAAGCCGAGGACGCTGCAGGGGCACCAGACGCAGCACTGGCCCCGGCCTCAGCCCCAGCTCCGCAAGTCCCTTCTGCTGCAGCCCCAGTGCCACACCTGGCCTTCCCCGCCCCCGTCGTCCTGTATTTCTCTTTACTCCTCCCCACTCTCTTCCTTTTCTCCACCTTATTGTCCCTGAACCTCAATAAAATGTAAGTTGTTACCCACTGTGGAATGTACAATTTGCACCGTGCCAGCTCCCCAGGCCGTGCCCTCCCCACCCCACTCTCCCTGCACCATGGCTCCAATGCCCGGGACCTGCATCCTCTGCAGAGGACACGGGCACCTCCCCAGGGGCAGAGCCAACGTTCCCCGTTTGGACAAAGAGCACCACATGCTGGGAAGGCCAAGGGAAGCAAGGAACAGGGAGACGCTGGCATGGCTGGGGCAGCGCCTCCTCATGCTCAGGGACGCAGACTCTGAGGTCACAGAACGCACCTGCCGGGGGTGCTGTCCCCGCAGCCTCAGTGTCCTCATCTGTGCAATGGGAAGGCAGCCCTGCCACAGCCATCACCGCATCAGGGAATGCGATGCTCTGCACCTCCCTGCACACAATGGGAGCCCCCAGCTTCCAGGATGAGGGGTGCACAGGGAGTGGGTTGGGGGCTTCCACGGAGGGAACACAATCCGTCCAGGGACACACACAAACAACACCTGTCACAGGCTCTGGCCCTGTGCTCAACAACGGGTCACTGACAGACGGATCACAGCAGGGATGTGCTCACTGCACAGGAGACAGGGGGGCCTTGTCCAGGACCCCACGTGACCCAGACTGCCCGCTGTGCAGGCCACATGGGTGGGTCTCGGCTGGGAAGATGGAGACACAGAGCATGTCCCCAAGGACGGGGGCTGCTCCTTCCCCGAGCTCCTGGGATTTCCGGGTCCCTGGCCATGTCCACCAGGCACCTTGTCTCAGCCATGGGGTGACACTGGCTTCACTCCCATTGGCAGATGAGGAACCCCCTGAGAGGGAGGCCCCGCCCAGGTCAGGGCTGTGCCGATCCCAGAAGAGGACTCCCCTCCCCACGGGAGCCCGGACTCTGGGACCCTATGGGCCTGTGGGCCAGCAAGAGGGCAGCACAGCAGGGAGCACAGGGGTCAGGAACGCTATGACTTTCTCCAACAGATCACACCCTGAAGATTTTCTGATCGAATGCCTCAGATGTTCTACTAGGGCTGAGGGGTGCCTGTGGAGGAGGAAGCCGGGGCCCTGGGGGGCTGACCTGTGTGTGTTCCTGGGAATGGCCTGCATCACACCCAGTGACATCACTGTCCCCCCACAGTCCTTCTGCAACATGTCAAGGATCACCACCATGCTCCGCCCTGCACACCTGTCCAGTGCAACCCAGGCGCAGTCCACCTGCAGTTAGTGATGGTCTTAGGTGCACGTGACAGCAGCGTCCCTGGGCGTTCCATTGCACAGCTCTGGCATGGAGAAGACCAGAGATCTGTGCTCCCCACACTGGCCTGCCGCAGGGAGGGGGCCCATGGCAGGGCACTGAGCTGAGACATCAACATTCAGAACCAGCAGAGGACATGAGGTCAGGCTCCTTGCAGGCCCACAGCCCAAGGCCAGATCACGACCACCCTTGGGGCTTTCGGGAATGCAGGAGGCTCTTCCTGCCAACGACCTGCCACACAGGACGTGACAGCACACGGCTAGCTTCCCGTCCCACTCTGTACGTCCTGGGTGTGCTAAGCCTAGGTTGACAGCGTCGCTTTTCCCAGGTACATTCATGTGCTCCTGGGTCAGCATGCAAAAGTGCTTTCCGAAAGTTCAGAGTCATCTCTCATCCTGAGCATTCTTGCCCTGTGCCCACCTACTGCCCCACATGCTGACTAGGAGACCCGCTCAGGCCCCTCCCCTCTGGGTCATCTGCACTCTCAGGCTTCATGCTCTGCTGTATTCACCCGCCCCGCACTTCTAAATGCCCGCAAGACCTTCCCAGTGTCACATGCCAACCATGACACAGGACAGGCTTCTCCAGTACCAGCCTGGCTCGTTCCCATCATTCCTTGTTTCTGCCTGCTTTTCCCCATCGCCCGAGTCCTGCACATCCTCTCCTTCTGAGTGTCACCTCCCTACCTGCACGTGCCCTCAGGACAGCTCAATTCCACCTACAGCATGAAAAAGCCACCTCCAACAGGGATCCTGAGCTCTGATGGAGGTCGGGAAGGTAGACTCGGGCACCTGTTACAACGTGGATTCCCCCTTCTCTGATTCAGGGGTCCTGAGAGGCAGAACATCCTTTCACAGGAACCCCTGGAAGGTTTTCCGCCACCTAGGCCCATGGGGCTGGCGCTGTGGCCCACAGGCTAAAGCCCCACCTGCAGGGCTGGCATCCCACATCAGAACCCCGGTTCTGCTCCTGGAGCCCTGCTTTCATTCCAGCTCCCTGCTCACACACCTGGCAGAGCAGCACAAGTTGACCCAAGTGCCCCCGGCCCTGCCACCTGTGTGCCAGGCCCAGAAGGTCTTCCAGGCTCCTGGCTTCAGCCTGACTCAGCCTCAGCCAGCATGGGCTTCTGGGAGATTAAATCAGCAATTCAGAGTCATCCTTCTGGATCTCTCTCCCTGTCCCTTCCTCCAACTCTGCCTTTCAAGTCAACAACTGAAAAGAAGAAGAGAAGAGAAGAGAAGAGAAGAGAAGAGAAGAGAAGAGAAGAGAAGAGAAGAGAAGAGAAGAGAAGAGAAAAGAGAGGGGAGGGGAAGGGAAGGGAAGGGAAGGGAAGGGAAGGGAAGGGAAGGGAAGGGACGGGACAAGACGACATCCTGGGGCGGCGCTGTGGCATAGTAGGTTGAACATCTGCCTATGACATCGAGATACCATATGGGCACCGGTTGGAGTCCCAGCTGCTCCACTTCCAATGCAGCTCTCTGCTAAGACACGAGAAGGCAGTGGAACATGGGCCATGGACTTGGCCCCCTTATCCACGTGGTAGACCCAGAAGAAGCTCCTGGCTCCTGGCTTTGGATCAGCTCAGCACCGGCTGTTGTGGCCCTTTGGGGAGTGACCCATTGGATCAAAGACCTCTCTGTCTCTCTTTCTCCCTCTCTCTCTCCCTCTCTCTCTCTGTCTCTCTTGCCTCTTTCTCTCCTGTCACTCTGCCAGTGAAGTAAATAAATCAATCTTAACAACAACAACAAAAAACCCTGAGCCCAAACTTAGATGAAAGTGGCTGCACTCCTGGGTCGGCAGTGTAGAGCAGTAGGTTAAGCCTCCACCTGCGGCGCCAGCATCCCATATGGGCACTGGCTTGTGTGCTGGCTGCTCCACTTCCACCCAGCTCCCTGGTGATGGCCTGCGAAAGCAATGAAGATGGCCCAAGTCCTTGGACCCCTGCACCCATGCCGCCGGAGACCTGTAGACGCTCTCAGCTCCTGGCCTCCGATTAGCCCATTTGAGGACACTGTGGCCAGTAGCGGATTGAACCAGCACATGGAAGACCTCTCTGTCTCTCCCTCTCTGTGTCTCACTCTACTTCTCAGAGAAAGAAGGAAAAGAGTATTCAAAGCACAGCAGCAGCTTAACTCCTCCCAGAAACTTTTCACAGGAGGTCTTTACTATCGAGAGTACACCCAAATAGCATCTTTTCAGGCTCTGGTTGGGGGACAGGAGAGCTCCCCACAGGGAAGGGCCACGGGCCACTGCCATCTAAACCACTCGACATCGCCAGTGCTGCCACCGTCAGCACCAACCCCGGCACATGAGCCTGTCCCTCATCTTTCAGGGAAGGACATTCCCACAACAGGGAACTAGCCATTAGCTAACAGGAAGGACACGCACACTGTGTGTCCCCACCACGGCCATCTACTCCCCAGACATTCCTCACTGAACCACGCCCAACACCACTCCTGATCTCTCCCCACGCCCCTGTCCAAACCCAACACGGAACAGCCCCGGTGTCTAGGGTCTCCTCAGGACGCTGGATGGAAACACTCTCTCACACATGCCACCTATCCCGTCTGGCTCCTCACACTGACCTCCCTCAGGCTCATGGCAGGCCCAGACCCCAGAGATGGCTGGCACGATCCCTACCAGCCCTGGGGAACAATCAGCAAGTGCAGGGCCACGGTAGTCATCACCCTGGTCCTCAGAGAGCCGGCCCTGAGCCCAACCAACTCCCCTGGGAGTCTGAATGAGCTTCAAGAACCACTGTGCACTGCTAAAGCCCCAGATCCTGCAGGACCCAAAGGACCACCCCACGACTCCTCCGGGGTGCAGGCCAGAGCTAGGAGCACTCAGTTCTCCACTGACCATCAGCTCCCTAGAGCAGACAGCCCCAGGTGCACACGGGGCAACTGAGTCTGGGTGGTCGCAGCCTCGTTTTGGGCTTTGAGAGAGAAGAACCACCCTCCAGGTGCCTGTGGCTGGGAGGAGCCACACTTCAGGGGCTGGGACAGGGCTCCCAATGCACAGGGAGCGGCTCCCGGTCGGTCTCAGGGTGTGATGGGAGCTCTTGCTCCTCAGGGTCCACAGCTGGGCAGCTGAGGGCGCCAGCTTCACTGGGACACGATCCCCAGGGACCACACGGGAGGCTGGGGCGTCTTGACAGGGACAATGACCATGCAGGGTGAGAAGCCCTCAAGCAGGGGGGAACAGGTCTAGCCCAGCTGTGACAAAGGCTGGACCCACACCTGCTGTGGCAGGCGGAGGCTTCCCCCTGTTGGTGCGACGGGGGACAGTGTGCACAGGGCATGGCTTAGAAGTGCAGCAGGCAGCGCCCGCTGGGACTCGGCAGCCATCTTGTGTGAGAGGAGGGGGCTCAGTTGAGGAGCCACAGGAAGTGACCTCACCTGGAGACCTGGGGGGCCCGGCAACAACCCCAACATTCCAGAGTTGAGTCTGAACCAGCTCACCTGGATAGAGTCTCGCAGGAAGATGTTCCTGAGTTGTATCCCGCGATGCCCAAGCCCAGCCCCCAAGAAACCCTGCGGTGGGTGCCTCGCCCAGTGGTGGGGACGCTGGGCCAGCCCTCACCCCCGACGCTCCTGGTGCTTCCAACAGAAAACGGCCATGGTGAGTCTGGAAGCAGGACAGGTCTCTGCGGGCCAGATCACCACTGGGAACCCACCCGAAGCCCATAGGCCCCTGGGGGTGGGTGTGGGTGTGGGTGTGGGGGGCAAGGGGCCACTTCCCTCTCAGAGGAGGGAGGCTGGAAGTCCTAGGTGGAGGCAGCCTGAGGCCCTGAGCTCCTGGCCGCGGAGGGATCCAGGGACTGCCTCTTACCTGCCATTCTCTGCTCTTGTCTCCCAGGGCCAGGACAGGTCAGCCTCGCACCTGGCAATGCACAGAAGGCTGCGGATCGCCAGCAGGCAGGACGTGTGTCAGGCCCCTTTCACTGATGACCTGTGTGTGGTGGGGGAGTGGTCAAACGAGCCCACAGCTCCGAAGCCCCCGTACCGGGCGTTCCCCGGCACACAGAAACCACTGGACGTCCCCCTCAGTCACACACTGTTGGTCAGAGCCCAGATAGAGCCCAGGGGCTCCGCAAATGCCCATCTCACAGCGGAGGAAGTAGGGCCCGTTGACTTCGCCTGTGTCAGTCGTGACCCAGGGTCAGGGCCGGGCCTGGCACCTGACCTCACGGCTGGGGCGGCACAGAGCCCTGATCTCACAACAACACCCCCGCTGGAGCAGTGCTGGTCCTCCATCGATCAGCGCCACCACAAGGATGCGCGGGGGACAGCTGTGTCCCCGGGGGCCGAGCAGGGCTCAGGGGAGGCCCTGAGAGAAGAGGCTCTGGGGATGGAGGGCCTGGAGCCAGGACTGTACGCAGCAGCTGAAGCCGAGGACGCTGCAGGGGCACCAGACGCAGCACTGGCCCCGGCCTCAGCCCCAGCTCCGCAAGTCCCTTCTGCTGCAGCCCCAGTGCCACACCTGGCCTTCCCCGCCCCCGTCGTCCTGTATTTCTCTTTACTCCTCCCCACTCTCTTCCTTTTCTCCACCTTATTGTCCCTGAACCTCAATAAAATGTAAGTTGTTACCCACTGTGGAATGTACAATTTGCACCGTGCCAGCTCCCCAGGCCGTGCCCTCCCCACCCCACTCTCCCTGCACCATGGCTCCAATGCCCGGGACCTGCATCCTCTGCAGAGGACACGGGCACCTCCCCAGGGGCAGAGCCAACGTTCCCCGTTTGGACAAAGAACACCACATGCTGGGAAGGCCAAGGGAAGCAAGGAACAGGGAGACGCTGGCATGGCTGGGGCAGCGCCTCCTCATGCTCAGGGACGCAGACTCTGAGGTCACAGAACGCACCTGCCGGGGGTGCTGTCCCCGCAGCCTCAGTGTCCTCATCTGTGCAATGGGAAGGCAGCCCTGCCACAGCCATCACCGCATCAGGGAATGCGATGCTCTGCACCTCCCTGCACACAATGGGAGCCCCCAGCTTCCAGGATGAGGGGTGCACAGGGAGTGGGTTGGGGGCTTCCACGGAGGGAACACAATCCGTCCAGGGACACACACAAACAACACCTGTCACAGGCTCTGGCCCTGTGCTCAACAACGGGTCACTGACAGACGGATCACAGCAGGGATGTGCTCACTGCACAGGAGACAGGGGGGCCTTGTCCAGGACCCCACGTGACCCAGACTGCCCGCTGTGCAGGCCACATGGGTGGGTCTCGGCTGGGAAGATGGAGACACAGAGCATGTCCCCAAGGACGGGGGCTGCTCCTTCCCCGAGCTCCTGGGATTTCCGGGTCCCTGGCCACGTCCACCAGGCACCTTGTCTCAGCCATGGGGTGACACTGGCTTCACTCCCATTGGCAGATGAGGAACCCCCTGAGAGGGAGGCCCCGCCCAGGTCAGGGCTGTGCCGATCCCAGAAGAGGACTCCCCTCCCCACGGGAGCCCGGACTCTGGGACCCTATGGGCCTGTGGGCCAGCAAGAGGGCAGCACAGCAGGGAGCACAGGGGTCAGGAACGCTATGACTTTCTCCAACAGATCACACCCTGAAGATTTTCTGATCGAATGCCTCAGATGTTCTACTAGGGCTGAGGGGTGCCTGTGGAGGAGGAAGCCGGGGCCCTGGGGGGCTGACCTGTGTGTGTTCCTGGGAATGGCCTGCATCACACCCAGTGACATCACTGTCCCCCCACAGTCCTTCTGCAACATGTCAAGGATCACCACCATGCTCCGCCCTGCACACCTGTCCAGTGGAACCCAGGCGCAGTCCACCTGCAGTTAGTGATGGTCTTAGGTGCACGTGACAGCAGCGTCCCTGGGCGTTCCATTGCACAGCTCTGGCATGGAGAAGACCAGAGATCTGTGCTCCCCACACTGGCCTGCCGCAGGGAGGGGGCCCATGGCAGGGCACTGAGCTGAGACATCAACATTCAGAACCAGCAGAGGACATGAGGTCAGGCTCCTTGCAGGCCCACAGCCCAAGGCCAGATCACGACCACCCTTGGGGCTTTCGGGAATGCAGGAGGCTCTTCCTGCCAACGACCTGCCACACAGGACGTGACAGCACATGGCTAGCTTCCCGTCCCACTCTGTACGTCCTGGGTGTGCTAAGCCTAGGTTGACAGCGTCGCTTTTCCCAGGTACATTCATGTGCTCCTGGGTCAGCATGCAAAAGTGCTTTCCGAAAGTTCAGAGTCATCTCTCATCCTGAGCATTCTTGCCCTGTGCCCACCTACTGCCCCACATGCTGACTAGGAGACCCGCTCAGGCCCCTCCCCTCCGGGTCATCTGCACTCTCAGGCTTCATGTTCTGCTGTATTCACCCGCCCCGCACTTCTAAATGCCCGCAAGACCTTCCCAGTGTCACATGCCAACCATGACACAGGACAGGCTTCTCCAGTACCAGCCTGGCTCGTTCCCATCATTCCTTGTTTCTGCCTGCTTTTCCCCATCGCCCGAGTCCTGCACATCCTCTCCTTCTGAGTGTCACCTCCCTACCTGCACGTGCCCTCAGGACAGCTCAATTCCACCTACAGCATGAAAAAGCCACCTCCAACAGGGATCCTGAGCTCTGATGGAGGTCGGGAAGGTAGACTCGGGCACCTGTTACAACGTGGATTCCCCCTTCTCTGATTCAGGGGTCCTGAGAGGCAGAACATCCTTTCACAGGAACCCCTGGAAGGTTTTCCGCCACCTAGGCCCATGGGGCTGGCGCTGTGGCCCACAGGCTAAAGCCCCACCTGCAGGGCTGGCATCCCACATCAGAACCCCGGTTCTGCTCCTGGAGCCCTGCTTTCATTCCAGCTCCCTGCTCACACACCTGGCAGAGCAGCACAAGTTGACCCAAGTGCCCCTGGCCCTGCCACCTGTGTGCCAGGCCCAGAAGGTCTTCCAGGCTCCTGGCTTCAGCCTCACTCAGCCTCAGCCAGCATGGGCTTCTGGGAGATTAAATCAGCAATTCAGAGTCATCCTTCTGGATCTCTCTCCCTGTCCCTTCCTCCAACTCTGCCTTTCAAGTCAACAACTGAAAAGAAGAAGACAAAAGAAGAGAAGAGAAGAGAAGAGAAGAGAAGAGAAGAGAAGAGAAGAGAAGAGAAGAGAAGAGAAGAGAAGAGAAGAGAAGAAAAGAGAAAAGAGAGGGGAGGGGAGGGGAAGGGAAGGGAAGGGAAGGGAATGGACAAGACGACATCCTGGGGCGGCGCTGTGGCATAGTAGGTTGAACATCTGCCTATGACATCGAGATACCATATGGGCACCGGTTGGAGTCCCAGCTGCTCCACTTCCAATGCAGCTCTCTGCTAAGACACGAGAAGGCAGTGGAACATGGGCCATGGACTTGGCCCCCTTATCCACGTGGTAGACCCAGAAGAAGCTCCTGGCTCCTGGCTTTGGATCAGCTCAGCACCGGCTGTTGTGGCCCTTTGGGGAGTGACCCATTGGATCAAAGACCTCTCTGTCTCTCTTTCTCCCTCTCTCTCTCCCTCTCTCTCTCTGTCTCTCTTGCCTCTTTCTCTCCTGTCACTCTGCCAGTGAAGTAAATAAATCAATCTTAACAACAACAACAAAAAACCCTGAGCCCAAACTTAGATGAAAGTGGCTGCACTCCTGGGTCGGCAGTGTAGAGCAGTAGGTTAAGCCTCCACCTGCGGCGCCAGCATCCCATATGGGCACTGGCTTGTGTGCTGGCTGCTCCACTTCCACCCAGCTCCCTGGTGATGGCCTGCGAAAGCAATGAAGATGGCCCAAGTCCTTGGACCCCTGCACCCATGCCGCCGGAGACCTGTAGACGCTCTCAGCTCCTGGCCTCCGATTAGCCCATTTGAGGACACTGTGGCCAGTAGCGGATTGAACCAGCACATGGAAGACCTCTCTGTCTCTCCCTCTCTGTGTCTCACTCTACTTCTCAGAGAAAGAAGGAAAAGAGTATTCAAAGCACAGCAGCAGCTTAACTCCTCCCAGAAACTTTTCACAGGAGGTCTTTACTATCGAGAGTACACCCAAATAGCATCTTTTCAGGCTCTGGTTGGGGGACAGGAGAGCTCCCCACAGGGAAGGGCCACGGGCCACTGCCATCTAAACCACTCGACATCGCCAGTGCTGCCACCGTCAGCACCAACCCCGGCACATGAGCCTGTCCCTCATCTTTCAGGGAAGGACATTCCCACAACAGGGAACTAGCCATTAGCTAACAGGAAGGACACGCACACTGTGTGTCCCCACCACGGCCATCTACTCCCCAGACATTCCTCACTGAACCACGCCCAACACCACTCCTGATCTCTCCCCACGCCCCTGTCCAAACCCAACACGGAACAGCCCCGGTGTCTAGGGTCTCCTCAGGACGCTGGATGGAAACACTCTCTCACACATGCCACCTATCCCGTCTGGCTCCTCACACTGACCTCCCTCAGGCTCATGGCAGGCCCAGACCCCAGAGATGCCTGGCACGATCCCTACCAGCCCTGGGGAACAATCAGCAAGTGCAGGGCCACGGTAGTCATCACCCTGGTCCTCAGAGAGCCGGCCCTGAGCCCAACCAACTCCCCTGGGAGTCTGAATGAGCTTCAAGAACCACTGTGCACTGCTAAAGCCCCAGATCCTGCAGGACCCAAAGGACCACCCCACGACTCCTCCGGGGTGCAGGCCAGAGCTAGGAGCACTCAGTTCTCCACTGACCATCAGCTCCCTAGAGCAGACAGCCCCAGGTGCACACGGGGCAACTGAGTCTGGGTGGTCGCAGCCTCGTTTTGGGCTTTGAGAGAGAAGAACCACCCTCCAGGTGCCTGTGGCTGGGAGGAGCCACACTTCAGGGGCTGGGACAGGGCTCCCAATGCACAGGGAGCGGCTCCCGGTCGGTCTCAGGGTGTGATGGGAGCTCTTGCTCCTCAGGGTCCACAGCTGGGCAGCTGAGGGCGCCAGCTTCACTGGGACACGATCCCCAGGGACCACACGGGAGGCTGGGGCGTCTTGACAGGGACAATGACCATGCAGGGTGAGAAGCCCTCAAGCAGGGGGGAACAGGTCTAGCCCAGCTGTGACAAAGGCTGGACCCACACCTGCTGTGGCAGGCGGAGGCTTCCCCCTGTTGGTGCGACGGGGGACAGTGTGCACAGGGCATGGCTTAGAAGTGCAGCAGGCAGCAGGCAGCGCCCGCTGGGACTCGGCAGCCATCTTGTGTGAGAGGAGGGGGCTCAGTTGAGGAGCCACAGGAAGTGACCTCACCTGGAGACCTGGGGGGCCCGGCAACAACCCCAACATTCCAGAGTTGAGTCTGAACCAGCTCACCTGGATAGAGTCTCGCAGGAAGATGTTCCTGAGTTGTATCCCGCGATGCCCAAGCCCAGCCCCCAAGAAACCCTGCGGTGGGTGCCTCGCCCAGTGGTGGGGACGCTGGGCCAGCCCTCACCCCCGACGCTCCTGGTGCTTCCAACAGAAAACGGCCATGGTGAGTCTGGAAGCAGGACAGGTCTCTGCGGGCCAGGACACCACTGGGAACCCACCCGAAGCCCATAGGCCCCTGGGGCTGGGTGTGGGTGTGGGGGGCAAGGGGCCACTTCCCTCTCAGAGGAGGGAGGCTGGAAGTCCTAGGTGGAGGCAGCCTGAGGCCCAGAGCTCCTGGCTGCGGAGGGATCCAGGGACTGCCTCTTACCTGCCATTCTCTGCTCTTGTCTCCCAGGGCCAGGACAGGTCAGCCTCGCGCCTGGCAATGCACAGAAGGCTGCGGATCGCCAGCAGGCAGGACGTGTGTCAGGCCCCTTTCACTGATGACCTGTGTGTGGTGGGGGAGTGGTCAAACGAGCCCACAGCTCCGAAGCCCCCGTACCGGGCGTTCCCCGGCACACAGAAACCACTGGACGTCCCCCTCAGTCACACACTGTTGGTCAGAGCCCAGATAGAGCCCAGGGGCTCCGCAAATGCCCATCTCACAGCGGAGGAAGTAGGGCCCGTTGACTTCGCCTGTGTCAGTCGTGACCCAGGGTCAGGGCTGGGCCTGGCACCTGACCTCACGGCTGGGGCGGCACAGAGCCCTGATCTCACAACAACACCCCCGCTGGAGCAGTGCTGGTCCTCCATCGATCAGCGCCACCACAAGGATGCGCGGGGGACAGCTGTGTCCCCGGGGGCCGAGCAGGGCTCAGGGGAGGCCCTGAGAGAAGAGGCTCTGGGGATGGAGGGCCTGGAGCCAGGACTGTACGCAGCAGCTGAAGCCGAGGACGCTGCAGGGGCACCAGACGCAGCACTGGCCCCGGCCTCAGCCCCAGCTCCGCAAGTCCCTTCTGCTGTAGCCCCAGTGCCACACCTGGCCTTCCCCGCCCCCGTCGTCCTGTATTTCTCTTTACTCCTCCCCACTCTCTTCCTTTTCTCCACCTTATTGTCCCTGAACCTCAATAAAATGTAAGTTGTTACCCACTGTGGAATGTACAATTTGCACCGTGCCAGCTCCCCAGGCCGTGCCCTCCCCACCCCACTCTCCCTGCACCATGGCTCCAATGCCCGGGACCTGCATCCTCTGCAGAGGACACGGGCACCTCCCCAGGGGCAGAGCCAACGTTCCCCGTTTGGACAAAGAGCACCACACGCTGGGAAGGCCAAGGGAAGCAAGGAACAGGGAGACGCTGGCATGGCTGGGGCAGCGCCTCCTCATGCTCAGGGACGCAGACTCTGAGGTCACAGAACGGACCTGCCGGGGGTGCTGTCCCCGCAGCCTCAGTGTCCTCATCTGTGCAATGGGAAGGCAGCCCTGCCACAGCCATCACCGCATCAGGGAATGCGATGCTCTGCACCTCCCTGCACACAATGGGAGCCCCCAGCTTCCAGGATGAGGGGTGCACAGGGAGTGGGTTGGGGGCTTCCACGGAGGGAACACAATCCGTCCAGGGACACACACAAACAACACCTGTCACAGGCTCTGGCCCTGTGCTCAACAACGGGTCACTGACAGACGGATCACAGCAGGGATGTGCTCACTGCACAGGAGACAGGGGGCCTTGTCCAGGACCCCACGTGACCCAGACTGCCCGCTGTGCAGGCCACATGGGTGGGTCTCGGCTGGGAAGATGGAGACACAGAGGATGTCCCCAAGGACGGGGGCTGCTCCTTCCCCGAGCTCCTGGGATTTCCGGGTCCCTGGCCACGTCCACCAGGCACCTTGTCTCAGCCATGGGGTGACACTGGCTTCACTCCCATTGGCAGATGAGGAACCCCCTGAGAGGGAGGCCCCGCCCAGGTCAGGGCTGTGCTGATCCCAGAAGAGGACTCCCCTCCCCACGGGAGCCCGGACTCTGGGACCCTATGGGCGTGGGGGCCAGCAAGAGGGCAGCACAGCAGGGAGCACAGGGGTCAGGAACGCTATGACTTTCTCCAACAGATCACACCCTGAAGATTTTCTGATCGAATGCCTCAGATGTTCTACTAGGGCTGAGGGGTGCCTGTGGAGGAGGAAGCCGGGGCCCTGGGGGGCTGACCTGTGTGTGTTCCTGGGAATGGCCTGCATCACACCCAGTGACATCACTGTCCCCCCACAGTCCTTCTGCAACATGTCAAGGATCACCACCATGCTCCGCCCTGCACACCTGTCCAGTGCAACCCAGGCGCAGTCCACCTGCAGTTAGTGATGGTCTTAGGTGCACGTGACAGCAGCGTCCCTGGGCGTTCCATTGCACAGCTCTGGCATGGAGAAGACCAGAGATCTGTGCTCCCCACACTGGCCTGCCGCAGGGAGGGGGCCCATGGCAGGGCGCTGAGCTGAGACATCAACATTCAGAACCAGCAGAGGACATGAGGTCAGGCTCCTTGCAGGCCCACAGCCCAAGGCCAGATCACGACCACCCTTGGGGCTTTCGGGAATGCAGGAGGCTCTTCCTGCCAACGACCTGCCACACAGGACGTGACAGCACACGGCTAGCTTCCCGTCCCACTCTGTACGTCCTGGGTGTGCTAAGCCTAGGTTGACAGCGTCGCTTTTCCCAGGTACATTCATGTGCTCCTGGGTCAGCATGCAAAAGTGCTTTCCGAAAGTTCAGAGTCATCTCTCATCCTGAGCATTCTTGCCCTGTGCCCACCTACTGCCCCACATGCTGACTAGGAGACCCGCTCAGGCCCCTCCCCTCCGGGTCATCTGCACTCTCAGGCTTCATGTTCTGCTGTATTCACCCGCCCCGCACTTCTAAATGCCCGCAAGACCTTCCCAGTGTCACATGCCAACCATGACACAGGACAGGCTTCTCCAGTACCAGCCTGGCTCGTTCCCATCATTCCTTGTTTCTGCCTGCTTTTCCCCATCGCCCGAGTCCTGCACATCCTCTCCTTCTGAGTGTCACCTCCCTACCTGCACGTGCCCTCAGGACAGCTCAATTCCACCTACAGCATGAAAAAGCCACCTCCAACAGGGATCCTGAGCTCTGATGGAGGTCGGGAAGGTAGACTCGGGCACCTGTTACAACGTGGATTCCCCCTTCTCTGATTCAGGGGTCCTGAGAGGCAGAACATCCTTTCACAGGAACCCCTGGAAGGTTTTCCGCCACCTAGGCCCATGGGGCTGGCGCTGTGGCCCACAGGCTAAAGCCCCACCTGCAGGGCTGGCATCCCACATCAGAACCCCGGTTCTGCTCCTGGAGCCCTGTTTTCATTCCAGCTCCCTGCTCACACACCTGGCAGAGCAGCACAAGTTGACCCAAGTGCCCCCGGCCCTGCCACCTGTGTGCCAGGCCCAGAAGGTGTTCCAGGCTCCTGGCTTCAGCCTGACTCAGCCTCAGCCAGCATGGGCTTCTGAGAGATTAAATCAGCAATTCAGAGTCATCCTTCTGGATCTCTCTCCCTGTCCCTTCCTCCAACTCTGCCTTTCAAGTCAACAACTGAAAAGAAGAAGAGAAAAGAAGAGAAGAGAAGAGAAGAGAAGAGAAGAGAAGAGAAGAGAAGAGAAGAGAAGAGAAGAGAAGAGAAGAGAAGAGAAGAGAAGAGAAGAGAAGAGAAGAGAAGAGAAAAGAGAGGGGAGGGTAGGGGAAGGGAAGGGAAGGGAAGGGAAGGGAAGGGAAGGGAAGGGAAGGGAAGGGAAGGGAAGGGAAGGGAAGGGAAGGGAAGGGAAGGGAAGGGAAGGGACAAGACGACATCCTGGGGCGGCGCTGTGGCATAGTAGGTTGAACATCTGCCTATGACATCGAGATACCATATGGGCACCGGTTGGAGTCCCAGCTGCTCCACTTCCAATGCAGCTCTCTGCTAAGACACGAGAAGGCAGTGGAACATGGGCCATGGACTTGGCCCCCTTATCCACGTGGTAGACCCAGAAGAAGCTCCTGGCTCCTGGCTTTGGATCAGCTCAGCACCGGCTGTTGTGGCCCTTTGGGGAGTGACCCATTGGATCAAAGACCTCTCTGTCTCTCTTTCTCCCTCTCTCTCTCCCTCTCTCTCTCTGTCTCTCTTGCCTCTTTCTCTCCTGTCACTCTGCCAGTGAAGTAAATAAATCAATCTTAACAACAACAAAAAAAACCCTGAGCCCAAACTTAGATGAAAGTGGCTGCACTCCTGGGTCGGCAGTGTAGAGCAGTAGGTTAAGCCTCCACCTGCGGCGCCAGCATCCCATATGGGCACTGGCTTGTGTGCTGGCTGCTCCACTTCCATCCAGCTCCCTGGTGATGGCCTGCAAAAGCAATGAAGATGGCCCAAGTCCTTGGACCCCTGCACCCATGCCGCCGGAGACCTGTAGACGCTCTCAGCTCCTGGCCTCCGATTAGCCCATTTGAGGACACTGTGGCCAGTAGCGGATTGAACCAGCACATGGAAGACCTCTCTGTCTCTCCCTCTCTGTGTCTCACTCTACTTCTCAGAGAAAGAAGGAAAAGAGTATTCAAAGCACAGCAGCAGCTTAACTCCTCCCAGAAACTTTTCACAGGAGGTCTTTACTATCGAGAGTACACCCAAATAGCATCTTTTCAGGCTCTGGTTGGGGGACAGGAGAGCTCCCCACAGGGAAGGGCCACGGGCCACTGCCATCTAAACCACTCGACATCGCCAGTGCTGCCACCGTCAGCACCAACCCCGGCACATGAGCCTGTCCCTCATCTTTCAGGGAAGGACATTCCCACAACAGGGAACTAGCCATTAGCTAACAGGAAGGACACGCACACTATGTGTCCCCACCACGGCCAACCACTCCCCAGACATTCCTCACTGAACCACGCCCAACACCACTCCTGATCTCTCCCCACGCCCCTGTCCAAACCCAACACGGAACAGCCCCGGTGTCTAGGGTCTCCTCAGGACGCTGGATGGAAACACTCTCTCACACATGCCACCTATCCCGTCTGGCTCCTCACACTGACCTCCCTCAGGCTCATGGCAGGCCCAGACCCCAGAAATGCCTGGCACGATCCCTACCAGCCCTGGGGAACAATCAGCAAGTGCAGGGCCACGGTAGTCATCACCCTGGTCCTCAGAGAGCCGGCCCTGAGCCCAACCAACTCCCCTGGGAGTCTGAATGAGCTTCAAGAACCACTGTGCACTGCTAAAGCCCCAGATCCTGCAGGACCCAAAGGACCACCCCACGACTCCTCCGGGGTGCAGGCCAGAGCTAGGAGCACTCAGTTCTCCACTGACCATCAGCTCCCTAGAGCAGACAGCCCCAGGTGCACACGGGGCAACTGAGTCTGGGTGGTCGCAGCCTCGTTTTGGGCTTTGAGAGAGAAGAACCACCCTCCAGGTGCCTGTGGCTGGGAGGAGCCACACTTCAGGGGCTGGGACAGGGCTCCCAATGCACAGGGAGCGGCTCCCGGTCGGTCTCAGGGTGTGATGGGAGCTCTTGCTCCTCAGGGTCCACAGCTGGGCAGCTGAGGGCGCCAGCTTCACTGGGACACGATCCCCAGGGACCACACGGGAGGCTGGGGCGTCTTGACAGGGACAATGACCATGCAGGGTGAGAAGCCCTCAAGCAGGGGGGAACAGGTCTAGCCCAGCTGTGACAAAGGCTGGACCCACACCTGCTGTGGCAGGCGGAGGCTTCCCCCTGTTGGTGCGACGGGGGACAGTGTGCACAGGGCATGGCTTAGAAGTGCAGCAGGCAGCGCCCGCTGGGACTCGGCAGCCATCTTGTGTGAGAGGAGGGGGCTCAGTTGAGGAGCCACAGGAAGTGACCTCACCTGGAGACCTGGGGGGCCCGGCAACAACCCCAACATTCCAGAGTTGAGTCTGAACCAGCTCACCTGGATAGAGTCTCGCAGGAAGATGTTCCTGAGTGTATCCCGCGATGCCCAAGCCCAGCCCCCAAGAAACCCTGCGGTGGGTGCCTCGCCCAGTGGTGGGGACGCTGGGCCAGCCCTCACCCCCGACGCTCCTGGTGCTTCCAACAGAAAACGGCCATGGTGAGTCTGGAAGCAGGACAGGTCTCTGCGGGCCAGGACACCACTGGGAACCCACCCGAAGCCCATAGGCCCCTGGGGCTGGGTGTGGGTGTGGGTGTGGGGGGCAAGGGGCCACTTCCCTCTCAGAGGAGGGAGGCTGGAAGTCCTAGGTGGAGGCAGCCTGAGGCCCAGAGCTCCTGGCTGCGGAGGGATCCAGGGACTGCCTCTTACCTGCCATTCTCTGCTCTTGTCTCCCAGGGCCAGGACAGGTCAGCCTCGCGCCTGGCAATGCACAGAAGGCTGCGGATCGCCAGCAGGCAGGACGTGTGTCAGGCCCCTTTCACTGATGACCTGTGTGTGGTGGGGGAGTGGTCAAACGAGCCCACAGCTCCGAAGCCCCCGTACCGGGCGTTCCCCGGCACACAGAAACCACTGGACGTCCCCCTCAGTCACACACTGTTGGTCAGAGCCCAGATAGAGCCCAGGGGCTCCGCAAATGCCCATCTCACAGCGGAGGAAGTAGGGCCCGTTGACTTCGCCTGTGTCAGTCGTGACCCAGGGTCAGGGCCGGGCCTGGCACCTGACCTCACGGCTGGGGCGGCACAGAGCCCTGATCTCACAACAACACCCCCGCTGGAGCAGTGCTGGTCCTCCATCGATCAGCGCCACCACAAGGATGCGCGGGGGACAGCTGTGTCCCCGGGGGCCGAGCAGGGCTCAGGGGAGGCCCTGAGAGAAGAGGCTCTGGGGATGGAGGGTCTGGAGCCAGGACTGTACGCAGCAGCTGAAGCCGAGGACGCTGCAGGGGCACCAGACGCAGCACTGGCCCCGGCCTCAGCCCCAGCTCCGCAAGTCCCTTCTGCTGCAGCCCCAGTGCCACACCTGGCCTTCCCCGCCCCCGTCGTCCTGTATTTCTCTTTACTCCTCCCCACTCTCTTCCTTTTCTCCACCTTATTGTCCCTGAACCTCAATAAAATGTAAGTTGTTACCCACTGTGGAATGTACAATTTGCACCGTGCCAGCTCCCCAGGCCGTGCCCTCCCCACCCCACTCTCCCTGCACCATGGCTCCAATGCCCGGGACCTGCATCCTCTGCAGAGGACACGGGCACCTCCCCAGGGGCAGAGCCAACGTTCCCCGTTTGGACAAAGAGCACCACATGCTGGGAAGGCCAAGGGAAGCAAGGAACAGGGAGACGCTGGCATGGCTGGGGCAGCGCCTCCTCATGCTCAGGGACGCAGACTCTGAGGTCACAGAACGGACCTGCCGGGGGTGCTGTCCCCGCAGCCTCAGTGTCCTCATCTGTGCAATGGGAAGGCAGCCCTGCCACAGCCATCACCGCATCAGGGAATGTGATGCTCTGCACCTCCCTGCACACAATGGGAGCCCCCAGCTTCCAGGATGAGGGGTGCACAGGGAGTGGGTTGGGGGCTTCCACGGAGGGAACACAATCCGTCCAGGGACACACACAAACAACACCTGTCACAGGCTCTGGCCCTGTGCTCAACAACGGGTCACTGACAGACGGATCACAGCAGGGATGTGCTCACTGCACAGGAGACAGGGGGGCCTTGTCCAGGACCCCACGTGACCCAGACTGCCCGCTGTGCAGGCCACATGGGTGGGTCTCGGCTGGGAAGATGGAGACACAGAGCATGTCCCCAAGGACGGGGGCTGCTCCTTCCCCGAGCTCCTGGGATTTCCGGGTCCCTGGCCACGTCCACCAGGCACCTTGTCTCAGCCATGGGGTGACACTGGCTTCACTCCCATTGGCAGATGAGGAACCCCCTGAGAGGGAGGCCCCGCCCAGGTCAGGGCTGTGCCGATCCCAGAAGAGGACTCCCCTCCCCACGGGAGCCCGGACTCTGGGACCCTATGGGCGTGGGGGCCAGCAAGAGGGCAGCACAGCAGGGAGCTCAGGGGTCAGGAACGCTATGACTTTCTCCAACAGATCACACCCTGAAGATTTTCTGATCGAATGCCTCAGATGTTCTACTAGGGCTGAGGGGTGCCTGTGGAGGAGGAAGCCGGGGCCCTGGGGGGCTGACCTGTGTGTGTTCCTGGGAATGGCCTGCATCACACCCAGTGACATCACTGTCCCCCCACAGTCCTTCTGCAACATGTCAAGGATCACCACCATGCTCCGCCCTGCACACCTGTCCAGTGCAACCCAGGCGCAGTCCACCTGCAGTTAGTGATGGTCTTAGGTGCACGTGACAGCAGCGTCCCTGGGCGTTCCATTGCACAGCTCTGGCATGGAGAAGACCAGAGATCTGTGCTCCCCACACTGGCCTGCTGCAGGGAGGGGGCCCATGGCAGGGCGCTGAGCTGAGACATCAACATTCAGAACCAGCAGAGGACATGAGGTCAGGCTCCTTGCAGGCCCACAGCCCAAGGCCAGATCACGACCACCCTTGGGGCTTTCGGGAATGCAGGAGGCTCTTCCTGCCAACGACCTGCCACACAGGACGTGACAGCACACGGCTAGCTTCCCGTCCCACTCTGTACGTCCTGGGTGTGCTAAGCCTAGGTTGACAGCGTCGCTTTTCCCAGGTACATTCATGTGCTCCTGGGTCAGCATGCAAAAGTGCTTTCCGAAAGTTCAGAGTCATCTCTCATCCTGAGCATTCTTGCCCTGTGCCCACCTACTGCCCCACATGCTGACTAGGAGACCCGCTCAGGCCCCTCCCCTCCGGGTCATCTGCACTCTCAGGCTTCATGTTCTGCTGTATTCACCCACCCCGCACTTCTAAATGCCCGCAAGACCTTCCCAGTGTCACATGCCAACCATGACACAGGACAGGCTTCTCCAGTACCAGCCTGGCTCGTTCCCATCATTCCTTGTTTCTGCCTGCTTTTCCCCATCGCCCGAGTCCTGCACATCCTCTCCTTCTGAGTGTCACCTCCCTACCTGCTCGTGCCCTCAGGACAGCTCAATTCCACCTACAGCATGAAAAAGCCACCTCCAACAGGGATCCTGAGCTCTGATGGAGGTCGGGAAGGTAGACTCGGGCACCTGTTACAACGTGGATTCCCCCTTCTCTGATTCAGGGGTCCTGAGAGGCAGAACATCCTTTCACAGGAACCCCTGGAAGGTTTTCCGCCACCTAGGCCCATGGGGCTGGCGCTGTGGCCCACAGGCTAAAGCCCCACCTGCAGGGCTGGCATCCCACATCAGAACCCCGGTTCTGCTCCTGGAGCCCTGCTTTCATTCCAGCTCCCTGCTCACACACCTGGCAGAGCAGCACAAGTTGACCCAAGTGCCCCCGGCCCTGCCACCTGTGTGCCAGGCCCAGAAGGTCTTCCAGGCTCCTGGCTTCAGCCTCACTCAGCCTCAGCCAGCATGGGCTTCTGGGAGATTAAATCAGCAATTCAGAGTCATCCTTCTGGATCTCTCTCCCTGTCCCTTCCTCCAACTCTGCCTTTCAAGTCAACAACTGAAAAGAAGAAGAGAAAAGAAAAGAAAAGAAAAGAAAAGAAGAGAAGAGAAGAGAAGAGAAGAGAAGAGAAGAGAAGAGAAGAGAAGAGAAGAGAAGAGAAGAGAAGAGAAGAGAAGAGAAGAGAAAAGAGAGGGAAGGGAAGGGAAGGGAAGGGAAGGGAAGGGAAGGGAAGGGAAGGGAAGGGAAGGGAAGGGAAGGGAAGGGAAGGGAAGGGAAGGGAAGGGAAGGGAAGGGACAAGACGACATCCTGGGGCGGCGCTGTGGCATAGTAGGTTGAACATCTGCCTATGACATCGAGATACCATATGGGCACCGGTTGGAGTCCCAGCTGCTCCACTTCCAATGCAGCTCTCTGCTAAGACACGAGAAGGCAGTGGAACATGGGCCATGGACTTGGCCCCCTTATCCACGTGGTAGACCCAGAAGAAGCTCCTGGCTCCTGGCTTTGGATCAGCTCAGCACCGGCTGTTGTGGCCCTTTGGGGAGTGACCCATTGGATCAAAGACCTCTCTGTCTCTCTTTCTCCCTCTCTCTCTCCCTCTCTCTCTCTGTCTCTCTTGCCTCTTTCTCTCCTGTCACTCTGCCAGTGAAGTAAATAAATCAATCTTAACAACAACAAAAAAAACCCTGAGCCCAAACTTAGATGAAAGTGGCTGCACTCCTGGGTCGGCAGTGTAGAGCAGTAGGTTAAGCCTCCACCTGCGGCGCCAGCATCCCATATGGGCACTGGCTTGTGTGCTGGCTGCTCCACTTCCACCCAGCTCCCTGGTGATGGCCTGCGAAAGCAATGAAGATGGCCCAAGTCCTTGGACCCCTGCACCCATGCCGCCGGAGACCTGTAGACGCTCTCAGCTCCTGGCCTCCGATTAGCCCATTTGAGGACACTGTGGCCAGTAGCGGATTGAACCAGCACATGGAAGACCTCTCTGTCTCTCCCTCTCTGTGTCTCACTCTACTTCTCAGAGAAAGAAGGAAAAGAGTATTCAAAGCACAGCAGCAGCTTAACTCCTCCCAGAAACTTTTCACAGGAGGTCTTTACTATCGAGAGTACACCCAAATAGCATCTTTTCAGGCTCTGGTTGGGGGACAGGAGAGCTCCCCACAGGGAAGGGCCACGGGCCACTGCCATCTAAACCACTCGACATCGCCAGTGCTGCCACCGTCAGCACCAACCCCGGCACATGAGCCTGTCCCTCATCTTTCAGGGAAGGACATTCCCACAACAGGGAACTAGCCATTAGCTAACAGGAAGGACACGCACACTATGTGTCCCCACCACGGCCAACCACTCCCCAGACATTCCTCACTGAACCACGCCCAACACCACTCCTGATCTCTCCCCACGCCCCTGTCCAAACCCAACACGGAACAGCCCCGGTGTCTAGGGTCTCCTCAGGACGCTGGATGGAAACACTCTCTCACACATGCCACCTATCCCGTCTGGCTCCTCACACTGACCTCCCTCAGGCTCATGGCAGGCCCAGACCCCAGAAATGCCTGGCACGATCCCTACCAGCCCTGGGGAACAATCAGCAAGTGCAGGGCCACGGTAGTCATCACCCTGGTCCTCAGAGAGCCGGCCCTGAGCCCAACCAACTCCCCTGGGAGTCTGAATGAGCTTCAAGAACCACTGTGCACTGCTAAAGCCCCAGATCCTGCAGGACCCAAAGGACCACCCCACGACTCCTCCGGGGTGCAGGCCAGAGCTAGGAGCACTCAGTTCTCCACTGACCATCAGCTCCCTAGAGCAGACAGCCCCAGGTGCACACGGGGCAACTGAGTCTGGGTGGTCGCAGCCTCGTTTTGGGCTTTGAGAGAGAAGAACCACCCTCCAGGTGCCTGTGGCTGGGAGGAGCCACACTTCAGGGGCTGGGACAGGGCTCCCAATGCACAGGGAGCGGCTCCCGGTCGGTCTCAGGGTGTGATGGGAGCTCTTGCTCCTCAGGGTCCACAGCTGGGCAGCTGAGGGCGCCAGCTTCACTGGGACACGATCCCCAGGGACCACACGGGAGGCTGGGGCGTCTTGACAGGGACAATGACCATGCAGGGTGAGAAGCCCTCAAGCAGGGGGGAACAGGTCTAGCCCAGCTGTGACAAAGGCTGGACCCACACCTGCTGTGGCAGGCGGAGGCTTCCCCCTGTTGGTGCGACGGGGGACAGTGTGCACAGGGCATGGCTTAGAAGTGCAGCAGGCAGCGCCCGCTGGGACTCGGCAGCCATCTTGTGTGAGAGGAGGGGGCTCAGTTGAGGAGCCACAGGAAGTGACCTCACCTGGAGACCTGGGGGGCCCGGCAACAACCCCAACATTCCAGAGTTGAGTCTGAACCAGCTCACCTGGATAGAGTCTCGCAGGAAGATGTTCCTGAGTGTATCCCGCGATGCCCAAGCCCAGCCCCCAAGAAACCCTGCGGTGGGTGCCTCGCCCAGTGGTGGGGACGCTGGGCCAGCCCTCACCCCCGACGCTCCTGGTGCTTCCAACAGAAAACGGCCATGGTGAGTCTGGAAGCAGGACAGGTCTCTGCGGGCCAGGACACCACTGGGAACCCACCCGAAGCCCATAGGCCCCTGGGGCTGGGTGTGGGTGTGGGTGTGGGGGGCAAGGGGCCACTTCCCTCTCAGAGGAGGGAGGCTGGAAGTCCTAGGTGGAGGCAGCCTGAGGCCCAGAGCTCCTGGCTGCGGAGGGATCCAGGGACTGCCTCTTACCTGCCATTCTCTGCTCTTGTCTCCCAGGGCCAGGACAGGTCAGCCTCGCGCCTGGCAATGCACAGAAGGCTGCGGATCGCCAGCAGGCAGGACGTGTGTCAGGCCCCTTTCACTGATGACCTGTGTGTGGTGGGGGAGTGGTCAAACGAGCCCACAGCTCCGAAGCCCCCGTACCGGGCGTTCCCCGGCACACAGAAACCACTGGACGTCCCCCTCAGTCACACACTGTTGGTCAGAGCCCAGATAGAGCCCAGGGGCTCCGCAAATGCCCATCTCACAGCGGAGGAAGTAGGGCCCGTTGACTTCGCCTGTGTCAGTCGTGACCCAGGGTCAGGGCCGGGCCTGGCACCTGACCTCACGGCTGGGGCGGCACAGAGCCCTGATCTCACAACAACACCCCCGCTGGAGCAGTGCTGGTCCTCCATCGATCAGCGCCACCACAAGGATGCGCGGGGGACAGCTGTGTCCCCGGGGGCCGAGCAGGGCTCAGGGGAGGCCCTGAGAGAAGAGGCTCTGGGGATGGAGGGTCTGGAGCCAGGACTGTACGCAGCAGCTGAAGCCGAGGACGCTGCAGGGGCACCAGACGCAGCACTGGCCCCGGCCTCAGCCCCAGCTCCGCAAGTCCCTTCTGCTGCAGCCCCAGTGCCACACCTGGCCTTCCCCGCCCCCGTCGTCCTGTATTTCTCTTTACTCCTCCCCACTCTCTTCCTTTTCTCCACCTTATTGTCCCTGAACCTCAATAAAATGTAAGTTGTTACCCACTGTGGAATGTACAATTTGCACCGTGCCAGCTCCCCAGGCCGTGCCCTCCCCACCCCACTCTCCCTGCACCATGGCTCCAATGCCCGGGACCTGCATCCTCTGCAGAGGACACGGGCACCTCCCCAGGGGCAGAGCCAACGTTCCCCGTTTGGACAAAGAGCACCACATGCTGGGAAGGCCAAGGGAAGCAAGGAACAGGGAGACGCTGGCATGGCTGGGGCAGCGCCTCCTCATGCTCAGGGACGCAGACTCTGAGGTCACAGAACGGACCTGCCGGGGGTGCTGTCCCCGCAGCCTCAGTGTCCTCATCTGTGCAATGGGAAGGCAGCCCTGCCACAGCCATCACCGCATCAGGGAATGTGATGCTCTGCACCTCCCTGCACACAATGGGAGCCCCCAGCTTCCAGGATGAGGGGTGCACAGGGAGTGGGTTGGGGGCTTCCACGGAGGGAACACAATCCGTCCAGGGACACACACAAACAACACCTGTCACAGGCTCTGGCCCTGTGCTCAACAACGGGTCACTGACAGACGGATCACAGCAGGGATGTGCTCACTGCACAGGAGACAGGGGGGCCTTGTCCAGGACCCCACGTGACCCAGACTGCCCGCTGTGCAGGCCACATGGGTGGGTCTCGGCTGGGAAGATGGAGACACAGAGCATGTCCCCAAGGACGGGGGCTGCTCCTTCCCCGAGCTCCTGGGATTTCCGGGTCCCTGGCCACGTCCACCAGGCACCTTGTCTCAGCCATGGGGTGACACTGGCTTCACTCCCATTGGCAGATGAGGAACCCCCTGAGAGGGAGGCCCCGCCCAGGTCAGGGCTGTGCCGATCCCAGAAGAGGACTCCCCTCCCCACGGGAGCCCGGACTCTGGGACCCTATGGGCGTGGGGGCCAGCAAGAGGGCAGCACAGCAGGGAGCTCAGGGGTCAGGAACGCTATGACTTTCTCCAACAGATCACACCCTGAAGATTTTCTGATCGAATGCCTCAGATGTTCTACTAGGGCTGAGGGGTGCCTGTGGAGGAGGAAGCCGGGGCCCTGGGGGGCTGACCTGTGTGTGTTCCTGGGAATGGCCTGCATCACACCCAGTGACATCACTGTCCCCCCACAGTCCTTCTGCAACATGTCAAGGATCACCACCATGCTCCGCCCTGCACACCTGTCCAGTGCAACCCAGGCGCAGTCCACCTGCAGTTAGTGATGGTCTTAGGTGCACGTGACAGCAGCGTCCCTGGGCGTTCCATTGCACAGCTCTGGCATGGAGAAGACCAGAGATCTGTGCTCCCCACACTGGCCTGCTGCAGGGAGGGGGCCCATGGCAGGGCGCTGAGCTGAGACATCAACATTCAGAACCAGCAGAGGACATGAGGTCAGGCTCCTTGCAGGCCCACAGCCCAAGGCCAGATCACGACCACCCTTGGGGCTTTCGGGAATGCAGGAGGCTCTTCCTGCCAACGACCTGCCACACAGGACGTGACAGCACACGGCTAGCTTCCCGTCCCACTCTGTACGTCCTGGGTGTGCTAAGCCTAGGTTGACAGCGTCGCTTTTCCCAGGTACATTCATGTGCTCCTGGGTCAGCATGCAAAAGTGCTTTCCGAAAGTTCAGAGTCATCTCTCATCCTGAGCATTCTTGCCCTGTGCCCACCTACTGCCCCACATGCTGACTAGGAGACCCGCTCAGGCCCCTCCCCTCCGGGTCATCTGCACTCTCAGGCTTCATGTTCTGCTGTATTCACCCGCCCCGCACTTCTAAATGCCCGCAAGACCTTCCCAGTGTCACATGCCAACCATGACACAGGACAGGCTTCTCCAGTACCAGCCTGGCTCGTTCCCATCATTCCTTGTTTCTGCCTGCTTTTCCCCATCGCCCGAGTCCTGCACATCCTCTCCTTCTGAGTGTCACCTCCCTACCTGCTCGTGCCCTCAGGACAGCTCAATTCCACCTACAGCATGAAAAAGCCACCTCCAACAGGGATCCTGAGCTCTGATGGAGGTCGGGAAGGTAGACTCGGGCACCTGTTACAACGTGGATTCCCCCTTCTCTGATTCAGGGGTCCTGAGAGGCAGAACATCCTTTCACAGGAACCCCTGGAAGGTTTTCCGCCACCTAGGCCCATGGGGCTGGCGCTGTGGCCCACAGGCTAAAGCCCCACCTGCAGGGCTGGCATCCCACATCAGAACCCCGGTTCTGCTCCTGGAGCCCTGCTTTCATTCCAGCTCCCTGCTCACACACCTGGCAGAGCAGCACAAGTTGACCCAAGTGCCCCCGGCCCTGCCACCTGTGTGCCAGGCCCAGAAGGTCTTCCAGGCTCCTGGCTTCAGCCTCACTCAGCCTCAGCCAGCATGGGCTTCTGGGAGATTAAATCAGCAATTCAGAGTCATCCTTCTGGATCTCTCTCCCTGTCCCTTCCTCCAACTCTGCCTTTCAAGTCAACAACTGAAAAGAAGAAGAGAAAAGAAAAGAAAAGAAAAGAAAAGAAGAGAAGAGAAGAGAAGAGAAGAGAAGAGAAGAGAAGAGAAGAGAAGAGAAGAGAAGAGAAGAGAAGAGAAGAGAAGAGAAGAGAAGAGAAGAGAAGAGAAAGAGAGGGAAGGGAAGGGAAGGGAAGGGAAGGGAAGGGAAGGGAAGGGAAGGGAAGGGAAGGGAAGGGAAGGGAAGGGAAGGGAAGGGAAGGGACAAGACGACATCCTGGGGCGGCGCTGTGGCATAGTAGGTTGAACATCTGCCTATGACATCGAGATACCATATGGGCACCGGTTGGAGTCCCAGCTGCTCCACTTCCAATGCAGCTCTCTGCTAAGACACGAGAAGGCAGTGGAACATGGGCCATGGACTTGGCCCCCTTATCCACGTGGTAGACCCAGAAGAAGCTCCTGGCTCCTGGCTTTGGATCAGCTCAGCACCGGCTGTTGTGGCCCTTTGGGGAGTGACCCATTGGATCAAAGACCTCTCTGTCTCTCTTTCTCCCTCTCTCTCTCCCTCTCTCTCTCTGTCTCTCTTGCCTCTTTCTCTCCTGTCACTCTGCCAGTGAAGTAAATAAATCAATCTTAACAACAACAAAAAAAACCCTGAGCCCAAACTTAGATGAAAGTGGCTGCACTCCTGGGTCGGCAGTGTAGAGCAGTAGGTTAAGCCTCCACCTGCGGCGCCAGCATCCCATATGGGCACTGGCTTGTGTGCTGGCTGCTCCACTTCCACCCAGCTCCCTGGTGATGGCCTGCGAAAGCAATGAAGATGGCCCAAGTCCTTGGACCCCTGCACCCATGCCGCCGGAGACCTGTAGACGCTCTCAGCTCCTGGCCTCCGATTAGCCCATTTGAGGACACTGTGGCCAGTAGCGGATTGAACCAGCACATGGAAGACCTCTCTGTCTCTCCCTCTCTGTGTCTCACTCTACTTCTCAGAGAAAGAAGGAAAAGAGTATTCAAAGCACAGCAGCAGCTTAACTCCTCCCAGAAACTTTTCACAGGAGGTCTTTACTATCGAGAGTACACCCAAATAGCATCTTTTCAGGCTCTGGTTGGGGGACAGGAGAGCTCCCCACAGGGAAGGGCCACGGGCCACTGCCATCTAAACCACTCGACATCGCCAGTGCTGCCACCGTCAGCACCAACCCCGGCACATGAGCCTGTCCCTCATCTTTCAGGGAAGGACATTCCCACAACAGGGAACTAGCCATTAGCTAACAGGAAGGACACGCACACTATGTGTCCCCACCACGGCCAACCACTCCCCAGACATTCCTCACTGAACCACGCCCAACACCACTCCTGATCTCTCCCCACGCCCCTGTCCAAACCCAACACGGAACAGCCCCGGTGTCTAGGGTCTCCTCAGGACGCTGGATGGAAACACTCTCTCACACATGCCACCTATCCCGTCTGGCTCCTCACACTGACCTCCCTCAGGCTCATGGCAGGCCCAGACCCCAGAAATGCCTGGCACGATCCCTACCAGCCCTGGGGAACAATCAGCAAGTGCAGGGCCACGGTAGTCATCACCCTGGTCCTCAGAGAGCCGGCCCTGAGCCCAACCAACTCCCCTGGGAGTCTGAATGAGCTTCAAGAACCACTGTGCACTGCTAAAGCCCCAGATCCTGCAGGACCCAAAGGACCACCCCACGACTCCTCCGGGGTGCAGGCCAGAGCTAGGAGCACTCAGTTCTCCACTGACCATCAGCTCCCTAGAGCAGACAGCCCCAGGTGCACACGGGGCAACTGAGTCTGGGTGGTCGCAGCCTCGTTTTGGGCTTTGAGAGAGAAGAACCACCCTCCAGGTGCCTGTGGCTGGGAGGAGCCACACTTCAGGGGCTGGGACAGGGCTCCCAATGCACAGGGAGCGGCTCCCGGTCGGTCTCAGGGTGTGATGGGAGCTCTTGCTCCTCAGGGTCCACAGCTGGGCAGCTGAGGGCGCCAGCTTCACTGGGACACGATCCCCAGGGACCACACGGGAGGCTGGGGCGTCTTGACAGGGACAATGACCATGCAGGGTGAGAAGCCCTCAAGCAGGGGGGAACAGGTCTAGCCCAGCTGTGACAAAGGCTGGACCCACACCTGCTGTGGCAGGCGGAGGCTTCCCCCTGTTGGTGCGACGGGGGACAGTGTGCACAGGGCATGGCTTAGAAGTGCAGCAGGCAGCGCCCGCTGGGACTCGGCAGCCATCTTGTGTGAGAGGAGGGGGCTCAGTTGAGGAGCCACAGGAAGTGACCTCACCTGGAGACCTGGGGGGCCCGGCAACAACCCCAACATTCCAGAGTTGAGTCTGAACCAGCTCACCTGGATAGAGTCTCGCAGGAAGATGTTCCTGAGTGTATCCCGCGATGCCCAAGCCCAGCCCCCAAGAAACCCTGCGGTGGGTGCCTCGCCCAGTGGTGGGGACGCTGGGCCAGCCCTCACCCCCGACGCTCCTGGTGCTTCCAACAGAAAACGGCCATGGTGAGTCTGGAAGCAGGACAGGTCTCTGCGGGCCAGGACACCACTGGGAACCCACCCGAAGCCCATAGGCCCCTGGGGCTGGGTGTGGGTGTGGGTGTGGGGGGCAAGGGGCCACTTCCCTCTCAGAGGAGGGAGGCTGGAAGTCCTAGGTGGAGGCAGCCTGAGGCCCAGAGCTCCTGGCTGCGGAGGGATCCAGGGACTGCCTCTTACCTGCCATTCTCTGCTCTTGTCTCCCAGGGCCAGGACAGGTCAGCCTCGCGCCTGGCAATGCACAGAAGGCTGCGGATCGCCAGCAGGCAGGACGTGTGTCAGGCCCCTTTCACTGATGACCTGTGTGTGGTGGGGGAGTGGTCAAACGAGCCCACAGCTCCGAAGCCCCCGTACCGGGCGTTCCCCGGCACACAGAAACCACTGGACGTCCCCCTCAGTCACACACTGTTGGTCAGAGCCCAGATAGAGCCCAGGGGCTCCGCAAATGCCCATCTCACAGCGGAGGAAGTAGGGCCCGTTGACTTCGCCTGTGTCAGTCGTGACCCAGGGTCAGGGCTGGGCCTGGCACCTGACCTCACGGCTGGGGCGGCACAGAGCCCTGATCTCCCAACAACACCCCCGCTGGAGCAGTGCTGGTCCTCCATCGATCAGCGCCACCACAAGGATGCGCGGGGGACAGCTGTGTCCCCGGGGGCCGAGCAGGGCTCAGGGGAGGCCCTGAGAGAAGAGGCTCTGGGGATGGAGGGCCTGGAGCCAGGACTGTACGCAGCAGCTGAAGCCGAGGACGCTGCAGGGGCACCAGACGCAGCACTGGCCCCGGCCTCAGCCCCAGCTCCGCAAGTCCCTTCTGCTGCAGCCCCAGTGCCACACCTGGCCTTCCCCGCCCCCGTCGTCCTGTATTTCTCTTTACTCCTCCCCACTCTCTTCCTTTTCTCCACCTTATTGTCCCTGAACCTCAATAAAATGTAAGTTGTTACCCACTGTGGAATGTACAATTTGCACCGTGCCAGCTCCCCAGGCCGTGCCCTCCCCACCCCACTCTCCCTGCACCATGGCTCCAATGCCCGGGACCTGCATCCTCTGCAGAGGACACGGGCACCTCCCCAGGGGCAGAGCCAACGTTCCCCGTTTGGACAAAGAGCACCACACGCTGGGAAGGCCAAGGGAAGCAAGGAACAGGGAGACGCTGGCATGGCTGGGGCAGCGCCTCCTCATGCTCAGGGACGCAGACTCTGAGGTCACAGAACGGACCTGCCGGGGGTGCTGTCCCCGCAGCCTCAGTGTCCTCATCTGTGCAATGGGAAGGCAGCCCTGCCACAGCCATCACCGCATCAGGGAATGCGATGCTCTGCACCTCCCTGCACACAATGGGAGCCCCCAGCTTCCAGGATGAGGGGTGCACAGGGAGTGGGTTGGGGGCTTCCACGGAGGGAACACAATCCGTCCAGGGACACACACAAACAACACCTGTCACAGGCTCTGGCCCTGTGCTCAACAACGGGTCACTGACAGACGGATCACAGCAGGGATGTGCTCACTGCACAGGAGACAGGGGGGCCTTGTCCAGGACCCCACGTGACCCAGACTGCCCGCTGTGCAGGCCACATGGGTGGGTCTCGGCTGGGAAGATGGAGACACAGAGCATGTCCCCAAGGACGGGGGCTGCTCCTTCCCCGAGCTCCTGGGATTTCCGGGTCCCTGGCCACGTCCACCAGGCACCTTGTCTCAGCCATGGGGTGACACTGGCTTCACTCCCATTGGCAGATGAGGAACCCCCTGAGAGGGAGGCCCCGCCCAGGTCAGGGCTGTGCCGATCCCAGAAGAGGACTCCCCTCCCCACGGGAGCCCGGACTCTGGGACCCTATGGGCCTGTGGGCCAGCAAGAGGGCAGCACAGCAGGGAGCACAGGGGTCAGGAACGCTATGACTTTCTCCAACAGATCACACCCTGAAGATTTTCTGATCGAATGCCTCAGATGTTCTACTAGGGCTGAGGGGTGCCTGTGGAGGAGGAAGCCGGGGCCCTGGGGGGCTGACCTGTGTGTGTTCCTGGGAATGGCCTGCATCACACCCAGTGACATCACTGTCCCCCCACAGTCCTTCTGCAACATGTCAAGGATCACCACCATGCTCCGCCCTGCACACCTGTCCAGTGCAACCCAGGCGCAGTCCACCTGCAGTTAGTGATGGTCTTAGGTGCACGTGACAGCAGCGTCCCTGGGCGTTCCATTGCACAGCTCTGGCATGGAGAAGACCAGAGATCTGTGCTCCCCACACTGGCCTGCCGCAGGGAGGGGGCCCATGGCAGGGCGCTGAGCTGAGACATCAACATTCAGAACCAGCAGAGGACATGAGGTCAGGCTCCTTGCAGGCCCACAGCCCAAGGCCAGATCACGACCACCCTTGGGGCTTTCGGGAATGCAGGAGGCTCTTCCTGCCAACGACCTGCCACACAGGACGTGACAGCACACGGCTAGCTTCCCGTCCCACTCTGTACGTCCTGGGTGTGCTAAGCCTAGGTTGACAGCGTCGCTTTTCCCAGGTACATTCATGTGCTCCTGGGTCAGCATGCAAAAGTGCTTTCCGAAAGTTCAGAGTCATCTCTCATCCTGAGCATTCTTGCCCTGTGCCCACCTACTGCCCCACATGCTGACTAGGAGACCCGCTCAGGCCCCTCCCCTCCGGGTCATCTGCACTCTCAGGCTTCATGTTCTGCTGTATTCACCCACCCCGCACTTCTAAATGCCCGCAAGACCTTCCCAGTGTCACATGCCAACCATGACACAGGACAGGCTTCTCCAGTACCAGCCTGGCTCGTTCCCATCATTCCTTGTTTCTGCCTGCTTTTCCCCATCGCCCGAGTCCTGCACATCCTCTCCTTCTGAGTGTCACCTCCCTACCTGCTCGTGCCCTCAGGACAGCTCAATTCCACCTACAGCATGAAAAAGCCACCTCCAACAGGGATCCTGAGCTCTGATGGAGGTCGGGAAGGTAGACTCGGGCACCTGTTACAACGTGGATTCCCCCTTCTCTGATTCAGGGGTCCTGAGAGGCAGAACATCCTTTCACAGGAACCCCTGGAAGGTTTTCCGCCACCTAGGCCCATGGGGCTGGCGCTGTGGCCCACAGGCTAAAGCCCCACCTGCAGGGCTGGCATCCCACATCAGAACCCCGGTTCTGCTCCTGGAGCCCTGCTTTCATTCCAGCTCCCTGCTCACACACCTGGCAGAGCAGCACAAGTTGACCCAAGTGCCCCCGGCCCTGCCACCTGTGTGCCAGGCCCAGAAGGTCTTCCAGGCTCCTGGCTTCAGCCTGACTCAGCCTCAGCCAGCATGGGCTTCTGGGAGATTAAATCAGCAATTCAGAGTCATCCTTCTGGATCTCTCTCCCTGTCCCTTCCTCCAACTCTGCCTTTCAAGTCAACAACTGAAAAGAAGAAGAGAAAAGAAAAGAAAAGAAAAGAAGAGAAGAGAAGAGAAGAGAAGAGAAGAGAAGAGAAGAGAAGAGAAGAGAAGAGAAGAGAAGAGAAGAGAAGAGAAGAGAAGAGAAGAGAAGAGAAGAGAAGAGAAGAGAAAGAGAGGAGGGAAGGGAAGGGAAGGGAAGGGAAGGGAAGGGAAGGGAAGGGAAGGGAAGGGAAGGGAAGGGAAGGGAAGGGAAGGGAAGGGAAGGGACAAGACGACATCCTGGGGCGGCGCTGTGGCATAGTAGGTTGAACATCTGCCTATGACATCGAGATACCATATGGGCACCGGTTGGAGTCCCAGCTGCTCCACTTCCAATGCAGCTCTCTGCTAAGACACGAGAAGGCAGTGGAACATGGGCCATGGACTTGGCCCCCTTATCCACGTGGTAGACCCAGAAGAAGCTCCTGGCTCCTGGCTTTGGATCAGCTCAGCACCGGCTGTTGTGGCCCTTTGGGGAGTGACCCATTGGATCAAAGACCTCTCTGTCTCTCTTTCTCCCTCTCTCTCTCCCTCTCTCTCTCTGTCTCTCTTGCCTCTTTCTCTCCTGTCACTCTGCCAGTGAAGTAAATAAATCAATCTTAACAACAACAACAAAAAACCCTGAGCCCAAACTTAGATGAAAGTGGCTGCACTCCTGGGTCGGCAGTGTAGAGCAGTAGGTTAAGCCTCCACCTGCGGCGCCAGCATCCCATATGGGCACTGGCTTGTGTGCTGGCTGCTCCACTTCCACCCAGCTCCCTGGTGATGGCCTGCGAAAGCAATGAAGATGGCCCAAGTCCTTGGACCCCTGCACCCATGCCGCCGGAGACCTGTAGACGCTCTCAGCTCCTGGCCTCCGATTAGCCCATTTGAGGACACTGTGGCCAGTAGCGGATTGAACCAGCACATGGAAGACCTCTCTGTCTCTCCCTCTCTGTGTCTCACTCTACTTCTCAGAGAAAGAAGGAAAAGAGTATTCAAAGCACAGCAGCAGCTTAACTCCTCCCAGAAACTTTTCACAGGAGGTCTTTACTATCGAGAGTACACCCAAATAGCATCTTTTCAGGCTCTGGTTGGGGGACAGGAGAGCTCCCCACAGGGAAGGGCCACGGGCCACTGCCATCTAAACCACTCGACATCGCCAGTGCTGCCACCGTCAGCACCAACCCCGGCACATGAGCCTGTCCCTCATCTTTCAGGGAAGGACATTCCCACAACAGGGAACTAGCCATTAGCTAACAGGAAGGACACGCACACTGTGTGTCCCCACCACGGCCATCTACTCCCCAGACATTCCTCACTGAACCACGCCCAACACCACTCCTGATCTCTCCCCACGCCCCTGTCCAAACCCAACACGGAACAGCCCCGGTGTCTAGGGTCTCCTCAGGACGCTGGATGGAAACACTCTCTCACACATGCCACCTATCCCGTCTGGCTCCTCACACTGACCTCCCTCAGGCTCATGGCAGGCCCAGACCCCAGAGATGGCTGGCACGATCCCTACCAGCCCTGGGGAACAATCAGCAAGTGCAGGGCCACGGTAGTCATCACCCTGGTCCTCAGAGAGCCGGCCCTGAGCCCAACCAACTCCCCTGGGAGTCTGAATGAGCTTCAAGAACCACTGTGCACTGCTAAAGCCCCAGATCCTGCAGGACCCAAAGGACCACCCCACGACTCCTCCGGGGTGCAGGCCAGAGCTAGGAGCACTCAGTTCTCCACTGACCATCAGCTCCCTAGAGCAGACAGCCCCAGGTGCACACAGGGCAACTGAGTCTGGGTGGTCGCAGCCTCGTTTTGGGCTTTGAGAGAGAAGAACCACCCTCCAGGTGCCTGTGGCTGGGAGGAGCCACACTTCAGGGGCTGGGACAGGGCTCCCAATGCACAGGGAGCGGCTCCCGGTCGGTCTCAGGGTGTGATGGGAGCTCTTGCTCCTCAGGGTCCACAGCTGGGCAGCTGAGGGCGCCAGCTTCACTGGGACACGATCCCCAGGGACCACACGGGAGGCTGGGGCGTCTTGACAGGGACAATGACCATGCAGGGTGAGAAGCCCTCAAGCAGGGGGGAACAGGTCTAGCCCAGCTGTGACAAAGGCTGGACCCACACCTGCTGTGGCAGGCGGAGGCTTCCCCCTGTTGGTGCGACGGGGGACAGTGTGCACAGGGCATGGCTTAGAAGTGCAGCAGGCAGCGCCCGCTGGGACTCGGCAGCCATCTTGTGTGAGAGGAGGGGGCTCAGTTGAGGAGCCACAGGAAGTGACCTCACCTGGAGACCTGGGGGGCCCGGCAACAACCCCAACATTCCAGAGTTGAGTCTGAACCAGCTCACCTGGATAGAGTCTCGCAGGAAGATGTTCCTGAGTTGTATCCCGCGATGCCCAAGCCCAGCCCCCAAGAAACCCTGCGGTGGGTGCCTCGCCCAGTGGTGGGGACGCTGGGCCAGCCCTCACCCCCGACGCTCCTGGTGCTTCCAACAGAAAACGGCCATGGTGAGTCTGGAAGCAGGACAGGTCTCTGCGGGCCAGGACACCACTGGGAACCCACCCGAAGCCCATAGGCCCCTGGGGCTGGGTGTGGGTGTGGGTGTGGGGGGCAAGGGGCCACTTCCCTCTCAGAGGAGGGAGGCTGGAAGTCCTAGGTGGAGGCAGCCTGAGGCCCAGAGCTCCTGGCTGCGGAGGGATCCAGGGACTGCCTCTTACCTGCCATTCTCTGCTCTTGTCTCCCAGGGCCAGGACAGGTCAGCCTCGTGCCTGGCAATGCACAGAAGGCTGCGGATCGCCAGCAGGCAGGACGTGTGTCAGGCCCCTTTCACTGATGACCTGTGTGTGGTGGGGGAGTGGTCAAACGAGCCCACAGCTCCGAAGCCCCCGTACCGGGCGTTCCCCGGCACACAGAAACCACTGGACGTCCCCCTCAGTCACACACTGTTGGTCAGAGCCCAGATAGAGCCCAGGGGCTCCGCAAATGCCCATCTCACAGCGGAGGAAGTAGGGCCCGTTGACTTCGCCTGTGTCAGTCGTGACCCAGGGTCAGGGCCGGGCCTGGCACCTGACCTCACGGCTGGGGCGGCACAGAGCCCTGATCTCACAACAACACCCCCGCTGGAGCAGTGCTGGTCCTCCATCGATCAGCGCCACCACAAGGATGCGCGGGGGACAGCTGTGTCCCCGGGGGCCGAGCAGGGCTCAGGGGAGGCCCTGAGAGAAGAGGCTCTGGGGATGGAGGGTCTGGAGCCAGGACTGTACGCAGCAGCTGAAGCCGAGGACGCTGCAGGGGCACCAGACGCAGCACTGGCCCCGGCCTCAGCCCCAGCTCCGCAAGTCCCTTCTGCTGCAGCCCCAGTGCCACACCTGGCCTTCCCCGCCCCCGTCGTCCTGTATTTCTCTTTACTCCTCCCCACTCTCTTCCTTTTCTCCACCTTATTGTCCCTGAACCTCAATAAAATGTAAGTTGTTACCCACTGTGGAATGTACAATTTGCACCGTGCCAGCTCCCCAGGCCGTGCCCTCCCCACCCCACTCTCCCTGCACCATGGCTCCAATGCCCGGGACCTGCATCCTCTGCAGAGGACACGGGCACCTCCCCAGGGGCAGAGCCAACGTTCCCCGTTTGGACAAAGAGCACCACATGCTGGGAAGGCCAAGGGAAGCAAGGAACAGGGAGACGCTGGCATGGCTGGGGCAGCGCCTCCTCATGCTCAGGGACGCAGACTCTGAGGTCACAGACGGACCTGCCGGGGGTGCTGTCCCCGCAGCCTCAGTGTCCTCATCTGTGCAATGGGAAGGCAGCCCTGCCACAGCCATCACCGCATCAGGGAATGTGATGCTCTGCACCTCCCTGCACACAATGGGAGCCCCCAGCTTCCAGGATGAGGGGTGCACAGGGAGTGGGTTGGGGGCTTCCACGGAGGGAACACAATCCGTCCAGGGACACACACAAACAACACCTGTCACAGGCTCTGGCCCTGTGCTCAACAACGGGTCACTGACAGACGGATCACAGCAGGGATGTGCTCACTGCACAGGAGACAGGGGGGCCTTGTCCAGGACCCCACGTGACCCAGACTGCCCGCTGTGCAGGCCACATGGGTGGGTCTCGGCTGGGAAGATGGAGACACAGAGCATGTCCCCAAGGACGGGGGCTGCTCCTTCCCCGAGCTCCTGGGATTTCCGGGTCCCTGGCCACGTCCACCAGGCACCTTGTCTCAGCCATGGGGTGACACTGGCTTCACTCCCATTGGCAGATGAGGAACCCCCTGAGAGGGAGGCCCCGCCCAGGTCAGGGCTGTGCCGATCCCAGAAGAGGACTCCCCTCCCCACGGGAGCCCGGACTCTGGGACCCTATGGGCGTGGGGGCCAGCAAGAGGGCAGCACAGCAGGGAGCTCAGGGGTCAGGAACGCTATGACTTTCTCCAACAGATCACACCCTGAAGATTTTCTGATCGAATGCCTCAGATGTTCTACTAGGGCTGAGGGGTGCCTGTGGAGGAGGAAGCCGGGGCCCTGGGGGGCTGACCTGTGTGTGTTCCTGGGAATGGCCTGCATCACACCCAGTGACATCACTGTCCCCCCACAGTCCTTCTGCAACATGTCAAGGATCACCACCATGCTCCGCCCTGCACACCTGTCCAGTGCAACCCAGGCGCAGTCCACCTGCAGTTAGTGATGGTCTTAGGTGCACGTGACAGCAGCGTCCCTGGGCGTTCCATTGCACAGCTCTGGCATGGAGAAGACCAGAGATCTGTGCTCCCCACACTGGCCTGCCGCAGGGAGGGGGCCCATGGCAGGGCGCTGAGCTGAGACATCAACATTCAGAACCAGCAGAGGACATGAGGTCAGGCTCCTTGCAGGCCCACAGCCCAAGGCCAGATCACGACCACCCTTGGGGCTTTCGGGAATGCAGGAGGCTCTTCCTGCCAACGACCTGCCACACAGGACGTGACAGCACACGGCTAGCTTCCCGTCCCACTCTGTACGTCCTGGGTGTGCTAAGCCTAGGTTGACAGCGTCGCTTTTCCCAGGTACATTCATGTGCTCCTGGGTCAGCATGCAAAAGTGCTTTCCGAAAGTTCAGAGTCATCTCTCATCCTGAGCATTCTTGCCCTGTGCCCACCTACTGCCCCACATGCTGACTAGGAGACCCGCTCAGGCCCCTCCCCTCCGGGTCATCTGCACTCTCAGGCTTCATGTTCTGCTGTATTCACCCACCCCGCACTTCTAAATGCCCGCAAGACCTTCCCAGTGTCACATGCCAACCATGACACAGGACAGGCTTCTCCAGTACCAGCCTGGCTCGTTCCCATCATTCCTTGTTTCTGCCTGCTTTTCCCCATCGCCCGAGTCCTGCACATCCTCTCCTTCTGAGTGTCACCTCCCTACCTGCTCGTGCCCTCAGGACAGCTCAATTCCACCTACAGCATGAAAAAGCCACCTCCAACAGGGATCCTGAGCTCTGATGGAGGTCGGGAAGGTAGACTCGGGCACCTGTTACAACGTGGATTCCCCCTTCTCTGATTCAGGGGTCCTGAGAAGCAGAACATCCTTTCACAGGAACCCCTGGAAGGTTTTCCGCCACCTAGGCCCATGGGGCTGGCGTTGTGGCCCACAGGCTAAAGCCCCACCTGCAGGGCTGGCATCCCACATCAGAACCCCGGTTCTGCTCCTGGAGCCCTGCTTTCATTCCAGCTCCCTGCTCACACACCTGGCAGAGCAGCACAAGTTGACCCAAGTGCCCCCGGCCCTGCCACCTGTGTGCCAGGCCCAGAAGGTGTTCCAGGCTCCTGGCTTCAGCCTGACTCAGCCTCAGCCAGCATGGGCTTCTGGGAGATTAAATCAGCAATTCAGAGTCATCCTTCTGGATCTCTCTCCCTGTCCCTTCCTCCAACTCTGCCTTTCAAGTCAACAACTGAAAAGAAGAAGAGAAAAGAAAAGAAAAGAAAAGAAAAGAAGAGAAGAGAAGAGAAGAGAAGAGAAGAGAAGAGAAGAGAAGAGAAGAGAAGAGAAGAGAAGAGAAGAGAAGAGAAGAGAAGAGATGAGAAAAGAGAGGGAAGGGAAGGGAAGGGAAGGGAAGGGAAGGGAAGGGAAGGGAAGGGAAGGGAAGGGAAGGGAAGGGAAGGGAAGGGAAGGGAAGGGAAGGGAAGGGAAGGGAAGGGAAGGGAAGGGAAGGGAAGGGAAGGGAAGGGAAGGGACAAGACGACATCCTGGGGCGGCGCTGTGGCATAGTAGGTTGAACATCTGCCTATGACATCGAGATACCATATGGGCACCGGTTGGAGTCCCAGCTGCTCCACTTCCAATGCAGCTCTCTGCTAAGACACGAGAAGGCAGTGGAACATGGGCCATGGACTTGGCCCCCTTATCCACGTGGTAGACCCAGAAGAAGCTCCTGGCTCCTGGCTTTGGATCAGCTCAGCACCGGCTGTTGTGGCCCTTTGGGGAGTGACCCATTGGATCAAAGACCTCTCTGTCTCTCTTTCTCCCTCTCTCTCTCCCTCTCTCTCTCTGTCTCTCTTGCCTCTTTCTCTCCTGTCACTCTGCCAGTGAAGTAAATAAATCAATCTTAACAACAACAACAAAAAACCCTGAGCCCAAACTTAGATGAAAGTGGCTGCACTCCTGGGTCGGCAGTGTAGAGCAGTAGGTTAAGCCTCCACCTGCGGCGCCAGCATCCCATATGGGCACTGGCTTGTGTGCTGGCTGCTCCACTTCCACCCAGCTCCCTGGTGATGGCCTGCGAAAGCAATGAAGATGGCCCAAGTCCTTGGACCCCTGCACCCATGCCGCCGGAGACCTGTAGACGCTCTCAGCTCCTGGCCTCCGATTAGCCCATTTGAGGACACTGTGGCCAGTAGCGGATTGAACCAGCACATGGAAGACCTCTCTGTCTCTCCCTCTCTGTGTCTCACTCTACTTCTCAGAGAAAGAAGGAAAAGAGTATTCAAAGCACAGCAGCAGCTTAACTCCTCCCAGAAACTTTTCACAGGAGGTCTTTACTATCGAGAGTACACCCAAATAGCATCTTTTCAGGCTCTGGTTGGGGGACAGGAGAGCTCCCCACAGGGAAGGGCCACGGGCCACTGCCATCTAAACCACTCGACATCGCCAGTGCTGCCACCGTCAGCACCAACCCCGGCACATGAGCCTGTCCCTCATCTTTCAGGGAAGGACATTCCCACAACAGGGAACTAGCCATTAGCTAACAGGAAGGACACGCACACTATGTGTCCCCACCACGGCCATCTACTCCCCAGACATTCCTCACTGAACCACGCCCAACACCACTCCTGATCTCTCCCCACGCCCCTGTCCAAACCCAACACGGAACAGCCCCGGTGTCTAGGGTCTCCTCAGGACGCTGGATGGAAACACTCTCTCACACATGCCACCTATCCCGTCTGGCTCCTCACACTGACCTCCCTCAGGCTCATGGCAGGCCCAGACCCCAGAGATGGCTGGCACGATCCCTACCAGCCCTGGGGAACAATCAGCAAGTGCAGGGCCACGGTAGTCATCACCCTGGTCCTCAGAGAGCCGGCCCTGAGCCCAACCAACTCCCCTGGGAGTCTGAATGAGCTTCAAGAACCACTGTGCACTGCTAAAGCCCCAGATCCTGCAGGACCCAAAGGACCACCCCACGACTCCTCCGGGGTGCAGGCCAGAGCTAGGAGCACTCAGTTCTCCACTGACCATCAGCTCCCTAGAGCAGACAGCCCCAGGTGCACACAGGGCAACTGAGTCTGGGTGGTCGCAGCCTCGTTTTGGGCTTTGAGAGAGAAGAACCACCCTCCAGGTGCCTGTGGCTGGGAGGAGCCACACTTCAGGGGCTGGGACAGGGCTCCCAATGCACGGGAGCGGCTCCCGGTCGGTCTCAGGGTGTGATGGGAGCTCTTGCTCCTCAGGGTCCACAGCTGGGCAGCTGAGGGCGCCAGCTTCACTGGGACACGATCCCCAGGGACCACACGGGAGGCTGGGGCGTCTTGACAGGGACAATGACCATGCAGGGTGAGAAGCCCTCAAGCAGGGGGGAACAGGTCTAGCCCAGCTGTGACAAAGGCTGGACCCACACCTGCTGTGGCAGGCGGAGGCTTCCCCCTGTTGGTGCAACGGGGGGCAGTGTGCACAGGGCATGGCTTAGAAGTGCAGCAGGCAGCGCCCGCTGGGACTCGGCAGCCATCTTGTGTGAGAGGAGGGGGCTCAGTTGAGGAGCCACAGGAAGTGACCTCACCTGGAGACCTGGGGGGCCCGGCAACAACCCCAACATTCCAGAGTTGAGTCTGAACCAGCTCACCTGGATAGAGTCTCGCAGGAAGATGTTCCTGAGTTGTATCCCGCGATGCCCAAGCCCAGCCCCCAAGAAACCCTGCGGTGGGTGCCTCGCCCAGTGGTGGGGACGCTGGGCCAGCCCTCACCCCCGACGCTCCTGGTGCTTCCAACAGAAAACGGCCATGGTGAGTCTGGAAGCAGGACAGGTCTCTGCGGGCCAGGACACCACTGGGAACCCACCCGAAGCCCATAGGCCCCTGGGGCTGGGTGTGGGTGTGGGTGTGGGGGGCAAGGGGCCACTTCCCTCTCAGAGGAGGGAGGCTGGAAGTCCTAGGTGGAGGCAGCCTGAGGCCCTGAGCTCCTGGCTGCGGAGGGATCCAGGGACTGCCTCTTACCTGCCATTCTCTGCTCTTGTCTCCCAGGGCCAGGACAGGTCAGCCTCGCGCCTGGCAATGCACAGAAGGCTGCGGATCGCCAGCAGGCAGGACGTGTGTCAGGCCCCTTTCACTGATGACCTGTGTGTGGTGGGGGAGTGGTCAAACGAGCCCACAGCTCCGAAGCCCCCGTACCGGGCGTTCCCCGGCACACAGAAACCACTGGACGTCCCCCTCAGTCACACACTGTTGGTCAGAGCCCAGATAGAGCCCAGGGGCTCCGCAAATGCCCATCTCACAGCGGAGGAAGTAGGGCCCGTTGACTTCGCCTGTGTCAGTCGTGACCCAGGGTCAGGGCCGGGCCTGGCACCTGACCTCACGGCTGGGGCGGCACAGAGCCCTGATCTCCCAACAACACCCCCGCTGGAGCAGTGCTGGTCCTCCATCGATCAGCGCCACCACAAGGATGCGCGGGGGACAGCTGTGTCCCCGGGGGCCGAGCAGGGCTCAGGGGAGGCCCTGAGAGAAGAGGCTCTGGGGATGGAGGGTCTGGAGCCAGGACTGTACGCAGCAGCTGAAGCCGAGGACGCTGCAGGGGCACCAGACGCAGCACTGGCCCCGGCCTCAGCCCCAGCTCCGCAAGTCCCTTCTGCTGTAGCCCCAGTGCCACACCTGGCCTTCCCCGCCCCCGTCGTCCTGTATTTCTCTTTACTCCTCCCCACTCTCTTCCTTTTCTCCACCTTATTGTCCCTGAACCTCAATAAAATGTAAGTTGTTACCCACTGTGGAATGTACAATTTGCACCGTGCCAGCTCCCCAGGCCGTGCCCTCCCCACCCCACTCTCCCTGCACCATGGCTCCAATGCCCGGGACCTGCATCCTCTGCAGAGGACACGGGCACCTCCCCAGGGGCAGAGCCAACGTTCCCCGTTTGGACAAAGAGCACCACATGCTGGGAAGGCCAAGGGAAGCAAGGAACAGGGAGACGCTGGCATGGCTGGGGCAGCGCCTCCTCATGCTCAGGGACGCAGACTCTGAGGTCACAGAACGCACCTGCCGGGGGTGCTGTCCCCGCAGCCTCAGTGTCCTCATCTGTGCAATGGGAAGGCAGCCCTGCCACAGCCATCACCGCATCAGGGAATGCGATGCTCTGCACCTCCCTGCACACAATGGGAGCCCCCAGCTTCCAGGATGAGGGGTGCACAGGGAGTGGGTTGGGGGCTTCCACGGAGGGAACACAATCCGTCCAGGGACACACACAAACAACACCTGTCACAGGCTCTGGCCCTGTGCTCAACAACGGGTCACTGACAGACGGATCACAGCAGGGATGTGCTCACTGCACAGGAGACAGGGGGGCCTTGTCCAGGACCCCACGTGACCCAGACTGCCCGCTGTGCAGGCCACATGGGTGGGTCTCGGCTGGGAAGATGGAGACACAGAGCATGTCCCCAAGGACGGGGGCTGCTCCTTCCCCGAGCTCCTGGGATTTCCGGGTCCCTGGCCACGTCCACCAGGCACCTTGTCTCAGCCATGGGGTGACACTGGCTTCACTCCCATTGGCAGATGAGGAACCCCCTGAGAGGGAGGCCCCGCCCAGGTCAGGGCTGTGCCGATCCCAGAAGAGGACTCCCCTCCCCACGGGAGCCCGGACTCTGGGACCCTATGGGCGTGGGGGCCAGCAAGAGGGCAGCACAGCAGGGAGCTCAGGGGTCAGGAACGCTATGACTTTCTCCAACAGATCACACCCTGAAGATTTTCTGATCGAATGCCTCAGATGTTCTACTAGGGCTGAGGGGTGCCTGTGGAGGAGGAAGCCGGGGCCCTGGGGGGCTGACCTGTGTGTGTTCCTGGGAATGGCCTGCATCACACCCAGTGACATCACTGTCCCCCCACAGTCCTTCTGCAACATGTCAAGGATCACCACCATGCTCCGCCCTGCACACCTGTCCAGTGCAACCCAGGCGCAGTCCACCTGCAGTTAGTGATGGTCTTAGGTGCACGTGACAGCAGCGTCCCTGGGCGTTCCATTGCACAGCTCTGGCATGGAGAAGACCAGAGATCTGTGCTCCCCACACTGGCCTGCCGCAGGGAGGGGGCCCATGGCAGGGCGCTGAGCTGAGACATCAACATTCAGAACCAGCAGAGGACATGAGGTCAGGCTCCTTGCAGGCCCACAGCCCAAGGCCAGATCACGACCACCCTTGGGGCTTTCGGGAATGCAGGAGGCTCTTCCTGCCAACGACCTGCCACACAGGACGTGACAGCACACGGCTAGCTTCCCGTCCCACTCTGTACGTCCTGGGTGTGCTAAGCCTAGGTTGACAGCGTCGCTTTTCCCAGGTACATTCATGTGCTCCTGGGTCAGCATGCAAAAGTGCTTTCCGAAAGTTCAGAGTCATCTCTCATCCTGAGCATTCTTGCCCTGTGCCCACCTACTGCCCCACATGCTGACTAGGAGACCCGCTCAGGCCCCTCCCCTCCGGGTCATCTGCACTCTCAGGCTTCATGTTCTGCTGTATTCACCCGCCCCGCACTTCTAAATGCCCGCAAGACCTTCCCAGTGTCACATGCCAACCATGACACAGGACAGGCTTCTCCAGTACCAGCCTGGCTCGTTCCCATCATTCCTTGTTTCTGCCTGCTTTTCCCCATCGCCCAAGTCCTGCACATCCTCTCCTTCTGAGTGTCACCTCCCTACCTGCACGTGCCCTCAGGACAGCTCAATTCCACCTACAGCATGAAAAAGCCACCTCCAACAGGGATCCTGAGCTCTGATGGAGGTCGGGAAGGTAGACTCGGGCACCTGTTACAACGTGGATTCCCCCTTCTCTGATTCAGGGGTCCTGAGAGGCAGAACATCCTTTCACAGGAACCCCTGGAAGGTTTTCCGCCACCTAGGCCCATGGGGCTGGCGCTGTGGCCCACAGGCTAAAGCCCCACCTGCAGGGCTGGCATCCCACATCAGAACCCCGGTTCTGCTCCTGGAGCCCTGCTTTCATTCCAGCTCCCTGCTCACACACCTGGCAGAGCAGCACAAGTTGACCCAAGTGCCCCCGGCCCTGCCACCTGTGTGCCAGGCCCAGAAGGTCTTCCAGGCTCCTGGCTTCAGCCTGACTCAGCCTCAGCCAGCATGGGCTTCTGGGAGATTAAATCAGCAATTCAGAGTCATCCTTCTGGATCTCTCTCCCTGTCCCTTCCTCCAACTCTGCCTTTCAAGTCAACAACTGAAAAGAAGAAGAGAAAAGAAAAGAAGAGAAGAGAAGAGAAGAGAAGAGAAGAGAAGAGAAGAGAAGAGAAGAGAAGAGAAGAGAAGAGAAGAGAAGAGAAGAGAAGAGAAGAGAAGAGAAAAGAGAGGGAAGGGAAGGGAAGGGAAGGGAAGGGAAGGGAAGGGAAGGGAAGGGAAGGGAAGGGAAGGGAAGGGAAGGGAAGGGAAGGGAAGGGAAGGGAAGGGAAGGGAAGGGAAGGGAAGGGAAGGGAAGGGAAGGGAAGGGACAAGACGACATCCTGGGGCGGCGCTGTGGCATAGTAGGTTGAACATCTGCCTATGACATCGAGATACCATATGGGCACCGGTTGGAGTCCCAGCTGCTCCACTTCCAATGCAGCTCTCTGCTAAGACACGAGAAGGCAGTGGAACATGGGCCATGGACTTGGCCCCCTTATCCACGTGGTAGACCCAGAAGAAGCTCCTGGCTCCTGGCTTTGGATCAGCTCAGCACCGGCTGTTGTGGCCCTTTGGGGAGTGACCCATTGGATCAAAGACCTCTCTGTCTCTCTTTCTCCCTCTCTCTCTCCCTCTCTCTCTCTGTCTCTCTTGCCTCTTTCTCTCCTGTCACTCTGCCAGTGAAGTAAATAAATCAATCTTAACAACAACAACAAAAAACCCTGAGCCCAAACTTAGATGAAAGTGGCTGCACTCCTGGGTCGGCAGTGTAGAGCAGTAGGTTAAGCCTCCACCTGCGGCGCCAGCATCCCATATGGGCACTGGCTTGTGTGCTGGCTGCTCCACTTCCACCCAGCTCCCTGGTGATGGCCTGCGAAAGCAATGAAGATGGCCCAAGTCCTTGGACCCCTGCACCCATGCCGCCGGAGACCTGTAGACGCTCTCAGCTCCTGGCCTCCGATTAGCCCATTTGAGGACACTGTGGCCAGTAGCGGATTGAACCAGCACATGGAAGACCTCTCTGTCTCTCCCTCTCTGTGTCTCACTCTACTTCTCAGAGAAAGAAGGAAAAGAGTATTCAAAGCACAGCAGCAGCTTAACTCCTCCCAGAAACTTTTCACAGGAGGTCTTTACTATCGAGAGTACACCCAAATAGCATCTTTTCAGGCTCTGGTTGGGGGACAGGAGAGCTCCCCACAGGGAAGGGCCACGGGCCACTGCCATCTAAACCACTCGACATCGCCAGTGCTGCCACCGTCAGCACCAACCCCGGCACATGAGCCTGTCCCTCATCTTTCAGGGAAGGACATTCCCACAACAGGGAACTAGCCATTAGCTAACAGGAAGGACACGCACACTATGTGTCCCCACCACGGCCATCTACTCCCCAGACATTCCTCACTGAACCACGCCCAACACCACTCCTGATCTCTCCCCACGCCCCTGTCCAAACCCAACACGGAACAGCCCCGGTGTCTAGGGTCTCCTCAGGACGCTGGATGGAAACACTCTCTCACACATGCCACCTATCCCGCCTGGCTCCTCACACTGACCTCCCTCAGGCTCATGGCAGGCCCAGACCCCAGAGATGGCTGGCACGATCCCTACCAGCCCTGGGGAACAATCAGCAAGTGCAGGGCCACGGTAGTCATCACCCTGGTCCTCAGAGAGCCGGCCCTGAGCCCAACCAACTCCCCTGGGAGTCTGAATGAGCTTCAAGAACCACTGTGCACTGCTAAAGCCCCAGATCCTGCAGGACCCAAAGGACCACCCCACGACTCCTCCGGGGTGCAGGCCAGAGCTAGGAGCACTCAGTTCTCCACTGACCATCAGCTCCCTAGAGCAGACAGCCCCAGGTGCACACGGGGCAACTGAGTCTGGGTGGTCGCAGCCTCGTTTTGGGCTTTGAGAGAGAAGAACCACCCTCCAGGTGCCTGTGGCTGGGAGGAGCCACACTTCAGGGGCTGGGACAGGGCTCCCAATGCACAGGGAGCGGCTCCCGGTCGGTCTCAGGGTGTGATGGGAGCTCTTGCTCCTCAGGGTCCACAGCTGGGCAGCTGAGGGCGCCAGCTTCACTGGGACACGATCCCCAGGGACCACACGGGAGGCTGGGGCGTCTTGACAGGGACAATGACCATGCAGGGTGAGAAGCCCTCAAGCAGGGGGGAACAGGTCTAGCCCAGCTGTGACAAAGGCTGGACCCACACCTGCTGTGGCAGGCGGAGGCTTCCCCCTGTTGGTGCGACGGGGGACAGTGTGCACAGGGCATGGCTTAGAAGTGCAGCAGGCAGCGCCCGCTGGGACTCGGCAGCCATCTTGTGTGAGAGGAGGGGGCTCAGTTGAGGAGCCACAGGAAGTGACCTCACCTGGAGACCTGGGGGGCCCGGCAACAACCCCAACATTCCAGAGTTGAGTCTGAACCAGCTCACCTGGATAGAGTCTCGCAGGAAGATGTTCCTGAGTTGTATCCCGCGATGCCCAAGCCCAGCCCCCAAGAAACCCTGCGGTGGGTGCCTCGCCCAGTGGTGGGGACGCTGGGCCAGCCCTCACCCCCGACGCTCCTGGTGCTTCCAACAGAAAACGGCCATGGTGAGTCTGGAAGCAGGACAGGTCTCTGCGGGCCAGGACACCACTGGGAACCCACCCGAAGCCCATAGGCCCCTGGGGGTGGGTGTGGGTGTGGGGGGCAAGGGGCCACTTCCCTCTCAGAGGAGGGAGGCTGGAAGTCCTAGGTGGAGGCAGCCTGAGGCCCTGAGCTCCTGGCTGCGGAGGGATCCAGGGACTGCCTCTTACCTGCCATTCTCTGCTCTTGTCTCCCAGGGCCAGGACAGGTCAGCCTCGCGCCTGGCAATGCACAGAAGGCTGCGGATCGCCAGCAGGCAGGACGTGTGTCAGGCCCCTTTCACTGATGACCTGTGTGTGGTGGGGGAGTGGTCAAACGAGCCCACAGCTCCGAAGCCCCCGTACCGGGCGTTCCCCGGCACACAGAAACCACTGGACGTCCCCCTCAGTCACACACTGTTGGTCAGAGCCCAGATAGAGCCCAGGGGCTCCGCAAATGCCCATCTCACAGCGGAGGAAGTAGGGCCCGTTGACTTCGCCTGTGTCAGTCGTGACCCAGGGTCAGGGCCGGGCCTGGCACCTGACCTCACGGCTGGGGCGGCACAGAGCCCTGATCTCCCAACAACACCCCCGCTGGAGCAGTGCTGGTCCTCCATCGATCAGCGCCACCACAAGGATGCGCGGGGGACAGCTGTGTCCCCGGGGGCCGAGCAGGGCTCAGGGGAGGCCCTGAGAGAAGAGGCTCTGGGGATGGAGGGCCTGGAGCCAGGACCGTACGCAGCAGCTGAAGCCGAGGACGCTGCAGGGGCACCAGACGCAGCACTGGCCCCGGCCTCAGCCCCAGCTCCGCAAGTCCCTTCTGCTGCAGCCCCAGTGCCACACCTGGCCTTCCCCGCCCCCGTCGTCCTGTATTTCTCTTTACTCCTCCCCACTCTCTTCCTTTTCTCCACCTTATTGTCCCTGAACCTCAATAAAATGTAAGTTGTTACCCACTGTGGAATGTACAATTTGCACCGTGCCAGCTCCCCAGGCCGTGCCCTCCCCACCCCACTCTCCCTGCACCATGGCTCCAATGCCCGGGACCTGCATCCTCTGCAGAGGACACGGGCACCTCCCCAGGGGCAGAGCCAACGTTCCCCGTTTGGACAAAGAGCACCACATGCTGGGAAGGCCAAGGGAAGCAAGGAACAGGGAGACGCTGGCATGGCTGGGGCAGCGCCTCCTCATGCTCAGGGACGCAGACTCTGAGGTCACAGAACGCACCTGCCGGGGGTGCTGTCCCCGCAGCCTCAGTGTCCTCATCTGTGCAATGGGAAGGCAGCCCTGCCACAGCCATCACCGCATCAGGGAATGCGATGCTCTGCACCTCCCTGCACACAATGGGAGCCCCCAGCTTCCAGGATGAGGGGTGCACAGGGAGTGGGTTGGGGGCTTCCACGGAGGGAACACAATCCGTCCAGGGACACACACAAACAACACCTGTCACAGGCTCTGGCCCTGTGCTCAACAACGGGTCACTGACAGACGGATCACAGCAGGGATGTGCTCACTGCACAGGAGACAGGGGGGCCTTGTCCAGGACCCCACGTGACCCAGACTGCCCGCTGTGCAGGCCACATGGGTGGGTCTCGGCTGGGAAGATGGAGACACAGAGCATGTCCCCAAGGACGGGGGCTGCTCCTTCCCCGAGCTCCTGGGATTTCCGGGTCCCTGGCCACGTCCACCAGGCACCTTGTCTCAGCCATGGGGTGACACTGGCTTCACTCCCATTGGCAGATGAGGAACCCCCTGAGAGGGAGGCCCCGCCCAGGTCAGGGCTGTGCCGATCCCAGAAGAGGACTCCCCTCCCCACGGGAGCCCGGACTCTGGGACCCTATGGGCGTGGGGGCCAGCAAGAGGGCAGCACAGCAGGGAGCTCAGGGGTCAGGAACGCTATGACTTTCTCCAACAGATCACACCCTGAAGATTTTCTGATCGAATGCCTCAGATGTTCTACTAGGGCTGAGGGGTGCCTGTGGAGGAGGAAGCCGGGGCCCTGGGGGGCTGACCTGTGTGTGTTCCTGGGAATGGCCTGCATCACACCCAGTGACATCACTGTCCCCCCACAGTCCTTCTGCAACATGTCAAGGATCACCACCATGCTCCGCCCTGCACACCTGTCCAGTGCAACCCAGGCGCAGTCCACCTGCAGTTAGTGATGGTCTTAGGTGCACGTGACAGCAGCGTCCCTGGGCGTTCCATTGCACAGCTCTGGCATGGAGAAGACCAGAGATCTGTGCTCCCCACACTGGCCTGCCGCAGGGAGGGGGCCCATGGCAGGGCGCTGAGCTGAGACATCAACATTCAGAACCAGCAGAGGACATGAGGTCAGGCTCCTTGCAGGCCCACAGCCCAAGGCCAGATCACGACCACCCTTGGGGCTTTCGGGAATGCAGGAGGCTCTTCCTGCCAACGACCTGCCACACAGGACGTGACAGCACACGGCTAGCTTCCCGTCCCACTCTGTACGTCCTGGGTGTGCTAAGCCTAGGTTGACAGCGTCGCTTTTCCCAGGTACATTCATGTGCTCCTGGGTCAGCATGCAAAAGTGCTTTCCGAAAGTTCAGAGTCATCTCTCATCCTGAGCATTCTTGCCCTGTGCCCACCTACTGCCCCACATGCTGACTAGGAGACCCGCTCAGGCCCCTCCCCTCCGGGTCATCTGCACTCTCAGGCTTCATGTTCTGCTGTATTCACCCGCCCCGCACTTCTAAATGCCCGCAAGACCTTCCCAGTGTCACATGCCAACCATGACACAGGACAGGCTTCTCCAGTACCAGCCTGGCTCGTTCCCATCATTCCTTGTTTCTGCCTGCTTTTCCCCATCGCCCAAGTCCTGCACATCCTCTCCTTCTGAGTGTCACCTCCCTACCTGCACGTGCCCTCAGGACAGCTCAATTCCACCTACAGCATGAAAAAGCCACCTCCAACAGGGATCCTGAGCTCTGATGGAGGTCGGGAAGGTAGACTCGGGCACCTGTTACAACGTGGATTCCCCCTTCTCTGATTCAGGGGTCCTGAGAGGCAGAACATCCTTTCACAGGAACCCCTGGAAGGTTTTCCGCCACCTAGGCCCATGGGGCTGGCGCTGTGGCCCACAGGCTAAAGCCCCACCTGCAGGGCTGGCATCCCACATCAGAACCCCGGTTCTGCTCCTGGAGCCCTGCTTTCATTCCAGCTCCCTGCTCACACACCTGGCAGAGCAGCACAAGTTGACCCAAGTGCCCCCGGCCCTGCCACCTGTGTGCCAGGCCCAGAAGGTGTTCCAGGCTCCTGGCTTCAGCCTGACTCAGCCTCAGCCAGCATGGGCTTCTGGGAGATTAAATCAGCAATTCAGAGTCATCCTTCTGGATCTCTCTCCCTGTCCCTTCCTCCAACTCTGCCTTTCGAGTCAACAACTGAAAAGAAGAAGAGAAAAGAAGAGAAGAGAAGAGAAGAGAAGAGAAGAGAAGAGAAGAGAAGAGAAGAGAAGAGAAGAGAAGAGAAGAGAAGAGAAGAGAAGAGAAGAGAAGAGAAGAGAAAAGAGAGGGAAGGGAAGGGAAGGGAAGGGAAGGGAAGGGAAGGGAAGGGAAGGGAAGGGAAGGGAAGGGAAGGGAAGGGAAGGGAAGGGAAGGGAAGGGAAGGGAAGGGAAGGGAAGGGAAGGGACAAGACGACATCCTGGGGCGGCGCTGTGGCATAGTAGGTTGAACATCTGCCTATGACATCGAGATACCATATGGGCACCGGTTGGAGTCCCAGCTGCTCCACTTCCAATGCAGCTCTCTGCTAAGACACGAGAAGGCAGTGGAACATGGGCCATGTACTTGGCCCCCTTATCCACGTGGTAGACCCAGAAGAAGCTCCTGGCTCCTGGCTTTGGATCAGCTCAGCACCGGCTGTTGTGGCCCTTTGGGGAGTGACCCATTGGATCAAAGACCTCTCTGTCTCTCTTTCTCCCTCTCTCTCTCCCTCTCTCTCTCTGTCTCTCTTGCCTCTTTCTCTCCTGTCACTCTGCCAGTGAAGTAAATAAATCAATCTTAACAACAACAACAAAAAACCCTGAGCCCAAACTTAGATGAAAGTGGCTGCACTCCTGGGTCGGCAGTGTAGAGCAGTAGGTTAAGCCTCCACCTGCGGCGCCAGCATCCCATATGGGCACTGGCTTGTGTGCTGGCTGCTCCACTTCCACCCAGCTCCCTGGTGATGGCCTGCGAAAGCAATGAAGATGGCCCAAGTCCTTGGACCCCTGCACCCATGCCGCCGGAGACCTGTAGACGCTCTCAGCTCCTGGCCTCCGATTAGCCCATTTGAGGACACTGTGGCCAGTAGCGGATTGAACCAGCACATGGAAGACCTCTCTGTCTCTCCCTCTCTGTGTCTCACTCTACTTCTCAGAGAAAGAAGGAAAAGAGTATTCAAAGCACAGCAGCAGCTTAACTCCTCCCAGAAACTTTTCACAGGAGGTCTTTACTATCGAGAGTACACCCAAATAGCATCTTTTCAGGCTCTGGTTGGGGGACAGGAGAGCTCCCCACAGGGAAGGGCCACGGGCCACTGCCATCTAAACCACTCGACATCGCCAGTGCTGCCACCATCAGCACCAACCCCGGCACATGAGCCTGTCCCTCATCTTTCAGGGAAGGACATTCCCACAACAGGGAACTAGCCATTAGCTAACAGGAAGGACACGCACACTATGTGTCCCCACCACGGCCATCTACTCCCCAGACATTCCTCACTGAACCACGCCCAACACCACTCCTGATCTCTCCCCACGCCCCTGTCCAAACCCAACACGGAACAGCCCCGGTGTCTAGGGTCTCCTCAGGACGCTGGATGGAAACACTCTCTCACACATGCCACCTATCCCGCCTGGCTCCTCACACTGACCTCCCTCAGGCTCATGGCAGGCCCAGACCCCAGAGATGGCTGGCACGATCCCTACCAGCCCTGGGGAACAATCAGCAAGTGCAGGGCCACGGTAGTCATCACCCTGGTCCTCAGAGAGCCGGCCCTGAGCCCAACCAACTCCCCTGGGAGTCTGAATGAGCTTCAAGAACCACTGTGCACTGCTAAAGCCCCAGATCCTGCAGGACCCAAAGGACCACCCCACGACTCCTCCGGGGTGCAGGCCAGAGCTAGGAGCACTCAGTTCTCCACTGACCATCAGCTCCCTAGAGCAGACAGCCCCAGGTGCACACGGGGCAACTGAGTCTGGGTGGTCGCAGCCTCGTTTTGGGCTTTGAGAGAGAAGAACCACCCTCCAGGTGCCTGTGGCTGGGAGGAGCCACACTTCAGGGGCTGGGACAGGGCTCCCAATGCACAGGGAGCGGCTCCCGGTCGGTCTCAGGGTGTGATGGGAGCTCTTGCTCCTCAGGGTCCACAGCTGGGCAGCTGAGGGCGCCAGCTTCACTGGGACACGATCCCCAGGGACCACACGGGAGGCTGGGGCGTCTTGACAGGGACAATGACCATGCAGGGTGAGAAGCCCTCAAGCAGGGGGGAACAGGTCTAGCCCAGCTGTGACAAAGGCTGGACCCACACCTGCTGTGGCAGGCGGAGGCTTCCCCCTGTTGGTGCGACGGGGGACAGTGTGCACAGGGCATGGCTTAGAAGTGCAGCAGGCAGCGCCCGCTGGGACTCGGCAGCCATCTTGTGTGAGAGGAGGGGGCTCAGTTGAGGAGCCACAGGAAGTGACCTCACCTGGAGACCTGGGGGGCCCGGCAACAACCCCAACATTCCAGAGTTGAGTCTGAACCAGCTCACCTGGATAGAGTCTCGCAGGAAGATGTTCCTGAGTTGTATCCCGCGATGCCCAAGCCCAGCCCCCAAGAAACCCTGCGGTGGGTGCCTCGCCCAGTGGTGGGGACGCTGGGCCAGCCCTCACCCCCGACGCTCCTGGTGCTTCCAACAGAAAACGGCCATGGTGAGTCTGGAAGCAGGACAGGTCTCTGCGGGCCAGGACACCACTGGGAACCCACCCGAAGCCCATAGGCCCCTGGGGGTGGGTGTGGGTGTGGGTGTGGGGGGCAAGGGGCCACTTCCCTCTCAGAGGAGGGAGGCTGGAAGTCCTAGGTGGAGGCAGCCTGAGGCCCAGAGCTCCTGGCCGCGGAGGGATCCAGGGACTGCCTCTTACCTGCCATTCTCTGCTCTTGTCTCCCAGGGCCAGGACAGGTCAGCCTCGCGCCTGGCAATGCACAGAAGGCTGCGGATCACCAGCAGGCAGGACGTGTGTCAGGCCCCTTTCACTGATGACCTGTGTGTGGTGGGGGAGTGGTCAAACGAGCCCACAGCTCCGAAGCCCCCGTACCGGGCGTTCCCCGGCACACAGAAACCACTGGACGTCCCCCTCAGTCACACACTGTTGGTCAGAGCCCAGATAGAGCCCAGGGGCTCCGCAAATGCCCATCTCACAGCGGAGGAAGTAGGGCCCGTTGACTTCGCCTGTGTCAGTCGTGACCCAGGGTCAGGGCCGGGCCTGGCACCTGACCTCACGGCTGGGGCGGCACAGAGCCCTGATCTCACAACAACACCCCCGCTGGAGCAGTGCTGGTCCTCCATCGATCAGCGCCACCACAAGGATGCGCGGGGGACAGCTGTGTCCCCGGGGGCCGAGCAGGGCTCAGGGGAGGCCCTGAGAGAAGAGGCTCTGGGGATGGAGGGCCTGGAGCCAGGACCGTACGCAGCAGCTGAAGCCGAGGACGCTGCAGGGGCACCAGACGCAGCACTGGCCCCGGCCTCAGCCCCAGCTCCGCAAGTCCCTTCTGCTGCAGCCCCAGTGCCACACCTGGCCTTCCCCGCCCCCATCGTCCTGTATTTCTCTTTACTCCTCCCCACTCTCTTCCTTTTCTCCACCTTATTGTCCCTGATCCTCAATAAAATGTAAGTTGTTACCCACTGTGGAATGTACAATTTGCACCGTGCCAGCTCCCCAGGCCGTGCCCTCCCCACCCCACTCTCCCTGCACCATGGCTCCAATGCCCGGGACCTGCATCCTCTGCAGAGGACACGGGCACCTCCCCAGGGGCAGAGCCAACGTTCCCCGTTTGGACAAAGAGCACCACATGCTGGGAAGGCCAAGGGAAGCAAGGAACAGGGAGACGCTGGCATGGCTGGGGCAGCGCCTCCTCATGCTCAGGGACGCAGACTCTGAGGTCACAGAACGCACCTGCCAGGGGTGCTGTCCCCGCAGCCTCAGTGTCCTCATCTGTGCAATGGGAAGGCAGCCCTGCCACAGCCATCACCGCATCAGGGAATGCGATGCTCTGCACCTCCCTGCACACAATGGGAGCCCCCAGCTTCCAGGATGAGGGGTGCACAGGGAGTGGGTTGGGGGCTTCCACGGAGGGAACACAATCCGTCCAGGGACACACACAAACAACACCTGTCACAGGCTCTGGCCCTGTGCTCAACAACGGGTCACTGACAGACGGATCACAGCAGGGATGTGCTCACTGCACAGGAGACAGGGGGGCCTTGTCCAGGACCCCACGTGACCCAGACTGCCCGCTGTGCAGGCCACATGGGTGGGTCTCGGCTGGGAAGATGGAGACACAGAGCATGTCCCCAAGGACGGGGGCTGCTCCTTCCCCGAGCTCCTGGGATTTCCGGGTCCCTGGCCACGTCCACCAGGCACCTTGTCTCAGCCATGGGGTGACACTGGCTTCACTCCCATTGGCAGATGAGGAACCCCCTGAGAGGGAGGCCCCGCCCAGGTCAGGGCTGTGCCGATCCCAGAAGAGGACTCCCCTCCCCACGTGAGCCCGGACTCTGGGACCCTATGGGCGTGGGGGCCAGCAAGAGGGCAGCACAGCAGGGAGCACAGGGGTCAGGAACGCTATGACTTTCTCCAACAGATCACACCCTGAAGATTTTCTGATCGAATGCCTCAGATGTTCTACTAGGGCTGAGGGGTGCCTGTGGAGGAGGAAGCCGGGGCCCTGGGGGGCTGACCTGTGTGTGTTCCTGGGAATGGCCTGCATCACACCCAGTGACATCACTGTCCCCCCACAGTCCTTCTGCAACATGTCAAGGATCACCACCATGCTCCGCCCTGCACACCTGTCCAGTGGAACCCAGGCGCAGTCCACCTGCAGTTAGTGATGGTCTTAGGTGCACGTGACAGCAGCGTCCCTGGGCGTTCCATTGCACAGCTCTGGCATGGAGAAGACCAGAGATCTGTGCTCCCCACACTGGCCTGCCGCAGGGAGGGGGCCCATGGCAGGGCGCTGAGCTGAGACATCAACATTCAGAACCAGCAGAGGACATGAGGTCAGGCTCCTTGCAGGCCCACAGCCCAAGGCCAGATCACGACCACCCTTGGGGCTTTCGGGAATGCAGGAGGCTCTTCCTGCCAACGACCTGCCACACAGGACGTGACAGCACACGGCTAGCTTCCCGTCCCACTCTGTACGTCCTGGGTGTGCTAAGCCTAGGTTGACAGCGTCGCTTTTCCCAGGTACATTCATGTGCTCCTGGGTCAGCATGCAAAAGTGCTTTCCGAAAGTTCAGAGTCATCTCTCATCCTGAGCATTCTTGCCCTGTGCCCACCTACTGCCCCACATGCTGACTAGGAGACCCGCTCAGGCCCCTCCCCTCCGGGTCATCTGCACTCTCAGGCTTCATGTTCTGCTGTATTCACCCGCCCCGCACTTCTAAATGCCCGCAAGACCTTCCCAGTGTCACATGCCAACCATGACACAGGACAGGCTTCTCCAGTACCAGCCTGGCTCGTTCCCATCATTCCTTGTTTCTGCCTGCTTTTCCCCATCGCCCGAGTCCTGCACATCCTCTCCTTCTGAGTGTCACCTCCCTACCTGCACGTGCCCTCAGGACAGCTCAATTCCACCTACAGCATGAAAAAGCCACCTCCAACAGGGATCCTGAGCTCTGATGGAGGTCGGGAAGGTAGACTCGGGCACCTGTTACAACGTGGATTCCCCCTTCTCTGATTCAGGGGTCCTGAGAGGCAGAACATCCTTTCACAGGAACCCCTGGAAGGTTTTCCGCCACCTAGGCCCATGGGGCTGGCGCTGTGGCCCACAGGCTAAAGCCCCACCTGCAGGGCTGGCATCCCACATCAGAACCCCGGTTCTGCTCCTGGAGCCCTGCTTTCATTCCAGCTCCCTGCTCACACACCTGGCAGAGCAGCACAAGTTGACCCAAGTGCCCCCGGCCCTGCCACCTGTGTGCCAGGCCCAGAAGGTGTTCCAGGCTCCTGGCTTCAGCCTGACTCAGCCTCAGCCAGCATGGGCTTCTGGGAGATTAAATCAGCAATTCAGAGTCATCCTTCTGGATCTCTCTCCCTGTCCCTTCCTCCAACTCTGCCTTTCGAGTCAACAACTGAAAAGAAGAAGAGAAAAGAAGAGAAGAGAAGAGAAGAGAAGAGATGAGAAAAGAGAGGGAAGGGAAGGGAAGGGAAGGGAAGGGAAGGGAAGGGAAGGGAAGGGAAGGGAAGGGAAGGGAAGGGAAGGGAAGGGAAGGGAAGGGAAGGGAAGGGAAGGGAAGGGAAGGGAAGGGAAGGGACAAGACGACATCCTGGGGCGGCGCTGTGGCATAGTAGGTTGAACATCTGCCTATGACATCGAGATACCATATGGGCACCGGTTGGAGTCCCAGCTGCTCCACTTCCAATGCAGCTCTCTGCTAAGACACGAGAAGGCAGTGGAACATGGGCCATGGACTTGGCCCCCTTATCCACGTGGTAGACCCAGAAGAAGCTCCTGGCTCCTGGCTTTGGATCAGCTCAGCACCGGCTGTTGTGGCCCTTTGGGGAGTGACCCATTGGATCAAAGACCTCTCTGTCTCTCTTTCTCCCTCTCTCTCTCCCTCTCTCTCTCTGTCTCTCTTGCCTCTTTCTCTCCTGTCACTCTGCCAGTGAAGTAAATAAATCAATCTTAACAACAACAACAAAAAACCCTGAGCCCAAACTTAGATGAAAGTGGCTGCACTCCTGGGTCGGCAGTGTAGAGCAGTAGGTTAAGCCTCCACCTGCGGCGCCAGCATCCCATATGGGCACTGGCTTGTGTGCTGGCTGCTCCACTTCCACCCAGCTCCCTGGTGATGGCCTGCGAAAGCAATGAAGATGGCCCAAGTCCTTGGACCCCTGCACCCATGCCGCCGGAGACCTGTAGACGCTCTCAGCTCCTGGCCTCCGATTAGCCCATTTGAGGACACTGTGGCCAGTAGCGGATTGAACCAGCACATGGAAGACCTCTCTGTCTCTCCCTCTCTGTGTCTCACTCTACTTCTCAGAGAAAGAAGGAAAAGAGTATTCAAAGCACAGCAGCAGCTTAACTCCTCCCAGAAACTTTTCACAGGAGGTCTTTACTATCGAGAGTACACCCAAATAGCATCTTTTCAGGCTCTGGTTGGGGGACAGGAGAGCTCCCCACAGGGAAGGGCCACGGGCCACTGCCATCTAAACCACTCGACATCGCCAGTGCTGCCACCGTCAGCACCAACCCCGGCACATGAGCCTGTCCCTCATCTTTCAGGGAAGGACATTCCCACAACAGGGAACTAGCCATTAGCTAACAGGAAGGACACGCACACTATGTGTCCCCACCACGGCCATCTACTCCCCAGACATTCCTCACTGAACCATGCCCAACACCACTCCTGATCTCTCCCCACGCCCCTGTCCAAACCCAACACGGAACAGCCCCGGTGTCTAGGGTCTCCTCAGGACGCTGGATGGAAACACTCTCTCACACATGCCACCTATCCCGTCTGGCTCCTCACACTGACCTCCCTCAGGCTCATGGCAGGCCCAGACCCCAGAGATGCCTGGCACGATCCCTACCAGCCCTGGGGAACAATCAGCAAGTGCAGGGCCACAGCAGTCATCACCCTGGTCCTCAGAGAGCCAGCCCTGAGCCCAACCAACTCCCCTGGGAGTCTGAATGAGCTTCAAGAACCACTGTGCACTGCTAAAGCCCCAGATCCTGCAGGACCCAAAGGACCACCCCACGACTCCTCCGGGGTGCAGGCCAGAGCTAGGAGCACTCAGTTCTCCACTGACCATCAGCTCCCTAGAGCAGACAGCCCCAGGTGCACACGGGGCAACTGAGTCTGGGTGGTCGCAGCCTCGTTTTGGGCTTTGAGAGAGAAGAACCACCCTCCAGGTGCCTGTGGCTGGGAGGAGCCACACTTCAGGGGCTGGGACAGGGCTCCCAATGCACAGGGAGCGGCTCCCGGTCGGTCTCAGGGTGTGATGGGAGCTCTTGCTCCTCAGGGTCCACAGCTGGGCAGCTGAGGGCGCCAGCTTCACTGGGACACGATCCCCAGGGACCACACGGGAGGCTGGGGCGTCTTGACAGGGACAATGACCATGCAGGGTGAGAAGCCCTCAAGCAGGGGGGAACAGGTCTAGCCCAGCTGTGACAAAGGCTGGACCCACACCTGCTGTGGCAGGCGGAGGCTTCCCCCTGTTGGTGCGACGGGGGACAGTGTGCACAGGGCATGGCTTAGAAGTGCAGCAGGCAGCGCCCGCTGGGACTCGGCAGCCATCTTGTGTGAGAGGAGGGGGCTCAGTTGAGGAGCCACAGGAAGTGACCTCACCTGGAGACCTGGGGGGCCCGGCAACAACCCCAACATTCCAGAGTTGAGTCTGAACCAGCTCACCTGGATAGAGTCTCGCAGGAAGATGTTCCTGAGTTGTATCCCGCGATGCCCAAGCCCAGCCCCCAAGAAACCCTGCGGTGGGTGCCTCGCCCAGTGGTGGGGACGCTGGGCCAGCCCTCACCCCCGACGCTCCTGGTGCTTCCAACAGAAAACGGCCATGGTGAGTCTGGAAGCAGGACAGGTCTCTGCGGGCCAGGACACCACTGGGAACCCACCCGAAGCCCATAGGCCCCTGGGGCTGGGTGTGGGTGTGGGGGGCAAGGGGCCACTTCCCTCTCAGAGGAGGGAGGCTGGAAGTCCTAGGTGGAGGCAGCCTGAGGCCCAGAGCTCCTGGCCGCGGAGGGATCCAGGGACTGCCTCTTACCTGCCATTCTCTGCTCTTGTCTCCCAGGGCCAGGACAGGTCAGCCTCGCGCCTGGCAATGCACAGAAGGCTGCGGATCGCCAGCAGGCAGGACGTGTGTCAGGCCCCTTTCACTGATGACCTGTGTGTGGTGGGGGAGTGGTCAAACGAGCCCACAGCTCCGAAGCCCCCGTACCGGGCGTTCCCTGGCACACAGAAACCACTGGACGTCCCCCTCAGTCACACACTGTTGGTCAGAGCCCAGATAGAGCCCAGGGGCTCCGCAAATGCCCATCTCACAGCGGAGGAAGTAGGGCCCGTTGACTTCGCCTGTGTCAGTCGTGACCCAGGGTCAGGGCTGGGCCTGGCACCTGACCTCACGGCTGGGGCGGCACAGAGCCCTGATCTCACAACAACACCCCCGCTGGAGCAGTGCTGGTCCTCCATCGATCAGCGCCACCACAAGGATGCGCGGGGGACAGCTGTGTCCCCGGGGGCCGAGCAGGGCTCAGGGGAGGCCCTGAGAGAAGAGGCTCTGGGGATGGAGGGCCTGGAGCCAGGACCGTACGCAGCAGCTGAAGCCGAGGACGCTGCAGGGGCACCAGACGCAGCACTGGCCCCGGCCTCAGCCCCAGCTCCGCAAGTCCCTTCTGCTGCAGCCCCAGTGCCACACCTGGCCTTCCCCGCCCCCGTCGTCCTGTATTTCTCTTTACTCCTCCCCACTCTCTTCCTTTTCTCCACCTTATTGTCCCTGAACCTCAATAAAATGTAAGTTGTTACCCACTGTGGAATGTACAATTTGCACCGTGCCAGCTCCCCAGGCCGTGCCCTCCCCACCCCACTCTCCCTGCACCATGGCTCCAATGCCCGGGACCTGCATCCTCTGCAGAGGACACGGGCACCTCCCCAGGGGCAGAGCCAACGTTCCCCGTTTGGACAAAGAGCACCACACGCTGGGAAGGCCAAGGGAAGCAAGGAACAGGGAGACGCTGGCATGGCTGGGGCAGCGCCTCCTCATGCTCAGGGACGCAGACTCTGAGGTCACAGAACGGACCTGCCGGGGGTGCTGTCCCCGCAGCCTCAGTGTCCTCATCTGTGCAATGGGAAGGCAGCCCTGCCACAGCCATCACCGCATCAGGGAATGCGATGCTCTGCACCTCCCTGCACACAATGGGAGCCCCCAGCTTCCAGGATGAGGGGTGCACAGGGAGTGGGTTGGGGGCTTCCACGGAGGGAACACAATCCGTCCAGGGACACACACAAACAACACCTGTCACAGGCTCTGGCCCTGTGCTCAACAACGGGTCACTGACAGACGGATCACAGCAGGGATGTGCTCACTGCACAGGAGACAGGGGGGCCTTGTCCAGGACCCCACGTGACCCAGACTGCCCGCTGTGCAGGCCACATGGGTGGGTCTCGGCTGGGAAGATGGAGACACAGAGCATGTCCCCAAGGACGGGGGCTGCTCCTTCCCCGAGCTCCTGGGATTTCCGGGTCCCTGGCCACGTCCACCAGGCACCTTGTCTCAGCCATGGGGTGACACTGGCTTCACTCCCATTGGCAGATGAGGAACCCCCTGAGAGGGAGGCCCCGCCCAGGTCAGGGCTGTGCCGATCCCAGAAGAGGACTCCCCTCCCCACGGGAGCCCGGACTCTGGGACCCTATGGGCCTGTGGGCCAGCAAGAGGGCAGCACAGCAGGGAGCACAGGGGTCAGGAATGCTATGACTTTCTCCAACAGATCACACCCTGAAGATTTTCTGATCGAATGCCTCAGATGTTCTACTAGGGCTGAGGGGTGCCTGTGGAGGAGGAAGCCGGGGCCCTGGGGGGCTGACCTGTGTGTGTTCCTGGGAATGGCCTGCATCACACCCAGTGACATCACTGTCCCCCCACAGTCCTTCTGCAACATGTCAAGGATCACCACCATGCTCCGCCCTGCACACCTGTCCAGTGGAACCCAGGCGCAGTCCACCTGCAGTTAGTGATGGTCTTAGGTGCACGTGACAGCAGCGTCCCTGGGCGTTCCATTGCACAGCTCTGGCATGGAGAAGACCAGAGATCTGTGCTCCCCACACTGGCCTGCCGCAGGGAGGGGGCCCATGGCAGGGCGCTGAGCTGAGACATCAACATTCAGAACCAGCAGAGGACATGAGGTCAGGCTCCTTGCAGGCCCACAGCCCAAGGCCAGATCACGACCACCCTTGGGGCTTTCGGGAATGCAGGAGGCTCTTCCTGCCAACGACCTGCCACACAGGACGTGACAGCACACAGCTAGCTTCCCGTCCCACTCTGTACGTCCTGGGTGTGCTAAGCCTAGGTTGACAGCGTCGCTTTTCCCAGGTACATTCATGTGCTCCTGGGTCAGCATGCAAAAGTGCTTTCCGAAAGTTCAGAGTCATCTCTCATCCTGAGCATTCTTGCCCTGTGCCCACCTACTGCCCCACATGCTGACTAGGAGACCCGCTCAGGCCCCTCCCCTCCGGGTCATCTGCACTCTCAGGCTTCATGTTCTGCTGTATTCACCCGCCCCGCACTTCTAAATGCCCGCAAGACCTTCCCAGTGTCACATGCCAACCATGACACAGGACAGGCTTCTCCAGTACCAGCCTGGCTCGTTCCCATCATTCCTTGTTTCTGCCTGCTTTTCCCCATCGCCCGAGTCCTGCACATCCTCTCCTGAGTGTCACCTCCCTACCTGCACGTGCCCTCAGGACAGCTCAATTCCACCTACAGCATGAAAAAGCCACCTCCAACAGGGATCCTGAGCTCTGATGGAGGTCGGGAAGGTAGACTCGGGCACCTGTTACAACGTGGATTCCCCCTTCTCTGATTCAGGGGTCCTGAGAGGCAGAACATCCTTTCACAGGAACCCCTGGAAGGTTTTCCGCCACCTAGGCCCATGGGGCTGGCGCTGTGGCCCACAGGCTAAAGCCCCACCTGCAGGGCTGGCATCCCACATCAGAACCCCGGTTCTGCTCCTGGAGCCCTGCTTTCATTCCAGCTCCCTGCTCACACACCTGGCAGAGCAGCACAAGTTGACCCAAGTGCCCCCGGCCCTGCCACCTGTGTGCCAGGCCCAGAAGGTCTTCCAGGCTCCTGGCTTCAGCCTGACTCAGCCTCAGCCAGCATGGGCTTCTGGGAGATTAAATCAGCAATTCAGAGTCATCCTTCTGGATCTCTCTCCCTGTCCCTTCCTCCAACTCTGCCTTTCGAGTCAACAACTGAAAAGAAGAAGAGAAAAGAAAAGAAGAGAAGAGAAGAGAAGAGAAGAGAAGAGAAGAGAAGAGAAGAGAAGAGAAGAGAAGAGAAGAGAAGAGAAGAGAAGAGAAGAGAAGAGAAGAGAAGAGAAGAGAGAGGGGAGGGGAGGGGAGGGGAGGGGAAGGGAAGGGAAGGGAAGGGAAGGGAAGGGAAGGGAAGGGAAGGGAAGGGAAGGGAAGGGAAGGGAAGGGAAGGGAAGGGAAGGGAAGGGAAGGGAAGGGAAGGGAAGGGACAAGACGACATCCTGGGGCGGCGCTGTGGCATAGTAGGTTGAACATCTGCCTATGACATCGAGATACCATATGGGCACCGGTTGGAGTCCCAGCTGCTCCACTTCCAATGCAGCTCTCTGCTAAGACACGAGAAGGCAGTGGAACATGGGCCATGTACTTGGCCCCCTTATCCACGTGGTAGACCCAGAAGAAGCTCCTGGCTCCTGGCTTTGGATCAGCTCAGCACCGGCTGTTGTGGCCCTTTGGGGAGTGACCCATTGGATCAAAGACCTCTCTGTCTCTCTTTCTCCCTCTCTCTCTCCCTCTCTCTCTCTGTCTCTCTTGCCTCTTTCTCTCCTGTCACTCTGCCAGTGAAGTAAATAAATCAATCTTAACAACAACAACAAAAAACCCTGAGCCCAAACTTAGATGAAAGTGGCTGCACTCCTGGGTCGGCAGTGTAGAGCAGTAGGTTAAGCCTCCACCTGCGGCGCCAGCATCCCATATGGGCACTGGCTTGTGTGCTGGCTGCTCCACTTCCATCCAGCTCCCTGGTGATGGCCGGCGAAAGCAATGAAGATGGCCCAAGTCCTTGGACCCCTGCACCCATGCCGCCGGAGACCTGTAGACGCTCTCAGCTCCTGGCCTCCGATTAGCCCATTTGAGGACACTGTGGCCAGTAGCGGATTGAACCAGCACATGGAAGACCTCTCTGTCTCTCCCTCTCTGTGTCTCACTCTACTTCTCAGAGAAAGAAGGAAAAGAGTATTCAAAGCACAGCAGCAGCTTAACTCCTCCCAGAAACTTTTCACAGGAGGTCTTTACTATCGAGAGTACACCCAAATAGCATCTTTTCAGGCTCTGGTTGGGGGACAGGAGAGCTCCCCACAGGGAAGGGCCACGGGCCACTGCCATCTAAACCACTCGACATCGCCAGTGCTGCCACCGTCAGCACCAACCCCGGCACATGAGCCTGTCCCTCATCTTTCAGGGAAGGACATTCCCACAACAGGGAACTAGCCATTAGCTAACAGGAAGGACACGCACACTATGTGTCCCCACCACGGCCATCTACTCCCCAGACATTCCTCACTGAACCATGCCCAACACCACTCCTGATCTCTCCCCACGCAACTGTCCAAACCCAACACAGAACAGCCCCGGTGTCTAGGGTCTCCTCAGGACGCTGGATGGAAACACTCTCTCACACATGCCACCTATCCCGTCTGGCTCCTCACACTGACCTCCCTCAGGCTCATGGCAGGCCCAGACCCCAGAGATGGCTGGCACGATCCCTACCAGCCCTGGGGAACAATCAGCAAGTGCAGGGCCACGGCAGTCATCACCCTGGTCCTCAGAGAGCCAGCCCTGAGCCCAACCAACTCCCCTGGGAGTCTGAATGAGCTTCAAGAACCACTGTGCACTGCTAAAGCCCCAGATCCTGCAGGACCCAAAGGACCACCCCACGACTCCTCCGGGGTGCAGGCCAGAGCTAGGAGCACTCAGTTCTCCACTGACCATCAGCTCCCTAGAGCAGACAGCCCCAGGTGCACACAGGGCAACTGAGTCTGGGTGGTCGCAGCCTCGTTTTGGGCTTTGAGAGAGAAGAACCACCCTCCAGGTGCCTGTGGCTGGGAGGAGCCACACTTCAGGGGCTGGGACAGGGCTCCCAATGCACAGGGAGCGGCTCCCGGTCGGTCTCAGGGTGTGATGGGAGCTCTTGCTCCTCAGGGTCCACAGCTGGGCAGCTGAGGGCGCCAGCTTCACTGGGACACGATCCCCAGGGACCACACGGGAGGCTGGGGCGTCTTGACAGGGACAATGACCATGCAGGGTGAGAAGCCCTCAAGCAGGGGGGAACAGGTCTAGCCCAGCTGTGACAAAGGCTGGACCCACACCTGCTGTGGCAGGCGGAGGCTTCCCCCTGTTGGTGCGACGGGGGACAGTGTGCACAGGGCATGGCTTAGAAGTGCAGCAGACAGCGCCCGCTGGGACTCGGCAGCCATCTTGTGTGAGAGGAGGGGGCTCAGTTGAGGAGCCACAGGAAGTGACCTCACCTGGAGACCTGGGGGGCCCGGCAACAACCCCAACATTCCAGAGTTGAGTCTGAACCAGCTCACCTGGATAGAGTCTCGCAGGAAGATGTTCCTGAGTTGTATCCCGCGATGCCCAAGCCCAGCCCCCAAGAAACCCTGCGGTGGGTGCCTCGCCCAGTGGTGGGGACGCTGGGCCAGCCCTCACCCCCGACGCTCCTGGTGCTTCCAACAGAAAACGGCCATGGTGAGTCTGGAAGCAGGACAGGTCTCTGCGGGCCAGGACACCACTGGGAACCCACCCGAAGCCCATAGGCCCCTGGGGGTGGGTGTGGGTGTGGGTGTGGGGGGCAAGGGGCCACTTCCCTCTCAGAGGAGGGAGGCTGGAAGTCCTAGGTGGAGGCAGCCTGAGGCCCAGAGCTCCTGGCCGCGGAGGGATCCAGGGACTGCCTCTTACCTGCCATTCTCTGCTCTTGTCTCCCAGGGCCAGGACAGGTCAGCCTCGCGCCTGGCAATGCACAGAAGGCTGCGGATCGCCAGCAGGCAGGACGTGTGTCAGGCCCCTTTCACTGATGACCTGTGTGTGGTGGGGGAGTGGTCAAACGAGCCCACAGCTCCGAAGCCCCCGTACCGGGCGTTCCCCGGCACACAGAAACCACTGGACATCCCCCTCAGTCACACACTGTTGGTCAGAGCCCAGATAGAGCCCAGGGGCTCCGCAAATGCCCATCTCACAGCGGAGGAAGTAGGGCCCGTTGACTTCGCCTGTGTCAGTCGTGACCCAGGGTCAGGGCCGGGCCTGGCACCTGACCTCACGGCTGGGGCGGCACAGAGCCCTGATCTCCCAACAACACCCCCGCTGGAGCAGTGCTGGTCCTCCATCGATCAGCGCCACCACAAGGATGCGCGGGGGACAGCTGTGTCCCCGGGGGCCGAGCAGGGCTCAGGGGAGGCCCTGAGAGAAGAGGCTCTGGGGATGGAGGGCCTGGAGCCAGGACCGTACGCAGCAGCTGAAGCCGAGGACGCTGCAGGGGCACCAGACGCAGCACTGGCCCCGGCCTCAGCCCCAGCTCCGCAAGTCCCTTCTGCTGCAGCCCCAGTGCCACACCTGGCCTTCCCCGCCCCCGTCGTCCTGTATTTCTCTTTACTCCTCCCCACTCTCTTCCTTTTCTCCACCTTATTGTCCCTGAACCTCAATAAAATGTAAGTTGTTACCCACTGTGGAATGTACAATTTGCACCGTGCCAGCTCCCCAGGCCGTGCCCTCCCCACCCCACTCTCCCTGCACCATGGCTCCAATGCCCGGGACCTGCATCCTCTGCAGAGGACACGGGCACCTCCCCAGGGGCAGAGCCAACGTTCCCCGTTTGGACAGAGAGCACCACATGCTGGGAAGGCCAAGGGAAGCAAGGAACAGGGAGACGCTGGCATGGCTGGGGCAGCGCCTCCTCATGCTCAGGGACGCAGACTCTGAGGTCACAGAACGCACCTGCCGGGGGTGCTGTCCCCGCAGCCTCAGTGTCCTCATCTGTGCAATGGGAAGGCAGCCCTGCCACAGCCATCACCGCATCAGGGAATGCGATGCTCTGCACCTCCCTGCACACAATGGGAGCCCCCAGCTTCCAGGATGAGGGGTGCACAGGGAGTGGGTTGGGGGCTTCCACGGAGGGAACACAATCCGTCCAGGGACACACACAAACAACACCTGTCACAGGCTCTGGCCCTGTGCTCAACAACGGGTCACTGACAGACGGATCACAGCAGGGATGTGCTCACTGCACAGGAGACAGGGGGGCCTTGTCCAGGACCCCACGTGACCCAGACTGCCCGCTGTGCAGGCCACATGGGTGGGTCTCGGCTGGGAAGATGGAGACACAGAGCATGTCCCCAAGGACGGGGGCTGCTCCTTCCCCGAGCTCCTGGGATTTCCGGGTCCCTGGCCACGTCCACCAGGCACCTTGTCTCAGCCATGGGGTGACACTGGCTTCACTCCCATTGGCAGATGAGGAACCCCCTGAGAGGGAGGCCCCGCCCAGGTCAGGGCTGTGCCGATCCCAGAAGAGGACTCCCCTCCCCACGGGAGCCCGGACTCTGGGACCCTATGGGCGTGGGGGCCAGCAAGAGGGCAGCACAGCAGGGAGCTCAGGGGTCAGGAACGCTATGACTTTCTCCAACAGATCACACCCTGAAGATTTTCTGATCGAATGCCTCAGATGTTCTACTAGGGCTGAGGGGTGCCTGTGGAGGAGGAAGCCGGGGCCCTGGGGGGCTGACCTGTGTGTGTTCCTGGGAATGGCCTGCATCACACCCAGTGACATCACTGTCCCCCCACAGTCCTTCTGCAACATGTCAAGGATCACCACCATGCTCCGCCCTGCACACCTGTCCAGTGGAACCCAGGCGCAGTCCACCTGCAGTTAGTGATGGTCTTAGGTGCACGTGACAGCAGCGTCCCTGGGCGTTCCATTGCACAGCTCTGGCATGGAGAAGACCAGAGATCTGTGCTCCCCACACTGGCCTGCCGCAGGGAGGGGGCCCATGGCAGGGCGCTGAGCTGAGACATCAACATTCAGAACCAGCAGAGGACATGAGGTCAGGCTCCTTGCAGGCCCACAGCCCAAGGCCAGATCACGACCACCCTTGGGGCTTTCGGGAATGCAGGAGGCTCTTCCTGCCAACGACCTGCCACACAGGACGTGACAGCACACGGCTAGCTTCCCGTCCCACTCTGTACGTCCTGGGTGTGCTAAGCCTAGGTTGACAGCGTCGCTTTTCCCAGGTACATTCATGTGCTCCTGGGTCAGCATGCAAAAGTGCTTTCCGAAAGTTCAGAGTCATCTCTCATCCTGAGCATTCTTGCCCTGTGCCCACCTACTGCCCCACATGCTGACTAGGAGACCCGCTCAGGCCCCTCCCCTCCGGGTCATCTGCACTCTCAGGCTTCATGTTCTGCTGTATTCACCCGCCCCGCACTTCTAAATGCCCGCAAGACCTTCCCAGTGTCACATGCCAACCATGACACAGGACAGGCTTCTCCAGTACCAGCCTGGCTCGTTCCCATCATTCCTTGTTTCTGCCTGCTTTTCCCCATCGCCCGAGTCCTGCACATCCTCTCCTTCTGAGTGTCACCTCCCTACCTGCACGTGCCCTCAGGACAGCTCAATTCCACCTACAGCATGAAAAAGCCACCTCCAACAGGGATCCTGAGCTCTGATGGAGGTCGGGAAGGTAGACTCGGGCACCTGTTACAACGTGGATTCCCCCTTCTCTGATTCAGGGGTCCTGAGAGGCAGAACATCCTTTCACAGGAACCCCTGGAAGGTTTTCCGCCACCTAGGCCCATGGGGCTGGCGCTGTGGCCCACAGGCTAAAGCCCCACCTGCAGGGCTGGCATCCCACATCAGAACCCCGGTTCTGCTCCTGAAGCCCTGCTTTCATTCCAGCTCCCTGCTCACACACCTGGCAGAGCAGCACAAGTTGACCCAAGTGCCCCCGGCCCTGCCACCTGTGTGCCAGGCCCAGAAGGTCTTCCAGGCTCCTGGCTTCAGCCTGACTCAGCCTCAGCCAGCATGGGCTTCTGGGAGATTAAATCAGCAATTCAGAGTCATCCTTCTGGATCTCTCTCCCTGTCCCTTCCTCCAACTCTGCCTTTCAAGTCAACAACTGAAAAGAAGAAGAGAAAAGAAAAGAAAAGAAAAGAAAAGAAGAGAAGAGAAGAGAAGAGAAGAGAAGAGAAGAGAAGAGAAGAGAAGAGAAGAGAAGAGAAGAGAAGAGAAGAGAAGAGAAGAGAAGAGAAGAGAAGAGAAGAGAAGAGAAGAGATGAGATGAGAAAAGAGAGGGAAGGGAAGGGAAGGGAAGGGAAGGGAAGGGAAGGGAAGGGAAGGGAAGGGAAGGGAAGGGAAGGGAAGGGAAGGGAAGGGAAGGGAAGGGAAGGGAAGGGAAGGGAAGGGAAGGGACAAGACGACATCCTGGGGCGGCGCTGTGGCATAGTAGGTTGAACATCTGCCTATGACATCGAGATACCATATGGGCACCGGTTGGAGTCCCAGCTGCTCCACTTCCAATGCAGCTCTCTGCTAAGACACGAGAAGGCAGTGGAACATGGGCCATGTACTTGGCCCCCTTATCCACGTGGTAGACCCAGAAGAAGCTCCTGGCTCCTGGCTTTGGATCAGCTCAGCACCGGCTGTTGTGGCCCTTTGGGGAGTGACCCATTGGATCAAAGACCTCTCTGTCTCTCTTTCTCCCTCTCTCTCTCCCTCTCTCTCTCTGTCTCTCTTGCCTCTTTCTCTCCTGTCACTCTGCCAGTGAAGTAAATAAATCAATCTTAACAACAACAACAAAAAACCCTGAGCCCAAACTTAGATGAAAGTGGCTGCACTCCTGGGTCGGCAGTGTAGAGCAGTAGGTTAAGCCTCCACCTGCGGCGCCAGCATCCCATATGGGCACTGGCTTGTGTGCTGGCTGCTCCACTTCCACCCAGCTCCCTGGTGATGGCCTGCGAAAGCAATGAAGATGGCCCAAGTCCTTGGACCCCTGCACCCATGCCGCCGGAGACCTGTAGACGCTCTCAGCTCCTGGCCTCCGATTAGCCCATTTGAGGACACTGTGGCCAGTAGCGGATTGAACCAGCACATGGAAGACCTCTCTGTCTCTCCCTCTCTGTGTCTCACTCTACTTCTCAGAGAAAGAAGGAAAAGAGTATTCAAAGCACAGCAGCAGCTTAACTCCTCCCAGAAACTTTTCACAGGAGGTCTTTACTACCGAGAGTACACCCAAATAGCATCTTTTCAGGCTCTGGTTGGGGGACAGGAGAGCTCCCCACAGGGAAGGGCCACAGGCCACTGCCATCTAAACCACTCGACATCGCCAGTGCTGCCACCGTCAGCACCAACCCCGGCACATGAGCCTGTCCCTCATCTTTCAGGGAAGGACATTCCCACAACAGGGAACTAGCCATTAGCTAACAGGAAGGACACGCACACTGTGTGTCCCCACCACGGCCATCTACTCCCCAGACATTCCTCACTGAACCACGCCCAACACCACTCCTGATCTCTCCCCACGCCCCTGTCCAAACCCAACACGGAACAGCCCCGGTGTCTAGGGTCTCCTCAGGACGCTGGATGGAAACACTCTCTCACACATGCCACCTATCCCGTCTGGCTCCTCACACTGACCTCCCTCAGGCTCATGGCAGGCCCAGACCCCAGAGATGCCTGGCACGATCCCTACCAGCCCTGGGGAACAATCAGCAAGTGCAGGGCCACGGTAGTCATCACCCTGGTCCTCAGAGAGCCGGCCCTGAGCCCAACCAACTCCCCTGGGAGTCTGAATGAGCTTCAAGAACCACTGTGCACTGCTAAAGCCCCAGATCCTGCAGGACCCAAAGGACCACCCCACGACTCCTCCGGGGTGCAGGCCAGAGCTAGGAGCACTCAGTTCTCCACTGACCATCAGCTCCCTAGAGCAGACAGCCCCAGGTGCACACGGGGCAACTGAGTCTGGGTGGTCGCAGCCTCGTTTTGGGCTTTGAGAGAGAAGAACCACCCTCCAGGTGACTGTGGCTGGGAGGAGCCACACTTCAGGGGCTGGGACAGGGCTCCCAATGCACAGGGAGCAGCTCCCGGTCGGTCTCAGGGTGTGATGGGAGCTCTTGCTCCTCAGGGTCCACAGCTGGGCAGCTGAGGGCGCCAGCTTCACTGGGACACGATCCCCAGGGACCACACGGGAGGCTGGGGCGTCTTGACAGGGACAATGACCATGCAGGGTGAGAAGCCCTCAAGCAGGGGGGAACAGGTCTAGCCCAGCTGTGACAAAGGCTGGACCCACACCTGCTGTGGCAGGCGGAGGCTTCCCCCTGTTGGTGCGACGGGGGGCAGTGTGCACAGGGCATGGCTTAGAAGTGCAGCAGGCAGCGCCCGCTGGGACTCGGCAGCCATCTTGTGTGAGAGGAGGGGGCTCAGTTGAGGAGCCACAGGAAGTGACCTCACCTGGAGACCTGGGGGGCCCGGCAACAACCCCAACATTCCAGAGTTGAGTCTGAACCAGCTCACCTGGATAGAGTCTCGCAGGAAGATGTTCCTGAGTTGTATCCCGCGATGCCCAAGCCCAGCCCCCAAGAAACCCTGCGGTGGGTGCCTCGCCCAGTGGTGGGGACGCTGGGCCAGCCCTCACCCCCGACGCTCCTGGTGCTTCCAACAGAAAACGGCCATGGTGAGTCTGGAAGCAGGACAGGTCTCTGCGGGCCAGGACACCACTGGGAACCCACCCGAAGCCCATAGGCCCCTGGGGCTGGGTGTGGGTGTGGGGGGCAAGGGGCCACTTCCCTCTCAGAGGAGGGAGGCTGGAAGTCCTAGGTGGAGGCAGCCTGAGGCCCAGAGCTCCTGGCTGCGGAGGGATCCAGGGACTGCCTCTTACCTGCCATTCTCTGCTCTTGTCTCCCAGGGCCAGGACAGGTCAGCCTCGCGCCTGGCAATGCACAGAAGGCTGCGGATCGCCAGCAGGCAGGACGTGTGTCAGGCCCCTTTCACTGATGACCTGTGTGTGGTGGGGGAGTGGTCAAACGAGCCCACAGCTCCGAAGCCCCCGTACCGGGCGTTCCCCGGCACACAGAAACCACTGGACGTCCCCCTCAGTCACACACTGTTGGTCAGAGCCCAGATAGAGCCCAGGGGCTCCGCAAATGCCCATCTCACAGCGGAGGAAGTAGGGCCCGTTGACTTCGCCTGTGTCAGTCGTGACCCAGGGTCAGGGCCGGGCCTGGCACCTGACCTCACGGCTGGGGCGGCACAGAGCCCTGATCTCCCAACAACACCCCCGCTGGAGCAGTGCTGGTCCTCCATCGATCAGCGCCACCACAAGGATGCGCGGGGGACAGCTGTGTCCCCGGGGGCCGAGCAGGGCTCAGGGGAGGCCCTGAGAGAAGAGGCTCTGGGGATGGAGGGCCTGGAGCCAGGACTGTACGCAGCAGCTGAAGCCGAGGACGCTGCAGGGGCACCAGACGCAGCACTGGCCCCGGCCTCAGCCCCAGCTCCGCAAGTCCCTTCTGCTGTAGCCCCAGTGCCACACCTGGCCTTCCCCGCCCCCGTCGTCCTGTATTTCTCTTTACTCCTCCCCACTCTCTTCCTTTTCTCCACCTTATTGTCCCTGAACCTCAATAAAATGTAAGTTGTTACCCACTGTGGAATGTACAATTTGCACCGTGCCAGCTCCCCAGGCCGTGCCCTCCCCACCCCACTCTCCCTGCACCATGGCTCCAATGCCCGGGACCTGCATCCTCTGCAGAGGACACGGGCACCTCCCCAGGGGCAGAGCCAACGTTCCCCGTTTGGACAAAGAGCACCACACGCTGGGAAGGCCAAGGGAAGCAAGGAACAGGGAGACGCTGGCATGGCTGGGGCAGCGCCTCCTCATGCTCAGGGACGCAGACTCTGAGGTCACAGAACGCACCTGCCGGGGGTGCTGTCCCCGCAGCCTCAGTGTCCTCATCTGTGCAATGGGAAGGCAGCCCTGCCACAGCCATCACCGCATCAGGGAATGCGATGCTCTGCACCTCCCTGCACACAATGGGAGCCCCCAGCTTCCAGGATGAGGGGTGCACAGGGAGTGGGTTGGGGGCTTCCACGGAGGGAACACAATCCGTCCAGGGACACACACAAACAACACCTGTCACAGGCTCTGGCCCTGTGCTCAACAACGGGTCACTGACAGACGGATCACAGCAGGGATGTGCTCACTGCACAGGAGACAGGGGGGCCTTGTCCAGGACCCCACGTGACCCAGACTGCCCGCTGTGCAGGCCACATGGGTGGGTCTCGGCTGGGAAGATGGAGACACAGAGCATGTCCCCAAGGACGGGGGGCTGCTCCTTCCCCGAGCTCCTGGGATTTCCGGGTCCCTGGCCACGTCCACCAGGCACCTTGTCTCAGCCATGGGGTGACACTGGCTTCACTCCCATTGGCAGATGAGGAACCCCCTGAGAGGGAGGCCCCGCCCAGGTCAGGGCTGTGCCGATCCCAGAAGAGGACTCCCCTCCCCACGGGAGCCCGGACTCTGGGACCCTATGGGCGTGGGGGCCAGCAAGAGGGCAGCACAGAGGGAGCACAGGGGTCAGGAACGCTATGACTTTCTCCAACAGATCACACCCTGAAGATTTTCTGATCGAATGCCTCAGATGTTCTACTAGGGCTGAGGGGTGCCTGTGGAGGAGGAAGCCGGGGCCCTGGGGGGCTGACCTGTGTGTGTTCCTGGGAATGGCCTGCATCACACCCAGTGACATCACTGTCCCCCCACAGTCCTTCTGCAACATGTCAAGGATCACCACCATGCTCCGCCCTGCACACCTGTCCAGTGCAACCCAGGCGCAGTCCACCTGCAGTTAGTGATGGTCTTAGGTGCACGTGACAGCAGCGTCCCTGGGCGTTCCATTGCACAGCTCTGGCATGGAGAAGACCAGAGATCTGTGCTCCCCACACTGGCCTGCCGCAGGGAGGGGGCCCATGGCAGGGCGCTGAGCTGAGACATCAACATTCAGAACCAGCAGAGGACATGAGGTCAGGCTCCTTGCAGGCCCACAGCCCAAGGCCAGATCACGACCACCCTTGGGGCTTTCGGGAATGCAGGAGGCTCTTCCTGCCAACGACCTGCCACACAGGACGTGACAGCACACGGCTAGCTTCCCGTCCCACTCTGTACGTCCTGGGTGTGCTAAGCCTAGGTTGACAGCGTCGCTTTTCCCAGGTACATTCATGTGCTCCTGGGTCAGCATGCAAAAGTGCTTTCCGAAAGTTCAGAGTCATCTCTCATCCTGAGCATTCTTGCCCTGTGCCCACCTACTGCCCCACATGCTGACTAGGAGACCCGCTCAGGCCCCTCCCCTCCGGGTCATCTGCACTCTCAGGCTTCATGTTCTGCTGTATTCACCCGCCCCGCACTTCTAAATGCCCGCAAGACCTTCCCAGTGTCACATGCCAACCATGACACAGGACAGGCTTCTCCAGTACCAGCCTGGCTCGTTCCCATCATTCCTTGTTTCTGCCTGCTTTTCCCCATCGCCCGAGTCCTGCACATCCTCTCCTTCTGAGTGTCACCTCCCTACCTGCACGTGCCCTCAGGACAGCTCAATTCCACCTACAGCATGAAAAAGCCACCTCCAACAGGGATCCTGAGCTCTGATGGAGGTCGGGAAGGTAGACTCGGGCACCTGTTACAACGTGGATTCCCCCTTCTCTGATTCAGGGGTCCTGAGAGGCAGAACATCCTTTCACAGGAACCCCTGGAAGGTTTTCCGCCACCTAGGCCCATGGGGCTGGCGCTGTGGCCCACAGGCTAAAGCCCCACCTGCAGGGCTGGCATCCCACATCAGAACCCCGGTTCTGCTCCTGGAGCCCTGCTTTCATTCCAGCTCCCTGCTCACACACCTGGCAGAGCAGCACAAGTTGACCCAAGTGCCCCCGGCCCTGCCACCTGTGTGCCAGGCCCAGAAGGTCTTCCAGGCTCCTGGCTTCAGCCTGACTCAGCCTCAGCCAGCATGGGCTTCTGGGAGATTAAATCAGCAATTCAGAGTCATCCTTCTGGATCTCTCTCCCTGTCCCTTCCTCCAACTCTGCCTTTCAAGTCAACAACTGAAAAGAAGAAGAGAAGAGAAGAGAAGAGAAGAGAAGAGAAGAGAAGAGAAGAGAAGAGAAGAGAAGAGAAGAGAAGAGAAGAGAAGAGGGGAGGGGAGGGGAGGGGAGGGGAGGGGAGGGGAGGGGAGGGGAGGGGAGGGGAGAGGAGGGGAGGGGAGGGGAGGGGAGGGGAGGGGAGGGGAGGGGAGGGGAGGGGAGGGGAGGGGAGGGGAAGGGAAGGGAAGGGAAGGGAAGGGAAGGGAAGGGAAGGGAAGGGACAAGACGACATCCTGGGGCGGCGCTGTGGCATAGTAGGTTGAACATCTGCCTATGACATCGAGATACCATATGGGCACCGGTTGGAGTCCCAGCTGCTCCACTTCCAATGCAGCTCTCTGCTAAGACACGAGAAGGCAGTGGAACATGGGCCATGGACTTGGCCCCCTTATCCACGTGGTAGACCCAGAAGAAGCTCCTGGCTCCTGGCTTTGGATCAGCTCAGCACCGGCTGTTGTGGCCCTTTGGGGAGTGACCCATTGGATCAAAGACCTCTCTGTCTCTCTTTCTCCCTCTCTCTCTCCCTCTCTCTCTCTGTCTCTCTTGCCTCTTTCTCTCCTGTCACTCTGCCAGTGAAGTAAATAAATCAATCTTAACAACAACAACAAAAAACCCTGAGCCCAAACTTAGATGAAAGTGGCTGCACTCCTGGGTCGGCAGTGTAGAGCAGTAGGTTAAGCCTCCACCTGCGGCGCCAGCATCCCATATGGGCACTGGCTTGTGTGCTGGCTGCTCCACTTCCACCCAGCTCCCTGGTGATGGCCTGCGAAAGCAATGAAGATGGCCCAAGTCCTTGGACCCCTGCACCCATGCCGCCGGAGACCTGTAGACGCTCTCAGCTCCTGGCCTCCGATTAGCCCATTTGAGGACACTGTGGCCAGTAGCGGATTGAACCAGCACATGGAAGACCTCTCTGTCTCTCCCTCTCTGTGTCTCACTCTACTTCTCAGAGAAAGAAGGAAAAGAGTATTCAAAGCACAGCAGCAGCTTAACTCCTCCCAGAAACTTTTCACAGGAGGTCTTTACTATCGAGAGTACACCCAAATAGCATCTTTTCAGGCTCTGGTTGGGGGACAGGAGAGCTCCCCACAGGGAAGGGCCACGGGCCACTGCCATCTAAACCACTCGACATCGCCAGTGCTGCCACCGTCAGCACCAACCCCGGCACATGAGCCTGTCCCTCATCTTTCAGGGAAGGACATTCCCACAACAGGGAACTAGCCATTAGCTAACAGGAAGGACACGCACACTGTGTGTCCCCACCACGGCCATCTACTCCCCAGACATTCCTCACTGAACCACGCCCAACACCACTCCTGATCTCTCCCCACGCCCCTGTCCAAACCCAACACGGAACAGCCCCGGTGTCTAGGGTCTCCTCAGGACGCTGGATGGAAACACTCTCTCACACATGCCACCTATCCCGTCTGGCTCCTCACACTGACCTCCCTCAGGCTCATGGCAGGCCCAGACCCCAGAGATGGCTGGCACGATCCCTACCAGCCCTGGGGAACAATCAGCAAGTGCAGGGCCACGGTAGTCATCACCCTGGTCCTCAGAGAGCCGGCCCTGAGCCCAACCAACGCCCCTGGGAGTCTGAATGAGCTTCAAGAACCACTGTGCACTGCTAAAGCCCCAGATCCTGCAGGACCCAAAGGACCACCCCACGACTCCTCCGGGGTGCAGGCCAGAGCTAGGAGCACTCAGTTCTCCACTGACCATCAGCTCCCTAGAGCAGACAGCCCCAGGTGCACACGGGGCAACTGAGTCTGGGTGGTCGCAGCCTCGTTTTGGGCTTTGAGAGAGAAGAACCACCCTCCAGGTGCCTGTGGCTGGGAGGAGCCACACTTCAGGGGCTGGGACAGGGCTCCCAATGCACAGGGAGCGGCTCCCGGTCGGTCTCAGGGTGTGATGGGAGCTCTTGCTCCTCAGGGTCCACAGCTAGGCAGCTGAGGGCGCCAGCTTCACTGGGACACGATCCCCAGGGACCACACGGGAGGCTGGGGCGTCTTGACAGGGACAATGACCATGCAGGGTGAGAAGCCCTCAAGCAGGGGGGAACAGGTCTAGCCCAGCTGTGACAAAGGCTGGACCCACACCTGCTGTGGCAGGCGGAGGCTTCCCCCTGTTGGTGCGACGGGGGGCAGTGTGCATAGGGCATGGCTTAGAAGTGCAGCAGGCAGCGCCCGCTGGGACTCGGCAGCCATCTTGTGTGAGAGGAGGGGGCTCAGTTGAGGAGCCACAGGAAGTGACCTCACCTGGAGACCTGGGGGGCCCGGCAACAACCCCAACATTCCAGAGTTGAGTCTGAACCAGCTCACCTGGATAGAGTCTCGCAGGAAGATGTTCCTGAGTTGTATCCCGCGATGCCCAAGCCCAGCCCCCAAGAAACCCTGCGGTGGGTGCCTCGCCCAGTGGTGGGGACGCTGGGCCAGCCCTCACCCCCGACGCTCCTGGTGCTTCCAACAGAAAACGGCCATGGTGAGTCTGGAAGCAGGACAGGTCTCTGCGGGCCAGGACACCACTGGGAACCCACCCGAAGCCCATAGGCCCCTGGGGCTGGGTGTGGGTGTGGGTGTGGGTGTGGGGGGCAAGGGGCCACTTCCCTCTCAGAGGAGGGAGGCTGGAAGTCCTAGGTGGAGGCAGCCTGAGGCCCTGAGCTCCTGGCCGCGGAGGGATCCAGGGACTGCCTCTTACCTGCCATTCTCTGCTCTTGTCTCCCAGGGCCAGGACAGGTCAGCCTCGCGCCTGGCAATGCACAGAAGGCTGCGGATCGCCAGCAGGCAGGACGTGTGTCAGGCCCCTTTCACTGATGACCTGTGTGTGGTGGGGGAGTGGTCAAACGAGCCCACAGCTCCGAAGCCCCCGTACCGGGCGTTCCCCGGCACACAGAAACCACTGGACGTCCCCCTCAGTCACACACTGTTGGTCAGAGCCCAGATAGAGCCCAGGGGCTCCGCAAATGCCCATCTCACAGCGGAGGAAGTAGGGCCCGTTGACTTCGCCTGTGTCAGTCGTGACCCAGGGTCAGGGCCGGGCCTGGCACCTGACCTCACGGCTGGGGCGGCACAGAGCCCTGATCTCACAACAACACCCCCGCTGGAGCAGTGCTGGTCCTCCATCGATCAGCGCCACCACAAGGATGCGCGGGGGACAGCTGTGTCCCCGGGGGCCGAGCAGGGCTCAGGGGAGGCCCTGAGAGAAGAGGCTCTGGGGATGGAGGGTCTGGAGCCAGGACTGTACGCAGCAGCTGAAGCCGAGGACGCTGCAGGGGCACCAGACGCAGCACTGGCCCCGGCCTCAGCCCCAGCTCCGCAAGTCCCTTCTGCTGCAGCCCCAGTGCCACACCTGGCCTTCCCCGCCCCCGTCGTCCTGTATTTCTCTTTACTCCTCCCCACTCTCTTCCTTTTCTCCACCTTATTGTCCCTGAACCTCAATAAAATGTAAGTTGTTACCCACTGTGGAATGTACAATTTGCACCGTGCCAGCTCCCCAGGCCGTGCCCTCCCCACCCCACTCTCCCTGCACCATGGCTCCAATGCCCGGGACCTGCATCCTCTGCAGAGGACACGGGCACCTCCCCAGGGGCAGAGCCAACGTTCCCCGTTTGGACAGAGAGCACCACATGCTGGGAAGGCCAAGGGAAGCAAGGAACAGGGAGACGCTGGCATGGCTGGGGCAGCGCCTCCTCATGCTCAGGGACGCAGACTCTGAGGTCACAGAACGCACCTGCCGGGGGTGCTGTCCCCGCAGCCTCAGTGTCCTCATCTGTGCAATGGGAAGGCAGCCCTGCCACAGCCATCACCGCATCAGGGAATGCGATGCTCTGCACCTCCCTGCACACAATGGGAGCCCCCAGCTTCCAGGATGAGGGGTGCACAGGGAGTGGGTTGGGGGCTTCCACGGAGGGAACACAATCCGTCCAGGGACACACACAAACAACACCTGTCACAGGCTCTGGCCCTGTGCTCAACAACGGGTCACTGACAGACGGATCACAGCAGGGATGTGCTCACTGCACAGGAGACAGGGGGGCCTTGTCCAGGACCCCACGTGACCCAGACTGCCCGCTGTGCAGGCCACATGGGTGGGTCTCGGCTGGGAAGATGGAGACACAGAGCATGTCCCCAAGGACGGGGGCTGCTCCTTCCCCGAGCTCCTGGGATTTCCGGGCCCCTGGCCACGTCCACCAGGCACCTTGTCTCAGCCATGGGGTGACACTGGCTTCACTCCCATTGGCAGATGAGGAACCCCCTGAGAGGGAGGCCCCGCCCAGGTCAGGGCTGTGCCGATCCCAGAAGAGGACTCCCCTCCCCACGGGAGCCCGGACTCTGGGACCCTATGGGCCTGTGGGCCAGCAAGAGGGCAGCACAGCAGGGAGCACAGGGGTCAGGAACGCTATGACTTTCTCCAACAGATCACACCCTGAAGATTTTCTGATCGAATGCCTCAGATGTTCTACTAGGGCTGAGGGGTGCCTGTGGAGGAGGAAGCCGGGGCCCTGGGGGGCTGACCTGTGTGTGTTCCTGGGAATGGCCTGCATCACACCCAGTGACATCACTGTCCCCCCACAGTCCTTCTGCAACATGTCAAGGATCACCACCATGCTCCGCCCTGCACACCTGTCCAGTGCAACCCAGGCGCAGTCCACCTGCAGTTAGTGATGGTCTTAGGTGCACGTGACAGCAGCGTCCCTGGGCGTTCCATTGCACAGCTCTGGCATGGAGAAGACCAGAGATCTGTGCTCCCCACACTGGCCTGCCGCAGGGAGGGGGCCCATGGCAGGGCGCTGAGCTGAGACATCAACATTCAGAACCAGCAGAGGACATGAGGTCAGGCTCCTTGCAGGCCCACAGCCCAAGGCCAGATCACGACCACCCTTGGGGCTTTCGGGAATGCAGGAGGCTCTTCCTGCCAACGACCTGCCACACAGGACGTGACAGCACACGGCTAGCTTCCCGTCCCACTCTGTACGTCCTGGGTGTGCTAAGCCTAGGTTGACAGCGTCGCTTTTCCCAGGTACATTCATGTGCTCCTGGGTCAGCATGCAAAAGTGCTTTCCGAAAGTTCAGAGTCATCTCTCATCCTGAGCATTCTTGCCCTGTGCCCAGCTACTGCCCCACATGCTGACTAGGAGACCCGCTCAGGCCCCTCCCCTCCGGGTCATCTGCACTCTCAGGCTTCATGTTCTGCTGTATTCACCCGCCCCGCACTTCTAAATGCCCGCAAGACCTTCCCAGTGTCACATGCCAACCATGACACAGGACAGGCTTCTCCAGTACCAGCCTGGCTCGTTCCCATCATTCCTTGTTTCTGCCTGCTTTTCCCCATCGCCCGAGTCCTGCACATCCTCTCCTTCTGAGTGTCACCTCCCTACCTGCACGTGCCCTCAGGACAGCTCAATTCCACCTACAGCATGAAAAAGCCACCTCCAACAGGGATCCTGAGCTCTGATGGAGGTCGGGAAGGTAGACTCGGGCACCTGTTACAACGTGGATTCCCCCTTCTCTGATTCAGGGGTCCTGAGAGGCAGAACATCCTTTCACAGGAACCCCTGGAAGGTTTTCCGCCACCTAGGCCCATGGGGCTGGCGCTGTGGCCCACAGGCTAAAGCCCCACCTGCAGGGCTGGCATCCCACATCAGAACCCCGGTTCTGCTCCTGGAGCCCTGCTTTCATTCCAGCTCCCTGCTCACACACCTGGCAGAGCAGCACAAGTTGACCCAAGTGCCCCCGGCCCTGCCACCTGTGTGCCAGGCCCAGAAGGTCTTCCAGGCTCCTGGCTTCAGCCTGACTCAGCCTCAGCCAGCATGGGCTTCTGGGAGATTAAATCAGCAATTCAGAGTCATCCTTCTGGATCTCTCTCCCTGTCCCTTCCTCCAACTCTGCCTTTCAAGTCAACAACTGAAAAGAAGAAGAGAAGAGAAGAGAAGAGAAGAGAAGGGAAGAGAAGGGAAGAGAAGGGAAGAGAAGGGAAGAGAAGGGAAGAGAAGGGAAGAGAAGGGAAGAGAAGGGAAGGGAAGGGAAGAGAAGGGAAGGGAAGGGAAGGGAAGGGAAGGGAAGGGAAGAGAAGAGAAGAGAAGAGAAGAGAAGAGAAGAGAAGAGAAGAGAAGAGAAGAGAAGAGAAGAGAAGAGAAGAGAAGAGAAGAGAAGAGAAGAGAAGAGAAGAGAAGAGAGAGGGAGGGGAGGGGAGGGGAGGGGAGGGGAGGGGAGGGGAGGGAAGGGAAGGGAAGGGAAGGGAAGGGAAGGGAAGGGAAGGGAAGGGACAAGACGACATCCTGGGGCGGCGCTGTGGCATAGTAGGTTGAACATCTGCCTATGACATCGAGATACCATATGGGCACCGGTTGGAGTCCCAGCTGCTCCACTTCCAATGCAGCTCTCTGCTAAGACACGAGAAGGCAGTGGAACATGGGCCATGTACTTGGCCCCCTTATCCACGTGGTAGACCCAGAAGAAGCTCCTGGCTCCTGGCTTTGGATCAGCTCAGCACCGGCTGTTGTGGCCCTTTGGGGAGTGACCCATTGGATCAAAGACCTCTCTGTCTCTCTTTCTCCCTCTCTCTCTCCCTCTCTCTCTCTGTCTCTCTTGCCTCTTTCTCTCCTGTCACTCTGCCAGTGAAGTAAATAAATCAATCTTAACAACAACAACAAAAAACCCTGAGCCCAAACTTAGATGAAAGTGGCTGCACTCCTGGGTCGGCAGTGTAGAGCAGTAGGTTAAGCCTCCACCTGCGGCGCCAGCATCCCATATGGGCACTGGCTTGTGTGCTGGCTGCTCCACTTCCACCCAGCTCCCTGGTGATGGCCTGCGAAAGCAATGAAGATGGCCCAAGTCCTTGGACCCCTGCACCCATGCCGCCGGAGACCTGTAGACGCTCTCAGCTCCTGGCCTCCGATTAGCCCATTTGAGGACACTGTGGCCAGTAGCGGATTGAACCAGCACATGGAAGACCTCTCTGTCTCTCCCTCTCTGTGTCTCACTCTACTTCTCAGAGAAAGAAGGAAAAGAGTATTCAAAGCACAGCAGCAGCTTAACTCCTCCCAGAAACTTTTCACAGGAGGTCTTTACTACCGAGAGTACACCCAAATAGCATCTTTTCAGGCTCTGGTTGGGGGACAGGAGAGCTCCCCACAGGGAAGGGCCACGGGCCACTGCCATCTAAACCACTCGACATCGCCAGTGCTGCCACCGTCAGCACCAACCCCGGCACATGAGCCTGTCCCTCATCTTTCAGGGAAGGACATTCCCACAACAGGGAACTAGCCATTAGCTAACAGGAAGGACACGCACACTATGTGTCCCCACCACGGCCATCTACTCCCCAGACATTCCTCACTGAACCACGCCCAACACCACTCCTGATCTCTCCCCACGCCCCTGTCCAAACCCAACACGGAACAGCCCCGGTGTCTAGGGTCTCCTCAGGACGCTGGATGGAAACACTCTCTCACACATGCCACCTATCCCGTCTGGCTCCTCACACTGACCTCCCTCAGGCTCATGGCAGGCCCAGACCCCAGAGATGCCTGGCACGATCCCTACCAGCCCTGGGGAACAATCAGCAAGTGCAGGGCCACGGTAGTCATCACCCTGGTCCTCAGAGAGCCGGCCCTGAGCCCAACCAACTCCCCTGGGAGTCTGAATGAGCTTCAAGAACCACTGTGCACTGCTAAAGCCCCAGATCCTGCAGGACCCAAAGGACCACCCCACGACTCCTCCGGGGTGCAGGCCAGAGCTAGGAGCACTCAGTTCTCCACTGACCATCAGCTCCCTAGAGCAGACAGCCCCAGGTGCACACGGGGCAACTGAGTCTGGGTGGTCGCAGCCTCGTTTTGGGCTTTGAGAGAGAAGAACCACCCTCCAGGTGCCTGTGGCTGGGAGGAGCCACACTTCAGGGGCTGGGACAGGGCTCCCAATGCACAGGGAGCGGCTCCCGGTCGGTCTCAGGGTGTGATGGGAGCTCTTGCTCCTCAGGGTCCACAGCTGGGCAGCTGAGGGCGCCAGCTTCACTGGGACACGATCCCCAGGGACCACACGGGAGGCTGGGGCGTCTTGACAGGGACAATGACCATGCAGGGTGAGAAGCCCTCAAGCAGGGGGGAACAGGTCTAGCCCAGCTGTGACAAAGGCTGGACCCACACCTGCTGTGGCAGGCGGAGGCTTCCCCCTGTTGGTGCGACGGGGGGCAGTGTGCAGAGGGCATGGCTTAGAAGTGCAGCAGGCAGCACCCGCTGGGACTCGGCAGCCATCTTGTGTGTGAGGAGGGGGCTCAGTTGAGGAGCCACAGGAAGTGACCTCACCTGGAGACCTGGGGGGCCCGGCAACAACCCCAACATTCCAGAGTTGAGTCTGAACCAGCTCACCTGGATAGAGTCTCGCAGGAAGATGTTCCTGAGTTGTATCCCGCGATGCCCAAGCCCAGCCCCCAAGAAACCCTGCGGTGAGTGCCTCGCCCAGTGGTGGGGACGCTGGGCCAGCCCTCACCCCCGACGCTCCTGGTGCTTCCAACAGAAAACGGCCATGGTGAGTCTGGAAGCAGGACAGGTCTCTGCGGGCCAGGACACCACTGGGAACCCACCCGAAGCCCATAGGCCCCTGGGGCTGGGTGTGGGTGTGGGTGTGGGGGGCAAGGGGCCACTTCCCTCTCAGAGGAGGGAGGCTGGAAGTCCTAGGTGGAGGCAGCCTGAGGCCCAGAGCTCCTGGCCGCGGAGGGATCCAGGGACTGCCTCTTACCTGCCATTCTCTGCTCTTGTCTCCCAGGGCCAGGACAGGTCAGCCTCGCGCCTGGCAATGCACAGAAGGCTGCGGATCGCCAGCAGGCAGGACGTGTGTCAGGCCCCTTTCACTGATGACCTGTGTGTGGTGGGGGAGTGGTCAAACGAGCCCACAGCTCCGAAGCCCCCGTACCGGGCGTTCCCCGGCACACAGAAACCACTGGACGTCCCCCTCAGTCACACACTGTTGGTCAGAGCCCAGATAGAGCCCAGGGGCTCCGCAAATGCCCATCTCACAGCGGAGGAAGTAGGGCCCGTTGACTTCGCCTGTGTCAGTCGTGACCCAGGGTCAGGGCCGGGCCTGGCACCTGACCTCACGGCTGGGGCGGCACAGAGCCCTGATCTCACAACAACACCCCCGCTGGAGCAGTGCTGGTCCTCCATCGATCAGCGCCACCACAAGGATGCGCGGGGGACAGCTGTGTCCCCGGGGGCCGAGCAGGGCTCAGGGGAGGCCCTGAGAGAAGAGGCTCTGGGGATGGAGGGTCTGGAGCCAGGACTGTACGCAGCAGCTGAAGCCGAGGACGCTGCAGGGGCACCAGACGCAGCACTGGCCCCGGCCTCAGCCCCAGCTCCGCAAGTCCCTTCTGCTGCAGCCCCAGTGCCACACCTGGCCTTCCCCGCCCCCGTCGTCCTGTATTTCTCTTTACTCCTCCCCACTCTCTTCCTTTTCTCCACCTTATTGTCCCTGAACCTCAATAAAATGTAAGTTGTTACCCACTGTGGAATGTACAATTTGCACCGTGCCAGCTCCCCAGGCCGTGCCCTCCCCACCCCACTCTCCCTGCACCATGGCTCCAATGCCCGGGACCTGCATCCTCTGCAGAGGACACGGGCACCTCCCCAGGGGCAGAGCCAACGTTCCCCGTTTGGACAGAGAGCACCACATGCTGGGAAGGCCAAGGGAAGCAAGGAACAGGGAGACGCTGGCATGGCTGGGGCAGCGCCTCCTCATGCTCAGGGACGCAGACTCTGAGGTCACAGAACGCACCTGCCGGGGGTGCTGTCCCCGCAGCCTCAGTGTCCTCATCTGTGCAATGGGAAGGCAGCCCTGCCACAGCCATCACCGCATCAGGGAATGCGATGCTCTGCACCTCCCTGCACACAATGGGAGCCCCCAGCTTCCAGGATGAGGGGTGCACAGGGAGTGGGTTGGGGGCTTCCACGGAGGGAACACAATCCGTCCAGGGACACACACAAACAACACCTGTCACAGGCTCTGGCCCTGTGCTCAACAACGGGTCACTGACAGACGGATCACAGCAGGGATGTGCTCACTGCACAGGAGACAGGGGGGCCTTGTCCAGGACCCCACGTGACCCAGACTGCCCGCTGTGCAGGCCACATGGGTGGGTCTCGGCTGGGAAGATGGAGACACAGAGCATGTCCCCAAGGACGGGGGCTGCTCCTTCCCCGAGCTCCTGGGATTTCCGGGCCCCTGGCCACGTCCACCAGGCACCTTGTCTCAGCCATGGGGTGACACTGGCTTCACTCCCATTGGCAGATGAGGAACCCCCTGAGAGGGAGGCCCCGCCCAGGTCAGGGCTGTGCCGATCCCAGAAGAGGACTCCCCTCCCCACGGGAGCCCGGACTCTGGGACCCTATGGGCCTGTGGGCCAGCAAGAGGGCAGCACAGCAGGGAGCACAGGGGTCAGGAACGCTATGACTTTCTCCAACAGATCACACCCTGAAGATTTTCTGATCGAATGCCTCAGATGTTCTACTAGGGCTGAGGGGTGCCTGTGGAGGAGGAAGCCGGGGCCCTGGGGGGCTGACCTGTGTGTGTTCCTGGGAATGGCCTGCATCACACCCAGTGACATCACTGTCCCCCCACAGTCCTTCTGCAACATGTCAAGGATCACCACCATGCTCCGCCCTGCACACCTGTCCAGTGCAACCCAGGCGCAGTCCACCTGCAGTTAGTGATGGTCTTAGGTGCACGTGACAGCAGCGTCCCTGGGCGTTCCATTGCACAGCTCTGGCATGGAGAAGACCAGAGATCTGTGCTCCCCACACTGGCCTGCCGCAGGGAGGGGGCCCATGGCAGGGCGCTGAGCTGAGACATCAACATTCAGAACCAGCAGAGGACATGAGGTCAGGCTCCTTGCAGGCCCACAGCCCAAGGCCAGATCACGACCACCCTTGGGGCTTTCGGGAATGCAGGAGGCTCTTCCTGCCAACGACCTGCCACACAGGACGTGACAGCACACGGCTAGCTTCCCGTCCCACTCTGTACGTCCTGGGTGTGCTAAGCCTAGGTTGACAGCGTCGCTTTTCCCAGGTACATTCATGTGCTCCTGGGTCAGCATGCAAAAGTGCTTTCCGAAAGTTCAGAGTCATCTCTCATCCTGAGCATTCTTGCCCTGTGCCCAGCTACTGCCCCACATGCTGACTAGGAGACCCGCTCAGGCCCCTCCCCTCCGGGTCATCTGCACTCTCAGGCTTCATGTTCTGCTGTATTCACCCGCCCCGCACTTCTAAATGCCCGCAAGACCTTCCCAGTGTCACATGCCAACCATGACACAGGACAGGCTTCTCCAGTACCAGCCTGGCTCGTTCCCATCATTCCTTGTTTCTGCCTGCTTTTCCCCATCGCCCGAGTCCTGCACATCCTCTCCTTCTGAGTGTCACCTCCCTACCTGCACGTGCCCTCAGGACAGCTCAATTCCACCTACAGCATGAAAAAGCCACCTCCAACAGGGATCCTGAGCTCTGATGGAGGTCGGGAAGGTAGACTCGGGCACCTGTTACAACGTGGATTCCCCCTTCTCTGATTCAGGGGTCCTGAGAGGCAGAACATCCTTTCACAGGAACCCCTGGAAGGTTTTCCGCCACCTAGGCCCATGGGGCTGGCGCTGTGGCCCACAGGCTAAAGCCCCACCTGCAGGGCTGGCATCCCACATCAGAACCCCGGTTCTGCTCCTGGAGCCCTGCTTTCATTCCAGCTCCCTGCTCACACACCTGGCAGAGCAGCACAAGTTGACCCAAGTGCCCCCGGCCCTGCCACCTGTGTGCCAGGCCCAGAAGGTCTTCCAGGCTCCTGGCTTCAGCCTGACTCAGCCTCAGCCAGCATGGGCTTCTGGGAGATTAAATCAGCAATTCAGAGTCATCCTTCTGGATCTCTCTCCCTGTCCCTTCCTCCAACTCTGCCTTTCAAGTCAACAACTGAAAAGAAGAAGAGAAGAGAAGAGAAGGGAAGAGAAGGGAAGAGAAGGGAAGAGAAGGGAAGAGAAGGGAAGAGAAGGGAAGAGAAGGGAAGAGAAGGGAAGAGAAGGGAAGGGAAGGGAAGAGAAGGGAAGGGAAGGGAAGGGAAGGGAAGGGAAGGGAAGGGAAGAGAAGAGAAGAGAAGAGAAGAGAAGAGAAGAGAAGAGAAGAGAAGAGAAGAGAAGAGAAGAGAAGAGAGAGGGGAGGGGAGGGGAGGGGAGGGGAGGGGAGGGGAGGGAAGGGAAGGGAAGGGAAGGGAAGGGAAGGGAAGGGAAGGGAAGGGACAAGACGACATCCTGGGGCGGCGCTGTGGCATAGTAGGTTGAACATCTGCCTATGACATCGAGATACCATATGGGCACCGGTTGGAGTCCCAGCTGCTCCACTTCCAATGCAGCTCTCTGCTAAGACACGAGAAGGCAGTGGAACATGGGCCATGTACTTGGCCCCCTTATCCACGTGGTAGACCCAGAAGAAGCTCCTGGCTCCTGGCTTTGGATCAGCTCAGCACCGGCTGTTGTGGCCCTTTGGGGAGTGACCCATTGGATCAAAGACCTCTCTGTCTCTCTTTCTCCCTCTCTCTCTCCCTCTCTCTCTCTGTCTCTCTTGCCTCTTTCTCTCCTGTCACTCTGCCAGTGAAGTAAATAAATCAATCTTAACAACAACAACAAAAAACCCTGAGCCCAAACTTAGATGAAAGTGGCTGCACTCCTGGGTCGGCAGTGTAGAGCAGTAGGTTAAGCCTCCACCTGCGGCGCCAGCATCCCATATGGGCACTGGCTTGTGTGCTGGCTGCTCCACTTCCACCCAGCTCCCTGGTGATGGCCTGCGAAAGCAATGAAGATGGCCCAAGTCCTTGGACCCCTGCACCCATGCCGCCGGAGACCTGTAGACGCTCTCAGCTCCTGGCCTCCGATTAGCCCATTTGAGGACACTGTGGCCAGTAGCGGATTGAACCAGCACATGGAAGACCTCTCTGTCTCTCCCTCTCTGTGTCTCACTCTACTTCTCAGAGAAAGAAGGAAAAGAGTATTCAAAGCACAGCAGCAGCTTAACTCCTCCCAGAAACTTTTCACAGGAGGTCTTTACTACCGAGAGTACACCCAAATAGCATCTTTTCAGGCTCTGGTTGGGGGACAGGAGAGCTCCCCACAGGGAAGGGCCACGGGCCACTGCCATCTAAACCACTCGACATCGCCAGTGCTGCCACCGTCAGCACCAACCCCGGCACATGAGCCTGTCCCTCATCTTTCAGGGAAGGACATTCCCACAACAGGGAACTAGCCATTAGCTAACAGGAAGGACACGCACACTATGTGTCCCCACCACGGCCATCTACTCCCCAGACATTCCTCACTGAACCACGCCCAACACCACTCCTGATCTCTCCCCACGCCCCTGTCCAAACCCAACACGGAACAGCCCCGGTGTCTAGGGTCTCCTCAGGACGCTGGATGGAAACACTCTCTCACACATGCCACCTATCCCGTCTGGCTCCTCACACTGACCTCCCTCAGGCTCATGGCAGGCCCAGACCCCAGAGATGCCTGGCACGATCCCTACCAGCCCTGGGGAACAATCAGCAAGTGCAGGGCCACGGTAGTCATCACCCTGGTCCTCAGAGAGCCGGCCCTGAGCCCAACCAACTCCCCTGGGAGTCTGAATGAGCTTCAAGAACCACTGTGCACTGCTAAAGCCCCAGATCCTGCAGGACCCAAAGGACCACCCCACGACTCCTCCGGGGTGCAGGCCAGAGCTAGGAGCACTCAGTTCTCCACTGACCATCAGCTCCCTAGAGCAGACAGCCCCAGGTGCACACGGGGCAACTGAGTCTGGGTGGTCGCAGCCTCGTTTTGGGCTTTGAGAGAGAAGAACCACCCTCCAGGTGCCTGTGGCTGGGAGGAGCCACACTTCAGGGGCTGGGACAGGGCTCCCAATGCACAGGGAGCGGCTCCCGGTCGGTCTCAGGGTGTGATGGGAGCTCTTGCTCCTCAGGGTCCACAGCTGGGCAGCTGAGGGCGCCAGCTTCACTGGGACACGATCCCCAGGGACCACACGGGAGGCTGGGGCGTCTTGACAGGGACAATGACCATGCAGGGTGAGAAGCCCTCAAGCAGGGGGGAACAGGTCTAGCCCAGCTGTGACAAAGGCTGGACCCACACCTGCTGTGGCAGGCGGAGGCTTCCCCCTGTTGGTGCGACGGGGGGCAGTGTGCAGAGGGCATGGCTTAGAAGTGCAGCAGGCAGCACCCGCTGGGACTCGGCAGCCATCTTGTGTGTGAGGAGGGGGCTCAGTTGAGGAGCCACAGGAAGTGACCTCACCTGGAGACCTGGGGGGCCCGGCAACAACCCCAACATTCCAGAGTTGAGTCTGAACCAGCTCACCTGGATAGAGTCTCGCAGGAAGATGTTCCTGAGTTGTATCCCGCGATGCCCAAGCCCAGCCCCCAAGAAACCCTGCGGTGAGTGCCTCGCCCAGTGGTGGGGACGCTGGGCCAGCCCTCACCCCCGACGCTCCTGGTGCTTCCAACAGAAAACGGCCATGGTGAGTCTGGAAGCAGGACAGGTCTCTGCGGGCCAGGACACCACTGGGAACCCACCCGAAGCCCATAGGCCCCTGGGGCTGGGTGTGGGTGTGGGTGTGGGGGGCAAGGGGCCACTTCCCTCTCAGAGGAGGGAGGCTGGAAGTCCTAGGTGGAGGCAGCCTGAGGCCCAGAGCTCCTGGCCGCGGAGGGATCCAGGGACTGCCTCTTACCTGCCATTCTCTGCTCTTGTCTCCCAGGGCCAGGACAGGTCAGCCTCGCGCCTGGCAATGCACAGAAGGCTGCGGATCGCCAGCAGGCAGGACGTGTGTCAGGCCCCTTTCACTGATGACCTGTGTGTGGTGGGGGAGTGGTCAAACGAGCCCACAGCTCCGAAGCCCCCGTACCGGGCGTTCCCCGGCACACAGAAACCACTGGACGTCCCCCTCAGTCACACACTGTTGGTCAGAGCCCAGATAGAGCCCAGGGGCTCCGCAAATGCCCATCTCACAGCGGAGGAAGTAGGGCCCGTTGACTTCGCCTGTGTCAGTCGTGACCCAGGGTCAGGGCCGGGCCTGGCACCTGACCTCACGGCTGGGGCGGCACAGAGCCCTGATCTCACAACAACACCCCCGCTGGAGCAGTGCTGGTCCTCCATCGATCAGCGCCACCACAAGGATGCGCGGGGGACAGCTGTGTCCCCGGGGGCCGAGCAGGGCTCAGGGGAGGCCCTGAGAGAAGAGGCTCTGGGGATGGAGGGTCTGGAGCCAGGACTGTACGCAGCAGCTGAAGCCGAGGACGCTGCAGGGGCACCAGACGCAGCACTGGCCCCGGCCTCAGCCCCAGCTCCGCAAGTCCCTTCTGCTGCAGCCCCAGTGCCACACCTGGCCTTCCCCGCCCCCGTCGTCCTGTATTTCTCTTTACTCCTCCCCACTCTCTTCCTTTTCTCCACCTTATTGTCCCTGAACCTCAATAAAATGTAAGTTGTTACCCACTGTGGAATGTACAATTTGCACCGTGCCAGCTCCCCAGGCCGTGCCCTCCCCACCCCACTCTCCCTGCACCATGGCTCCAATGCCCGGGACCTGCATCCTCTGCAGAGGACACGGGCACCTCCCCAGGGGCAGAGCCAACGTTCCCCGTTTGGACAGAGAGCACCACATGCTGGGAAGGCCAAGGGAAGCAAGGAACAGGGAGACGCTGGCATGGCTGGGGCAGCGCCTCCTCATGCTCAGGGACGCAGACTCTGAGGTCACAGAACGCACCTGCCGGGGGTGCTGTCCCCGCAGCCTCAGTGTCCTCATCTGTGCAATGGGAAGGCAGCCCTGCCACAGCCATCACCGCATCAGGGAATGCGATGCTCTGCACCTCCCTGCACACAATGGGAGCCCCCAGCTTCCAGGATGAGGGGTGCACAGGGAGTGGGTTGGGGGCTTCCACGGAGGGAACACAATCCGTCCAGGGACACACACAAACAACACCTGTCACAGGCTCTGGCCCTGTGCTCAACAACGGGTCACTGACAGACGGATCACAGCAGGGATGTGCTCACTGCACAGGAGACAGGGGGGCCTTGTCCAGGACCCCACGTGACCCAGACTGCCCGCTGTGCAGGCCACATGGGTGGGTCTCGGCTGGGAAGATGGAGACACAGAGCATGTCCCCAAGGACGGGGGCTGCTCCTTCCCCGAGCTCCTGGGATTTCCGGGTCCCTGGCCACGTCCACCAGGCACCTTGTCTCAGCCATGGGGTGACACTGGCTTCACTCCCATTGGCAGATGAGGAACCCCCTGAGAGGGAGGCCCCGCCCAGGTCAGGGCTGTGCCGATCCCAGAAGAGGACTCCCCTCCCCACGGGAGCCCGGACTCTGGGACCCTATGGGCCTGTGGGCCAGCAAGAGGGCAGCACAGCAGGGAGCACAGGGGTCAGGAACGCTATGACTTTCTCCAACAGATCACACCTGAAGATTTTCTGATCGAATGCCTCAGATGTTCTACTAGGGCTGAGGGGTGCCTGTGGAGGAGGAAGCCGGGGCCCTGGGGGGCTGACCTGTGTGTGTTCCTGGGAATGGCCTGCATCACACCCAGTGACATCACTGTCCCCCCACAGTCCTTCTGCAACATGTCAAGGATCACCACCATGCTCCGCCCTGCACACCTGTCCAGTGGAACCCAGACGCAGTCCACCTGCAGTTAGTGATGGTCTTAGGTGCACGTGACAGCAGCGTCCCTGGGCGTTCCATTGCACAGCTCTGGCATGGAGAAGACCAGAGATCTGTGCTCCCCACACTGGCCTGCCGCAGGGAGGGGGCCCATGGCAGGGTGCTGAGCTGAGACATCAACATTCAGAACCAGCAGAGGACATGAGGTCAGGCTCCTTGCAGGCCCACAGCCCAAGGCCAGATCACGACCACCCTTGGGGCTTTCGGGAATGCAGGAGGCTCTTCCTGCCAACGACCTGCCACACAGGACGTGACAGCACACGGCTAGCTTCCCGTCCCACTCTGTACGTCCTGGGTGTGCTAAGCCTAGGTTGACAGTGTCGCTTTTCCCAGGTACATTCATGTGCTCCTGGGTCAGCATGCAAAAGTGCTTTCCGAAAGTTCAGAGTCATCTCTCATCCTGAGCATTCTTGCCCTGTGCCCAGCTACTGCCCCACATGCTGACTAGGAGACCCGCTCAGGCCCCTCCCCTCCGGGTCATCTGCACTCTCAGGCTTCATGTTCTGCTGTATTCACCTGCCCCGCACTTCTAAATGCCTGCAAGACCTTCCCAGTGTCACATGCCAACCATGACACAGGACAGGCTTCTCCAGTACCAGCCTGGCTCGTTCCCATCATTCCTTGTTTCTGCCTGCTTTTCCCCATCGCCCGAGTCCTGCACATCCTCTCCTTCTGAGTGTCACCTCCCTACCTGCTCGTGCCCTCAGGACAGCTCAATTCCACCTACAGCATGAAAAAGCCACCTCCAACAGGGATCCTGAGCTCTGATGGAGGTCGGGAAGGTAGACTCGGGCACCTGTTACAACGTGGATTCCCCCTTCTCTGATTCAGGGGTCCTGAGAGGCAGAACATCCTTTCACAGGAACCCCTGGAAGGTTTTCCGCCACCTAGGCCCATGGGGCTGGCGCTGTGGCCCACAGGCTAAAGCCCCACCTGCAGGGCTGGCATCCCACATCAGAACCCCGGTTCTGCTCCTGGAGCCCTGCTTTCATTCCAGCTCCCTGCTCACACACCTGGCAGAGCAGCACAAGTTGACCCAAGTGCCCCCGGCCCTGCCACCTGTGTGCCAGGCCCAGAAGGTCTTCCAGGCTCCTGGCTTCAGCCTGACTCAGCCTCAGCCAGCATGGGCTTCTGGGAGATTAAATCAGCAATTCAGGGTCATCCTTCTGGATCTCTCTCCCTGTCCCTTCCTCCAACTCTGCCTTTCAAGTCAACAACTGAAAAGAAGAAGAGAAAAGAAAAGAAAAGAAGAGAAGAGAAGAGAAGAGAAGAGAAGAGAAGAGAAGAGAAGAGAAGAGAAGAGAGAGAGAGAGAGAGAGGGGAGGGGAGGGGAGGGGAGGGGAGGGGAAGGGAAGGGAAGGGAAGGGAAGGGAAGGGAAGGGAAGGGGAGGGAAGGGAAGGGAAGGGAAGGGAAGGGGAGGGGAGGGGAGGGGAGGGGAGGGGAGGGGAGGGGAGGGAAGGGAAGGGGAGGGAAGGGAAGGGGAGGGAAGGGAAGGGAAGGGACGGGACAAGACGCCGCTGTGGCATAGTAGGTTGAACATCTGCCTATGACATCGAGATACCATATGGGCACTGGTTGGAGTCCCAGCTGCTCCACTTCCAATGCAGCTCTCTGCTAAGACACGAGAAGGCAGTGGAACATGGGCCATGGACTTGGCCCCCTTATCCACGTGGTAGACCCAGAAGAAGCTCCTGGCTCCTGGCTTTGGATCAGCTCAGCACCGGCTGTTGTGGCCCTTTGGGGAGTGACCCATTGGATCAAAGACCTCTCTGTCTCTCTTTCTCCCTCTCTCTCTCCCTCTCTCTCTCTGTCTCTCTTGCCTCTTTCTCTCCTGTCACTCTGCCAGTGAAGTAAATAAATCAATCTTAACAACAACAACAAAAAACCCTGAGCCCAAACTTAGATGAAAGTGGCTGCACTCCTGGGTCGGCAGTGTAGAGCAGTAGGTTAAGCCTCCACCTGCGGCGCCAGCATCCCATATGGGCACTGGCTTGTGTGCTGGCTGCTCCACTTCCATCCAGCTCCCTGGTGATGGCCTGCGAAAGCAATGAAGATGGCCCAAGTCCTTGGACCCCTGCACCCAAGCCGCCGGAGACCTGTAGACGCTCTCAGCTCCTGGCCTCCGATTAGCCCATTTGAGGACACTGTGGCCAGTAGCGGATTGAACCAGCACATGGAAGACCTCTCTGTCTCTCCCTCTCTGTGTCTCACTCTACTTCTCAGAGAAAGAAGGAAAAGAGTATTCAAAGCACAGCAGCAGCTTAACTCCTCCCAGAAACTTTTCACAGGAGGTCTTTACTATCGAGAGTACACCCAAATAGCATCTTTTCAGGCTCTGGTTGGGGGACAGGAGAGCTCCCCACAGGGAAGGGCCACGGGCCACTGCCATCTAAACCACTCGACATCGCCAGTGCTGCCACCGTCAGCACCAACCCCGGCACATGAGCCTGTCCCTCATCTTTCAGGGAAGGACATTCCCACAACAGGGAACTAGCCATTAGCTAACAGGAAGGACACGCACACTATGTGTCCCCACCACGGCCATCTACTCCCCAGACATTCATCACTGAACCACGCCCAACACCACTCCTGATCTCTCCCCACGCCCCTGTCCAAACCCAACACGGAACAGCCCCGGTGTCTAGGGTCTCCTCAGGACGCTGGATGGAAACACTCTCTCACACATGCCACCTATCCCGTCTGGCTCCTCACACTGACCTCCCTCAGGCTCATGGCAGGCCCAGACCCCAGAGATGGCTGGCACGATCCCTACCAGCCCTGGGGAACAATCAGCAAGTGCAGGGCCATGGTAGTCATCACCCTGGTCCTCAGAGAGCCGGCCCTGAGCCCAACCAACGCCCCTGGGAGTCTGAATGAGCTTCAAGAACCACTGTGCACTGCTAAAGCCCCAGATCCTGCAGGACCCAAAGGACCACCCCACGACTCCTCCGGGGTGCAGGCCAGAGCTAGGAGCACTCAGTTCTCCACTGACCATCAGCTCCCTAGAGCAGACAGCCCCAGGTGCACACGGGGCAACTGAGTCTGGGTGGTCGCAGCCTCGTTTTGGGCTTTGAGAGAGAAGAACCACCCTCCAGGTGCCTGTGGCTGGGAGGAGCCACACTTCAGGGGCTGGGACAGGGCTCCCAATGCACAGGGAGCGGCTCCCGGTCGGTCTCAGGGTGTGATGGGAGCTCTTGCTCCTCAGGGTCCACAGCTGGGCAGCTGAGGGCGCCAGCTTCACTGGGACACGATCCCCAGGGACCACACGGGAGGCTGGGGCGTCTTGACAGGGACAATGACCATGCAGGGTGAGAAGCCCTCAAGCAGGGGGGAACAGGTCTAGCCCAGCTGTGACAAAGGCTGGACCCACACCTGCTGTGGCAGGCGGAGGCTTCCCCCTGTTGGTGCGACGGGGGGCAGTGTGCACAGGGCATGGCTTAGAAGTGCAGCAGGCAGCAGGCAGCGCCCGCTGGGACTCGGCAGCCATCTTGTGTGAGAGGAGGGGGCTCAGTTGAGGAGCCACAGGAAGTGACCTCACCTGGAGACCTGGGGGGCCCGGCAACAACCCCAACATTCCAGAGTTGAGTCTGAACCAGCTCACCTGGATAGAGTCTCGCAGGAAGATGTTCCTGAGTTGTATCCCGCGATGCCCAAGCCCAGCCCCCAAGAAACCCTGCGGTGGGTGCCTCGCCCAGTGGTGGGGACGCTGGGCCAGCCCTCACCCCCGACGCTCCTGGTGCTTCCAACAGAAAACGGCCATGGTGAGTCTGGAAGCAGGACAGGTCTCTGCGGGCCAGGACACCACTGGGAACCCACCCGAAGCCCATAGGCCCCTGGGGCTGGGTGTGGGTGTGGGGGGCAAGGGGCCACTTCCCTCTTAGAGGAGGGAGGCTGGAAGTCCTAGGTGGAGGCAGCCTGAGGCCCAGAGCTCCTGGCTGCGGAGGGATCCAGGGACTGCCTCTTACCTGCCATTCTCTGCTCTTGTCTCCCAGGGCCAGGACAGGTCAGCCTCGCGCCTGGCAATGCACAGAAGGCTGCGGATCGCCAGCAGGCAGGACGTGTGTCAGGCCCCTTTCACTGATGACCTGTGTGTGGTGGGGGAGTGGTCAAACGAGCCCACAGCTCCGAAGCCCCCGTACCGGGCGTTCCCCGGCACACAGAAACCACTGGACGTCCCCCTCAGTCACACACTGTTGGTCAGAGCCCAGATAGAGCCCAGGGGCTCCGCAAATGCCCATCTCACAGCGGAGGAAGTAGGGCCCGTTGACTTCGCCTGTGTCAGTCGTGACCCAGGGTCAGGGCCGGGCCTGGCACCTGACCTCACGGCTGGGGCGGCACAGAGCCCTGATCTCACAACAACACCCCCGCTGGAGCAGTGCTGGTCCTCCATCGATCAGCGCCACCACAAGGATGTGCGGGGGACAGCTGTGTCCCCGGGGGCCAAGCAGGGCTCAGGGGAGGCCCTGAGAGAAGAGGCTCTGGGGATGGAGGGCCTGGAGCCAGGACTGTACGCAGCAGCTGAAGCCGAGGACGCTGCAGGGGCACCAGACGCAGCACTGGCCCCGGCCTCAGCCCCAGCTCCGCAAGTCCCTTCTGCTGCAGCCCCAGTGCCACACCTGGCCTTCCCCGCCCCCATCGTCCTGTATTTCTCTTTACTCCTCCCCACTCTCTTCCTTTTCTCCACCTTATTGTCCCTGAACCTCAATAAAATGTAAGTTGTTACCCACTGTGGAATGTACAATTTGCACCGTGCCAGCTCCCCAGGCCGTGCCCTCCCCACCCCACTCTCCCTGCACCATGGCTCCAATGCCCGGGACCTGCATCCTCTGCAGAGGACACGGGCACCTCCCCAGGGGCAGAGCCAATGTTCCCCATTTGGACAAAGAGCACCACACGCTGGGAAGGCCAAGGGAAGCAAGGAACAGGGAGACGCTGGCATGGCTGGGGCAGCGCCTCCTCATGCTCAGGGACGCAGACTCTGAGGTCACAGAACAGACCTGCCGCGGGTGCTGTCCCCGCATCCTCAGTGTCCTCATCTGTGCAATGGGAAGGCAGCCCTGCCACAGCCATCACCGCATCAGGGAATGCGATGCTCTGCACCTCCCTGCACACACTGGGAGCTCACAGCTTCAGTTTGAAGTGTGCACAGGGAGTGGGTAAGAGATTCTTAACTGAGGGCACAAGATCAGATCCAGCATCATAAACACCCAGAAGCAGTCACAGTATCTGTCCCTGTGCTCAACAATGGGTCACTAGTAACTAAAGTAGAGCAAGGATTTGCCTACTGCACAGGAGACTGAGGGGCCTTGTCCAGGACCCCATGTAACCCAGACTGCCTGGTGTGCAGGAGACATGGGTGGTCTTGGCTGAGAAGTTGGAGACACAGAGGATGTCCCAAGGATAGACATGTATGCACCAGCAAGAGCTCTGTCACCCAGGATTTCCCTCTCCCCAGTGCGCCAGCCTCAAGTTCACAGAGCAGAACCAGGAAGACTGACATCTGGACCTGGAAAGTCTTCTGTATTTCCCTGGTGATCTAGAGGTTGTTGTGCACATGGGGGCCTGGGCTACATCAGTAAACAAAGAGAAGGTCCTTTCTGTCTACTCACCCCTGATCAGGTGTGAAGACTTGCGCATCTGCGCAGGAGACATGAGCAGGCCCAGAAAAGGGAGCATCCTGGGCAGACTTACAAACACAGCAAATGATGCTCTAAATACCTAATGGCCCAGCAGAAAATGAGCTTCCAGGCCTCTCATTTACTTACAAATCTTGACAATTTTGAGTGACCCGCAGATTTTTGATACATTATCACAACTATGATACATAATAAAAAGATAAACACTAATTTCTCCAAATCTCAAACACTTCTGATTCAAGAAACACATTATCAAAGTAAAAAAAAGATCACACAGATTCAGACAAAATATTTTAAAAGCATGTATCTGATAAGATCCTCTGTCCACAAAATATAAGGAACACTTACAATTGAACAATATGAAAATGAACAACCCAAACCACCATGTGTCAAATACCTAAATATGCATTTCTTCTAAGATAAGCACAGTAAAAGTTACCCAACATCTTCAGGCCCCAGAGAAAAGCAAATGGAAGCCACAATGTGACACCAACTCTCCCCCACTTGAGTGGCAGGAGTTTAAACAATGGGGAGGAACCAGAGTTGTAAAGGATATGGACAAACAGACCTCACCCATTGATGCTGAGAATGTGAAATGGTGCAGCCACTGTACAAATCAAGCGGTTGTCCAAATGGAGATATGAAGAGTTGCTGTTGGACTCAGCACCTAGCTCATACTTAAGATAAATGAAAATACTTGTCCCTAAAAAAAGTGTCAAGGTAGACATAGGTTGTTATCTGTTAATAACAACTTTGAATGTAAATTGGTTAAATTCCCCACTTAAAGGATAAAGACCAGCTGAGTGGATAAAGACCAACACTCAAGATACTGCCTGGAAGAAACCCATTTCAGACACACATTACATCAGGATAAAAGAATCTGTCAGAAAGAGCATCTAACAACTGCAAATACATACATGCACCTGAAAACAATACCACCTAAGCATGTAATACAAACAATATTGGTTCTAAAGGGAGGTAGAGACCCCACAACAATAGGAGCTGGGGACTTCCACATCCCACCTGTCAATGGACAGATCATCTAGACAGACAACCAGCAAAGAAGCACTAGACTTAAGAAGCACTACACACCAAATGGACTTAACATTTGTGGAACGCTGCAGAATATGCATTCTTCCCCTCAGCACGTGGAACATTCTCCAGAAGAGACCCCACATTCGCCCACAAAACAAGCCTCAACTCATTTTAAAAAATCAAAATCACCTTTTCGCAGGCCATAATGGAATAAAATATTAGTAATCAACCTGAGGAATTGTAGATATCAGCCAAATGCATGGAAATCAAACACCATGTTCCTGTACAATCAATGGATCCCTTTTACCACTCTCCTCAACACACAACTGGGAGTGCTACCCAGCACAATTTAGCAAGAGCAAAAAATAACACCATCAGTTTGGAAACAACAAAGTCAAATAGTCCTTACTTGCAATCTATATGATCTTATATATAGGAAAATTTAAAACTTCATCAAAAGAATTAAAAGAATTCAATAAAAATGCAGGATACAGGATCAGCTTACAAAAACCAATAGCATTTCAATACCCTAGGAACAAATCAGATGAAAAGAGATCAAGAGGGCAACCCAGTGGTAGAACAAGGAGTTGACAGAAATTGAAGAGATGACTAAAAAGTGCAAAGTCATCCCATGGTCATGCATTTGAAGAACTAGAACTTTTAAATGTCCAACTACTATAGACACAATGCAATTCCTCTCACAATACCAATGACATTCTTCAAAGAATAAGAGAAAGTATTTGCAAGTTGTTCCCCTGATGAGATTAAGGAACTCAACCCAAAAGTCCCCCCACAAAAATGCAATTAAAAATGAGCTAATTATCTGAGTAGATACATGTCAGAAGAAGATATACAAATGGCCAAAAACTACATGAAATAATGCTCAATCATATTAATCATCAGGGACTTGAAACTCAAAACCTCAATGAAAGATTCTCTCTCCCAGGTCTGACCAGAAAAAAACACAATGAACAAATTCAAGGACATGGAGAAAGGGGAATTCTCACACACTCTGGACAAGAATGTCAATCAATGCAGCCCTTGTGGCAAACACTGTGGTGTTTCCCAAAACACCAGAAATAGAACTGCCATATGATCCAGCAATCTGTCTGTGCGTATACATCCAAAGGAAAGGAAACCAAATGTTGACAACATAGTTGCACGCCACATTTACTGCAGCACTGTTCATGAAAGCCAAGGTATGGAGTCAACCTAGACACTCTACTGGTAGATGAATTGATAAAGAACACCTGGTTACATATGCATAATGGAATAATACTCAGCCATAAAAAAGAACATAGCCATGTCATCTGCAGCAACATCCATGAGCCTGGAAGGTATTGTGGGTTCTTCTGTTTGTGTATGGTTTTTTTCGGTGGGGGAAGGATTTTATTTATTTGAGAAGTTGAGTTACAGACAGAGGGAAACAGACAAAGGTCTCCCATACACTGGTTCACTCCCTAAATGGGTACAAAGGCCAGAGCTGAGCCGATCTAAAGCCAGGAGACAGAAGCCTCTTTCGTGTCTCCCAGGTGGGTGCAGGAGTCCAAACACTTGGACCATTCTCCACTGCTTTTGCAGCAGAGAGCTGGATTGGAAGAACAGCTGGGGCATGAACCCCATTTGGCATGCCAGCACCACATGGGGAGGGTTAGCCCACTACATCACAGTGCTGGCCCCAGGGAGGACACTGTATTAGTTAAACAAGTCAATCGCAGGAGGAAAACTACTGCATGTTCCCATTTACGTATGAAATCCTAAAACGTTGATCTCACAGAAGTAGGCAAATAGAACAGAGTTTACCAGAAGTTGGAAAGGGGAGGGGGGAGTGGAGGGAGGATGGTGGACGGGTACAGAGCACAGTTCACTGTGAAGAGCAATGTCAAATGTTCTGCCACACCGTGAGGTAACCAATGGAAAGGTAATTAATTATGTGCCTCACAATAGCTAGTAGAGGAGATTCTGGATGTTCCCAACACAAATGATGAGTATGTTTCAGGTGACGGATATCTTAATTAACCTGATCAGATCATTATATACCATATATTTACACTGAAATACCACACTGTACCCCATAAACATGTACAATTATATGTGTCAATTATGAATAACTATACATATATTCTCTTTTTCAAAAGCGAGTCTAGAATGCTCCTAACTGCATCATTCATAATAACCAGCAAGTAGAAGCCATCAAATGGCCAGCAACTGATGTACGAATAAACATATGGTCTGTCCTCAATATAGACAACTCTCCACCCCACAGAAGGGCATACTGTTCTGACACTCCCTATCCAACTCGGGAGCCCTGAAGACATGTGGCTCTGGGAAGGTAGAGAGAGGCAAAGGCCTCATACACCGTGACACCATCAACACGCATGGGACATTTGTGAAAGTGAGTAGACACGTGTCTCAAGGGCCTGGAGGCGGGACTGAGAACTGAGTGCCAATAGGCAGGAGGTTCTTTAAGTGTTTGGGGAATGTTCCACAGCTACACTGTGCTGATGGCTACACAGCCTATACATATATTAAAGTCACTGACATGGACACAAGAGGACATACATCATGTTCTGTCAATTGTAGGTCAAGAAACCTGTCCACAGAAAGTGATCAGAGTGATCCAGAAGCAACTGTTCCTTCACTTGTGTGGACATCATGTCAGTTGACCACCCTAGGGCCAGAAGGATGCTGAGGTCAAGGTATTCTTGGAGACCGGAAGAGGATCTCACAGCACAGAGCCTGGCAGAGGGGAGAGACAGAGCAGTATCTTCACCATCCAGGGCAGTTAACATGAGGTCTGGATTCAGTGGCAGTCCCTGACTTACAGCCCAGAGGCCAAATCCTGCTCTGGGACACTAGGCCTCTTCACTGCTTAGGCTTTGTGCCTGGGGAGCCTCAACTGCAACACAGAACCTATACCACTATTGGGAAGAACAAATTTATTAAATGAAATGCACCTAGAAGAAAACATGGTACCAATCAGCACAGAACATACTCATCAATGCTGTGGGTTATTCATACTGGTTTCAAAAAAGAAATGAAGGGACCGGCGCTGTGGCATAGTGGGTAAAGCCTCCGTCAGCAATACCAGCTTCCCGGATGAGTGCTGGTGTAGTCCCAGCTGCTCCTCTACCAATCTAGCTCTCATCTGTGGTCCAGGAAAGCAGTAAAAGATGGCACAAGTCCTTGGGCTCCTGCACCCTCGTGGCTGACCTGGAGGAAGCTCCTGGATCTTGGCTTTGGATCAGCACAGCCATGGCCATTGTGGCCATCTGGGGAGTGAACCAGTGGATGGACAACTACTTTCTCTCTGCCTAACCTTCTCTGTGTACTTCTGACTTTAAAATAAATAAATAAATCTGTGAAAAGAAAAGAAAACAGAAGACAAACTGAAATCTAAGACCTGAGCCTTTGAAACAATTAGAAGAAAACACAGGGGAACTGCTTCCGGACAGTGCCATGGGCAAGGATTTCTTAGATCAGACCCCAAGAGCATAGGAAACAAAGCCAACCAGCAGACAAATGGGATTTCACCAAATTAAACAGCTTTTGTACAGCAAAGAAACAATGTCTACAAGCCATCCATCTGACGTAGCTGTTAGTAAAGTCAACATAAAAACAACTAAACAGCAAAAACAAGAAACAACAAATAAGTCAGACTTAAGAGTCTCAGTTAGAAATAGACATTTCTTTTTTAAAAAAAAAAAAGATCTATATATTTACTTGCAAATCAGAGTTACACAGAGAGGGGAGAGGCAGAGAAAGAAAGGACTCCCATCCGATGGTTCACTCCCCAGTTGGTAGCAACAGCCGGGGCTGCGCCGATCCGAAGCCAGGAGCTAGGAGCTTCCTCTGGGTCCCCTACGTGGGTGCAGGAACCCAAGGAACTAGGCCATCCTCTACAGCTTTCCCACACCATAGCATATAGCTGGATCAGAAATGGAAAGCCAGGTCTCGAACCAGCGCCCACATGGGATGCCAGCACTTTAGGCCAGGATATCAACTCGCTGCGCCACAGTGCTGGCCTCGGAAATAGACATTCCTTAAAGTAAGACATGTCAGTGATTCTCCTGTTCCACAGCACTCAAGGGAACTACTTATAATGTGAAATACGGGACAAAAGTGCTCATCACTGATCTCAGAGAGATACAAAGCAAAACCACAATAGGATACCAAAGGAATGAACGATAACTAGTGAGGATGTGTGTGGAGGGGAGGGAACACTTGGCACTCTGTGGGTGGGAATGTAGATGTGGTAAAGAGTAAGGAAGTTGCTCAATAAACAGAAACTAGACCTACCATCCACTCCACCAACCCTACTGCCAGTGTACAATAAAGGGGAAGGAAGTCAGTCTGTGGAAGAAAGATCTGTGCCCCCAATTTTACTGCAGTCCTGTTCCCAGTAGCTAAGGCATGCAAACAACCTACACATCCATCCACCATGGATGGAAAAAGAAAAAAAGGGGTACGTGTACACATAGGAATACTACTCGGCTATAAAAAAGGTTGAAATCTTGTCATTTGTGGTACCATGGGAGGATCTGGAAATCACTGGGTTAAGTGAAATCAACCAAGCACAGAAAGACAAACACCACATGACCTCACTCACATGTGGAATCTGCAAAGTGGTGATGCCCTGGAGGCTCAGGGCACAACGGCAGTTGTCAGAGGCCAGGAGGAAGGGACAAGGGCAGTGGACAGAGACGGGTTAGTGTGAGTCACAGCTGATGGAGCAGGAGTCTCTGTGCTTCTGCTGCGCGGGAGAGGACAAGGCTGATGCCCTGTGTATCTCCCTAGGAATGCAGACACAGCCCTGCAGTGTGGCATTTGCTTCCCCGCAGGAACAAGCCCAGTGAACTCGGGGGACAGAGGAGGTAGAGGTGGGGAGCAAGGGCTTTCCACCCCTCTGCTCACTTCCTGCAGGGTCAACCAACAAAGATGAAAGTCCAGGGTGATCACACCATGGACAGGACCAGTCCTAACCCTGTGATTCCCCACAAGCTCAGGTTACACTCAGGTCTGAACTCATGCAATCCTAAGCCCTAAAAACCAAGGACCCAGATAAGATGACCTTGGTGAAGTTCTAGGGATGCTGGGAAGGGAGATCCCGCCCCAGTTCCCTGTCCTCATGCACTGACACTTAGTAACGGCGGCCGCAACAGCTATGAGGGTACAGGTGCAGAGGCTCAGGTATCAGGATATGACAGAATCACCTTCTGCAATCCTGAAAAAAACGAGGAGGGGGCTACTATGCCCATTTTGTAGCAGGGAAATTGAGGCATGGGACAGGGAATCCACATAAAGCCACGTCACCTCTCATGGCAGAGTCCAGATCACACCCTGTCTCTCCAGCTCCTCATTAATCTCCTGGTTCCACTCCTGTACCCCAGACCTAGGGGCTCTCCCCTAGGCACTGGACCCAGATTGTTCTTGCTCCGGAGCACTCTGGGCACTGCAGGGTGAGGGGCAGCATCTCTGGCAACCACCTGACCCAAGCCAGGAGCACCTCCCAGTTGGGCCAACCACAGTGTCCCTTAAGGAGACACAATCTCCACAGCTAGGAACCAGGGCCCCATGGACAATCTTTACTCAGTGGACAAAGAAACTGTTTTTTAAATTTTTTCATCAATTTTCATTTGACTTGAAAAGCAGAAAGAGAGGTGGAGCTCTCATTGGTGGCAGGGACCCAAGTGCTCGAGCCACTGCCTGTGTCCCTGAGAGAAACGTCAGTGGGAAGCTGGATTGGAAGCAGAATACTGGCAGCCAAACCCAGCACCCTCATGGGGGATACAGGCATCCAAGCTAGCCATTTGACCTCCTGTGCCACAAACCCTCCTGCAACAAAGCTTTTAAAAAACAAATCCAACAGCCTGCACCACTGCCTGCAGTGCCACCATCCCTTATGGGCACCGGTTCAAGTCCCAGCTGTTCCACTCTGATCCAGCTCTCTGGGAAAGCAGATGATGGCTCAAGTCCTTGTGCCCCTGCACCTGAATGGGAGACACAGAGGAAGCTCCTGGTTCCTGGCTTCCAATCGACCCAGCTCCAGCTGTTGGAGCTATCTGAGGACTGAACCAGTGGTTGGAAGACTTCTCTCTCTCTCTGCTTCTGCCTCTCTGAAACTCTGCCTTTCAAATAAATAAATAAATCTTTAAAAAAAAAAAAAAAAAAACAAAGACCTAATACTCAGAAAAAAAATCCAGGAGCCAATGTTGTGACATGGCAGGTAAAGCCACCACCTGCCTGGCAAGCATCCCAAATGGGCACAAGTTCAAGTCCCTAATGCTCCACTTCTGATCCAGCTCCTTGCTGATGTGTCTGGAGGCAGCAGAAAATGGCCCAAGTACTTGGAAGTCCCAGGTTTTCGCCACATCTGCAGGTCAGGAGCCTGAGTGCTACAGGCTCAAGGTCTCTCCTGAGGTTACATGGTGCCATCTGGTGTGCTGCCGTCTCAGTTCCTTGTGGCTGTAGGGCTGCATCCCTGTTTTATACCTGGCCTGGGTGGTTTGCTCGGAAGCTCCTGTGGGGTGAGCTGATGTACGGTCAGGTTCTTAATCAAGTCCAGGTGAATGTCAGGTCCCCTCAGGCCCTGGCTGCCTCACTCAGTGTCACACACATCGTCTCCCTTTACACTGACACAGTCGCTGATTCAGGGCCCTCCACCACAGCTGCAGAGTCTGTCCCACGATGGGATACTACAGGAGAATGACACTGTGGGGTGAGACCCAGGATCAGGTGTCACCCGTGGGGCATGGGAAGGTATCCTGGGGTAGGGGGCTGGGCAGTAAGAGCCAGGAGGAGAGCAGGTCAGGCTGTCCAGGGAGAAGCAGAAGGGGGCCCCCAGTAGGTAGGTTGTGCTGCCAAGGAGCAGGGAGCCTGGACGGAGACGCCTCCCAGGATGCAAAATAGCTCAGCCCCTCTCAGGCTGCCATCAAGAAGATCCAAAGGTGTGCCCTCCAGTCAGGGAGCCACACCGTGAGACATCAAGGCTCAGTAAGCAGAGAAATGAGGCTGGAGCAGAAGTGACAGTGGTGAAAGATCCGCAGACCCAAGGCCTGGACAGGAGTCTCCAGGATGCACGGCAGACCCATGCCAGTGCGGAGATGTCCCCAGATGTCACTATCCCAGCACCTGCGGGCCAGACCTGATACAACACCTGTTTGCTTCCTTTAATCGAGCAGAGTCCACAAAACACAGAATTTTAGAGCATGCAGCTCAGCTACGTTAACAACATTCCCATGGCTGGACAACCCTCACCATCCTGTCTCAATCAGGGTCCCAGACTGCCTTCCTTGGCCTGTGCACTACTCAGCCTGCTGTCCGCTCCCACTGATCCCGATGAGCCGTACAGGCTGAGGGAGGACACAGGCAGCTGGGCCTGGGTGTCAGGGCACTCATATGCCAACAAGACAGCACAGAGCCCACTCGCAACCCTATGTGCCACTCTGGATGTCCGGTACACTCAGGCGCTGCTGAATGGAGACTCCGCCTTTCAGTTTGGTTTGCCTTCATCTTTTTCTTAATAAAACTGCAAACCTCCAAATAATAAGAAAAAATACAGTCAAAGAAATGTCTACTTATTTTCACCTACTTGAAAGGTAGAGAGAGAGACACACGGAGAGAAGTCTCCCATTAACTGGTGCACTTCCCAAATGCACACAACTACCAAGACAGGACCAGGTGAAGCCAGGAGCCAGAAACTCCATCTGCGTCTCCCATGTGGGTATCAGAGGCCCAGGGACTCAAGTCACCGAATGCTCCCTCTCAGTGCATCCAAGAGGAGCTGGATCAGAAGCAGGGCAGCCAGGTCTTCACCTGGCACCCAGATAAGAAATGGGGTTGCCCCAAGGGGAGGCTTAACCATCTGTACCTTGACATCCTCAATTTACTTTGTATTCTGACCAAGAATGCGAAATTATTAGGTGCACTGGTGAAATGAGCTTCCACTTTACTTTTTTCCTATGGGTACTATTTCTTTTAAAGATTTATTTGGTTTATTTGATAGAGTTATGAAGAGATGCAGAGGCCAAGAGAGAGAGGTCATCCCACTAGGTCGCTCCCTAAATGACTGCAAAAGCCAGAGCTGAGCCAACATGAAGCCAGGATCCAGGAGCTGCTTCCAGGTTTCCCACATGGGTGCAGGGGCCCAACGACTTCTGCCATCCTCGGCTGCCTGTCCCAGGCACGTTAGCAGGGAGCTGGACTCGAAGTGCAGCACCCATATGGGATGCAGGCACTGCAGCCCAGGGATTTAACCCTCTGAGCCACAGTGCACGCCCCATCTATGAGAATGTTAACCATATAAATTGCAACAGATATATTCTAAATATTAACTGCATACAAATACACAATGCTTAACTTGGGCACTTTCAAATCTATTTATATAAAAATACATGTCCCCTTTATAAACAGGTTCCCCATTACAGAGATGAAAACTCACTTCATTTCTATATATGTAAGCAGTTTAAGAATACTGCCGAGGATCAGGTCAATTTTTTTCCCCAAAAACGTTCTAAAGATGACCATAGCACAAAAGAGGATTCACTACAGCCTGCTGACTTAACCCTTGGTTCACTACCCTCCTTCACAGGTATGAGATCACCCTGGATAATCTTCCCAGGGAATCAAAAATGCAATCTGTCCTCTCGTGCTGTCAGAACAACCGCGGAAAGCACACTGGGGACACTCAACCAACACCAGTGCTCACGTGACTGAGGCAGTCGTCTTGGACAACAAAGAAAGACTTCCATCCAGGATCCAGAAAAAGCAGGAGGCGGGGAGATGAAGAAGTTCTGGAAACGGGGCCCGTGTTGTGGTGCACTGGATAAAGCCACAGCCTGCAAACCCTCACATCCCATGTGGGCACTGGTTCCTGTCCTGGCTGCTCCAATTCCAATCCAGCTCCCTGCAAGTGGTCTGCAAAAAGCAGAGGAAGATGGCCCAAGTACCTGTGCCCCTGCAACACACACAGGGCACTGAGCAGAAGTACCTGGCTTCAGCTTGGACCAGGGAAGCCGCTACCACCATCTTGGGAGTGAACCAACAGATGGAAGATAGCTCTCTCTGTCTCTCCTTTTTCTGGAACTGTGACTTTCAAAATAAGAAATAAATCTTTTTTTTTTAAGATTTAGAAATTCTAGAGATGCAGATGAGCCTCAGATGGCAGATTTCCCATGCAGGGTTCTCAGCACAACAAAAGGATATGGAAGAATCACAGAGCGCAAGGGCAGCGCAGCCATGTTCTTGTCAGCCCTTCAGGGAGAACCCTATGAGAGGAAGTCACGCATCGCCAACACGATGCACACCCGGCACTCACCCCCTGCCCCTCCTACACACCCAGCCCTGCCTCCTCAGCCAGTTCCCTCCATGGCCTAGCTCCTCCAAGTGCACCCTGTACTTTGGTTAATATCGACACTTGTCCTTCCCTAAGTAATACAGCAGGTGGACGAAGACCAAAAACTTGAGTCTGTTCCTCCCGTCATTCTCTCCACAAACCCTGCACATTCAGGTCATTCTCATGCCTCCACGTCCAGACTACAGATGCCAAATGGCCCACAGGACAACAGCAAGAGACTCAGGAGGCAGCAGCCCTGAGTGTCCACACATGAGACACAGCTCCTGATCCGCTGGGGGCTTGCTCCCTACAGGAACTGAGCCTGGTGACCCAGGGCCCACAAGTTATTCGGTGGTGACCCCCAAATCTCCTGCCGTGGGCTGCAGACACAGACCGCAGTGGAGACTGGGGAGTGACTGTCCTGGTGAGACTGGAAAGAGTCTGAGGTCTGAAGGAGGAAGATTCTGAGCCAAGGCTCCCAAGTGAAGCCCTGCTCCCCACTCACACACACCTGACCAGCATCCTACTACACTCAATGCCAGCTGACCCCTGCTCAGACTCCCAGCATGCTGGGTGGACCCCCTTCAGCTCAGCTCCCAAGACCACCACTCTCCAGCCCAGTGTTCCTACCCAGCCTGACTGCTTCCCCCATGAGTGCTCCCACCCTTCATCAGAGATCCCTCCTCTTCCTCTCCCCAACACCGGGCTTGCTGTCCCCAGAGGCCCTGCCACCTCCTCTGCCTCACTCGGGCAAAACACCCACAGCAAACACCAGCACAGCCCTTAGCACGGCCTGGCCCTGAGGTAAGCACTCACCCAGAAATGCAACAGACTCTAATGAAGTGCTATGGATACCACTGAGGAGAATCCCACAGGACTCCCAAAAATGAGTCACAGATCACGGCCCACCCAATGAATAAAAGGCTCTGGACTGTGGAGAAAGCCACTGGTAGCCCAAAAAAGAGTTATAGCTCACTGCTGCCCACAAACAAGCAAAAATAGGAAATAAAAATGGAGTCACTTATGCTAAGCCAGAAGCTGATGACATCACTTATGTCAAGCTCAGCGCTTGCCAGAAAGATGCTCCTCATCAGACTGAACAGACATCCCTGGGCAGTCTGATAACCTGTACGCTACAGACGACAACCTCAAGTTACCTTCCTACTCGCACAGGGATTGGCTGCACCCCAGGAATACTGCAGATACACCCTGCCCTAAACAACAGATTGGTGGCACCCCGGGAAACTCCCAGAGGGAGCACAACTGATTGGTGACACCCTACCGCTCCTGGAGACTCTCCCTTCAAAATGACAAGGATAAAAGGATCATGGTCCCGGTGTCTGTGAACCTCTGGATCTTCACACATTCAGAGCTGAAGAGGCAGCCCGTTACACATGGATCTTTAATGGCACAAGATTACAACCGATCAAGGGCCCAGTACATGTGAACCTCTGGATCTCCTCGCACATGGAGCTTAAGAGCCAGCTCACTAGCCCCCTTGCTAAGCAACACACGGCGACTACAGGACCAAACCCCAGTGGAGCCACCGCCTTGCCTGGACCCCTTATCAGCCTGTTGCCTGGCCTGACCACACAGCTGGACCAGACCTCTCAGCAGGGGACCTCTCCAACTCCTTACCTTGTCATTCCCCTGGGAACTCCGGGCTTCTGCTCAGAGTGACAGCCATCCCACTACTGCATGCCTGTAAGTGACTGTTCTAAGATCCATCCCTCCGAGTGGTAATGAGACTCTGGACTCTGGACTTTGAACTTTCACTTTTTGGGAATGTGATAGGAACCTTAAGAACACAGCATTTATAATGATATTAGCCATATGTAATAGGAAGGAATGTGCCTCGACCCTATGATTAAGAATGTCTTCTGCTTCGCTGTACTTATATTATTACAGTTGGACTGCCTTTGAGATTGCTTTGATGCCAGGTGTGTGTTATGATGTGTGGAGTAATGAACATAACTACAGAGATTGGTTTGCAGTGGGAAAGCCCTAGTGTGAATTGGAGTGAGCAATAAAAAGCCTTTCTATGGGAAGACAGTGTCGTGTCCGTGTGTTCCTTCTTCCCTATGCTCCGACAATTCACCCTTGAGCCCTGTCGAAATGCGTGACAGCAAACACTCACTACATACCACCACCACTGCTAAACTCGGGAGACACCCACACTGTACATTCACTCCATTACAATTAGTAACACCTCTACAGCACACCCTACCCCACAGGCCCCACAACTCTCAGGTGGACGCGGCTCCCCCACTACTGCAAAAACCATCTCCACAAGCCACTGCCACTTCTACAGATTCCTCCAAGTAATTCTAAGAGTAAGGCAGTGCTATCCAACTCTGCCAGACCACTCTTCCAACTCCTGGACCCTCAGCTCCAGGGCAATCTCTAGGAATTCACCCTACTCAGATACCCTTTTTTATCCTCTGTTCACATCTCTTGCTTTAAAGCACTGTACCCCGTTGCTATCTTTTGTTGTGATATTAGCCCTTGACTTTGTCAGAAACCAGCCAAACCGAATGGACCCATAGCAGAAGACTTCTCTCAGCACTCTCTCTCTTCTGGGTTGCATGCTTTACTACGGTGTGCTGCTTCTAACCTGCTGCCCTTTTTGTGGTCCCCAATTCTATATATCTCTCACATCCTCCCAAAGCCTCTACACAGCTCTCATCAATGCTTCCTCTCGTCTCTTCTTTGAACATAACCCCACCATCACTTCATGCGGGATCTGTACATACTCTTCCCACTTCCCAGCCAGTCTGGACAAAGGCCACAGGACTGAAGGGATACCCTGTACTTTCCCCAAAACAGGAAGAATTCAACCAACCTTATATACCTATCAAAGGCATGTTCTGTGCTTTGCTGAGAGGTCAAGCCCTTAAACGCATCCTACGTGTTCCCTTCCCTTTTTCCATGAAGTAGGATCACTGTCCCACAAACTCTATAACTGGACGATTACTCTCCCAGCCTCCCCTGTTTCCTCCATTTCCTTCCCCTACTCCCACAGGTTAGCGAAATTAGCCACAAAGGCAAATACTCCCACTCTAACTGAACTATCACTGTCAGGACCCAGCCCAAGGATGCATTGGTGAACATGCGGGGGACCATAAATAGAAGCATTCTTGCTCTGTGGCATCCAGCTGTACAACTGTCTTCCCATGAACTGGACAGGCACGTGTCCACTCACGTTCCTATTTCACCCTTTCTCCTATACTCTCAACCAGACTTGATGTCCCATACCTCAAACACCCCATGTCAAGAGTGACTTGGACTTAGCAACCCTTCTTTCTCGTTGGGTGTTTTTTGCCAGGGATTGGGCCAGGAGCAGCCAGACTGGCAATTTCAGGACACAAGACAAACAAATACAAAGAATTATGTCTCACTCTCAAAGAAAACATAAATGACCCAGCACCACACCTGTCTCACTTCCAAGACCAGGTAGAGTCCTGTCAGCAGTGGTCCTGCAAAATCACTGAGGATTTAGACGTCTTCAGCTCCATAAAAGGAGGACTTTGCCTCTGGGTAAAGAGTGTGGCTTGTGGTCAGTGCCGCCATAGCTCAATAGGATAATCCTCCACCTGCTCGCCAGCACACCAGGTTCTGGTCCCGGTTGGGGCGCCGGATTCTGTCCCAGTTGCTCCCCTTCATTCCAGCTCTCTGCTGTGGCCCAGAAGTGCAGTGGAGGATGGCTCTAGTGCTTTGGCCCTGCACCCGCATGGGAGACCAGGAGGAACCACCTGGTTCCGGGCTTCGGATCAGCGTAGTGCGCCGGCCCCAGCGGCCATTGGGGGGTGAACCAATAGAAAAGGAAGACCTTTCTCTCTGTGTTTCTCTCTCTCTCACTGTCCACTCTGTCAAAAAAAAAAAAGAGTGTGGCTTGTACACCAGTCAGTCAGGTGCTGTGAGAGATGCTATTGAGCACATTGAAAAGCATGCTAATGAAATGTAAGAATCCATTACAATACCCTTGCCACATCTTAGCCATCTTTGCCACTCTGGGTAACTTTTCTACTACTTTCTTTTTTCCTCATAATCACGGTGCTTTATTCTTATGATATATAATTGCACATTTCAAAAGTGCTCACAGGAACCAGTGACTGCTAGATCCCAAGACATCCCGCAGGAACATCACAAGACTGATCTTCTTCTCCAGTCACTCTGGACTACAGCCCTGCATCAGCAGGAAGTGGCCAATAGGACACCAGCACCCATCTCTCTCTCTGTCCTGGGAGTAGGAATACAGGACCTTGAGCAACATCATGGGCAGAAGTGATGCCGTGTTACAGCCACATCACTGCCTCAAGAGTTCAACCAATAGCCCCAGCACTCTGGAAGGTTGAAAAAGCCAAGGCAAACCATCTCAGCTCTGCCTAATCCCTGCCCAGCCTGATCCAAAAGTACTCAGGCTAGATAAGCCCCAGTCTCTATCAGAACTTGTCCTGACCCTCGCTAGTAGTGGGCCCTCAGGTCTGTCTCTGAATAAACAGGCTCTAGCTACTGAGTTCTTGTTTGTAGTCTGTCTTCCCTGACTCTTGTGCATATTGTCTAAAACACCATCAGGGAAAGAGCAAACCAGACAACACCAGCATTCAGTCCTCGGTCAGGGGAAACCATTAGATGGATTCCCGGCAAAGGAACATTCCGTGTGTTTGAGTTCAGTTGCTTATTCATCCACTGATCCACTCCCCACACACATGCAATGGCACCAGGGGCGAGCCAAGAACCAGGAAGTCACCCCAGATCTCCCTGACAGGTGGCAGTAACCCAAGCATTTCAGCCTTAACCCCCCAGGATCTCTTTAGCAGGAAGGTGATACACATGAAACCCAGGCACTCTGATACTCTGATGTCCCAACCACAAAACACAATGCTCACACCCCACTTTTATTCCCAAATAAAACACCACTCACCTGGACGGATACTAAAATGTCCCGCCAACAACACCTCAGCCAGCACACGTCTGGGCCAAGACTTCAACTCAGATGAGACTGAAACCGCAAGTTGTAACCGGGAACCTATAGGAGGAAAACACCCTCGTGTTTCAACTGCCTTGGAGAACCTAAGAACCAATTCACACCTACCAGATGACAAAGAGAAAGATGTCTGCTGCTAGCAACACAAACTTTGGGATTCTCTACTGAGTCCACCGTGACCTCAGCCATAAGACCAAAAGGGCCTCACTTAGAAATGAAAGCTTGAAAGGGCTGGGCCCTGTTGGCAACCAGTCCTCTGCCTGTCACGAGCTGTTCAACCACAGCCCTGACACAGACAATAAAGATGCTTCCTGCTCCCCCTCTTCCATGGCTTATAAAGGAAAGGGGACCCCTAAAGTGAAAGTAGGGCAATGCCAGGGCTGAGAAAAGATCAGCAAGGGGGCTCCAAAGTCAAGTCCACTTGCTGTGCTGTGGCACACTGTCCCCTAAACTGCTCCAGACTACTTGGAAAAAAAAAAAAAGAGGGTTCCTTTTTGTATGTAGGATCCAAACTGAGAAGGCCCTCCCTTAGTACCATAATGGGGAGGTGGAAGGCTCAATCTAAGGCGCTGGGGAAGAGGTAGCTGTGATCCAGACATGCACCCTTGAGGGGCAGCCAGGGCCTCCACCAAGCCCACCATCAACACCATGACCTCCCCCGGGAGTCAGGAGCCACCAAGGGAATGAAATGGCCTGACCCCAGATCAGGGCAGTCAGCTCACCCTGTCAGTGCTCATCACCAACTTCATAGTGTCCCATGTCTACAGGGAAATACACTTCATTGTGTCTATTCATTCAAAATAGGCCCAGCACTCAATGTCCAGTCTACCATTGCTTTAAGAAAAACAAAGAGCCAACTGCAGTCCCCTCTCCTTGTCCCCACCCTCCCAGGGAGGAGCCCCAGAGCAGGTGGGCCTCAGAGGCTCTAATTCAGCCCCTTCCCAAGAAGAGCTCACTGCCCAGAGAGGAGGGGAGTGAGGCCTTCCAACCAGGCTCTGCTGGGGAGGGGGGGGGTGTTTATCCAGACGCCCACCAGGTGCAGGCCTCTTTCTGCTCTCACCCAGACAGAGCACCTCCATCCCACAGCCTTGCTTTACCCTCTGTAATATGGAAGGTCTGATGGAGACCACGCATTGGCCTCCTTGCCACTCTAAACGTCTGTGCCCATTTTGCTTGCATGTCCCCACATCTCTGGGAACAGCAGATCCTCCCTTAAAGTAGGCAACGCCCACCCAATCCAGCTTGCTGCTGAGAGGGGCCAGAGCTTTTCTGGAATCCCGGCTGAGCCCTTGCCCCACCCTCTCCCAGGGCCTCATTCTAGACCCAGCCCCCTCCTCAGACAGCCAGCCTCTCATTTAATCCTCCCTGCACACCTGGCCACAGGAGAGACAGCGCCTGGGGTCAGCACCTGAAAACCCCACCTCTCTCCCAGCCAGCAGGGGTCTACACCTGCCTGCAGAGAAGAAGGCCCTGCAATCCCTGAAGGGAAGTGGCTGCCTGCTCTGCCCCACCGCAACTGTGCAGGAAGAGCCCAGCAGGTCGGCCAGCACTTACCAGTGGTCCGGGGGTGGCGCAGGCCGGGGACAGGTGCCAGGCGTGGGCACTGCAGACACAAAGGCGCTATGGCGGTTTCGGCGTCTGGGATGCCAAAAGAGGCTTCCAGCGCCCAGGAGCACAGGAGAGAGCAACCCCATGCTCCCTGGGCACACAACATGAAGGTCCTGAGCCCAGAGTCCGCCACCAGCTTTCGACCGCCAGGGGGCGTCTGCTTCAGCATCGGTGCAGGCCACTGGCAACTGACATTTCCAGGGACCCCGCAGGCAGCAGCAGTTTCAGGAATCCAGAACCATGACCTCAGTCCCCAAAGCCGGGTTGGGGTGTAAAGGCCCCCATCGACCGCGGTGCTGAGGGTAAAGCAATGCAAGCAGCAGCCGCGGGACTCCGCCCAGGAAGCCACCTGGAGCTGCCATCCCAGCCCCTCATCTGCGGGCACCATGCGGGGAGGGGTGCGGGGAGTGCCCCAGCTTGGGGGCCTGCGTGTGGGCTGTAAATGCCGACTACTCTGTTAGAAACTTCTAATAAAGTATTTATGGGGAAAGCTTCGGATACCTCCAAGGACGCCTGATGAAGAAAATGTTTCCAAAATGGCGTCCCGGCGGGAGGAAAGGACGCCATCGTCATGGCGGCCTCCTCTTTCCGTTACCCGCTGCTGTGGACCATTCGGGACTCGCCAGGGACGCTGGGAGGCCGCACATCCGGGTGTCCGCAGTCAGGGTCCACTGGCTTCAGGCGTCCCCACATAACCTAGTGAAAAGTAGGCCATGGGAAGAAGGGTTCCCCCAAAGAAACTACCCCCATCGTCTGCCTGGGCTTCTGCAGCAGGGCGAAGGGCATGGCCAAGGCCAGGCACAGACCGGAGGGCCCCTCCTGCTTCCGCCCGGGCCAATCTTCATATTTCCTCAGTTCAGCAAATGGCGGCCGTCTCCACCCCTGGCGGAGAACTGCACCACGCTGTGAGGAAAGCCTAGCTCAGGTCTGCAAGATCTGACTCAAACTGGCTTCTTGCTGCTTCGGTGGTGGTTTGTGGCGGTCCAGCCACGCTGAGTTCAGTGTAAAAAATTCTGCTCCCCGGGCACATCAGGAAAACAAGCTCTAGGCAGTTTACAATCCCTGCCCCTGTTACACATCTCCCCTCCCCATTTCGCCCAAATCCTACACATTTGGCTACAAGGTGCCCCCTGAGACATTTCACTCCCACTCTGGGGGGAAAGCACGAAGTCATGCTTTTGTAACTACTTCTTGTTGATCCTGGACATGGCCCAGGCTGGTGGAGAGAGACTCTCCTACTCAACATCAACAAAGGACTTCAGACACCGGGTGTAGCCCCCAGAGGCTGTGGGCAACAGGGCAGGCGTCTAGAGGCATCCTCACCTGACATTCAACGTGGCGCCCTGTAGAGCAGCAGTCTGAGGTCTGACAGGGGCTCTCCAAGGAGCCATCCGGGGTGCAGGAGAGACAAGGAACTTCCCTGCTCTCAGCTGTGGTGACTGCAAGGAGTCCCATGGAGAAGTTTAGGAGAACAATCAGTGGTAAACAGCGCCAAGTGTGGTCCTGCCCAGAAGGAGTTAAACTGCTCCTGAAGAGAGCTCAGTTTACAATCAAGGGGGTGGGCTGCCGACCTGTGTAGGTGAGACTAGGTCTGAGGTGCACATCAGATGAGAGCAGCCACTACCTGTCCTCATTGTGTTGTCTTGTTCTCATTTCCCACCTTTGGCAGGTCAAGGGGCCAGCCCAATTGGGAAAGGGCCTTCCATAGATAATTCAAAGGGGCTGAATCCTAATTCCTTTTTGTGGCTGCTCTAACACAGGCTAAGGCACTTGGCACAGACCTTTAAGCACTTCTCATGAATTTCTTGGCAAAGGCTAACTGATTTATATGTAGGGTCTCACTGGATGGTTTCCAGACAATTGGGGTCTCCAGCACCAAGTCATTTGTACCTTATGCCTAAAACCTAGGAACTCCAGCCATCTTGGAAACCAAAACCTATCCATTACCACTTTGTCAATGATATGCAGCCCACATCTCAAATTTCCCTCTACAGACTTTTATACAATATTATTTCTGGGAAATAGACACAGATATCACACATGTGCTGATTCACCCCTGAAATGCCACTACTGGGACTGGGCACTCAACTGAGGTCTGACACATGGGTGGCAGGGACCCAACCAGTTGAGACAGCATGTGCTGCCTCCCCAGGACTACGTAGATACACAAGAAGCTAGACTCAGAGTGGAGGTAGGCCTGGAACCTTAGCATCACCATGTGGGATGTGTGTAACCCCACAGTGTCCAACCTCCTGCTTCAAATCCCACCCTGAGAAGCTTTCAATGCCTTAGACATGCACTGCTGCTCCATCCTGACTTAGACACAGAAACGTCTGATTTCATAGCCAGTCTCTTCCCAGGTGGGATGCAGAGCTCAGGAAATGTGGGAGTCAGAACTTTTAAACCAGGCCACAGGGCAGAGGTTCCACTCCTCTCTCTGTCTGCTCTCACTGAAACTCCTTTAACAGCTCATTTTGTGACTCCAGTGTCCATCCTCTATCTCTCCAGCTTCTCCTATCTCTAGGGTAGCCAAGGGCTTCACACCGGATTTGGATTTTATCCAGAGGCCGAATGCAGAGCCAGTAACCCATTGGACTTCTTCTGTTGAGGGGAGCTGAGCCTTTCCCATCTGGGGACACCTGGGCCACTCCTCACCAGTGTCCTTCCTGCTTGCTGTAGGCACATGGGTGAGGCTCTAAATTAGCCACTGACATATGGATGGGCGCTTTGTGGTTTCACGCTCACCCCCATGTCATTGTCCCTCATCCTACTGGGGTCCCTGGAATATACAGGAGAGCCAGCAGCAAGCCAGCAGCCTGCCTCCACATCTTTCTACCCATGTAGATATTCTCCATGTTATGGCTTACGAAACACAGTAGGCAGTGTCCACCAATAAAGAGGAATAGCCTTAGCACTGATGGTGTTTAGGTTTTCTGGACACTCTGAGATAGGCAGCACCTGTTAGAACCACCCGACTTCCCTGGGCATCAGGGTCCCAGGAAGCCTGCTTTCTATCCTATCCTCTTTGGGATGTCAAGTTACAAGAGTCAGTTGGGGGATGGCTTAAGTCCAGATTCCAGCTTAGAAAAGTGTCTGTCTCCCCCTCCCCCTATGGACAGGTACACAAAACTGGTGAAACATGAAAGCCTCTAGGGATGGGGGAGCAAGAAGAATAAAATCCCAGATGTACCTCAAGTGCTGGGAAGGCAAAGCCAACATCAGAGTCATCCATTGAGAAGCATGAAATTCCCTCTATATTTCTACCTATAGAAGGCAGAGGTCTCTAACCCTGAAGAAAGTGGCCCCATGCTGTGAAGCAGGGAAGGTCAGACCCAGCAACCCAGAGACCAGGCTCAGGGGTTCTCAGACCTCTCCCTTTGCACTCCTCTGTCTCCCAGGGGAGAACCTGACACCAGCATTCTGACGTCCTGGCAATGGCTGTCCCTTTCTCCTCCACAATTCTGAACTGATGCTGAACTTCCGGTCCTGGCAATCCTGTCTACGATAATTAAGACACTTATCAAACTGCCCAAATGACTCAGCCCTGATTCCCGTGAGATGCTGGACAAACAGGAGTGCAGGTGAACGTGCACCTCTCAGCTCTCTGCATCAGCAGCTCAGCATGGCCAGGCCCCAAGCCACACCTGAGTGCCATAAGGTAGACTAAGTGTCCTCAAGACTAAGTGCTCCTGGATGTGCTGCTGCCACCATTGCTCAGATCTTGGTGATGGACAACTTGACCCAGGATGCAGCAAGTGTTACCCACAAGCTGCCTGGCACTCTTCAATCTGACAATACCAACTGCTTTACTCACAGTTCCCAGAAACCCCTACCCCAGGTTAAGAACCATCTCACATCTAGAGTGTTTGTGCATCAGTACAGGTGATGCCAGGCCTAGGGGTTCCTTGGCACTACACAACTGATGGCATCCCTTGCAAGCACATGCTAGAATGATCCCCAGAAACCACAAGAGAGACTGAGAATGTCCAGAGAGGGACGATGAACTGTGCAGGCTCAAACTTGTACAAAGATGAGAGAGCAGGTCCAAGCCCAGCTGTGGCACTGTCTGGGCCCAAGCCAGCCCTGTGGCATGTACTGCCTGTATTGGTGCAACTGTGGACAGTGGGTACATGGCATAGGGGTAAAAGTAGAATAGGCAGTGCCCAAGTAGAATCTGAGGATATCTTGTGTGAGGAGGGGGCTCAGCTTAGGAGCCACAGGAAGTGACCTCACCATGTTGGTGATGACCTAGAGAACTGGGTGCCCCAGCAACCACCCCAACATTCCAGAGTTGAGTCTAAGCCAGCTCACCTGGATAGAGTCTCGCAGGAAGATGTTCCTGAGTTGTATCCCGCGATGCCCAAGCCCAGGCCCCAAGAAACCCTGCTGTGGGCGCCTCGCACAGTGGTGGGGACGCTGGGCCAGCCCTCACCCCCGATGCTCCTGGAGCTTCAAGCAGAAAAAGGCCAAGGTGAGTCTGGCAGCCAGGGCAGCTCTCTGCTGACCAGGACACCACTGAGACCCCACTGGGAGCCAACAGGCCCGTGGGTGTGGGTGGACATGGTCCACTTCACCCTTGGAGGAGGGAGCCTGAGTTAAGAGGCGGGGGCAGCCTGAGGCCCAGAGCTGCTGGCTGTGGAGGGATCCAGGGACTGCCTCTTACCTGCCATTCTCTGCTCTTGTCTCCCAGGTCCAGGACAGGGCAGCCTCGCACCTGGCACAGCACAGCGGGCTGGGGATCTCAAGCAGCCCAGACAACCGTAGGCCAACTAAAACTGATGACCTGTGTGTAGTGGGGGAGTGGTCAAACTCACCCACAACTCCAAAGCTCATGTATCGGGCATTCCCCCAGGCGCACAAGCCACCTGAGGGCCCCCTCAGTCACTTAATCTTGGTAAAGGCCCAGATAGAGCCCAGGGGGTCCGCAAATGCCCATCTCACAGTGGAGGCACTGGGGCTCGACGACTTCGCCTGTTCCAGATGGGAAGCAAGCTCAAGGCTGGGCCTGGAACCTGACCTGACAGCTGGGGCAGAGCAGAGCCATGACCTTCAAGCAACAACCCCACTGGAGCAGTCATGGCCCTCCAAAGATGAGTGGGGGACAGCTGTGTCCCCAGCTGCAGCCAAGGAAACTGCAGAAGCACCAGACGCAGCACTGGCCCCGGCCTCAGCCCCAGCTCTGCAAGTCCCTTCTGCTGCAGCCCCAGTGCCACACCTGGCCTTTCCCGCCCCGGTGTTCCTGTATTTCTCTTTAATCCTCCCCATAGTGTTCCTTGTCTCCACCTTATTGTCGCTTTACCAAAATAAAATTTAATTGATTACCCACTGCAAAATGTGCAATTCACACCATGCGAACTCCCCATACTGTGCCCTCCCCACCCCACTCTCCCTGCACCATGGCCCCAATGCCAGGGACCTGGAGCCTCTGGAGAGGACATGGGCACCTCCCCAGGGGCAGAGCCAGGGTTCCCCGCTTGGATAAAGAGCACCAAGTGCTGGGACAGCCAAGGAAAGCAAAGAACAGGGAGACGCTTGCACGGCTGTGGCAGTGCCTCCTCATGGTCAGGGACGCGGGCTCTGAGGTCACAGATCTGACCTGCAGTGGGTGTTCTCCCTGCAGCCTCAGTGTCCTCATCTGTGAGATGGGAAGGCAGCCCTGCCACAGCCATCACCGGCACAGGGAATGTGATGCTCTGCACCTCCCTGCACACATTGGGCCCCCTGCTTCCAGGATGAGGAGTACACAAGAAAGGGGAAGGGTTCTTACACTGAAGGCACAGTTTGGGTCCTGGGGCCACACACACACACAGAAGCCGTCACAGTCTCTGTCCCTGCACTCAACAATGGGTCACTGGCAGAAGGATCCGAGCAGGGATTTGCTCACTGCTCAGGAGACAGGGGGGCCTTGTCTGGGACCCCATGTGCCCCAGACTGCCTGGTGTGCAGGTGACATGGGTGGGTCTTGGCTGGGAACATGGAGACACAGAGGATGTCCCCAAGCACAGTAATTGCTCTTTCCTGAGCTCCTGGGATTTCCCAGCCCCTGGCCAAGCACACGGGTGACCACGTCTCAGCCATGGGGAGGCACTGCTGTCACTCCCCATTTGCAGATGAGGAACCCCCAGAGAGCGAGGCCCCACCCAGGTCACGGCTGTGCTGATCCCACATGAGGACTCCACTCCCCACCGTAAGCCCAGACTGTCAGGCCCCGATGACCCTGTGGGCAAACAAGAGGGCAGTACAGCAGGCCAGGAAGGAGTGGGAAGGGTAGGACTTTCTCCAAGACATCATAGCCACAGGGATTTACTTAACAGGCTTCTCAGCTGATCCACTAGGGCTGAGGGATGCCTGTGGAGGAGGAAGCTGGGGCACTGGAATGCTGACCTGTGTGTGTTCCTGGGAATGGCCTGGATCACACCCACTGACAGCACTGGCCCTATGACTGTCCCTCTGGATAATGTCCCAGATCACCTGCTGCCTGTGCACCCTGCACACCTGGAACCTGGAACCCAGGTCAGGCCAACTGGAGGGAGTGGGTGGCAGTGGGTGCACCTGTCCTGCAGAGTGCCAGGCAGCTCAGTTTGGCTGCCTTGGCAGGGAGGGCCCCAGGGATTCTGTGCTCCCCAGCACTGGGAGGGCACAGAGTGGGGTGTCCACCACTCAGGACAGCTGATGTCCCCATCTCAAGGTCATGAGCTCATGGTCATGTCTAGTTCCAGGTCCTGGTGTCTAATAGCTGGAGCCCACCCCCAGGAGGCTGAGCTAAGGGTCATCTCACCATGTCCAGTGGTGCAGCCTGATGCCCTGATGAACTGTAGGGTCCTAGAGAGGCAGGCTGCCCCAGCACAGTGGACAGAGCGGGCAGAGGCCAGAGATGCAAGCCCTGGGCTGTTGTGGGGAGAGGTGAGTATGAACAGCTGAGGGGCTGAGCCCCTGCAGGCCTCTATCTTTGCACGCGTCTCTCACTGTGTCCTGACCACTCAGTGACATGGGCATGTGAGGTCCCCACTGAGGCTAGAGGCCCTGCTCTCTGCAGTCTACTCAGCAGCAGAGCCAGGTTTAACACAAGGAGAAGCCAGAAACCCTGGGAGTCCCTTGAAAATGAAGCTGCACCCAGATGCCTCTGGGGACCAGCTGCCCTGCCTACAGGTAAACTTAAGTAGGCCCAACAGACATGTGTGCACCAGAAAGCGCTCTGCTTCCCAGGACTGCGCCCTCCCCAGTGTGCTAGCCTCAAGTTCACATAGCAGGACAGGCAGACAGACATCTGGACCTGGAAAGTCTTCTGTATTTCCCTGGTGGTGGGAACATCCTGGGCAGACGACAAACACAGCAAATGATGCTCTAAACATCCAATGACCATGACAGAAAATGAGCCTCCACACCTCTCATTTAGTTTTGCACCTCATGAATTCTAAAGTGAAACCTAAAATAAAGCATCAAAAACATAAATGTTGAGTCAAAATATAAATCATGTGGAAGACAATTTACAAAATGTTTCTAACTTGGAGTGACTCGCAGATTATGAGTGCATCACAACTATGATAGATAATAAAAAGATATAAGGTAATTTCTCCAAATTTCAAAATTTGTGATTCAAAAAACACATTTTCTTTTTTTTTCTGACATGCAGACTGGACAGTGAGAGTGAGAGAGACAGAGAGAAAGGTCTTCCTTTACCATTGGTTCACCCTCCAATGGCCGCTGCGGCCAGCGTAACGTGCTGATCTGAAGCCAGGAGCCAGGTGCTTCTCCTGGTCTCCCATGTAGGTGCAGGACCCAAGCACTTTGGCCATCCTCCACTGCACTCCCGGGCCACAGCAGAGAACTGGACTGGAAGAGGGGCAACCGGGACAGAATCCGGCACCCCGACTGGGACTAGAACCCGGGGTGCCAACGCAGCAGATGGAGATTAGCCTGTTAAGCTGCAGCATTGGCCAAAACACATTTTCAATGTGAAAAAACATCACACAGATTCAGAAAAAATATTTTAAAATCATGTATCTAACAAGATCCTCTGTCCACAAAATATAAGGAACACTTACAACTGAATAATAGGAAAATGAACAACTCAACCAACGGAGTCAAATATTCAAATGTGCATCTCTTCTAAGATAAGCACAGAAAAAGTTGCTCAACATCATCTGGACCCAGGGAAAAGCAAATGGAAGCCACAGTGTGAACCAACTCTCCCCTACTTGAGTGGCAGGAGTTTAAACAATGGGGAGGAACCAGAGTTATAAAGGATATGGACAAACAGACCTCACCCATTGATGGTGAGAGTGTGAAATGGTGCAGCCACTGTAGTGTTCAAGCAGTTGTCCCCAAATGGAGATATGAAGAGTTACTGTCGGACTCAGCTACTCCATTCCTAGCTCATACTCAAGATGACTGAAAATACTTGTACCTAGAAAAAAGTACCCAGGTAGACATAAGTTGGTATCTGTTAATAAGAACCGAGGATATAAATGGGTTAAATTCTCCACTAAAGGATACCGACTGGCTGAATGGATAAAGACCAACACTCAAGATACTGCCTGGAAGAAGCCCATTTCAGACACACATTACATCAGGATAAAAGAATCTGTCAGAAAGAGCATCTAACAACTGCAAATACATACATGCACCTGAAAACAACACCACCTAAGCATGGAATACAAACAATATTGGTTCTAAAGGGAGGTAGAGACCCCACAACAATAGGAGCTGAGGACTTCAACATCAGGTTATCTAGGCAGTCTAGAAGCACTAGACTTACGAAGTGCTACAAACCAAACGGACTCATCATTTGTGGAACGCTGCCTCTGGATCCTCAACTGCAAGACAGTGCTTAACCACAGAACCTAACTCTATCACTTTTGGGAAGAACAAATTGATTAAATGAAAAGAACATGGAAGAAAACCTGGTCATAACGAGCACACAACATACTCATCAATGCTGTGGGTGATTAATATTGGTATTAAAAAAGAAATCAAAACAGAAGAAAGACTGAAATCTAAGACCTGAGCCTTTGAAACAATTAGAAGAAAACACAGAGGAACTGCTTCCGGACAGTGCTACGGGCAAGGATTTCTTAGATCAGATCCCAAGAGCACAGCATACCAAGCCAACTAGCGGACAAATGGGATTTCACCAAATTAAAGAGCTTCTGCACACCAAAGGGAACAATATGTGCCAGCCAACATCTGGCATAGCAGTTAGTAAAGTCAATATAAAACACAACTAACAGCAAAAGCAAAAACACAACAATAAGTAAGTCAGATTAAAAATGGCCATAGATAGAAATTGACATTTCTTAAAGGAAGACATCTCACTGGTTCTATTCCACAGCACAGGGGGGAACTACAGATACTGTGAAATACTGGACAAAAGTGCTGATCACTAAACTCAGAGAGATACAAAGCAAAACTACAATGGGATACCAAGAGATGAAAGATAACAAGTGAGGATGTCTGTGGAGGGGAGGGAACACTTGGCACTCTGTGGGTGCGGATGAAGATCTAGCAAAGCAGCAAGGAAGTTGCTCAATAAACAGAAACTACAGCCACCATCCAGTCCAGCAATCCTACTACCTGGTGTACATCAAAGGGAAAGGAAGTTAAGTCTGGGGAAGAGAGATCTGTGCCCCTAATTTTACTGCAGTCCTGTTCCCAGTAGCTAAGGAATGCAAACAACCTACACATCCATCCACCATGGATGGAAAAAGAAAAAAAAGGGTACGTGTACACATAGGAATACTACTCGGCTATAAAAAAGGTTGAAATCTTGTCATTTGTGGTACCATGGGAGGATCTGGAAATCACTGGGTTAAGTGAAATCAACCAAGCACAGAAAGACAAACACCACATGACCTCACTCACGCGTGGAATCTGCAAAGTGGTGATGCCCTGGAGGCTCAGGGCACAACGGCAGTTGTCAGAGGCCGGGAGGCAGGGACGAGGGCAGTGGGCAGCGACGGACTAGTGTGAGTCACAGCTGACGGAGCAGGAGTCTCTGTGCTTCTGCTGCGCGGGAGAGGACAAGGCTGATGCCCTGTGTATCTCCCTAGGAAGGCAGACACAGCCCTGCAGTGTGGCGTTTGCTTCCCCGCAGGAACAAGCCCAGTGAACTCGGGGGACAGAGGAGGTGGAGGTGGGGAGCAAGGGCTTTCCACCCTTCTGCTCACTTCCTGCAGGTCAACCTACGAAGGTGAAAGTCCATGGCGATCAAACCATGGACGCACGCAGTCCTGACCCTGTGATTCCCCACAAGCTCAGGTTACACTCAGGTCTGAACTCATGCAATCCTAAGCCCTAAAACCCAAGAACCCGGATAAGATGATCTGGGTGAAGTTCCAGGGATGCTGGAAAGGGAGATCCTGCCCCAGTTCCCTCTCCTCACACAGTGACACACAGCAATGGCCGCCACCGCAGCTATAAGGGTGCAGGTGTAGAGGCTCAGGTTTCAGGGCTTTACAAGGAACGCCTTCTGCAATCCTGAAAACTCGAGGAGGGGACTACTATGCCCATTTTGTAGCAGGGAAATTGAGGCACGGGACAGGGAATCCACATAAAGCCACGTCACTTCTCACAGCAGAGTCCAGATTATGCCCTGTCTCTCCAGTTCCTCATCAATCTCCTGGTTCCACTCCTGTACCCCAGCCCCAGGAGCTCACCTCTAGGCACCATGGACACCGGACACAGATCAGATCGATATTGGCCCGGGGCACCCTGGGCACTATAGAGTGTGGGGCAGCATCTCTGGCAACCACCTTACTCAAGCCAGGAGCACCTCCCAGTTGGGCCAACCACAGTGTCCCTTAAGGAGTCACAGTCTCCACAGCTAGGAACCAGGGCCCCATGGACAATCTTTTCTCAATGGACAAAGAAGCTGTCCCCACAGCCTCAGTGTCCTCATCTGTGCAATGGGAAGGCAGCCCTGCTGCAGCCATCACCGTGTCAGGAAATGCGATGCTCTGCACCTCCCTGCACACACTGGGAGTCCTCAGCTCCAGTATGAAGTGTTAACAGGGTATAGATAAGGGATTCTTAACTGAGGGCACACGATCAGGTCCAGGGGTCATACACACACAGAAGGAGTCACAGTCTCTGTCCCTGTGCTCAACAATGAGTCACTGGTACCTAAATTAGAGGAAGGATTTGCTCACTGCACAGGAGACTGAGGGGCCTTGTCCAGGACCCCATGTAACCCAGACTGCCTGGTATGCAGGTGACATGGGTGGTCTTGGCTGAGAAGATGGAGACACACAGGATGTCCCAAGGATAGTGACCATGTTCCACTGGAACAGGCTGTGTTTCCATAGGGAAGTGCACCCCAGGCTTTCATAATCTTCCACTGCCGTGTGGTTCTGACTTACAGACAAAGAACCTCGCAGTCCCTGAGAGCCCACAGGTAGAACACAGTGATACCAATGAACTGAGGGACACTGTTGACCTCTGGGGACCAGCTGCCCTGTCTACAGGTGGACTGAAATGGGTCCAACAGACATGTGTGCACCAGCAAGAGCTCTGTCACCCAGGATTTCCCTCTCCCCAGTGCGCCAGACTCAAGTTCACAGAGCAGAACCAGGAAGACCAACATCTGGACCTGGAAAGTCTTCTGTGTTTCCCTGGTGATCTAGAGGTTGTTGTGCACATGGGGGCCTGGGCTACATCAGTAAACAAAGAGAAGGTTCCTTCTGCCTACTCACCCCTGATCAGGTGTGAAGACTTGCGCATCTGCGCAGGAGACATGAGAAGGCCCAGAGAAGGGAGCATCCTGGGCAGACTTACAAACACAGCAAATGATGCTCTAAATACCTAATGGCCCAGCAGAAAATGAGCTTCCAGGCCTCTCATTTACATGTTCACCTCATCCACTCCAAAACATAACTCAAAATAAAGCATCTAAGCACAAATGTTAAAAGTCAAAAATATAAATCACTTAGAAGAAAACTTACAAAATCTTGACAATTTTGAGTGACCCGCAGATTTTTGATACATTATCACAACTATGATACATAATAAAAAGATAATCAGTAATTTCTCCAAATCGCAAACACTTCTGATTCAAGAAAAACATTATCAAAGTGAAAAAAAGATCACACAGATTCAGACAAAATATTTTAAAAGCATGTATATGATAAGATCCTCTGTCCACAAAATATAAGGAACACTTACAATTGAACAATACGAAAATGAACAACCCAAACCACCATGTGTCAAATATTTGAATATGCATTTCTTCTAAGATAAGCACAGTAAAAGTTGCCCAACATCTTCGGGCCCCAGAGAAAAGCAAATGGAAGCCACAATGTGACACCAACTCTCCCCCACTTGAGTGGCAGGAATTTAAACAATGGGGAGGAACCAGAGTTGTAAAGGATATGGACAAACAGACCTCACCCATTGATGGTGAGAATGTGAAATGGTGCAGCCACTGTACAAATCAAGCGGTTGTCCAAATGGAGATATGAAGAGTTACTGTCAGACTCAGCACCTAGCTCATACTCAAGATAAATGAAAATACTTGTCCCTAAAAAAAGTGTCAAGGTAGACATAGGTTGTTATCTGTTAATAACAACTTTGAATGTAAATTGGTTAAATTCCCCACTTAAAGGATAAAGACCGGCTGAGTGGATAAAGACCAACACTCAAGATACTGCCTGGAAGAAACCCATTTCAGACACACATTACATCAGGATAAAAGAATCTGTCAGAAAGAGCATCTAACAACTGCAAATACATACATGCACCTGAAAACAACACCACCTAAGCATGGAATACAAACAATATTGGTTCTAAAGGGAGGTAGAGACCCCACAACAATAGGAACTGGGGACTTCCACATCCCACCTGTCAATGGACAGATCATCTAGACAGACAACCAGCAAAGAAGCACTAGACTTAAGAAGCACTACACACCAAATGGACTTAACATTTGTGGAACACTGCAGAATATGCATTCTTCCCCTCAGCACGTGGAACATTCTCCAGAAGAGACCCTACATTCGCCCACAAAACAAGCCTCAACTCATTTTAAAAAATCAAAATCACCTTTTCGCAGGCCATAATGGAATAAAATATTAGTAATAAACCTGAGGAATTGTAGATATCAGCCAAATGCATGGAAATCAAACACCATGTTCCTGTACAATCAATGGATCCCTTTTACCACTCTCCTCAACACACAACTGGGAGTGCTACCCAGCACAATTTAGCAAGAGCAAAAAAATAACAGCATCAATTAATAGTCCTTACTTGCAATCTATATGATCTTATATATAGGAAAATTTAAAACTTCATCAAAAGAATTAAAATAATTCAATAAAAATGCAGGATACAGGATCAGCTTACAAAAACCAACATTTCAATACCCTAGGAACAAATCAGATGAAAAGAGATCAAGAAGGCAACCCAGTGGTAGAACAAGGAGTTGATAGAAATTGAAGAGATGACTAAAAACTGCAAAGTCATCCCATGGTCATGCATTTGAAGAACTAGAACTTTTAAATGTCCAACTACTATAGACACAATGCAATTCCTCTCACAATACCAATGACATTCTTCAAAGAATAAGAGAAAGTATTTGCAAGTTGTTCCCCTGATGAGATTAAGGAACTCAACCCAAAAGTCCCCCCACAAAAATGCACTTAAAAATGAGCTAATTATCTGAGTAGATACATGTCAGAAGAAGATATACAAATGGCCAAAAACTACATGAAATAATGCTCAATCATATTAATCATCAGGGACTTGGAACTCAAAACCTCAATGAAAGATTCTCTCTCCCAGGTCTGACCAGAAAAAACACAATGAACAAATTCAAGGACATAGAGAAAGGGGAATTCTCGCACACTCTGGACAGGAATGTCCATCAATGCAGTCCTTGTGGCAAACAGTGTGGTGTTTCCCCAAAACACTAGAAATAGAACTGCCATATGATCCAGCAATCTGTCTGTGCGTATACATCCAAAGGAAAGGAAACCAAATGTTGACAACATAGTTGCACGCCACGTTTACTGCAGCACTGTTCATGAAAGCCAAGGTATGGAGTCAACCTAGACACTCTACTGGTAGATGAATTGATAAATAACACCTGGTTACATATGCATAATGGAATAATACTCAGCCATAAAAAAGAACATAGCCATGTCATCTGCAGCAACATCCATGAGCCTGGAAGGTATTGTGGGTTTTTCTGTTTGTGTATGGTTTTTTTCGGTGGGGGAAGGATTTTATTTATTTGAGAAGTTGAGTTCCAGACAGAGGGAAACAAAGGTCTCCCATACACTGGTTCACTCCCTAAATGGGTACAAAGGCCAGAGCTGAGCCGATCTAAAGCCAGGAGACAGAAGCCTCTTTCATGTCTCCCAGGTGGGTGCAGGAGTCCAAACACTTGGACCATTCTCCACTGCTTTTGCAGCAGAGAGCTGGATTGGAAGAAAAACACCTGGGGCATGAACCAGCACCCATTTGGCATGCCAGCACCACATGGGGAGGGTTAGCCCACTACATCACAGTGCCGGCCCCAGGGAGGACACCCTATTAGTTAAACAAGTCAATCGCAGGAGGAAAACTACTGCATGTTCCCATTTACGTATGAAATCCTAAAACGTTGATCTCACAGAAGTAGGCAAAAAGAACAGAGTTTACCAAAGGTTGGAAAGGGGAGGGGGGAGTGGAGGGAGGATGGTGGACGGGTACAGAGCACAGTTCACTGTGAAGAGCAATGTCAAATGTTCTGCCACACCGTGAGGTAACCAATGGAAAGGTAATTAATTAATTAATTTTACTGCAGTCCTGTTCCCAGTAGCTAAGGAATGCAAACAACCTACACATCCATCCACCATGGATGGAAAAAGAAAAAAAGGGGCACGTGTACACATAGGAATACTACTCGGCTATAAAAAAGGTTGAAATCTTGTCATTTGTGGTACCATGGGAGGATCTGGAAATCACTGGGTTAAGTGAAATCAACCAAGCACAGAAAGACAAACACCACATGACCTCACTCACACGTGGAATCTGCAAAGTGGTGATATCCTGGAGGCTCAGGGCACAACGGCAGTTGTCAGAGGCCGGGAGGCAGGGACGAGGGCAGTGGGCAGGGATGGACTAGTGTGAGTCACAGCTGATGGAGCAGGAGTCTCTGTGCTTCTGCTGCGCGGGAGAGGACAAGGCTGATGCCCTGTGTATCTCCCTAAGAAGGCAGACACAGCCCTGCAGTGTGGCGTTTGCTTCCCCACAGGAACAAGCCCAGTGAACTCGGGGGACAGAGGAGGTAGAGGTGGGGAGCAAGGGCTTTCCACCCCTCTGCTCACTTCCTGCATGGCCAACCAACAAAGATGAAAGTCCAGGGTGATCACACCATGGACAGGACCAGTCCTAACCCTGTGATTCCCCACAAGCTCAGGTTACACTCAGGTCTGAAATCATGCAATTCTAAGCCCTAAAAACCAAGGACCCACATAAGATGACCTTGGTGAAGTTCTAGGGATGCTGGGAAGGGAGATCCCGCCCCAGTTCCCTGTCCTCACGCACTGACACTCTGTAACGGTGGGCGCCGCAACTATAGGATGCAGGTGCAGAGGCGCAGGTATCAGGATATGACAGAATCACCTTCTGCAATCCTGAAAAAAAACGAGGAGGGGGCTACTATGCCCATTTTGTAGCAGGGAAATTGAGGCATGGGACAGGGAATCCACATAAAGCCACGTCACTTCTCACAGCAGAGTCCAGATCACACCCTGTCTCTCCAGCTCCTCATTAATCTCCTGGATCCTCTCCTGTACCCCAGACCTAGAGGCTCTCCCCTAGGCACTGGACCCAGATTGCTCTTGCTCTACGGCACTATGGGCACTGCAGGGTGTGGGGCAGCATCTCTGGCAACCACCTGACCCAAGCCAGGAGCACCTCCCGGTTGGGCCAACCACAGTGTCCCTTAAGGAGACACAATCTCCATACCTAGGAACCAGGGCCCCATGGACAATCTTTACTCAGTGGACAAAGAAACTGTTTTTTAAATTTTTTTCATCAATTTTCATTTGACTTGAAAAGCAGAAAGAGAGGCGGAGCTCTCATTGGTGGCAGGGACCCAAGTGCTCAAGCCACTGCCTGTGCCCCCCAGAGACACGTCAGTGGGAAGCTGGATTGGAAGCAGAATACTGGCAGCCAAACCCAGCACCCTCATGGGGGATACAGGCATCCAAGCTAGCCATTTGACCTCCTGTGCCACAAACCCCTCCTGCAACAAAGCTTTTAAAAACAAATCCAGCAACCTGCACCACTGCCTGCAGTGCCACCATCCCTTATGGGCACCAGTTCAAGCCCTAGCTGCTCCACTCCAATCCAGCTCTCTGGGAAAGCAGAAGATGGCTCAAGTCCTTGTGCCCCTGCACCTGCATGGGAGACACAGAGGAAGCTCCTGGTTCCTGGCTTCCAATCGACCCAGCTCCAGTTGTTGGAGCTATCTGAGGACTGAACCAGTGGTTGGAAGACTTCTCTCTCTCTGCCTCTGCCTCTCTATAACTATACACTGGATTCTGCCTCACTCAGTGTCACACACATCATCTCCCTTTACACTGCCACAGTCACTGATTCAGGGCCCTCCACCACAGCTGCAGAGTCTGTCCCACGATGGGATACCACAGGAGAACCACACTGTGGGGTGAGACCCAGGATCAGGTGGCACCCGTGGGGCATGGGAAGGTATCCTGGGGTAGGGGGCTGGGCAGTAAGAGCCAGGAGGAGAGCAGGTCAGGCTGTCCAGGGAGAAGCAGAAGGGGGCCCCCAGCAGGCAGGCTGTGCAGCCAAGGAGCAGGGAGCCTGGACAGAGACGCCTCCCAGGATGCAAAATAGCTCAGCCCCTCTCAGGCTGCCATCAGGAAGATCCAAAGGTGTGCCCTCCAGTCAGGGAGCCACACCGTGAGACATCAAGGCTCAGTAGGCAGAGAAATGAGGCTGAAGCAGAAGTGACAGTGGCGAATGATCCGCAGGCCCCAAGGCCTGGACAGCAGTCTCCAGGATGCACGGAAGACCCATGCCAGCACGGAGATGTCCCCAGATGTCACTATCCCAGCACCTGCAGGCCACACCTGATACAACACCTGTTTGCTTCATTTCCCACACGGTTGCAGGGGCCCAACGACTTCTGCCATCCTCGGCTGCCTGTCCCAGGCACGTTAGCAGGGAGCTGGACTCGAAGTGCAGCACCCATATGGGATGCAGGCACTGCAGCCCAGGGCTTTAACCCTCTGAGCCACAGTGCAGGCCCCATCTATGGGAATGTTAACCATATAAGTTGCAACATATATTCTAAAATTAACTGCACACAAATACACAATGCTTAACTTGGGCACTTTCAAATCTATTTATATAAAAATACATGCCCCCTTTATAAACAGGTTCCCCATTACAGAGATGAAAACTCACTTCATTTCTATATATGTAAGCAGTTTAAGAATACTGGATCCTGCCGAGGATCAGGTCATTTTTTCCCCAAAAACGTTCTAAAGATGACCATAGCACAAAAGAGGATTCACTACATGCCTGCTGACTTAACCCTTGGTTCACTGCACTCCTTCACAGGTACGAGATCACCCTGGATAATCTTCCCAGAGAATCAAAAATGCAATCCGTCCTCTCGTGCTGTCAGAACAACCGCGGAAAGCACACTGGGGACACTCAACCAACACCAGTGCTCACGTGACTGAGGCAGTCGTCTTGGACAACAAAGAAAGACTTCCATCCAGGATCCAGTAAAAGCAGGAGGCGGGGAGATGAAGAAGTTCTGGAAACGGGGCCCGTGTTGTGGTGCACTGGATAAAGCCACAGCCTGCAAACCCTCACATCCCATGTGGGCACCGGTTCCTGTCCTGGCTGCTCCAATTCCAATCCAGCTCCCTGCAAGTGGTCTGCAAAAAGCAGAGGAAGATGGCCCAAGTACCTGTGCCCCTGCAACACACACAGGGTACTGGGCAGAAGTATCTGGCTTCAGCTTGGACCAGGGAAGCCACTGCCACCATCTTGGGAGTAAACCAACAGATGGAAGATAGCTCTCTCTGTCTCTCCCTTTTCTGGAACTGTGACTTCCAAAATAAGAAATAAATCTTTTTTTAAAAGATTTAGAAATTCTAGAGATGCAGATAAGCCTCAGACAGCAGATTTCCCATGCAGGGTTCTCAACACAACAAAAGGATATGGAAGAATCACAGAGCGCAAGGGCAGCGCAGCCATGTTCTTGTCAGCCCTTCAGGGAGAACCCTATGAGAGGAAGTCACGCATCGCCAACAGGATGCACACCCGGCACTCACCCCCTGCCCCTCCTACACACCCAGCCCTGCCTCCTCAGCCAGCTCCCTCCATGGCCTAGCTCCTCCAAGTGCACCCTGTACTTTGGTTAATATCGACACTTGTCCTTCCCTAAGTAATACAGCAGGTGGACGAAGACCAAAAACTTGAGTCTGTTCCTCCCGTCATTCTCTCCACAAACCCTGCACATTCAGGTCATTCTCATGCCTCCACGTCCAGACTACAGATGCCAAATGGCCCACAGGACAACAGCAAGAGACTCAGGAGGCAGCAGCCCTGAGTGTCCACACATGAGACACAGCTCCTGATCCGCTGGGGGCTTGCTCCCTACAGGAACTGAGCCTGGTGACCCAGGGCCCACAAGTTATTCGGTGGTGACCCCCAAATCTCCTGCCGTGGGATGCAGACACAGACCGCAGTGGAGACTGGGGAGTGACTGTCCTGGTGAGACTGGAAAGAGTCTGAGGTCTGAAGGAGGAAGATTCTGAGCCAAGGCTCCCAAGTGAAGCCCTGCTCCCCACTCACACACACCTGACCAGTGTCCTACTGGTCTCACTGCCAGCTGACCCCTGCTCAGACTCCCAGCATGCTGGGTGCACTCCCTTCAGCTCAGCTCCCAAGACCACCACTCTCCAGCCCAGTGTTCCTACCCAGCCTGACTGCTTCCCCCATGAGTGCTCCCACCCTTCATCAGAGATCGCTCCTCTTCCTCTCCCCAACACCGGGCTTGCTGTCCCCAGAGGCTCTGCCACCTCCTCTGCCTCACTCGGGCAAAACACCCACAGCAAACACCAGCACAGCCCTTAGCACGGCCTGGCCCTGAGGTAAGCACTCACCCAGAAATGCAACAGACTCTAATGAAGTGCTATGGATACCACTGAGGAGAATCCCACAGGACTCCCAAAAATGAGTCACAGATCACTGCCCACCCAATGAATAAAAGGCTCTGGACTGTGGAGAAAGCCACTGGTAGCCCAAAAAAGAGTTATAGCTCACTGCTGCCCACAAACAAGCAAAAATAGGAAATAAAAATGGAGTCACTTATGCTAAGCCAGAAGCTGATGACATCACTTATGTCAAGCTCAGCGCTTGCCAGAAAGATGCTCCTCATCAGACTGAACAGACATCCCTGGGCAGTCTGATAACCTGTACGCTACAGACGACAACCTCAAGTTACCTTCCTACTCACACAGGGATTGGCTGCACCCCAGGAATACTGCAGATACACCCTGTCCTAAACAACAGATTGGTGGCACCCCGGGAAACTCCCAGAGGGAGCACAACTGATTGGTGACACCCTACCACTCCTGGAGATTCTCCCTTCATAATGACAAGGATAAAAGGATCATGGTCCCGGTGTCTGTGAACCTCTGGATCTTCACACATTCAGAGCTGAAGAGGCAGCCCGTTACACATGGATCCGTAATGGCACAAGATGACAACCGATCAAGGGCCCAGTGCATGTGAACCTCTGGATCTCCTTACACATGGAGAATAAGAGCCAGCTCACTAGCCCCCTTGCTAAGCAACACACGGAGACTACAGGACCAAACTCCAGTGGAGCCACCGCCTCGCCTGGACCCCTTATCAGCCTGCTGCCTGACCTGACCACACAGCTGGACCAGACCTCTCAGCAGGGGACCTCTCCAACTCCTTACCTTGTCATTCCCCTGGGAACTCCGGGCTTCTGCTCAGAGTGACAGCCATCCCACTACTGCGTGCCTGTAAGTGACTATTCTGAGATCCATCTCTCCGAGTGGTAATGAGACTCTGGACTCTGGACTTTGAACTTTCACTTTTTGGGAATGTGATAGGAACCTTAAGAACGCAGCATTTATAATGATATTGGCCATATGTAATAGGAAGGAATGTGCCTCGACCCTATGATTAAGAATGTCTTCTGCTTCGCTGTACTTATATTATTACAGTTGGACTGCCTTTGAGATTGCTTTGATGCCAGGTGTGTGTTATGATGTGTGGAGTAATGAACATAACTACAGAGATTGGTTTGCAGTGGGAAAGCCCTAGTGTGAATTGGAGTGAGCAATAAAAAGCCTTTCATTGGGAAGACAGTGTCGTGTCCGTGTGTTCCTTCTTCCCTATGCTCCGGCAATTCACCCTTGAGCCCTGTTGAAATGCGTGACAGCAAACACTCACTACATACCACCACCACTGCTAAACTCGGGAGACACCCACACTGTACATTCACTCCATTACAATTAGTAACACCTCTACAGCACACCCTACCCCACAGGTCCCACAACTCTCAGGTGGACACGGCTCCCCCACTACTGCAAAAACCGTCTCCACAAGCCATTGCCACTTCTACAGATTCCTCCAAGTAATTCTAAGAGTAAGGCAGTGCTATCCAACTCTACCAGACCACTCTTCCAACTCCTGGACCCTCAGCTCCAGGGCGATCTCTAGGAATTCACCCTACTCAGATACCCTTTTTTATCCTCTGTTCACATCTCTCGCTTCAAAGCACTGTACCGCGATGCTATCTTTTGTTGTGATATTAGCCATAGACTTTGTCAGAAACCAGCCAAACCGAATGGACCCATAGCAGAAGACTTCTCTCAGCACTCTCTCTCTTCTGGGTTGCATGCTTTACTACGGTGTGCTGCTTCTAACCTGCTGCCCTTTTTGTGGTCCCCAATTCTATATATCTCTCACATCCTCCCAAAGCCTCTACACAGCTCTCATCAATGCTTCCTCTCGTCTCTTCTTTGAACATAACCCCACCATCACTTCATGCGGGATCTGTACATACTCTTCCCACTTCCCAGCCAGTCTGGACAAAGGCCACAGGACTGAAGGGATACCCTGTACTTTCCCCAAAACAGGAAGAATTCAACCAACCTTATTTACCTATCAAAGGCATGTTCTGTGCTTTGCTGACAGGTCAAGTCCTTAAACGCATCCTACGTGTTCCCTTCCCTTTTTCCATGAAGTAGGATCACTGTCCCACAAACTCTATAACTGGACGATTACTCTCCCAGCCTCCCCTGTTTCCTCCATTTCCTTCCCCTACTCCCACAGGTTAGCGAAATTAGCCACAAAGGCAAATACTCCCACTCTAACTGAACCATCACTGTCAGGACCCAGCCCAAGGATGCATTGGTGAACATGCGGGGGACCATAAATAGAAGCATTCTTGCTCTGTGGCATCCAGCTGTACAACTGTCTTCCCATGAACTGGACAGGCATGTGTCCTCTTACGTTCCTATTTCACCCTTTCTCCTATACTCTCAACCAGACTTGATGTCCCATACCTCAAACATCCCATGTCAAGAGTGACTTGGACTTAGCAACCCTTCTTTCTTGTTGGGTGTTTTTTGCCAGGGATTGGGCCAGGAGCAGCCAGACTGGCAATTTCAGGAGACAAGACAAAGAAATACAAAGAATTATGTCTCACTCTCAAAGAAAACATAAATGACCCAGCACCACACCTGTCTCACTTCCAAGACCAGGTAGAGTCCTGTCAGCAGTGGTCCTGCAAAATCACTGAGGATTTAGACGTCCTCAGCTCCATAAAAGGAGGACTTTGCCTCTGGGTAAAGAGTGTGGCTTGTGGTCAGTGCCGCCATAGCTCAATAGGATAATCCTCCACCTGCTCGCCGGCACACCAGGTTCTGGTCCCGGTTGGGGCGCCGGATTCTGTCCCAGTTGCTCCCCTTCATTCCAGCTCTCTGCTGTGGCCCAGAAGTGCAGTGGAGGATGGCTCTAGTGCTTTGGCCCTGCACCCGCATGGGAGACCAAGAGGAACCACCTGGCTCCGGGCTTCGGATCAGTGTAGTGCGCCGGCCCCAGCGGCCATTGGGGGGTGAACCAATAGAAAAGGAAGACCTTTCTCTCTGTGTTTCTCTCTCTCTCACTGTCCACTCCATAAAAAAAAAAAAAAAAAAAAAAAAAAAGAGTGTGGCTTGTACACCAGTCAGTCAGGTGCTGTGAGAGATGCTATTGAGCACATTGAAAAGCATGCTAATGAAATGTAAGAATGCATTACAATACCCTTGCCACATCTTAGCCATCTTTGCCACTCTGAGTAACTTTTCTACTACTTTCTTTTTCCCTCATAATCACGGTGCTTTATTCTTATGATATATAATTACACATTTCAAAAGTGCTCACAGGAACCAGTGACTGCTAGATCCCAAGACATCCCGCAGGAACATCACAAGACTGATCTTCTTCTCCAGTCACTCTGGACTACAGCCCTGCATCAGCAGGAAGTGGCCAATAGGACACCAGCACCCATCTCTCTCTCTGTCCTGGGAGTAGCAATACAGGACCTTGAGCAACATCATGGGCAGAAGAGATGCCGTGTTACAGCCACATCACTGCCTCAAGAGTTCAACCATTATCCCCAGCACTCTGGAAGGTTGAAAAAGCCAAGGCAAACCATCTCAGCTCTGTCTAATCCCTGCCCAGCCCGAACCAAAAGTACCCAGGCTAGATAAGCCCCAGTCTCTACCAGAACGTGTCCCGACCCTCGCTAGTAGTGGGCCCTCAGGTCTGTCTCTAAATAAATAGGCTCTAGCTACTGAGTGTCGCTCCTCCTCTTCATGGAGGAACGACACTAAACCCTGCCTAGGCTTCATATCTGAGTCACGGCACCATTATGTCGCTCCCCGTCTTCGTGGAGGAACGACACAAGACCCTGCGCTGTTCTTTCATCTGCTCGGCCCTCCCCGGGTTTGCTGCTGGTTCTTCCCGGGTTGGCTGTTGGTCCTTCCCGGGTTGGCTGCTGGTCCTTCCCGGGTTGGCTACCATCCCTTCCACCTCCGTGGAAGGGCGGTTCCCCCTGCCACATTCCCCACTTCCGCAGGGGAGCGGCACACCACCAGCCGGTTCTCTCGGGGGCTGCACAGGTGTTCCCCTTAGATGTTCCCCTTAGATGTTCCTGGTGCATGCCGTCTCTCTCCTCCTTTATAGTCCTCCTCTGCCAATCCCAACACTGCTACCCAAACGCCGAGTACGCTGCTCTCCTCCAATCAGGAGCAGGTCCCACAGTTTATTGGTTGAACTGGAGGCAGCTGTGTAGAAGCTGTTTTCTCCTCTCCCAGCGCCATATTGTGGGAGAGCAGATGCATAAAATAAGTCTTAATTCCAGTAACTTAGTCTAGTCCGAGTTGCTCCCCACAACTGAGTTCGTAGTTTCTAGTCCATCTTCCCTGTGTCTTGTGCATATTGTCTAAAACACACCATTAGGGAAATGAGCAAGCCAGACAACACCAGCATTCAGTCCTCGGTCAGGGGAAACCATTAGATGGATTCCCGGCAAAGGAACATTCCGTGTGTTTGAGTTCAGTTGCTTATTCATCCACTGATCCACTCCCCACACACATGCAATGGCACCAGGGGTGAGCCAAGAACCAGGAAGTCACCCCAGATCTCCCTGACAGGTGGCAGTAACCCAAGCATTTGAGCTTTAACCCCCAGGATCTCTTTAGCAGGAAGGTGATACACATGAAACCCAGGCACTCTGATACTCTGATGTCCCAACCACAAAACACAATGCTCACACCCCACTTTTATTCCCAAATAAAAGACCACTCACCTGCACAGATAGTAAAATGTCCTGCCAACAACACCTCAGCCAGCACACGTCTGGGCCAAGACTTCAACTCAGATGAGACTGAAACCGCAAGTTGTAACCGGGAACCTATAGGAGGAAAACACCCTCGTGTTTCAACTGCCTCTGAGAACCTAAGAACCAATTCACACCTACCAGATGACAAAGAGAAAGATGTCTGCTGCTAGCAACACAAACTTTGGGATTCTCTACTGAGTCCACCGTGACCTCAGCCATAAGACCAAAAGGGCCTCACTTAGAAATGAAAGCTTGAAAGGGCTGGGCCCTGTTGGCAACCAGTCCTCTGCCTGTCACGAGCTGTTCAACCACAGCCCTGACACAGACAATAAAGATGCTTCCTGCTCCCCCTCTTCCATGGCTTATAAAGGAAAGGGGACCCCTAAAGTGAAAGTAGGGCAATGCCAGGGCTGAGAAAAGATCAGCAAGGGGGCTCCAAAGTCAAGTCCACTTGCTGTGCTGTGGCACACTGTCCCCTAAACTGCTCCAGACTACTTGGAAAAAAAAAAATAAGGGTTCCTTTTTGTATGTAGGATCCAAACTGAGGAGGCCCTCCCTTAGTACCATAATGGGGAGGTGGAAGGCTCAATCTAAGGCGCTGGGGAAGAGGTAGCTGTGATCCAGACACGCACCCTTGAGGGGCAGCCAGGGCCTCCACCAAGCCCACCATCAACACCATGACCTCCCCCGGGAGTCAGGAGCCACCAAGGGAATGAAATGGCCTGACCCCAGATCAGGGCAGTCAGCTCACCCTGTCAGTGCTCATCACCAATTTCATAGTGTCCCATGTCTACAGGGAAATACACTTCATTGTGTCTATTCATTCAAAATAGGCCCAGCACTCAATGTCAAGTCTACCATTGCTTTAAGAAAAACAAAGAGCCAACTGCAGTCCCCTCTCCTTGTCCCCACCCTCCCAGGGAGGAGCCCCAGAGCAGGTGGGCCTCAGAGGCTCTAATTCAGCCCCTTCCCAAGAAGAGCTCACTGCCCAGAGAGGAGGGGAGTGAGGCCTTCCAACCAGGCTCTGCTGGGGGGGGGGGGGGTGTTTATCCAGACGCCCACCAGGTGCAGGCCTCTTTCTGCTCTCACCCAGACAGAGCACCTCCATCCCACAGCCTTGCTTTACCCTCTGTAATATGGAAGGTCTGATGGAGACCACGCATTGGCCTCCTTGCCACTCTAAACGTCTGTGCCCATTTTGCTTGCATGTCCCCACATCTCTGGGAACAGCAGATCCTCCCTTAAAGTAGGCAACGCCCACCCAATCCAGCTTGCTGCTGAGAGGGGCCAGAGCTTTTCTGGAATCCCGGCTGAGCCCTTGCCCCACCCTCTCCCAGGGCCTCATTCTAGACCCAGCCCCCTCCTCAGACAGCCAGCCTCTCATTTAATCCTCCCTGCACACCTGGCCACAGGAGAGACAGCGCCTGGGGTCAGCACCTGAAAACCCCACCTCTCTCCCAGCCAGCAGGGGTCTACACCTGCCTGCAGAGAAGAAGGCCCTGCAATCCCTGAAGGGAAGTGGCTGCCTGCTCTGCCCCACCGCAACTGTGCAGGAAGAGCCCAGCAGGTCGGCCAGCACTTACCAGTGGTCCGGGGGTGGCGCAGGCCGGGGACAGGTGCCAGGCGTGGGCACTGCAGACACAAAGGCGCTATGGCGGTTTCGGCGTCTGGGATGCCAAAAGAGGCTTCCAGCGCCCAGGAGCACAGGAGAGAGCAACCCCATGCTCCCTGGGCACACAACATGAAGGTCCTGAGCCCAGAGTCCGCCACCAGCTTTCGACCGCCAGGGGGCGTCTGCTTCAGCATCGGTGCAGGCCACTGGCAACTGACATTTCCAGGGACCCCGCAGGCAGCAGCAGTTTCAGGAATCCAGAACCATGACCTCAGTCCCCAAAGCCGGGTTGGGGTGTAAAGGCCCCCATCGACCGCAGTGCTAAGAGTAAAGCAATGCAAGCAGCAGCCGCGGGACTCCGCCCAGGAAGCCACCTGGAGCTGCCATCCCAGCCTCTCATCTGCGGGCGCCATGCGGGGAGGGGTGCGGGGAGTGCCCCAGCTTGGGGGCCTGCGTGTGGGCTGTAAATGCCGACTACTCTGTTAGAAACTTCTAATAAAATATTTAGGGGGAAAGCTTCGGATACCTCCAAGCACGCCTGATGAAGAAAATGTTTCCAAATTGGCGTCCCGGCGGGAGGAAAGGACGCCATCGTCATGGCGGCCTCCTCTTTCCGTTACCCGCTGCTGTGGACCATTCGGGACTCGCCAGGGACGCTGGGAGGCAGCACATCCGGGTGTCCGCAGTCAGGGTCCACTAGCTTCAGGCGTCCCCACATAACGAAGTGAAAAGTAGGCCATGGGAAGAAGGGTTCCCCCAAAGAAACTACCCCCATCGTCTGCCTGGGCTTCTGCAGCAGGGCGAAGGGCATGGCCAAGGCCAGGCACAGACCGGAGGGCCCCTCCTGCTTCCGCCCGGGCCAATCTTCATACTTCCTCAGTTCAGCAAATGGCGGCCGTCTACTCCCCTGGCGGAGAACTGCACCACGCTGTAAGGAAAGCCTAGCTCAGGTCTGCAAGATCTGACTCAAACTGGCTTCTTGCTGCTTCGGTGGTGGTTTGTGGCGGTCCAGCCACACTGAGTTCAGTCTAAAAAATTCTGCTCCACGGGCACATCAGGAAAACAAGCTCTAGGCAGTTTACAATCCCTGCCCCTGTTCCACATCTCCCCTCCCCATTTCGCCCAAATCCTACACATTTGGCTACAAGGTGCCCCCTGAGACATTTCACTCCCACTCTGAGGGGAAAGCACAAAGTCATGCTTTTGTAACTACTTCTTGTTGATCCTGGACATGGCCCAGGCTGGTGGAGAGAGACTCTCCTACTCAACATCAACAAAGGACTTCAGACACCGGGTGTAGCCCCCAGAGGCTGTGGGCAACAGGGCAGGCGTCTAGAGGCATCCTCACCTGACATTCAACATGGCGCCCTGTAGAGCAGCAGTCTGAGGTCTGACAGGGGCTCTCCAAGGAGCCATCCGGGGTGCAGGAGAGACAAGGAACTTCCCTGCTCTCAGCTGTGGTGACTGCAAGGAGTCCCATGGAGAAGTTTAGGAGAACAATCAGTGGTAAACAGCGCCAAGTGTGGTCCTGCCCAGAAGGAGTTAAACTGCTCCTGAAGAGAGCTCAGTTTACAATCAAGGGGGTAGGCTGCCTACCTGTGTAGGTGAGACTAGGTCTGAGGTGCACATCAGATGAGAGCAGCCACTACCTGTCCTCATTGTGTTGTCTTGTTCTCATTTCCCACCTTTGGCAGGTCAAGGGGCCAGCCCAATTGGGAAAGAGCCTTCCATAGATAATTCAAAGGGGCTGAATCCTAATTCCTTTTTGTGGCTGCTCTAACACAGGCTAAGGCACTTGGCACAGACCTTTAAGCACTTCTCATGAATTTCTTGGCAAAGGCTAACTGATTTATATGTAGGGTCTCACTGGATGGTTTCCAGACAATTGGGGTCTCCAGCACCAAGTCATTTGTACCTTATGCCTAAAACCTAGGAACTCCAGCCATCTTGGAAACCAAAACCTATCCATTACCACTTTGTCAATGATATGCAGCCCACATCTCAAATTTCCCTCTACAGACTTTTATACAATATTATTTCTGGGAAATAGACACAGATATCACACATGTGCTGATTCACCCCTGAAATGCCACTACTGGGGCTGGGCACTCAACTGAGGTCTGACACATGGGTGGCAGGGACCCAACCAGTTGAGACAGCATGTGCTGCCTCCCCAGGACTACATACACAAGAAGCTAGACTCAGAGTGGAGGTAGGCCTGGAACCTTAGCATCACCATGTGGGATGTGTGTAACCCCACAGTGTCCAACCTCCTGCTTCAAATCCCACCCTGAGAAGCTTTCAATGCCTTAGACATGCACTGCTGCTCCATCCTGACTTAGACCAGGAACGTCTGATTTCATAGCCAGTCTCTTCCCAGGTGGGATGCAGAGCTCAGGAAATGTGGGAGTCAGAACTTTTAAACCAGGCCACAGGGCAGAGGTTCCACTCCTCTCTCTGTCTGCTCTCACTGAAACTCCTTTAACAGCTCATTTTGTGACTCCAGTGTCCATCCTCTATCTCTCCAACTTGTCCTATCTCTAGGGTAGCCAAGGGCTTCACACGGGATTTGGATTTTATCCAGAGGCCGAATGCAGAGCCAGTAACCCATTGGACTTCTTCTGTTGAGGGGAGCTGAGCCTTTCCCATCTGGGGACACCTGGGCCACTCCTCACCAGTGTCCTTCCTGCTTGCTGTAGGCACATGGGTGAGGCTCTAAATTAGCCACTGACATATGGATGGGCGCTTTGTGGTTTCACGCTCACCCCCATGTCATTGTCCCTCATCCTACTGGGGTCCCTGGAATATACAGGAGAGCCAGCAGCAAGCCAGCAGCCTGCCTCCACATCTTTCTACCCATGTAGATATTCTCCATGTTATGGCTTACGAAACACAGTAGGCAGTGTCCACCAATAAAGAGGAATAGCCTTAGCACTGATGGTGTTTAGGTTTTCTGGACACTCTGAGATAGGCAGCACCTGTTAGAACCACCCGACTTCCCTGGGCATCAGGGTCCCAGGAAGCCTGCTTTCTATCCTATCCTCTTTGGGATGTCAAGTTACAAGAGTCAGTTGGGGGATGGCTTAAGTCCAGATTCCAGCTTAGAAAAGTGTCTGTCTCCCCCTCCCCCTATGGACAGGTACACAAAACTGGTGAAACATGAAAGCCTCTAGGGATGGGGGAGCAAGAAGAATAAAATCCCAGATGTACCTCAAGTGCTGGGAAGGCAAAGCCAACATCAGAGTCATCCATTGAGAAGCATGAAATTCCCTCTATATTTCTACCTATAGAAGGCAGAGGTCTCTAACCCTGAAGAAAGTGGCCCCATGCTGTGAAGCAGGGAAGGTCAGACCCAGCAACCCAGAGACCAGGCTCAGGGGTTCTCAGACCTCTCCCTTTGCACTCCTCTGTCTCCCAGGGGAGAACCTGACACCAGCATTCTGACGTCCTGGCAATGGCTGTCCCTTTCTCCTCCACAATTCTGAACTGATGCTGAACTTCCGGTCCTGGCAATCCTGTCTACGATAATTAAGACACTTATCAAACTGCCCAAATGACTCAGCCCTGATTCCCGTGAGATGCTGGACAAACAGGAGTGCAGGTGAACGTGCACCTCTCAGCTCTCTGCATCAGCAGCTCAGCATGGCCAGGCCCCAAGCCACACCTGAGTGCCATAAGGTAGACTAAGTGTCCTCAAGACTAAGTGCTCCTGGATGTGCTGCTGCCACCATTGCTCAGATCTTGGTGATGGACAACTTGACCCAGGATGCAGCAAGTGTTACCCACAAGCTGCCTGGCACTCTTCAATCTGACAATACCAACTGCTTTACTCACAGTTCCCAGAAACCCCTACCCCAGGTTAAGAACCATCTCACATCTAGAGTGTTTGTGCATCAGTACAGGTGATGCCAGGCCTAGGGGTTCCTTGGCACTACACAACTGATGGCATCCCTTGCAAGCACATGCTAGAATGATCCCCAGAAACCACAAGAGAGACTGAGAATGTCCAGAGAGGGACGATGAACTGTGCAGGCTCAAACTTGTACAAAGATGAGAGAGCAGGTCCAAGCCCAGCTGTGGCACTGTCTGGGCCCAAGCCAGCCCTGTGGCATGTACTGCCTGTATTGGTGCAACTGTGGACAGTGGGTACATGGCATAGGGGTAAAAGTAGAATAGGCAGTGCCCAAGTAGAATCTGAGGATATCTTGTGTGAGGAGGGGGCTCAGCTTAGGAGCCACAGGAAGTGACCTCACCATGTTGGTGATGACCTAGAGAACTGGGTGCCCCAGCAACCACCCCAACATTCCAGAGTTGAGTCTAAGCCAGCTCACCTGGATAGAGTCTCGCAGGAAGATGTTCCTGAGTTGTATCCCGCGATGCCCAAGCCCAGGCCCCAAGAAACCCTGCTGTGGGCGCCTCGCACAGTGGTGGGGACGCTGGGCCAGCCCTCACCCCCGATGCTCCTGGAGCTTCAAGCAGAAAAAGGCCAAGGTGAGTCTGGCAGCCAGGGCAGCTCTCTGCTGACCAGGACACCACTGAGACCCCACTGGGAGCCAACAGGCCCGTGGGTGTGGGTGGACATGGTCCACTTCACCCTTGGAGGAGGGAGCCTGAGTTAAGAGGCGGGGGCAGCCTGAGGCCTAGAGCTGCTGGCTGTGGAGGGATCCAGGGACTGCCTCTTACCTGCCATTCTCTGCTCTTGTCTCCCAGGTCCAGGACAGGGCAGCCTCGCACCTGGCACAGCACAGCGGGCTGGGGATCTCAAGCAGCCCAGACAACCGTAGGCCAACTAAAACTGATGACCAGTGTGTAGTGGGGGAGTGGTCAAACTCACCCACAACTCCAAAGCTCATGTATCGGGCATTCCCCCAGGCGCACAAGCCACCTGAGGGCCCCCTCAGTCACTTAATCTTGGTAAAGGCCCAGATAGAGCCCAGGGGGTCCGCAAATGCCCATTTCACAGTGGAGGCACTGGGGCTCGACGACTTCGCCTGTTCCAGAAGGGAAGCAAGCTCAAGGCTGGGCCTGGAACCTGACCTGACAGCTGGGGTGGAGCAGAGCCATGACCTTCAAGCAACAACCCCACTGGAGCAGTCATGGCCCTCCAAAGATGAGTGGGGGACAGCTGTGTCCCCAGCTGCAGCCAAGGAAACTGCAGAAGCACCAGACACAGCACTGGCCCCGGCCTCAGCCCCAGCTCCGCAAGTCCCTTCTGCTGCAGCCCCAGTGCCACACCTGTCCTTTCCCACCCCGGTGTTCCTGTATTTCTCTTTAATCCTCCCCATAGTGTTCCTTGTCTCCACCTTATTGTCGCTTTACCAAAATAAAATTTAATTGATTACCCACTGCGAAATGTGCAATTCACACCATGCGAACTCCCCACACTGTGCCCTCCCCACCCCACTCTCCCTGCACCATGGCCCCAATGCCAGGGACCTGGAGCCTCTGGAGAGGACATGGGCACCTCCCCAGGGGCAGAGCCAGGGTTCCCCGCTTGGATAAAGAGCACCAAGTGCTGGGACAGCCAAGGAAAGCAAAGAACAGGGAGACGCTTGCACGGCTGTGGCAGTGCCTCCTCATGGTCAGGGACGCGGGCTCTGAGGTCACAGATCTGACCTGCAGTGGGTGTTCTCCCTGCAGCCTCAGTGTCCTCATCTGTGAGATGGGAAGGCAGCCCTGCCACAGCCATCACCGGCACAGGGAATGTGATGCTCTGCACCTCCCTGCACACATTGGGCCCCCTGCTTCCAGTATGAGGAGTACACAAGAAAGGGAAAGGGTTCTTACACTGAAGGCACAGTTTGGGTCCTGGGGCCACACACACACACAGAAGCCGTCACAGTCTCTGTCCCTGCACTCAACAATGGGTCACTGGCAGAAGGATCCGAGCAGGGATTTGCTCACTGCTCAGGAGACAGGGGGGCCTTGTCTGGGACCCCATGTGCCCCAGACTGCCTGGTGTGCAGGTGACATGGGTGGGTCTTGGCTGGGAACATGGAGACACAGAGGATGTCCCCAAGCACAGTAATTGCTCTTTCCTGAGCTCCTGGGATTTCCCAGCCCCTGGCCAAGCACACGGGTGACCACGTCTCAGCCATGGGGAGGCACTGCTGTCACTCCCCATTTGCAGATGAGGAACCCCCAGAGAGCGAGGCCCCACCCAGGTCACGGCTGTGCTGATCCCACATGAGGACTCCCCTCCCCACCGTAAGCCCAGACTCTCAGGCCCCGATGACCCTGTGGGCAAACAAGAGGGCAGTACAGCAGGCCAGGAAGGAGTGGGAAGGGTAGGACTTTCTCCAAGACATCATAGCCACAGGGATTTACTTAACAGGCTTCTCAGCTGATCCACTAGGGCTGAGGGATGCCTGTGGAGGAGGAAGCTGGGGCACTGGAATGCTGACCTGTGTGTGTTCCTGGGAATGGCCTGGATCACACCCACTGACAGCACTGGCCCCATGACTGTCCCTCTGGATAATGTCCCAGATCACCTGCTGCCTGTGCACCCTGCACACCTGGAACCTGGAACCCAGGTCAGGCCAACTGGAGGGAGTGGGTGGCAGTGGGTGCACCTGTCCTGCAGAGTGCCAGGCAGCTCAGTTTGGCTGCCTTGGCAGGGAGGGCCCCAGGGATTCTGTGCTCCCCAGCACTGGGAGGGCACAGAGCGGGGTGTCCACCACTCAGGACAGCTGATGTCCCCATCTCAAGGTCATGAGCTCATGGTCATGTTAGTTCCAGGTCCTGGTGTCTAATAGCTGGAGCCCACCCCCAGGAGGCTGAGCTAAGGGTCATCTCACCATGTCCAGTGGTGCAGCCTGATGCCCTGATGAACTGTAGGGTCCTAGAGAGACAGGCTGCCCCAGGACAGTGGACAGAGCGGGCAGAGGCCAGAGATGCAAGCCCTGGGCTGTTGTGGGGAGAGGTGAGTATGAACAGCTGAGGGGCTGAGCCCCTGCAGGCCTCTATCTTTGCACGCGTCTCTCACTGTGTCCTGACCACTCAGTGACATGGGCATGTGAGGTCCCCACTGAGGCTAGAGGCCCTGCTCTCTGCAGTCTACTCAGCAGCAGAGCCAGGTTTAACACAAGGAGAAGCCAGAAACCCTGGGACTCCCTTGAAAATGAAGCTGCACCCAGATGCCCTGCCTACAGGTAAACTTAAGTAGGCCCAACAGACATGTGTGCACCAGAAAGCGCTCTGCTTCCCAGGACTGCACCCTCCCCAGTGTGCTAGCCTCAAGTTCACATAGCAGGACAGGCAGACAGACATCCGGACCTGGAAAGTCTTCTGTATTTCCCTGGTGGTGGGAACATCCTGGGAAGACGACAAACACAGCAAATGATGCTCTAAACATCCAATGACCATGACAGAAAATGAGCCTCCACACCTCTCATTTAGTTTTGCACCTCATGAATTCTAAAATGAAACCTAAAATAAAGCATCAAAAACATAAATGTTGAGTCAAAATATAAATCATGTGGAAGACAATTTACAAAATGTTTCTAACTTGGAGTGACTCGCAGATTATGAGTGCATCACAACTATGATAGATAATAAAAAGATATAAGGTAATTTCTCCAAATTTCAAACATTTGTGATTCAAAAAACACATTTTCTTTTTTTTCTGACATGCAGACTGGACAGTGAGAGTGAGAGAGACAGAGAGAAAGGTCTTCCTTTACCATTGGTTCACCCTCCAATGGCCGCTGCGGCCAGCGTAACGTGCTGATCTGAAGCCAGGAGCCAGGTGCTTCTCCTGGTCTCCCATGTAGGTGCAGGACCCAAGCACTTTGGCCATCCTCCACTGCACTCCCGGGCCACAGCAGAGAACTGGACTGGAAGAGGGGCAACCGGGACAGAATCCGGCACCCCGACTGGGACTAGAACCCGGGGTGCCAACGCAGCAGATGGAGATTAGCCTGTTAAGCTGCAGCATTGGCCAAAACACATTTTCAATGTGAAAAAACATCACACAGATTCAGACAAAATATTTTAAAATCATGTATCTAACAAGATCCTCTGTCCACAAAATATAAGGAACACTTACAACTGAATAATAGGAAAATGAACAACTCAACCAACCAGGAGTCAAATATTCAAATGTGCATCTCTTCTAAGATAAGCACAGAAAAAGTTGCTCAACATCATCTGGACCCAGGGAAAAGCAAATGGAAGCCACAGTGTGAACCAACTCTCCCCTACTTGAGTGGCAGGAGTGTAAACAATGGGGAGGAACCAGAGTTATAAAGGATATGGACAAACAGACCTCACCCATTGATGGTGAGAGTGTGAAATGGTGCAGCCACTGTAGTGTTCAAGCAGTTGTCCCCAAATGGAGATATGAAGAGTTACTGTCGGACTCAGCTACTCCATTCCTAGCTCATACTCAAGATGACTGAAAATACTTGTACCTAGAAAAAAGTACCCAGGTAGACATAAGTTGGTATCTGTTAATAAGAACCGAGGATATAAATGGGTTAAATTCTCCACTAAAGGATACCGACTGGCTGAATGGATAAAGACCAACACTCAAGATACTGCCTGGAAGAAGCCCATTTCAGACACACATTACATCAGGATAAAAGAATCTGTCAGAAAGAGCATCTAACAACTGCAAATACATACATGCACCTGAAAACAACACCACCTAAGCATGGAATATAAACAATATTGGTTCTAAAGGGAGGTAGAGACCCCACAACAATAGGAGCTGGGGACTTCAACATCAGGTTATCTAGGCAGTCTAGAAGCACTAGACTTACGAAGTGCTACAAACCAAACGGACTCATCATTTGTGGAACGCTGCCTCTGGATCCTCAACTGCAAGACAGTGCTTAACCACAGAACCTAACTCTATCACTTTTGGGAAGAACAAATTGATTAAATGAAAAGAACATGGAAGAAAACCTGGTCATAACGAGCACACAACATACTCATCAATGCTGTGGGTGATTAATATTGGTATTAAAAAAGAAATCAAAACAGAAGAAAGACTGAAATCTAAGACCTGAGCCTTTGAAACAATTAGAAGAAAACACAGGGGAACTGCTTCCGGACAGTGCTACGGGCAAGGATTTCTTAGATCAGATCCCAAGAGCACAGCATGCCAAGCCAACTAGCAGACAAATGGGATTTCACCAAATTAAAGAGCTTCTGCACACCAAAGGGAACAATATGTGCCAGCCAACATCTGGCATAGCAGTTAGTAAAGTCAATATAAAACACAACTAACAGCAAAAGCAAAAAAACAACAATAAGTAAGTCAGATTAAAAATGGCCATAGATAGAAATTGACATTTCTTAAAGGAAGACATCTCACTGGTTCTATTCCACAGCACAGGGGGGGACTACAGATACTGTGAAATACTGGACAAAAGTGCTGATCACTAAACTCAGAGAGATACAAAGCAAAACTACAATGGGATACCAAGAGATGAAAGATAACAAGTGAGGATGTCTGTGGAGGGGAGGGAACACTTGGCACTCTGTGGGTGGGAATGAAGATCTAGCAAAGCAGCAAGGAAGTTGCTCAATAAACAGAAACTACAGCCACCATCCAGTCCAGCAATCCCACTACCGGGTGTACATCAAAGGGAAAGGAAGTTAAGTCTGTGGAAGAGAGATTTGTGCCCCTAATTTTACTGCAGTCCTGTTCCCAGTAGCTAAGGAATGCAAACAACCTACACATCCATCCACCATGGATGGAAAAAGAAAAAAAGGGGCACGTGTACACATAGGAATACTACTCAGCTATAAAAAAGGTTGAAATCTTGTCATTTGTGGTACCATGGGAGGATCTGGAAATCACTGGGTTAAGTGAAATCAACCAAGCACAGAAAGACAAACACCACATGACCTCACTCACGCGTGGAATCTGCAAAGTGGTGATGCCCTGGAGGCTCAGGGCACAACGGCAGTTGTCAGAGGCCGGGAGGCAGGGACGAGGGCAGTGGGCAGCGACGGACTAGTGTGAGTCACAGCTGACGGAGCAGGAGTCTCTGTGCTTCTGCTGCGCGGGAGAGGACAAGGCTGATGCCCTGTGTATCTCCCTAGGAATGCAGACACAGCCCTGCAGTGTGGCGTTTGCTTCCCCGCAGGAACAAGCCCAGTGAACTCGGGGGACAGAGGAGGTGGAGGTGGGGAGCAAGGGCTTTCCACCCTTCTGCTCACTTCCTGCAGGTCAACCTACGAAGGTGAAAGTCCATGGCGATCAAACCATGGACGCACGCAGTCCTGACCCTGTGATTCCCCACAAGCTCAGGTTACACTCAGGTCTGAACTCATGCAATCCTAAGCCCTAAAACCCAAGAACCCGGATAAGATGATCTGGGTGAAGTTCCAGGGATGCTGGAAAGGGAGATCCTGCCCCAGTTCCCTCTCCTCACACAGTGACACACAGCAATGGCCGCCACCGCAGCTATAAGGGTGCAGGTGTAGAGGCTCAGGTTTCAGGGCTTTACAAGGAACGCCTTTTGCAATCCTGAAAACTCGAGGAGGGGACTACTATGCCCATTTTGTAGCAGGGAAATTGAGGCACGGGACAGGGAATCCACATAAAGCCACGTCACTTCTCACAGCAGAGCCCAGATTATGCCCTGTCTCTCCAGTTCCTCATCAATCTCCTGGTTCCACTCCTGTACCCCAGCCCCAGGAGCTCACCTCTAGGCACCATGGACACCAGACACAGATCAGATCGATATTGGCCCGGGGCACCCTGGGCACTATAGAGTGTGGGGCAGCATCTCTGGCAACCACCTTACCCAAGCCAGGAGCACCTCCCAGTTGGGCCAACCACAGTGTCCCTTAAGGAGTCACAATCTCCACAGCTAGGAACCAGGGCCCCATGGACAATCTTTTCTCAATGGACAAAGAAGCTGTCCCCGCAGCCTCAGTGTCCTCATCTGTGCAATGGGAAGGCAGCCCTGCTGCAGCCATCACCGCGTCAGGAAATGCGATGCTCTGCACCTCCCTGCACACACTGGGAGTCCTCAGCTCCAGTATGAAGTGTTAACAGGGTGTAGGTAAGGGATTCTTAACTGAGGGCACACGATCAGGTCCAGGGGTCATACACACACAGAAGGAGTCACAGTCTCTGTCCCTGTGCTCAACAATGAGTCACTGGTACCTAAATTAGAGGAAGGATTTGCTCACTGCACAGGAGACTGAGGGGCCTTGTCCAGGACCCCATGTAATCCAGACTGCCTGGTATGCAGGTGACATGGGTGGTCTTGGCTGAGAAGATGGAGACACACAGGATGTCCCAAGGATAGTGACCATGTTCCTCTGGAACAGGCTGTGTTTCCATAGGGAAGTGCACCCCAGGCTTTCATAATCTTCCACTGCCGTGTGGTTCTGGCTTACAGACGAAGAACCTCGCAGTCCCTGAGAGCCCACAGGTAGAACACAGTGATACCAATGAACTGAGGGACACTGTTGACCTCTGGGGACCAGCTGCCCTGTCTACAGGTGGACTGAAATGGGTCCAACAGACATGTGTGCACCAGCAAGAGCTCTGTCACCCAGGATTTCCCTCTCCCCAGTGCGCCAGACTCAAGTTCACAGAGCAGAACCAGGAAGACCGACATCTGGACCTGGAAAGTCTTCTGTGTTTCCCTGGTGATCTAGAGGTTGTTGTGCACATGGGGGCCTGGGCTACATCAGTAAACAAAGAGAAGGTTCCTTCTGCCTACTCACCCCTGATCAGGTGTGAAGACTTGCGCATCTGCGCAGGAGACATGAGAAGGCCCAGAGAAGGGAGCATCCTGGGCAGACTTACAAACACAGCAAATGATGCTCTAAATACCTAATGGCCCAGCAGAAAATGAGCTTCCAGGCCTCTCATTTACATGTTCACCTCATCCACTCCAAAACATAACTCAAAATAAAGCATCTAAGCATAAATGTTAAAAGTCAAAAATATAAATCACTTAGAAGAAAACTTACAAAATCTTGACAATTTTGAGTGACCCGCAGATTTTTGATACATTATCACAACTATGATACAGAATAAAAAGATAATCAGTAATTTCTCCAAATCTCAAACACTTCTGATTCAAGAAACACATTATCAAAGTGAAAAAAAGATCACACAGATTCAGACAAAATATTTTAAAAGCATGTATCTGATAAGATCCTCTGTCCACAAAATATAAGGAACACTTACAATTGAACAATACGAAAATGAACAACCCAAACCACCATGTGTCAAATATTTCAATATGCATTTCTTCTAAGATAAGCACAGTAAAAGTTGCCCAACATCTTCAGGCCCCAGAGAAAAGCAAATGGAAGCCACAATGTGACACCAACTCTCCCCCACTTGAGTGGCAGGAATTTAAACAATGGGGAGGAACCAGAGTTGTAAAGGATATGGACAAACAGACCTCACCCATTGATGGTGAGAATGTAAAATGGTGCAGCCACTGTACAAATCAAGCGGTTGTCCAAATGGAGATATGAAGAGTTACTGTCAGACTCAGCACCTAGCTCATACTCAAGATAAATGAAAATACTTGTCCCTAAAAAAAGTGTCAAGGTAGACATAGGTTGTTATCTGTTAATAACAACTTTGAATGTAAATTGGTTAAATTCCCCACTTAAAGGATAAAGACCGGCTGAGTGGATAAAGACCAACACTCAAGATACTGCCTGGAAGAAACCCATTTCAGACACACATTACATCAGGATAAAAGAATCTGTCAGAAAGAGCATCTAACAACTGCAAATACATACATGCACCTGAAAACAACACCACCTAAGCATGGAATACAAACAATATTGGTTCTAAAGGGAGGTAGAGACCCCACAACAATAGGAACTGGGGACTTCCACATCCCACCTGTCAATGGACAGATCATCTAGACAGACAACCAGCAAAGAAGCACTAGACTTAAGAAGCACTACACACCAAATGGACTTAACATTTGTGGAACGCTGCAGAATAAGCATTCTTCCCCTCAGCACGTGGAACATTCTCCAGAAGAGACCCTACATTCGCCCACAAAACAAGCCTCAACTCATTTTAAAAAATCAAAATCACCTTTTCTCAGGCCATAATGGAATAAAATATTAGTAATCAACCAGAGGAATTGTAGATATCAGCCAAATGCATGGAAATCAAACACCATGTTCCTGTCCAATCAATGGATCCCTTATACCACTCTCCTCAACACACAACTGGGAGTGCTACCCAGCACAATTTAGCAAGAGCAAAAAAAATAACAGCATCAATTAATAGTCCTTACTTGCAATCTATATGATCTTATATATAGGAAAATTTAAAACTTCATCAAAAGAATTAAAATAATTCAATAAAAATACAGGATACAGGATCAGCTTACAAAAACCAATAGCAGGCCGGCGCCGCGGCTCACTAGGCTAATCCTCCGCCTAGCGGCGCCGGCACACCGGGTTCTAGTCCCGGTCGGGGCGCCGGATTCTGTCCCGGTTGCCCCTCTTCCAGGCCAGCCCTCTGCTGTGGCCAGGGAGTGCAGTGGAGGATGGCCCAGCTGCTTGGGCCCTGCACCCCATGGGAGACCAGGAAAAGCACCTGGCTCCTGGCTCCTGCCATCGGATCAGCGCGGTGCGCCGGCCGCGGCGGCCATTGGAGGGTGAACCAACGGCAAAGGAAGACCTTTCTCTCTGTCTCTCTCTCTCTCACTGTCCACTCTGCCTGTCAAAAAAAAAAAAAAAAAAAACCAATAGCATTTCAATACCCTAGGAACAAATCAGATGAAAAGAGATCAAGAAGGCAACCCAGTGGTAGAACAAGGAGTTGACAGAAATTGAAGAGATGACTAAAAACTGCAAAGTCATCTCATGGTCATGCATTTGAAGAACTAGAACTTTTAAATGTCCAACTACTATAGACACAATGCAATTCCTCTCACAATACCAATGACATTCTTCAAAGAATAAGAGAAAGTATTTGCAAGTTGTTCCCCTGATGAGATTAAGGAACTCAACCCAAAAGTCCCCCCACAAAAATGCACTTAAAAATGAGCTAATTATCTGAGTAGATACATGTCAGAAGAAGATATACAAATGGCCAAAAACTACATGAAATAATGCTCAATCATATTAATCATCAGGGACTTGAAACTCAAAACCTCAATCAAAGATTCTCTCTCCCAGGTCTGACCAGAAAAAAACACAATGAACAAATTCAAGGACATGGAGAAAGGGGAATTCTCACACACTCTGGACAGGAATGTCCATCAATGCAGTCCTTGTGGCAAACAGTGTGGTGTTTCCCCAAAACACTAGAAATAGAACTGCCATATGATCCAGCAATCTGTCTGTGCGTATACATCCAAAGGAAAGGAAACCAAATGTTGACAACATAGTTGCACGCCACATTTACTGCAGCACTGTTCATGAAAGCCAAGGTATGGAGTCAACCTAGACACTCTACTGGTAGATGAATTCATAAAGAACACCTGGTAACATATGCATAATGGAATAATACTCAGCCATAAAAAAGAACATAGCCATGTCATCTGCAGCAACATCCATGAGCCTGGAAGGTATTGTGGGTTTTTCTGTTTGTGTATGGTTTTTTTCGGTGGGGGAAGGATTTTATTTATTTGAGAAGTTGAGTTCCAGACAGAGGGAAACAAAGGTCTCCCATACACTGGTTCACTCCCTAAATGGGTACAAAGGCCAGAGCTGAGCCGATCTAAAGCCAGGAGACAGAAGCCTCTTTCGTGTCCCCCAGGTGGGTGCAGGAGTCCAAAACTTGGGCCATTCTCCACTGCTTTTGCAGCAGAGAGCTGGATTGGAAGAACAACAGCTGGGGCATGAACCAGCACCCATTTGGCATGCCAGCACCACATGGGGAGGGTTAGCCCACTACATCACAGTGCCGGCCCCAGGGAGGACACCCTATTAGTTAAACAAGTCAATCGCAGGAGGAAAACTACTGCATGTTCCCATTTACGTATGAAATCCTAAAAAGTTGATCTCACAGAAGTAGGCAAAAAGAACAGAGTTTACCAAAGGTTGGAAAGGGGAGGGGGGAGGGGAGGGAGGATGGTGGACGGGTACAGAGCACAGTTCACTGTGAAGAGCAATGTCAAATGTTCTGCCACACCGTGAGGTAACCAATGGAAAGGTAATTAATTAATTAATTTTACTGCAGTCCTGTTCCCAGTAGCTAAGGAATGCAAACAACCTACACATCCATCCACCATGGATGGAAAAAGAAAAAAAGGGGTACGTGTACACATAGGAATACTACTCGGCTATAAAAAAGGTTGAAATCTTGTCATTTGTGGTAACATGGGAGGATCTGGAAATCACTGGGTTAAGTGAAATCAACCAAGCACAGAAAGACAAACACCACATGACCTCACGCACGCGTGGAATCTGCAAAGTGGTGATATCCTGGAGGCTCAGGGCACAACGGCAGTTGTCAGAGGCCGGGAGGCAGGGACGAGGGCAGTGGGCAGGGATGGACTAGTGTGAGTCACAGCTGACGGAGCAGGAGTCTCTGTGCTTCTGCTGCGCGGGAGAGGACAAGGCTGATGCCCTGTGTATCTCCCTAGGAAGGCAGACACAGCCCTGCAGTGTGGCGTTTGCTTCCCCACAGGAACAAGCCCAGTGAACTCGGGGGACAGAGGAGGTGGAGGTGGGGAGCAAGGGCTTTCCACCCCTCTGCTCACTTCCTGCATGGCCAACCAACAAAGATGAAAGTCCAGGGTGATCACACCATGGACAGGACCAGTCCTAACCCTGTGATACCCCACAAGCTCAGGTTACACTCAGGTCTGAAATCATGCAATTCTAAGCCCTAAAAACCAAGGACCCAGATAAGATGACCTTGGTGAAGTTCCAGGGATGCTGGGAAGGGAGATCCCGCCCCAGTTCCCTGTCCTCACGCACTGACACTCTGTAACGGTGGCCGCGGCAACTATAGGATGCAGGTGCAGAGGCGCAGGTATCGGGATATGACAGAATCACCTTCTGCAATCCTGAAAAAAACGAGGAGGGGGCTACTATGCCCATTTTGTAGCAGGGAAATTGAGGCATGGGACAGGGAATCCACATAAAGCCACGTCACTTCTCACAGCAGAGTCCAGATCACACCCTGTCTCTCCAGCTCCTCATTAATCTCCTGGATCCTCTCCTGTACCCCAGACCTAGAGGCTCTCCCCTAGGCACTGGACCCAGATTGCTCTTGCTCTACGGCACTATGGGCACTGCAGGGTGAGGGGCAGCATCTCTGGCAACCACCTGACCCAAGCCAGGAGCACCTCCCGGTTGGGCCAACCACAGTGTTCCTTAAGGAGACACAATCTCCATACCTAGGAACCAGGGCCCCATGGACAATCTTTACTCAGTGGACAAAGAAACTGTTTTTTAAATTTTTTTCATCAATTTTCATTTGACTTGAAAAGCAGAAAGAGAGGCGGAGCTCTCATTGGTGGCAGGGACCCAAGTGCTCGAGCCACTGCCTGTGCCCCCCAGAGACACGTCAGTGGGAAGCTGGATTGGAAGCAGAATACTGGCAGCCAAACCCAGCACCCTCATGGGGGATACAGGCATCCAAGCTAGCCATTTGACCTCCTGTGCCACAAACCCCTCCTGCAACAAAGCTTTTAAAAACAAATCCAGCAACCTGCACCACTGCCTGCAGTGCCACCATCCCTTATGGGCACCAGTTCAAGCCCTAGCTGCTCCACTCCAATCCAGCTCTCTGGGAAAGCAGAAGATGGCTCAAGTCCTTGTGCCCCTGCACCTGCATGGGAGACACAGAGGAAGTTCCTGGTTCCTGGCTTCCAATCGACCCAGCTCCAGTTGTTGGAGCTATCTGAAGACTGAACCAGTGGTTGGAAGACTTCTCTCTCTCTGCCTCTGCCTCTCTATAACTATGCACCGGATTCTGCCTCACTCAGTGTCACACACATCATCTCCCTTTACACTGCCACAGTCACTGATTCAGGGCCCTCCACCACAGCTGCAGAGTCTGTCCCACGATGGGATACCACAGGAGAACCACACTGTGGGGTGAGACCCAGGATCAGGTGGCACCCGTGGGGCATGGGAAGGTATCCTGGGGTAGGGGGCTGGGCAGTAAGAGCCAGGAGGAGAGCAGGTCAAGCTGTCCAGGGAGAAGCAGAAGGGGGCCCCCAGCAGGCAGGCTGTGCAGCCAAGGAGCAGGGAGCCTGGACAGAGACGCCTCCCAGGATGCAAAATAGCTCAGCCCCTCTCAGGCTGCCATCAGGAAGATCCAAAGGTGTGCCCTCCAGTCAGGGAGCCACACCGTGAGACATCAAGGCTCAGTAGGCAGAGAAATGAGGCTGGAGCAGAAGTGACAGTGGCGAATGATCCGCAGGCCCCAAGGCCTGGACAGCAGTCTCCAGGATGCACGGAAGACCCATGCCAGCACGGAAATGTCCCCAGATGTCACTATCCCAGCACCTGCAGGCCACACCTGATACAACACCTGTTTGCTTCCTTTCCCACACGGTTGCAGGGGCCCAACGACTTCTGCCATCCTCGGCTGCCTGTCCCAGGCATGTTAGCAGGGAGCTGGACTCGAAGTGCAGTACCCATATGGGATGCAGGCACTGCAGCCCAGGGCTTTAACCCTCTGAGCCACAGTGCAGGTCCCATCTATGGGAATGTTAACCATGTAAGTTGCAACATATATTCTAAAATTAACTGCACACAAATACACAATGCTTAACTTGGGCACTTTCAAATCTATTTATATAAAAATACATGCCCCCTTTATAAACAGGTTCCCCATTACAGAGATGAAAACTCACTTCATTTCTATATATGTAAGCAGTTTAAGAATACTGGATCCTGCCGAGGATCAGGTCATTTTTCCCCCAAAACGTTCTAAAGATGACCATAGCACAAAAGAGGATTCACTACATGCCTGCTGACTTAACCCTTGGTTCACTGCACTCCTTCACAGGTACGAGATCACCCTGGATAATCTTCCCAGAGAATCAAAAATGCAATCCGTCCTCTCGTGCTGTCAGAACAACCGCGGAAAGCACACTGGGGACACTCAACCAACACCAGTGCTCACGTGACTGAGGCAGTCGTCTTGGACAACAAAGAAAGACTTCCATCCAGGATCCAGTAAAAGCAGGAGGTGGGGAGATGAAGAAGTTCTGGAAACGGGGCCCGTGTTGTGGTGCACTGGATAAAGCCACAGCCTGAAAACCCTCACATCACATGTGGGCACCGGTTCCTGTCCTGGCTGCTCCAATTCCAATCCAGCTCCCTGCAAGTGGTCTGCAAAAAGCAGAGGAAGATGGCCCAAGTACCTGTGCCCCTGCAACACACACAGGGTACTGGGCAGAAGTACCTGGCTTCACCTTGGACCAGGGAAGCCACTGCCACCATCTTGGGAGTGAACCAACAGATGGAAGATATCTCTCTCTGTCTCTCCCTTTTCTGGAACTGTGACTTCCAAAATAAGAAATAAATCTTTTTTTAAAAGATTTAGAAATTCTAGAGATGCAGATAAGCCTCAGACAGCAGATTTCCCATGCAGGGTTCTCAACACAACAAAAGGATATGGAAGAATCACAGAGCGCAAGGGCAGCGCAGCCATGTTCTTGTCAGCCCTTCAGGGAAAACCCTATGAGAGGAAGTCACGCATTGCCAACAGGATGCACACCCAGAACTCACCCCCTGCCACTCCCACACACCCAGCCCTGCCTCCTCAGCCAGCTCCCTCCATGGCCTAGCTCCTCCAAGTGCACCCTGTACTTTGGTTAATATCGACACGTCTCCTTCCCTAAGTAATACAGCAGGTGGACGAAGACCAAAAACTTGAGTCTGTTCCTCCCGTCATTCTCTCCACAAACCCTGCACATTCAGGTCATTCCCATGTCTCCACATCCAGGCTACAGATGCCAAATGGCCCACAGGACAACAGCAAGAGACTCAGGAGGCAGCAGCCCTGAGTGTCCACACATGAGACACAGCTCCTGATCCGCTGGGGGCTTGCTCTCTACAGGAACTGAGCCTAGTGACCCAGGGCCCACAAGTTATTCGGTGGTGACCCCCAAATCTCCTGCTGTGGGCTGCAGACACAGACCGCAGTGGAGACTGGGGAGTGACTGTCCTGGTGAGACTGGAAAGAGTCTGAGGTCTGAAGGGGGAAGATTCTGAGCCAAGGCTCCCAAGTGAAGCCCTGCTCCCCACTCACACACACCTGACCAGCGTCCTACTGCACTCAATGCCAGCTGACCCCTGCTCAGACTCCCAGCATGCTGGGTGGACTCCCTTCAGCCCAGCTCCCAAGACCACCACTCTCTGGCCCAGTGTTCCTACCTAGCATGACTGCTTCCCCCATGAGTGCTCCCACCCTTCAGCAGAGATCCCTCCTCTTCCTCTCCCCAACACCGGGCTTGCTGTCCCCAGAGGCCCTGCCACCTCCTCTGCCTCACTCGGGCAAAACACCCACAGCAAACACCAGCACAGCCCTTAGCACGGCCTGGCCCTGAGGTAAGCACTCACCCAGAAATGCAACAGACTCTAATGAAGTGCTATGGATACCACTGAGGAGAATCCCACAGGACTCCCAAAAATGAGTCACAGATCACTGCCCACCCAATGATTAAAAGGCTCTGGACTGTGGAGAAAGCCACTGGTAGCCCAAAAAAGAGTTATAGCTCACTGCTGCCCACAAACAAGCAAAAATAGGAAATAAAAATGGAGTTATTTATGCTAAGCCAGAAGCTGATGACATCACCTATGTCAAGCTCAGCGCTTGCCAGAAAGATGCTCCTCATCAGACTGAACAGACATCCCTGGGCAGTCTGATAACCTGTACGCTACAGACGACAACCTCAAGTTACCTTCCTACTCACACAGGGATTGGCTGCACCCCAGGAATACTGCAGATACACCCTGTCCTAAACAACAGATTGGTGGCACCCCGGGAAACTCCCAGAGGGAGCACAACTGATTGGTGACACCCTACAGCTCCTGGAGACTCTCCCTTCAAAATGACAAGGATAAAAGGATCATGGTCCCGGTGTCTGTGAACCTCTGGATCTTCACACATTCAGAGCTGAAGAGGCAGCCTGTTACACATGGATCTGTAATGGCACAAGATGACAAACGATCAAGGGCCCAGTACATGCGAACCTCTGGATCTCCTTACACATGGAGCTTAAGAGCCAGCTCACTAGCCCCCTTGCTAAGCAACACACGGTGACTACAGGACCAAACTCCAGTGGAGCCACCGCCTCGCCTGGACCCCTTATCAGCCTGTTGCCTGGCCTGACCACACAGCTGGACCAGACCTCTCAGCAGGGGACCTCTCCAACTCCTTACCTTGTCGTTCCCCTGGGAACTCCGGGCTTCTGCTCAGAGTGACAGCCATCCCACTACTGCATGCCTGTAAGTGACTGTTCTGAGATCCATCTCTCCGAGTGGTAATGAGACTCTGGACTCTGGACTTTGAACTTTCACTTTTTGGGAATGTGATAGGAACCTTAAGAACACAGCATTTATAATGATATTAGCCATATGTAATAGGAAGGAATGTGCCTCGACCCTATGATTAAGAATGTCTTCTGCTTCGCTGTACTTACATTATTACAGTTGGAATGCCTTTGAGATTGCTTTGATGCCAGGTGTGTGGTATGATATGTGGAGTAATGAACATAACTACAGAGATTGGTTTGCAGTGGGAAAGCCCTAGTGTGAATTGGAGTGAGCAATAAAAAGCCTTTCATTGGGAAGACAGTGTCATGTCCGTGTGTTCCTTCTTCCCTATGCTCCGACAATGCACCCTTGAGCCCTGTCGAAATGCGTGACAGCAAACACTCACAACGTACCACCACCACTGCTAAACTCGGGAGACACCCACACTGTACATTCACTCCATTACAATTAGTAACACCTCTACAGCACACCCTACCCCACAGGTCCCACAACTCTCAGGTGGACGCGGCTCCCCCACTACTGCTAAAACCATCTCCACAAGCCACTGCCACTTTGACAGATTCCTCCAAGTAATTCTAAAAGTAAGGCAGTGCTATCCAACTCTGCCAGACCACTCTTCCAACTCCTGGACCCTCAGCTCCAGGGCAATCTCTAGGAATTCACCCTACTCAGATACCCTTTTTTATCCTCTGTTCACATCTCTCACTTTAAAGCACTGTACCCCGTTGCTATCTTTTGTTGTGATATTAGCCCTAGACTTTGTCAGAAACCAGCCAAACCGAATGGACCCATAGCAGAAGACTTCTCTCGGCACTCTCTTATCTCTTCTGGGTTGCATGCTTTACTACGGTCTGCTGCTTCTAACCTGCTGCCCTTTTTGTGGTCCCCAAATCTATATATCTCTCACATCCTCCCAAAGCCTCTACACAGCTCTCATCAATGCTTCCTCTCGTCTCTTCTCTGAACATAACCCCACTATCACTTCAAGGTGGATCTGTACACGCTTCTCCCACTTCCCAGCCAATCTGGACAAAGGCCACAGGACTGAAGGGATACCCTGTACTTTCCCCAAAACAGGAAGAATTCAACCAACCTTATATACCTATCAAAGGCATTTTCTCTGTGCTTCGCTGAGAGGTCAAGCCTTAAACGCATCCTACGTGTTCCCTTCCCTTTTCCCATGAAGCAGGATCACTGTCCCACAAACTCTACAACTGGACGATTACTCTCCCAGCCTCCCCTGTTTCCTCCATTTCCTTCCCCTACTCCCACAGGTTAGCGAAATTAGCTACAAAGGCAAATACTCCCACTCTAACTGAACCATCACTGTCAGGACCCAGCCCAAGGATGCATTGGTGAGCATGCGGGGGACCATACATAGAAGCGTTCTTGCTCTGTGGCATCCAGGTGTACAAGTGTCTTCCCATGAACTGGACAGGCACGTGTCCGCTCACGTTCCTATTTCACCCTTTCTCCTATACTCTCAACCAGACTTGATGTCCCAGACCTCGAACACCCCGTGTCAAGAGTGACTTGGACTTAGCAACCCTTCTTTCTCGTTGGGTGTTTTTTGCCAGGGATTGGGCCAGGAGCAGCCAGACTGGCAATTTCAGGAGACAAGACAAAGAAATACAAAGAATTATGTCTCACTCTCAAAGAAAACATAAATGACCCAGCACCACACCTGTCTCACTTCCAAGACCAGGTAGATTCTTGTCAGCAGTGGTCCTGCAAAATCACTGAGGATTTAGAGTCCTCACCTCCAAAAAAAGGAGGACTTTGCCTCTGGGTAAAGAGTGTGGCTTGTGGCAAGTGCCGCCATAGCTCAATAGGATAATCCTCCACCTGCGTCGCCCGCACACCAGGTTCTGGTCCTGGTCGGGGCGCCGGATTCTGTCCCGGTTGCTCCCCTTCATTCCAGCTCTCTGCTGTGGCCCAGAAGTGCAGTGGAGGATGGCTCAAGTGCTTTGGCCCTGCACCTACATGGGAGACCAGGAGGAACCACCTGGCTCCGGGTTTCAGATCAGCGTGGTGTGCCAGCCACAGCGGCCATTGGGGGGTGAACCAATAGAAAAGGAAGACCTTGCTCTCTGTGTTTCTCTCTCTCTCACTGTCCACTCTGTCAAAAAAAAAAAAGAGTGTGGCTTGTACACCAGTCAGTCAGGTGCTGTGAGAGATGCTATTGAGCACATTGAAAAGCATGCTAATGAAATGTAAGAATCCATTACAATACCCTTGCCACATCTTAGCCATCTTTGCCACTCTGGGTAACTTTTCTACTACTTTCTTTTTTCCTCATAATCACGGTGCTTTATTCTTATGATATATAATTACACATTTCAAAAGTGCTCACAGGAACCAGTGACTGCTAGATCCCAAGACATCCCTCAGGAACATCACAAGACTGATCTTCTTCTCCAGTCACTCTGGACTACAGCCCTGCATCAGCAGGAAGTGGCCAATAGGACATCTCTCTCTCTCTCCTGGGAATAGGAATACAGGACCTTGAGCAACATCATGGGCAGAAGTGATGCCGTGTTACAGCCACATCACTGCCTCAAGAATTCAACCATTAGCCCCAGCCCTCCGGAAGGTTGAAAAAGCCAAGGCAAACCATCTCAGCTCTGCCTAATCCCTGCCCAGCCTGATCCAAAAGTACTCAGGCTAGATAAGCCCCAGTCTCTATCAGAACTTGTCCTGACCCTCGCTAGTAGTGGGCCCTCAGGTCTGTCTCTGAATAAACAGGCTCTAGCTACTGAGTTCTTGTTTGTAGTCTGTCTTCCCTGACTCTTGTGCATATTGTCTAAAACACCATCAGGGAAAGAGCAAACCAGACAACACCAGCATTCAGTCCTCGGTCAGGGGAAACCATTAGATGGATTCCCGGCAAAGGAACATTCCGTGTGTTTGAGTTCAGTTGCTTATTCATCCACTGATCCACTCCCCACACACATGCAATGGCACCAGGGGCGAGCCAAGAACCAGGAAGTCACCCCAGATCTCCCTGACAGGTGGCAGTAACCCAAGCATTTCAGCCTTAACCCCCCAGGATCTCTTTAGCAGGAAGGTGATACACATGAAACCCAGGCACTCTGATACTCTGATGTCCCAACCACAAAACACAATACTCACACCCCACTTTTATTCCCAAATAAAACACCACTCACCTGCACAGATAGTAAAATGTCCTGCCAACAACACCTCAGCCAGCACACGTCTGGGCCAAGACTTCAACTCAGATGAGACTGAAACCGCAAGTTGTAACCGGGAACCTATAGGAGGAAAACACCCTCGTGTTTCAACTGCCTCTGAGAACCTAAGAACCAATTCACACCTACCAGATGACAAAGAGAAAGATGTCTGCCTCTAGCAACACAAACTTTGGGATTCTCTACTGAGTCCACCGTGACCTCAGCCATAAGACCAAAAGAGCCTCACTTAGAAATGAAAGCTTGTAAGGGCTGGGCCCTGTTGGCAACCATTCCTCTGCCTGTCACGAGCTGTTCAACCACAGCCCTGACACAGACAATAAAGATGCTTCCTGCTCCCCCTCTTCCATGGCTTATAAAGGAAAGGGAACCCCTAAAGTGAAAGTAGGGCAATGTCAGGGCTGAGAAAAGATCAGCAAGGGGGCTCCAAAGTCAAGTCCACTTGCTGTGCTGTGGCACACTGTCCCCTAAACTGCTCCAGGCGACTTGGGAAAAAAAAAAAAAAAAAAGAGGGTTCCTTTTTGTATGTAGGATCCAAACTGAGAAGGCCCTCCCTTAGTACCATAACCGGGAGGTGGAGGGCTCAATCTAAGGCGCTGGGGAAGAGGTAGCTGTGATCCAGACACGCACCCTTGAGGGGCAGCCAGGGCCTCCACCAAGCCCACCATCAACACCATGACCTCCCCCGGGAGTCAGGAGCCACCAAGGGAATGAAATGGCCTGACCCCAGATCAGGGCAGTCAGCTCACCCTGTCAGTGCTCATCACCAACTTCATAGTGTCCCATGTCTACAGGGAAATACACTTCATTGTGTCTATTCATTCAAAACAGGCCCAGCACTCAATGTCAAGTCTACCATTGCTTTAAGAAAAACAAAGAGCCAACTGCAGTCCCCTCCCCTCGTCCCCACCCTCCCAGGGAGAAGCCCCAGAGCAGGTGGGACTCAGAGGCTCTAATTCAGCCCCTTCCCAAGAAGAGCTCACTGCCCAGAGAGGAGGGGAGTGAGGCCTTCCAACCAGGCCCCATATGCCCAGCTCTGCAGTGGGGGGAGCCAGACGCCCACCAGGTGCAGGCCTCTTTCTGCTCTCACCCAGACACAGCACCTCCGTCCCACAGCCTTGTTTTACCCTCTGTAATATGGAAGATCACCCATTAGCCTCCTTGCCACTCTAAACGTCTGTGCCCATTGCGCTTGCATGTCCCCGCATCTCTGGGGACAGCAGCTCTTCCCTTAAAGTAGGCAACGCCCATCCAATCCAGCTTGCTGCTGAGAGGGGCCAGAGCTTTTCTGGAATCCAGGCTGAGCCCTTGCCCCACCCTCTCCCAGGGCCTCATTCTAGACCCAGCCCCCTCCTCAGACAGCCAGCCTGGCATTTAATCCTCCCTGCACACCTGGCCACAGGAGAGACGCGCCTGGGGTCAGCACCTGAAAACCCCACCTCTCTCCCAGCCAGCAGGGGTCTACACCTGCCTGCAGAGAAGAAGGCCCTGCAATCCCTGAAGGGAAGTGGCTGCATGCTCTGCCCCACCGCAACTGTGCAGGAAGAGCCCAGCAGATCGGCCAGCACTTACCGGTGGTCCGGGGACAGCGCAGGCCGGGGACAGGTGCCAGGCGTGGGCACTGCAGACACAAAGGTGCTATGGCGGTTTCGGCGTCTGGGATGCCAAAAGAGGCTTCCAGCGCCCAGGAGCACAGGAGAGAGCAACCCCATGCTCCCTGGGCACACAACATAAAGGTCCTGAGCCCAGAGTCCGCCACCAGCTTTCGACCGCCAGGGGCCGTCTGCCTCGGCGTCCACTTCTGAATCAGCACAGGCAGCTGGCTACTGACATTTACAGGGACCCCGCAGGCAGCAGCGGTTTCAAGAATCCAGAACCGAGAGCTCAGTCCCCAAAGCCGGGTTGGGGTGTAAAGGCCCCCATCGACCGCGGTGCTGAGGGTAAAGCAATGCAAGCAGCAGCCGCGGGACTCCGCCCAGGAAGCCACCTGGAGCTGCCATCCCAGCCTCTCATCTGCGGGCGCCATGCGGGGAGGGGTGCGGGGAGTGCCCCAGCATGGGGGCCTGCGTGTGGGCTGTAAATGCCGTCTACTCTGTTAGAAACTTCTAATAAAGTATTTATGGGGAAAGCTTCGGATACCTCCAAGCACGCCTGATGAAGAAAATGTTTCCAAAATGGCGTCCCGGCGGGAGGAAAAGACGCCATCGTCATGGCGGCCTCCTCTTTCCGTTACCCGCTGCTGTGGACCATTCGGGACTCGCCAGGGACGCTGGGAGGCAGCACATCCGGGTGTCCGCAGTCAGGGTCCACTAGCTTCAGGCGTCCCCACATAACGAAGTGAAAAGTAGGCCATGGGAAGAAGGGTTCCCCCAAAGAAACTACCCCCATCGTCTGCCTGGGCTTCTGCAGCAGGGCGAAGGGCATGGCCAAGGCCAGGCACAGACCGGAGGGCCCCTCCTGCTTCCGCCCGGGCCAATCTTCATACTTCCTCAGTTCAGCAAATGGCAGCCGTCTCCACCCCTGGCGGAGAACTGCACCGCGCCATGAGGAAAGCCTAGCTCAGGTCTGCATGATCTGACTCAAACTGGCTTCTTGCTGCTTCGTTGGTGGTTTGTGGCAGTCCAGCCACTCTGAGTTCAGTCTAAAAAATTCTGCTCCCCGGGCACATCAGGAAAACAAGCTCTAGGCAGTTTACAATCCCTACCCCTGTTCCACATCTCCCCTCCCCACTTCGCCCAAATCCTACACATTTGGCTACAAGGTGCCCCCTGAGACATTTCACTCCCACTCTGGGGGGTAAAGCACGAAGTCATGCTTTTGTAACTACTTCTTGTTGATCCTGGACATGGCCCAGGCTGGTGGAGAGACACTCTCCTACTCAACATCAACAAAGGACTTCAGACACCGGCTGTGGGCAAAAGGGCAGGCATCTAGAGGCATCCTCACCTGACATTCAACATGGCGCCCTGTAGAGCAGCAGTCTGAGGTCTGACAGGGGCTCTCCAAGGAGCCATCCGGGGTGCAGGAGAGACAAGGAACTTCCCTGCTCTCAGCTGTGGTGACTGCAAGGAGTCCCATGGAGAAGTTTAGGAGAACAATCAGTGGTAAACAGCACCAAGTGTGGTCCTGCCAGAAGGGGTTAAACTGCTACTGAAGAGAGCTCAGTTTACAATCAAGGGGGTGGGCTGCCTAGTGTGTTGGTGAGACTAGGTCTGAGGTGCACATCAGATGAGAGCAGCCACTACCTGTCCTCATTGTGTTGTCTTGTTCTCATTTCCCACCTTTGGCAGGTCAAGGGGCCAGCCCAATTGGGAAAGAGCCTTCCATAGATAATTCAAAGGGGCTGAATCCTAATTCCTTTTTGTGGCTGCTCTAACACAGGCTAAGGCACTTGGCACAGACCTTTAAGCACTTCTCATGAATTTCTTGGCAAAGGCTAACTGATTCATATGTAGGGTCTCACTAGATGGTTCCAGACATTTGGGGTCTCCAGCACCAAGTCATTTGTACCTTATGCCTAAAACCTAGGGACTCCAGCCATCTTGGAAACCAAAACCTATCCATTACCACTTTGTCAATGATAAGCAGCCCACATCTCAAATTTCCCTCTACAGACTTTTATACAATATTATTTCTGGGAAATAGACACAGATATCACACATGTGCTGATTCACTCCTCCAATGCCCACTACTGGGGCTGGGCACTCAACTGAGGTCTGACACATGGGTGGCAGGGACCCAACCAGTTGAGACAGCATGTGCTGCCTCCCCAGGACTACATACACAAGAAGCTAGACTCAGAGTGGAGGTAGGCCTGGAACCTTAGCATCACCATGTGGGATGTGTGTAACCCCACAGTGTCCAACCTCCTGCTTCAAATCCCACCCTGAGAAGCTTTCAATGCCTTAGACATGCACTGCTGCTCCATCCTGACTTAGACACAGAAACGTCTGATTTCATAGCCAGTCTCTTCCCAGGTGGGATGCAGAGCTCAGGAAATGTGGGAGTCAGAACTTTTAAACCAGGCCACAGGGCAGAGGTTCCACTCCTCTCTCTGTCTGCTCTCACTGAAACTCCTTTAACAGCTCATTTTGTGACTCCAGTGTCCATCCTCTATCTCTCCAGCTTCTCCTATCTCTAGGGTAGCCAAGGGCTTCACACCGGATTTGGATTTTATCCAGAGGCCGTCTGCAGAGCCAGTAACCCATCGGACTTCTTCTGTTGAGGGGAGCTGAGCCCTTCCTATCTGGGGACACCTGGGCCACTCCTCACCAGTGTCCTTCCTGCTTGCTGTAGGCACATGGGCGAGGCTCTAAATTAGCCGCTGACATATGGATGGGCGCTATGTGGTTTCAGGCTCACCCCCATGTCAGTGTCCCTCATCCTATTGGGGTCCCTGGAATAGACAGGAGATCCAGCAGCAAGCCAGCAGCCTGCCTCCACATCTTTCTGTACCCATGCAGATGTTCTCCATGTTATGGCTCACGAAACACAGTAGGCAGTGTCCACCAATAAAGAGGAATAGCCTTAGCATTGATGGTGTTTAGGTTTTCTGGACACTCTGAGATAGGAAGCACCTGCTAGAACCACCCGACTTCCCTGGGCATCAGGGTCCCAGGAAGCCTGCTGTCTATCCTATCCTCTTTGGGATGTCGAGTTACAAGAGTCAGTTGGGGGATGGTTTAAGTCCAGATTCCAGCTTAGAAAAGTGTCTGTCTCCCCCTCCCCCTATGGACAGGTGCACAAAACTGGTGAAACATGAAAGTCTCTAGGGATGGGGGAGCAAGAAGAATAAAATCCCAGATGTACCTCAAGTGCTGGGAAGGCAAAGCTAACATCAGAGTCATCCACTGTGAAACATGAAATTCCCTCTCCATTTATTATCCTATAGAAGGCAGAGGTCTCTAACCCTGAATAAAGTGGCCCCATGCTGTGAAGCAGGGAAGGTCAGACCCAGCAACCCAGAGACCAGGCTCAGGGGTTCTCAGACCTCTCCCTTTGCACTCCTCTGTCTCCCAGGGGAGAACCTGACACCAGCATTCTGGCATCCTGGCAAAGGCTGTCCCTTTCTCCTCCACAATTCTGAACTGATGCTGAACTTCCGGTCCTGGCAATCCTGTCTACGATAATTAAGACACTTATCAAACTGCCCAAATGACTCAGCCCTGATTCCCGTGAGATGCTGGACAAACAGGAGTGCAGGTGAATGTGCACCTCTCAGCTCTCTGCATCAGCAGCTCAGCATGGCCAGGCCCCAAGCCACACCTGAGTGCCATAAGGTGGAGTAAGTGTCCCCAAGACTAAGTGCTCCTGGATGTGCTGCTGCCACCATTGCTCAGATCTTGGTGATGGACAACTTGACCCAGGATGCAGCAAGTGTTACCCACAAGCTGCCTGGCACTTTTCAATCTGACAATACCAACTGCTTAACTCCCAGTTCCCAGAAACCCCTACCCCAGGTTAGGAACCATCTCACATCTAGAGTGTTTGTGCATCAGTACAGGTGACAGCAGGCCTAGGGGTTCCTTGGCACTACACAACTGATGGCATCCCTTGCAAGCACATGCTAGAATGATCCCCAGAAACCACAAGAGAGACTGAGAATGTCCAGAGAGGGACGATGAACTGTGCAGGCTCAAACTTGTACAAAGACGATAGAGCAGGTCCGAGCCCAGCTGTGGCACTGTCTGGGCCCAAGTCATCCCTATGGCAGGTGCTGCCTGAATTGCTGCAACTGTGGACAGCAGGCACATGGCGTAGGGGTAGAAATAGAATAGGAAGAGCCCACAGAGAATGTGAGGATATCTTGTGTGAGGAGGGGGCTCAGCTTAGGAGCCACAGGACGTGACCTCACCATGTTGGTGATGACCTAGAGAACTGGGTGCCCCAGCAACCACCCCAACATTCCAGAGTTGAGTCTAAGCCAGCTCACCTGGATAGAGTCTCGCAGGAAGATGTTCCTGAGTTGTATCCCGCGATGCCCAAGCCCAGCCCCCAAGAAACCCTGCTGTGGGCGCCTCGCACAGTGGTGGGGACGCTGGGCCAGCCCTCACCCCCGACGCACCTGGAGCTTCAAGCAGAAAAAGGCCAAGGTGAGTCTGGCAGCCAGGGCAGCTCTCTGCTGACCAGGACACCACTGAGACCCCACTGGGAGCCAACAGGCCTCTGTGGGGGGGACATGGTCCACTTCACCCTTGGAGGAGGGAGGCTGGAGTTCAGAGGCGGGGCAGCCTGAGGCCCAGAGCTGCTGGCTGTGGAGGGATCCAGGGACTGCCTCTTACCTGCCATTCTCTGCTCTTGTCTCCCAGGTCCAGGACAGGGCAGCCTCGCACCTGGCACAGCACAGCGGGCTGGGGATCGCAAGCAGCCCGGACAACCGTAGGCCAACTAAAACTGATGACCTGTGTGTAGTGGGGGAGTGGTCAAACTCACCCACAACTCCAAAGCTCATGTATCGGGCATTCCCCCAGGCGCACAAGCCACCTGAGGCCCCCCTCAGTCACTTAATCTTGGTAAAGCCCCAGATAGAGCCCAGGGGGTCCGCAAATGCCCATCTCACAGTGGAGGCACTGGGGCTCGACGACTTCGCCAGTTCCAGATGGGAAGCAAGCTCAGGGCTGGGCCTGGAACCTGACCTGACAGCTGGGGTGGAGCAGAGCCATGACCTTCAAGCAACACCCCCACTGGAGCAGTCATGGCCCTCCAAAGATGAGTGGGGGACAGCTGTGTCCCCAGCTGCAGCCAAGGAAACTGCAGAAGCACCAGACACAGCACTGGCCCCGGCCTCAGCCCCAGCTCCGCAAGTCCCTTCTGCTGCAGCCCCAGTGCCACACCTGGCCTTCCCCACCCCGGTGTTCCTGTATTTCTCTTTAATCCTCCCCATTGTGTTCCTTGTCTCCACCTTATTGTCGCTTTACCAAAATAAAATTTGATTACCCATTGCAAAATGTGCAATGTGTACCATGCGAACTCCCCATACTGTGCCCTCCCCACCCCACTCTCCCTGCACCATGGCCCCAATGCCAGGGACCTGGATCCCCTGCAGAGGACATGGGCACCTACCCAGGGCAGAGCCAGGGTTCCCCACTTGGACAAAGAGCACCAAGTGCTGGGACGCCCAAGCAAAGCAAAGAACAGGGAGACGCTTGCACGACTGTGGCAGTGCCTCCTCATGGTCAGGCACAGTTTGGGTCCTGGGGCCACACACACACACAGAAGCCGTCACAGTCTCTGTCCCTGCACTCAACAATGGGTCACTGGCAGAAGGATCCGAGCAGGGATTTGCTCACTGCTCAGGAGACAGGGGGGCCTTGTCTGGGACCCCATGTGCCCCAGACTGCCTGGTGTGCAGGTGACATGGGTGGGTCTTGGCTGGGGATGTCCCCAAGCACAGTGACTGCTCTTTCCTGAGCTCCTGGGATTTCCCAGCCCCTGGCCAGGCACACGGGTGACCACGTCTCAGCCATGGGGAGGCACTGCTGTCACTCCCCATTTGCAGGTGAGGAACCCCCAGAGAGCGAGGCCCCACCCAGGTCACGGCTGTGCTCATCCCACATGAGGACTCCCCTCCCCACCGTAAGCCCAGACTATCGGGCCCCGATGACCCTGTGGGCAAACAAGAGGGCAGCACAGCAGGCCAGGAAGGAGTGGGAAGGGTAGGACTTTCTCCAAAAGATCATAGCCACAGGGATTTACTTAACGGGCTTCTCAGCTGATCCACTAGGGCTGAAGGATGCCTGTGGAGGAGGAAGCTGGGGCACTGGAATGCTGACCTGTGTGTGTTCCTGGGAATGGCCTGGATCACACCCACTGACAGCACTGGCCCCATGACTGTCCCTCTGGATAATGTCCCAGATCACCTGCTGCCTGTGCACCCTGCACACCTGTCAGCCTGGGGCCCAGGTCAGGCCAACTGGAGGGAGTGGGTGGCACTGGGTGCGCCTGTCCTGCAGAGTGCCAGGCAGCTCAGTTTGGCTGCCTTGGCAGGGAGGGCCCCAGGGATTCTGTGCTCCCCAGCACTGGGAGGGCACAGAGTGGAGTGTCCACCACTCAGGACAGCCGATGTCCCCATCTCAAGGTCATGAGCTCATGGTCATGTCTAGTTCCAGGTCCTGGGGTCTAATGGCTGGAGCCCACCCCCAGGAAGCTGAGCTGAGGATATTCTCACCATGACTAGTGGTGCAGCCTGATGCCCTGATGAACTGTAGGGTCCTAGAGAGGCAGGCTGCCCCAGCACATGGGACAGAGCGGGCAGAGGCCAGAGATGCAAGCCCTGGGCTGTTGTGGGGAGAGGTGAGTATGAACAGCTGAGGGGTGAGCCCCTGCAGGCCTCTGTCTTTGCGTGGGTCTCTCACTGTGTCCTGACCACTCAGTGACATGGGCGTGTGAGATCCCCACTGAGGCTAGAGGCCCTGCTCTCTGCAGTCTACTCAGCAGCAGAGCCAGGTTTAACACAAGGAGAAGCCAGAAACCTTGGGACTCCCTTAACAACGAGGCTACACCCAGATGCTTTGGGGATGGTTTCTGTGGCCTTCACTTCCCAGTACTCCTGGTCCTGGCATGGATGGGCTATTCCCATACAGAGACAGCTGAGGGCCATTGCAACGATGGACACACAGCCTGAGATGAGGGTGCTTCTAACTCCGGACTTCTCGGAAGGCTGCAGGTAGGGAGGGTGCAGCCCCTGAAGGATGTTGGCTCCCGAATCCCACAGAGACCTCAGCAGTGCCTTGAGTTCAGGGTGCAGAGTCAGACAGGCACTGTCATAGCTGCTCTTTCAAGCTGCTGACCCCAGACAAGACTCTAAGCCTCAGTTTCCCAATCAGAGAAATGGGAGACAGCCAGGCCTTCCTGTTCAGCTGTGCACTGCACTCCCTAAGCAGAGATGTCGGAATCTTGCCCTGTAACTTTTGCCCATGAACAGCCACGTGGCAGTAGATTGGTGGTCCTCTGGGGCCCAAGGACTAGGTAGGCCCTCCTTAGGGGGGTCTCTTCCTTGTTCATGACCCAGGAATGTTTTGCATGATTGGAGGGGAAGTGGAGCAGGTACAGTGTGACATCCCTCCCCCCGAGTAGAAGAGGCTTAATATGGGATAGACAGGGGGTCACACTCTGTGCTGGGAAGCCCTATGACCCTACCCAGGACTGCTTCTCTTGCTTTCATTCTTCTCTCATTCATTCACTCATCTTTGGGCAAACATTCACTATCCCTCTGCTTGCCCACAGCTGTGGCTTCCTCTCCTGGGGTTACCTGCCATGATCCCTATCCATGTGTAATCTGTGTCCACTCTCTGACTTGGATGGGGTGGGCCCTGAACTCAAAGGGGCTGATGGGATTCGGGAACCATTCACTGTATTAAAGGAGAGACTCAAGGATCAAGAAAGTAAAAAGGCCAGCCTGTCATGTCAACATAAAGAATGACATTAAAAGTTATGGAATATGATGGGGCAAGCATTGCGGCATAGCAGGTAAAGCTGCCACCTACGAAAGCAGCATCCCATATGGGCACCAGTTCATGTCCTGGCTGCTCCATTATCAATCCAGCTTCCTGTTGATGCACTTGGTAAAGCCGCAAAGGATGGCACAAGTGTTTGGGCCCCTGCATCCATGTGGGAGACCCAGAGATAGCTCCTGTCTCCTGGCTTTGTCCTGGCCCAGCCCTGGCCATTTTGTCCATCTGGGGAATGGATTGGCAGATGAAAGATATTCTCTCTCTCTCTCTCTCTCTAACTCTTTCAAAAAAATAAATCTTAAAATTTACAAATACCATGATTATGGGTCTTATTTTCAAAGACTTGGGGAAAGAGAAATGTATAAGAAGGCATAGCAGTTGTGATTAATGAATTTAGGAAAGGAGTTTATGAGCTTTCCGTGAGTTGTAATATTTTCAGAATTAATAATTAAAGAAATAACAGCAAAATAAGGCTTACAACAGCAACTGATTTAAAGTGATATAGATAAAAACAAAATGATCAATAAATAAAATTTCTTTGTAAACTTTCCTTCAAGGAGAACTGAGCCGAGTAAAAATCATTCAACAAAAGGACAACAGATTTTAGATTTTGAATAATTAATTAGTACCTAAAAAATTTATGAGGCCTCCCATGTTGCCATGATTTGTTAGAATGTTTGAGCCATCAACCATTCACGAAAACTTTTCACTGTCAATCCAGGAGGCTCTGAACGTGAACCGGGTAGTTTGATCAAAATGGCTGAAAAAGTAGTATAACGTGGCTGATGCTATTGTTGAAAGACCTGTGCTTGGTGGGGCACTGGAACTGCCAGCAGAGGTGGTTCTTGCTCTACAATAAGAGATCAACTGGGGAGCCAGGAAGACCTGGAGAAAAAGCCAGTCTCCTGAACTTTCACAGCCTCTCCCAGAGAGAGGCAGTCAGCACAGCTCAGCCCCTGCTTCTGAAGCCTTCTCCTTTAACCTCACAAAGGAGCAGTCATTCCAGTGTCTCAGAGACAGAGACATTGACACTGTGGCTCCTGGAGGCTAAGGAACGTCTCCCAAACTAACAAAATCAACCCAGACTCCATCCTGATCCCTTCCAGCTGACCCTGCTTTAGAATGGAAAGTGGTGTTAGATATCCCAACAGAAAAAGATCTCAGAGATACAAAAAGGTATTATTTCAGGCTCTGCTTTCTGTGATGCTAGTGATCACGTGGCTGTGAACATGTTAACTTCCAGTGGCTACAAGAAGTAGAGAAACCAAGATAGTGTTTGCATTCTTTCAAGTGCTTGCTGGTAAAAAAAAAAAAAAAAAAAAAAAAAAAAAAAAACATAGGTCAAGTAATTAATCATTGTTGATCATTGTTCTAAAATGACAAACACAGAACAAGCTGTTCAGTAAGTCACCAGATAATTTGATAACTGATGAAAAAATAACTGGAAAATTATGAATCCATATGAATTTCACAACAGTGTTCTTCTAACTTACTAGACAAGCAGCAAGAAGTCGTCCATTCTGGATCGTAATGTGGCATCTGCTTGCACTTAGGAATGTCCCTCAGGGGAGGGCGCTGTGGTAGAGCCGGTTCAGCCGCCACTTGGACACTCACATCCCATTTCAGAGGGCCTGTTTGAATCCTGGCTTTAGCCCCCTGCAGTCATTTGGGGAGTGAATCAATGGATGAAAGATCCCCTAAGAGTGTGTGTGTGTGTGTGTGTGTGTGTCTGTTTCACTCTGCCTTTGAAATAAATCTTAAATACAAGAATAACCCTCAGGTCATATAGAACAAAGGCCTGATTTAACATCCATATTTGCTTCTTTGAGTTGCTCCTGTAGGTTATGAAAGCATGGGAAACTATGGGTCGTCTTTGCGAAGTCGAAATACAAAAGAATCTCATCAACTTCCACTGTCTGAACTGAGAGGCCTGTTTTTATTGTGTGAATGTGTGTGTGTATGTGTGTGTGTTTTCCCCACTGTACAGGGAGAGGCCAGCAGAGTGGGAAGTTTAGTGATGGGGGTGTCGTGAGAAAGGGAGCCGTCCACTTCAAAGGGGCGGCTGGGGAGAGCAGGTGGACTGCCCTCTAGGGAAGGTGCGGGGACAGTTGCAGTGATGGAATTCACATGTGGCTCTGCAGTCAGCCAGGGGGCTGGGAGATCAAAAGGAAACCTGAAAGTCACAGGTCGCCCCCCCCACACACACACCTGTACCTCTCAAGGAGGATTAGGACATCAGGCACTTGAAAAGGAGCACCTGACCTTTCCAAGGTCAAGGGTAAGTCTGTAATGGATCTGAATCAGTTTCACGACTGCCAAGTGCAGAACACATTCCAGCCACCGAAACCCAGGGAGCTCCTAAAGCTCTTTAAAGGCTGGGGGTGGGGTCGAGTGGGGTGGGAGAGACCTGCATTCCCCAGGCTTCCACGGGCTCTTTTGAAGCATCTCCCAAAGGGCTCATGCAGGTGGACAAGCCTGCTTCCAGCTGGTCCTGATTTGTTGTTTTGCCAGAGCTGCCCTCCAGGTGGGACAGGGACAGCATCCTGCCACTTGGCCCAGCACAAGGTCATCCCTCCTGCAGTGACACCATTTATAAATCCTTCATGATTAACTGGCATCCAGTCTCAGCACATCACATGTTAATCCTTGGCCTTTCTGCTTGGTTAGAAAAAAAATTATATTTCTGGGTTTGTTTTTTTTTCAGATAGAGTTTTCCACAGGCAATTTCAGCAGAATGAGGGTAGTGAACAGCCTATCTCATGCAACCATGCAGTGATGGCAAAAAGCCCAGTGGGGACAGCTTCCTTATACTGTACTAAAAGCAAAATAATCTCATCATTGATTTTGTTCATTAATGTTATGAATACAAGCAATTCAGAGGACCCTCTGGGATCTGCTTTTTTCCTTTGTAAAACCCCTAACTCAGTCTCACTGGAGACCCAATAGTATTTATGAAGATATTTGACTTGTTCAACATAACATCTTAGATGCTGGCAGATTATTAAAAAAATCAGTCAACATTTTGTTCATGTGTGTCTTATAGAGCCCATTTCCAAAATTAAGTTTTCTGAATTTCTACTGTTTTTCTTTAACTAAATATATCAAAAACATACATAAAATGTAGTCATAGTTTGGGGGTGCCTTGGAAGAAAGACCCCCTAGCTGAAAAGAACCCCCCTTTTTTCCCTAGCTATAATCACACTAGCATGGGTAACATAAGCCACCAGTATTCAGCTTTTTCCTCCTCAACTGGTGCTAAAAATTCTGGACAGCTTAGACACAAGTAGACTGTGCTCTGTGGATAATCATGTGAGGTTTATTACATTACATATGTCATCTTGGATTTCTCAGGGTGTCCGTCAGCACAATGTCACAAAATAACAAATACAATCCAATAAGTGGTTAAGTCACTTTCTCTCCGGTTTAGTACCTAGAGATGTTAGCCGATTTGATTTAATTACAAAAGAGCAAATCAATAACACTATCACCAGAACATTTCAAGCTATGCATGCTCACTACGCTTATTCCTTTAGCTGCCAAAAACCATAGCAAATAGTCTGTCAGAAAATGTAAGTTACCTGATACTTTTTACTAAAACTGAAGTAAAACCAATGGGGAGAAAAACATCAGTCATTTATAGTGAAGCTCCAACAGAGAAATTCAGACTGCATAATTAAATTTGCTATTGGACAGCATGTTTAAGATGCATTATTTAAAAAACCAGGTCTTTAGGGATAATAACTGAAACAAGACATTTATAAAGGCTTCTACTTCTGAAAATTCAGGCACCATTAATTGTTTGTGATTTTCAGTAAAGACATTGTGATGAGAAGTCATCACCAAACGGATGGGTGAAGTTGTACGCCAGGGCAGGGCAGGGCAGGTGCACTGCGCCTGGGATGACAGATCAACTGTAGAGGGGCGGCTGTAGGGTGGCTGTGCTCCCAGCAGCGATGTCGGCTGTGCCTATCCTGTCCTGGTTTGTGCTCAAGTTGTTTACCCTCTTGTCCATAGATTCTGTCAGCCTGGATAGACATTCAATAGATGAACTTCTGCTTCAGTTAGCCATGGTTTGGCTTTGCTGGCAAGCAGAAATCCTACAACTACAAAACACGATCAAGGAAGAGGAGCTACGGCTCATAAGGGAACGTGAAAGTTTTGATTTGTTCAGGTGCCGGAGATGGAGAAGAAATAAATAAGAACCCCGCTAATTTTTCTAGCTGAGAAACTGGCAACTTTTCATAGGTAGTTGTGGAACAGCTGACTAAACAGTTGGCTTCTATACCGCAGGGTGCTGAAGCTGGCACATGAAGGGAACTCGGAAAAATTTATGATGTTGGAACATACTATGTGTGACTATTTCATTGTACAAAAAAAGGAAGAAGAGAGAGAGAGAGAGAGAGAGAGAGAGAGGAAATAAATAAATCTATCTAGGCAGGTGGTAGATCACTTGAAAGTTGGAAGTTTAAGGATGACTCAGCCGTTGGAACCACCACCATCCGGACTGCCTCTTATCTGAACTAGTACATTTCCTTGATTTGTTGGTTGAACCTGTCAGTTACTTTTATCAAATCTATCTTCCAGGTTTACCAAGGAACTTGGGTCCTCATCTGCTCGAAGAGAAGGAGGATCTGTATGTGTCCTGGTGCCTAAAAGTAGGCAAAAAGGGAGCCTCGCTGATTCCCTATGGGCGGGTGAGTTATTTTAGGGTCCAGGCATTCCAACGCTGGGCTGCCCAGGCACGAGTTTCACACTCTCTTCCTTAGATCCACTCAGGGGCACACACCTCCTGGGCCCTCGGCCACTTATTTGTGCTCAGCATCCATGGCACAAGCCCACAGTGCCCCGCCTCTTCTCTCCTCCCCAGGGTCTCCTCTCCACTGCTGCGAGGGCGTGAGAAGCTGCAGAATCTTAATGACTAACTGCACGCACCTGGGAATATGAAATTATCCTGTGCAGTTATCCCTCTGTGGGGTAAATCTTTGACCAGCAGGAAACGGGGGCTGCCAGATAAATTCTTCTCTTTGCTGTCCCCAGAAAGACTTTCTGGAAATTCTGTTCACGTGGCCTCTCCAAAAATGGTCTTGTGAGACAGTTGCCTGGAAAGCTAATGGCAGCCAACTCTATAGCGCTTGTACTTGCCCTGGTTCCTTCTCAGTTTCATTCCTATTTCCTTACTTCCACTCCCCTGGGCCTGTACTCCCTGAGAATGGATTTGAATGGAAGATTTTATTGCCTCAGTTTGCTGCAGAAGCTGCTCTGATATAACCCTGACATTTAAAATATATCACTGGTTTCCGATCATCCTCTTATGTTTCACTCTTAGCCCACATCTTTCCCCTAAATTTAAAATGTTGTAGTATTTTCAAGTTGTATCTGACAGCTTTACGCATAAGGCTTACATATATTAAATAATTTAGGGGACAGTCTGGGAAACAAAGTAGTATTTTTCTGGATCCAGACCCAAAGAGAGGTCATTTTATTTCCTACCATTCTCTAGTTTTGATGGATTTTTTTCCCTTCATTGCTGGGCTGTGACATACTCCTTGGTAACACAAAGCTTCTATATGTGTTCCCAATTTGTATTTTATTTTATTTTATTTAAAAGGCTGAGAGAGGCCGGCGCCGCGGCTCACTAGGCTAATCCTCCGCCTAGCGGCGCCGGCACACCGGGTTCTAGTCCCGGTCGGGGCGCCGGATTCTGTCCCGGTTGCCCCTCTTCCAGGCCAGCCCTCTGCTGTGGCCAGGGAGTGCAGTGGAGGATGGCCCAGGTGCTTGGGCCCTGCACCCCATGGGAGACCAGGAAAAGCACCTGGCTCCTGGCTCCTGCCATCGGATCAGTGCGGTGCGCCGGCCGCAGTGCACCGGCCGCAGCGGCCATTGGAGGGTGAACCAACGGGAAAAGGAAGACCTTTCTCTCTGTCTCTCTCTCTCACTGTCCACGCTGCCTGTCAAAAAAAAAAAAAAAAAAAAAAAAAGGCTGAGAGAAAGATAGAAATTTCTCATCCAGCAGTTCATTCCCCAAATGCCCACAATATCTGGCCCTGGGTCAGGCAGAAACCAGGAGCCAGGAACTCAGTGTGGGTCTCTTATGTGGATGGCAGGGACCCAACTACTTGTCATCACCTGCTGCCTCCCAGGGTGCGCAGGAGCGGGAAGCTGGAGTCAGGAGTGGAACAGAGCCTCCATCCCAGGCGCTCTGATAGGCAATGCAGGCATCCCAAGTGGCACCTTAACCACTGCACCAGACTCCTACCTTGTGTTTTTGAAAAGTCCTTACTATTCACTAGAATTCTTTTGCAGTCTTGCAAACACATGCATATTGATTAATTTCTCTCTGGGCTCCTGATAGGTCCATGATTCCCAGTCTTGAGTAAAGACTCTGACCTTGGTCTTCCTTTTCTTCATTCATTAAATACGAATCTGTGTTAGGCAGATAGTGACAGAGTTCATTACCAGAAAGCATCCTAGAACCTAAGGAACTTTTCTACTGGCTAAGACGACAAATCTGAAAGTAAGGGTATCACTGCCACCTCCTTTCCTCCTCACACTTCCATTTCTCAACAGCACTGATCAGAGAAAAACTAAATAAGAGAAGTGTTTTTGGCTTTTAATCTAAGTACCTCCTGTTAAAGCCAAAGCTACTGATACTTAAAGTAAACCTTTGGGGCCAGCACTGTGGCACAGTGGGTTAAAGCCTCAGCCTGCTGCACCAGCATCCCATATTGGTGCCGGTTCAAGTCCCAGCAACTCCACTTCTGATGCTAATGGCCTGCAAAAGTGTCAGAAGATGGCCCAAGTGCTTGAGCCCCTGCACCCATGTGGGAGGCCAGGAAGAAGCTCCTGGCTTTGGATCAGCCCAGTCCCAGGCATTGTGGCCATTGGGGAGTGAACCAGTGGATGAAAGACCTCTCTCTCTCTCTCTCTCTCTCTCTCTCTCTCTCCTAACTCTGCCTTTCAAATAAATAAGTAAATCTTTAAAAGAAAAAAAAAGGATTAACAAAAACATTTGTTTTCTCAAATCAAAGTTTGGATTTAATGGCTTCTTTCTATATGATATGTTGATGCTCCAAGTTTTTGCTAATAATTATTTGTCTCCAAATGGCAATTATGCAGAAACAATTATGCAGAAATTACTCCTAATACTCCTGTGTGAAAACAAGACTCTGGGAAATCAATCCAAGAACTCAAGAGCATGATGAAATGCTAAAAATGGAAGAGAAGAAATGAAAAGGAATACATGGTTGGCTCAAGTTAATAGCGCAATTGGCAATTTTATTTATTTTTATTTGAAAGGCAGTGAGACAGAGGCAGACAGAAATCTTCCATCCATTAACTCATTCCCCAGATGCCTGCAACAGCTGGGGCTGGGCCAGGCCAAAGCCAGGAATCTAGAACTCAATCTGTGTCTCTCACATGGATGGCAGGAACCCGTGTACTTAAGCCATTATCTGCTGCCTCCCAGAGTGTGCATTAGCAGGAAGCTGAAATCAGAAGCAGAGCTTGAACTTGAACCCAGGAACTGCAATAGGGGGTATAGGCATCCTAGGTGGTGTCTTAACCATTGAGCCAAATGCTGAGCCCTAATGGTTCAATTTTTACAACTGAGAAAAAGGGACTTTCATAAAATGGAAATTTCACATTTTTTTTATATCAAGGTCTTAGGAGATAGTGGAACAGAATGCAGTAGAGGGCACTGCATCCCCACTGTCTATTCCCGGGGTTTGAGTCAGGGATACAAGTCCCAAACCCTACAGCTCCTGACAGTCAGGCTGCCGAGAGCACCCAGCAGGCCAATTGCCTGAGAATGCACCTTTCCTCCAGAGGGGGGAGCAATTCCTCTCCCTGATCAGGTGTAGAGGAAATCAAATAAAGTTCAAGGTTGTAAAGGAAGCGCAGAGCCTGGCCCAGAGAAATTCCTTATAGACTGTAATGGTCTTATCACAGTATTGCTGTGGAGAAAAATGATCACATGCTCAAAATATTTTTATTTCTTAATGTCCTTAATCATCAATAATTTGTCCCTGCCTCTTACCCTTGGGTTTTGGTCTCATTTGCCTTGCATTTTCTGTTTATGTGGAAATAAAAGATTTTTCCATCCTGGTTTTCAAAATGGAAAACTAAAGCTAAATGTTTGACTCAAGTTGTACTGATAGACAGGGCTGCAGCAGGGGCTACACCAGACTACTTCAGTAAGTTCATGGAAAATGGAATGAAAAGAGAAGTTCTTTTGGTACAAGTAAGCTTGAAACTCACGCAGTTTTCTCATGGTTTGCATTTTCTGTGAACGTATTTGGATATGCAGAGCTGGTGTTTCTCAGTGAGGACCCGCTTGCCCTTCAAAGAATATTAAGGAAATTTGCAAGGACATATTTGGCTGATTCAATGACTGGAGAACAGTATTGGTGTTCAGTGTGGGACCAGGGTCACAAGGAATCTCCCACTATCCCCCCCCCCAAAAAAAAAAAGTCCAGAAAGTTCAGATCTTACTCCTGATGGAACCGAGACCCTCCAGAGTGCCCAGAAGGAGACAGCCTCCCAGCCTTCCCGTCGTAGTCTCAAGCTTCTTTATGATTGCAAATCGACCTCTCACTTAAATTAACTCACTGAATTGAGGGAGTGATGGCAGCTGGCCCTTCTGATCATAAGACTGAAATTAACTAAAGTCAGTTGTCTCTTCCAAAGGTCACATCTTGATGGCCGCTCTTGTCTTGAGGATTTTACCCAGGGACCTGCAAGCCCTGAGCAGTGAAGACTGGAGCCCACTTGCCGTCAACATTCCCAAAAGAATGCAATGAGGCTGACCAGTTACAGGAGAGGCTCGAGCAAGGCGGACCAACCAGGGACCTGGACACAAGCTGAACACGCATGTCTCACCTCACCCTCAGTCTGTAAGAAGCTTTATTCCTAACCCCTGGAGGAGACAGGGAATTAAGCTCTGAGCTTTGCAATGAACACCTACTTCCTCCCACCATGCCAGTTTCAGTGTCTGGCTTGCTGTACATCCAGCAAGTGGACCCCAGTTAGGGAGTTCTACCACACACTCACCTGACTAAAAATACAAAAGACCTGGGGCTGGTGCTGCAGCATAGTGGGTAAAGCTGCCGCCTGCAGTGCCTGCATCCCATATGGGTACTGGTGTGAGTCCCGTTTGCTCTTCTTCTGATCTAGTTCTCTGCTATGGCCTGGAAAAGCAACGGAAGATGGACCAAGTCCTTGGGCTCCTGCCACCCACTTGGGAGACCTGAAAGAAGTTTCTGGCTCCTGGCTTCAACCTGGCCCAGCCCCAGCTGCTGTGGCCATTTGGGGAATGAACCAGTATATGTTAAGATCTCTCTCCCTGACCCTCCTTCTCTCTCTCTCTGTAACTGTTCCTTTCAAATAAATAATCTTTTTTTTTAAAGGAATAACCAAAAAGTTGGTGAGAGAAGGCAAAATTCAATCATCTAGTAATTGACAAGGGAACATAATTCTGTATGATACAGCCTTTTATAAGAATTTGAAGGAGGAAAAAATGGATGAAATTATTTTTAAAGAAATGATTTAGGGGCAGGCACTGTGGCACAGCAGGTTAAAGCCTCAGCTTAAAGCACTGGCATGCCATATGGGTACCTGTTCGAGTCCTGTCTGCTCCACTTCTGATCTAGCTCCCTGCTAATGTGCCTGGGAAAGCAGTGGAAAACGGCCCAGGTGCTTGGGCCCCAGCACCCACACGGGAGACCCAGAAGTAGCTCCTGGCTCCTGGCTTTGGATCGGCTCAGCTCTGGCCATTGCAGCCATTTGGGGAGTGAACCAGCAGACGGAAGACCCTCCCCATCTCTACCTCTGTCTGTAACTCTATCTTTCAAATAAATAAAAATAAATCTTTAAAAATACAGAAATTATTCATGATATAAAAGAGTTGTCTATATTTGAAACTCAACATTACTTGGCAAAAGCGTTAACTTTTCTATTATTATTGCTTATGCAAAAGATGAAGTTGCAACTATGATTGGTTTATAGCAACATAGATTTACAGTAGGTTTATAAATGGAGTACCAAATGTTTTATAAATTCATATTATTCCTGACAATTAATTGCTTAGAACTGTAGTGACAGACTCAGTAAGCAACAGATGTTCTTATTTTTATTTATAAAATTAAGAGTAATTCCATTAATGTCAGACTATTTTATAAAATGCTCAATAACAGGAAGAAGAATGTGTTTATCTTATCCTGTGATAGGAGCTAAGTTTACTCTCTAGGAAATAAGCTAAAATTACTGAATTTTTTTTAGTTTAATATTTGAGACTGTTGTTGAACACTACTGTTGATTTCTCAATTCTATCATTTGAAATTTTTACTTAATATTTGAGACGTTGGAACACTACTATTGATTTTTTTTATTCTAACAAATTGAAAACTAAGCAATAGAATTAGAATATTATGACGCTATATGGACTCCTTTCAAATATATTTAACAGGTTAAAGAAATCCTTTAGCTGGAAAAAATGCATATATTGATGTAAAATAAGGCATAATGAGAGTTAATAGAGGGTTTTACATGATCTTAAAGTAATCTTGCCTACAGAATTTTCAGATTTTTCATTTTTGCACCAATTATATAATGATTGACTTAAGCTATTGATCTGAAAGTACACACTCTCAGCTTTACACTGTTATAAAGATTTGATGATGACATTTGGAGATATATAAAATCTTTACAATATCATTTTCCATAATTTATTCTTTTTTTTTAAAAAATGAACATGCTAGCCAGCATTTTCATGAAGTTAATTAGCTCAAAAATGACTTTGAGAGTCAAACATAAATTAATCCTTGTAACTACAAAAAGCTTGGATCCATTAACACTTTTATACTTATTTCTTTAGAAAGAATATAATTATTTATAGCTGTTCCTATTACATTTTTGGTTTAAAAGTTTTTTACTGGAAAAGTGAAGTTGCTGCAAAATATCAAAGCAATTGCATAAGAACAGAAGAAATGGGAGACTCCTTCAAAATTTACATCAAATATGTTTATAAATTTTATATACTTGAAAGGAAGAGAGAAAGAGACACACACAGAAAGAGGGAGAGAGGGAAAGAGGGAGGAGGGGAGAGAGAGAGAGAGAAAGTGAGAAAGTGAAATAGAGAGAGAGAGAGATCATCTATTCATTGGTTCACTCAACAAGTGGTTCCAACTGCCAGGACTAGGCGAGGCCAGAAACCCATCTGGGTCTCCCACATGGTTTGCAGGGGCCAAATATTTGAGCCATTATCTGCTGCCCCCCAGGAGGCACCAGTGGAAGCTAGACTGGAAGCATTAAGAGGCAGGACTCCAACCTCACTCCAATATGGGATGCAGATTTTCCAAGCAGCAGTTCAAGCCACTGCATCACAACTCACATCCCAACAAATACTATCAAATTAGCAGAAAAAGATCAAATTTGGGGAAATCATTGTCTTATTAAGATTTTTAAAAATAGTCATTTTTTTCATGCTTGAATTTCCATCTTATTTTTCACAAAGGTTAGTTTCTCATTTTAACTATTTTATTGAAACAATACCTATAGACATTTTTAACTCCATGCCTGAAAACTCCAATAACTGAACCATTGTGGATTAATTTCTAATATCTTCTTCCTCCTTTGTTTTTATTTTCTTACATAATAAAATGAATTGAATGGCAGATTCCGTGTGATGTCACATTCCTCCCGAGATTTCTTTTTTTACCTTTTTCGGTCAGAGGAGCAAGGCTAGCCAGTCAGAGTACCAGCAGCTCAACATAATCCAATCTGGGCTTGAACTGCTTCAAAGCCAAGGTTCAGTCTTTCAGGTGCTTTTACAACTTGCCCTTATTGCTGAGGTACAGCCCCTTCTGCTGGAAGTTGTGAATGTTCCCAACACCGCACCCCACCCCCACCAGCTCTGCTGGACCTAGTAGAGATCCTCTGTTGGTCCCCTCTCCTTAGGAGACAGCTCAGAGCTCCATTTGGCTTCCCAGCTTCTTGGCAGCACACACACACACACACCTCAGGGACATCCCATCTGTCTGGGATCTACCTGCCTTGGTTTCCCCTTGCCTTGGCAGTTCACCCAATGTCTTAACTGCAACATTCATTTGCCTAGTATTGCTAGACACACCCAGGGGGAGGCTTAGTCTTCAATAGACTGTCATTTCTAGAACTCCAAGACTAGTCTTGTTATTCTAGATGTTACCGTTTAGCATAGAGAGGTGCAGGATGGAGTCCTCCGTTCTTGACCTTGTCTGAAAGGAATGTGCTCCAGGACCCTACACACTTGCTTCATCAGTAGTTTCTCAGCTCCCACTGCTTCCTCAATTTACCCATCGTCTTCCTGGCTCTTATACTTTGGGAGGGGGGCTCTGCGAATAATGCTGCAGCAGTCATGGCATCAAAGTGTTTCCATTCAGGTCCTAATTCAAGATCCCATCTTGCATCGGATACTAAGACTCATAATGAATATTCCTGTTGAAACACCTCAGGAAGTCTGAAGGTTATCAAAGATCCCCTCTGTCCGGCTCACAGACCTACCACAACTGTAATGATCATGCATTTGAGTCAAACTCTGTCATTCGAAATTGCCTTCTCATTTATTTTTACACAGATTCCTTAAAGAGCAAAATAGACACAGAGAGGCAATTTCCTGGTCACAAGGCTTGTTAGCAAAAGCCATCTTTTTTTTTTTAAATATTTATTTATTTATTTATTTGAAAGGCAGAATTACAGAGAGGCAGAGGCAGAGAGAGAAAAACAGTTCAAGCCCAGTTCAACCACCCACTGGTTTACTCCCCAGATAGCCACAATGGCAGGAGCTGCAGGGATCTGAAGCCAGGAGCCAGGAGCTTCTTCCAAGTCTCCCATGTGGGTGCAGGGGGCCAAGGACTTGGGCCATCTTCTGCTTTCCCAGGTCGTAGCAGAGAGCTGAATTGGAAGTGGAGCAGCCAGGATTCAAACTGATGCCCATAGGCACTACAGGCAGTGGTCCCACTGCTACACCACAGCACTGCCCCCTCCCCCCGCCAAAAAATTCATCTTAATATATAGTTCTATCTTCCACAACACCCAACTATACCATATGTTTGAGACTGGAATGAGTGGATAGTCTCTGATTTCCCATCTGAATAAAGCCAAACAAAAGGTCTCTAATGCTTACTGTCCAAGGGCAGTCACCTAGAGGCTTCACCAAGTGGCCAGGTGGCTCTCACACATCAGCCTTTATTTCCTTTGTGATTCCTACCCCATCTGGAGCCTCTGCAGCTCTGATGCAGTTGACATTCTCACGTAAAGGGGCAAAGCCCATTCCCTATGGTCTCCTGATATTACCTAACCCCAACACTTTCTTTTCCTCTCTGCAGTGCCCCCATTTCTGGAAGGGATGGACTTGCTTCTGGCCATAGTCTGAGAGAGGAAGCTTTCGCCCCAGAAAGCACCATGCACCAGGCTTACTGCCCTCTGCTCCTTTTGGATGCAACTCAGTGGCCGGGGCAGGTGCCCCTGCTTCTCTACCCGGTAGACTTAGCCTGACAGTTTCCAGAGAAGGGAGCACCTCCCCCGTACCCCCACAATGAGTGAAAATCCATAAAATGTGAGCAGCCTTCCTTGGGTTTCCAATTCCCACCCCCCGCCTCCATTCACATCTGTGGGAGAGGCGATTAAGCCCGAATTGTCTCTCCAAGGTTTGGTGACCTCAAGAATTCTTTGCCTCAGCAGGAGTTTTTGCTTACTTGTGCTGTCCACTCATGGGTGTCCACATGCAAGTACTCTTCAGGCCACAGGACACCTCTTTGGTGGGGAATTAGGTCATGCCCAGCACTTTGATTTTTCAACATCTTCTTTGATTTCTTTTTAGAATTATTTTATTCTTATTATTTGAAAGACAGAGTTACAGAGAGAGGTAGAGCCAGAGAGAGAGAGATCTTCCATTCCTCTGGTTCACTCCCCAAATGATTGCAATGGCCAGAGCGGAGCTGATCCAAAGCCAGGAGCCAGGAGATTTTTCCAGGTCTCCCACGCGGGTGCAGGGGCCCAAGGACTTGGGCCATCTTCTACTGCTTTCCCAGGCCATAGCAGAGAGCTGGATCAGAAGAGGAGCAGCCGGGACTCGAACTGGCACCCATATGGGATGGCAGTGCTGCAGGCCAGGGCTTTAACCCACTGTGCCACAGCATCAGCCTCTTCTTTCTTTGATTTCTTTGCTCCTTTACAACCCATATGTAATCATTTGGTGAGTCAGTACCCCAAAAGGCACAAGGCCCAAGATCAAACATACAATTGAGCTCCTAAGATTAACTCTTCAAAAACTAGAAACCGTGGCCCCCAGTCTCCTACCCCAAGCCTCAGACGTTGCCAGGAGTTCAACAACAAAACAAAAACAGACCCTGGCTTCTAGACCTCAAAAGGTCCCTGGGGACACGTGACTGCCATGACTGTGTTCTTTTTTGAAAAATCAATTTTCACTTTTTAGCAAACCCTGCAATTACAACAGTGGAGGTGGTAACAAGAAGAAAAGTAAAATCCTGTGGAATTGAAAAAAAAAAAAAACACCTTTTTTTTGCTTATTTTTGAATATCCCAAGAGAATTTTGATATTTTCTTTTCTTTCTTTCTTTTTTTTTTTTTTTTTTTTTTTTTTTTTTTTTTTTTTGACAGGCAGCGTGGACAGTGAGAGAGAGAGACAGAGAGAAACGTCTTCCTTTGCCGTTGGTTCACCCTCCAATGGCCGCCGCGGCCGGCGCGCTGTGGCCGGCGCACCGCGCTGATCCAATGGCAGGAGCCAGGAGCCAGGTGCTTTTCCTGGTCTCCCATGGGGTGCAGGGCCCGAGCACCTGGGCCATCCTCCACTGCACTCCCTGGCCACAGCAGAGAGCTGGCCTGGAAGAGGGGCAACCGGGACAGAATCCGGTGCCCCAACCGGGACTAGAACCCGGTGTGCCGGCGCCGCTAGGCGGAGGATTAGCCTAGTGAGCCGCGGCGCCGGCCAAATTTTGATATTTTCTAAAGGGAGGAATTGGAGCTCTACAAGTTTGGATTTATAAAAAGAGTTGGAAAATGCATTTCTCTGTGGGGAAACTGTCACACACATATCATTAATTTAAATATCCTGCCCTTTGTTCAAGGTAGTCCCTTAATCCTTACTCTAAGTAAACCCATTAGCAGGAAGAAAGAAGATTTGCTATGTCCCATTATTTTTGCAGGCCAGGTTGAACACTTCTTTCGAGAAACAACTCAGGTTTCTAGGGCACACTTTAAAAAAAAAAAACATATTTGAAAACAAGATTGCTTCTACCTAATTTCTTGTATGGATCAAATTACTTCTTTTTCTCAGAATCAAGAGTAGCAGCCTCGTGTGGGAGCCTCCCAGTGGAACAGCAGAACACTCTCTGTTGTATTTCCTGAAGACAGCCAAAAGGGTGATCAGGACAGAAAGGTTGGCTTCGAAAAATTCCAGAATTGCGTGCCAGTAAATATTTACTTGATATGTTCTCGATGTGTGTGTTGATTACAAAGTACAATGAAGTCTATAGAACAGCTTATGCCCAGTAGGATTAGAGAATAGCAATGAAACTCAGTGGAAAAAAAAAAATTCTGTCCTAGCTATAAAAAATTAACTTAAAATATATAGGCTCTCAAACACAATCTTCATTTCTAAGGATCTGTTATATTTATGCTTCTTGACCATTAATATTTCCAGCACTGCTAAAAATTTACAGTAGAAATGAACTGTTATCTATATTAGTCTTGCAGTACACAGGGTAAAATGGAAATGACATAAACAACAATGATGACGTTGTGATCTGTTGAACTGAGATGTATACTTTAAGCCTGGTGTTGTTTCTATGTTTTCTAAAATGGTGACTGTCATGAAACTAGAAAACCAAAGTCCAACTGATTTTTCCTCCTTTGAGGATTTATTTATTTGAAAGGCAGAATTAAGAGGGGGAGGAGAGAGAGAGAGAGAGAGAGAGAGAGAGAGATCTTCCATCCTCTGGTTCACTCCCCAAATGGCACACAGGTTAAGGCTGGGTAAAGAAAAGCCAGGAGCCAGGAACTCCATCAGGGTCTCCCATGTGGGTAGCAGGGGCTCATGCACTTGGGCCATCTGCTGTCTTCCCAGGAGCATTAGCAGGGAGCTGTATGGGACACAGAGCAGCCCGAACTCCAGCTGGTGCCCCAGTATGGGATGGGATGCCAGCACGGCAAAGCCATGGTTTAAAACTCTGCATAACAACACTGGCCCCTTTTCTTCCTTTAAGAGAGAACTACTGGGACCAGTGTTTGCCCTAGAGTTAAGGCGTCCTCATACCACACGAAAGTACTTGGGCTTGATGCCTCACTCTGGTTCCTGCTTCCAGCTGTCTGCTACATGCATACTGGGAGGCAGTGGTCATGCAGCAAGTGGATGGGTCGCTTCTACCCATGTGGGAGATCCAGGCTGAGCTCCTGGCTCCTGGCTCCGGCCTGACGCAGCCTTGGCAGTATTTGCAGGTATTTAGGGCAAAGAACCAACAGATGGAAAATCGCTCTCTGTATGTCTCTGTCTGCCTCTGAAATAAATAAATGTATAAATATTTTAAAGAAATATGTTCTCACTGAAACAAGGGAGTTCTGAAGGGATGGATAGCAAGTTTCTAAGACACTGCTGCATATTTATGTAAAATTGTCCATGACTATCAACAACGCCGGCTTGCCAAAATCCACAAGTCCTCACCACGCTCTGCACCCTTATCGCAGCCCTCACAACAGTCCCCAGGCTGCCACACTCAGTTTTTGATTCAGTCACGTCGCAGATCGTCAGGCGATGCTCAAACACAGAGAACTGTCACACATCCGGACTCAGCATGCCCCAGCGGTGGAACAGAGCTTCCTGCGCCCTACAGAGCAGTCTGTCTCCTCAAAGGCTCAGGGAACCAAATCCATATCAGAACCAGGTTTCTCAGAAGCCAGGCCTGACCCTTAGCCCAGGCTCCCTCACTGCAGAGTCCATGACCCAGGCCCCTGTACTTCACTCTCACATCACAGGCTACGCCTTAGAATGTTGGAAAATTAGGGGCTGGTGCTGTGGCATAGCATATAAAGCCACTGCCTGCAGTGTAGGCATCCCATATGGACGCCGGTTCAAATCCCGGCTGCTCCACTTCTGATCCAGCTCTATGCTATGGCCTGGGAAAGCAGTAGAAGATGGCCCGAGGCCTTGGGCCCCTGCACCTGCATGGGAGACCTGGAGGAAGTTCCTGGCTCCTGGCTTCAAATCAGCACAGCTCCAGCCCTTGCAGCCATCTGGGGAGTGAACCAGTAGATGGAAGACCTCTCTCTCTGCCTCTTGTTCTTTCTCTGTGTAACTCGGACTTTCAGATAAATAAATAAAAATAAATTTTTAAAAAGAAAAAAAAAAAGAATGTTGGAAAATTAGAAGTCAGGATCCCAGGTTCTGGTGTTGACAGCTTTTGAATCTTGGCTCCCTCCCTAGCTCAAACACTGCCTGGCTAGTCTCAGGCACTTTATTAAAAAAGACACAACCCTTCTTCATAGGATATTTTAAACTTTTATTCTCACTATCCTTATGGAGAGAATAATTCACATGCCATAGAACACACACATTTAAAGACTATAGTTCAGTGGTTTTGGAAGTACTGATGGGATTGTGCAACCACCACCTTATCTAATTCTAGAACATGTTCATCATCCCATTAGCAGCCACCACCACACGAATCCACCTCCTATTTGGGACACTTCGTACAAGTGGCACTGTGCATTAGGTGGCCTTTTTGTTGTTGTTGTTAAGATTATTTATTTGAAAGAGTTACAGAGAGAAGGAGAGACAGAGAGGTCTCCCATCCACTGGTTCACTCCCCAATTGGCCGCAACAGCCAGAGCCACACTGATCCGAAGCCAGTAGCCAGGAGCTTCCTCCGGGTCTCCCACATGGGTGCAGGGGCCTAAAGACTTGGGCCATCTTCTACTGCTTTCCCAGGCCATAGCAGAGAGCTGGATCGGAAGTGGAGCAGCCGGGACTCGAACCAGAGCCCATATGGGATGCTGACACTGCAGGCAGCGGCTTTACCTGCTACGTCACAGCACCGGCCCTTAGGTGGCCTTTTGTGACTGCCTTGTTTACCATACCTTCAAGGTTTCTCAGATGATCCCAATACTTTAACTGCTGTTCTTACCAAACAATATTCCGCTGTGCCAGTAACCCACATTTTGTTTATCTTTTTATCCACTGATGGGATCTGGATTGTTTCCATGGAGGTCCTGTGTGGACCTATGTTTTCACTGCTCCTGGGATATGCCAGGGATGGCATTGCTGGGGCCTTCATGAATCTAGATAGAACTACCAAGGTGGTTCCCAAACTGTCTGCACCCGCCGGGTATTTTTCCAAATCCTTGGTACTGTTTGTCTTTTTATTAAAGCTATCTTGGGGCATGGGAAGTAGTATTGCATTGTGGTTTTGATTTTTTTACAAAGACATTGATTTTCTGAAAGGCAGAGAAAGAGAGAGGGAGGGAGCGAGGGAGACAGTGAGTTCTCAAGAGAGAGAGAGATCTTCTATGTGCTGGTTCACTCCCCAAATGCCTGCAACAGCCAGGGTCGGGCCAGGCCAAAGCCTGTTGTGGCCGTTTGGGGAGTGAATCAGCAGATGGAAGACCTTTCTCTTTGGCTCTCCCTCTGTCTGTAACTCTACCTCTCAAATAAAAACAATTTTAAAAACTTAAACAAAAACCAGAAATATTTCATTTTGATGACCTCCGATTAATCTATTTCCCCTTCCCCCTTTGTTTCCTTGTGCTTTTGGTATTCAGATTTACTCCTGTGCTTAAGAGGATTTTTGGTGAAGATTAACCGGGTTAATGTATGAAGATTCTGGACATGTAAATATCAGCAGAGATGATGATAATAATGGATTGTCAGTGAGAAGAGTTCTCCGGGCTCTACCTTCTGCCCTTTCCAGATTTCCCTGCTCTCCACCTTCCAGGATTTTCCTCTCCTTGGACGGGCTCTGGCCTTCATTGCAGATTCTTCCTCATACACTGCCTCTGGGTGTCCCAGGATCCTCAGTTTCAAGCCAGTGGTGCAGACTCGTGCTTCATCCAGGTCAGGACTGCCCAGCAGAGGGCATCAGAGAACCAGGAGAGAATCTCCTTTTCAGGAAAGCCAGCATTCATCCAACAGCGTCTACTGTTGTGTGAGCGCCAGCTGCCTGGCATCCTTTGTGTGAACACTATTCCTAGTCCCTGGAGTAGCTGCAGGCATGAACTGATAGCACCTCCATATCACAAAAGAGGTTTCAGAGACGTTTTGTAACTTTTCAAGCATTTCCTGGTTCAGTGTAGCAACGAAGGAACTGGGCTTGGACTCCAAAATTTACATTCCTTTTCTATGTTGCCCATCCTCACCTTACAGGGGGGCAACAAGAAGCAAGAGTTCCAACTTCCTCTTCTTTAGTAGCTCTGGACAGCATCAACACATAAACAGAACTGTTTTAAGAGACCGTGTCCCGGACAAAGGGGACACGCTGCAAGTCACACCCTCTGACTCTAAGCACTTACATGTGAATGCGGAAGGCACAAGCGGTAGCGGGTGCAGAGGCAGGAAGGAAGTCATAACGCCTCAATAAAGTCAGCTTCAACATTCTGTCACCTTAGTCACATGTTCCGCCCTGGCTTGGAGTACAATGTTGATAACAGCTAAACTGTGGCTTACTTTAGGGGAACTTGAACCTGATCAGTTCCCCTAAGGCACTAGACTTAGAATTGGAGCATCACCCACCTAATGGACAGTACTTTCTCAAAATGTTCTCTGGGTCCCCTTGCAGTGAGATTATTAAAATGCAAACCCCAGAGCACTCCCCATGTTGACGTCCAGGCTTGGTGTCTGGCAACTGCCTTTTTTTTTTTTTTTTTTTTTTTTTTGAGAGGTACAGTTACAAGCAGAGAGAGGGAGAGAGAGTGTAAAAGGTCTTCTATCCTCTGGTACATTTCCCAAATGGCTACAATGGCCAGAGCTGGGCTGATCCCAAGCCAGGAGCCAGGAGCTTCCACGTGAGTCTCCCACATAGGTACAGGGGCCCAAGCACTTGGGCCATCTTCCACTGCTTTCCCAGGCACATTAGTAGGGAGCTGGATCAAAGTGGTCACTCCCAAATGACATCAACAGCCAGGGATGGGCCAGGCCAAAGCCAGGAGCCAGGAGCTTCTTTCAGGTCTCCCAGGTGGGTGGCAGGGGACCAAGCACTTGGGCCATCTTCTGCTGCTTTTCCAGCTGCATTAGCAAGGAACTGGACCGAAAGTGGAGCAGCCAGGACTCATTTGGGATGCTGGCGTCGCAGGCAGCAGCTTAACCCACTGCACCACAGGGCCGGCTCCCAGACCTCACTTCTTATCTTTAGGAAACACTATCTCTCTTTTGAACTCCTGCTCACTGATTCCGAGTTATTAAATCATTAAAGCAGAAATTGATAAAGGTAGTAAAATTTCTATAGTTTGGTGCATGGTAATAATTCTAACAGCCAAGGTGGCTGTTTTGCCGAGTGATTAAGCTTCTCCTTGGCAGGTTGTATCTGGGGGTTTGAGGCAGGCTCTGACCTTGACTCCAGTTTGCTACTAACACATATCCCGTGAGGCAGCCTGGGAGCTCAAGTAGTTGGATCCCTGCCACTCATGTGGGAGACCCAGATGACAGGTTCCTGGCTTCAGCCTGCCCCAGCCCTGGCAGGCATCTGCGGAGAAGGAAGACCCCTACCGCTGACTCTCTGGCTTTCAAGTAAATAAAAACACATTTTAAATAATGGTGGCTAATACTTCCATCTCACTTAACGTGGGGTCAGGGACTATTCTAAGTCCTTTACATAACACTGAATCCTCATACCCATCTCAAGTTGTTGCCTCCGCTAATTTCAGATCTATTACACAGAAGAGGAAACAGAGCTTAAATAACTTTCGCAAGATCAAGGTCACAGAGCTTATCATTGATGCAGCCCAAACTCAAGTCCACAGACAACCTAACTTTGAAGTCAAACAACACAATTCTTTCAAAAAATACCCTAATACCGAAAGGCTGGAAAAAACAAACTCATGTGTCCATCAGTAGGGGACTGGGAAAGGAATCCTGATTCCTCCACGGCAGCACAGCTGTAGAGAAGCTGGAAGCTCTGAGCTGAAAGTCATGGTGCAGAATCTGCATCACAGTCGGACTTTATATTAAAAATCAAGCTCCTCTTAAAATTGATTTTGGGTCTTTACTTAGTATATTAAGTTAATCTTCTGTATATAATTAAAAATTAATCTTAATGAGGAATGGGATGGGAATGGGATGGCTGCAGGTGGGAGAGTGGTTATGGGGGAAAAAACTGCTATAATCCAAAAGCTGTACTTTTGAAATTTATATTTATTAAAGTTTTCTAAAAAAATTGACATTGGGGAGCTCTTTTTGTACTGAGAGGTGAGCCCTTGTCATATGAGTTAACAATTTTTTTTTCTCAATTTGTCATTTAACTTTGATATGGTTATAATTTTCATTGAAGTTATTTTTGCTATATGTACTCGAATTAATCTTTTATGTTATGGCTTTTGGATTTGGAGTCATCAGGAAAAACACCCTCCCCCCATCAGGGATACAAAGGAATCCTTGCAATATACTTTTTCTGGTGATTTTAGGGTTCAATTTTTAGGGTTTCATTTTTAAAATATTTTATCTTGACACTTAGCTAAGGTATGGAATGAATTCATTATTTCTGATTTCCATTACTAAATTTTTATTACTTCTTATTTTTTGAAGATTTATTCATTTATTCAAAAGTCAGAGTTACACAGAGAGAAGACAGGCAGAGAGATGGAGAGGTCTTCTATCTGCTGGTTCACTTCCCAATTGGGTGCAACAGCCGGAGCTGGGCCAATCCAAAGCCAGGAGCCAGGAGCTTCCTCCAGGCCTCCCATGTGGCTGCAGGGGCCCAAGGACTTGGCCCATCCTCTACTGCTTTCCCAGGCCATAGCAGAGAGCTGGATCGGAAGTGGAGCAGATCTCGAACCAGTGCCCATATGGGATGCTGGCGCCCCAGGCCAGGGTGTTAACCCACTGCACCACAGTGCCGGCCCCAGTTTTTATTATTTAAAAGGTAGACACACACACACACACACACACACACACACACACACAAGGAGACAGAGATTTTTCACCTGCTGGTTTACTCCCCAAATACCTATCAAGAGCCAGGCTGAACCCAGGAACCAGGAACTCAATTCAGGATTCACAAGTAGATGGCAGGGACCCAAGTACTTGAGCCATTATCTATTGCCTCCAGGGTGCCCAACCAGCTTGAACTGGAAGCAGAGTGGGATTTGAACCCAGACACTCCAACCCTCACCCCCACAATACTCATTAGCGAGGTGCCTCCTGTGTCCCACCAGCCGGAGGGGCCTTCTTTATCATAAAGGAAATCCTCCTACAGATTTGGGGTTACTTCTGGACTTTCTCCCTCTGGGGATTATGTTCTGCGAGGTGGCCAAAGGACTTTGCCATTCCGCTCAGCTACTATGAATGTTCTGGAGATAAAATTGTGGCCTGTTTAATGTCCCATGTTATTGATAACGCCCCTCATCATCCTGGGGACATTGCAGAGGTAATGAACGGTGCCCTGTACAACCACGACTCCAGCAGCAAACAGATCCTGAGAAACAGTCCCTGTCCATGGGAGTCTGCGACAGGCACTGAGTGAGACGTGCACACTCATCATGCTGGCTGCTCAGCTGCCGACATGGACAGGCAGCTCGCATCCCCATCTGGAAAACAGCAACAGTGAAGTTTAGGATTAAATTCATCCTGACCATGGCCCAGGGTACACATAGTTCCCGATTTATGATGCTTTTTGACTCACGATTTTTTTCACCTGTTTAAAAGGACACATTTTCACCAGAAAGTACACTGTGAATTTTGGTCCTTTCCCAGGCTCGCGAGATGTAGTCCTTACTCTCATGATGCAGGGTAGTAGCACAGAGTGCAAACCCCAGGCAGCCACAGGATCCCAAGGGAAACCACTGGCGTGCCACAGCACACCAAGTTGCTAGACTGTGATGTTCAGGGGCTTGAGTGTAGTTAGTGCATTCACAGAATTTCCAACCTACGATGGATTTCTTAGGCCACAACTCCTTGTGAGCATCTGTGTCCTACTGAGGTCTGTTCACATCTCCTTGATGTTATGTGTGTGGAAGTGCAGGACCAGAGCCAGGCTTTTCAATTGTCCAGACTCCTAGGCCAGGCCACTGCTGGCTCCCACGATCGACCTGCATTCTCCGGAAACCACATCAAAATGGCAGTTCAACTTGGACATATAGCAGGAATGTCATAGGGACCAGTCCAACAAAGTCACATTTCATGTTGCAAAGCCCCTGCACAGACCACTCTGTGGCCTAAAGTCCTTTTAAGTTTCCCCCAGAAAGCCCCGTTTGAAGAGGACATACACGCTGAGAGTCTCTCAACTTTGCAGACGTACCCAGGGTTTTACGTTACGAGTGCGGGGCCTCAAAGCCTGTGTGTGACTCTTGGCTCCACCCCTGCCCCCATGTTAAGCTGCAATGACCCCAGCTGGAATGCATCCATATGTGCTCTGTAGGCCTGGACAGCTGGGAAGAGAGGGGGACCAGGAGACAAATTACGAGGTGTAAAATGCAGCAGGAAGAAAAACAAACTGAGATGACAAAAGCAGGTGCCAAGGGGCCCTCGTTCATGGCTCCGTCAGCATCACCTCTTTCTGCATGATTAGCAGCTCAGCTGCATTAAGGCCCATTTCATGCCTCTTCGATCCTTTGATGCCCTGAAGAGAGAGAGAAATTGCACCTGTTGCTGAGATTTTTCTCAGGGCAGAGCAGGCGCTGTTTCTTGGCAGGCGCAGGCGTTCACCTATGGCGCTCTGTGGATGGATTTCAAGATCTGATTGTTCAGAGATCAAAATCTTCAAGGACTAGCTGTAGTATAAAATCCCTATCCTGGGGCTGGTGCCGTGGCTCACTTGGTTAATCCTCTGCCTGCGGTGCTGGCATCCCATATGGGCGTGAGGTTCTAGTCCCAGTTGCTTCTCTTCCAGTCCAGCTCTCTGCTGTGGGCTGGGAGTACACTGGAGGGTGGCCCAAGTCCCTGGGCCCTGCACCCGCACAGGAGACCAGGAGGAAGCACCTGGCTCCTGGCTTCGGATCAGCATAGCTCCGGCCGTAGTGGCCATTTGGGGAATGAACCAACGGAAGGAAGACCTTTCTCTCTGTCTCTCTGTCAAATGAAAAAAAATTCCTATCCCTTTATTGCAACTTTCCAACTGACTGTCAGAGGATTCTCGATTCTCCAGCCTTTGCTTTTGATCAGCAGGACTTCAGGAAGCTGCAATCTTTCAAGACGGTCCCAAGTATCTCTCACGTGCCCTGCTGATTCAGAAACTCCACGTGACCAAACAGGCAACAGTTCTGAAGATGACAGCCACCACATGACCCCATTGCACAATAAGCTTTGCCAGTACAGCCCGCAGATAAACACTGGGCTGCGACAGCGCTACGAGGGACTGCCCTCTCCATGCACCTGTCCTGCGGATCCCACAGATGCTCCAAATTCCCCCTCCACTGTTGTGGGAGGCATCTCGTGCACCTGTGTTCCCCGGCCTGGTCTTCTTGGCTATGCTTTGGCCTTCACAGCCTCTCTGTCCTCACCAGCTCTGGCTCGCTGTGTAATGGTGGAGGCCCACAGAAGGTATCACCATGGCAGCTGGGGTCCTCATTGGCATTTTTCTCCACCCAGACTGCGACCCCCTGAGTGCATGCTCAGGGCTGTGTCTCGGTACCAGCATCCATCTGTGTTCCCCAAGTCCTGAATGGATTCTTTTTTTTTTTTTTAAAGATTTATTTATTTATTTATTTGAAAGTCAGAGTTGCAGAGAGAGAGGAGAGGCAGAGAGAGGTCTTCCATCTGCTGGTTCACTCCCCAGATGGCTGTGACGGCTGGAACTGCGCTGATCCAAAGCCAGGAACCAGGAGCCAGGAGCTTCTTCCAGGTCTCCCCGACTGGTGCAGGGGCCCAAGGATTTGGGCCATCTTCTAACTGCTTTCCCAGGCCAGAGCAGAGAGTTGGATGGGAAGTGGAGCAGCCGGGACTTGAACAAGTGCCTGTAGGGGATGCCAGCACTACAGGCGGTAGCTTTACCCGCTATGCCACAGCCCAGGCCCCGAACTGATTCATTTTTAATGTGATCTTCCACCATAATCTTCACCTCCAGACTCACAGCAGGAACAAGACCGGAGGACCACCTGGGCAAGTGACAGACGTGCCACCTCCCTTGAGCCTTTTGGACCCCTCTTCCTTCAGGTGCATTCCATCCCAGATGGTTTGTCAATCCCTGCAGCCAGGGGCATGCTAAGGCTCTGCTAAGTCCTCGGAGAAACTTCTGTGAGTCTTTTGCAGTCAGATTCAAAGCAACCTTGAGATAAAACCTTGAAAGTTTCATTTCTTGAAATTTGCATTTTGAATATATGTCCTCGTAGGCATGGATCAATAGTTTCATTTTTCAGTACTGGAAGCCACCTGTGTTTCCTTCCCAACCTCTGGGGGGCGGGGACAAGAAGTGTTAAGATGAAGGAAAGGCTCTGAATCCCTGGCCCTAGCAATGGCCTGCTAATTGGTATGACGCCTCAATCACGCCTTCCATGTCCCACGTCCAGCAGTTTTTTCAAAGAGGCCTCCGCTACACGATGTTAGGTCCTCAGGGCTTACAGATTCGTGAACCACTCAAGACGCCTGCATTTCAGGTCCCTGGGTTTACTGTCCTGGCCATCTGTGCCTACCGTGCTTCACAATCCAGTCTCTCTGCTTTGCAAGCCTAGCTTTCCAAGTGGCATGTACCTCACTATCTGGAGGCCAGATACAGAGTGGTACAGGAGAGAGAAAGGGAGGGAGGGAGTCTATATATAGATCTATGGATATAAAGATGTGTTTATTTGAAAGTCAGTGTTATGGCGGGGAGAGGAGAGGAGAGAGGCAGGGAGGTGGAGAGAGAGTGAGAGAGAGATCTCTCTATATTCTATACATAGATCTATATATATGATATCTATCTATATAAAGATGTGTTTGCTTGTTTGAGTTACAGGGGGGTGGGAGGAGTGGGGGAGAGGCAGGGAGGGAGAAAGATAAAGAGAGAGAGAGAAATATCATTTATGTGCTGATTCAGTCCCCAGATGACAGCAACAGCCAGGGCTGGGCCAGGCCAAAGGCAGGAGTCAGGAGCTTCTTCCAGGTCTCCCACATGGATGGCAGGGGCCCAAGCACTTGGGCCACCTCCCACTGCTTTTCCCAGGCCATCAGCAGGGAGCTGGAAAGTGGAATGGGGTGGTTGGGACATGAACCAGCGCCTATATGGGATGATGACGTCCAGGCAGCAGCTCTACCTGCTATGCCACAGTGCCCGCCCCAGGTCAATTATAGACAGCTGGAAGCATCCTAAGTCTGGAACGAGCACAGCCTCTGCCCTGGGATGGTCCTGTCAGTGCCCAGGGCCGCAGAGCCACTGTTTCAGCCAGCAGAGCCCTACCTGGATGCCCCCTTTCCTTCTGCTTCCCTCCGTTCCCGTTGCCTCACTCTGCAACACAGCTCAAGTCAAAGACAGGTAGAGAGCAGTCGCCCGTGAGGGACAGGGTCTCACCTCTGTCCCCACCATGACCCTTAAGCAGAAGGAGTTAGTGAATTCCTTCCAAGCTGCTGTCCACGTGTCCACTATGGACAAGTGCCGTCGCATGGAATGTGGGACGCTGTTCTAATGGGAACTCAGATCTGCCGTATAATCTTCAGTGTGTTATTATCTACATTGATGGCACGTAGCATCTGAACTTACTCTGTCTCCTCAGAGGGGACACTGTAATTTTACCTCAAACCTATTCTAGGCAAAACCGAAGTGACAGTCTGCTCCCAAAGTGCATGGATGGGATGGCTGCAGCTTTATGGCATGAGCTGAAAACCATCTTGAGTTCCCCCTCACAAGGGATGATCCTGCTTCTCCTGTTTTCCTCCCCGACTCTGGTGTTGGTCTGGACATGGGTCGTGCTGATGCAACCTCCGCACTGGAAATCTCTTTGCCTGGATGCCCTGGCTGAGCACTAGCTGTAGGCACCATGCACCATGCACAAAGCCCTGCTGTGCCTGGGTACTGAGCGGCTCCTGACCCGACGACTTCTGAGGCTGGAATACGCCCCACTGAATGGTGACGGCAGGAACTCATCACGATCAATCACCATCCTGAAGTGAACACAAAGAAAAACAAATCCCAGACATGGAAGAGACCATCGATAGACCTCACACGGGGGTGGCAGAGTTCCAGAAAAGGAACGGGAAGCAAGACATACAATTTCCCCCCAAATAATGAGACAATGCTTCACATCCAAGAAACTCAAAGAACCTTGAACAAGATGCTAAAAGGAGAACTGAGAGCAGTTTAATCTAATAAAGTTTAGCTGAGCCAAGAAAAATGTTCACGACAGGGCAACATTCCAGAGCCAAAATGGTTCAGAAATGCACCTGCTGGTTCTAACTACAGCAAGAGAAAAGGAAGCGACACAACCAGCGTGAGTGGCTACAGAAGGCACTTGCCTTATACATCCTGGCTGAAGCTCAACTTCTGTAATTGGTTGAGACTCAATTATTGGGTTACAAGGCTGTACTGAGGTGAGGTTACAGTTCACCATGTAAGAGGGCAGCTTTGGGCCAACTCCATCACCCAGGGACAGAGGCCAGTTAAGCCCATTTCATTTTAGCAAAGAGGAAAACACATACTTGCACTCACACTTATACCCAGATCCAGACCCAGACCCAGACCCGGACCCACCAGCCAGGCCATAGTAAGGTGTAGAAAATATCTTGAAGAGAGCTAGCAAAGAGAGAGACAAGACGATGCAAAGCATACAATCAAGATCACAGCAGACTTACTGAAAACCATGGAAGGCAGGCAAGGGAGTGTTATATTTTTAAAAAATCACCAAGACTTTATTTTTTTAGTGCAGCATTAGGGGTACATAGAACAGACAGTGTACGGAGTTCCATAAGCCCAATCCACATCCCTCCCCAATGCAGCTTTTCCTAGCATGAACATCTTGCACCAGTGCGGTCCAAGTTACAGCTACTGATTGCACATGAAAGTCCAGGTAGTTGATGCAATTATCCATCACATACTTATCACATTCTTAGTACAGTGTATCACTTACAGTAAGGTTTACTGGTTGTACTCTGTGGATCTATACGGGTTTTGTATACTCTGTGGATCTATATGGGTTTTGAGGCACGCCTAATGACATCGGCCATCACAGGTTCACATGGAATCGTTCCACTGCCCAAGCAAACCCTACATTTCACCTATACATCCGCTCCTGTCTGACCAAATCCCTGGCAATCATTTGTCATTTGACAAGTACAGACTGGCATATTGAAAGCACTGGGGGCACAGAGTACAGCCAATGCAGAATTCTATGCAGTGAAACTATTGTTCAGTAATGAAACTAAAATTAAAGTCTCACGTACACAACAAAATCAGAGAATTCATTGGCAGTAGACATCAATCACAAAGAATGTGAAACATGTTTTCTGGCAAGGGTTTATTACCAAATGGAAACTTGAATCTGTATAAAGAAATACAAGGTACGGAAAATAGTCAAAATGAACATAAATGTACAAGATAGGTTTTCTCATTTTTAATCACCTTCAGAGATATTTGACTAACATAATAACAGTTTGCTTTCGGATTTAATTTTTAAAGATTTATTTACTTTGACAGAGTTGGGGAGGAACAGGGAGAAGGAGAGGGAGAGGGAGAGGCAATCGATCTTCCATTTTACTGGTTCACTCCCCAAATGGCCACAATGGCCAGTGCTGGGCGAGGCTGAAGCCAGACTTCACCCAGGTCTCCCATGTGGGCGGCAGGGGCCCAGATGCCTGGGCCATCTTCCACTATTTTTCCCAGGTGCATTAGCAGGCTGGATCGAAGAAGAGCAGCCAGGACATGAACCGGCACCCATAAGGGATGCTGGTGTTACAGGCAGTGGCTGTACTGGCTGTACCCTGATACCATCCCCACAGCTCTATAATTTACACCTTAGAGGAACCAGTTAATTTTTTTAGCAGATGTAAAGCCAGTAAGCCACTGGAACAGATAGAAGGCAATCATAAAACATTACCCACAAGAGAAAGAAAACAGGAGTAAAATACAAAAGGGAACAAACAGGCAGCAAGGCAGATCATGTAGGGGCGGTTGGCACAGCAGGCTAACACACCACTTGGAGCTCCCCAATCCCGTATCAGAGTCCCCGGGCTGATCTCCCTTCCACTTCCAATCCAGCTTCCTGCTAATGTGTCTGGGAGGCAGTGGACTGATGTCCCAGTATACTCATGTGGGAGTCCCAGATGGAATTCCTGGCCCCTGGCTTCGGCCTGGTCCAGCTCCGGCTGTTGCAGGCATTTGGGGAGTGAACCAGCAAACAGGTATCTGTCTCTCCTTCCCTTTGTCACTCTGCCTTCCAAGTAAATAAATGATCTTAAAAATAAATTTGAAAAGTAAATCCAAATGTATCAACAAGTTCAAATTAGCTTACTCAAATCAGAAGGCAGATATTATAAAAACACACAGGGACGGGCATTGTGGCACAGCGGGTTGAGCCGTCCTGCTTCCAACCCAGCGTCCTGCTAACGCCCGCTAAGGGGCAGCAGAGGACCGCCATGCCTGCTGCCCACGTGGAAGGCCTGAAATGCAGTTCCGAGCTTCTGGGCTCAGCCTGCCTGTTGTGAGCACATGCAGAACGAATCAGCAGATAAAGAGCGATACCTCTTCTCTTTCCCACTGCCTTTCAGTAAATGAAAATGAACATTTATAAAAATTAAAACAGCCAGCTATAACTTGTCAACAAGAAGTCCGTTACAAAGAATCACATAGCTTGAGCTGAACCAAGCCTGCTGCATGTCTTACAAAGGTGACAGCAAACAGTTTTATAATGTTTGAAAAATAAACGTGTATTTAATGACCTAGAAATCCTAAAATGACAAGGATAATTCAGGAAGTCCATGAACAATGCACACTATCTATCTCTCAACTCAATTTTTTCTACAAACTTTCTGGAGTACTCTCTTATCAGCTAGCCAGCCATTTATGAAAACATTTTCCAACCCCTTCTCCAATATATATTTAGACACAGTGAATTAAAGATAAAAAATAAAGATATACTGTTCAAGCACTACCCAAAAGACAGCTGGAGTGGCTTTATTAAAGAGTAGGCTTCAGAGCAAAGAATATTACCTTGGATACAAGGGACGATAAACAGGTCAAATCATGACACACACGACGAGGCAAGGATAAATGTGTCAATTCCTGATAAAGACACACAGATCTTAAACACATGCACATCTTAAAACAAAACTTCAAAAACACGATGCCAAACCTGACTGAATTAAAAGGAAACAGAGACAAAATCACGATTTTACTTGTAGACTTTAACACCGCTCTCTCCGTAACTGAAAGATGAGGCAGAAACACAACTGGTAGAGACACAGATTTAAAAAGCAAAGTCAAACACTGGACCAGACCAGCACACACTCAACACAGCCCTCACCGAGACAGGACACGCATGCTCTTACCGGCCATGAGCAAACCTCAACAAACTGAGAAGCCACAAGTGGTCCACACGCTAACCTACATGAAATTACACTGGAAATCAACAGCAGGTACAGGGGAAAATCCCAAGAGTCAGAAACTGACATAATTCTCAAATAACCCTGGGACAAAAAACAATCCCAAATTTTATGACTCAACTATTTTTAGATGGAAATTCATAGTAATAAATGGTTTTTGTATACAAACTTCATAATTTCGTATGTTTTGAGAACATGAGGCTTCCCACTCTACCCCTCTTCTCCCCCTTTCTCCCCTCCCTCCTCCATTTTTAATTTCTGCAATGACAAACTTTTGACTTACTTTATAGTCACAAGCTTAACCTTCCAGTAAATAGAGAATTCAACAAGTAGTAAGCAGAAAATCCACTGTTCTTCAAGAGTGTAGACAAGGGCTATAAAAAATAATCAAATCTCAAAATGTCAATTTCACTCATGTACATTATTTTTGTGCTCTATATATTAGTTACCACCAATCAGAGAAAACATAGGGTATTTGTCTTTTGGGGACTGGCTTATTTCACACAACATGATGTCTCCAATGTTAATATTAGAAAACAGCAGGGATCAGGGGTGTGGCTTAGGTTAAGACTCTACCTATGGCACTGGCATCTGTTACGGGTGCTGGTTCAAGTCCTGGCTGCTCCTCTTCCAATCCAGGTCTCTGCTATGGCCTGGGAAAGCAGTGGAAGATGGCCCAAGTCCTTGGGCCCCTTTGGGAAACCAAGAAGTCGTCTTGACTCCTGGCTATAGATTGGCCCAGTTCCAGCTGTTGCTCTCATTTGGGGAATGAACCAGCGGATGGAAGATCTGTCTCTCCTTCTGTCTGTAACTCTGCCTCTCAAATAAACTAACTAAAAAAAAAAAAAGCAAAAGTTTCAACTCAATAAACGTCCACTTTAAGAAATTAAAAAAGAATTAAACCTAAGTCACAACGAAGAAAATAAACAGTAAAGAGTATAAATAAAACTGACAATAGAAAAACAGACAAAAACCAATAACAGAAATAGTTCTTCCCAAAAATACAATTAATTAAGCTCAAGGCAATCCTGAGACACAGGAGAAAGAAGGCAGAAGAGGAAGAGAAACAAGTGGCCAATATCAGAGATGACAGAACATCCTCCCAGCTCTCTTGCATTAAAGGGTAGAAGATTAATTCAGGCAATTTCAAGTCAATGAGTCCGATACCTTGCACCAGTGTCCTAACAGGGGACACCTGGCAAAACACCTGGAGATGCAAGTCCTGTCATTCACACCCTCCTACCACAAGGAATGACCCTGCTCCCAAGTTTGGTTAGGAACCTGTGATTTAGGGGTCGGCACTGTGGCTCACTTGGTTAATCCTCTGCCTGTAGCACCGGCATCCCATATGGGCACCGGGTTCTAGTCCTGGTTGCTCCTCTTCCAGTCCAGCTCTCTGCCGTGGCCCGTGAGGGCAGTGGAGGATGGCCCAAGTGCTTGCGCCCTGCACCCGCATGGGAGACCAGGAGGAGGCTCCTGGCTTCGGATCGGTGGAGCACCAGCTGTGGCGGCCATTTGTGGGGTGAACCAACAGAAGGAAGACCTTTCTCTCTGTCTCTCCCTCTCACTGTAACTCTACCTGTCAAAAACAAAACAAAACAAAAACCCAAAACAACCCTGTGATTCAGATGAAATTCTCTGAAAGATCCCAACTTCCAAAAGTTTTTTGGCCTTTTTTTTGTTTGTTTACTTGAAAAGTACAGAGATACAAGGATGGCTCCTATCTGCTGGTTCACTTCCTCTTTGCCTTGGTTGAAGCCAAGAGCAGGGAACTCCACCCAGGTCCTCTCAGTGGGTACCTGAGCCATCACCTGCTGCCTCCTGGGGTGCACATCAGCAGGAAGCTGGAATCAGAGAAGAGACAAGGCTTGAATGCAGGTACTGCAACCTGGGGTGAGGTGTCTTCAATGCTACACCCAAGGCCTGCCCAGAAGCTCTTTTAAGAAATAAGTACATTGGGGCTGGCGCTGTGGCGCAGTGGGTTAAAGCCCCGGCCTGAAGTGCTGGCATCCCATATGGGCACTGGTTCTAGTCCTGGCTGCTCCACTTTCCATCCAGCTCTCTGCTGGGAAAGCAGTAGAGGATAGCCCAAGTCCTTGGGCCCCTGCACCTACGTGGGAGACCTGGAAGAAGCTCCTGGCTCCCGGCTTTGGATCAGCACAGCTCCAGCCATTTGTGGCCATTTGGGGGGAGTGAATCAGTGGATGGAAGACCTCTCTCTGTGTCTCTACCTCTTTCTGTAACTAAACTAAACTAAACTAAAATAAAGAAAGAAGTAACTACAACAATCCCTACCTTTAAGACATGGACTTCGTAGTTCGAAAACGTTCTATAAAAGAGAACTCCAAACTCCCACAGCTTCACAGGCAAATTCTAACAAATAGAAAAAAGTAATATATCACGGTGCCAGTGCTGTGATGTAGCAGGTAAAGCTGCCGCCTGCAGTGCCGGGATCCCATGTGGACAATGATTCGAGTCCCGGCTGCTTTTCTTATGATCCAGCTCTCTGCTATGGCCTGGGAAAGCAGTATAAGATGGCCCAGGTCCTTGAGCCCCTGCACCCACGTGGGAGACCTAGAAGAAGCCCCTAGCTTTTGGCTTCAGATCAACACAGCTCTGGCCGTCAAGGCCAACTGGGGAGTGAACCAGCAGACAGAAGACCTCTCTCTCTCGCTCTCTCACTCTCTGCCTCTCCTGTTTAACTCTTTCAAATAAATAAATCTTTTTAAAAAATAATGTATCACAGAGATCTTCCAGAACACAAAACAGAGGGACTATCTCCCAAGCCATTTTTTTTTTTTAGAGATTTATTTATTTATTTGAAAGGCAGAGTATGAGAGGCAGAGGCAGAGGCAGAAAGGTCTTCCATCCACTGGTTCAGTTCCCAGATGGCCACAACAAAGCCAGGTGCTTGGTCCAGGTCTCTCACACGGGTGCAGGGGCCCATGGACTTGGGCCATCTTCTACTGCTTTCCCAGGCCACAGCAGAGAGTTGGATCGGAAGTGGAGCAGCAGGGACTTGAATTGGCACCCATAAAGAATGCCAGCACTGCAGATGGTGGCTTTACCCACTATGCCACAGCCCCAGCCCCCAAACCATTTTATTAAGCTGCTACCATGTTACCCAAACCAGACATGACAAGAAATCCAGTGACTGTATCCCTTATGATCACAGACACAAAAATCCTGAATAGTGATTCAAATCCATCAATCTATTAAAAAGATCATAAATAATGACCTACTGGGATTAATCCCAGAAATTCAAGGTTTATTTAATATTGGGGAAATCATCAAAGTAACTCAATCAACAAACTGAAAAACATGCCACTGAAGACAGTTGTTCTAAGTCAATTTAAACCTAATTTCTCTAAATATTCAGTTTGTAGCAGTACCTGAACTTTCCTATATTTGCACACCTAATTATAAAAATGTTTAAAAAAAAGACTGAAGGTGGTAGTACTCTTCTTGCTATCTGACACTGTATACTGTTTCATGTTAGCACAGTATTCAAGGCCATTCATTTGAATCACAGTTAATTTTTCCATCCACCGTCTTCAGCATGAATTTGAGTTTCTTTAAAGAGCCAGGAGCCAGTGTAGTGGTACAGTGGGACGCTTATGACTCCTGTGTTGGAGTCTTGGTTCACGTTTTGATTACCCTCTTTCCAACCCAGCTCCCTGGGAAGGCACCGATGATGGTCCAAGTACTTGGGTCCCAGATACCCATGTGGGAGACTCAGATGGGGTTCTAGGCTCCTGGCTTCAGCCTGGCCCAGCCCCAGACATTGCAGCCATTTGGGAAGGGAAGCCGTACATGAAGATCTCTCTCAGTGTCTCTCCCTCTCTCTCCTTTTTATTTTATTTTTTTTTTTATTTTTTGACAGGCAGAGTGGACAGTGAGAGAGAGAGAGACGGAGAGAAAGGTCTTCCTTTGCCGTTGGTTCACCCTCCAATGGCCGCCGCGGCCGGCACACTGCGGCCGGCGCACCGCGCTGATCCGATGGCAGGAGCCAGGTACTTCTCCTGGTCTCCCATGGGGTACAGGGCCCAAGCACTTGGGCCATCCTCCACTGCCCTCCCAGGCCACAGCAGAGAGCTGGCCTGGAGGAGGGGCAACCAGGACAGAATCCAGCGCCCCGACCGGGACTAGAACCCGGTGTGCCGGCGCCGCAAGGCGGAGGATTTGCCTATTGAGCCACAGTGCCAGCCTCTCCTTCTTTCAAATTAAAAAAAAAAAAAAAAAAAAAACTAAACGAAAACAAAAACACACCAGGAACAGTAGCAGGTATTTGGTGCACTGGTTAAGCCTCTGGTTAGGATGCCCACACCCCACATCCAATACCTGGGTTTGATCCCTGGCTCCAGCCCCTGCTACTAGCTCCCTAATACAGTGCTAAGAAGCAGCAGTGATGGCTCAAGTAACTGGGTTCCTGCCACTCACATGGAGAAACCGGGATTGGGTTCTGGGCTGCTGGCTTCCCTTGCCCGCTTCTTTGTTCCAGGCATTTGGGGGAGTGAAGCAGCAGGTAAGAGGTCTCTCGTCTCTCAGATTTAAAAAATACATATAAATAAGAATAAAACTCACCAATTTGTTGTAGGAGGGAGGACAGACACAAAAGTGCTGCACCTAGCTGCTTTCTTCCCAGCAAGCATGGAAGCATTTTTCCTGGCTGATGGTTTCAGGCTCACAGTACTGCATAAAGAAGACCAACACGGAGGATGGTGCCACAGGGAGAGAACATGTGGCACAGGTTGCGATATGAACAGCTTCTTAATCCTACGGATAAGACAGTGGCTAACTGAAATGCCAATAGATATGCGGACGGAAAGATAAACGAGCAGATAAATGGTCGCTGGACAGAGAGTCAGGTCAGACCACAAAAATCAGCTTCCTAACACGGCCTCGGCCATTTGGGAAACAAAGCAGCCCCTGCCCTCAGCAAAACTAGGACCAGACTTGGCCAAGTCCCGGAAAAAGCAGCAGGGAGGAGAGCACAGGAAGCAGAGTCAGCTGAATGAGGATCAGTTGTGGAGACAGGCACGTGCCCCAGGCCAACCTGGTTCAGCTGGGTATCCTGGAAAACAGCCACCTGTCAGATGAAAACTCGGAGATGAGCATTTAGGAAGGGAACTTACTTACAGAGAAGACTGCAACCAAACTGTCAGGCTTTTGAAGGACTGGTTTTACTTAAAAAAAAAAAAAAAGTTACTTGAAAAATAAAAAACTTTCACAATTATCTGTGTTAAACAGTAGTAGTACCAGCATTACTGTTAATAGTTAGCCTGGGGGGGTGGGCAGCGCTGCAGCGCAGCAGGTTAATGCCCTGGCCTGAAGTGCCGGTATCCCATATGGTCGACGGTTCGAGATCTGGCTGCTCCACTTCTGATCCAGCTCTCTGCTATGGCCTGGGAAAGCAGTGGAAGATGGCCCAAGTCCTTGGACCCCTGCATCCACATGGAAGACCCAGAAGAGGCTCCTGGCTCCAGATCAGCTCAGCTCTGGCTTTGCGGTCATTTGGGGAGGGAACCAGCGGATGGAAGATCTCTCTCTGGCTCTGCTTCTCTTTCAAATAAATAAAAATCTTTTTTTTTTTAAAGAGTTAGCTTGGCCAGTGAGCAAAATAGCAGTTTTTTAAATATCATTCATCTGACATCTTCAAACACGTTGAAAACCACTGCCTTTTTGGTTCAACTCAGGTTTGCAAAGCACCTTCCATATCTAAGTATGGGAAACTTAAAGACAGGTACAACCTTTGGTTCTGCTGAGCCCTACCAAGGTGTCCCCTCAAGGCAGAGTTAGGGCTGCCATTTACAATCTCCTTGTGAGTCAAATCACACACGTGTCAGCCTTTAGTCCCTACTTTACCTTGTCAGGGCTGAGAGGTTAGACCAGCGGCAGTTTTGCCCCCACTCTGACATAACAGGGCAAGCTTAGGCTATTAAATATCCTACAGTGCCCAGAAAAGCTCCCACAACAACCAACTATGCAGCCCCAAATGTCAATCATGTCACTATTAAGAAACCACAGCAAAGACTAACAAGCCAGAGCACCTGGGTTGAGTTTCCAGGTTGACCATTTAACAGCCGTAAACTCTGGAAACACTACCACCCTATGCTTGAACTTTCCCACTTGTAAGTTGTTGGGATAGTACCTGCACCTCACAAGGTTGTGACTATTAAGTGCTATGACTTTGCTATGGTAACCTTCATTGGAAATACAGATTCCCTCAGTTTCTTGGATTACAATGTATGCTCCTAACAATATCACTCGAACTTTCTCTTCTTAGCTACATCTGAATTCTGTCATAGTTCCCCTTTTATGTGACAGCTTCAATGCAAGCACAAGTCCTACTAACCGTCAACCTGACTCATCACTTTCCCTGAACCATTTCTTTGGATTGAGGTATGCAGTCATGCCCAATTTTTAACACAGCAGGTTTGACCGCTGTTCTTGGGAAGGCGCCTTGCAAGTGTAGCCCATTTCTCAGATGTCTAAGAACTTAGATTTTAGGAGTCCCCTCCCCCCTTTCTCCAAACTGCTAAAAATAGCCCAGTAAACCCAAACTGTACCAAACAAAAATCAGGTTTATGACAAACACATGCTTTCCCTTAGACTCTCAGTGCGGGCCAGGCCAAGGCTGCCCACGTGATCTGGCCCTGCTACAAACCACAGGCACCAAGTCTTAAATGAGCTGCCCTGGTTGGCAACACGTTGCGCAGGCTGTCCCAACTCCATGCTGAGGGGATCAAGTGCGACTTGTCTGATGCCACTGGGAGACAGCAGCTGGAAGCCTGAGCCTGTTTTCCCCCAGACTTTGTCTCACGCACCTTTCCCTTTGATCTTGTTCTATACCCTTTTGCTGTCATCTTAGCTATGTGACAATATGCTGAGTTCTGCAAGCCCTCCTAGTGAACTCCATCAGGGAGTTCTTGGGGGCTTCGAATATATAGTTCTACACAGTTTCACTCAACCTAAGTGGTTATGTTTAGTAACTTAAAACAGTACATTTAAAACATTTGTCACACCCTGCACTGATAAACAAATGAATCAACTATGTATAATTTTCATTTTTAGCTGCTGCATGTTCCCCCAAATCAAACATATGATCTGCTGTTGCATACAGAGGTCAAGGTTTGACACAATTTAGAATCTGAACTGTATGACATTTCTTCCTCTTCCATTTTTGATCCCATCAGCAAAGTCCTTGGCAAGTTTTTCCCAATGCTCAAGAAATACACTCTAGGGGCCAGCACTGTGGTGCAGCAGGTTAACTCACTGTTTGTTGATGCCAGCATCCAATTATCTGGATGCTGGTTCAAATCCTGGTAGCTCTGCTTCTGATCCAGCTTCCTGCTAATTCAGCCGGGACAGCAGCAGCAGATGGACCAATTACTCGGGCCCCTATCATCCACGTGGGAAACATGGAGTTTCCGGATCCTGGCTTTAGCCTGGATCAGCACTGGCCATTGCACCCATTTGGGTAGTACACCAGCAGGTGGAAGATCTCTCACTCCTGGTTCCCCCTCCCTGTTTATTGCTCTGCTTTTCAGATGAATAAAAAAAAAGAAAGAAAGAAAGACACTTGCCAGCGCCGTGGCTCAATAGGCTAATCCTCCGCCTTGCGGCGCCAGCACACCGGGTTCTAGTCCCGGTCAGGGCGCTGGATTCTATCCCGGCTGCCCCTCTTCCAGGCCAGCTCTCTGCTATGGCCCGGGAGTGCAGTGGAGGATGGCCCAAGTGCGTGGGCCCTGCACCCCATGGGAGACCAGGAGAAGCACCTGGCTCCTGCCATCGGATCAGCGCGGTGCGCCGGCCGCAGCGCGCCGGCCGTGGAGGCCATTGGAGGGTGAACCAACGGCAAAAGGAAGACCTTTCTCTGTCTCTCTCTCTCACTGTCCACTCTGCCTGTCAAAAACAAACAAAAAAAGACACTATTATCCCTCACTGAATTCATTATTCAGATATTCAGAGCTAAGTTCAACTCTTTAACATGTGATATATAATCAGCTGTTAACTTTCCATATTCTCATTGTTCTTCTGAAGACCAACTACCAACCATTGGGATGGTAGGCTAAAAAAATCATGTCCCAAATCCACTACTTTTTTGGCCCAGTCTGTAGTCCCTAACTAGAGGTGCCTCATCATTTCTCTCTCCTCTACGATTAAACCGCATTCCCTGGGAACGCGGTCTTCATTCTGTTTATGAAAGAGGAGTCTGTGGTTAATGAAGTTTTGGAAATTAGGTAAGCAAAGAAACAGATTTCTTGTTGAACTTCTCAGAGGTTTTGAAGTCATTACTTGAATCCTGAAGGAACATTTAGGGGCTTCTCACAGCATGTAGGTAGCTCTAAATTACATAAAGAGGTAAAACTCTTCACACAGGACTATGTTAAGGGGACTAATATTTTATAGTCTCATTTAAATCAATGCAACGTCACTCCCCGGTGTGGAAGCAGTTACTCACACCTGACAACTGAGAAGTCGGCAGTGACAGCTCTGAGAGGGATCCGAATACTGTGAATAACCAGGGATAACTACATTCTTGAATACTCAATCAAAATGTGCAAAGTATTAGCCAAAACAGTAAATAAAAATGAGATCAAATTAAAATTATGAATAAATTACTACGTATAGCTCTTTCAGCCTGTGGGAAAATGAAAGTTTTCTAGTGATACGTCAGTATGAAGTTTCTTTAATTCCGGGGTGGTGAATGACTTGCCCTATAAAGAGAAAAAGTAGTTTCAGTGAATAATCACTCAGCTGCTCATCTATCATCATGGAACTTGAATTGCTTAATTTCTGAAATGGAAAAATAAAATACACACAGCTACTAAAATAAGACTATTGAGCAAACATTTTCTAAAGCAACAAGTAGATCATTACTAAATAAAGTCAACAAAAATGTTTGTTAATACTTTATTAGTATTTTCTAATGGACAAGAACATAAAGCAAACCAAATAAAAGTTTAATCTTTTTTAGTTCAATAAAAATAACTGACATTCTGATTGTTGTTTCTTCTTTGTTGAAGAAGGAAAGCACTGGTAGAACAGTTAGGCACACAGTTGACACTTACTGTACAATGATATGCACAAGTGATCTTTTAACAATTAGAATCCTAAAATGTGCTCTTCATATTTTTCCCTTGTAATACAGGAGCCATGCTCCTATAAGCAAAATTTACTACTAATCAAAGAATTTTACAAGGAGCGACAAAAAGACTTTTAAAACAAGTCCCTAAATAAAAGGATGCAGCGACGATGGAACGTCAGTTGTTGGGTTAAGAAGACAGTTAAAACTACATCTCAAAACATTAAAAATTCATTTATTTTACAATTACTCAAATACACATGCACTAAATGAAAATATTGCACAAAATTAAAATTTCAGATTGTGAAATTTATCTTGTTCTTATTTTTTAAAAAAATTGGTACACTTTCTGGTAGCACTTAACTGTTTGATTTTTTTCCAAACACCAGCAGCACAAACATAAAATGAGCGAACTGAAATACTCAAGAAAGTTTTTAATGTGTTTTCTTTAAAAAAATTAAGGCTAACCAAGTGCATCCATTGATCAATGGCACAACTGTTTTCAGCAACTATTCTGAACACCCTAATTACAGGAAATGCTCATCTAAGTGCTATATTTAAATCATACAATCAATTTTTGGGGTGAATAAACTTGGTGGCTTCTAAATAGTTCATATGTTACCTGAAGATCAGAAAACCCAAACGGAGAATGATTAATTTTGAAGGTTCTTGCCTAAAGGCACCACTGACTTAAAAACACATTCAAAAATCAAATATCAGAAGACATAAAGCCTCTTCATGTTTATATTCATATATGCAATAAATGCATTAAATGTAATAACTTTATTAAACATAGTACACTGTACTTGATGTATGGGTTACATATTTTACACACATCTTGACCGAGTCATTCAAAGAGTATCTCTAACTTTAGCATAACCACGGCTCTCTCTGATGTGGAACACAAATGTGCATAGAGAAGATGCACCACCATTTAGATAGACTACCATCTGGCATGTCTGCTTCTGAAATATAAACTCTTTTAAAGAAAAATTATTTTTAAAAAACCCACGTATTCAAATAGTTTTTGGTATGACTGCAGTTATCTTGTAGGGCTCTGCTGGGGAAATCTGGAATCTTACACGACCTTTCTTTCCCTGGTTGAGAGACACTGTTCCTCACGCTGTACAGAAATGCTTTCTCACCTGTTACACACTAGGCTCTTACAGGAATTCTTCTCTACACTTTTTAGACTTATTCATGTCAAAAATATAGTTGAATTGGGCAGGGACACATACAGAAATCATTGCACTTATGGCCATGCTGTGGCTTCCTACAGACATGTTTCACACATCCCCACTTTAAGCTGGGGCACAGGGCAGGGTGGGATGGGGAGACACACTGAGAAGAAATATTATTTCCTTCCATCAGAGCCACGAGGGATCTTTTCTCACTTACAAGTTGCACTGAAAGGGATCTCATTTCTATAATTCTGAAGACATGCAACACATGCTGAATATATGCATACAAGTATGCACAACAGCACTATTAATAAATACGACTATTATAAACTTTAAAGGAAGGCTTTATTCTGTTAATAGGCTTCATTTTGTAAGTAAGATCTAAGTGAAAACAAGACAGTAAGATCTTGTTCCAATCTTCAAACTCCCAAATAACTGGGATACCAATACTCTGTCCCTTTATCTTAAGCACCCAGACGCTCGTTTAATACCAGGATCTTGGCTCAGTGGTCTGAAAAGTAGCTTCACTATTTTAAGGTTTTAGTGTTAATTATTTTTAAAACAAAAATAGCTGGCACATTCAAACCCCTCGTCAATGGAAGCATTAAAATTATGCAGAAATCCTGCATAAAAGGGATATGAAGACTTCCAAGATGGACAAAATGGAGAGTGAGAAAACTACAGGAAATGCAGTCTTCAAAACTGGAAAAGGTACTTTGCTTTCTTGGTATAAAATTATTTTAGGGACTTAAATGTATACACAAAGGAGTTTTGCCTATTAGCTTTATTTAGTAGAATCTTACATTATGCGAAATATAAATAAAAGCATATTTTTAAAAACATTATAGTTCTGTCTTCATTATTTATTTTGCTATATGTACACTGAAATAGAATTAGGAATTTGTATGTTTACATATGACTAATAAGCTCATTAATCCTCTGATTTGCTATAATTGCAGTTACCTAAGGCATGTCTAGATCACACAATTTTAAATTATCATATCGTAACTTTCAATAGAGTACTGTTGTCTTTTAATTTCCATATTTTTAGAAGGACAGAATGTATTTGGCAGTTCTTCCAACAAATTCCCCCCTCCTGCATAATCAGTAATCTGTTAGAGACAAAACGAGTCATTCTGAACCTGAAAGGACAGCCACGCCTTGCTTCCTTTTGCACATAGAATGCCAGTAGACAACTTAAAGTGAGTACCATAGGAGCAAAACCGAGCCCTTACAGCACGTAACAACCAATTAAAACGAGTCTTACTCTAATGAATAAGCCAATCAAAACCTGTTTTGATTGGTTTTATTTTATATTTGGATTTCATGCCACAGAACTGTTATGTCAGGAATAAGGATATTCCATACTTTAGGGCGTTCTGTCACTCTTCTCAACCCAAAATAGATGTTCCAAAGATTGGTTATGTGGCTAATCTACCCTATATCAAAACGCTGACACAGACCTGCACAATTCTTATGCAGAACAAATCCCTCCAAAGCACACACTGCACTCTCTAACTGTTAAACATATCAGCCAATTTATCTGTGAACCGCTACTTTGTGCTTTCCTTGGCTCTCATACACTCTGGCACTCTGTCGTTGCTGGAGAACGCTGAATAGTCCGAAGCCAAGAGAGCAACGTCCTCTTGCTTGAGGTGGGAGCAGTATCCTGTCAATGTTGCAAAACTTGCACCAAATCATCTGAGACAGAAACCTCTCTTGGCAGTGGCTGCATTCCAGATGAGGATGAGAAGAACCACAGTATTATGGATGTATTAATAATCTATTTTGAGACACTACAAGACTGGTGCAGACACGACCGTATATGAGTTAAGCCCCAGAAGATCTGTCCAGACCATCAGTCCTGGAGAAGCGGACCCCAGCTTCACAGACTGAAGCGTCACCTTCTCTGTAAAGAAGGCGCTTGAGGAGTCTGAAGTTTCTGTTTGTATTTCTGCATCTGCTTTGACCGGGAATGCAGTTTGTTGAAAAGTTCACGGAATTTGTACTGCGGAAATAAGGTTTCTAAAAAGCCTTCCAAGAAGACATAAACCATTCTCCGATTTAACTGGTTGTGCTGAAACATTTCAAAAACACGAAGAATACCTTTCCGTGTCGTCTCAGCCCCAATAATGTGCTTCAGTTCATCTGAAGGAAGAGAGGAAAGACACATAGAACTCATTACCCAAATAAAAGAAAACACAAGCCTAACTGTGTTCTTGAAGTATGCAAAGTACACAGCAGAGTAACTGGCGAATGGCAGGTATCCAGGCACCACACCTCAGCTACACAGTTCTAACTCACACTTAAAGTTGATGGAGGGGGCTGGCGCTGTGGCACAGCAGGTTAACATTCTGGCCTGAGGCGCCGGCATCCCATGTGGGCACAGGTTCGAAACCTGGCCGCTCCACTTCAGATCCAGCTCTCTGCTGTGGCCTGGGAAAGCAGTGGAAGATGGCTCAAGTCCTTGGGCCCCTGCACCCATGTGGGAGACCTGGAAGAAGCTCCTGGCTCCTGGCTTTGGATCAGTGCAGCTCTGGCCATTGTGGCCAACTAGGCAGTGAGCCAGCAGATGAAGACTCTCTTTCTGCCTCTCCTTCTCTCTCTGTTTAACTCTGACTTTCAAATAAATAAATCTTTAAAAAAAAAAAAGTTGATACAGGTCTGCATGCATACATCTATCTAGCCATTTACACACTTGGATTCTGGGAGACAACACAAGGCAGGAGAAAGACCTAGGGTCCAGACGCAGGCATTTCCATGTACAGCGTTTACAAATGTACACCCTGTTCACAACTCAGTTGCTCACCTGACGCTGACTGTTCCCTCTCCCTACACTGTTTTCCTCCTCAGCACGTTACTGTTACCCAGCAGACCGTATTTTTTTAATCTTTGTGTCCCCTCAATGGAATAAAAGCACCAGGAAGGCAAGATAAGTGCAAACAACACTGTCTGGCACATGGTACGTGTTCAATAAATATCGGCTGGCTAAGCGAAGTAAGATTCTTCTAGCTGTGTAACTGGCTTACTTTAACAGTATATTAAGTAATAACCTAAGTTACTGCTTCCTGGTTTTTTTTTAAATGCTATTTCTACAATCTGCATTTTATGCAAAAATGCCATCAATAGTCATATGGCAAAATTTTAATTGACAGAAGAAAAAGCTGATCATGAAAATTTTATGATGAAGATACAGTTTTGAAATGATTAATAAAAAATTAGAAAAAATTATTAGGAGAAATAAGCACTGCCTGGTATTAAATAACATAAATATATCTTTCCCATTCTATATATCTGTAAATGAAATGTGGAGAAAAAGGATCTAAGCGATTTAAAATATCACAAAGGGGCAAACCCACTGCCATCACCTCTGCGTCAGACAACATCATTTTCTATAGCCTGCAGGCTGCCACACCAGAACACAACTGGAACAAAGAAAACCCAAGGTAGGGAGACAGCCAAATCCTAAAGAAACTGCAATTAGGCCAACAAAATGCCACTTGTATTACTTTCTTAGGATTATGTTTTAATTATTTAATTATTACTAAAGACTCATAGTAACAGATTAATTAGTTGTTTTTACATAAAAAGATTCTATGAATTTGTTCTCTTAAGTATAACAAATGTTCTTCCAGAAAAAAAACAGACATCATATTCTCTCACTAGCCTTTTCATCTGTCATGTATTTTATTTATTTGACAATTTTAATCTCAAAATGTTTCAAGGCAGTGGAGTGAAGTGCTTAAATCCACTCAAAGCTAGGGCTAGCGCTGTGGCGAAGCAGGTAAAGCCACCGTCTGCAGTACCAACATCCCACATGGGCACCAGTTCGAGTCCTGGCTGCTCCACTTCCCATCCAACTCTCTGCTATAGCCTGGGAAAGCAGTAGAAAATGGCTCAAGTCCTTGGGCCCCTGTACCTATGTGGGAGACCTGGAAGAAGTTCCTGGCTCCTGGCTTCGAATCAGCATAGCTCTGGCCATTGAGGCCATCTGGGGAGTGAACCAGTCAGTGGGTGGAAGAACTCTTCCTCTTTCTCTCTTTCTGCCTCTGCCTGTATGTAATTCTGCCTTTCAAGTAAATAAATAAATCTTTAAAAACAATTCCGCTCAAAGCTGAGATAGAAATCTAATGTTACTAGCCCTAAGTTTTCAGGAGACTGATTAACTGCTCTGAGCTTCCATTGTTTCACATTTTAAAGCTGTGATATTAACAGGGCCTAGCTTCACAGGTCTACAATGTGGATTAATTAAGAATATATAAGAAATGCTTAGCACAGTGCCTGGTATATATAAGTAGGAAGTACTATAATCAAAAGCTAAAGAAGAATGATCAATGCCAAAAATTCCAACTACAAATTAGTGAGATGTTTACCAAACATGCTTACTTACCTGGCATAATTGCAAGTAATTTAGTTTTTCCTGCCACTCTTGTTCGCATTCGAATAGCTTTATCTCTGCATGGAACAGTCTCTGCTAAGATGCCGTTTGGCCAAAATGCATCTCTATTTAAGAAGATTCAATAAATTTTATAAACATTTTCATTTCTAATGATACAAGTTGATAATATTCCAAATTTCTACAGAAAATATGAATGTGTACAAAAAAGAGGAAAAGTTTTTGCAATTTTATAAAGGTACAAAGATATTCAACAGGTATCAACTAAGTACAGGTTTCAATTTTAGGCATAAGAGGATATATATAAGAAACTTAACAGAAATTCTGCTTGAGAATAGTTGATTAACTACAACCAAGACAGCAAAATGGATTTCGTAAATGTATCACAGATATTTAAATTCAAAAGTGGGTATCTACTGACTATATATCTCATCTAAACACAAGCTCATGAAATCTTGAATCTGGTTACTTAAACAGCTAATCTCCCACATTTTACCACTCTACTCTTCTTAGAACTAAATCAACATGAAACTAAATTTTGAGTCAACATTTTATGCCTCCATTCATCACAACAGTCCTTTCACACATGTGACCTTCAAGTGTGCTTGATTCTTGTTCCTTAATCCTTGATCCAACGGCAGGCATTGAGCATAACTAAGGTTCCCTGTGGGAAGAGTGCTGAGGGAGAGAGACCCCCTTGAGCAACCCCTCTTAACTTTTGTGAGAAATACCCCAGGAGCTCTGCGACTCTTCATGTCCAGCCCATCCACCCAATTAACTAAGGCAGAAACCCCCGAGAGGGGACCTAGCCATGAGTGCTTTTCAAAACTCTCTGGGCACTCCCGAAGTACACCCAAGGCTGAGAATGACTGCTCCAGAACTTGTCAAGGCAGGCCAGCTTTTAGAAACAACGGCATACAGGGGAGAAACTTAGCTTCAGGTTAGCAAAACCGGATTCCCCACTTTCCATCATGAGGGTCTTTGGTCTTTTCTCTAGGCCTCAATTTCCTTGTAACAGAAGAGAAACAAAGACACCTACCTTGTAAAACAGGATGAAATCAGAAAAGATCTATTAAGTACTAGGCACACTGGCAGGCACCCAGTGTTCATTATGGGCAATTCCCTCTCAAAGTGGGTGAGGGCCATGAATTTTTCTGCGCTGCTGATCTCCACTTTTAGAAAAGAGCTCTACTTCTGTGTCTGTGCTTCCCTGGACTGCCTGCATCTTACCCCTTACTCCTCAGGGACTTACAGAGTGTGAGGCACAAAGCAGCGCTCAGCATACTTTCATAGGATGAACACATGCATTAGTGCATCAGTGCTGCTTCATTTACATTCCTTTCAGAGGTTCCAATACGTAATAGAAAATTAGACCACAATCAGAGATGTATGCTTTTCTAAAATTTGTCATTTAAAATCAAGGTTAGGAAATACAACTGAGGAAAACTAATCCCTAAGACCAGGTGTTTGACTTTAAGACCACGGTATTTCTATATTAATCTTTCAGTTATCTAAAAGCCATAGTACTTACATAAAACGTGGTCTATCATCTTAAAGACTCTTATTTTATACTTTTCTTATTTTGGCTTTGCATTAATAGGTTCATGGGATAAATCTTTAATGTAATTCTTACATTTCTTTTTCGCTTACCAATGATGACCAAAACCAAATATTTGGCCAGGAAAAATAAAGCAATAAAAGTTAAGTAGTGATGACAAGGCTAGGCTCTGCACTACCTGAAAGAAGTGACCGTGTCTTAAGACATACCTGAAACGCTTCACCGAGTCAGCAACTTGTTCAGGTGAGGTCATCCAGTCAACATGGTCAACTATTTTTCTGAAAGTAAAGAAATTTAAATGAGAAAACCTTAAGTTTTTAGAAGATGAATAAAAGAAACATACTTTCACGGAGCAGGCAGTTTAATTCACATGGAAGTGATCTCTGAGAGCAAAGGAACCCTTTAATAATCTTAAAAGACCCAGAAAAGAAAAAAAAATCTTTTATAAAGGTTGGCAATCTACCTCCAGATGTAAAAGTTTAAAAGCTAAGTGAGATCAGACTCTAATGGGAAAGAGGGGTTAGGTACCTGTTAATGGTATCACCATATGTAGCTCTAATCAGCTGCTGCAGCAGGTTTTTGATATTCCTTCGCAACCACTGGTTTCTCTCCTTCAAGTCGAATACTTCATCCATGAGAAGCAACATCACCCTAAGTGGAATATTGTCATCCACCTGACAAAATATGGGGATAAGTAAGATCAAGTGAGTCATCTATTGCTTATGAATGGTGACTCCTATAAAATATTTGGCGCTATTTCAGTAAGTCACACAACAGGTTACATTACAGCTTTTAAAACTTAGTATTTCATCCTCCTAATTTAGAAAAAATATTTCTCATAGTCATTTTGATGGAACATCAAATTTTATAATCTGCCATGATGAATAAATTCCAAGCTTGTACTTAAAAAAAAAAAAATCTTAAAGTACACTCATCATGGTCATAGAAAAAGGTGATCTGGCTTTCAGTAGAGGCCGTACTAATCTGGTAAGGCAAATGCTAGACAACGTGCTCATTTTTTGACATATCTTTTTCATAAAAATCAAACCTTGGAGCAGCATTGAGAGGTAAAGAGTAAAGCCATCACTTTTAACTGTGGTAGTAGCACCAGTTTCAGTCTCGGCTGCTCCCTTTCTGACCCAGCTCCCTGCTAATGAGCCTGGAAAGTACCATATGATGGCCCAAGTGTTTGGTCCCCTGAAATCCACGTGGAAGACCAGGATAGAGTTCCTGGCTCCTGGCTTCAGCCTGGCCCAAGCCTGACTGTTATGGCCATTTGGGGAGTGAAACAATGGGTTGAAGAACTGTAATTCTGTCTTTGTAATAAATAAATATTTAAAATATCACCATTTTTATTAAAAAGAACACAGTACACTTTATACACAATATAATGTACTTTTCTTATTTAGTAAGTTGTATGTATTTAGGTATTTTCAGGGAAAAAAAGCTGAAATTCAATCCAGTATAAAATTAGATTAACATTACAAAAGGTAAATTTCAAAAAAATACTAAAATTTACTTTATGTTTTTACCAACTGAAAATTAGCACAATTTTTATCATGGTAGTATTCAATGAGGTAAAAGGCAAAGGAAGACAACTGGAATGGTTGAAATAAGAAAATATGCATAAGGTAGGAAACAGGATATAACTGGATTAAGCATACATATATAAACTTTTCTTTAAAGATTTATTTATTTATTTGAAAGGCAGAGTTACAGTGAGGCAGAGGCAGAGGCAGAGGCAGAGAGAGAGAGAGAGGTCTTCCATCTGTTGGTTCACTCCCCAGTTGGCTGCAATGGTGGGAACTGTGCCAATCCGAAGCCAGAGGTCAGGAGTCTCCTCCGGGTCTCCCATGCAGGTGCAGGGGCCCAAGGAGTTGAGCAATCTTCTACTGCTTTCCCAGGCCATAGCAGAGAGCCGAATCTGAAGTGGAGCAGCTGGGACTCGAACTGGCACCCATATGGAATACAGGCACTGCAGGCGGCAGCTTTACCAGCTACGCCACAGCACCAGCCCCACACATATATAATCTTAACATGAGTTCTTCTTTTATTTGACAGGTAGAGTTATAGACAGAAAGAGAGACAGAGAGAAAGGTCTTCCTTCCACTGGTTCACTCCTCAAATGGCTGCAACAGCCAGAGCTGCGCCGATAAAAAGCCAGGAGCCAGGTGCTTCTTCCTTGTCTCCCATGCGGGTGCAGGGACCCAAGCAGCTGGGCCATCCTCCACTGCCTTCCCGGGCCACAGCAGAAAGCTGGACTGGAAGAGGAGCAACTGGGACTAGAACCCAGCGCCCAGTAGAAAGCTGGACTAGAAGAGGAGCAACCGGGACTAGAACCTGGCGCTCATATGGGATGCTGGCACCACAGGCGGAGGATTAAGCAAGTAAGCCATGGCGCCGGCCCCAACATGAGTTCTCTGTTAGATATATGTACTGGGGTCTCTGTGCTGCTTCTGTTTATCTGTAATCGACAGGGTCACAAAAATTATGAACAGATTTCAAAATCCATGAACTCGGGACTGGAGCTGTGGCACAGTTGGTTAATCGTCTGCCTGTGGCGCCAGCATCCCATATGGGCAAGGGTTCTAGTCCTGGCTGCTCCTCTTCCAATCCAGCTCTGTGCTATGGCCTGGGAAAGCAGAAGATGGCCCAAGTGTTTGTGCCCCTGCACCTACGTGAGAGACCCAGAAGAAGCTCCTGGCTCCAGGCTTCAGATCGGCCCAGGTCCAGCCATTGTGGCCATTTGGGGAGTGAACCAGCAGATGGAAGACCTTTCTCTCTGTCTCTCCCTCTCTAATTCTGCCTCTCAAATAAATAAATCTTATAAACAAACAAACAAAAACCACATGAATTCTACAAGTAACTGCCAGTAATTCCATAATTCTTTCCTCACTAAGATACTCTAATACCTGATCAACATTATAAATATTAAAGAAAAAAGGACTTATACATTTTCCATTGTCATATTATAAACATTTTCTTAGTATGTTTTCCATTCCACAAATTGAAAGTTTAGAGCCTAATGACACCAAAGGCATGATGACCTATTTCATTCCCAAGGCAGAATAAATATATTGTTCTGTTCTTAAATCAAATTCAGTCACATGAGTTTGTTGCCACACAATTCTAATAAAGTTAAACCATAAAAGTCATATACCAAAAGGTATAATGTTATGGATAGCATAAAAAACTCGAATAAAAGTATTTGTTTAGAACAGTTTATTATAAACTTAAAGGAGGTAATTATTACTTTAAACTAAATCTGCCCTCATATGACAGATTACAGAGCCAAAAATATGACATCCTGGTTTGTAATAAGGGAGCAACGCAGTGTACAATGGGAGAGACCTGGTCTTCTTAGTGAATGGTGCTTGGACCCTTCCTCATTCCATATACAACATCCAACTGCAGATGAACGTAAATCTAAAAGTTGGCATGGTGAAACAAAAAGATGTTTTGAAGAGGCACTAAGATGGCAGAACAGGAAGGGAGCTTACTGGAGATGGTGTAAGCTCAGAGAAGAGACAGGGAGAAAATAGCAGAGGACACTCTACACAAATTAGAGGGACAATATGGATCTACATGGAGGGTGTGGATGTGCACAACTCAAGACCCCAGCAGCCACGATCCTCAGCACCAGCACTGCAGAGTGAGGTAAGAACAGGCTGCAGCAGCCCAAGCCACTGGTGATAAAGCTGCAGGAAGAGCCTGGCGTGAGTCTGGCTTGGAGCCCTGTGGGGAACACTGTATCTGCCAACCTAGAGGAAAGGGCGGGGGGCGTGTTTCTCTCTCCTCGACCACCTGGCAACGGTATCCTGTAAGTAGCCAAGAGAAGGTGGGTACTGTTTTGGACATACGCAACAGCAGCGCCAGCTTGTGTCCACATGCCCAGCAAGCAGCTGGGAAGAGATGCCAGAGTCTGGCTGGGGGAACCGACAGGGGCTGGGTGCTCATGACTGTGCGAGCTTGTGTGCTGGGGCTGTGAAAACACTGCAGCTGCGTGTAAGGGCACAGGGTGTGGCTGGGACTCTAGGCAGTCACTGTGGGCAGCTCCACATGCTCGGGGCTCCCTGATTCCCTGGTGAGGTACATTGCTATGGGATCCATGCTCATACCAAGAACTGCACAGATCCTTAGCGTGGTTCTTGTGGCAGCAAAGACGAATATTGTATTTCCAGGAGCTAGCCTCAGGCAATGGTCTCCTTTGGGGAGAAGAGGTGAGCATGAGACTACTCCAACAGAGCTGAAGAAACCTCCCCTCTGATTGAAAAATAAATAAATAAATAAATAAATAAATAAATAAGATTTACCACGCCCAATTTGGAAGATACACCCCTCACCCTGAGCACTGAGCAGAGCTCCCTGGCCACACCCAGCACACGCCTCAGGGTATTCAATGGAAGAGCAGACATTCCACTAATCCACAGAGGCATAGTCCAAAGATAAAAGCCATCACACAGGGAAAAAAACAAACAAACAAACAAAAAAAACAACCAGCAAGTATCTACACAAATGCCTGAAAATAAACAGAGCAATTCAAGAAACAAGAATAAGAAAGAGAACATGATGCCCCCAAAGGAACACAACAACACTTCAATACCAGAATGTGAAAATGAAGCGCGCCAGCTGCGACAGCCATTGGAGGGTGAACCAACAGCCAAAGGAAGACCTTTCTCTCTGTCTCTCTCTCTCTCTCTCACTAGCCACTCTGTCAAAAAAAAAAAAAAAAAAAAAAAAAAAAAAAAAGAAAGGAAAAAAAGAAAGAAAATGAAGAGACTGATGAAATGCTATAAACAGAATCAAAAAAGTTGATTGCAGGATTACATAGAAGTAATCAGAAGCAAATCCATGAACTAAAGAAATCCGTACATGAAAGAAATTTTTTCTCCTGAAATTGAGATTTTAAAAAGAAATCAAAATGAAATATTGGAAATGAAGAATTCAACAGAACAAATAAAAAATGCAGTGGGAAGCCTTAACAACAGAATCAGTGAAGCAAAAGAAAGAATATCTGAGTTAGAAGACAAATTCTCTGGAAATTTTATAGTCAAACCAAAAAAAAAGAAAAAGAAATCAGAAAACTTAAAAAAAAAAAAAAAGAGTTGGAGACTTATGAGATACTATGAAACAACCCAACACACGGGTCTTAGGAGTTACTGAAGGCATGGAAAGAGAGAATGGATTAGAAAGCCTTCTTAGTAAAATAATTACAGAAAATTTCATAGAACTACTAACACACATGATCAGAAAAGATCTTCACCACAACACATTGTATTCAAACTTCTCACAGTAAAATAAAAGGAAAAGATTCTAATATGTGCACCAGAGAAGTGTCAGATTACTTTCAGGGGATCTCCAATTACACTCACAGCTGACCTGATTTCTCTTCAGAAATCCTACAGGCTAGAAGAGAACTGAGATATATTCCAAGTCTTAAAAGAAAAAAAAAGTCAACCCAGAATACTGTACCCTGCAAAGCTCTCATTTATAATGAAGGTAGAATAAAGACTAAATGAACAAAGAGAAACAAAGAGAAATTGAGAGAATTTGTCACCATTCATCCAGCCTTACAAAAGATATTTTAGGATATGCCACACACAGAAACACAGTTAACACTATGAGAGAAGGTGAAGACAGAAAATCTCCCAGTAAAAACACAAAGGAAAATCAAAGTAAACAATAGGAATATTTATGGGAAAATGGCAGGGCCAAGTCGTTACTAATCAATAGTCACTTTGAATGCTTGAATGTAAATAGCCTTAAATCTCCAGTTAAAGGATATAGACTGCCTACATGGAAAAAACAAACAGAAAAACATCTATTTGCTGCCTGTTAGAAACACAGCTCACCAACAAAGATACATGCAGACTGAAAGTGAATGGATGCACAAAGATATTTCATGCCAACCGAAACCAAAAAAGATCTGGTATAGCCATCCTAATATCAGACAAAATACACTTTAACACCAAAACTGTTAAAAGAGCCAAAGAAGGGGTCAATTCAACAAGAAGATGTGATTATTATAAGTGTATATGCACCTAATTACAGGGCACCTGGCTATTTAAAAGAAATGTTAAGGGATCTAAAGTGAGACACAGACTCCAATAATAGGGGACTTCAATACCCCAGGTTCAGCAATGGACAGATCAACAAGACAGAAAATCAGCAAGGAAACACCAGTTAATTGACATTATAGACCAAATAAACCTAACAGATATCTACAGAACTTTTCATCCTACAGTTGCAGAATACACATTCTTCTCACCACTGCATGGAACTTTTTCTAGGATAGACCACAGGCCAGGCCATAAAACAGTCTCAGCAAATAAAAAACAAACAAAACAACAACGAATTCACATCATATAGCTTTTTCTGACCATAATGGAATGAAGCTGGAAATCAACAACCCAAGAATCTCTAGAACATATGTAGCCTGAACAACATGCTCTTGAATGAACATTGGGTTTCTTTTTTTCATACTATTTGGTGAACTCTTTACTCAGAATTTATCTTCTGTGTATAAAGTTAATTTAAAATTGATTTTAGTAAAAAATAAGAATGGGAATAGGAGAGGAAGGAGGAAGAAGGGTGGGAGTCAGGGTGGGAGGGTGGGTACAGTAGGAAAAATCACTATCACCATGTTCCTTCCTAAAGTTGTATTTACGAAATGCATGAAGTTTGTATACCTCAACTATGTTCACATTGAGAGGTAAATACTAGGGTTGTGAGTACTATGTTTTTCTAGATATTTTGGAGATCAATCTTGTAACTTTTACAACATGTATTGTAAACTTAATGTGATGCATCAATGTATTTAATAAATAAAATATGAGTGAGGCACACACACAAAAAGACACAAGCCAATTCCAAAAAAAGACATTTTTAGACAGTACATATAAATAACACCAATGCAGACAGAAGATATTCCAAATACTTTATCTGACGAAGAACTCATATTCAGTTTACATGAGAGTATTCTAAAAAGAGAAGTTGATTTTGATGCAAAAAATTTGAAATCCATGCATAATTTTTTTTTCATGATGCACATTTTCCTCAAACTTTGTGAAGACCTCTCACAAAGCATTTTTAACAAATCAAAATGACGAAGAAAGAGGACAAGATCAGAAGATCTAGACAGACATACAAGACAGGACACCCAAATGGGTGTTCAATATTTCAAGTCATTAGGAAAACATGAATCCATATGAAATACAACCACCAGAATGGCAAATCAACCCAGATTTCAATCAACTGATGACTGGATAAAGAAAATGTGGTATACAAATACAAAGGAATACCACTCGGCCAGAAAAAAAAATGAAATCCTGTCTTTAGCAATGGATACAACTGGAGACTATTATGCTTAGTGAAATAAGCCAGTCTCTGGGGCTGGCACTGTGGCGTACCAAGTACAGTTGCCATCTGCAGTGCCTGCATCCCATATGGGTGCTGGTTTGAGTCCTGGCTGCTCCACTTCTAATCCGGCTCTTTGCTATGGCCTGGGAAAGCAGTAGAAGATGGCCCAAGTCCTTGGGCCCCTGCACCTGCATGGGAGACCTGGAGGAAGCTCCTGGCTTCAGATCAGCACAGCTCCAGCCATTGTGGCCATAAGTGAACCAGCAGATGAAGACCTACTTACCTACCTACCTCTCTCTCTCTCTCTCTCTCTCTTTCTCTCTCTACTTCTGCCTCTCTGTAACTCTGCCTTTCAAATAAATAAATAAATAAATTTTTTTTTTTTTTAAAAAGCCAGTACCCAAAAGACAAATACCATGTTTTCCCTATTTGTGGTAATGCATACACAGAGTACAATAATAATGTACTTAGGAGCAAAACTGACATCTTTAAATATGATTATTGTTTATAGACCTGTCTAAACTCTTCAGGAACCGAGGTTTTTCCAATACTTGTTGAACTCTTTATTTAGTGGACCATTAAGCCTGTGATTATAAATAAATTGAAAGTATGTCACTGTAAAACTTACAAGAAAAATAAGAAAGGAAGGAAGGAGGAGGGAGGGAGGGAAGATAAGGTGGGAAGTAGCAGTGTGTTCTTAAAAGTGTATATATGAAATCTGTTCTCTTTATAGAAAAAGAACACAAAATATTGAGCATTAGCATGATGTAATACATCAGAGTTGTCATGTACAGTTGTTGGTACTTGACATGTATAGAGTTTGGGAAACCACTTGGCAGTATCTACTAAAACTCAACTTATACAGCTACTCCATTCCTAGGTGTAGACCCAACAGAAGTGAGTACTATTTTCTAGATCATAAATCACGTACCGGAACAGAATGTTCACGGGACTGCTATTCATAATAAAACAAATGAAATTCTGTAATGCCACAAGGAAGAATAAACTACAATTAACATGGAACAATGTAAGACAAGGAAGAACACTAATAATGCTGAGCAAAAGGGCCAGGCTTTAATACAAAGTATACACTTTATCTGTAGTTTCCTTTGCATATATTGCAATAAAAGCAGGGTGGAAGTTCGGATAGTGATTATCCTCATTAGAGGAGAGGGTTGTGACACGAGAGCACACAGGGTTCTGTGGAGTACTGGCCATTTCCTATTTTCTTCATCAGAGTTAAGATTACATCAACAAATTCAGTCTGTGTGGAATTCATCAAGTTTATATGTCATTACAAACTCAAAACACAGCTGTCAAGTATGATTTGAATTAAACTGAATACTATTCAAGAACAAAATTAACTCACATTGTCATCAAGCTGAGCTGAGACTCGACAATGTTCAGCATCTGAATCAGCCTTCGGAATTAAAGGAGGTACCTAACATTTAAAAAAAGAAAAGTAAATACACTAAAGTAAACGGGGAGAGGAAATAACATAGTAATAAAATCAAAATGAACATTTATTTTGGGTGCAGTATATAAGCAAAGTTTAACAATCTAGAATTTGAAACCAAACATAAAGAGTTATGATTATTTCATTACCAAGGGTTTTTTTCCTTTAAAAAATAATCCGACTGACTTCTGAGTTGGAAGGGAAATGACTTATCAAACTCCCACTTTTTAGAAGAATTTAAAGCTAAGAGGGGTTAAATGCCTTGAAGATCAAATAGCATAGCCACTCTTCTTTCTTTTGCCATAAGGAGTCGATAGGAATGTTAATAGCTTTAAGGAGTTAACCAACTGTTAGGTGTTATGGGGAAAGAAGGGCAGAGACCAATGTTAGCTAATAATCAACTGGCAGCACAAGAAGGACCACTCAGATCACCTATCTTAATCCCTTCATGTTAGGGTGAGGACAAAGAGCCTGGAAGAGGTCAATGACTTTTGAACGAAGTCCTATGAGTAGTCAGCAACAGAAACGGTGCTGGACAATCCTCATTTCAAAGTTAGTTACTTCTCCATGATTAGAAGTAAAGATCTCCACCTCCTTCAGAGAAGTGAAGAGAAAGGTACAATTTACATACACTTGTTTTAGGAATCTTCTATTAAGGAAAATGTTTATATACACTTTCCCTTCATGCAAATATGGCCTAAAAAATAAAAAAGTTCTACGAGCACTCACAACCTTAAGTAACTACATCAAAATTATAATTTACAAAACATGCAAATTAGGGAAGCAATAATCTACTTGGTCTAGTACCTTTATCTGATAATAAAATGAAAAAGCTTCCTGGGAAACTCATATACATGGTAATGCATGGCCCCAGAGACTGACAAGTGAAGATTTTTCATCCCTTTAATCTGGCAGTCAGGGCACTGACGCAGGAGAAACTGGATTTTATGTGTAGGTGAATACTATTGCAATACATTTGCAAATATCACTTATTTTCTATGGAATTTAATAGCATTACAGAATGTAAAATAGTATAATGAAATAAAACAGTACAAAAACACTAACTTCACTAATTTTATATTCTTGTATAAGAAGATTTTAAAACTCCATCGTAGCAGACAGGAATAACTAGATTTTACAGCATGTGTTTCAGATACACATTCATTCTCTTTAATTACCCAAACTTTGTGAAACTATGAGTCTAGAGGACTTTGGAAAGGAAATAAGGTAAACCCAGGTAGGAGCACAATACATTGTAGCTGACCTAAAACTAGTTTGCCTTAGACGCTGCTGAAAACGTCTTACCTTGAAAAATGATTGCTTTATGTCTTGACCTAATCTTTCCGACATTCTGCCCATGTTGTCTGACATTTTAGTCATTCCTTCTGCCAGGCTATCAGGAAGAGATTTAACTGCATTTGAAACATTCCTCATAGAATTGCGAAGCGGATTTACAAAAGTGTCCATCTACAGGGAAAAAAATATTATACTGTGACTTCACTGTATTAGATTTATTATTCAATTTTCAGAAGGCTGGGAAAATACAGAATACAATATATAAAAGATACAATATTTTTCCAGTGCATATTATGTAGCTGCATTTTAAACTACTGTCTTCAGTACCTCTTAAAAATCTATCTTCACACTCATATATGTAATATAAAAATTTGCATGATGAGGCTTCTGTTAGAAAAGGAATAAAAGCTTTGGCTGCCTTCTTATTAAAGAAAAAAGTTTCACAGAACAAAATGATGCAAGTAGAATTAGCCACTGCATACTTCCTGCCACCTGTCTGTCACAATTCAAAGCAACAATTGGATCTTTTGAGTAGATATTGAAAAAGAAAGCTGCAGGTAAACAGAAAGCTGGGTTAGCTAATAAGTATGTAATGGTTATTTAGTAGCGAGAGAGAGACAGAAATAGAGAAATAGAGAACTAGAGAGAGAGAGAGAAAGAGAGAGAGTCTCTAAATGCTGTTTATCTCTCCAGACGTCCACAGCAGGCTGGGCTGGGCTGGTGTGGAAACTAGCAACTAGGAACTCAATCCACGTCTTCCACACGAATGGAAGGATACCAGTTACTTGAGCCAACACTGCTGCTTCCAGGGTCATTTTTTTTTTCTTCGGACAGGCAGAGTGGACAGTGAAAGAGAGAGACAGAGAGAAAGGTCTTCCTTTTCCGTTGGTCCACCCCCTGGCGCACTGCGGCCGGTGCACCCCGCTGATCCGAAGCCAGGAGCTTCTCCTGGTCTCCCATGCGGGCACAGGACCCAAGCACTTGGGCCATCCTCCACTGCACTCCCAGGCCAAAGCAGAGAGCTGGACTGGAAGAGGAGCAACCGGGACAGAATCCGGCACCCCGACCGGGACTAGAACCTGGTGTGCCAGCACCGCAGAGGATTAGCCTATTGAGCCGCGGCGCTGGCTCCCAGGGTCATTAACAGAAAGCTAAATTCAAGAATCAGAGCAAAGATTCAAAGCCAGGGATTCCAATGTATTGGAGTGTAGGAGTCTCACTTGGCTTCTTGACTACTAGGCTAAAGACCTGCTCTCCAAGGGGTAATTTTTAAAAATAACTTTTATGCTCAATTAGAAACTATTGATGGCCGGCGCAAAGCTGTCTGATTAGCTCACTTGGCTAATCCTGCGCCTGTGGCGCCGGCACCCCAGGTTCTAGTCCCAGTTGGGGCACCGGATTCTGTCCCAGTTGCTCCTCTTCCAGTCCAGCTCTCTGCTGTGGCCTGGGAGTACAGTGGAGGATGGCCTAGGTCCTTGGGCCCTGTGCCCGCATGGGAGACCAGGAGGAAGCACCTGGCTCCTGGCTTTGGATCGGTGCAGCACGCTGGCCGCAACGTGCCAGCTGTAGGGGCCATTTGGGTGGTTAACCAACGGAAAAAGGAAGACATTTCTCTCTGTCTCTCTCACTAACTCTGCCTGTCAAAAAAAAAAAAAAAAAAAAAACTTTTGAGATAACTTGGAATACATAAGAAAAGGAAGGTTACAAATCAGATATGCTAATTACATTTTAGTAAAGTAGAAAGCAAAAACTATCAATGAACTTAAAAGTTCATAGAAACTATAACTAAATTTTTTAAAAGATTTATTTAGGAGCCAGCATTGTGACACTGGGTTAATTCACTGCCTGCAATGCCAGCATCCCATCTGGGTGCTAGTTTGTGTCCTGGCTATACCATTTCTGATCCAGCTCTCTGCTACTGTGCCTAGGAAAGCAGCAGAAGATGGGCCAAGTATTTGGGTCCCTGCCAGCAACATGAGAGACCTGGATGGAGTTCTAGGCTCCTGGCTTTGGCCTGGCTTGGCCCTGGCTATTTGTGACCATTTGGGGAGTGAACTATCAGATGGACGATATTTCTCTTCTTTTTATGTAACTCTATCTTGAAAGGCAAAGTGACAGAGACAAAATCACACACACAAGATAGAGACAAACATGGGGACTGGCGCCGTGGCACAGTAGGTTAATCCTCTGCTTGCGGCACTGGCATCCCATATGGGTGCCAGTTCTAGTCCTGGCTGCTCCTCTTCCAGTCCAGCTCTCTACTGTGGCTTGGGAAAGCAGTAGAAGATGGCCCAACTGCTTGGGCCTCTACACCCACATGGGAGACAAGAAAGAAGCACCTGGCTCCTGGCTTCTGATCAGCACAGCTCCGGCTGTGCAGCCATTTGGGGAGTGAACCAATGGAAGGAAGACCTTTCTCTGTCTCTCACTCTGACTGTCTGTAACTCTACCTCTCAAATAAATAAATAAAATCTTTAAACAAAATAGACAGACAGACTCACTTGGTGGGGGGAAGGAGATATATATATATATATATATATATATATATATATACACACACACTATATTTTCACTCCTAAATCCCCTAACAGCTTGGAGTTGGGCCAGGCAAAACAAGGAGCAAGAACTCCATCCAGGTCTCCTAGGTGGGTGGCAGGGACCCAAGTACCTAGATCAACAAGTGCTGCTTCCCAGGTCCATTTGTAGGAATCTGTACCAGAAATATGGAGTAGCCAGAACTTGAATCAAGAACTCCAAAGTGGGGTATAGGCATCCCTAGTGTAATCATGTGAATTTATTAAATTTAACAATCGTAAATTCTATGTATCTTGTTATCATTTTATCTTTTAAAAAAAAGTTAGTCTCTTTTAGGAGGGAGATGGAATCATTAGGGAGTCTTTTTTTTCCCTAATTCTGAAACAATTTCAGGCTTATGAAAAGCTGCTAAAATAATACATACTGTGTACACTTCACTCAGCTTCCCCAACTACTGTGGTTGCACTTGCGACTACACCTACTGCTACTATTGCTGCTCCTACTAAGAGCAAAAGTAGTCAGAGTATAATTATGTGTCAGGTACTATAACACACAGAATACATCACTGGATTCATATAATGCTCAAAAATGAGCACTGAACTCTTCATTTCTCAGGAAGTTAAAGTACCAAGAGACTAAGTAACAAGATCACAACTGGAGCCAATAAACAGCACAGCAGGAATGTGAATGCAAAGCTGTCTGATTTCAAAGCAGCACTACAGGATATGAGCATTTAACTGTTCTGTCTTAACCTAGCATTTTATTCCAAGGATAGGTCTTTTAAATTATTTAAAAGATTTAAAATAATAAACATTTTACTCCAACGGCATAAATGCTTTTACAACACACCCTATTTAGTGCTTTCCCCAACAATGCTCCAAGTAAAAGAAACACTTCCTCCCATTTAGAAACATTTTCTTCTCAAGATAATGAAAAGCTTGGAACTTGTCTCCTAGGCAAACTTTTCTTAATGTGGTATTTTCCAAGTTTTTATTTTTTTCCCCATCTTGTCAAACTTTTGCTTGACAAGGCAGGAGTTCATATATACTAGATACTATTATCAACTGCATACAAGGACCACTTGATCAAAGTTTCTAGTTTTAAACCACACATACAAATCTAAATTTTTGTTTTTATTTATTGTTTATTTTTTTGACAGGCAGAGTTAAGACAGTGAGAGAGAGAGACAGAAAGGTCTTCCTTCCATTGGTTCACCCCACAAACGGCCACTATGGCCAGCACGCTGCGCCAATCAGAAGCTAGAAGCCAGGTGCTTCCTCCTGGTCTCCCATGCGGGCACAGGGCCCAAGGACCTAGGCCATCCTCCACTGCCCTCCCGGGCCACAGCAGAGAGCTAGACTGGAAGAGGAGCAACTGGGACAGAATCCAGCGCCCCAACCGGGACTAGAACCTGGGGTGCCGGTGCCACAGGTGGAGGTTTAGCCAAGTGAGCCGCGGTGCTGGCTAATTTTTGTTTTTATTAAAAACAGAGTATGACAACAGACGCAGAAAGAAATTAAAGGCAACGGCCAGCCTACCTTGCGAGCAAAATCCCCTTTCCCTTTACTATAGGCTTTGTTCTCAAGGAAATCACACACGCAGTGGGCCAGAGCTGGAGATGCTTTCATCATTTCAGGAGTTAACAGTAACTAATAAGGGAAAAAAAAAAGGAAATCTTAAATTGGTAGGCTGCTGGAAACTAACTGCTGCTTACAATTTCATCTTATAAAAAGAATATACAGTGTTTTTCTATGAAAAAATTACAAAGCCATCAATAATTCTGTGTTAAAATTTGTAAGAATATTCAGCCCATCTCCTATTCGGACCTCCAGGACATCTGATGTAAAAGGTGCCTGAATGTATTCATTCTCTTTTCAAGTCCTAATAATATACACTAAGAAGATACACATTAGAAAACTACTGTTACTCACATCATAATTCTACATTAACATTAAATCAAGAATTTTATAAAAGAACATAAAATAATGCAAACGAAAGCTATCAAATGTTTTAAAAGAAGTCCCAGATGTAACACTGTGGTCACAGCTCCAAACCTGGCTCCCTGAGCAGGACAGGTCTGGACACATTCATGGCACCAGACTTGGGGAAAGCAGTCATTTTCTAAATTTCATAAACAACTGATATGGATTTTAATGGAACTGAAGGTAACACTTAAAAAAGTCCAGTGCTGACAAAGGTGATACAAATGATACTGGATGCTCAATTTTAAGCCAGGAGAAGCCATAGGTGAGGAACAGCAGAAGTATGTATTTGCTATCCTTTCAGTAATAACATCATGGAATCACTCTATAAACAAAACCAATCACAGCTGTGTCTATTTGAGGAAGAGAGAAAATTAAGCCTTCCAGACAAAATATCGAGTATGTAACAACAGACTTGAGTTTCACTGAAATCTAAGTCAAGGTCAGAAAACTTCTCTGTAAGGCACCAGACAGTAAGGCTGCCCTGTTTGCAAAAGCATCCACAGGGGTTGTAAAGGCAAGGCTGGCTGTGCACCAGTAACAGCAGCAGAGTGACAGCAGGCAGGTCAGACAGTGTCTACAGACTGTGGTGTTCTGTGCTGAGCCCTCACACGAGGGACTAGATAAAGAACACTGTAAACCTGAGCTGATGCCTTGTGTAGTACATGAGAAAATGCTATTTAAACACAAACAAAGCCTTAATTAGTATAAAAACTATAAAGTGACATTTTATCTGGCTTCTAGGTAACTAAGCATTACACAAAGTAATCTCTTTGAGTCCTAACAGTTTATGCAGTAAGTACCTTCTAAGACATGTTTTGCTTCATGAGAGAACTCTATGAGGGGGGATTCAGAAAGTTCATGGAAAATGGAATTAAGAATAGCTTAAAATGGAATTAATAATAGTTTATTTTGGCTCAAAGATAATTTTTGAAATCCATGGATAGTTTTTTTATGATACTTATTTTCAGTGAACTTTTTGATGACCCCTTGTGATGTCTTGAATGTTACTCAATACAAACAGTCCCTCATGTCTATCCCTCTCTTGACTTAGTCTAATTTTAGAAGACTTAGAATCAGTCCAGGCCATGGAGGGTAGCTACACACACTTCTCTGGCAATAGAAATGCACTAGCTTCTGACACACCACGAAAAGCTACTGTTCACTGAATTGGAAGCATTTAACAGTTAGGCTATTCTAAAATACCTAGGCTTCACAGTAATCTGGAACAGACACTGTTTCTTTGGGTGTTCATGTAGACATGAAGCAAAACTCCTAGCCCTTAGTGAATAGAAAACAAAATAAACAAAAACACAGAAATAATGTTTATAAATTAATAAACAGATCATACCATACTAGGCATGCTTAAAAGTAGACAGCTTAAAAGTAGCTGCTATTTCATTGTTGTAGTAAAAACATACTTTAGTAAAGAAATCTGCCATATCCATGTGGCATATTAAATGAAAATCGATGGGTAATAAATACTGAGTTACCTGCAAATACGCATTTAGATCCTTTTTTCTCTTTTCTAAAAAATCTCTATCCATATTATTAAAAGTTTTTTTACCAGGAAGCTTCAAAATGCTTGATAGATTTTCAAACTGTAAGACAAAATACATTCAAGTTTTTCACAGTTTTGAACGTAAAAACAATCTTCTGAGTTTCTCTACATATCAAAATAATCTTTTTTTAAAAGATTTATTTGAAAGGCAGAGTTACAGGGGGAAAGAGGGGGAGGAGGAAGAGTGAGAGAGGGAGAAAGAAATCGATCCTCCAGCTGTAGGTTCACTCCCCAAATGGCTGCAACAACCATGCTAGGCTACACTAGGCCAGACTAAAGCCAGGAGTCTGGAATTCCATCTGGGTCTACCACATGGGTGCAGGAGACCAAGTACTTGAGGCATCTTCCACTGGTTTCCCAGGAGCACCAGTAAGGAGCTGGATCTGAAGCATGGCAGCTGGGACTCAAACTGGAGCTTAAATGGGATGACAGTGTCACAGGAGGCAGATTAACCCACTATACCACAACACCAGCCCCAGTAAAAATATTTTTAAAAGGCATATGAACAGTCAGAAGTTTACCAGAGAAGAATCTGTATAAACAAAAATAGTATTTAAATGTTTACAAAGTCAAATGTTACATATAAGAGTACTTCAAAAAGTTCTTGAAAAAACAGAATTAAAGAGAAGTTTATTTTGGGTACAAAAACGCTGAAATCTATGTACAAGAGGAATCTTCAAAAAGTTCGTGGATAATGAATATTTTGAAAAAGCTATGCAATAATTTTTTTAAGATTTATTTATTTGAAAGTCAGAGTTAGGCAGAGAGAGAGAGAGAGAGAGAGAGAGAGAGAGAGAGGAAGAGAGGGAAGGAGGGAGGAAGGGAGGGGTCTTCCATCTGCTATTTCACTCCCCAACTGGCCAGGTCTCCCATGCAGGTGCAGGGGCCCAAGGACTCGGACCATATTCTGCTGCTTTCCCATGCCACAGCAGAGAGCTGGATTGGAAATGGAGCAACTGGGACTCGAACCAGTGCCCATATGGAATGAGGGTACTGCAGGCAGCAGCTCTACCTACTATGCCACAATGCTGGCCCCACAATAATTTCAAAAGTGTTTTTCACCAAAATAAACATCTTTAAATTCCATTCTTCCAACAACTTTTTTTAGTACTCTCCATATAGATCAAAGGCATTTAATATACAAAGCTTTTATCTCTGTATATAAACATATCAGGTTTAGCTTTCTAACATATTACTAGACTATTTTAAGAGCAGACTTGATATTTTGTATTGACTTCAGAATTTATTTATATCTAAGCACATAAATATTTTACTGTTACCTTAATAAGTACTTAATGTTTTCAATTAAATCACTAGTATTTTATATACAGTTACATAGCTTTCACCCAATAAAACAGAAAAGCAAAATATCTATTGGAATGTAAACTCCTCAAGGCAAGGGTCTGGCCGATGCTGCTCATTCCTAGCACTGAGAACAGTGCCAGGCACAGAGGAAAAGCATGGTAAATATTGTTGCAAAATGAATGGGCAGTTCAAGCTGTCTCTAAAGTTTTATAACATTTAACATCATTAATTATTTTCTATTAATTTTGTATATTCTCCCAAAGATACCAAATTAGACTATTAAAATCTTTAAAGAAAATAAATGACAGTTCATACACTTAGACTGGAAAAAACTTCAAACACAAATTCAAATAAGCATACTAAAGCTTGTTTTAAAATCAGTTTTTTAAAAGAGATCTACGGGGTAACAGCACTTGTGTCAACAGGTTGCACTGTCATCTACCAGTAAATTACAAGTCACTGTATTTTCTTTCACTATTTTACAGGACAATTTGACTTTCAGAAATACAGATGAGGCAGCATGAAAAGGCAAACAAGCCTGTCTTACTTGCAGATGCTAAACTAACAGAGTACCTAAAATGTAATGTGCTGGAGTGAAATGGACATTTTGAGATTCAATGATAGTTATATACAGCCCTTGTCTCTTCTGTTGACGAACAGTGGTTTTTTCTTATCTTCATACTATTTGCTGAACTCTCTTACTTTCCCTTAGGGTTAACTTTATGATCATTAAATAAATTTAAAGTAGATCTTGGTAAAATTAAGAGTGAGAATAGGAGTGGGAGGAGGAAGAAAGGTAGGAGCATGTGCAGGAGGGAGGTTAGGGTGGGAAGTGTCACTATGTTCTTGAATCTGTATACATGAAATACATAAACTTGTATAACTTAAATAATCACCAAAAAAAAAAAAAAACAACGAAGTTTCACTGACCAGTTTCGTTTTGTTTCTGAAGCCCTATGAGCAATCTCAACACTTCAGTAATCACACTTACTGTGATTTTATAAGAAACACCATGTCAGAACAATCCCACTGTATTTGCACTGAGCCATCTGAAAAAGGAACTGTGCTGTATAACCTTCATTTAATTTTTGGTATAGTACTGAAAACGAGACTTTCTTTTTTTATTTTTAGTAAAAGGTGAAAGATTTATTTGATCTGAAGAGAAACCAGTGTATTGAAAACAAGACTTTCTACATGGACTGTTCTGTTAGCAGTTTTCCTTGAAAGTAAGCTCTTCATATATAAGTCTTAACAGGTGAGCATAATATTTACAGTCCTCTAGGACATTTAAATTAGGCAATGATTATTCCTTTTTCTTTATGTTTATTTGACAGGTAGAGTTACAGACAGTGAGAGACAGAGACAGAGAGAAAGGTCTTCCTTCTGTTGGTTCACTCCCCAAATGGCCGCTACAGCTGGTGCTGCACCAATCCGCAGGGGCCCAAGCACTTGGGCCATCCTCCACTGCCTTCCGGGCCACAGCAGACAGCTGGACTGAGGTCTGCACCGTAGCTCAACAGGCTAATCCTCAGCCTGTGGCGCCAGCACACCGGGTTCTAGTCCCGGTCGGGGCGCCGGATTCTGTCCCGGTTGCCCCTCTTCCAGGCCAGCTCTCTGCTATGGCCCGGGAGTGCAGTGAAGGATGGCCCAAGTGCTAGGGCCCTGCACCCACATGGGAGACCAGGAGAAGCACCTGGCTCCTGGCTTTGGATCAGCGCGGTGGGCAGGCTGCAGCAGCCATTGGAGGGTGAACCAATGGTAAAGGAAGATTTTTCTCTCTCTCTCTCTCACTGTCCACTCTGCCTGTCAAAAAAAAAAAAAAAAAAAAAAAAAAAGAGAGAGAGAGAGAGAGCGAGCTGGACTGGAAGAGGAGCAACCAGGACTAGAACCCGGCACCCATATGGGATGCCAGCGCCACAGGCAGAGGATTAACCAAGTGAGCCATAGTGCCGGCTCATGATTATTCCTAAGAGTACAAAGAAAATTAGAACTGTTTACAAAAAAAATTTTCAAATTAAACTAAATTCCTATTATTTTGCAAGGAAATAAGACTATTATTTGCAAGTTTAATCACAGGAATAAAGATGTGTTTACATGGGGACTGGCGCTGTGGTACAGCGGGTTAAAGCCCAGGCCTACAGTGCTGGCATGCCATATGGGTGCCAGTCCTGGCTGCTCTACTTCTGATCCAGTTCCCTGCTAATGTTCCTTGGAAAGCAGCAGAGAATGGCCCAAGGTGTGGGAGACCCGGAAGAAGCTCCTGGCTCCTGGCTTGGGGAGTGAACCAGAGATGGAAGACCTCTCTCAGTCTCTACCTCTTTCTATAACTTTCAAACAAATAAATCATTCTTTTATTTATTTGACAGATAGAGTTAGACACTGAGAGAGAGAGACAGAAATAAAGGTCTTCCTTCCACTGGTTCACCCCACAAATGGCTGCTATGGCCAGCACGCCGCGCCTATCAGAAACTAGAAGCCAGGTGTTTCCTCCTGGTCTCCCATGCAGGTGCAGGGCCCAAGCACTCAGGCCATCCTCCAATGCCCTCCCGGGCCACAGCAGAGAGCTGGACTGGAAGAGGAGCAACCGGGACTAGAAACCGGCACCCATATGGGATGCCAGCGCTGCAGGCAGAGGATTAACCAAGTGAGCGATGGCGCCAGCCCCTTAAACAAATAAATCTTTAAAAAAAAAAAAAATGTACTCATAAGAACCACATGCTTTTAAAATAATATCAAACAGGCAATATCTGAAAAGGAAAAGCAATTTCAATGTAGGAAAAGAAATTCTTTCACTTTGGCAAACAAATCAAGCCAAACATGAAGATATATTCAACACAAAAACAGAAGTTTCCAAAATTATTAATTTCCTTACAAATATAATTCAAATCTTTTAAATATGGGCTTCAGAAGTCAATACTAACCATCTTTTTAATTACTTTTATGCTAATAGTTAACTCATTCCACAAAATATCTTAATGAGATTAATGGCAATCATTTTTTCACTACTTTGAGAGAAAAAGACTTTGATTTATAAAGAGTACAATGTCAATTAATCAAGGTTTCACCTTTAATTATTTTTATTGGCTTGATACCAGTTATATATCTAAAAACCTTGAATGAATCCAGCTTTTAAGAATTAAATGAATTTCATGTATTATCTAATTCAATTGACCTGGTAACATTTTACTTTTTTCTTACCTAAGGAAGAAAGAAAATATTTAATAAAAAAGTGCAAACATCCTTACATTTCTTTATATAAGATTTAGTTAATATTATTTATTATAACACTATTAACAGTATTTCATTAGTATCTTACAGTTTAAAATAGTTAAAGCAATAGATCAAAGACATAATTGTTACACTGCTGGATGAGGCTGCTATTCATAATAAACTACATCTGAGGCAGGCTCAGCATGTTAGCCGCCACTTGAGGCACCTGCATCCCATATCAGAATACATATTTTAAGTCCCAGCAATGCATCTAATTCTAGCTTCCTGCTAATGCACACCCTGGGAACAAACAGGTAATGGCTCAAGTACAAAGCTCTCTGTCAGCCATATGTCAGACTCCTGTATTCCAGGAGTCTAGCTTTGGCCTGGCCCAGCTCTGCCTGTTGCAGGCATCTGAGGAGTGAACCAATGGATAAAGATCTCTATCTGTCTTCTCTCTCTGAACCTCTGCCTTTCAAATAAATTAAAAACAAGTAATTAAGAAATAAAATGATAGTATCCTATGAAAAGTCCCATCCTTACTTCAAACCAAACCCAAATACCTAGGCAAAACACAACAAACACAAATTTCGAAATTATAAATACATATTCATTTTAATTTTCCAAGGTATATCACTGACATTTTGTCACTAGTTCACAGCAGTTAAGACTAGCTAAAGTTTTCAAAAGTTGACTAAATGCTCAAAATCGTTCCAACATTTATACAAAAAAAACAAACATTTTTTTCATTAGCTTTGGTCAGTATCTGAGCATCTTTCGAACAATTTAGAAAGCACACAAGCTTTAAAAGCCTCATTACCTGCTCCGTGATCCTCATGTGGAAGTCGTGGAAGTCACTGTACCGACGGTACGTTTTCCACATCTCCTCACTATTGAGACTGCGGCGATGCACAGTGATGGCATACAAGGCATAGGTCTTGCCGTGATCATTACAGACGCCTGCCACGGCATATGGGTCACAGTCAGCATATACTGATCATTTAAAACAAAATGAAGAGAAACAAAAGACACAAAAAGGAGGAAGATGAAGAACAAAAACAAAAAAGACAAAATGAAATGAAAAGGAATCTGAAATGACAGATTGAGACAAAAGGATGTCACCAAGGGATAAAACAGATTCCTATCCTTTGTATTCACATCTTTAAGGAATCAAGTATGACAGCTTAATACAAATCAGAAGTTTGTGATGTCACCACTATCTGCAAAATGATGTCTATTTTGGATTACTCTTCCCCAAGAGCTTTTATCTGCTTCATTAGTGATGTGACTACAGCACCATCTCAGAGGGTGGCATTAAAGTGTCAAATTTAAATTTAATAGAGGAAAAATAACAGAAACAAAAATATTCTTTTGTACTAGCTTTCACTATTCTATTTCATCCAAAATTGCTTCAACTGGACAACAAAAGCAACAGGAGAAGATTTCTCTTCTAACTCTTTCTTAACATTCAACAATTCATAATTTTAGCTTATTTGGGGTTTTTTAAAAAAGGCATTTTCCTACTAATTTGCTACATACAAACCAGGTCAGAAAGTCTTTTGAATCAAAACCTGTTCTTGCTTTGTACTACTAATCTTAAGAAAGGATTGTGGCCGGCACCGCGGCTCACTAGGCTAATCCTCCACCTAGCGGCGCCGGCACACCAGGTTCTAGTCCCGGTCGGGGCGCCGGATTCTGTCCCGGTTGCCCCTCTTCCAGGCCAGCTCTCTGCTGTGGCCCGGGAGTGCAGTGGAGGATGGCCCAGATGCTTGGGCCCTGCACCCCATGGGAGACCAGGAAAAGCACCTGGCTCCTGGCTCCTGCCATCGGATCAGCGCGGTGCTCCGGCCGCAGCGCGCCGGCCGCGGTGGCCATTGGAGGGTGAACCAACGGCAAAGGAAGACCTTTCTCTCTGTCTCTCTCTCTCACTGTCCACTCTGCCTGTCAAAAAAAAAAAAAAAAAAAAAAAAGGATTGTAGGGGCCAGCACTGTGGTGTAGCAGGAAAGCCACTGCCTGCAGTGCCAGCATCCCGTATGGGCACTAGTTCGAGTCCTGGTTGCTCCACTTCTTTTTTTTTTTTTTTTGACAGGCAGAGTGGACAGTGAGAGAGAGAGACAGAGAGAAAGGTCTTCCTTTGCCATTGGTTCACCCTCCAATGGCCGCCGCGGCTGGTGCACTGTGCTGATCCGATGGCAGGAGCCAGGAGCCAGGTGCTTTTCCTGGTCTCCCATGGGGTGCAGGGCCCAAGCACCTGGGCCATCCTCCACTGCACTCCCTGGCCACAGCAGAGGGCTGGCCTGGAAGAGGGGCAACCGGGACAGAATCCGGCGCCCCGACCGGGACTAGAACCCGATGTGCCGGCGCCGCTGGCGGAGGATTAGCCTAGTGAGCCGCGGCGCCGGCCGGTTGCTCCACTTCTGATCCAGCTCTCTGCTGTAGCCTGGGAAAGCAGTGGAAGATGGCCCAAGTACTCAGGCCCCTGCACCCCCGTGAGAGACCAAGAAAAAGCTCCTGGCTCCTGGCTTCACATCAGCACAGATATGGCCGTTGTGGCCAAGTGGAGAGTGAACCAGTGGATGGAAGACCTCTCTCTCTCTCTCTCTCTCTCTCTGCTTCTTCATCTCTTCAAATAAATAAATAAATCTTTTAAAAAAAAGAATTGTACATATGAACCATATTCAATCTGTTAAAAACTAAAAATAAAAACGGAAAAGAAAAGAGCTGCTCATTGAATCAGTCTCTTCAATTTGCCTTTTTTTTTTTTTTTTTAAAAAAACAGGCAGAGTGCACAGGGAGAGAGAGAGACCAAGAGAAAGGTCTTCCTTTTGCCGTTGGTTCACCCTCCAATGGCCGCCACGGCCAGCGCGCTGCGGCCGGCGCACCGCGCTGATCTGAAGGTAGGAGCCAGGTGCTTCTCCTGGTCTCCCATGTGGGTGCAGGGCCCAAGCACTTGGGCCATCCTCCACTGCACTCCCGGGCCATAGCAGAGAGCTGGCATGGAAGAGGGGCAACCGGGACAGAATCCAGCGCCCCGACCGGGACTAGAACTCGGTGTGCCGGCGCCACTAGGCGGAGGATTAGCCTATTGAGCTGCAGCGCCGGCTTGATTTTTCATTTCTTTCTCTCTCAGTGCTCGATTCTACTGTAGGTTAGGTCTCCAGAAGACTACTGCATCCTCACTCATTTGTTTCTGGTCTATTTCTTAATGCATCCTCTTAATTTCAATCACTGTGTTTTTTGATATCCAGAATTTTATTATGTTCTTTTTTTCAAACTTGCTTATTCTTGTCTTAGGATTTACGTCTATGAATATTTTTAATATATTTTAAAATCTAAAGATTGTCATTTTTGAGTTTTTAGGATGTAAATCATTTAACTAGCTAGGTCCGTGGACTCTCCCTTATTGTGACTCATATTTCTTCCTGTGGCACTTAACTGATTTCTATAAGCTAATTTCCAAAAACTGATGTTTCCCCTTGGGCATTCTGAGTGCCCAAAGCTGTGAAAGCATTCATACTGAGCAGTGTTACCACCATTAACTATTAGTTTTTGGGTTCTGAAAGAATTTCAGTACAGTAGGTCCTAGCATCTGTAGGTTCCCCATCTGTGGATTCAACCAACTGCAGATCAAACACATTTGGGGAAAAAAACCTTGTGTCTGTATTACACACATACAAGCTTTTTTGTCGTTAGTCCCAAAATAATACAGTACAAGACTTTTTCCACAGCATTTACATTGTATTGGCTCTTACAAGTCATCTATAAAGAATTTAAAATATAAAGGAGAATGAGCACTGATTATATACAAATACCATATAAGAAACTTAAACATCTGTGGATTTCGGTATTATCATGTGTTCTGGAACCATTCCCCCACAAATAATGGGGAAGACTGTATTAACTCTCTAGCTTGAGACAGTTGTAAATAATTAATTACTTCAGGACAGCTAAATCCAGATGCATATGTTGGGATACTATCTGGTGATCGCTATCATTTCCAACCTGACCTTGACAATTCCTGTTCTTTCTCCTGAACATTTTTTGCTCTTCTTCCATATCAAGCTGCCCTTTGTAACTCTGAGTTTTATGCAAGGACTAGGTCCCACCTTCTCATGGCCTTGGCGCACCCTGCCTCTTCTAAACTTTATGAAAATACTATCAAAATCAAGACAGCAAAGGTGGGTGATCGGTCTAGCACTTCAGATGTCACAATTGGGACACTTGCATCTCACATCAAAGTGTCTGAGGTTCAACATTAAACTCCTACTCCTGATTTGCTTCCTGCTAGTGTAGATGCTGGGAGGTACTGGGTGCCTGCCACCCACACGTGGGAGATCTGAGTTAAGCTCTGGGCTGCCAGCTTCAGACCCTAGTCTGGTGCAGGGCCTACACAGGCACTGGGGGAGTCAGCCAGTGGAGGAGAGCGACTATTTATTCTCATTCTTTCTCTCTCTCTCTGCCTTGCAAATAAGTAAACAGAAGTTAAATCAAGGCAGCAGTCATTATGCAAAAAAAAGGCCCTGGTCTTCAACGTTTCTTCACTCCCCTGAATCTGTTTTCCTCCCCATGGTCTATGGCACCTGTAGATTTCCCTTTTGGCTATTTTTGTATTATTTTCAACCTTCAAGTGTGTGTGAGGCAGGATTTCCCATAGCAGTGCAGATTACCAAAGTGACTAAAAGACTAAAACTGAGCTTGTAACAATGGATTACACTGATGCATAACTGTGACAAAAAGAGGTCAAATTTTGGAAATCTACAAAAGCAGGTAAAGAAGAGTCTATAAGCCTTTTTAGTAAATTTTTTGTAAAGATTTATTTTACTTATTTGAAAGGCAGAGATACAGAGAAAAGGGGAGGTAGGGAGTGAGGGGGGAGAGGGAGAGGGAGAGGGAGAGAGAGGGAGAGAGAGTGAGAGAGAGGGAGAGAGAGGGAGAGAGAGGGAGAGAGAGGGAGAGAGAGGGAGAGAGAGAGAGAGAGAGAGAGAGAGAGAGAGAGAAATCTTCCATCCACTGGTTCATTCCCCAAATGGCAGCAACGGCCAGGGCTGGACCAGGCTGAAGCCAGGAGCCAGGAGCTTCTTTTGGGTGTCCCACTTGGGTGTAGGAGACCAAACACTTGGCCATCTTCAGCTGCTTTCCCAGGCACATTAGCAGGGAATTGGATCAGAAGTGGGGCAACTGGGATGTGAAATGGGATGGCTGGAGGACGCTTAATCTGCTACACCACGGCGCAGGCCCCCAAACTTATATAGTTTAATACAGAAAACTAGACATCTACACTGGCAGTAGTAGGTGGATAAAAACTTCTCTCAGGCTGTCACCAAAATTTTCCTAAGAGTTGCACTTTGTAACTCCAAATTGTCTTTCTCTCCCTTAACATCTAGTAACAGTGTTTCTGCTTTGACAAGATTTAAGAAGAGAAAGAGACTTTGGTCATCTTGCTCTTTACAAAGGCATTACATATAGGTGGCACTGTTTTTCACTTGTGACTTCTTACAATCATTTTGCAGATGAAACAGTACAATTCTTTTCTTTTCATCAAATGAGAAAACCACCATTTCCCAAGTGAGAAAACCACCATTTCCCAAACAAGGGAATGGCTTTATGGGTTATATCCAAGATACATTTGGGAAAAGAGAATAGCAGAGGTCAATTAGGCAGCAACCACAATCAATTACAAGTTAATAAGAACAAGGAAAACAGTAAGGAATAGAATAGAGTTATGCAAAAAAAAAAATATATATATTCTAATAAATTACAGGGGGCCAGTGCTGTGGCTCAGTGGGTTAAGCTGCTGCCTGCAAGGTCAGCATCCCATATGGGTGCTGCTTCAATTCCTGGCTGCTCTACTTCCAGTCCAGCCCCCTGCTTATGTGCCTGGGAAAGCAGTGGAAGATGGCCCAAGTGCTTGGGCCCCTGCACCCACATGGCAGACCCAGGCGAAACTCCTGGCTCAAGACCAGCCCAGCTCTAGTCATTGTGGCCATTTGACAAATGAACCAGCAGATGGAAGATTCTCTGTCTCTACCTCTCACTCTGTATTTTTTTTTTTTTTTTTTTTTTGACAGTTAGAGTTAGACAGTGAGGCAGAGAGACAGAGAGAAAGGTCTTCTTTCCATTGGTTCACTCCTCAAATGGCCGCTACAGAAGCCAGGAGCCAGGTGATTCTTCCTGGTCTCCCACGTGGGTGCAGGCACCCAAGCACTTGGGCCATCCTCCACTGCCTTCCCAGGCCACAGCAGAAAGCTGGACTGGAAGAGGATCAACCGGGACTAGAACCCGGTGCCCATATGGGATGCCAGCTCTGCAGGCAGAGGATTAATCAAGTGAGCCATGGCACCGGCCCCTGTAACTCTTTCTAATAAATAAATAAATAAATATTTAAAAGAACAAACAGGATTTGACACCAATAGACAGGCAGTTGAGATCACCTAGGGTGCATGAACAACAGAAAGAATAATGAGGCCACTATACAAGAAAAATTCAAAAGACAGAGGTCATTTGATTTGAAAATGAAGATAATGAGGTTACATATGTTGATTTTCAGAAGATACAGTTAGAACATTTTGTTTTCATTAGGCCAATGCTTCTCACACCAGGTGATCTGCCAACTGTTATTAATCCACGGTAAGATAAGGGGCAAGCATCAAAATGCAAATCAATCTTACTACTAATCAGTGTTGAATTTAGCTAATATTTTTAAAGCTAGGTTTCTCTGTGCAGGAAACAGTACATGCTGAATGCATGGACTACTCAGAGGAGCACTGCTCTAGACTGTAACTTATTTCCTGCAATAGAAATGGTAAGGACCCGGGACCCAGAATCAAAGAGAGTCTAGTCTACTGTTCAATTGGTAAAATATGTATTGAACAAACACAGATGATGCCCATCATATACAATTATTGATGTAATTAGTTACTTTATCATATTAAAAACCTTATGACGTATTACTATTGCTGTCCCAACTTACAGATGAGAAAACTGAGGCACAGAGAAGGAACTTCTCTGTCTCAAGTGGCAGAGGCAGTAGTTCAGTCTAAAAGTTGTGTGTTAATCACTATAGTATGCTGCCTCTCTAGTTCTATGTCAGACAGAAACATTACCAAAAATGCCTAGCACAGTGCTTCCATACATTTCCAGAAGCTAGCATCTGTTGAAAAGGTGAACAAATGGACACAGCAAATAGAAAACCAGAACACTCAGAAAACAGAAAGATCAACTGAGTGTCTACCACAGGATGAAAAAGCTTGAGAACGTCAAGAAATTAAAAAATATATATACTGTTCACACTTGAAATACTATTCACACTTCTCACATTTAGAAGTCAATCCAAAAAACCAAACAGAAGTTTAAAAAAAATTAAATTTTAAAAATTTAAAGCAAAAATTAGGACAATTAAAAAACTAGGAAGAAAAGCAGCAAGACCTCTGATTTCATAAAAAGCTTGTTATCAAATGATATGGATAGCATAACCTATGTAAAAAAAAAAGTATTTGGAAAAGATAAAGGAAAACCTGGGTCAGCAATTATGGTTAACTTGTCCCAGAAATCTGGCTGGGAACAGAATACAAAATCAGATTCCAGCTCCAGTGAAAAACAAAAGAAAATAAAATCTTTTTTTAACATATACAAATTAATATATATTAAACTACACGCACACTATAAAATCTCTTTAGTATCTAAAATGTAAGCTTGAAACTGAATTGAGGTATGTTTGTACTTCACTATAAAATACGACAAACACACTCATATTCTGGGAATAATGAGAGGCACATAAGAAAACTATCTTTATCTAGTAATTACTAGGATTATCTAACAACTCAATGGCAATGACGGAAAGCAAGGATTCTGTCTCAGCTCACCAACAGTTCTGACTGATCACAGTCTCACAGGTTTCTCATGCCATTCAAGCATTTCTTGAACTCTTGCACACTCCTGTAAGCAGAGGCTTCCTTTACCCAAGTTCTCCACTCTGATGTTACACATATGACAAGAAATACTGAGCTAGGACATCTCAAAAACAGATTTAATAAGGATTATGCAAATTATCATCTAGACTTAAGTATAAACAAGACTGGTTTCAGAGTTTACTAGCTATGACAAAACACTTCGGACATAAGCATTTTCAAATGTTAACAGTAACAACATAAGAGGAAACCACAAAACTGAATGGAGAAAATGGTGCAGAAAAAAAGATAACTTAAAAATGACTACAAAACAAAAACTGACTTGTAAAAATAAATGTAGAACATAATTGAGGGATACAATAGTCAATGGTTTTGAAGTAGTGCTTATCCCGCGAAGTCTCTTACCAGTGTCTGAGATGTAAGCATGAAGCTGTGTCGAGTCATCAGAAGACATGCTGGAAAGGTCATCTAAAGACTGGAGAAAAAGCCAGGGAACAACTTTTTAAGTTTTACAGAGAAAAAAGTGTGAAAGAATTCTGCATCTTAGATGCACTGCTCATCTCCACTGCAGGTACATCTTACTAATTTTTCTATCCTCACCCTCACAATACTAATTCTCTCCACTTATCCTAACTGAGTAAAGAGAAGCCAAAATTAAGAAATTATACCAAAAAAAGTAATCAAGTTAATACATAAGATTTCTTTCTTCACTGCTTAAGTAACCACTTTTCAATTATATTCAATATATGGCAAGAAAAGAAAAACTGTATAACAGTAAATAAACATACTCAGGTTAACATTTCAATTTTTAGATGTTAAACTAGAACCAGCTCACTTCTGTTAATTAAATAATTTTACTAGTTAATTTAGATCCCTTATCTAGAAATGAGGATAATAGTATCTACATTACAGGATTATGTGAGAATTAAATGAGATGACATATAAACTGTTACTTATCAAATGAAATCAGTTCAAAGTCTGCGACAGATTTTAAATAATTTTCAAACAATTTCATAAGCAAAAATCTTGACGGAGTGATTCCAAACAAAATCTTTCCAGTGATAGCCTCTGTAGTACATGTACAGGGAACATAAGCTCATGAAGAAAGCAGACACTGCAGAACAACAGTGAACACGGCTGCCTGAAACTGTCTTCTTAGAGAGGACTGCCTGCAGGGCTGCCCCTCGGATGGCATCTGGGAATTCCCACCGTTCTCTGACAAAGAGTGGCTCACTGCAGCTCAGGTCTGTACAATATGGTTTATGCTGAACACTTGTTTTCCTTCTTAGAGTCTGGAACTTTGGTATGTACTAGACAGAGCAGGTGCTCCTGGATCTGCCTCCCACAAAAACTCTGTGTACTTTATCTCCAGTAAGACAACTGACCTCTCAAACATTCAGCTATTACAAACAACTTAAAAGAAAAAATAATGCCAGTGAAAGGGAAAACAAAACAATTTTCCATCTCTCTCCCTCTTCCTTGCCCAGCTAAACTGTGGACTGAAACCATTAAGGAACCCTGATATTTCTTCCTAACAGAATTATAGGAAATAAGTTACTCAATGGCAAGGTTTGGATATGTCAGAGAACTGAAATGTTCACTACTTTGTTTTACCCTCAATATATGTAACACCAGTGACAGTTTATATTGCTGAAAATTTGTCATTCTCACATTTTAAATCATAAAACGTAGTTGCTATAAAACTTCCTAAGCTTAAAAAATTCTTTTTATAAACAATCCATATTTATTTCAGTGTAGACTTTAAGAACATGTAAAACCTCTTGGTTATCCCTATTAGTTTTATGATTTTTACGTAACAGGAGAAAAAACTAAATGTGAACATTTAGGTGTCACATATTTACTGCCTACTACAGTACTAATCAGAGAATCATTCAATTACACTAAACACTGGAAATAGCTTAATCAACTTCTTTATAAAGTGAGGTGGCAATTATGCAGGTGTGACCTAAGACCAATTTCCAAAGTAAAAATGAAATAAAATTTTAAATTCTAATTCACAGATGCCTTATATGCGAATCTGTATACTTCTTTAAAAACATAACTGGGTGCTTAAAATGTATCATCTGCCCACATATGTCAAGGCCCAGGCTTTCACATTTTCAAGTCACTGTCATAACAGGTACCTATAATACTTACCAAATTTATGCTTCCTGTAGGAGACCCATTAAAAGATTCTGTAACAGAGAAATTCAACTTAGTATACAGTAAAAAAAATCTGAAATTTTTGTTTTATTTAAGTTCAAACACCAAGAATAAAAGGCAACAAGCCAAGATATAACAAAAAGGTAAAGAAAATTTGAGGTATATTCCCAAACACCAGATCCCTTAAGTCCCATGGTTTCGTAAGCCAGGTATTTCAGTGAAAATGAACGTTCAGAGACATGAATGTGACAGCTGACCAATAACAACAAGGCTTTCATGTACAGGAGAGCAATGTTAAATACAGTCATTCTCAGAGTACACTATTAAGCAGCCTAACACAACACGATTCGAAGGAAAAGACTGCAGTGTGAAAGCCCATTAGGGAACAGTAATATTACTCTTTCTCACTGGATTAACTATGCCAAAAAAAGTAGTTCAGTATTGAGAGAAAAACAGAGTGATTTTAAATATATCTATTAAGCCCACTTATTCTTGGTAGATTTGGCTCAAAAACATTGGAAGACTACATTCGTAAATCAATACATAACTAATATACTAGAAGATCCTTAATAATCCATACATAATGCAAATTAATTAAAAGGCAACTAGGAAAAATTAATTTTTAAAATTCATATTAGAGAATGTCAAACAAAACTTTTCCTCTCAGGGTTTTCTTGTACATATAAGCAACCAAGTTTCCAATTAGGATATCTTTTATCTGTCTATTTGAAAGGCAGAGAGAGAGAGAAAAAGAGAGAGACAGAGTTCCCATCAACTGGTTAACTCCCCAAATACCCACAAGGGCTGGGGATGGGGCTAAGCCAGGCCATAACCAGGAGCCAAGAACTCAATCCAGGTCTCAGATCTAGATGATAGAAACTCCAATTACTTCAGTCACCCATCACTGCTGCCTTCCAGAGTCTACATTAGCAGGAAGCTACAGTCAGGAGCCAGAGTTGGGTTTGGAATACAGGTGCTCCAATTTGAGACATGAGCATCTTAACCATGTCTTAACCACAAGGCTGAACACCCAACCCATATATACAAAAAGAAATACACTTATTGGGGCTGGCATTGTGCTGCTGCAGCAGGTTAACCTCTGCCTGTGATCCTGGTATCCCATATGAGTACTGATTGGAGTCCCAGCTGCTCAACTTTTGATCCTGTTCCCCATTAATGTGCCTGGGAAAGCAATGGAAGATGGCCCAAGTACTTGAGTCCCTGCCACCCACAAGGAAGATCCTGGTGAAGTCCCTCTCCTGGCTTTGGCGTGACCCAGCCCAGCCATGGCTGTTGTGGCCATCTGGGGAGTAAACCAATGGATGGGAGATTCTCTGTCTCTATCTCTTTCTCTCTAACTCCACCTTTCAAATAAATAAATGAATAAATAAATCTTAAAAAAAAAAAAAAAACAGCATACATCTAAACACAAAGCTGTGCCAGCTTACCTCCATCCCCATCATCTGATCCTCTGAAACTAGGATCTTTTAACATGTCAAGCTCAGCTAACATGCGCACATACAGGGCATTCTGTCTGAAGGAAGGATAAAATCTTTCATCTCGTAACATCAACTCATATACCTTGGGGAAATAAATCAAGATATTCAATAATTAATACAGATAAAGTGATTTCTGTTAAGTAAGATTTCACCAAAAGCTACATGGAAGTCTTGCCATAACATTTCACAGTTAAAAGATGTCAGCAGTGACACTATACACAGTTAATGGTTATTCTGGTTCCTCCACTACCTGATTCACACTGAAGAGTATCCTACTGCCAACACAAATCACATGACCGGTTTTATAGATAACAGACTAGAAAGCAGTGTTTTCTATGAAACAAGTACAGTGGACTTCAAAAAGTTCATGGAAGCACACATTAGGACAGAAGCACTACATAGATTTAAAATGTTTATACCAAAATAAATTCTCTTTTCTCATGCACTTTTTGAAGTATATTTAGATGAAAGGCTCAATGCTCATATTAAAAACAATTTTTAAGGCATGTTATTCATATTATTTCATCAAATCCAAGACTAGAATATCTGACTTTTTGGCCAGATTCCAATAAAACAACTCAACACAAGGATTTTCCTCCCAATTAAAGAAATAAAGAGAAAATAGTGGCCTACAAATTTGAAACTGAGAAGTATTATTGTTATAATTTCCATTTTTTAGTTTACAGTCTTTTTAAATGTTTCAATAACTTGTTAAAAAACTACACTGACATAGAAATATACATTTTTTTCAAGAAAATAAAATGATAAATATTATGCACTATACCTTTCTTTGAATATCATCAAAGATTTCAGGGGTTGGATCTTCATGATTCAAAGTATCTGCTAATTTTGCTACTAAATAGTCATCAACAGTAACTCTTGGAGATGCCTAACAGAAAAACAACAGTAGTAATAATCTTGTTAATTTTGAAATACAAGTTAATACTCAATGGTTATGACTGAAAGTAACTGGAAGACAAGAATCACTGGTTTGTGATGTCCATGAATGCAAAAACTGAGTTAGAGTCTTCCTCACATACCAGAGGTGATTGGTAGTCAAACATGGACTTAAATCAACTTTTGCTGAACAAGTTACCTCTTACCTGACCTCATTTACTTCATCTGTAAAATAGCGTTAACACTACAGAAAGTTATTTAAGATTCCTCTAGGGGCCAGCACTGCAGCACAACAGGTAAGATTTGACTCTTGCGATACTGCATGCCATATGGGCACCGGTTTCAGAGCAGGCTGCTCCACTTCCCATCCAGCTCCCTGAAAATGCACCTGGGAAAGCAGAAGAAGATGGCCCAAGTGCTTGGGCCCCTGCACCAATGTAGGAGACCTGGAAGAAGCTCAGGGCTCTTCGCTATGGCCTGGCCCAGCCCTGGCCACTGCAGCCATCTGGGGAGTAAACCAGCAGATGGAAGATCTCAATCTGTCTCTCCCACTCTCTGACTTTCAAAAAAATTAATAAATCTTAAAAAAAAAAAAAGATTACTGTAAAGATTAAAAATATTTATATAAAACTACAGCATAGTGTCTGGCACAGAGAAAGCACTGTCATTAGATGCTACTGTTTAGTGTCCACCAGCACTGGATGTATACTGATACAACTGCCAACAAAGAAAGCCATATGACTTACCATCTGACACCAGAGAATCCTTCTGAATGGCCTTTAAGAGACTACAGTAATCCTAAATTTGTTTTCATAATGCTTCAGCAAAGTTTTAGTGTGATATTGATGGGAAAAATATCTGAAACGTTATTTGTTTCAAGAAGCTCCATTTCAAAGTAAATAATATGACAAATACTACACAAAAATACAAAATCTGACCTTTCAATTTCAATGATTACTTTATAGGGAAAAAATGCTGAAAAGCAAGGCATGTCAATAGCATTGGCATGGTAGCATCTCAATTTTTAATTCTGAAGGCTCTAGAGAGTGAGTGAGTGCTAGAGATGGTAACTTTTAGAGAAAAACAAAACATGCATTGTTTAAATAATTTCACTATTCAATAAGATTCCTAAGGAACAGAATGGAGAAATCAAGAAAGGAGAAAAAGTAAACAGGGTACAAATGCATAGGAAAAGAGCTATACAACTTCTGATGTTCCTTTAAAAATTCAACATTCTTATTAATTAGCAAACCCACATAAATGAGTGTGGTTGTGTTTTTGTTTTTGTTTTGTGGTGTAGAGGAAGTGCTTATTTGTTGTGTGTGGGAAGTTGGTTTCCCTGAAATAAGAGAAATAAGCAAATTCAACTGTGTGATAAAAAATTAAGAGTAAAATACGATCTTAGTTGGTCCAGCCTTTTTTTATCCTCTAAGCTCACTAAACTCAGCTTCTTGGAAATAAAGAAAAACAGGTCAATTAAAAGTAGTATTTTCATATTTGTTTAATTAAAAAATCTATTTTTTATCTGAAAGCCAGAATACAGAGAGAGATAGAGACAAATCTATCTGCTGGTTCACTCCCTGGATGGCTGCCAGGCCAAGGCAAGGAGGCTGGAATTCCATCGTGCCTCCAACATGGGTGGCAGGGCCCAAGCACCTGGGCCACCATCACCTGCCTTCCCAGGCACATCAGCAGGAAGCCAGATGGGAAGCAGAGCAATCAAGACTCAAACCAGCGCTTCAATTTTTAATTTTTCTTGTACATCTCAAGACACAGCATCATCCTTTGTATCGGATGATCAACACTTTCAGAGAGCCAGAATTGGACATAACTAATTAAGGAGTCCTTCTCCTGAGAAGAAATACTTACACATAGTTGTTATTACTTTAACAAAGAACTATGGGCCGGCGCCGCGGCTCACTAGGCTAATCCTCCGCCTTGCGGCGCTGGCACACCGGGTTCTAGTCCATAGTCCAGGTCGGGGCACCGGATTCTGTCCCGGTTGCCCCTCTTCCAGGCCAGCTCTCTGCTGTGGCCCGGGAGTGCAGTGGAGGATGGCCCAAGTGCTTGGGCCCTGCACCCCATGGGAGACCAGGAGAAGCACCTGGCTCCTGCCTTCGGATCAGCGCGGTGCACTGGCCGTGGTGCACTGGCCGTAGCGCGCCGGCCGTGGCGGCCATTGGAGGGTGAACCAACGGCAAAGGAAGACCTTTCTCTCTGTCTCTCTCTCTCACTATCCACTCTGCCTGTCAAAAAAAAAAAAAATAACAATAATAATAATTAAAAAAAAAGAATTATGAAAGCAGATATTTTCTCAAAATTATCTATGAATACAACTGTGGTTATTTAAACAAAATTATAGGACTAGTTAACAGTGGCCATTACTGGTAATTAATAGAACTCTGAACAAGTAACATGTGTGAGAAAAATATAAGTTTACAATGTTTCTAGCCTCTGATACAATTTAATTTTTATAAATCTGTAATAGACATTTAAATTTTTTAGCCTATATTATCTTCTGAAAACATGGAAATTTAAGACATTTTAAAAAACAGATTGTTTATTTCAAAGGCAAAGTGACACAGACAGAGGGAGAGAAGAGAAAGAAATCTTCCATCCTATGGTTCACTCCCCAAATGGATGCAACAGCCAGGGTTGGGCCAGGCCAAAGCCAGGAGCACCAACTCCATCCTGGTCTCCTGCGAAGTAGCAGGGGAAGAGCAAGAACCAGGACTCCAACCAGCGCTCTGACATGGGACACTGGTGTCATGAGCAGCAGCTTAGCATACCGCCCCACAATGCCAGCCCAGAAACTTCAACTTTTTAAAAACAAAATGTACCTAGAACATAAAAGCAGAATGTACATACAAAAATAAATTTCCTGTATTTAATTTTAAAAAGCCAATGAGTTTTCTATTTGTTCCATGATGCAAGGGGATAATTTTACTACTTCTTTTTCCTTTTCCAGTAACACTACTAGCAACTGGCTGCAGCCTTCAGGACATCCTTTCTCCCACGCAGCTTTACGACTTGAACACAGTAAAATGGAAAGTTCTCTTTGACTTTTCACTTTGGTCTTTTCAAGTCCAAATCAAATTTATTTCTTCTGTTAATCCAATGTGACATCAATATTCTTTCAACAAAATCACTTGGCATGGAAAAACTAGCATTTTATTTACTAAAACCAGCAAGTTTTTTGATCTGCAGGAATGTTTGCAGTTTTCAAAAATGCCCAACAACTTTGTATCCATGGCTTGCTCTGTAGGTGGGCCAGCTGTTTGTCAGTCAGGTCCTCTGCATCTCTAAATTCAACACAGAAGCTGACCCTGCACAAAAGGGATTCCCTGTCTCTTCCACGTTTTTAATGGAGAGGTGTTTTTATTTTTTCTCTTTGATTTTTGAGATAACATTTTTAGTTTATATCAAAGTCTTATTAATAGGCCCATTTTAGAAGAAGTTGAGTTGGGGCTGGCGTTGTGGCACAGCAGGTGAGGCTGCCACCTGCAGTGCTAGCATTCCATGTGGGCACTGGTTCAAGTCCTGGATGCTCCACTTCCAATCCAGCTCTCTGCTGTGGCCTGGGAAGGCAGCGGAGGATGGCCCAAGTCCTTGGGCTCCTGCACTCACATGGAAGACCTGGAGGAATCTCCTGGCTCCTCGCTTCAGACTGGCCCAGCTCCAACCATTGAGGCTATTTGGGGAGTGAACCGGCGGATGGAGGATCACTTTCTCTCTCTGCCACTGCCTCTCTGTAACTCTGCTTTTCAAATAAATAAATAAAAATCTTTAAAATATGTTTAAGTACAATGATGTCAATATTAAGGTTCCTGGAGAGAACGGTTTTAAAATAGAGATAATTTAAATCTGTGAAATTGAAGTTGGGTTTCAAACAAATTAAGACTGTAAGTCAAGAAACTCTATTTAGGCCAGCACCGCGGCTCAATAGGCTAATCCTCCGCCTTGCGGCACTGGCACACCGGGTTCTAGTCCATAGTCCAGGTCGGGGCACCAGATTCTGTCCTGGTTGCCCCTCTTCCAGGCCAGCTCTCTGCTGTGGCCCGGGAGTGCAGTGGAAGATGGCCCAAGTGCTTGGGCCCTGCACCCCATGGGAGACCAGGAGAAGCACCTGGCTCCTGCCTTCGGATCAGCGCGGTGCACTGGCCGTAGCACACCGGCCGTGGCGGCCACTGGAGGGTGAACCAACGGCAAAAAGGAAGACCTTTCTCTCTGTCTCTCTCTCTCACTGTCCACTCTGCCTGTCAAAAAGAAAAGAAAAAAAAAAAAAAGAAAAGAAAAAAAACTATTTAAGTTGGCTGTCCTTTTCTGGTTACTTTGATTGTCATGTGGTCTTATTTCAACAAAATGAGATGTGTTTGCTCACAGCTAACACACACCATCAAATAGCTCAGGTCAGGCATCTCATCCTTTTCTAGGCTCCAACTGCATGCTTCAAAGACCACTCACCAGTTTTAGAGAAACAGCATGCAATTCTGTTTTCTGTGTTTCTTTTCTCCATTCTCATTCCTGCAGTATTTTCCTACACTCTGTCCTCTGCTTTGAGAACATGATTTTACCACAGGCCAACATTTTCCAGCGTCTTTCAATAGCTGGCAAGAATGACAGCCACCTTGTAGATATGAATCTAAGAACGTTATCTCCTGATATTTTTGTATGTCAAAATCTCAAGTATTACTCAGATTCTGAGGAAAATAAAAAATGAACAACTGAACTTTCTCTGCAAAAGCTTCACTATCACAAGTAAGAAATCAAATTCTGTTTTCAGCAGTGCTGTGTACAGGGAACACATGACACTTAGCCAAGTAACACCTTTTAGTTTTCTTTGGCAAGTTCACGGACTGCAATTTGTTAAAATTTATGTTTGCACTTTATGCTGAGTATATAGATAGATGAGTAAAGTTTGTTTTGTATTTTCTGCAGTTTGTTGAAACCCAGGAAATAAAAGAGACACATATAACTCTATTTCTCAAATCGAAGTACTTAGCACCCATGTGAAATATTTTTCTCACAATGATCTGATGCATACCTGACATACTATAGAAACCATAACAGTTGGTCAGACAGAACAAACTCAGCTCTACCTGCCTGGGGGCCAAAACATCTGTTAACCAAAGTTCCTCTCCTGTTGACCCACAGGACATTTTAGCTGAAACCTCCAAACCTCAGTCTCACAGAATAATCAAGGAAACAACAGGCCAACACACATTCATGTTTGCTATGCCCATGCCTATTCAGTAATCACTACGTTCAACTGATCACTGGTGTCTTTCAGAGATGGGAAACCTTTCTTACTAACTTAGATTGGATTACTGAATCTTAGTGCTTTCATATCCCCTCCACCATGATCAAGTCCAAAATTATATAAGATGTTGTATCTTGCTTATATCCATATTCCTTAATTCAGTTTTACGTACCTTCTGTCCTTTGCTATTAAAATAACAAAGGTATCTATATTTCCATTTTGGTGATGCCTGGATCACACTGGCATTTGTATCATAATTATTTTGATTTTTATTATCTGAATTCTTAATAATGGCCACATACACAAAGTCATAAAATTAAACCAGTGTTGTCAAATACAAATTATAATACAGCAAAATTAAAGATGGACCATTAATGTTCACGATTATGATGCTCTTGAACTGTGCAGTTAAGTCTACTGTGCAGAGTGCTTCAACAATGGGTGATTCATGAGTGCAAACAGCAAATCACAGCTGCTAACATCAGTGGTCAAAGGAAAAACAGCCATCGCTATGGAAGACAGATAATCCATGCTATAGTCATTCAATACTAAAACAATACTTTTGGCTCTTTATGGAAGGACTCAAGTGCTATATTTTTCTTTATCTTTTGTACTCATTGCCAAAATCTAAGACATCATCACAGGTAAATAAGCTCCTACACATCCATCCATGGAATTAAATACCTCTTTGAGAATGAACTACACCTGTAGAGATCAAAATATATGTATTTCAATATAATGAGGAATTTAAAAACACAATAAATATAGTATCATGCCATTTTAGCAAAGGTTAGAAAAAATGCTGAGCAATATACTATTTAGGAGAAAATATATTTAGGATAAAAATGTGTGGGAAAACAAGTGAATAATTATCTCCAAATTCAGGAAACTGGAAGTAAAGCAGCAGGTGAACATGACAGGTGAGAACAAGCAAAGAAAATATACAAAGCTTCAGAGCACATTAAGTAAAGAAAATATACAAAGTAAAGAAAATATACAAAGCTTCAGAGCACATTAAAAGCTGGACTGTGTGTATAAATGTGTTTGTCATATAGTTATTCTTAAAAATGTGCATTTATGGGTAGGGTAGGAAGTATCACTACACTCCTTATCTGTATATATGAAATACATGAAATCTGTTCACCTTCTATAAATAAAAAATTATGCAGTTATGAGAGTATGAATATATTTCATGAGGCAGAGTTTTAACATGCTTTAATAAATAAAATTCATGGCTAAAAGTAAAAAAAAAAATGTGCAAGAATAAATTAATAGGTGTCATACTGCAGAGAGTCATTAAAAGTACCACAGTGAGAACGATCTTGAATCTTGAGGATTTCTGTGTCTGCATTAATGAGGGGCACTGGTCTGTAGTTTCCTGGGTGATATACTGGGCTTTGGTATCACACTAACACTGGCCTCACGAAACAAGAAGCCACGTGTTCCTGTCTCCTCTAGTTTCTGAACAGTTTGTGAAATACTATTAGTTCCTGAAACAGTTGACAGAATTACCAGTGAAACTGTCTAGGCCTAGCCTTTTTTTCTGTGAGAAGATTTTCAATTATTAATCAATTTCTTTACTTATTACATTAGATTTCTTTTTTTTTTTTATCTCTGAAACAGCTTTTTATTAAACAGCAAAGCAGAATTGCAACACAATTTAAATATCTGTCAATCAGGTCACAAAAGGGATGCAAAATGTTTGTGGTGTAACTACTATATATTCATACATCAAATCTTACACTTCTACAATAAGGTTATTCCATGATTAAAAGTAGTCAAATCTAGTAATCATAAACTGTATTATTTGATCTCTTTTCCTAGAACATTTTAATAATACTTCTGACATTGATTATTCCCTTACCAAACAGTCTAGAAACTAAGTTTTTAAAAATTGTTAAAGGATAATGAAAACTCTGCAAACCAAGTTGACTTTACAGAAAATTCTGGGAGAACAAGTAAGATAAAATACTGAGCAAGGTTATCAATTAGTGCACCCGTGAAATTCTCCCAATTCTGATACTAATATACTCAAGGAGTTTTGCAGTTGATCTGCTGGGTTCTACAAATAAACCTTGAAACCAAATTCTTTCTACTGTTCTCTTCCGGTGGTGGCTTATGTAAGGTCAAACAATCCATTTTCAAATATACTCCCCAAAATATGTACTCTGCACTAGAGATCACACGACTCTCGAGTGAAAACATCTGGAGTTGTTTCACTACTGTTTTACCAAGTACTTTTACACCCTATTTTATTTTCCCTCAAGATTTTCTATTTTTAAGCACACACATGACTAGGATGCCTATCTTTACAGATACCAAGTAGATTATCTTGTACAAAAGGAAGCTTTTAAAATTCATGACAATTTACTTTCAAGGAAAAGTCATTTTTTTAGCCTTCATCTGTTTTCAATTGATTAAAGAGAAACCAGCAATCCTATCTTATTACTAAATATCACAAATGACAAGCCCTAGCTGAGAAAGTATCTTATTTTGGTTAAGTTTCAACAATTAGGGTTCAGATTACATCATAGATGATTAACTATTAAAATTACTTTTACAAATGACAAACTGTTTTCCTTGGGGAAGTGAGTGGGAAGGAAGAGGCAAATGGAGCAGAGGCACAACATGGTGGACAGGTACATAAAGCTGTGCATTCAGGACATGATTTTGGTCACTTTTTCACAACATGGTGGGTTTTTCTTGTATATCTTGCTAAGCCTATAATAAAAGACAGTGCTAAGCCTATAAATCAAAGTAAACTCGATAAAACATTCATCTTCAAGTGTCATAAATATATGCGATTGTAATTATAAAGTCTCTACAATACATTTGCACATTTTCATAGACTAACGTAATACATAAACTTGTGGAAATCTCAAGTAGTTAATTTTGCCTACATCTGACATTATCTTCCGAAATATTCAGTGAAGCCACAAATAAAAGTACTGTAACTTTTGGAATCTATCGAAGTTTTAAAGGAAAAAAAAAGGTCAGCAGCAACTCCATGAAAGAGAAGGGACATCAGTCCCCTACTTCCTTTTGCTTTTCGTGTCAATTGTTTGAAAAACACTGGAAGCTGACATGAGGTTTTCTATATACTGTCCAAGAACTTGGTTTTCTGATTTAAGCTTCAGATTTTCTTCCTTAACTGCATCTACTCTTGCAGAGAGATCTTCAAGTGTGTGTTGGAGTTCCAACACTTGATTAATAAGTCGTGTTTTTTCCTCCAGTTCCACCTGATTTTCGGCATCAACTGCATCCATGTCAGCATTCATCATCTTGGATAACAAACTTCTGGGCCGTGGATGCCAAATCCTTGATGAATGTTCTTCCATTAGAGGCGCCGGGGAAGGGGAGGGATCGGGAGGACGCCTCAGGCCAGGAGACTTGGAGCAACTCTACATTAGATTTCTAAATTTCTCCTTCAGTTTTAAAACCCAGAAACCTTTTATTTAAGGTATACAAACTTCATGCATTTCATAAATACAACTTTAGGAACACAGTGATTCTTTCCACCCTACCTGCCCCTTACACCAGTCTGATAATTTCTAACTTTCTAGAAATTTAGCCACTTTAGCTATCCTAGTTTGTTATCATAAAGATGTACATAATATTTACTAACACTTTTTTTTAATTTCCATAGGATTGGGGTGACGTCTCCTCTGTCATTCACCATTTTGGTGACCTCTACCTTCTCCCACCGTTTCTTGGCAAAGACCCAAGCACTTGATCTATCTATCACCTGTGCCTCCCAGGATGTGCATTAGTAGAAAGCTGGATCAGAAACAGAGCTGGGACTCAAACCCAGGTACTCTGATGATGGGATAAGGCTGTACCAGTGACACCTTAATCACTGTGCCAAATGCCTGTCCTAACAACATTTATTTTATCATTTTTTATCTTAAATTTTGACTGTATTATTATAGCCACTCCAGTTCTCTTCTGTTTATTTTTCCATGGTTTATCTTTTTCCATGCTTTTACTTTCACCTTACTGTGTCTTTGAATCGAAAACTTTGTGACCTTGAATCTTTTATTTTGTAGATTTAGTATCTGCAGGAGCTTGGCCACATTAATTTAATTTCCCAAATCTCAGACTCTTTCCTTACACAATGAGGATAAAAATAAAGAATGCTACCATGACTGAATGAGACAATGTCTGTAAAGTAGCCATGCCCAGCATAAATAATTTTTTTGCAAGAACTGCAAAAGTTATTAACAATACTGTCAAAGATAAGAGCACAGTAACCAAAATATATCCTCACCTTTTCTGATAAATATTGTTCATAAATTCCAACAGCTGCTGCTCTTAGAAGACCTTTGGTTTGGTTGGTTTGATGTTTTCCATCCCTTTGGCGACTTAATAAAACCTCTAGCTGTTGCTGGGCTGTAACCCGGTATCCTTCCACTGTCATCCAGAAGAAAAGATGTGCCTGACCTCCAGTTTGCTGCATGTAATCTACCAAAAAAAACAAAAACCACAGATACTAATGTCAACAATTAGGGGTCCTTGTAGTTGCAGTAAAGAAAAAGTATTAAACACTTCAAGCATTGGACTGAACATTTAGCCTAGTGGGTAAAATGATGCCTGTGTCCCATATCGGAATACCTAGGTTTGCTAGCTGGCTCTATTTCCCAACTTGCAACTTCCTGCTAATGCAGACCCTGGGAGGTAGTGGTGACAGCTCAAGTAATTGCATTCCTGCCACTCCACATAGGAAACCTGGACTGAGCTCTTGGCTGTCAGCCTTAGCCTCTGGCCCAGCCCTGGCCACTGCAGGCATCTGGGGAGTGAATTAGCACTTGGGAGTTCTCTCCTGGATCTCTCTCAAGTAAATTAACAAAAAAGAAAAGAAAAGGAAAAAAAATTCTTTTTTAACATTTCAAGCACTTAAAATGCTATGTCCTAGAAATATAATCAATCTATGAAGGGAAAAAACAATGAAAACAAATTAAAAAGCTAAGCGTTAGTTCTGTAGGACATTGAAGTAGAAGCATACACTTTAAAAAATAAAAAATTGGGGGCTAGCACTGTGGCACAGTGGGTAAAATCACCGCCTACAGTGCCAGTATCCCATATGGATGCCAGTTCAAGTCCCAGCTGCTCCACTTCCAATCCAGCTCTATGCTATGGCCTGGCAAAGCACCAGAAGATGGCCCAAGTGCTAGGGCCCCTGCACCCATGTGGGAGACCTGGGAGAAGCTCCTGGCTTCAGACTGGTGCAGCTCTGGCCATTGGGGCCAACTGGGGAATGAACTAGCGGATGGAAGATCAATCAATCTCTCTCTCTCTGCCTCTCCTTCTCTCTGTTAACTCTTTCAAATAAATAAATAAGTCTTTAAAAAAATAAATTTTAGATAGAATTCTTCATGAAAAAACCTCTAATAAATTTTCTATATAAGGCCTCATCAGAAATAAACTACTTCACCAAAAACATTCAACAGTTTTTTTAATAAGGATTATTTGTCATGATGCTGTATTTCCAGATATACCTGAAATAAAGGGGTTATGTGCTGGGGACACCTACATCTCATATTGGAGTGTCCGGCTTTTGCCTGACTACTCTGCTCCTAATTCTAGCTCCCTGCTAATGTGTATCCTGGGAGGCAGTAGATAATGGCTCAAGTACTTGAGTCCCTGCCACCTACTTAGAAGACCTAGATTAAGTTCTGGGCTTCAGCCTGGTTTAACCACGTTTGCTGTTGTGGTAATTTGGGGAGTAAAACAGAGGATTGAAGATCTCTCTTCTCTATTTCCCTCTCTGTGTCACCATGAAGGATATGGGAACCAACACTACAATGAGATACCATCGTATACCCATTAGGATAGTAACTAACAACAATAAAAACACAGAAAATATCAACTGTTGGGAGGATATGAAAAAACTGGAACCTTTTTACACTGTTGGTGGAAATGTAAATGAGACAGTTGATGTGGAAAACAGTAAGATGATTCCTAAAAAATGAATAAAATTACCATATGACCCAGCAATTCCACTGCTGCATATACACCCAAAAGAACCTAAAGCAGAATCTCCAACAAATACTTGTATGCCCATATTCACAGCAGCATTACTCATGATAAGTACACTGTGGAAGCAGTCTAAGCACCCACGGACAGATGAGTGGATACCACAGTGCCACGTGCTCACAATAGTTACACTGTGGAAGCAGTCTAAGCACACATGGACAGATGAGTGGTTACAACAATGCCATGTATGGTTGTGAGTCCTTTAATGACAGCGATATACCCTAAGGAATGCACTAACACTGTGCTAACATCACAGAGTACACTTACACAGATTAAGAGGGCTATGATGTCATTATATGATATAATTTTATGGGATCACAGTCATATATGTGGTCCATCATTGAAGGAAATGTAATTATACAGCTCATGACAATATGTGCACTATTAGCCTTAAAAAGAAAAATTCTGACATGTGGCATAATATGGGTGAATCTATGCTAAATGAACTAAGCCAATCACAAAAAGACAAATGCTGTGCAATTCCACATCTACAAGGTAACTTCAGGGCAGTTGAAATCAGAGACAGATAGAGCAAAGGTGGCTGCCAGACAGTGAGGGAAGGAGGGGATGGGAGGGGTAATGGGTACATAGTTTTAGTTTTACTGCAAAGAACCAGTTTTGGAGATTGATAGAGGTGTGGATGTACAACACTAAAAATACGTTTATTAACACTGAACTGGACACTTCTTACCAGGTAAGATGCTAAACGTTATGCTGTGTATATTTTACCACAAATTTAAAAATGGAAAAAATTTTTCACTGACTTTAAATAAGATGGATTTACTTACCCATGAAAAATTGTAGTGCAACATTGTCTACAAGAATGCTGTCCAAGGGGACTGTGCAAAGTTTCCCAAAGTTTGCTGCCAGTTTCACAGTATTTATTTCCTATACATAAAAATGAATAGACTAAGTCAATATTTCTCCCAATCACTTATTAGGTTAAAGATCTTTAAAATTTTAGGGAAAAATGCATTAAATTAAAATGGAATAAAGATTAAGTTTTTCGCTTCTCAGGTATGTTGTTTCCCAATACAACACTCTCATTCAGCGAATTTAAATTCCTAGTTAAGAGTCACTCAGCCAGAACTGAGCCGACCCGAAGCCATGAGCCAGGAGCTTCTTCCAAGTCTCCCACATGGGTGTAGGGGTCCAAATGCTTTGGCCATCTTCTGCTGCTTTCCCAGGTATATTAGCTCCTCAGCCTGGACCAGCCTTGGCCACTGTAGCAATCTAGGGAGGGAATCAGTGGATGGAAGACCTTCTCTGTTTCCCTCTGTCTGTATCTCTACCTCTCAAATAAATAAATAAAATCATTTTTAAAAAATATTTATTTATTTTTGAAAAGTCAGAGTTACATAGAGGGGAGAGGTGAGAGGAGAGAGGGAGAGGGAGAAAGGTCTACCATTCGCTGGTTCACTCCCCAATTGGCTGCAACAGCCAGAGCTGCACCGATCCAAAGCCAGGAGCCAGGAGCTTCGTCCTGATCTCCTACACGGGTGCAGGGGCCCAAGGACTTGGGCCATCTTCTACTGCTTTCCCAGGCCATAGCAGAGAGTTGGTTCGGAACTGAAGCAGCCAGGTCTCGAACCAGTGCCCATATGGGATGCCAGCGCTTCAGGCCAGGGCGTTAACCCACTCCGCCACAGCGCTGGCCCCAATAAATAAAATCTTAAAAAAAAAAGAAAAAAGCACCAACACAATGACCTCATCCAAAAGCTTAACATTAAAGAAATATGTGATAATTCTGAGAATTTGTACAGATTATCTCCACCACTGGCCTTTGAACTCCAGATTACCAATTGACAAGTCTGCTTGTATCTCTAAGAGATCGCTAGAACTTTCTTTGAAATCGAGTCCTGCCTTTGATTTTCCCATTGCAGTTAAGAGCATCACCCTTCATGTAGCTGCTTGAGCCGAAGAGTCTTAGAACCATGCTGGAGTCACCTTCCTAAGCCTGTTAGCAATCTATCCAGTCTCTCACCTCTTATCACAGTTTCACAGTTCTCTTATCGATGGTCTCTCAGTTTCCATTCTTGCTCCTACCATCCTACCACAGTCTACTCTTCACAAGGAGTGAAAATAATCATTTTAACATGTAGGTCAGATCATGTCTCTTGTCAAGGAAATCTCAAATTGCTTTCCATCACAATTACATTAAAATAAAAAAATCTTAGTATGGCCAGAAAGACCATACATGATGTATGACCAGTTTCTTCTATAACTTCATTCCTGGCTCAATTCCTTCTCATTCCATACCAGCCACACTGGTCTCTACTAACTCACCCAAGATGTTCCCATTTTTCAGGATCCTTGCATTTGCTTCTGCATTAAAGAGACTTCAAAAACAAACAAACAAACAAAAAAACCATAGGACTAACTCCCTGATGTTATTCAGACCAAAGCTCCAACATCACCAAATCTCTCAGCACCAAAACACTCCCAAGACATTCTCTATCCTGTAGTTTGCTTTACTTATTTTCTTCACAGCAGGTATCACCATCTGATGCTGTATCAATTTTCTTATTGGTTTATTTTCAGATTCTGCAACTAAAATATCAGCTCCATGAAGATAGTTTATTTAGTCCTTCTAAAATGGTGCTCAATTCATAATATTCAGTGTTATATTTGAATGAGTAAATCAACAAATAAGTCACAAAACAAAATATTTAATTCGTTAGCATTTTTTCAGGCAATGGTTTTAAATCACTCTCATACCATGTGACACTGCATATGAGTAAATGTTTCAAAAAATTATTTTAGAGTGCTGTGCTGGTTAGTCTGCTACTTTTCATTACTTACTCAGCATTCTAATTACTATAAAGCACTTATAACTATTTTTAATTCCAAAGTGTCTTACTTACTTTGCCTGACTGCAACCGCTGTATTCTTGAATCACATACTTTCTTTACAAACAATAAGCTATTTATCTGATTTTTGATAGTGTTGATATCTAAAAACAAACAAATTGATTATAAGCCAGGAAAGCTACCTATGAAACAGTTTAAACATATACCTACAATTTAACAAAGTAACCAATTAGTATAGCAATTATTTTATGCAGTAAATAAATATTCTGAAACTGTATTGTGACATTTAACTAAAATTATGACATGCCGATAACTTTATTTATAGATACCTGGAATAATCAGTCTCACATTTAGAAAATAAAGTTTGTATTCTAAGCACAATATTAACAGAGACGACTTGTTTAAGGTAAAACCAACTAACAACATAAAACGACACTTGGGTAAATTAAAATTTTGTTTGAACATATAATAATCCTTAAAGAAAACATTCTTTTACTTAATTACTTACCATCACCAGCTGTATCTAGAGATCTAAGATACTGTAATTCTTCCGCTGCCTTATCTCTAACCGCTTCTAGCTCTCCAACGTTGTCACTCAATTTAATAATGTTCATAAAGGCCTCATAGCTGCAATTAGAATCACGGATCTGAAAATCAAGTTTAAAAAAACAAAAACAAAAATAGGTGGGAGGGGAACTCATTATTATGGGGAGAAGTGAGTCCTAAGTGCCTGCCATGGGCCAGGTAGCACTTGTTCCAAACCCAAGGCTTACAAGAGAAACAGAAAGCTTTTATTCATGATACTTATATCCTAATAGGTCGCAAATGCCTAATAAAGTAAGTAAAATACAAGCAGACAACAAGCTGGAAATACAAGGGTATGCTCAGAGAGTCCACTGCCAACAAGGAAGTCCGGGTGGCTGGAACTAAACCAAAGATGGGCTGAGTTGAGAAGCTGAGTCAGCAGTAATGCAGAGCAAGTCTTACAGAGTGAGGGTTTTGGCTTTCAGTTTGAAGGAAATCAGAGGCTACTGGAAGGCTTAAACAGAAGAAGACACACTGACATGAAATATAACAGAATCACTGTGTTGCTCTATAAAAATAAAGTAAAGGCAGAGTAGAGAGGAGGGGAAAAACAACACGGTGCCTAGAAGCAGAGTGGTGGCAATAAAAAAGTGCTCTGCAAAGTGCTTTTCCAGTAAAGTGTTTTGTGGTAAGAAGTAAAGACATGCCAAAAGAATTGGCTAACAAATCAGATATGAGTACAAAATAAAAAGAAATACAAACTACATCAAGATTCTTGGCCTGAACAACTAGAACAATGGAGTTACTCTTTTTTTTTTTTTTTAATTTTCATTTTCTTGACAGGCAGAGTTAGACAGTGAGTGAGTGAGTGAGTGAGTGAGAGTGAGAGAGAGAGAGAAAGAGAGAGAAAGAGAGAGAAACGTCTTCCTTTTTCCGTTGGTTCACCCCCCAAATGGCCCCTACGGCCGGCGCGTTATGGCCAGCGCGCTGCACCGATCCGAAGCCAGGAGCCAGGTGCTTCCTCCTGGTCTCCCATGCGGGCACAGGGCCCAAGGACCTAGGCCATCCTCCACTGCACTCCCAGGCTACAGCAGAGAGCTGGACTAGAAGAGGAGCAACTGGGACAGAATCCGGTGCCCCAACTGGGACTAGAACCTGGGGTGCCAACGCCACAGGCAGAGGATTAGCCAAGTGAGCTGCGGCACCAGCTAACGGAGTTACTCTTAAACAAGATGGAGGAACCATCCAGAAGGTCAGGGTTATTTTACAGTAAGGGCAGAGTATCAGAAGCTTGGTTTTGGCCATGATAAATGTAGATCACATTAAAAATCCAAATGAAGGTGTTGTGACCATGCACAGGAAGCACAAGCATTCAGGGAGGAGGACTAGAAAGAAAGGGGCACTGCAAAATTACTGACATAAAGATGACATTTAATACCATGAACCTAGGTGAGAACCATCAACAGAAAAGAGGCACGAGGCAGAAAAGAGACACGAGGACAGAGACCTGGCACATTTAAGTAGCAAAAAAAGAATGACAAAGATCTGAAAGGTAGAAGAAAAATCAAGTGTTTTGCCCTAACAAGCCAAATTAAAAGTATTCTAACAAGGAAATTGATAAGCTTTGTCAAATGTTTACAATAGGTCAAGAATATGAGGAATCTAAGAACTGATTACTTTACATTCCAACTAGTCTATAAAGGCTCAAATTTCTCCACACCTGTGCCAATACTTGTTTTCTTTTTAATTTCATAGTGGCCATAAACATTTGTAAGATGAAATAGCTAATGCAGCTTTGAGCTGTGTTTCCATAATGATTAGGGATGTTGAGCACTTTGTCATGTAACTGTTGGACATATGTATAACTAATACAAAGAACTGTCTTCAAATTCTTCACCCATTTTAAAGTTGATTTTTGGAGTAGCCATTTGGAATGCTGATTAAGATGCCCTTGGGACACCTGCCTAGGTTCAAGTCCCAGTTCTGCTTCCAATTCCAGCTTTCTGCTACTGTGCACCCTGGGAGGGGAACAGTGATAGCTAATGTAGTTGGGTCCCTGCCACCCACGTGACTGATCCAGACTGAGTTCCAGGCTCCCAGCTGCAGCCTGGCCCAAACCTGGCTAGTGAGGAGTAAACCAGCAAATGGAAATGAATCAACCGATAGGAAGATTTGTTTCTCTCTTTCAAAAAAAATAAATAAAATTCTAAAATAGTCACTTTGTTTTTTGCCATTATCAAGTTGCAGTTTTGTGTGTATGTGTTTATATATATAAGTAATAACCTCTTACCCCTAATCCGATGCACGGCTTGCAAACAGACTCCCCCATTCTGAAAGTTTTTACTATGGTGACTATTTTCTTGCTGTGCAGCTTCATAGTTTGGAGTACTTCCACTGTCTTTTTTTGTTTCTGTTGCCAGAATTTTTAGTGTCATAGTTAAGAAATCATAGCCAAATCCATGAAGGTTTTCTAGGAGTCTTATAGTCTCAAGTCTTACATTTAGGTCTTTGATCCATTTTGCACTGATTACTACATTAGCAAACAGCATAAGGCAAGGGTCCAAGTTCATTATATTGCACACGGTTATCTAGTTTTCACAACATGATCTGCTGAAGACAGATTATCCTTTCCTGTTGTGCAGCCGGTTGATGACTATACAGAAGATAATTTGACCATATCCATGAAGGCTTCTTTCTGGGTTCTCTATCCTGTTCTACAAGGGGTATGTGTGTGTATGTGTGTGTGTGTATGTATGTATGTATTCTTCATTGTGACAGTACCATACTGTTTGGAAAATAGGTTTTGAAATCAGGAAGAGTGCGACCTCCTGAATTTTCTTTATCACAACTGTTTTGCCCATTTATGGTCCTTGGAGAGTCCATATAAAATAGCATTGTTTTTCTACTTCTGTTAAACCATCATTGGGGCAACCGAATATGTAGGTTCTTTACTTAGTATGGAGAGCTTCATAATGTTAAGTCTTCCAATCCATGTGTTTTCATTTATTTGTGTTCTGATTTCTTTCAGCAATGTTTTATAGTTTTCACTGCACATATCTTTTGCCTTACTAGTTTAGTTGATTCCTAAGTATTCTAGTCTTCTTCATGCTTTTGTAAATGAGGTTATTTGAAAATCTGCCCCAAGAGTCATCAAGGCATGTTGGTCTATGGTTTTCCTTTTTAGTAGTATCAGGATAATTAGTTTGGAAGCATTGTGTCCTCTTCAACTTTTTGGAGCAGTTTCAGAAAGATAGGTATTCATTCTCCTTTAAATGCCTGTTAGAATTCTCCAGTGAAACTATCCAGTCCTGGTTTTTTATTTATTGAGAAGATTTTTTTCGAGTTTTTAAAAGATTTATTTTTTAAAAGGCAGAGTTACAGAGAGGGAGACAGAGATCTTCTATCAACTGGTTCACTCCACAAATGGCTACAACAGCTAGGGCTGGTAAAGGCCAAAGCCAGGAGCCCAGATCTCCATCCAGATTTCCACATGGGTCTCATGGACCCAGGCACTTGGGCTTGCCTCTGTTGCTTTCCCAGGAGCTTTAGCAGGGGGCTGGATTGGAAGCAGAGCAGCTGGGACTTAAACCAACACTCATATGGGAAGCTGACATTGCAGCTTACCTGACTGTCCCATAAGGCAACCCTTGGGAAATGTCAACCTACTATCGGTTTAATGTTTTTAAAATTTCTAGTTTCCTGAGATGCAGCATTAGGTTAAGTTGGGATTTTTGCTCACTTTTAATGTAGGCATTTACAATTACAAACTTCCTTCTTTAAAAAAAAATTTATTTCTTTGAAGGGCATTTAGGGAAAGAGCGAGACAGAGAGCAAGCGGGATCTTCTATCAGCTGGTTATTCCCCAAATGGCCACATTGTACAGAGCTAGCTTAATCCAAAGATAGGAAATAGGAGTTTCTTCCAGGTATCCCATGGTGTGTGTGTGTGTACACATGTGCAGGGGCCCAAGCACTTGGGCCATCCTTTCCCGCTTTCCTAGGCCATTAGCAGGGAGCTAGATAGGAAGTGAAGTAGTCAGGACTTGAACTGGTGCCCATATGGGATACAGATGCCACACCGCAGACAGGAGCTTTACCCACTACACCAGGGTGCCCACTCCAAACAAACTTCCCTGTTAGTACCGCTGAAAGTATGGCTAAGTTGTGGTATTGTGAAATATATATTCGGCCTTTGCCCTGGTTTCCTGACATCTATCTCCCAAAATCCATGGAATCCAAGGAAAGAGAAGGTTTTTCATATGCTAATGAGAAGACTGTCTTACTGCCACCCTCACTCCCAAACCTCAGGATATGAGCTGATTGTTAGGTCAAACAACCACGCGAATACAAGTTGGTAACTTTCAGTCTCACCCATCTCAACTTCCACTTGCATGGACTATGTCATCCTTCTACTTCTAGCCCATTAATACCCTTATTACAAAACTGAATCTCTTATACAAAGAATATAGTTAGGTGTTATTTTTTTTTTAGGTGTTATTTATTCATCCATTTAGTCATTCTGTCTTTTGACTTGGGAGTTTAATCCATCTCCATTTAAAGTGATTACCCATAGGGAGAGACTTACTATTGCCATTCTGGTCACTGTTTTCTGTATTTCTTTATGGTATTTTGTCCATCTTTTCCTACCCTACTGCCTTCCTATGTGTTTTGTTGACTTAGTGGCACACACTGATTCCTTTCTTTTTTGTGTGAATCCTCCATATTTTCTTTGTGGTTACCATGCGGCTTACAGAAAACAACTACAATCATAAAATATTTAAATTATAAACAACTTAACTTCAATTATGTAAAAAAGTACTCATTTTACATTCCCCTCACTTTATACTATCAATGCCACACATTAGATCATTTTATATTTTATATCCATTAATGTAGTCTGATATTTTTATCTTTTAAATTCTGTAACTAAATTAAAAGTGATTTATTGCCACCACTTCAGTGTTACAGGATTATGTGCTTCTATATATTTACTTTCACCAAAGAGCTCTGTATTTTCATATGCTTTCATGCTGCTTGTATCTAGCCTCCTTTTGTTTTAATTTCATGGACTCCCTTTAGAAGTTCCTTTAAGGCAGGTCTCGTGGTGATGAACCTCCTCAGCATTAACTCATCTAGGAAGATGTTTATTTCTCCTTCCTTTTAAAAGCACAGGATCGAGAGTTATAGTATTCCTTGGTAGCAGATTTGTTGTTGTTGTTGTTGTTGTTTTGTTCTGTTTTTCTTTCAGCACTCTGAATTTATCAAGTCACTCTTTTGGTCTCACAAGATTTCTGCTGATATTCCTATAGATGTTCTCTAGTACGTGATGATTTGCTTTTCTCTTGCTGCTTTCAAGATTCTCTCTCTTTTTTCTCCCCCTTAACTTATTCTCATCTCCTTGAAAGGAAGAGTGACAGAAAGAGGGAGGAAAGAAGAGAACCATCTCCTGGTTCACTACCCACATGCCACAACAACCATGGCTGGACCAGGTTGAGGCCAGGAGCCAGGAATTCATCTGGGTCCCCCATGTGAATGACAAGAGTTCAAGTATTTGAATCATCATCACCACCTATTGTCTCACACAAGAATGAACAGGAAGGTGGATCAGCAGAGTGAAGCAGAAAGGACTCTAATAGCACTGGGAAGTGGGATACCATCTCAAGCAATGGCTCAAAGTGCTGTGCCACAATGCCTGCCCTGGACTCTGACTGGCAGTTTGATTATCATGCCTCTGTTACAGTGCCTCTTCAGGTTTACCCTAGCTGGAGTTCTCTAAAGCTTTTTTGAATTCAGATGTCCATTTCCTTTCTTAGATTTGAGAAATTTTCTGCTATTATTTCTTCAAACAAATTCTCTGCCCATCACCCTCTAATATTTCATAATGCATATACAGATTTCATTATGGTGTCTCATAAGTCCCTTAGGCTTTCTTCATTTTTCTTCCTTTTTAGTTGTTCCTCTGTCTCAATAGTTTCAAATGACTCATCTTCAGGTTCCCTGATTACAGGTCTGCTGTGAATCCCCTCTAATAAATTTCTGAATTCTATTATTGCAATTTTTAGCTGCAGAGCTGTTTGTATTGTCTCCCTTTGTTGCTAATTTCATTTTTGTTCATACATTTTCACTTACTAACGTTGCTGTCTGTGTTCTCGCTTAATATGCTGAACTTCTTTAAGATGGTTATTTCAAATATATTGAATTTTGGTAAGATTATTTGTTCGAAAGTTAAAGCAATAGAAAGAATGAGATCGTCTATCTGCTGGTTCACTCCCCATGTGGCTGCAACACCCAGATCTGGACCAGGCTGAAGAGCCAGGAATTCCACCCATGTCTCCCACATGACTGGCAGGGGCTCAAGCACTTGGGCCATCTTCCACTGCACTCCCTGCTGCTTTAGCAGGGAGCTGGATTGGAAGTGGAGTGGCTGGGACTCTAACCAGCACTTGGACAGGGGCCGCTAGCATCAAAGGCACTGGCTTAACTGTCTGCACAGTGCTGGTCCTTGTTTATTTTCAGTTCTTTTTCAGATATGTTTCTGCAGTTCCTGAATATTCATTTGGTCCTTTTATTTTAGCCCTGTTCTCATTTCGCTGTGATTTTTACATCTGAAAACAGGGCCACCCATCCTAAATCTGCAGACTGGCCGTCACACAGAGGAGGACTTTGAGCAGCCCTACAGATTCTGGTGGACCTCGCAAACCTTCTACAGGGCTGCACCTTCTCTAATGTCCCAGTTGGTTTCTTTCTCGTGTCTTAGTTACTTGCTCCCCTGGTCTGTCTACAGAAGCCTTCTGATACTACCACAAGCCACTGAGCTCTCCTCTGTCCTCCACAGCCACCAGGCATCAAGGTGTGCTTGCTTCCTCAGGGCTCTCATTCAAGCACCACAGAAATAGCACCACAGGTATCCCCCTGGAAATCCCATAAGTGGACACAGGTCCCATTCGCTCTTTCCCTCTCATGGGAGAAGTCCCAATTCTGACCACAGGATTTTGTCTGTGGTATTACTAGTTCTCTGGTCTCCACACAAGCTGCAGAGCTGCCCTGTGTGCTCTGTGCTCTCCCCAGTATCCAGATGATACCAGGATACCAGCTCCCTACCATGGTCCATGTCAGGAGAGAGAGAAACTCTCGGGGCAGCTCTTTGAGGAATCCCAACATTGAATCTCTTTCCCTCTCAACTGTAATCTCAATTGGGAGTTGTGCCAGATTAGCGGAGATGTTGACACAGTTAAAAGGAAGTAACTTTTCTTTTTATTTAAATGTAGCCATTCTTGGCTTCAAACTTACTTGTGGTATTAAGACTTCTTATCTGGTTTCTGCGGTTCTCATACAGGTTTTCTGCACCATACATTAAGTTGGCATTTCTGTGGGAGTAAAGGTATCTGGGGCTTCTCATGCCACTATCTTGCTGATGTCACTCCCCTTGACAATTTCCAATAAGCAGGTATCTTTACCTTCAGACACAGTATTCACATCTAAAACACTGTTTCAAAAACAGAGTTATAATTTTAAAAAGTACTTACCATCCATATGACATATTGATTAATATAATCAGGATCACTGAGTTGATTTATTAATGGAAGAAGAATTCCTCGTGCAAGGATTTCCTAAAACAGTTTTTAAAAACAAAAAAAATTAATCAAATGTTCACTTCAAAGCAATAGCATAAAATAACTTTCCTAGGAAAGGTATGACACATGTGGACATAAAACTTGAAAAGACAAGCTAGTATATACTTCAGTTAAAATAAGTAAGATAAAGGTACCATAGCAACATCGACACATCTGCACATTGACAACTAGAAAAAAGTTAAAGGATACCTCTAGTACATGAATTTTTTTTTAAAAAGATCTATCTATCTATTTATCTATTTGAAAGGCAGAGTTACTGAGAGGCAGAGACAGAGAGAGAAAGGTCTTCCATCTGTTGGTTCACTCCCCAGATGGGTGCAATGACCAGAGCTGCACCAATTCGGTGCCAGGAGCCAGGAGCCTCTTCCCCTCCCAAACCCGAGTGCAGGGGCCCAAGGACCTGGGCCCTCTTCCACTGCCTTCCTAGGCCACTAGACTGTAAGTGGAGCAGCCAGGATTTGAACAGGTGCCCATATGGGAGCTGGCTACCCAGACAGAAGCTTACTCCGGTGTACCATGACACCGGCCCCCTCGAAATTTCTTTTCAAAATCAGAGTAAAGCACATATGGCAGAATTGAGAGTAAACTGTTTCCTTTACTAATGCAATCAGTTGATCTCATTTACAAAATTTCTTGATCTCCTGATCTGCCCCACAGAAGAGCATGGTTGGTCAAGGGCTAATTACTTGATTCAACAATTCCTATACAGATGCTCCTGCAAGCTTTGAACATTTCAAAGTAAGTAGCCATTTTACAAATAATTCCTACTCTAAGAACCCCCACTTCTTCTTCTTTTTTTTTTTAAGATTTATTTTATTTATTTTTGAAAGACAGAGTTAGAGAGGCAGTGACAGAGAGAGAGGTCTTCCATCCGCTGGTTCACTCCTCAGACAGCTGCAATGACCAGAGCAGTGCTGATCCAAAATCAGGAGCCAAGTGCTTCTTCCAGGTCTCCCACGTGGATGCAGGGGCCCAATGACTTGGCCCATCTTCTACTGCCCTCCCAGGCCATAGCAGAGAGCTGGATCAGAAGAGGAGCAGCCAGGACTAGAACAGGTACCCATATGGGATACTGCTGCTTTAGGCCAGGGCATTAACCCACTGCGCTACAGTGCCGGCCCCAGAACCCCAATTTCTAGAAAACAGCACCAACTATCACATATGGGTCCCAAATTACAGAAAGTCACCAAAGCCATGATTCTTCAACTAAATAAAACTCAGCAATGAAAAGAAAGTAAGGCAATTAAAACTCCAATTACCTCAAATACCACATTTTGTGCAACCTATACAACAGATCCATACAAAGGAAGAACTCTTTCATCTGTTATTTGATCTAAGCAAGATGTATTCCAGAAAACTGTGTTTAATTACTGATAAAAGACAAAGAGCATCTTTTGAGTAAAGGGGAAAACAAACTGATTTGCTGAATGCACTAATCAACAATCATCCTAATCCCATTAAATTCAACCCAAATAGAATTGAAATGCTGACATAAAAGAGAAACCTACAGCAATCCTACTTACTGTAAACAACAGCCTCATTTAATAGTTTCATCATCAGTAATGTGTAACATGGGTAGCAAGAGGATTTCCTCTTGCATTAGACTGTGATTTAGTACCTGCTATGTCCCAGGTACTGTGTTAACCACTAAGTATATGAGTATGATAAATGCTAATATGATCCCTGCTTTTCATGGAATTTAAGTTCACTTGGGATAAGAGACATCAAGTTAAGTAAATAGAAAAACCCAATGATCACTTTAAAACACTGTGAAGGAAAACAAGTGGGGAAGGCCCACAGTGACGGGACCATGAGGGCCTGGAGAGCAGGTGCTTAGGGAGGCATCTCTGAGAAAACGACAGCAAATGAGGATGCTGACAACGAATAAAATTTAGCCAAAGAGAAAAAAAGGGGAATCATTCTATCAGAGGAACAAAGTGTATGAGACAGCCTTAAGGTGGGAAGAAGAAGGGCACTTCTGGAAAGAAAGCCAGAGTCACATCAGTCACAGCGACTGCTGACAAAGACTGTGTCCTTGACCAAACTCCTATCAGGCTCCTTTGAACCCTCCTCCCGATGAGGACTTGCTTTGGGCTTCCATGTCTGTTCATCATCCCATGGCGGTTTCAGCAAGAAGCCTACCAATGAAGTTCAGCTAGAACCTCCCAACCCTGATTGCATTTCAAATGGATCAAATGCCTCGTGCCCCACCCACAGTGTCTGACCATGCTGGCCTGCCTTCTCCAACGATCCTGATAAGTCCACAAAGCCAGAGCTCCCCTTAATCCTGACCTCTTGGTCATCTTCCATCCACTGATCCCCAATCTGCTCCTTGGCTACAAACCTCCACCTCTCTCTTGTATTTGGAACAAGACTCAGTTCTACACTGAAATCTCTAACTCGAGTTTTCTTTGACACTACATGAATGCTGCAGAGGTTAACAAAGTTTTGTTAACACAGGGCCTTGTATGACTGGGAAAGGACTTGGGATTTGAAACATCTGATGGTCATACCACTTCCAAGAATGGAGAGAAGACTAAAAGGCAGGCAGAATATGGAGGCAAGAGTAAGACTTCCATTGCAAACATGAAGTTTAAAAGGCCTATGAGTCACTCGACTGGTGATTTTCAGTGGGTAGTGGGTTCAGAGTACTCTGCAGCTCAAAAGAATTCTGTATCAAAGTTACAAATTTAGAACTCATTTGCTTAAAGCAAAGAAACTGATGATCAAGAAGAAGGCCTAGGACCAAAAAACTTGAAAATTTCAAAGTGAAGCAGAATAGGAGTGAAGGTATACAGAGATAACTAAAATAAAGACCAAAGGAGGCCAGCGCCGCGGCTCACTAGGCTAATCCTCCGCCTTGCGGCGCCAGCACACCGGGTTCTAGTCCAGGTCGGGGCGCCAGATTCTGTCCCGGTTGCCCCTCTTCCAGGCCAGCTCTCTGCTGTGGCCAGGGAGTGCAGTGGAGGATGGCCCAAGTCCTTGGGCCCTGCACCCCATGGAAGACCAGGATAATCACCTGGCTCCTGCCATTGGATCAGCGCGGTACGCCAGCCGCAGCGGCCACTGGAGAGTGAACCAACAGCAAAGGAAGACCTTTCTCTCTGTCTCTCTCTCTCACTATCCGCTCTGCCTGTTTAAAAAAAAAAAAAAAAGACCAAAGGAGGAAAAAAAAAAAATGAGAAGACAGCAATACAACAGAGAAGCAAAGAAAAAAGTTTCAAGAAGGAAAACATGGCAAGTAATAAGAAACACTGCAGAGCTATTCCAGAGAGGGTTGTCTATAGGACCACACAGGTAGACTCCTGACCTGAAACCTGTGCCGTAACTGGTATCTTCATTCTGTGGCAGATGTTAATCTGGTGATAAACATTCCTTGCTTATAATATAACTATATATATATATAACTATAACCGCCTACCTCTAAATAAGGCAGTTCTCAAAGTCAGTAGTCAGGGCCCTTGAACTCGTTCTCCAACCATTTTCAAAGTAATACTAAAGTATTACTATCCATCTCTTCACTCACATTATCTTAGGAGCCTGACAAGCGGCATTTTCAAGAGGTAGCACGGGGGCCGGCGCTGTGGCATAATGGGTAAAGCCGCCACCTGCAGTGCTGGTATTACATATGGGCACTGTTTCTAGTCCTGGCTGCTCCACTTCCAATCCAGCTATGGCCTGGAAAAGTGCAGAAGATGGCCCAAATCCTTGGGCCCCTGCACCCAAGCAGGAGACTCGGAGGAAGCTCCTGGCTTCAGATCAGTGTAGCTCCAACCACTGGGGCCATCTGGGGAGTGAACTATCAGATGCAAGACTTCTCTAACTCTGCCTCTCTGTAAATTCTGCTTTCCAAATAAATAATCTTAAAAAAAAAAAAAAAAAAAAAAAAAAAGTAGTGTGATGGCATCACAAATCAGCTCGTAACGGAATGCATACTTATGTCTTTGTGTGCTTTAGAAACTTCTGTTTTAATTTACAACACATAAATCTTACAGAGAAAATCCATATAAATCTAAGTCCTTTGGGGTCTTCAGTAATTTTCAAGAATGCAACACAGTCTTGTGACCACCATTTTTGAGAACTACTGTTCTTAAGGTTTTCTGCAGCCTTCACTCTGTGAAAGTTTAAGCTTACCCTGACAAAGTATCGCATGATCTTGTTCTGGAAATCTCCAGGAGGTAGCAATAAGTACAACAAGACTTCACACAAATCCCTTAGGAATCCTAAAAACAGAAAAAGTTACTGTAATAATGTTAGAAAATCTAAAGTCTCCATCTACTGTGGATCACAAAAGATCAGTAACAAGCAGTTTCCTGATAATACTGGCTTATAACTTCAACAATTAGTACACATCAGTACTCATTAAAAACTGCTTCACTTCCAAATAGTAAGTATTGATTAGTTAAACTAGCATTTTAAAAAATTCCATTGTTTTAACTGATTTTTAAATTGCATCAGAAACTTCAATTTCAAAAGTGTTTTTTCCCAAAATAGTTTTCAATGTACTATATATTTTAAACTTCCACCAAATATTAATTACTTTTGCATATATAAGTTATCTATACATTCAAAAATACACATGTAATTCTTTCAAGAGAAATCTCCACTCTCTTAACAGGTTTTAACACAAGAAAAAGAGTATGCTTTTCTAGTAGCTATGAATATTATATAAATAATATATATAAAAGAAGTAGATATAGGCCGGCACCGCGGCTCACTAGGCTAATCCTCCACCTGCGGTGCCAGCTCCCCAGGTTCTAGTCCTGGTTGGGGTGCCAGATTCTGTCCTGGTTGCTGCTTTTCCAGTCCAGCTCTCTGCTGTGGCCCGGGAAGGCAGTGGAGGATGGCCCAAGTGCTTGGGCCCTGCACCTGCATGGGAGACCGGGAGGAAGCACCTGGCTCCTGGCTTCAGATTGGTGCAGCGCTCCAGCCATGGCAGGTGAACCAACGGAAGGAAGACCTTTCTCTCTGTCTCTCTCTCTGTCTAATTCTGCCTGTCCAAAAAAAGTAGATATAATGATGTCTGGGATATACATCTACTTATATTTAGTGATTTCATATCAGTGCTAATGAACAGGCAATTAAAAACTGAATGGTACAATAAATGTCAAATGGAAGCAGGAAAAAGGGAGAATTAAAGGAAATAATTTAATTTAGCCCATTTTTTAAATTAAAAAAAAAAATTCCACAACCAGAAATGCTTCTCTATAGTTGTTCCTATGCTGATACTTCCTAAGAACATAATTAAATAAACAACCTTACTAATTTAAAAATGTGCCACTTAGCAAAAAGTCAATAGCTTGTAAAACTGGGAAAAGACATCTTCAACTAAAATCTGCCTGGCCTACCTTCCCACAAAGGAAAGATAACTCCATTTAAACCTATAAATTTAATTCAAAATTGTTATAATTATTCCCTTGGAAAATATTTTCAAGTAACACATGTGCTATTGAAGAAGAAATAGTGAATTCAAGGATAAAAGAAACTATTATCATTCATAAGATGTAATTTTCAATTATAAAATGTTTGTGTTTGCTGTAATTTAAAAGACAAGTTAATTTTTAAAGATAAGCTTTAAAAAAACAGGAATCTAGAAATATTTTTTAAGAGTCAACAAATAAAATAAATATTGTCTTTACTATGTTACCTGTCCTATGTAAGAATAATTTCACCCTTAGATTTGTTCTGTTAACTTGTCTCTATTCAGTTACTAGTCTCAAAAGAGTACAGTGAAAAGAAAACCTTCTTCATCTTTGGGAGAAGTGCACACTAGGTCACGGCAAACTTCCTTCTCCATTTCCACTTCAACTTCAAAGAAGGTATCTACAAGATCTTCTGCTGTACCTGCACAAAGACAGGAACCATCTGAGATATGCAAAATGATAAAGGGATTCAGATTTCTAAATCTAAATTTCAAACAGAATAACACCATTACCTTTTACTTGATCATCTTTTTCTGTTACTTTCTGTTGAGCCTTTCTGAATACTCGTAGGTGTGTGCCAAAATCATCTACAATTCGTGTAGTAAAATAAGGTTGCCAGTCTATTTCTTTTGACCTTATAGAAAACATATTACATCAAAGCATTATATACTTTATAAAAAATATAAACTTATTTTAATAAGCACCAACAAGTAGCATGATTATGACAGATGGCAAATTTATCTATGCTGTGATTTTGTTCAGCACTCTATTCTATAATATCCAAAATCCATCAAATATACTCCACCAAGTCTTTTAACAATATTTAACAACAATAATAATTAATAATAAATATAAATTTATATTATATATTATATAAAGTATATAAATATAAATAATAAATAATATTTAACAATATGATTTGAATCTTAGGATAGGAAAAGAAATTAATTTTTTATAATTAAATCTGAAATGAGTCTGACACCACAACTATTATCATTCAAATTCTCAGCCCAGACAAAAGCAAACAGGGATTCGCAATGTCTCTTGCTTGCTTTTAATGACGTTTCAGACATTTCTTGGTTTCTTCTGAAGCCTTTCTGAGAATTCTCTACATTCTTCTCTTTAGTTACACAATCCAATAGTTCTAAATCAAATACCTTTGGTACGAGCTGACTGGTTTCTGTTTGCATATACCAGCACTTTAAAATATGGCCATTAAGAAATTATTAACAAATGGTTACAAATGGGATAAATAGTATGCATATAAAAGCCTTCAAAACACCCATGAGAAAGGTGATCTCTAATTTCATGACATTATCTAAGTACTCTATCTCAAAAGCAACGGAACTCTTAAAAAAAGTTAATTCAATACACCAATGAAACAGACAGCAACTGCAACAGATAATGCAAAAAGCAATTTACCTCTCTCCTTGGATTGAGTTTTATTTTGATAATCTGAAATATTTTTCCAATGCTGCTTTTCTTAAAACAGCACTAAAATTAATTCACTCTTTGATGAACATGCCAAGTAAATAAAAGACAAGGAGACTATTTACTCAGATGCTGGGCTATGGAGAAACCAAAACTCTATCCCATAGTTCCTGTGGTAATTACCCACACATTGACAATGAAAAAACTAGTGAAGTTCTTGACTTTCTGAGAGAAAACTCTTTAAGGCAGTAGATGATGGCCCAAGTCCCCTGCTACCCATGTGAGAGAACCAGAGGGAGTCCCTGGCTACCCACTTCGGCCTTGCACAGCGCTGGCTATTGGAAAAATTTGAGAAGTGAATCAACTGATGGAAGACTAATAAATCGTTTGCGCTCTCTCTCTCAACCTCTTTTTTTCTCTAACACTAGCTCACTTGATCCATTAAGGTTCATTCTAAAAAATTTAGAAGAAAACAATATATAATCTTTCAAGTTATATCTGTTCCATCTTGTAGTATAATGTAATTTCATTTACTGACCTTTTCAAACAAACTAATTTTTTACCAATTTTGGAAGGCATTTTGAACCCATTTCATACCCATTTTAGAGGACTATAGATTTTCAGAATGAATGAAATCGTCTATCAAGGCAAATATATAAAAACTACTTGAACTTTTAAATACAGATTTTTTAATATAGAAATATGCTGAATGTAGAATGTCCTACTTGAATCATTGCTATTGACTAGATGCAAACAGAAGATAAATCTCAATACAAAGGAACTTTGCTAAATTATAAAGAAAAACAGTACATTGGTTCTTATAAGTTAGAATATATACAAACATTTCGTAATATCTGTCTTAAACTTAAAAACTTGTTTATGACATTTATTTTCTTAAATTTTAGTGTATAACAAATATGTAAAAAATGGACTGTAAATGTTAAATTTTAAAAACATTCATTTATATGACACATTTCCTTCTACTGTTTCCACTATACACCTTTCTATGAGAGCTCTTAATAATCAATTATTGTTAAAGTATGTCCACAAAGCTTTTTATTTTACATATTCCCTCCTGATTCCTATTTTAGTGACACCATCTGAGTTATTGCACAGTGGGTGCTGTTACACTTTCATTTTATTAGTAGTTATAAGCTATTATTTCTTGAATTTAAAAATAAGACAGCATATTTCACACAGGATCAAAATAACAAGTCACATAATCAGTCCTAACGTGTGTTTCAGCAGGTCCCTGAAACACATATCGTGATAGCATAGTTTCAAGAAAGATGATTAACCAGGAACGCAAAAGAGCAGTCAGGTTTTCATTAAAACACAGAAACAAAGCAAAATAATAAAGTATACTTTTCTGAACATAACTTTTACATATCAGCCTCTCTATCTATAAAGTCACCATCGTACTTCTATGTCTCCCTTCTATTCCATGTTCCACAGAGCAGTTAGAATTATCTTTTTTAAAAAGATGCTGCTTGAGATTCCTATGTCCTACTACTGGAGTGTCTTGGTCTGTGTCCCAGCTATGTTTCCTATTCCAGCTTCCTGCTAACACAGCAGCAATGGCTCAAGTAGTTGGGTCCCTGAACCCACACGGGAGACACAGATGGAGAATCAGGCTCCTGGCTTCAGCATGACCCAGCCCTGACTATTGTGGCCTTTGGGAAATAAACCCAGGGAATGGAAAAATTTCCATCCCCTCTCCCCTTCTCAAATAAATAAAAATAAAAATATATATACAAAATGATAGTACAAAAAGACCTTTCAAAACCTCTCAACAATTCCCCATTATTCTTAGAGCTAAGCATTCTCCAGATCTTGCTTATCCATGCCCTTCTTATTTCTTCACTGTTTATTTCCTCCTCTTCCCGTCTCTGTTCTGTGTACCCAGAGGCATTCCTCTTTGTTCGCTCTTTAAACATGCCCCTTCTGATTTCTGTGCTTCTGGACAAACCACTCCTTCTCCCAAGTCTGCTTGCCCTCCCTCCAAAAACTTCCCTTCCCCACATTCACATGACAACTCCCCGTACTCTTTGGGGTTCATCTAAAGTAGTCTCCACTATTTCCTCAGACTAGGTCTGGTTCTTTGAATACACATTTCAGTAGCACCAAACTTTTCACATCTTGTAGCTGTTATAAAATAAAAAATCTCTAGGCTTCGTTTTTTTCCAACTATTGGACTCTGTTTTATTCAGTCACATCTCTGGTAGCTAAGTATCGCCCTGAACACTGAAGGCGCATGATACAGATTGATACACTGACTCCTCTTCCAGAGTCAGAGCACTGGGAACAGGTGCTTGAAGAGGAGCCACTGAGGCACAGTTACTCTTTATTTCTTCTTGAAAGAGAACATGTACCGAGAACCTCCCCTTGCCCGTCACTTAACACCAGTTCTTTAAAAAAAGCAGGCAATATCCCAAATAAGTGGGCTGAGATGATTAGATTTAATAAATTGCTTCACTCATTCTATCTATTCTAAGGGGTTCAATCAGTAACACAAACAACAACAAAATCAATTAAGTATTTCTGCAAAGAGCATTGGACTGGCACAGATACCCTTGACCAGAGTAAAATAACTACCTACAGAATTCAGCAACTCATATCTAAAAGAACTACCTACAGAATTCAGCAAGTCATACCCTTGACCAGAGTAAAAGAACTACCTACAGAATTCAGCAAGTCGTATCACTTTCCAGGCTTTGTTTTCTCTATGTACACTTACAGCCTTCAGTCTGTGATTTATATTAACTAAATAAATGCACACACACACAATATGTAAAACTGGTAAAGGGTCAGTTGATAAATCTAAATATTTGATTAAAAGGTGACTAAGATCCTTGACTAACGTTCTGTTCAGTGGTATTACCGTGACCTTTCTCTTTTAGGTTTTGAGTCCAGCATCCTTTGTGACCACACAGAATATGTAATATAAAAGCTTCAAATAAACTTTATTATTAATCCTACATTAAGACTTCTACTTAGAAAAACACTGAATCAGAGGAGTAATTTAATCCCAAAGAAAATAAAACTCTAAATAGCAATGTCACCTACTTAAAAATAATTCCCCCAAGGGCAAGCTCTGTGGTGCACAGCCATTGCTTGCAAAGACAGCATTGCAGATGGAAGCACTGAGTAGAGCCCCAGCTACTCTACTCCCAACCCAGCTCCAGGCTGATACACTTGGGAATGCAGCAGAGGATGGCCCAAATACTTATGCCCTGCCAACCATAGGAGAGACTTCAAGGAAGTTCCAGGCTCCTGGTTTCCATCTGGACCAGTCCTGGCCAATGCAGCCATTTGGGGAGTTAACCAGTGGATGGAAGACATTCATTCACGCTCTCTCTCTCTGCTTTTCAAATAAATAAATAAATCTTAACCAAAAAAAAAAAAAAAGCAAAAGTAAACAAAAACAATACCCCCAAAATAGAAATAAAAATGTGGTGTGGTTTGAGTGTTTTGGGAGGAAGCATGAGCGAAAACAAATCAGATTAGTATCAACCTGGCCAAAGAACCTTATTACACAGTTGGTGAGATCAAAGTTTTGTGAGTTATATTTAGTGAGATCAAAGTTTTGTAAAACAAATCAGGGTCCTAACTTTCAGTTCTCTCTACTCCACCTTAAAAACGAAACGAAACCTCCCTCATTCACAAAAGTTAGACGGAAATGGTGTGGGTGGGGGAGCGGAGTATTGTGGCACAAGAGGTTAAGGTGCTGCTTTGGGATGCCCACACCCACATCAGGGTACCTGGTCTGAGTCCTGCTCTTCTGCACTTCAATTCACCTTCCTACTAATGTGCCGAAGAGGCAGAGGATGATGGCTCAGCTGCTTGAGTTCTTGCCACCTACATTTTTGTGGGGGATCCAGACAAGTTCCTGACTCCAGCCTGGCCCAGCCCTAGCTGTTGCAGCCATCTGGGCAGCGAACCAGCCAACAGAAAATTTATCTCTGTCTCTCATTATCACCTGGTCTTTCAAATACATCTTGTTTTTGTTTCAGGTTTACTTTTTTATTCCAATGCTTTAACGAAGTCAAAGATCCAGATGTTCTGAAGAACTTGGGTCTCAACAATTTATAGAGAAGCACTCGTAAAGCACAGACAGCATTCCAAGGACTGGGGATGAGAATAAGAGTTGAAAGCATTTAATCAAACTGCAGTAAGGGGAAAAAATAACCTGGAGCCATGTGTTTACCCTCAGAAGTATAACATTAAATATCATGAAATTAAACTTTTACTACTCCATCATGTACAAAGTAACATACTAATTAGTTTCTAGAATACTTGAAGCTACCGAGCATGAATAAACAAGTATATAATTTTTATTAAGTCATCATAGTATCTTCATTGCTATTTATCTATAAGTAACACATGATTTTTATATAATTCAGATTTTCTAAATTAGCTATAATGAGCCATAACCCACAATCCAAAGGTAACTCTCAACATTTCAGTGTTTTTAATAATGCCCTTGCCATATAATGCATATTCAAAAATTTTCACACAGCTGAAATCGTAACATACCTTACTATACATGAATTTCATTTTAATGTATTTCCTATATATTTAAATATACTCCTCAATATTTCAAAGGCTACAAAGCCATCTACTCTAGGATAAAATAAACATTTCTATAAAGAGGAAAACAGCAATATTTTAGGTTACTTTGCAATCCATCCTGTCACAACTAGCCAACTCAAAAGTAGCTATGGAAAAAATACAAATGAGCATGACTGTCCAACAACACTGTATATACAAAAACTAATACATTTAATAATAAAGTTTCAAGTAACCTAAAAAGTGGAGAGGGACAGCCATTTGAGCTAGTGATTAAGACATGGGTTAAAATACATACCATGTTGGAATGCCCTGGTTCAATCCCTACTCCAGCTCCCAATTCTACCCTCCTGCTAATGCAGATTCTGGGAGGCAGTGGGTGATGGCTCAAGTGGTTGTTGTCTCTGAACCCTAAGTGAGAGGTCTGGATTGAGTTGCTGACTCCTGGCTTTGGCCTGGCCCAGTTCAGGCCACTGTAGGAATTTGGGGAATGAATCAGTGAATAAGAATTCTCTTTCTCAAATACAGTTTTTAAAAAACAGGGGGCCAGCACTGTGGTATAGCAAGTAAAGCCAGAGCCTGTAGTGCCAGCATCCAATATGGGTGCCAGTTCAAGTCCTGGCTGCTCCTCTTCTGATCCAGCTCTCTGCTATGGCCTAGGAAAAGCAGTGGAAGATGGGCCCAAGTCCTTGGACTCCTGCACCCATGTGGGAGACCCAGAAGAAACTACTGGCTCCTGGCTTCAGACTGGCGTGGCTCCAGCCATTGCAGCCAATTGGGAAGTGAACCAGCAAATGGAAGACCTCTCTCTCTCTCCCTCTCTCTCTCTCTCTCTCTCTCTCTGCCTCTCCTTTTCTCTGTAACTTTCAAATAAATACATTAATTAAAAAAAAAAAAAAAAAGAGGAAGGGGGTTAGCACTGTGACAGAGGCACAGTGTATAAAGGTATAAAGCAGCCGCCTGCAGCCAGCACCTCCTATGGCAGCTGCTGGTTCGAATCCCAGCTGTTCCACTTCTGATCCAACTCTCTGCTATGGCCTGGGAAAGCAGTAGAAGATGGCCCAAGTCCTTGGGCCCCTGCACCTATGCGGGAGACTCAGAAAAAGCTCCTGGCTCTGGATTGGCCCAGTCCAGCTATTGTGGCCACTTTGGGAGTGAACCAGCAGTTGGAAGACTTCCCTCCCTCCCTCCCTCTCTCTCTCTCTGCTTCTGCATCTCTGTAACTCTACCTTTCAAATAAATAAATCTTCAAAAAAAAAAAAAAATAGTTTGCAGTTCTTGCAGTCAGCTTTGGAAGTTTTAAAATGGCAAGGAATATAAAATGGCTAAGGCTGGTGTCTGTGGTGCAGCAGGTTAAGCCATAGCCTACAACGCTGGCATCCCATATGGGTGCCAGTTTAAGTCCTGGCCACTCTCCCTATGATCTAGCTCCCTGCTGCTGGGCCTGAGAAAGCACTGGAAGATGGAACCAAGTACATGGTTCCCTGCCATCTACATGGGAGACAAGGACGAAGCTCCCAGTTTTGGCCTGATGAGCCCTGGCCATTATGGATATTTGCGGAGTAAATTAGTGGTAGCTGGAAGATACCTCTCTCTCTCTCTCTCTCTCTCTCTCTCTCTCTCTATCTTTGTGTCTATCCCTCTCTCTGACTATGCCTTTCCAATAATAGTAAATAAATCTTTTTTAAAAAAAATACAAAATAACAAAAAATTTAAAACTTTGATGTTGCAAATGTCCACTACCTGAATTATGTTTGTATTTCCAATGAGTCTAGGAATATACCATTTATTTTTCTTATTTCTATAGCAAAAAGTAAGTATAACAAGAGATGAAACTTTAAGAACACACACCTATCATCCCAGAAAAACTGATACTATTTGTATCATAGCCAGCAAATCCTAGGACTTACATGTCTGTACCTCTTCCCTATACACTTCACGACACCGCACAGCAGCACTATGGAAACATGTCACTTCCCAAAGCAAACGCAAGGTCCTGTTCACTTGAATCTCCTGTGGTCTTTACCACACCATCCTCTATGCCCTTCCTAGAACGCAGCCCCCGCTCTTCTGCTGCAGTCCTCACATGCCCTTCACCCCTACCTATCCTAAGAAAAACCCACTCTCTTTTCAAGATTTATTTATTTGAAAGGCTGAGTGAAAGAAAGGGAGTGAGGGAGATCTTCTATCTGCTAGCTCACTCCCCAAATGGCCACAAGCAGCCAGGCACACGCCAAGCCAAAGCCAGTAGCCTAGAACTCCATTTTGGTGTCCCACGTGGGTGTCGGGCCCAGCCCATGTTTGGGCTTGGGTTATCTTCCACTACCTTCCCAGGTATATTAGGAGGGTAGATGGGAAGGTAGATGGAAAAGTGGAGCAGCTGGGACTCGAATCATCACTTGTGAATCAGATGCCAGCATGGTAAGTGGTGGCTTAACCCCAATATACCAATTCTTTAAGACCAGCTGCAGTCGCAACCCACACAAGATCTCCATAAGTTACCCTCACCCATTCCCACTCTATGCAGTGAATTGCTCTCAGTAGCACACAAATGACTACTTCATTTCTATTTTAAGTGCTTTAACTTTGTCCACCCCATCTGCCTGCCTCCCACACAAAAAAATAAAAAAGATACGACTGATCAAAGAATCTACCCACATAACCCAAGAACACAGTAACAATGATAACGACAAAGTTAACATTTATTGAACACATCCTATGTACCAGATGATTGAGGCACAGAAAATCAAAGAATCTGTTAAAAATGCCTTTTTGGTTCACCACTACTTTACAAAATGCTTCATTCATATGGTCTCATTTATTCCTCACAACTTGAGCTCACTACCAAGTATCAGCATTACTATTTTACAAAAATTTTCTTTGGGATACATTTGTAACATCATGGTGATGGGGCAGAGCTATAAATCTTTTCACCTTTTACCCAGACTATCTTATGTCAGGAAATCTTATTTAAAGAGAAATTAAAATACATGGGTTATCGGGCTGGCACTGTGGCACAGCAGATAAAGTTGCTACCTGCCATACTGGCATCCCATATGAGTGCTGATTTGAGTCCCAGTAGCTCCACTTCCAATACAGCTCCCTGCCAATGTGCCAGGGAAAGCAACAGACAGTCCAAATGCTTCGGTCCCTGTACCCACGTGGGAGACTTGGAAGAAGCTCCTGGCTCCTGGCTTTGGACTGGCCCAGCCCTGGCCATTGCAGCTATTTGGGGTGTGAACCAGTGGATGGAACACTTCTCTCTCTGCCTC